>NC_134251.1:11770500-13073500 GCF_965152275.1 Natator depressus | reverse complement strand
CACCCTGCTCAGGTTTGCATGAGTTTGACTCGGTGCGCGACCCGGAGGTGAACGACTTCCGTGCAAAAATGCGACAGTTGTGTGAGGAGAAGGCGGCGAAGCGGCAGCAGCTGACCTGGATGGCCTGGATGGAGTACAACTTTCCCTTGCAACTGGAGCCCTTGGCCAAAGGCCCCAGGACTGGCGCCCTTCGCGTCCCCAACAAGAACATCTTTGTCAACGTCAAGTTTGAGTCTGGCGGGGTAAAACCTGAGCTTCCTGTTATGTGTAAAGGGTTTGCACGCTCAGTTCTGCATCCAGCTGTGGGATCAACCACCCATGGTTCCATCTGTTTGGGAGTTATCTTGACTCTTTGAGATTGAGATGTTTGGAAGGACTGTGTGTAAACCGGCCACCTCCCCACCAAACAACTGATTGATGGAAACGCTCCCCTTCCCAAATGGGCTTTGCCCTCACCCTCTCTCAAAATTCTGCGCTGCTGAAACAAATCCCCTTTTCTTTTGAAATAAGAGTCGAGTGGTCTCATGATGCCAGCCTGCTGCTTCCAGGCATTAGGCTGTCTCTGCCACGGAGCACCTGATAACTTCTCATTCCTTCCTGCTGCCCTCTGATAACCCCAGTCCTGGCATATTGGGCCCAGGCATTAAACAAAATTTCTAAGGAGGCACCCGCTCAATCTGAATGGAACCATCCATAAAACATAGCACTTGCCAAGCATTCATCCTGGCAGCCACCCCTGATTAGCAGGTATTGTCCCTCTTTTGTGCAGACTGAGGAAGTGGAGGCAGGAAGTTTTAAATGACGTGCTGAAGGCTGCAGAGGGAGTAGACGGCAGAACTTCAAATGGGACTCAGGAAGTTCCTGGCTCCCAGTCCTGTGCTTGCACCACTGGACATGTCCCTCTCCACTCTGACCTCTGTTTGTAATGTGGATAATCACACTGCCTCTGTAGCCTTCTTTTCATCCCTAGGGGATTTTGGGGAATCTAGCTATCCCCTCTGGCATCCAGGGCTGCGGGACTCTCTCTGCGACTCCCGATGCTAACTTCATCCCCTTCTCAGCTGGTATTTGACTGTACATGCTGCTTTGTTGGGATTGCAGGAGAGCTTCACCTTCCAGATCTCCCCCAAGGAATTCCCTGTCACGTTAACGAGCTATGCCATCAAGAAGCAAGCTACCGTCTTCCGCCACCAGACAGTGGAGAGCCCTGAGGATTATACTCTGCAGGTGAAAGGGAAATGTGAATATCTCTACGGGAACTACCCCCTGTACCAGTTCCAGGTGAGTCTCTTTCCTCCACCTACTGGTGAGCTCTTTCCCAAGCATACAGGCACTTTTTTCTCTCTGGGAGGTCCATGCTATTGTCGTCCATGTCCCTTATGTCGAGCTGGAAATACACCCTAAAGGGACCCAGTCCATTGTCCGGTTAACAACAGTGACCTGGATGCTGCCCCAATGGATGGCCCTCTGCGGGGAGTCTATGAGCAGGCACCACGAAGATCATAAGGCTGGGCTCACTCATGGGAGATGGGTGGAGAAAGTGTGACTTGATTGTGAGTCCATTTGGCATTGAGTGCTAATGAGCCAAACCCATCACTGGGTGTGAGCTTGGTGGGGGGGGGGCAGTTTCTGAGGGGTGACTCCGTCCATCTCCTCTCCCCAGCCAGGGTGTAGCTGCTGAATGTCAGGGTTGAACAGCGCCTCCCACTACTGGGAAGCAACACTGCCCCCCAAACGGCATCCCCCCTCCTGTGCTGTGACAAAAGTGGGCTCTGTGCTGTCCGGAGCAATGAATCCTTCCCGGCATCGTACCATAAACCCAGACAGCCCGGTGCATATATGGGGGATGGGTTTGGGCACCTGGACCCACTCACTCTTGCAACTGCACTTTAGTCTTCAGGGTTCTTCGTGCCAGAGACGCCTCCTGGGAAAGATGTAGGTTTAGAAAGGAATTGGCAGCAGAACCTAGTTTTGGTGGCTGCTGGGTCACTTCCACATGCTGCCCTTCCTCTCCTCTCTGACCCAGCCCTGGTTCACCCCCATCGCTGCCCTCTCCACATCCTCGTGGCTTCTAGGCCGTCTGTTCTGCCATGATTACTCTGTTCTCTCTCTGCCCCTCCTCCCACCAGTACATCCGCAGCTGCCTGCACCATGGCCTGATGCCCCACCTGACGATGGTACACTTCTCTTCCATCATTGCTATGCGAGACGAGCAGACCAACTGCACTGCCCACACCCCGAAGATGGTTGCCAAGCCTCCGCCGCTCCCCAAGAAAAAGGTAACCATGCGAGCGCACTGGACACCCTTCTCTCCCTGCCCCCACCACTCTGACACACCCATTTGCTCCTTCTCTGTCTTTTCCACAATCAAATTGAGATGCTAGTGCCACCTGGAAGTGAGTGCCCAGCAGGCAGAGTGACACCCTGGCTCCTTAATGCAGGGATCATAACAAGGCCAAAAGGGGGTAATTGGGGAGGCCCCTCCCTCAGTTACCTAAAGGACCTGCACAGAGACCCTCTACTTCTTCAAACGATGGTCCCTATATGTCCTCCAAACATGGTTGCGCATGTGCCTGAGTCCAAAAGGTTTTCCTGGCAGTGTCTGTTGACCCACATGTGTGTCATGCATCCCCTCATGCTTGCAGCTGAGGGTATAATAGTTCGTGTGGGTCGAAGCCTCTCAAGTTCTCTCTTACGGCCACGTGGCCTGCGTCGGCCCTGGTCCTTCGCGCTCTTAGTTTTTGCTAAGAGAGTGATTTCTGTCCGTTTGCCTACAGCTGTGTACTGTGGCTGCAGAGTTAGTAGTGGGTTGGTTAGTGCTAGTCATTCCCGTTTGGGGACTCCCGGCCCCCTCCCGTCACGTGGGCACCAGGCCCACGTTCTGGGGTTTAAAAACTCTCTCTTCTGCCTGCGTTCATTCTCTGTGAGCAGCAAGCACTGGAGGGGTCTTTATCAGTGCGGTGAGGCTCAGGTTGCGGCTCCTTGTTCCCTCTGCATGTCCTTCCTGCACTGGAGCTGGGAAGCTTGGGAGCTCCACCTCCGTAAGTGCCTCCATGGAGGAAGCAATGAGGCCACTTGCTCATTTGGATCCGGGACCATCGGAACCGCTGACACAGCGACCTTCACCGGCGGTGTGCGCCCCTTCCATTATTTCCCATGCCCCGGATCCAGCAATACCACCGGGGAAGGGCAGGCCCAGCCATGAGAGCAAGAAGCCCTCTCATGGGCACAAAAGTCGGTCCCCACAGCGGCCTGCTACTAAACGCAGCATTTCCTCCCTGAGCCGCGCCTGGTTGGATGAGACGTTTTGCGTGGAGAAGACCACACCGACGCCCAACCTTCCCCAGGGGCAGGGAAAAGCTCAGCGCAAACGGGGTCTGGCAGTACAGATGGCCACCCTAGTGCTGTGCAGAGTGCTCACCAGCTCCTGAACCACCTGTCCCACCACCACCTCTGTGGCACTTGGACAAGCCGGAGACGCTACCTGGCCCCTCGAGCATTTCCACGGGCACTTGTAGGACTCCCAGCTGCTCGGAGCCCCTCCTCTCCACCGTGGAATTGGTGCTATCCTCCCCTCCCTCTTCGATCCTCTCCAGCCCCCCCTCGCCTGGGGGGGTCCCTGATCCAGTGGACAAACCACTCCTGCTGCTCCTGGAATGACCCTCCAGTGGTGCCACACTGCAGCCCACCTGTTTCGCTGGTCCCCCCGCTGCTGGAACCATCCTCGGAGTCAGAGGAATTTTTGGTGTCGGAGCCTTCGTTCTCCCCCATGTCACACCACAGCTTGGATTCGCGTCCCCGACTGCCTTATCCACCAGTGTATGATCCAGCAGCGAGAGTCTGGTACTAGTACCTGTGGGGCACACCACACCCCACAGCGCCCTTTGCCTTGGCTGCACTGGGCACCCTGGAACACCGACTGCTAGGTCTATCCGCCTTTCCAAACATCCTATCACTCCACCCAGGCTCCTCCGTCAGCACCATTGAACACAGAGGAAGAGGTGGATGTTGAGCTAGTACTGCCGGCTCCTCCGGTCCCCATGGCCACTTCCTCCTTGCTCATTCCTCCTTCCCTGTCTCTGCCAGATGATCACCGGCAGTATCAGGACCTGCTCCAGTTGGTGGAAGAGGACCTGGGAATACTGCTGGAAGAGATTCAGGATCAGCAGCACCAGCTCCTGGACATTCTCCAACCTCAGAAACCATCTATTAATGAGGCCTTCCTCCCGCAGCACCAACAGAAATCAACCCCTCCAGATCGGGCGGCAAAATGCATGGACCTCTTGGGGAGGAAAATGTATTCCCTGGAGATGCTGCAGTTCTGAAGAGTAAACTATCAGACTCTGCCAGCCAAATTTGATTTTAATAATTATACGGGGCTAGCAGAGTTCTAGGACAAACTGCCATCAGACCAGGGGTTCTCAAGCAGTGTCATGACCCCTCAAGGGGTCACAAGGTGTTTCGATGGGGGTCGCGAGCTGTCTTCGCCGTCATAACAGCACAAATATGCTGCTACTTGGTGTCCCCCTACCTGGACGACTGGCTCCTTGTTGTGCTATCCTGACAAGAACTCACCTCTGCCATCCTCGCCCTTTGCACTCTCCTAACGTCTCTAGGTATTTGTATCACCGAGGAGAAGTCAGTGCTCGTACCTACACAGATGATTCACTTTACTGGGGCACAGTTTCTACTCCATCGTGCTATGAACCTTCCTTCCGGTGGACCACTTCACAATGCTGATGACTGTAATTGCAGCCCTGCATCACAAGCACATCTGCTGTTGTCTGTCTCTCCTTGGACATATGGCAGCTTGTACCGCCATCACGCTACACTCACAACTGCACATGCGTTGCCTCCAGCTATGGCGCTTCTCTATCTACAGACCCAACCAGGACCATTTGGACACCATAGTCATTGTCCCCAAGACGGTTGTGGCCTCCCTCACGTGGTGCACCAACCCTTCCAAGGTCATGATTGGGACCCCCTTCATCCTTCCCCCCCTGCAGGCAACCATCCCTTGCAGGTTGGGGAGCCCATCTGGACCATCACACAGCACAGGAAATCTGGATGCCACGAGAGGCCAGGATTCGTACAAACGTGCTGGAACTGAGGGCAGTCCATTTTGCATGCCAGGCATTTCTTCCCATCATCGGGTCCTGCTCTCCAGTAACATCGCCGCAGTCTTGTACATCAACCAGCAGGATGGCGCCCGGTCTCTCACCCACTTCTCCAAGTCCATCCGCCTTCAGAACTGGAGTATCAAACACCACATGATGCTCCAAGCCACGTACCTCCCAGGCACCCAAAATGCCCTAGCAGATGCGCTCAGCAGGACTCTCTACCTCTCCCATGAGTGGGAGTTACACAACGTCACACTCCGATACCTCTTCCACCAATGGGGCACCCCAAGGCGGGACCTCTTTGCCACTCATGAAACCCAAAAGCTGCCCCTTTATTGTTCCAGGGGAGGCATGGGGAGGATTTGCAGGGCGACGTTCTTCTCCTCCCATGGATAGGTGACCTCTGCTACACCTTTCCCCTCATTCCCTTCCTCCCACAAGATCCGACGGGACCGAGCTACTGTAATATGCGTAGCCCTGTTCTGGTCACACCGGTTCTGATTCGCAGACCACCTCAGACTCTCCACCCGCACACCACTCCGCCTCCGAACACTCCCGGATCTCCTCACACAGGATGGGGCCGGGTTCAGCACCCAAGCCCGCTTCACCTCATGGCCTGGTATTAGGAACTCGAGGGTGGTTAGGGCTTGCTCCACTCTGGTGCGACACATCCTTAACCAAAGCAGGAGGGCATCCACCAGGGCCTGCTACTAAGTTAAGTGGCAACGATTCACCTCATGGGCTCACTGCCATCACCACCCAGTGAATGCGATATCTATACCTATCCTCCTCGACTGCCTTCTTGATCTCAAAATGTCAGGCCTTTCCCTCAGCTCTGTACAAGTCCATTTGACAGTGCTCAGTGCCTCCCCCTTCTTCCCCACCTCCCCGTAGACAGCGGCTCCGTGTTTATACACCTTATCGCTGTCCATTTCATGAAGGGTTTACTCAGTGCCTTCCTGCCAGTACTCAAGCCCCACCCCTTTGGGACCTTAATCTTGTTCTCTCTGCCCTCATGAACCCACCCTTCAAGCCGCTGGCAACATGCTCCCTCTCCCAGCTCTCCATGAAGGTCATTTTCTTGGTCACCATCACCTCAGCTAGATGGGTCAGCGAACAGGCAGCCAGGATGGCAGATTCCCCCTCACACCGTATTCCACACAGATAAAGTTTCCTTATGGCTACACTCTAAATTGCTCCCAAAGGTAGTGTGGGAGTTCCACCTATATCAGTGCATTCACCTCTCTGTGTTCTGCCCCAAACCGCACGTCTCCCACGCGGACAGGGTCCTGCACTCCGTCGACATCCGCCGTGCCTTGGCGTTCTACCTCCATAGGACCAATGCCTCTCACGCATCGCCGAAACGGTTTGTAGCCATTGCCGACCAATCTAAGGGCCAATCCCTCTTCTCCCAACGAATCTCCAAATGGGTCTCCGGCTGCATCCGCGAATGCTACAACGCTACCCAACAGATGGGGTCACAGCGCACTCTACACGAGCCTGCTTAGCGGACGTCTCCTGGCAAGACATCTGTCATGGAGCAACCTGGCGCTCTGTCCACATGTTCATGTCCCACTACTCAGTCACCCAAGTGACAGCTGCAGATGCTGCTGTAAGCCATGTTGTACTGCGGACTGCACTTCCTCTCACGTCCTTGCACCCATCTCCACGATGATCGTTGCTCGCTACTCACCTGTGTTTGGAACCCATATAAGGACCATCACTCGAAGAAGAAGAGAAGGAGGTTACTTACCTGTAAATGGAGGTTCTTTGAGATGTGTGGCCCTTACCTGTATTCCAGTACCCTCCCTCCAGCTGTTGTGATGCAGACTGGACTACCCAGTGGTAAGCGGGATACGAGAGAGGTGTTGACCCACACAACCTATTATACACTCGGCCACGAGCATGAGGGGACGCAGGACAAACGTGTGGGTCAGCGGACAACCTTGCGAACTCGGGCGCATGGCACGCATGTGCGCCCAAGTTTGGAATACAAATAGGGCTACCACAGCTCAAAGAACCTCTAGTTACAGGTAAGTAACCTCCTCTTTCCTATCAGAGATCCTGAGGTCAATATGGGAGTGACTCCCTATGCCCGCCCCAGGTCCACCTCTCCATCCCTATTCTCAGGGTTAATAGTTAGAGCACAGGACAGGGAGCCAGGAACTCCAGTGTTCTAATTCCAGCTCTCACTCTGTCACTCTGGCTTTGGATTAATTCCATAATTTTTCTGAGCCAGATTCAGCCCTGGCATGAGCAGCGCCCACTGGCTGCTGTCTTGCACAGTGGCTAGAGCACTGGACTGTGGTGCAGGAGAACTGGGTTCTATTCCTGGCTCAGTCTCTAACCAGCCAGGTGAGTCAGTTCACCTTCTTGTGCCCCAGTTCCCAATGGGGAAAATGATACTGAACATCTCCATAAAGACCTTTTCTGAAGAGCGCTATAGAAGTGCTAGGTATTACTGTTACAGTGGGAGATCCACCCACTTACTCTGGCTGAATTTGGTCCTGAATCAGTTTCCCATCTCTAAGGTGGGTACAGTACATCCCACGGGAGCACAGAGATTAGCTAAGTGGCGATGAGGGGCTCCCCTGCTGGAAGGGCACCAGCCTGTCTCCTGGCCACGGAGAATGCAGGTCGGTCTTCATTCTGGTCCATGTGCTGACTTAAGTTCTGTTCTCTCTGCCCTTTCTAGCCAACTCATGAGTCTCTCTGGTCCCTTCATCAGCCTTTTTACATTGAACTGGTGCAAGGCAGTAAGGTGAATGCAGATGAGAGGATGAAGGTAGGTGCGGGCTGGGTGTGGGTTTTTTGGTTTTTTGCGTCTGGTTGCTTACCACTTGTGTGAAAGATAGCAGGGATCAAAGACCTAAGATCACATGACCCCTTGCTGCATCGTCCTTCATTCAGCTTTAGGGCGACCTCTAAAAAGTTTCACAACAGGAAGGAGAAGGGAACTTGTTAGCCAGCAGCTCGCTGAGCGAGTGGCACATTCCTGGAAGCCTCAGCTGCAAGCGTTTCTGAGTACTGAGCCTAGCTACTCATCTGCGGTGATCTCACCTCAACAGAGATGCAGAAGTGCTGGAGACCAGCAAAGGAGGCGGAACTGGGGCTGTGTGTGGGGGGGGAAGGGCAGAGGAACGGGGAGGTGGCCCCAGCATAGGGGAGCAATAGGGGGAATGGAGAGAAAATAGGCCCTGGGAAGCAGAGGGCTTGCTAACAGAATGGGGCAGGCAACAAATGGAGTGGGACCCCTGAGATCTGGCAAATGAAGATAAAGGAGGCAGAGAATGGTGCCTGAAGGTGTCACATGTAGACATTGTGGGCTCATAAGGCTCTTGCCTTGCTGAAAGTGGCTCCCAGTATGTGCAGGGGATCCTGACTGGAGGTGATTTCAAGTACCTGGACGAACGTGCAGGATGAGGGATGAGGCACAGGCTAGGAAGAGGTCTCTTTCCTGTTCTGTGATAGGGTCCAGGCAGGAGAGAGGAGAAGTGAGGGCTGATGCATTTACCCATATGGAGACTTGCAAATGCCAGAAATGCAGCTTCATACGCAGAGGCATTTCAAGGGGGATAACTAACCACCGGCGACGTGCTTTGCAGTTTGTTCTGCATCCACGCCAGTTCTACACATCCTCCCCAGTGCTATTAATTTGCTTCTCCCTTGGCATAAGCTCATGTCCATTTCTTGTTGGTTGCTTTCCCTACGGGGCATGGTCCAGTTTCCTCATCTGGGCCTGTCTAGCCTTTAGGCAGTTAAGATTTGTTAAATGTTCCCACCAATTGGTTTTACTGCTGTTGGATTTTAATTTATAGTATTTTTGTATGTTGGGTCTAAGAACAATTCCAGCGTCATTCCCAGCTGGCAGCTATTTAGGGGCTGGTGTGAAATGAGTGACTTGCTCTCAGTTATGTATACGATATAGTTGTAGCCTTGACAGTCCCAGAAGGCCCCTGTTTGGCTCAAAAGCTTCTCCCTCTCTCCGACTGAAGTGGGTCCAGTAAGAGAGAGTACCTCACTCACCTGGGTCTCTGTCAAGGCAGTAATGTCTTATGACAAGGGGTACGCTTTTCATAAGGGCCTAAATCCCATTTTCAAAAGTAGGCTCCTAAGTCACTTGGCCCTTTTGATAACTTTACCCAGCAAGACCACACCAGAAAAAAACCCGATAACAGCAATTTGCATCTGTGTTGGCAGGCTCAGCAGAAAGGCCAATGACTCACTGGAGCGTGGAGATTCAAGGGAGGGCTAGTCAGAAGTGTCTAAGTGATTTAGGAGCACAATTCCCTGTTGACTTGCACTGGGAATTGTGCTTCTAAATTACCCAGGTGCTTCTGAAAATTCCAACCTACTGCAATTAAGTGCCCAACTCCCAGTGAATTTCAGTGCTCCTAAGAAAATAGCCTAAATTTCCCTATAGAGGAGAGTTTCTCTGGGTCCTGGGTAAGGCACACTGGCAAAGGACAGCTTGTACCACTGTTGCTCATGTGGTACCTCTCCTGGGATTAACAGGATTTAATTCTCCTGGGCTGTTGATCTGATGCCTTTTACCAGCACTGAATTGACACCCAAGGGTTCCAAACATTACATATATGTGGGCAGAATGTGCTTTCTAGCAAGGGTGATCGCAGCCATGTTATTCAACACGCTGGGAATTGAACTGGTGACCTCCAGAGAGAGAGACATGAGTTTCTACAGCTTGAGCTAAATAGTCAGGCTCAGTAGCCAAGCCTGTAACAGACTCATCTTCTCTGTTGATCGGGCACAGAAAGGGACCTGTAGTAAAAGCTTACTAGTGGATTAAATGAGCACTTTGCAATCATTAATTAAATCTGACAACCCACATGTGAGGTAGGAAGAGATCATATTAACTGTATAGATCAGTACACTGACACACAGAGAAGTTAAGGGACTTGACCAAGGTCTCGCAGAGAGACAGTGGCAAAAGATAGGAATAGCACCCAGGAGTCATGGCTCCCAGTTCTGGCCCTGTTCTAACTGCATCCCCAAGTGAAGAGCTCAGGACATTGTGATCCCAATGCACTCTTCTCTCTCAGTTGGTGGTACAGGCAGGCCTTTACCATGGCAACGAGATGCTCTGCAAGATGGTGTCAAGCGCCGAGGTGAATGTGTGTTCGGAGCCGGTGTGGAAACAGAGGCTGGATTTTGACATTAGCATCTGTGACCTGCCCCGCATGGCACGACTCTGCTTCGCCCTTTACGCTGTCATCGAGAAGGCCAAGAAGGCACGATCCACCAAGAAGAAATCCAAGAAAGCTGTAAGTGAGGCCCGGGAGGGGTTGGGGTGGGTGCTGGGCCAGTCTCACCAGCTCCGTATGGCAGCGGAAGCAGCATTGAGCTAAACACTTAGGACTCTTGCTGTTCAAAGAGGGAACTTCAGCCAATAGAAAAGCTGCTGCCATGAAGGGCTGTCCCATTGCGACTGCTCTAAAGAGGTTGGGGAGTTCAGGAATGGCTACCGATACGATGGGCTGTCCCATTGCGACTGCTCCAAGGGGAGCAGGAAATTGGGGAATGGCTGCCATTATGATGGAGCTGTTCCACTGTAACTGCTCTGGGGAGGGAGGGGAGAGGAAATTCAGTAACTTATTCTATATTTAACTGCAAAGAAAGGGGAATTATTTTCATTTCCCTTTCTCTGCATTCCAGGGCTTCCTCATTTGTAGCTGAGGTTAAAAGTCATCATATGATGGCTCTTCTCTATAGTAATGTCTTTCATGCAAACCCTGTGCATGGCTAGTTTACAGCCAAGGGAGTGGGGGAAGAGAACAAACTCTATAAGGAACTAGTTTACAGCCCAGGGGGCGTGAGAACAAACCCTGTGCAGAGCTATTTTACAGCCAAGCGGAGGAGAGAACAAGAGGCATAAGCAGGGAGCAGAAAAGATGTGTTTTCAGGTGACATTTGAAATGGGTTGGACAGGCAGGGAAGCACAGACACATTTAGGGAGGCTGTTTGGTGCAAGCAACAGAAGGGAAGGCCCGTGGTGCTCAAATTCACTTTGCGAGCTCCTTTTGTTCTCACACCTTCATCGCCTGCACCCTAAAATGACCCTCCTGTGATCCCATCTCTCAGAATCCTCTGTCCCCCATATTCAAGGGTGCATTATGCTATTTCAGCCCCAAGTGAGAAGACACAGGGTAAAGTCTGTTGTCCCACATGAGGCCAAGTGCAGCATTTACAGCCAGTGTACAGGAATGCGATAATTTTAATTCATAATATTATAGATCCAAAAGCATATTCTCTGCACCCAGGAATTGCACATTCCCTGGTACTATCTAGTCAGTAAACTTAATCCCTCCAGCTCTTTTCCTTTGGAAAGTTTTCTTAACGACCCCCGAAGGGCAAGAAACACTTTCATATCTATGCAAATGCTTCGATTCTGTACAAAAGTTTGCAACCTCCATGAAAACATAGGCACAGTCCCGAAGCTGAGAACCAGAGGCATGCAGGGTTCATCAGGCTGCCTTTGCAAGAGGATCGAAAAGCAGAGGGTTGATGCTGTTTGATTATAAGGTCTTACTGATGCCCCAATCCTGCAAGTGCCTCCTGGCAGATGGGACCTCTGTGCTTGCACAGAGCCATGTTGGCATTGATGGGGCTTCTTGTGGGCAGAATGGATTGATGCTAACAGGGTTCCGTGCAGGTGCAGGGGTCCCATTTGCATGGAGGCCTGAGACTGAAGCATTTGAAGGAGAGACTGGTTTTTTTTAAGTGTGGGAACCAATGCCTAGCACAGTGGAGCCCCGATCCCTGACTGAGGCCTCTGGGTGCTACCTCAGTACAAATAAAACCTGAGAGTCATTCAAATGCTGCAGTTCTGTGGATGTTCAAGAGGCGATATTCATCTTTAAGGCCATTGGGAAGAAATCTGGGCAGTTGGGTTAACTTAAATAACTCCAGTTTGGTTTGTTAAGTGCCAATGTTGACACAAGTACGAATTGATATAAACTGTCCATCAACAAGTTTAGGCTTGAAATTGGCAAAGGTTTCTAACCATCAGAGGAGTGAAGTTCTGAAACAGCCTTCCAAGGGGAGGAGTGGGAGCAAAAGCCTAACTGGCTCCAAGGCTGAGCTTGATAAATTTATGGAGGGGATGGGATGATGATTCAGGGATAGCTCAGTGGTTTGAGCATTGGCCTGCTAAACCCAGGGTTGTGAGTTCAGCCCTTGAGGGGGCCATTTAGGGCAAAAATTGGGGATTGGTCCTGCTTTGAGCAGGGGGTTGGACTAGATGACCTCCTGAGGTCCCTTCCAACCCTGATATTCTATGATTCTATGAGACTCCGTACGATGGCATGTAGTTAATCTGCAACTGCTAGCAGCAAATATCTCCAAAGGCCGGTGATGGGACACTAGATATGGGGGGCTCTGAATTACTGCAGAGAATTCTTTCCCAGGTGTCTGGTTGGTGAGTCTTGCTCACATGCTCAGGCTCTAACTGATCACCATATTTGGGGTCAGGAAGGAATTTTCCCCTTGGTCAGATTGGCAGAGGCCCTGAGGCTTTTTTGCCTTCTTCTGCAGCATGGGGCACAGGTTACTTGCAGGATTATACTAGTGTAAATGATGGATTCTCTGTAACTCGAAGTCTTTAAACCATGATTTGAGGACTTCAGAAACTCAGCCAGAGGTTAGGGGTCTATTACAGAAGTGGATGGGCAAGATTCTGTGGCCTGTGATGTGCAGGAGGGCAGACTAGATGATCATGATGGTCCCTTCTGACCTTAAAGACTATGAGTCTGAGCTGAATTGTTAGAGGCTCTTACCCATGTGCTTGTCCTGGTGATAGAAGGGAACCGGACTTTAGTGAGAGACGGCTGGTATCGGGAGGATGGGGCTTTGAATAGGCAGATTTGCCTGTGCATTTTGGTTGGGCTTTTCAAAGAAGTCCTTTAGGAGCCCAAATTTCATAGAATCGTAGGAGTGGAAGGGACCTTGAGAGGTCATCTAATCCAGTCCCCTGCAGTCATAGCAGGACTAAGTAATATCTAGGCCATCGCTGAAATTCAGTGGGAATTGTATGCCCAATTTCTTTAAATTCTTTTGAAACTCCCAGCCTTGTACCACAACCTTTCCCGTTGTCTAGCATGGTCCCTGGTCAGCCTCTTGCTTGCTAATAGCATTGTAACTGTTCTGAGATGCAATGCATGAACTTGCTGGAGAGCACCGTTGGTCTCTCTGGACTGTCCAGAAGCAGGAAGGTGAGGTTGAATCACTTACTACCAAGAAAAGAGGCGAACCTGCATGCTTACAGGAATGAGTCAGATGACTAGTGTTTTTCTGGTTTGTTCTCTTTCCTCTTTGAGTCATGCCAAAGCTATTTCTGCCCTTACATAGAAGATGTTGAGTCATTGCTTTCTGGACCTTATCCACTAAGTATCTCACTTTGTGCTTTGGCACCCTCCACCATGTGTTTTGATACGGACTTTTGTTGTTGTTTGGCTTCTCATTGTGGACTAGAAGCTAATGTTGCAAACGTGATCATGCTGAAGTTACCCAGAGTCTGACTAAATCAACAAAGGGGCTTGGAGATTGTGAGAGGTCAGTCAGAAGTGTTTCATGTTTAGTACTCTAGGGAAACAGCTGACTTCCCCGCCGCTCCCATGAATTAAAAATCTCTTTGCCAGGACTGCTAGAGAAGCCTTAGTGTTTTCTTGAGAATGTGTCAGTGGAAGGACGTAAAGGGCTTATCATGGCTCCTTTTAAATCTGATAGATGCCCCCTTTGTGTGTATGCGCACATTTGCACTGAAATGTCCCTTTCTGGCTGTGCTGATAATTTCATCTAAGATCTCTCCCCAGCTACCCTCTTGAGAGATCAGTTTCTGTGTGTGTTTTCTCTTAGACCATGGAGGCTTCTGACAAGTCTTGCTTAATGCTGGTTCTGCCATACTGACCAAACTGTTTTGTTGAAGAATTGAGTGCAAACAAACTCAGCTTGCCAGTGGAATTCCAAGAAGGCAGTGTAGTCTAATGGGAAGAGCACCAGACTGCGACTCTAGGGGAGATGAGCTTTATTATTGATTCTGCCACCATCTCTGTTCTGATTTCCCCTATCGGTAAAATGAGGTTATTTATACTTTGCCACCTTTTGCAAAGTGCTTTGAGATCTATGGGTGGAAAGTGCTAATTGTTATACTAAAGGATCAGCAATCTGTCCCTTCCCCCTTTATTAAACAATAACAATCCCCCTCTCCCCCTTGATCAGATATACCTGGCTTTATCTGCACAACCTGGTTTCTGAATCCATATTTACTGAATTGGTCCCTGTATTAAAGTGTCTTGGAGGGAACTGTAGAAATATACAAAGTAGCCAAGTGTAATGGTAAGAGATGCCAGCAGATCAAGGGACGTGATCGTTCCCCTCTATTCGTCATTGGTGAGGCCTCATCTGGAGTGCTGTGTCCAGTTTTGGGCCCCACACTACAAGAAGGATGTGGAAAAATTGGAAAACGTCCAGCGGAGGGCAACAAAAACGATTAGGGGACTGGAACCCATGACTTATGAGGAGAGGCTGAGGGAACTGGGATTGTTTAGTCTGCGGAAGAGAAGAATGAGGGGGGATTTGATAGCTGCTTTCAACTACCTGAAAGGGGGTTCCAAAGAGGATGGATCTAGACTGTTCTCAGTGGTAGCTGATGACAGAACGAGGAGTAATGGTCTCAAGTTGCAGTGGGGGAGGTTTAGGTTGGATATTAGGAAAAACTTTTTCACTAGGAGGGTGGTGAAGCACTGGAATGCGTTACCTAGGGAGGTGGTGGAATGTCCTTCCTTTGAAGTTTTTAAGGTCAGGCTTGACAAAGCCCTGGCTGGGATGATTTAGTTGGGGATTGGTCCTGCTTTGAGCAGGGGGTTGGACTAGATGACCTCCTGAGGTCCCTTCCAACCCTGATATTCTATGATTCTATGATAACCCCTACTCTAAAGTCCTTGCCATGTGTGATCACTTCCCACAAGTGTAGGCATTTCAGTCCTGTCCATGTGGCCAAATTCCAACTCCAGTAACTACATTCTGCCTTCTTAAATTCCCCCTGCAGTTTCAAGTGGGTACAGTGCTCTTCTTGCTCTAAACTGAAGCATAATGTTCTACTTGCTGTTGAAAAGCTGCTGGTTCCACCCCAGGGGTGGGTGCAATGGGTACTATATAGTGTTGGGTGTAATTTTACCTGCTCCAGGTGCTGGATGTGGAGATTTTTAGGGTTGTTGGGGGGCGGGGTTATTTCTTGATATTTTTGGGGGGGCTGTTTTGCTCTTGCTCCCTTGCTAACCCCCTCCTCTTCCCATCAGCCAGCTCCTGGCACCACACCTGGTTCAATCTCCCTGTTCCCCTTGCAGGACTGCCCAATAGCCTGGGTGAATGTCATGCTCTTTGACTACAAGGACCAGCTGAAAACGGGAGAGTGCTGCCTGCATATGTGGTCCTCATTTCCAGGTACCAGGAACTACAGCTCTGGTCTCCCCCATCGGAGTGGGGACAGAGCACAGGAAGGGCAAGGGCGGCATCTCCTATTAGCAGCACAGAAGGAGCAAGAGTTCTTGTATTTTACTGACACTCTCTCTGCCCGCTGGTGGGACTGTTATTAAGTCTCTGTGTTACAGTAGCACCTAGAGGCCCCACCCAGATCAGGGCCCCTTGTGCTGCGCGCTGGGTGCACATGTCATGAGAGACAGACTCTGCCCAGAGTGGCTCACAAGCTAGAGAGACAAGACACAGCAGGCTGGGAGGGGAAACAGGGCACCGAGAACGGAGGAGACATGCCCTAAGCCAGACAGCAGGTCAGTGACAGAGCTGAGAATAGAACTTGTATCTCCTGAGTCCCAGTCCAGTGCCCTGTCTGCTGTGCCACACGGTGCCCTCCCATCTCCCTTCACTGAGCTTTGGGAATCCAGCCTGAGGATCTTTTTACTTTTTCAGATGAGAAAGGGGAGCTGTTGAACCCCATGGGCACAGTCCAGAGCAACCCCAACACGGAGAGCGCAGCAGCCCTGGTCATCTGCTTCCCCAGCGTCACACCCCATTCTGTGTATTACCCATCCTTCGAGCAGGTAAAGGGCAGGGCATCTCTCTGGATGGGTCACCTTGCTTCCTGGCCTATAGAACACAAAGTTCTCAAGTGTCCCATAGAGCAGCATAGCAGGGCTGGGTGCAGGTAGCTGGTTAATAAAGGCTGCCAAGGACTAACTGAAAGCTTTGTTCTTATCGCCACACACACTGGGGTAGGTCCAGCCTGTCAGTCAGTCCCATCTAAGCCCCAGAAAATCTGCTCCGCGTAGATGAGCATTTGTCCGCAGACTGATTTACGAACTTTGCAAGCTGTGGTGGAAAGCGAGCTCTGCCTGCATTTCAACGGGGTCAGAACTTTGGGCTTCCTCTGTTGACAACCTCAGATTATCTGAAGTGGCTTTGTTCAAAAAGGAAGAGTTTCCCTATCACTAGTGGAAGCTTGTTAATGCAAAACTGCCTGATTCCAAATGAGGGTAAAATTTCAGCTGGACAGTTGCAAGTCAGGAGTGAAGGGCCCAGAATTCTGCAGTGTTTACCGAAGGGCAGGTTTCTGAAAAGGCCTGTCTTGGCGTGAGGTTTGTGGAAAGGAGGGAAGAGACACGTAAGGGAAAATGAGTGTTGTGAGAGAGCTCCCAGCTGGCCAGCACTCACCGATAACTGAAAATGTGGTATGAGAAAGCTACATCGATTGCTCATCTCCACTGACCAGACATCTGGAGTGGAAACAGCTTCAGGAGAGGCTGTGTCCATTCCAGAAAAGGAAGCGGGAATTCTGCTCTTGCTGGAAGAGATTGATCATTCCCTGCACACATGTCCATGACCGACTGTGTCACCACACGTGGCAGCTTGTACAAAACCATCTGCTTGACTGGAGCACTTCCAAGAATCCATCACTCTGTTGTTGCTCTGGAGGGAATGGCTTGTGTTATCTTGGACATCACTGAGCGTGGCTGTGCCTCACATCTCTGCGATCGTTGACAGGCGTGCCATTCTCATAGAGGGACTCGAACCCTTGGCTTGCATGATTGCTGCCCTCTTGCCCATTTCTCTACCTTCTACTTTCTGCTTGGTGTAGTGACCCCTGGTGGTGAGAGCAGAACTGCATGGCTGATCACTACACACTCTCCTGCTGCTGAACTGTCAGCAGGGCGTGATTCTGCTCTGGAGGGCTTGGGAACTCGCTGGGCTCTCATGAAGTGTAGGTGAAGAGCGGGTTCCCCGGTGGGCATAAAGGGGAGGTGGGCCATGAAGAAGATGAAGGCAGATGCTTCACTTAGCCTGTATTTGTATTGCAGCTGTTGGAGTTGGGGAGGAATGGAGAGTACACCCGTGCCGTACCAGAGGATCTAGAGGAGGTAAGTGTCTGGCATCATCCAGCAACCTGCTGTCAGGTCTGACAGGCCCTCCCTAAGGAACTACACACATAGGACTCCGTGGGTGCTTTTTCTGGGAGACCCGCCCCCTACCCCATCCTCACCCAGCTGCCCTCAGCTCTGCATGGGCCTGGCTTTCCTGGGAGAGGGCCCCCACAAGCTTTGTCCCATGTCCATCCTGGCTCCTTTCCCCACTTAGGTTGTGCACCCTAATAGTTCCCCCTGGGGCCCAGCCTTGCAGCATCTCCCAGGGAATGGAGCGAACTGCGAGGCCATTTCAAATTCAGACTGAGCCCCATATGTTCCTGTGAGCAGAAGCAGCAGCTGAGGGAGATCCTGGAGCGGAGGAGCCACACCGAACTCTACGAGCATGAGAAGGACCTGGTGTGGAAGATGAGGTACGAGATCCGGGACCAGTACCCAGAGGCCTTGGCAAAGCTCCTCATCATCACCAAGTGGAACAAACATGAGGATGTTGCCCAGGTGAGGCTGGGGCGGGTGAGGGCCATGGGTCAAGCAGCCAGCCCAGATAATGGACTTCGGGGACCCCAGTTGGGAAGCGGGACAGTGTGCAGCTGCTTTTGTCTTCCATTTTCCATTGGCCTTTGCTCTGTGCACAGGCGCATTGGGGTGTCCTCAGCCCCTTCAGGTCCTGAGATCCCAGAGCTTGTGGATTCTGTTACGGTGCAGGCAATATATGCTGTAGGGCTTTTGGGTTGGGACTTGAGGAGCTGGCTCCTGTTTCCGTTGGGTCCAATGAGACATTGTCCCCCCCGCAGTTGTGGTGAACTCCCCTGAACCATCTCTGACAAAGTCAAGGTTCTGCTGTGTTCTGGGCTTTGCAGTCTCTGGGCGCTATACAAGACACAGATGAAAACTGTCCTTGCCCCCCAAGAGCATACACAGCTGCCAAGGCCAAAACTAATGCAACCTTGTCAGTTAGCAAAGTGTTCCAGGCTCAAGGCCTGGCTCCTTACATCAGTCTCTCTCGATGGCCATTGTCTCCTCTTCCTTTCTGACTACTTGTTCCACATCTCGTTCTTGCCCCTGCAGATGATCTCCCTGCTCCAGTCCTGGCCGGAGCTGCCTGTCCTGAATGCCCTGGAGCTGTTGGATTTTAGCTTCCCGGATCGCTATGTTGGTTCCTTCACGATCAACTCATTAAAAAAGCTGACGTAAGTACACACCATGGCGGGGAAGCTGTTGAGCTGCTTTCTGATTGGCTGGAGGGTGGCAGAGGAGGATTATGGGCAAATGCTTGAGCCTCTTCTGTACACATAAGTACAATTGATGCAGCCAGGGTGATGTCGTCTTTGATCTTCCTTTTCCTTCCCCAGAGATGATGAATTGTTCCAGTATCTGCTGCAGCTCGTCCAGGTGCTCAAGTATGAATCCTACTTAGACTGTGAATTAACCAAGTTCCTACTGGACAGAGCTTTAGCCAATCGCAAAATAGGACACTTTCTGTTTTGGCATCTCAGGTAAGGAGCAACCTTATTTCATTCTCTGCCTGGGTAACCAAGTAAAACCAGCCTTTACTGAAATCCTGATTGCACAGGAGTGTGTGTATGTGAGAGAGAAAGAGAGGGACTGGGTTTAATACATGTATTGAAAGGCTATTGATAAGTCTTACCCAGTCTCTTTCAGTTGAAGTATTTCTATGGTTGTGAGACTTCCAGGAGTGCAGTTCTGACTCTGAAAGTGACTGTCAAAATGGCATCCCAGGGTCCTCTGTGTGTTTCTTCTCTTGCTGATTCCATATCAAATGGGACTCATTTGACAAGTAAAAAGATGTTGAGTACAATTTTCAAAAGTACCTTAGTGATTTGGGAGCTTAAGACAGGTTGATGTCCCAGAGCACTGAGGCTTCTAAGTCAATTTAGGTGCTTTTCACAGTTTTACTTGTTGTTTCTAACTGCCAGCCTGGCAAACTCACCCTGGAATCTGAGAGGTAAGATGGTGGCATATATTTTTAGACTCCAGATTGCTGAGATTCTAAACATTCTGGGACAGACCAGGCCTGATCCACACCCAAAGTTGCACTAGTTTAACAAGAGGTATGATGTTCCACACACAGGGTTTAACTAAGTCAGTGCGACACACTTTCATTGGTTTAACTCTGGCTTGTGTCAGTTTAGCTTGCACCTGTAATGTACGTTGGTGATCCTGATATAAAAGTTGCATTTTCAGGGTGTGCTTTCCCTCCTCCTCTCTCCGCTCCCCATGAAGCCTTAGACACATCTCAGTGTATGCCCAGATTTGGTGACTGGGGGATGCTTCCACTGGATGCCCTACAGGGACCTGCTTTTCAGAAGGCAGGTGCTCAGCATTTTCTGAAAATCACGCTCCTTTAAGATGTCTCAGGCTGGGCACCTGGGATCAGCAGTCGCTTCTGAAAATGTGGATTCAGGCTCCTCCAGGCCAGAACACTGAGGTGGTTCTCAAAAGGAATGCTTAACAAGTCAGTCATCCAGTAAGAAGGCTCGTGGCTTCAGACAATGGAGTTTTCTTTCGAACCGTCTGGGTTTTTTTTTTCTCTGTTACATAAAAAGAATCTAAATGGAGCCATTAATAATAATTTTCGTGTGCTGGTGCGAACAAGAGAACAAGTCACTAGCTACAGAGAGTCAGGCTGGCTTTAATCTCCCTCTCTCTATAGGTCAGAGATGCACGTCCCTGCAGTCGCCCTCAGGTTTGGCCTGATTTTGGAGGCCTATTGCAGAGGCAGCAACTACCATATGAAAGTTCTAATGAAGCAGGTAAGGGCTGCTCTGAGGCAGGAGGCCGACCGTCCCCTGCTCACAGCCATGTCGTCTGTTAGTGTTTAAAGATTTATTTGCATTGCTGTAGTGCCTTGGAGCCTTAGTCACAGACTCATAGACTTTAAGGCCAGAACGGACCATTGTGATCATCTAGTCTGTCGTCGTGCACGTTGCAGTCCTCCACAGAACCTCACCCACTCCTGACATAAGCCCCTAACCTCTGGCTGAGTTACTGAATCCTCAAATCATGATTTAAAGACATTGTTAGAGAGAATCCACCATTTACACTAGTTTAAATCTGCAGGTGACCCAGGCCCCACGCTGCAGAGGAAGGCGAAAAACCCCAGGGTCTCTGCCAATCTCACCTGGGGGGAAATTCCTTCCCGACCCCAAATATGGCGATCAGTTAGATCCTGAGCATGTGGGCAAGACCCACCAGCCAGACACCTGGGAAACAGTTTTCTCTAGTAATTCAGAGCCCTCCTCATCTAGTGTCCCATCACCGGCCATTGGAGATATTTGCTGCTAGCAGTCGCAGATCAGCTACATGCCATCATAGGCAGTCCCACCGTACCATCCCCTCGATAAACTTATCACGCTCAGTCTTGAAGTTAGTTAGATGTTTTGCCCCTCACTGCTCCCCTTGGAAGGCTGTTCTGAAACTTCATTCAGAGGATGGTTAGAAACCTTCATCTAATTTCAAGCTTAAACTTGTTGATGCCCAGTTTATATCCATTTGTTCTGGTGCTAACATTGGCGCTTAACTTAATTAACAATTCTCTCTCCCTGGTATTTATCCCTCTGATATATTTATAAAGAGCAATCCTATCTCCCCTCAGCCTTCGTTCGGTTAGGCTAAACAAGCCAAGCTCTTTGTCTCCTCTTATAAGGTAGGCTTTCCGTTCCTCAGATCATCCTAGGAGCCCTTCTCTGCACTGGTTCCAGTTTGAATGAATCTAAAACATGGGACACCAGAACTGCACACAGTATTCCAGATGAGGTCTCACCAGTGCCTTGTATAATGGGACTAACACTTCCCTGTCTCCACTGGAAATACCTCACCTGATGTGTCCTAGGACTGCATTAGCCTTTTTCGCAGCTGCATCACCCTGGCGGCTCTCTGGCTTATAGTCATCCTGTGATCAACAAATACACCCAGGTTTTCTCCTTCTCTGTCGCTTCCAACTGATAAATCCCCAGCCTGGAGCCCATTGTATTAGGCGCTGTGCAGACACCGAGCAAAAGGATGGTCCCTGCCCCCAGGGACTTAGTCTGGATAACTAACATATATCAGACTGACAGCGATAATTCTTTTCTTTATGGGGTGTTCGACCCAGACGTCCCCTTCATGTGCAGTTTTGCTCACATCCCTCCCCAGCACACACACAATCCGAGGTTTAGAAGTGAAGCTGCTCTTCTTCCAGGTGGGTTGGTCCAGAATGGATAGGACTTTTTGCAGACCAGCAGTACAGTGCAATGCAATGTTCACTAGTGAGGACTGAGTCCGATCTCCTGTGTCAGTTCCTGGTTCTGCTGTTGTCTCACTGTCTGATTTAGGCCCATGACTTTCTGTGCTTCACTTTCCCCAGGTTGGGATTATTTAAGCACTTGAGAAATCTGGGTTTCAGTCATTGGCTGACAGGGGCTGTAAAAGTGCAAAGCATTATCTGTGACTGTTAGACACAGCTGTCCGAGGAGTGGGCATGTGACTGTGATATCCAGGGCATAGGACAAATCCAAGATGTGATTGAAAATCACTTACCACTCTGGTGACCCACGGCATAAACTTCAGCTCCTGAGAGGCGCTTGCGCACAGCCAGAAGCCCTCAGTTATACTGCAGGATAAAGACATGTTAAATTCCCCCACCCCCACCCCCGCATCCCCAGAAGCAGGTTTGGTAACTTCCCCTCAGCAGAGAGCGATGGGGCACTGCCCTCTTGGCTGGTGCTCTGATGAAGCTGCATTGTTCAGTTCATGGTGAACACGGAATTGTTTGTTTGTTTAAATTCTGGATGAAATGTTAGTGCTTATGAGAGAGGAAGGGGGGTGCAGGGCACAAGCCTAGGACTTGGGAGACCTGGATTCAAGTGACCTCGGGCAAGCCACTTAGCTTTGCTGTGCCTCAGTTCCCCATCTGTAACATGGGGATAATAGCGCTGCCGTTCCTCCGGGGCTGTGCTGAGGATTAATACGCTAAAGACTGTGAGGTGCTCAGGTACTGTGGTGATGGGCCATGGAAGTACCTTAGATAAAGAGGAAGAGATAAATTAGAAGGACCCATAGGATTGTCAGCAAAACTAGCCAATGCATGTCAATCTTGATCCACAGCACATGTGTTGTTCCAGTTCTGGGACCCCTACACAGCTCTGCCAGAGCACTTCATGGCTAACCTACAGCCCCCTCTCTTATTGCAGTCCTGGGCCTCTACACTAACCCGCAATTTCAGGGCTGAGTCCCTCCCCTGTTTTGCCAACATAAGCTCACTCCTGACCTGCCGACTGTCCTGCTATTCAAGTTCTGGACTTCCCTCGGGCAGCCACCCCCAAACATGCGGTGTCTAGCCAGTGTTCACTACGGGGAGACAAGAAGGAAGCCAGCAGTATGTTCCCATGTGGCCCTATAAGCAGGGTTTCTTACTTTAATTTTTTTCCTCTGTCTGTGTCAGGGGGAAGCACTTAATAAAATGAAAGCCTTGAATGACTTCATTAAAGTGAGCTCTCAGAAGGCCACCAAACCACAAGCCAAGGAGATGATGCATGTGTGCATGAAGCAAGAGACCTATCTCGAGGCACTTTCCAATCTCCAGTGCCCTCTGAACCCCACCATTATTCTTGCTGAAGTTTGGTAAGGAGGATTGGTGCTCCATGCCCTTAACTGCCATGTGGTTTTTGCATTACTGTTTGGTGGAAGAGCCTAGATCACTGGCTTTCCTGATCTCTCCCTCCTCGCCATGCTAGTCACTTGTCTGTTAAGAGCATTTGCAGCTGGTTTTGCATATGAGGCTCCACTCCCCATGCCTGAGCGGGAAGAGACCCTGACTGACGAAAGGTTTCTTCCCTTTCTCTAGTGTGGATCAATGTACTTTTATGGACTCCAAGATGAAGCCATTGTGGATTGTGTTTAATAACGAAGAAGAAGGTGGAGGGGGAGTGGGCATCATTTTCAAAAATGGAGACGGTAAGTCTTACGAGTTCTGTACCTCTGATCGCCAGGGAGCATTAATAGATATAAAACATTAACGTGGAGTAAATGGGCTGGGGCTTGGTCTCTGAACTGTGTATCGTTGTTAGGTAAGGAGACTGTGGCTTTGACACCAGGATTTCCGATGGAGATCTAACAGGCTCTTATCTAAATAGTCACCAGGCACAGCTCTGTCATTCAGACTTTCTTGTAGCTCTGTAGCCCCAGTCGCTGTAAGGAATGAGGCTGGAGCTGCGTGGGAGCCCTAGGCTCTCATAGCAGGAGTCACTGCTGGGAATGGGGAAGGAGCGCTGGAACTGGAAGAGCTTTCAGGTACTCCTATCCCAGCCTCTGCCAGTAATAGTCGCTGTAGCAAGGGGGTTCCCGCCATAGTGCATTTTGGCTCACTGAGGCTCACTGATACCTGTGTTCAGAGAGAGGCTTTCTGAAATGCCCCAGACAGAGCCATGGGAACAGAGCCAGTGGCAAAATGAAATGCAGTAGACAAACCTGTCCCGCTCCGGGGAGAGGGAAGGCATCTAACACTGCCAGGCCCAGTTGCGGTGACAGTGGGAAACTCTGCTGAATGCAGGTGCCTCCTAGTGGTCAGCTATAGAAAGTGAGAAGTATGGCAAATGCATCTTCCATATGCCTGTGCTCTCAAGAAAGCATTTGCTGAAGCTGAGCAGGAGGAGGGGAAAATGAGAGAAGTAGAACTCTGTCTTCATTTGTAACATCTGACCAGATCTCCGTCAGGACATGCTGACTCTGCAGATGATCCAGCTGATGGACGTACTATGGAAGCAGGAGGGTTTGGACCTGAGGTGAGTCACTTGTGCTGTGGCAGTGATAGTTTGCATTTGGACCGAATCACTTTGTCAGTCATCCTATATTGCCCTACCAGGGAAAGGCCGAGACAAAGCCTCTGTGCCCGAGTCTGTGTGGAGTGGGTTGTTTCAGGGGGAGGTAAGAGCAGAGGTATGATTGGGCGAGGGAGAAAGAACTTAAATGTCTGATATTGCAGCTGAAATCACAGTAGACGTGGGCTGATTGGGTCACAGCTGTGCCTACAGGGAACCAGTGGGGCTGCTCTTACACATGAAACCAGCTGCTAGCCCTATTTAGGGGGCTAATGAGGGAGGGTGGATGGAGGAGGCGGAAGAACTGCAGCTCCTGCTCCCCTCCTACTTACCCCAAGAACCAAAGGGAACTCCTCCAGCTCCGTGTCCCATCACCTCTTTCCATCATTACTACAGTTATCGGCCCTGACATTCAGCATCGGCAGGAGTAGTGGTCAGATAGGGCACAGAACGTTGGGCTGCCTCAGCTTTATTTGAAGCTCTGCCACTGCGTCGCGGTGAAGCCTTGGGCAAGTCACCCTGCTTCTTTGTACCTCCCTTTGCCCTTGCCCATCTTTAAAATTGTGCAGGGGGGGCATGTGTAATGAAACTGACCGGCCTCCCAGGAGGGTTATGACAAGGCCTAGTGGATGTCTGTAACGTGCTTAAAGAGGCTCAGAGTAAAGGTGCTAGATGAGGGCAAAATATTTATTGTTTAACTGGGCCTTCAAGTGAGCACCTCTTTCTTCTGTACACCCGGTCCTCCAGGGTGCAACCTGCCCTCAGCTCCCTTGGGAGTCATTGGAAGTCGAGGCGCTTGGCACCTTTGTACACTGATGCTTGTTACTGGCTGAGTACCCTTGGGATTTGCAGAGGTCCCTGGTTGCTGTGTGTGAAGTTTAGGTGAAGTCCCCCCTTCCCACCCCCGGATTTATCCCAGCAAATCCCCTTTGTAAAGTGGAGGATGGGGAATCCCAAAGAAAAGCCAAGCCAACGCTGTGCGAGGTCTCAATGGAAGGGGTTTCTCTCATCTCTGCAGGATGACCCCTTATGGCTGCCTCTCCACAGGCGACAAAACGGGGCTGATTGAAGTCGTCATGCACTCGGACACCATTGCCAACATCCAGCTGAATAAGAGCAACATGGCAGCCACTGCAGCCTTCAACAAGGATGCGCTGCTGAACTGGCTAAAATCCAAGAACCCAGGGTAGGTGGTGCTGTGCTCACTGCAGCTTCAGGCTTCCTTCCAACTGGAGACGCATTCTGGTGCTTTGCCCTGTTGTCCCCTCCCCTCTTTGGTTCCTTCTGATTTCCAAGCCATTCAGGAACAATTGGGAGTGCATGCTGCATCCCTGGGCTATAGCTTCATTCTCATGCCTGTGTCCTTCCCCGATACACCAGCAAGCATCCCGTGTGTATAGCTGGGTCTTGGAAATGTTCCAGGGCAGGACAAAGCTCACTATTCCCTTGGGATACAAGAGCCTTTTTTCAGGTTCACCCCCAAACTGGGGGGGCTGAGAGGTGCTGAGCTCAGCATCCACAGCTTTATTGAGAGTCATGGATGCTCATTACCAATTGGATCAGGCTCTTGATGCACTAAGGGATAAGGGCCAGCATCTTCCCCGTTTTGTAGAATCCTGATACTTCTTAAGGGATATAAATGAGAGGGCCAGATTGATGGCCCTGCAGGCTTGAGTTCTCTATCACTTACAGTGTGGGGCAGTAACAGTGCTTCCCTCCTCCCCAAATCCACCCTGCCTATCCCAGACCTGCAGGAACCACCACTAGGAATGAGTGGGGTTGTTCAGTCCCCAGAGCCCCTCCAGTCCTGTGAAGCCAACAGGTTTGGTTAAGACTGAGCAGGAGGCCCATCCACCCTTCCCTGATGGAGGAGAGACAAGAAGAGTCCCCGGTGAAGGACCTTACAGAAAATACAGGATTGGTAGTTTGTGTACATGTCACACCACATTCAGCAAGTTTACACGGGAGAGGGGATATGAGAGCGAGAGTCCAAGGGTAAAGTATTTGTATTCAAAGTACAACCTTCTGTTTGGGTTTAGACTCATCTTTGTTTCTGTCCCCCGCAGTGAAGCGCTGGAACAAGCCATAGAGGAGTTCACTCTTTCCTGCGCTGGGTACTGTGTGGCAACGTACGTGCTGGGCATAGGGGACCGGCACAGTGACAACATCATGATCCGGGAAACTGGCCAGGTATGGAGCATTCGCTGGCACTGGAGATCTCATTGCTGCTGTTTGTATCTTTCGCCATAGGTGTGTGCATGCCACTCCGAGAGGAATGGAAACATCCCAGTTGGTTTCTTCGCTATCTTCGGACCAGATAGTGTGGGAGCTGCTGAGGCCCAGATAAAGGCCCCAGACCTTCCAGCCCAACAGTAGAAAACGGAAAAATTCTCACTAGCTCTGCCCGTTTGTGTGGCCAAAACAAGACTTTGACTTACAGGCGATTATATAGCTTCAGAATATATTTGCCCTTCTTTCTTGTGTGCCTTGATGAGCTGTGAAATAGTTCTGGACAGTGGAAATGTCAGTATTTATTAGACTAGTGTTAACACCCACTTTGTAATGACTAGGGTGCAATTCACACTTCACAGCTATTGTTCGAGGTCGTCTGCAGACTCAGGCAGAGATCATTTACACTGGCTTCCCATTTTGAAACTTTACTTTGCTATTACAAAGACTGGAGGCTTTAATGAAAGCTGAGGTCCCAAAGAAGGTAGTTACCTGTGCTGTAATTTCACTTCCCTCGGATTTTTAATGACCATTGGGTTTCAGGTCTCATCTTGAAGCTTATATGGTGTCCTTCA
Organism: Natator depressus; assembly: GCF_965152275.1. Taxonomy (NCBI): domain Eukaryota; kingdom Metazoa; phylum Chordata; order Testudines; family Cheloniidae; genus Natator; species Natator depressus. The sequence goes on along the minus strand of NC_134251.1, from coordinate 13,046,369 downwards.
CTTCCATTATTCCAGAGGCTGCAGGCAAAACTAGGAAGGGGAAACCCCTTTTGCCAACAGGACACGTTAGACTGTGGGGACAGTCTTGTGGGAAGGGGTGGAAGTCCCATCTCTTGTTCAGTCTAGTTTGAAATGAGCCAAAGCCATAGGAAACAGCCATGTACTGGTCTATGGGAGATGAACTAGAAAGAGGCCCAGTAGATTGCTAGGTGCTATAGTCCTGTTTGAATTGCTGTCTGATGTTAGTGAGCAAGCTATCAGCTGCTGAGCTCTGAAATTCAGAGCTGTGGAAAATAAGTGGCTCTGTCTGCACTTTCTTCATGTAACACCCCCTAGATCCCTGCTTCACCTTACTGTTTTAGATGCCTGTGGTGGGACAAGTGCTGTCCTGGAAACAAGCACAGTTATTGTTGTGATGAAAGACCTTGTAAAAACCTAGAGATGCCTTTGCTCTGTGAATGCAGCAGGAAGGGGGCCAACTTCGCACTCTGCATCTACGGGGCTCAAGAAAGCTCTGGAGAGCCGCAGCTGCTGAGGGTTTCTTTCTGCTTGACAGAAATGACATGGAGGCCTGGGAATCTGCAAGGCTCATGGATATAAATTCTGCACAGCTTGTGACAATCCACTTTTTGCCACTAGAGTGTGCTTGGAACCCTTTGAACAGCAGCATTGATTTATTTCAGGGTTTAGAGCAGCCTTGCAACCTGGTCATGAAAAACCTGTACTCACCTAGCGAGCTCTATCTAAAAAAAACCAACCCCTTCATCGGCATGTGTAGAGTTTTGCAGCTGCGTCCAGCAGGGCATCAGCCATCCAGCCATAATGCAGGAATCAGAATTGCCTTTCTGGAATGAATCATTGGCTCATCTAGTTTGCTATCCTGCCTCCGGCAATGACCTATTCCCGAGGCTTTAGAAGAACATAAAAATCCCCCATGTGTATCAAGTGCTGCAGGGGTAAGAATCCTTCCTGACCCAGCCAGCACTTAACTTATGCATGGACGCATTACTGGTAACACTTGTGTCCTACAAAGTAAGTACTTCCCCTGCTATCCATGGACTGACATGCAAAAGGTGGCCTAGTGTTTCTGATTGCTTTGGAATAGAATCCTGAGTAGAGTACAGATGCCAGGCAGCCACTGGGGCCTGATCATTTTGAGTAGGTTTTTTTTATTTCGCTTGGAGAGATAAAGCACATTCTCATACAGAGAAGTGCAAGAGAGTTTAATCAGCAGAAAGCAGACACATCCCCCTAATAATTCTTTTCTCTCTTAATTCCAGCTGTTTCACATTGATTTTGGCCACTTCTTGGGGAACTTCAAGACCAAATTTGGCATTAACAGAGAACGTGTTCCTTTTATCTTAACCTACGACTTTGTGCATGTGATCCAGCAAGGGAAAACTAACAACAGTGAGAAGTTTGAAAGGTAAGCTCCACTGATCTGACTTGGGCTTTAGCAAAATGTTTTGGGGTGGATGTGTCCGTTTGTAGCAATCACTTCATCTAACAGTTGCCCCCAGATGCACACTAACAGTTTTGGACACAGAGCAACAATGTGGGTGAGGTAATATCTCTTATTTGGTGGGAGACAGACAAGCTTTTGCGCTTACACAGAGCTCTTCCTCAGGTCTGGAAAATGTGCTCAGTGTCACAGCTAAATACAAAAAGTGGAACAGATTGTTTAGCATAACTAGTTAACACAGGTTTCAAGGGACCATTCAGTGTGAAGTGGCCTGTTACCACCTCTATAGTCATGAAGGGGAAAGAGAGGGCAGGTATAGATTGGTTGTTCTAAACTGTAAATCCAGTCTCTCTATTCAGTCCATGATTTTTAGTCTCTAGCAAATTTAAGCTCCCAGACTTGTCTTTTGAAGGTGTTGTGCAGGTTTCCTTTGAGGATAAGGCCTGCTAGTTTTGTGAAAAGTGTTCTCCCCCAGGTAACGGTGTTTTTGTCTTTTATTGTTATTCAGTGAGAGTTCATTTGAGAGTGCAGTGACGGTCTGGTTTTACCCACAGAACTGTTGCTGGAGCATTTAGTGCACTGGATGAGGTACACCACATGTTGCGTTAGGCAGGCATGGGGCCCATGGACCTTGAAAGGTGTGGTGTGTGAAGTATTGATCATCATAGCAGTGGAGAAATGTCTCCAGGTTTTTGCATCTGTTTTGCTACAACACTTCCTCTTCCAACCACACAAGCAATTTAAATTTAGGGTGGGCGAATGTACTTGAGTTCAAAATGACCTAGACTACCCCTTAGCACTTGCTTGAGCTGACAAACCCTTGGGGATTATCCACTGGTATGAGTGGCTGTTTCTAAGATAAGATAATGTATTTTTAGAAGATTTGGTTACAGGGCACAGCAGAGAACTGGCTTTCCCCTGCAGGAGCTCTAGCATCAAGTACTCATGTCATAAGAATTGGCTTCACTCTAGTCTCTGTCCATACCCCCATAAACACACACAGTTTGTATGTGAGAGAGACTCAGGTCTGGATTTGGGGCCAATGTGCCACTGGACTATACATACTATGAACTAAGTCTTTTCCAGCTCTTGCTAAAGCATATTCTTTTGTTAACAAGTGGAAGCATGGGCTAGTCGAAAAACATTTGGCCAGCTGTTGGAACACCTTGTGTTCAACAGAGAGGTGAAGCTTCAGCTTGGCCATGTTTTTATGCTATCATGGCTGTACTCTTACTTTAGTTGGGCTGCTTGTCTCACTTCCTCTTTGCCCCTTCTCTTCCTGCACAGATTCAGGGATTACTGTGAAAAAGCCTACATGATCCTGAGGTGCCATGGTCTTCTCTTCCTGCATTTGTTTGCACTGATGAAAGCTGCTGGCTTGCCAGAACTCAGCTGCTCTAAAGACATTCAGTATCTCAAGGTGAGGCAGGGGGTGGGAGAGGGTAGGACTAAAGGTAAGCAGTTAAGGAGTGGGAGTTAAATTGCTCCTTTCAAGTTTCAAAAGCAATGAGTAGATATTCGAGCATGCAGGAGCCAGCTGTCAGATAGCCAGCACCAGCTGGTAATTGATTCTCTACCTCATGCTGTTGCTCCCTGCTCATACTATTTAGGGTTTCTCACTCAATTCTAGGAGCTGGGACTGTGCTGGAGGTTTAAATGAATGAGATTCTCAATTAATGTGGACTACAAAAAGTTCAAACTAAACTCATTATCTCTCAACTAAAAACCAATAGGTTTGCTTAAGAGACCTGTTCTTTTTGAAGAGTTGGCAATATTACCTGCTGCCATCCTGTCTTCCTTTTCCTTGCCCCCTGTTGCAGCCAGGTATGCTCAGTTGAAGAATCAGCTGCAGGGAGGCAGGCATAGCACTGAGTGCGTTGGCTCTCCTAGCTACCACCTTCTGTTCCCGCTGTGCCTTTAAAGTGCTAAAAACCTGGTTTCCTGCAGCTGGATGAAATGGGGTTGTGTTGTAAGCTAGTGTTTAAAGGATTGTTTTCCCAGCTCCGGCATGAAAATGTAGTTTACTTTGAGAGAGCAGCCTGCCTAAAACAAAGGTGGTGGTGGGGTTTGTTTGTTTCTCTGTCAGTTGGGTGGGCAGGGCCATACTAATTTCTGCCTCTTTCCTTCAGGATTCTCTAGCTTTAGGGAAAACAGATGAGGAGGCATTGAAGCACTTCAGACTCAAATTTAATGAAGCCCTGCGAGAGAGCTGGAAAACCAAGGTGAACTGGTTGGCACACAATGTATCCAAAGATAATAGACAGTAGAGCAACCAAAATAGCCCTTGTGTGGTCCAGGTGAATGTAACAGCAATAGACAGACAGTAAAGACTGCTGAATGTTGCCATGTTGAAGATCAGCACCTGCACCTCTACAGATCAAGTGTTTGCGAAGAGTCTACCTAACCAACAGCTGCATAATCCCATTCTAGATCTCTAGGGCAGAAGGGAGACAGCATGAGGCAATAAAATTACTGAAAGGTAGGTGTATGTGAAGCTTGCAGATGTAAGTTCTTAAGTATGCAGTCCATCATTTAAGGGTGGAGGTGAGGCTGTTGTGCTAGTTCAGTACATTCCTCACCCACTGCTCATTTTTAGGGATGTGGAGCTGTGCTCAGAGAGGCTGTAATTTGGCCAGTGGCATATCAGCTTTTTAAAGCCAGACTAGAATAGCACTAGCAGTGAAAATAGCATGTTGGTGCATCTAAACTTCAGTATCTCTCTCTGTAATCACAGTGGAAGGTGCTGCTAGGCAATACTTTTTCTAGTTGAAGATTTCACCAGCTTGCCCCCCTGCCCCTTTTCAGGGATGTGTTTTTAGAAATGGGTATACCATCTTGTGACGCTTTATTGACAGTTGGAAGATAATGTTACCAAGCTCTAATATATAAAACGACGCAGTAGGTGGGAAACATCACCACAGATCCACCTTCAGCCTGGCTTGTTGACGAAGGAGAGAAGACGGGTAGTGCCACCTCACCCACTGAAGGTAGAAGATGCACTGTCCATATACAGGGTGATGGCAGTGGATAGAACCAGGAAAGTTGCACCTTCAGTTTATGCGGTGATACAGTATTCTGAAGCATTTTTGTTTACATTAGCTCAGACCCTGCTCTAGTTTTGTAAGGGTATGATGCAGCACGTTAGTTGCATCTATTTTGTTTTTAAGAGTGCAATAGATAGCAGGTGTACACCACACCAAACAAGCAGGCACTAAAGTGCTTTCTGTCTAATCAGTCTACAATGGGGTCATGGCAGTCTTGCAGAATTCATCTTATCTGCAATGAATAAAAATAACTTAGGTTTTTTCCCCCCCACTTCAGTTGTGGAATAACTACAAAATTGTTAACACCATCTTGTATAGCAAAATCATAGCCTATATCGGGTAAGCAAAGATCCAGTCAAAGCAAACGTTGTATCTAACAGTGGTTTCAGCCGCTTTCAAAGGAAGGTTATTATCTTTTGTAAATAAGTCCAAGACACATTCTTTTTAAAGTGATGAAATTACCTTTTACTTTGATACTTATTTATTTAGAAAGGTATTCATGATCTTATTGTGTATGTGCCCTCTGAAAAAATGAATTTATTTTTTTAAGCCATGGTATGGTTCTGCAACAAGAGAATGTTTACATGATGATTGATTTTTTCAGTTACCTTCAATCTGTGATTTTAGGTGCACTTTTGGTAAGTCTAAAAATAAAATGTTTAAGTTGTATACTAGTCCTGGCAAAATCTTTCCCTCACTTTAGGCATTAAAGTCAAGCTGTAGCCATTTAAAACATGGATAGTTAGTTATCACTTGACTCATCAACTTTGTACCATTCAGAAAGCATAGCAAGCAGATTTTAGAACCAGAAATTTATTGTAGCTTAGACTTTTTGGACTGACTTATTACCAATATACAGATCTGAAAAGTTACATCCACACTGGCTACAAGCTGCATCAGAAAGTTTACAGCCTTTCAGCATTAGCATTCAATCATGATCAGTTTTAGTCTAAAATACAGCAGCTACAGTATATGGAAGAATAAGTCTTCTACACATTGACATTAACACAGGACAACTGTCAGACATAAGTTAAAAGTTCCCCAGTTTACTTAAAACTAATAGTTATGTTACCACATAAAAGTAGTCAAACCCATTTCCCCATTTTAGAAATCTAAAATTTTACATTAAAAAACAGTAAGTAGATTGTGTGGGTTCTCTCCCCTGCTTTCAGGTCCATCATTATTGTAAAAGGCACTCCAGAGTCAAGCTTTACCCCAGATAAACCCACATGTAGGTCCTGTTTCACACACTGGGAGGCAAGATGTGTAGTAGGTAAGAATAGGTCTGCTCTGAAAAGATATAGAAGTAGCTGGGTCTACTTTTCTTTCAGTTGTTCACACCCATTGCTGTCTGCCCCTCCCCCCAACCGTCACCTTTATATCTGCTCAAGGAACAACTGGAAACTATTCAACATTTGCCACTACTGGGGTGGAAGCTGAGCCACTAACCTGTTTTAATCCATGTACACCAACAGATTACATGCAATATCAAAATCTGGAACTCTGCTACCATAATGAGTGAATGGAGTTCTAATTTCACATTGCAAGCAAATCAAGTTACCTTTTAACCCACCTCCAAATGTCAAATTGAACAAGCAGATATACATAAGACAAGGCTCTGAATAAGACCAAACGTATTAAATAGAGAACAAGACCTGCCTTACGAAAAATCTAGCACTCACCACCATGGGGTCATAACTTACTTTTCGTACCGTTCAGCCATTCCTTTAAGTAAGTAGTCGTTTGCACTTCCAAGTTAGAGGTCTTTGATCAGAAAATCAGCCTGCCATGTCTTGGAACAATAATCTTAACTTGATTTTTACAAGGTTTGCTGGTTGGATAATATATGCCATAATTTCATCAGCAGGAAAACAGATTTACTAAGTGTAAACAAAAGGTTTAAATACACCAACAGTCCAGATACTGTACAAGGAGCTACAGGGACTAAGCAAGAGTGTGTTGAATAGGAATGATGCCAACTATGCCCACCCATGCCCTAAATTAGAAAAGTTCACAACCCAAAAAATAAAATCCCTATCTAGACTGGTAGCCAAGGTGCATGTGTACACAGGTCTCAGACTTTTCAGCTTCAGTTACCATTATTACAAACAACTGAATAACTTGCCCTGCCAGCAATGCGACCAGCGAGCATCAGCCTTGGACTACAACCAGCCCCACTCTAATTAACAGAATAGCAAACTTACTTGCTCTACATCCAGGCAGTATTTCTTCCTCTCCATTTAGTAATCCTTACACTGAAATAAGCGAAGGATCAAAACTTAAACTGTACTAGGCAGTACAGTTGAAATTCTGAAAAACCTTTACAGTTGCAAGCTTGTCTGTTCTCTCCATAAAACAAAGTGGGGAGGAGGGGAAGAAAGTAACAGCAGGGCTGGAGTGAACACAGCAGTCGAGGCCAATGACACTGCATTATTAATACATCTACACTAGATAACTGTGCCTGTGCTCCTGCTGCAATAGTTATGCAACTTGTATTATTTCATGCTTCATGATTTTTACCTTAGCGTGTTTTAAACCCCAGTCCCTGTTTTCACTACCACAAATAATTCAATATATTTACAAAATATTCAAAGAGAGTCATTCTACATATTAACCTCATTCTGCCACTTTACACATGCACTAGTGTGGGGGAAAAAATTCACCAAGCTGAAATAAGCAACTTTACCCTTTGTCAACAAGTGACCTTTGCATCTTTCAGAAAGAATAAGATGAATCAAGCCAAAGTTGTTTCACCAGGGGGAAAAAAAAAAAGTGTCCAGAAACTCATGTGCAATGGCTACACATCTGTAGAGTCACTTAGCTGAGATGACATGAAGAAAAAAGTGCAAGGTGGTTCCTCACATAGTGTAAAAAATCCAGTCACTGAGGGGCAGGTGAGGGAGGAGAGGTGCTAACTACAGTTCTAGAGACAGCATTAGGAACTAGCCAATATAACACACATATTGGGATGTGTTGGTTGGCTCTACTGGCCAAAATGACTTTTTTACACCATGGATCCTTGATGGAGAGGGTTACAGTGAAGTCTTCTAGAGCAAAAACAAAGGGAACAGCTGGAATCAATAGCTGAGTGTAGAGTCATCCCATTCCAGCTGTTGCTGTCTGTTAACATTCTGTTGGTCCTCTTCCTGCTCCCCTTCCTCCTCCTCACTGCTTTCAGACTCTGCACTAGTGATATCATCTTCTTCCTCTCCATCTTCACTTTCTTCTTCCTCCTCCTCCTCCTCACTGCTGTGCTGGTCCTCATAGGTCTGTCAGACACAAATTAGCCATTGACTTTTCTAGCTGCCTACAGGCTCCTATCCTTTTATACGCTACCTTCATTGGGAGTTGTGAATGCTCAATACTCAGCTGGCTATTGTCAAAAGTAAAGTGGCTCTGAAGTAGTTCTGTGATTTCAGAAAGTTACTAGCCAGTCTTGTCCCTGTTTAGTATAAATACATTCCCAAAGGTCATCCAGTGCTTTGAAGAGTACTATTGAAATAGGATCCTTTGGTGTGAACATAGCAGCAGCATTAGTGGTTTAAAGTGTCCCTGCTCTTCCCCCCCCCTCTTTTTTTTTTTTTAATATCAAAAAGTATCAGAAGTTAACTGAAGTAGAAATGATCCCAAAAACTAACTGCGTCAAACCAGGACGAGAGCAAGAATAACTCAGTGGAAAAAGCTGATGTGGTGGGGGTTTATTGTAAGGAATATACTGAAGGAGCCAGTGATACTTTATTTACAGTCTGGCATAACACACATGTACTTTTTGAGCAGTTTATTGCCATCAAGCCACACCCAACAGATCACAAGAAACATGGCTGCTTCTCACACAACGTACAGTCAACCTGTTGCACTCTCTGCTAGAGGACGTTGTGAAGGCCAAGACTATACCAGGGTTCCAAAAAGAACCAGGTAAGTTCATGGAGGATAGGTCCATCAATGGCTATTAGCCAGAATGGGCAGGGATGGTATCCCTAGCCTCTGTTTGCCAGAAGCTGGGAATGGGTGACAGGGGATGGATCGCTTGATGATTACCTGTTCTGTTCACTCCCTCTGGGGCACCTGGCATTGGCCACTGCTGGAGGACAGGATACTGGGCTAGATGGACCTTTGGTCTGACCCAGTATAGCAGTTCTTATGTCCTCTTTCTGAGGAACGGATTCAAATTCTCCCTGTGGCATTAAACTTGTTGCGGCAGTACCCCCTTTCCAGATCTATCCTGCTCTGACAGTCATGCATGTCTGACAGACTGGAAAGCACTATTTGTAAAAAAGGACTAAGGGTTCTGTCTACTCTGCAAGAAAAGGTGCGATTGTGTTACTAGTGGGCATACCTAGGCTAGCTTTACTCTAGCTAGCACAGGTAACAGCCGTAGCGTGGACGCGGTGGCACAGGCTTCAGCACAGACTAGCAACGGTTACATACAAACGTCCCCAGCAGGCTTTTTGTTCTGATTACTAGGCTGTGCTGAAGCCTGTGCAACCATGTCCACACTATTACATCTGCTTCCTAGCTTAAAGCTAGCCTAGGTATGCCCACCAGTAATACAATCACTCCATCAATTGCAATGTAACACAATCCTGGGACACAAGCCTTACCTCCATAGGATTCACAGTAATGGTCAAGGCAGAGTCATCCCAATCCATCTCATTTTCCTTTCCAGTATCCTGGTCACGCATTGTTCTCTGATGCGCAGCTCGGATTCGGAACACACCCAGAATAATCATGAAAACCAGGAAACTGACACACACGACAATGACAACAGTAGCAGTACTTGGAACAACTGTGACAAGAAAAAGGGAGTTTAACAATAATCATACTAATACACACAGTACTTACAGTTTTTTCAAATATTAACCCCATATTACAGATGAGTAAACTGAGGCAAATTTATCCACAATCACAGAATAAACCAGTAGGAAACCAAGGACAAAAACAGACATTCCTGGCTCCCAGTCCTCTGGTGAGACTGCTAAACTAGTAAGTTTCTTTATTGGTGGCACAGTCCAATGGGCTAGATTCATACCTTGCTCAGGTAAGAAGTGAAGAGTTTGGTGCTATTAATCTAGTCTGATGAAGGAATGTTGACAAAATAAATGCAGTTTCACTAGGATTGGCAGCATCTGCTCAGGAGCCAGAGGCATGCCAGTACTTACAGGCTTAGGACCAAGCTGCATGGCAGAACAGAACCAGGCCTATTATGCTCAACTGGTGCTTTTATATAGATACTGAAATCAGTCAAACAAGGACTATGAAGAATAAGTATAATTGCATCAATCTGAAAGAAGATCAGCCACCAATTAAAAATTTACTATGAAGGCTCCTTTCTTCAAAGCCTATTGCTTTCCTCCCACATGCACCACTGGAACATTAAACAATTCACACCAAGTTAAAACAGTGGAGGAATGGCAGATTTCCTCAATGGAATAACGAGATAACTGGCTCTGTGGATGAGGGGAAAGCAGGGGACATGTTATTCCTTGATTTTAGCAAAGCTTTTGACACAGTCTCCCACAGTTTTCTTGCCAACAAGTTAAAGTAGTATGGGCTGGATGAATGGACTATAAGGTGGATAGAAAGCTGGTTAGATCGTTGGGCTCAACGGGTAGTGATCAATGGCTCCATGTCTAGTTGGCAGCCGGTATCAAGCGGAGTGCCCCAAGGGTCGGTCCTGGGGCCGATTTTGTTCAATATCTTCATTAATGATCTGGAGGATGGCGTGGACTGCACCCTCAGCAAGTTTGCAGATGACACTAAACTGGGAGGAGAGGTAGATACGCTGGAGGGTAGGGATAGGATACAGAGGGACCTAGACAAATTAGAGGATTGGGCCAAAAGAAATCTGATGAGGTTCAACAAGGACAAGTGCAGAGTCCTGCACTTAGGACGGAAGAATCCCATGCACCGCTACAGACTAGGGACCGAATGGCTTGGCAGCAGTTCTGTAGAAAAGGACCTGGGGTTACAGTGGACGAGAAGCTGGATATGAGTCAACAGTGTGCCCTTGTTGCCAAGAAGGCCAATGGCATTTTGGGATGTATAAGTAGGGGCACTGCCAGCAGATCGAGGGATGTGATCGTTCCCCTCTATTCGACATTGGTGAGGCCTCCTCTGGAGTACTGTGTCCAGTTTTGGGCCCCACACTACAAGAAGGATGTGGAAAAACTGGAAAATGTCCAGCGGAGGGCAACAAAAATGATTAGGGGACTGGAACACATGAGTTATGAGGAGAGGCTGAGAGAACTGGGATTGTTTAGTCTGCGGAAGAGAAGAATGAGGGGGGATTTGATAGCTGCTTTCAACTACCTGAAAAGGGGTTCCAAAGAGGATGGATCTACACTGTTCTCAATGGTAGGAGATGACAGAACGAGGAGTAGTGGTCTCAAGTTGCAGTGGGGGAGGTTTAGGTTGGATATTAGGAAAAATTTTTTCACTAGGAGGGTGGTGAAGCACTGGAATGTGTTACCTAGGGAGGTGGTGGAATGTCCTTCCTTTGAAGTTTTTAAGGTCAGGCTTGAAAAAGCCCTGGCTGGGATGATTTAGTTGGGGATCGGTCCTGCTTTGAGCAGGGGGTTGGACTAGATGACCTCCTGAGGTCCCTTCCAACCCTGATATTCTATGAATAAAAAGTCAGTGTTCAGAGAAATCTGTTCCCCAGTTCCTTTATCTAGGTCCTTATACAGCACCCACTGCAGTGTTCTGTATTCCAAAATTACCAAGTCAGGAAGGGCTGGACTTTGTTTGTGTCATTAGATTGGCATTTTCTAGATCTCTAGCAGGCTGTTCCCTCCTGAGTGGAGAACAGAAGAGGACTTCGCATTTTAGAGAGCGTTTAAGTTAATAGCTGTGTAGATTATTAGTTTAATTTGCTGGCTGTCTCTGGAAAGGCACCCCAAGAAACTCCAACCCTCTGCAGCAAGAAGCCACAGAGTCGGGCCCCCAGTTAAAAAAAAAAAAAAAAAAATCAATTGGAGTTAAGTGACTGACCGTCCTTACCTGAAAAGGGGTGGGGGTTAGCTAGGTTGTGACCAGAGAGGTCAACAAACGTGTGATGCACTGGATGAACAAACTGTGGCTGCATAGCTATATGATTTGCATGGTCAACTGGGTTAGCTGTATGGATAACATTCACCTGAAAACAAAAAGGAAAAAATAATGTAGGGAAATAAAGCAGCTTGTTTATGCACTTGGTTCAAGTAGATGGGATCCAGTTCCTGTGTGTCAGTATCTATCCCCCTCAAAACAAAATACAACACAACACCAACCAGCACAGATCTGTCACAGGCCCGCCCCATATCCAACCCCCCTGCTCCCCACCCCCTTACCATGCTGCTCAGAGCAGCAGGAGCTTGCAGCCCCACCACCTGGCTGGAGCCAGCCGTGCTGCCGGGCAGAAGCAGCAGGCCAGAGCGGTGGCAGCGCAGCAAGCTGAGGGTGTGGGGGAGGGAGGACAGCAGGGGAGGGGTCGGGGGCTAGCCTCCCGGGCCAGGGGCTGGGCTGGACAGTCTCGCAGGCTGGATGTGGCCCGCAGGCCGTAGTTTGCCCACTTCTGGTGTAGGATCACCTTCAGTTAACAGCAATGGGTAGACAGCAGGTCACAGACAAAACACAGAGACTCAGATTCTTTGGAACTCCAGAGACCATTTAAAAAAACATTTAACAGAGGTTCTGAAGAGCTGGTTCATTAAGTTAGGCTCAGCTACAAGTTCAGCACATTTCATGTTTTGGTGAGCTTCCCTTTCCTCTCCACCAATGCATTGCTAAGCGTATCCTTCTCTGTAATGGGGAGTAGTGACTAGACAGATGTGGCGCATGGCCAGCTGCACAACAGGAAGAGGGGAAAAATGGTAAATGACAAGGAAGCATTTCCAAGGACGGCATTTCCAGTTTGCTGAATTGTAAAGATCCTGAATCAAAGTTTACAGTACTTCCTCAGGAAGCATAGCCATGTTAGCTACTCATGCAATTTCTGCTCCTCGATGGGGAAAGGGAAGTGGGGGATGGTTATCAAATGCTGGCTAGTCAGATTTAACTGCACTGTCCTCGCATAGGCTGATTTTTAAAAGTGCAGCTTATGAAATTCAAGTTTACAATGGACAGATATACAGATATGCAACAATGGCTCTCAATACAACAATAACTTCATGTTGCAGCAAATATCAAGATCATCATCACTCAGAGGACCTATTGATGAATTTTGGTGTATATTTACACTGAGGGTTAGTTAACCTCGATGTTCACATCATCAACAGCAGGACTCATTAATTCATATTCTTCTATAGATACTGTGTAGCTTTAAGCTTCTTTCCCAGTGTAAACATGGAGGGCAATAATAATTTTTATTTCAAGTAGTTCCTCCTGTCACTCAGGATTAGTCTTCCTGGTAACCCCTGTGTCATGCAAGCAAGACAGTAGTAAGCCCCATTGCAAGAAAAAAAATAGAGAAATTTACAGAATCACAGAAATTAGAGTTGGAAAAGACTTCTCAAGTCCATTTCCTTAGGGCCAATGCAGCACTGTTCCCAACAGTCCATTTTCTAGTGTCCCACCTCCCCATCCAGCCTCTTCCCCACTTACTCCCCTTAACTGCATTCCATATAGTAGGATACACACGGAGTCCCAACTCCATATGATCTGGTCTGTGCATCACTTGGAGTTGGAATCAGTGAAGGCAACTTTCAGATTGACAACCCATTAAAACATAGCCTAACACACCCTAGTCTACTCTGATGACGTAATATTTAGAAAGCAGAGATCCAACCAGTTACTGATCAATTTCTTGAAGCATTAACTTTCATCTATGCAGGCTCTGACCACTTTCAAAGGGATGAGATTAGCTCACATACCTCCACTTTAAATTCATTGCTGACATAGCGACCATTAAGCTCAGAACAGACCAACTTGAACTTTCGGTCAAACAGGGAGACAGTGTGCCAGTTTCTGTAGCGTATCAAGTGCAAAACCTCCTCATAGCTGGCCATAGTATCAACACCTGGGAGGATAAAAAAAACCCAGCTACTTGTCAGAACTATAGACTTGGGGTTTTGGGGTGGGGGAAGGAGATGGGACAGGACAAAGTTTTCATTCACTTAAATATTTCACTTAGTAAGCACACAAATACACAGTTCCTGTTCTCATTTGCCTCAAACCCTTCCCAGCACAAGGCCAAAGGTGGCAACCCCTTACCTGTGATGATCATGCCAAGGTTGGAGCTGCTCATCTCAATGCCCTTCTGCTGTAACTGTGTCATGTCAACCTCGAGGCTTTCCTGCTCCTGATTTAGCTCCTCTCCTAGCACTGTGACCTCACATGTATCCAAGTTGTGCATGATTTCCTCTGATACCAAAGATTCTTGGACTGAAGGAGGACATGGAAGCCAAAGAAATAAGCAGAAAGGCCAAAGGCAAAGTGGAAGGAGCTGTCGTAAGCAGCTATAATTCTTCCCTTCTATGTACGATGATTTGGCCATGAAGAATGATCTAGGTGTAAGACTGAATTCTCATTTAAGAAACCAGACCCAAAAAGCATTCTCTCCCGTGGAGAAGAAACAGTCTAAGACTGTTCTCGCTTCTGACTGACGTTCTGCAGGCCCAGGGGAAAAACAGCATGCCCACCCTCTCACCCAGCCCTGCCTTCCCACTCTCTTCCTGCTGCAGCAAAAAGACAGTATCATGAAGAATTTGACACCTACCCCCTCTGTTCTGTGCTACAGTGGGGATAGCCACACATGGAGGGCCATCCCCACACTGCAGAGAATTTGCGGGACGGGGACAGATTCCACAACCAGGTTAGTAATCCAGTTTGTTACCTGTAGGATCCTCATCTCCCTCTCCCTCTGGTTCCACCTCCCGAGTGATGGTGCTGATTATGCGAAGCTCAGGGAAGAGAGAAACTCCCTCTGGACTCTCAAACTCTGAGGCAGAACGGGCAAAATGGTTGATGCCACTCAAGCTGATCTTGGGTTCCTCAGGCTGCAAGACCATTATATACCCATCCACAAAGGGAATGGCAATGCAGGCTTCTTCATTGAAACACCTACAAAAGATACAACAGCTGTTTGTTTAACTGTGCAAGACAGGCTTAAAGGAGAGGCAGTTATGCACTGCAGTGGCAATTAAATAGTTAAAATACTACAAAACATTTCAACCATTTAATTAAATCCCATATATATAAGCTCTGTCTCGGACCCCAGGGTCCTATAATAAATCCATCAATTGTGTTGGAAATGTAGATCACCACTACCACCCCCTCAAAGGGAACAATGTTAAAATGAATTTTTGCTCATAGAGAACATTTTGCCCCATTTTCTGGGCTATGACTAACATCCACAGATTATGCCACTAGGTAAGGCTGCAATACTGGAGTAGTCCTCACAGTGCACACTTGCAATGATCACAACCAAGACTGACCAACTAGGAAAAATAAAAATCAAACCAGACACTAAGGAAATAACTAACCAGAAATAAATTGAGTAGAAATATAAATAAGACTCGAAATGATGGGTGACATGCCTACTAACACGGCCTGGAGAACCTTGGTCATTAAAGTGGCCAAATGATGCTTTTTTGTTTCATGAAAATACAGATGGATTTAGATGCCTAACTACATAATGGTTCATAATTCACAATTTCATATGCTCTGATGCAAACCCAGGAGAAACTTTGCTTGTGAAGATTTTTTTACACCGGAGCATTCCAAGTTTTATTTTGGGATACTGAGTACGTTCAAACCCAAAACTTGGGTAGGAAGCCAGGAAAATGCATACCCAATGAGAAACATCACATGAACTACTGTAAAGCAACAATGCCAAGACAAGAGCTCTGTTTAAGGGTCCAAACAGCATAGCAGTTCCTTTCAACAAACCATCTCATACAGATGCTTGTAGACAGCCACTAGCTGAATCAATGGCCTATAGATTACCAGCATACTCAGAAATATTGTGCATTCTTGTCACCATGAAAAGTCCTGAAGAATGAGAGAATACATCCAAAATAGCCTTTTCCTTTTTTTTTTTTTTTTAAAGTTACCATTTTCCAGCCTGACTCTGGTCACCCCCCTCTGATCAGTGTCTTCAAAGTCATCTGAAACCAGCCTGGAGAAGTTCTGACAGCAATGCTAACAAATATGCAATAGCTCAAGGCACTTAAGGCTGCTGTTCACAGCAAAAAGAGATTCTGTCCCAAAACACTAGTCCAGAAGTTTCATTTGACTTAAGCAGGAATTGCAGGTGCCTAACACCTCTTTAAAAAAAAAAATAAATAAATAAAAAAAAAAAAATAAAAAGTCAGACCACTTGTTTAGGTGCCTAGATACAGATTTGGGCACTTAAATTTGAACACTTTGGCCATAATCAGCATCAAATATCTTACTTTACATCTAGAACAACATTTATTGATCCCTGGATCAGATCCCCCAAAAATGTTACAATACCAATGATATCTAATCAACAGTCCCAAGAAACAGATCAGGATTTTTATGTAACAGAATAAATTTGGTATTGGTAACTGTTCTAAGGTCTGATTCAAAGCCCACTTAAATCACTGGGAAGATTCCCTTTCACCTCAGTACTCAAGGCTCATGAACAAAGCCTTCACAAGTAAAGGTCTGCATTAGTGACCATGTCAATGGCATTGCACTAAAGAATTTTGTTCTAGTTTATTTCTCTAAGTCCCCAATATCCTTATGTATAGATGCATTTTTCTGCACTAGGACATACTTGACATTGCTGGTGATTTTGAGCCTCCGGATTCCAGGTGTTGGGAACTGGCGGGAATTCAGGTAGGAAATATGCTGCATGGCTTTGTCAAACCTGTCAATATCATCCCCTTCCAAGGTCAATGTTGACTGGCTGGGATTCACATTAATCTGAAACCATTCCAAAGAGCAGAAGAAAAATGAAAAAAAGAGATCCAAGTACCAATGTGCTAGAATAATTAAACCAAAAAGCTCAGCACTGCTTAAACTATTAAGCACTGAGATAATTAGCATTTGTATTCAAAGCAGAAAGAAACATTAGTCACTGGCTTTACAACTCAGTTTAACTTCCCCAATTAGCCTAAAAGTTTAAGTCAAACATTTACAGTATTTCATTATTCAAGAAAAATTCCAGGAATTTGGAACAATGTTGTCACTCTCGTCATCCGAAAGAGATATAGCTAACAAGTCAGGAAAACGTAGCCTTGTTCTCGCAGGCCTTGCTACTGAAATAAAATACCTACTCATAAATGAGACCTATTATGTTAAGTTGTTTTGTTAAGCTCCATACATGTGCGCTTATGCATCCATTTGCATTCTCAAAGGCCACTAGAGGCCAAGCCTACACTAGAAAACTTTTGCTGGTTTATTAATATCACTAGGGGTGCGATTTTTTTTAAACTGCATCTCTATACCACTAACAGTCTTAGTGAAAGGCAGCTATCCTAGCACAAAAATGCTTTAGTCGGTATAGATTATTTCATTTGAGGAACTGGTATAAGATATACTGGGGAAAAAACACTCTTGCTTTTATAAGCTGCATCTATAATATAGCTATTTGGAAAATCTTTACCAGGTCAAGTACGTGCTTTCTTAGGGCTAGTCTACACTAGAAAGTTGGGTTGACCAAATACATCACTCAGGGGTATGAAAAATTCACAACCCAGAGCAATGTTGTTAAGCCAACCTATGCCCCACTGAAGACAGTAATTGGTCAACAGAAGAGTTCTTCCATTGACCTGGTGACCAAACCTCTCGGAGAGGTGGGTTTACTCCACCAACAGAAGAACCCTTCTGTACTACAGCAGTGGTGCTGCAGAGCCGTAGCTGTGCCGCTGTAGCATTTCTAGTATAGACAAACCCTTAGTAAATCACAGCAGGTGCATTTCACTTCATCCATATGCACATTTACCTTCATGCCTTTGCCAATGCCATCTGCAATTTGCAAATCTAATCCTTCCTTGCAGGTATAGAGGCAGTCTATCACCTTCTTGTTCTCCAGTTTACCAGACCGGATCATTAATCCGGCCAGATTGCCTCGGAAAAACTGAGCCATGTGGAGGTCGCCACCTTTATAAAGAGAAGGGGGAAAAAAAAATCTTTATAGACCTTAAACCTTTTATTTTTATCATCAAATGTGCTTTATTTTACCATTATGTATTCACATGCAAGTTAGTTTATATCCATTCCGGGTATTAAACTTGTGATCATGTTCAAGCACAATGAAAGAATTAAACAGTTCATCATGCAGATGGCCCTCAAAACAGACATGTATGGCCATCCTGAACTGTGAAGCGGAGGCTAGTGTTTCCATCACAAATGTTACTTTTGCCTATACAGCGAGGTGGTGTACTTAAAGAAGACCATAGACAGAGCTTATGAGCTCTCTGATGAGACTTTAACCCTAGTGCTGAAATGGTATCTCCTATTTGTCATTAACGCTAGAAAATCAGGAGACACCTATCAGGATAGGAGAAAGTGCAACAAAGTACAATTTATGCTAAACCAAGAACCTGAAGTGTTGCATACATTTTAAACCAGAAGGGACAGTTACGATGATCCAGTCTGCCTGACACAGAGCACAGAATTTCACTTAGTAACTCTTATTTCAAGTTCATCATTGATTGAGCTAGAGTGCAGTTTCAGAAAGACATGCAAGTGATAGAAAAATCCACTGCAGCCCTCAGTAAGTGGTTCCAATAGTTTCCCTCATTTAAAAAATGTTGCACCTCACTTCCAGACTGAATTTGTCTAACTCCAACTTCCAGCCCTTGGATCTTGTTATGCTTTTGTTTGCCAAGTTAAAAGTAAGCTATCAGAAATCATAGAATCATAGAATATCAGGGTTGGAAGGGACCCCAGAAGGTCATCTAGTCCAACCCCCTGCTCGAAGCAGGACCAATTCCCAGTTAAATCATCCCAGCCAGGGCTTTGTCAAGCCTGACCTTAAAAACCTCTAAGGAAGGAGATTCTACCACCTCCCTAGGTAACGCATTCCAGTGTTTCACCACCCTCTTAGTGAAAAAGTTTTTCCTAATATCCAATCTAAACCTCCCCCATTGCAACTTGAGACCATTACTCCTCGTTCTGTCATCTGCTACCATTGAGAACAGTCTAGAGCCATCCTCTTTGGAACCCCCTTGCAGGTAGTTGAAAGCAGCTATCAAATCCCCCCTCATTCTTCTCTTCTGCAGACTAAACAATCCCAGCTCCCTCAGCCTCTCTTCATAAGTCATGTGCTCTAGACCCCTAATCATCTTTGTTGCCCTTCGCTGGACTCTCTCCAATTTATCCACATCCTTCTTGTAGTGTGGGGCCCAAAACTGGACACAGTACTCCAGATGAGGCCTCACCAGTGTCGAATAGAGGGGAACGATCACATCCCTCGATCTGCTCGCTATGCCCCTACTTATACATCCCAAAATGCCATTGGCCTTCTTGGCAACAAGGGCACACTGTTGACTCATATCCAGCTTCTCGTCCACTGTCACCCCTAGGTCCTTTTCCGCAGAACTGCTGCCTAGCCATTCGGTCCCTAGTCTGTAGCGGTGCATTGGATTCTTCCATCCTAAGTGCAGGACCCTGCACTTATCCTTATTGAACCTCATCAGATTTCTTTTGGCCCAATCCTCCAATTTGTCTAAATCTTCTCATGTATGTACTTCTACGGCATTCAAGGCAGTTCCAGACCTTACACAAATAGCAAGTACCTAAATGTATTCTCTTAGAAATATGTAGTAAATTTAAATCTCAAACCAAGACATGAAACCCAGAGAACCACTGAAACTATGTAGAACAATAAAACATTGCAACGTCAGCCAAATGGGAAGAAAAGCTGGTATTTCTGTTGGCTCCAACTGGCATTTTTACAGACTTCTGGTCAAGTGAGTACTCCACTAGGAATTCTAGGTGTTATCAAGACACATTGTCCTTTGGGTTACATATAAGACCTATGCAATGATATTTGAATAAAACTGGATTAAAAAAAGTGTAGCTAATACTTTTTATTAATGGCTCATATTACACCACTTCACTGCAATCACAATGGTTTCAAGTTTGTCCATGGATGTGCACTTATATGCAGTAAAAATAAATCAGGAAGTGAAGCACTGGAAACAACAGTACAATGAAGAAACAGCCCAGAAGCAGATTATGTTGGGGTGTCAATGGCCAAAATGCAATGCCTGCATTTCATGCTATGGGTGAGATAAAGCAATGTCTTGGCTTAAAAATGAAATAAAAAAAAGTAGTGGAAAATACTCCAGCAACCTGCAGATGTTTCAGGCACAGTTTCATTGTCATTTTCATTTCCTGTATATTCTGTAGAAAAGCAAGACAAAGAATAGGGACAATGGGGAAGGGACCAAGTAGTGAGGGACTTGTAAGTTATTTCACACACACACACACACACACACACACACCCCCTTTCACCAAGCATATTCTGCTTATATCCCAACCAGCTCCTCACAACTGGTATGAATTTAATCAGTTTTAGCCTTGGACACAGAGTTGGATTTTCTTATATAAACCATTGCCAAACCCAGCAGCTAGCATACTTCATATTCCCATCTTCACAGGTATGATGCGGAGATTAAAGTCTATGTTAACAGATCTCCTAAGGAAAAAAGTATTATGGACAGATCAAAAGGAGCCATTACTGACTAATAATTCAGACCAAATTAATAATACTGCATATATTAATTGGCCAAGTTTTGAAATTGCAGCTTTTTAAAAGAGTAGTAGACTAAAAATGTTAAAGAGGATTTAGAAAGCATAACTTTAAGGAGGGAAAAGTTTTAAAATCTTCTTTAAATAAACTGGGCTGCTCTAGATTATATATAAAGTTTGGTAAAGCAAACAATATTGCTCTCAGGTCAAGACCTTAAGCATTAGTTTCACTCTTGCATAAAATTCTTCTTTGAGTTATAATCCTCTTAAAATAAGGTTTTCAATAGAATTCCCTGACAGACCCACAAGTCCTCGATCCCAAAGTTTTAGCATCCCCATTTCAATCAAGTCCATTACTGGCAACAGCCATGATGGAAGCAGGAAGGAATGATATAGTGGTGCTAATGCACATCACTACAGGGAACCTCTATGTGGAGGCCAAAGGAACACAAATATTAACAGGTAAAAATGATTGGGCTTGTGTTAGGATATAAGAGCCTATATCGAAGCCTTGGAGGATTCCAGACATTTAGCTGGAAAATTATTTCTGGTTTCCCCTGGCACACTGCAGCGCTCTGGAAGCTAGTTACTGCTCCACTTGCTGCTGCACTATAGCAAAACAAAAAGGGATAATCTGAAATCCATCTATATAGCAATAAATGAAGTGAACTGGAACCTCACTTATTCACTCTAATGATTGGGAGACTGGCTGCAAGTTAATGAATTTTGCAAATGAGCAAGTATTGAAAAGGTAATAGGCCCCTCACAATACGTAATGCTTATTCTGACCACTTGACTGTCATTTTATCTTTCCAAGGCCTCAAATCTCAGAGAAAAAGAGGCACCATAAGACTCTCCTTACTGCATGCTCTATGAATGTCCTATGTACTGTATGCAGATGCAACAGTTTGACATAAGCTTGCAGACCTATAGTAAAATATCTATGATCTAATACTTGTTCTACTAAAAAAGTATTGTTCTATTAGGTCAAGATTTTCTAGCTAGATCAGCAGTTTTCCAACCCGTAAGTAATTTGATCAGTAAGCAAAATGCATTTAAAAAAAAAAATGCACTGAACTGAGCAGCCCACTGCAGTGCCTTGGTAATCTACTTCCAATGCTCCATGTTCAGATGACACCTGCCCCATTTTCTCAGGCTTTTGATGAGTAAGCATCACCAGTATTACAGGCTGTGAATCAGCATTAAGCAGCCTGCAGAGAATCACAATTGAAGCTTAGTTGGCATATAAAACTGCTGCTATTTTTTTCTTTTTATAACCACAAGTGGCTAAATCCTCAAGGGAAAACATTACTGTTACTTAATTAAATCCTCAAATAGAAACATGGCCAAAAATGAGAGCTTGGTTTTTCTAAAGTCTGTTTTCTAACCTAATCTGAAACAAAGGTTCTGTCTAGTAACCTTAAGAATAAAATGTACCTTTGTTAGTATTACCAAAAATGAAACTGACTATACTCCCATAGTTATTACAGAAATCACTTCTTAAGTGAAACCCTGCCTGGCATTTCTAGATGTAATTTGGTATTTCATATCTACCTATGGGTGATGAGTACAACGTCACTCCAGAAAAGGTGACTAAATTAAAGAAGAAATATGGGATAGTGGGCCAGAGGAAAAAATCTGTAGGAGATGTAAAAAGCAATCTTTCATTGCCCTGAAGAGAACTAACCATTCATGGAGATGAGAAATTAATCATTACCTTGCCAACATGCTCCAACTACCAGCTGAGTTTCTATCTTGGAAGGATGTAGTGGGTAATCCTCAGTCACTGGGAAAGGATCATATGAAACTCCATCTACATAGAGTGTCACTGTTGGAAATTCAACATTGAGGACATAATGATGCCATTCCTTGTCACACACCTGGGAAGAGAAAGACCGGTAATGTTTAAAAACAGAGTTCCACCACCTTTTATTTCTTAAGTAAAATTTTTTGTCCAAGAAACAATTTTTTTTTTAAGTATATAAATAAAGTTGTGGACAGCAAAGCTGTTTCCAAAGAAGCTTGTCTGCGTTAAATCCATTAATAGTTTCTTCTATTGCCAACAAAGGAAAGTTGCAAAGTCATCATATGGGCAAATATTTCTGTGCAATGAATTTAATTTTTACAAAACCTATAACACAGCACAGCCGAAATCAGAAAAGACAAAAGTAGTCACTGGAGTACATTTAGTACACTGCCATATTAAAACACTATTTGAAAAATTTTCATCCTGTTCTGCTGAAGTATTCTGTGTAATATATAAATATGGCAATTTCCAGAAAAAAAAAAATGTCCCAAGCCAAAATCAGAGATCTTTAATAATGGAAGCTGGTTGCAATTATGGGAATGTTGCCAACTCCCTATACCTATGCACAAGGCCATTTTATAATCACAGCAGCATATGCCAGTATGTGAAGAATGCTAGAAAGTTACTAATTGTGTGGTTATATTCCAGCATCAGAAATTCAGATGTGTCTTACTGCTTATATAACTGGCACCAAACAAACAGATCCTCAACATTAGCTGGAAGCAGTTAAAGGAACCTCTATATGAGAGCTATTAACCACACAAATTTACTTATTTTGCTCACATTTATTGGTCCAATAAAAAAAAAATTAAACTCTCTAATGTTAGTCTTCCTGATCATGACTGCTACCAATATTACAAAAATTGCTTTACCAATAAGTCAGTTTGCTTATCTAACGCCAGCAATGCACATGGTGTGAGGAAAATTTTTCTTCCAGTGTGCAAAATTAAAAAAAGTTTATCTATTATCTTATTACATTCTTTGGCTACAAAAAAAGTCATATGCTCACAAGTACTTAATTGTTATAAACACATGGGAATACTTGGAAGTACAATGGTCATTCATTTTTTATTGTGTTCAATGGAGACAAGTTCCACCAAATCTGGTTCCTATCTTTTAAACACTTAATTTACTCACCTAAAGTTAGTTTCTACCACCCTTACTCATACGGAGTTGAACTGTATTCCGTAACTAATCCCCACTGACTTCTTGAGGGACACTACAGAAGCAAGATGTAACTCTACATGAATAAGGATAGCAGAATATGGCCTTGAAACTTTAGAACTATAAAACACAGTTCAGTTTATTTTAGTAAACTGTGGAATAAGGAGTTTGGATTGCCACAAAGACTTAATTTACAAGTAAAACTATCATGCTGTTTTAGGCTCCTATGGATACTTAAATTGTAATTTCTTAACAAGTACCCTTTTCATACTCACCTGGTTCAGTTTCCAGTGGAATTCCGCAGGTTTGTAAGTTTTTCCCTCTGAAGGATCTTGGCGGAAGAGGAAAACAAGTCGGCAATTGTGTACATAAAGAGAGTAGTGGTGCCGGTTCATATCTGCACAAAAGGTTACATTAATGTTACTCTTTCCCATTGCCCTGTGCCCTAAAACTCTAGAACTGGAAACGATAGTTGAGAATTCACGTAACCCTAAACTACATGACTGATATGTAAATGTGCTATTATGTCCTACAGGATAGTATTAAGCTTCACAAATGAGAGCACGAGACAGATTTAAAAGAAATCAAGCATGCTATAGCTTCAAGGGAAAAGAAGTGCCCAGGAAGCAGTTTTAGGTCATCCATTCCTAAACAATCCAACAGTAATACTGATAACATCATAGCTAATAAGACACATGTTCTTCCTTCCCCTTCCCAACCTAGGACTAGGACTAAAACATCACAGGGGTAAGCCTACCAATAGGAGAAAATCGAACAAAATTCAAATTGTGGGTAGTGAAAAATCTTCTGTTACCAATTAAACAGCATGTCTTGCTGTTTAATTAACATCATTTACCATGTATATAGCACTATAGGTAGGAAAGATGCTTTATGAGGATATTAAACACACATGGTCCATGCCCTAAAGAATTAATCTAAACCAGGGTTTCTCAAACTTCACTGCACCGTGACCCCCTTCTGACATAAAAATTACTACATGACCCCAGGAAGGGGGACTGAAACCCAACCCTCACCGCCCTTGGCAGGGTGGCCAGAGCTGAAGCCCAACCCCTGCTGCACAGGGGGTGGGGTGGACAAAGCCAGGAGGGGGGCCAAAGCTTGAGTGCTTCAGCCCAGGTCGGGAGAGACTGTAACCTGACCCCCGCGTCCCAGGGCTGAAGCCTGAGTACTGCTGCCCAGGGCTCAAGCCCTCAGGCTTCAGCTTCGGCCCTAGGCAGTGGGACTTTGATTTTGGCTTCAGCCCCCAGACCCCAGCAAATCTAACACCAGCTCTGGCAACCCCATTAAAATGGGCTTGCAACCCACTTTGGGGTCCTGACCCACAGTTTGAGAACTGTGGATCTAAACTAAATATAAAAGGAAGATGTTAGGAGATATAAGGAAGTGAGAGTGAGGATGAAGTAATTTTAATTCAGGTTACCCATATCTTGCATAAATCAGCCAAGGAGGGAGGGAAAGGAAAAGCCCCAAACCTTGTAGTTTCCCATCCCAACAACACAAATGTATTATGAATAGAAACATATTATGATTAAACATAAGAGACCTAGTTTTTTTAAAAAAAGAAACTGTATACTATCCTGCTAAAAAGATGATGAAAGGGATTCATAATTTCAGAAATTATCAACCTCAAACAATACTGGAATATGCATAACTGCACAGAAAAAGCAGCCTGTTTTGGAGATATGCTGCATACCACCTCTGTACAGCCCCCTCCCCTGTTAAAATAGAGCACAACTCTAAACTAAGTTTATTTTTTCCTCCATTCAAATTACTTCAAGGATTCCAATAATTCCAAGGATTCTTTGTTGATCCTATCTGATACTCTCAAGCAAACACACACAAAAAAGTTTCAAAGAATGATCTTTGCTACTAGGTAGACACTATCGGCAGCAGGTTGAAAAATATTTCTTAGATCAGATGTAAAGAGATGTCTCTCTCTTTTGATCAAATTCAATTCTGTTAATGATAGGGGGCCTGTTTTGTTTTGCTTTGCTTTGCTTGTATTTTTGGCTTGGCTTCCTTTGAGAGACCAGACAGCTTGTTACCCAGAATGCCTTCTTCTAAAAATCACTGAACAAATCCCCTGCTCTAGCTAACAAAGGCAAGAATCTTGTACTCTATCAGCAAGCAATTACGAAAGAAGAGTTATCAGATATTCTTTTGTACCAATACAGTGACATTGCACTCCATATGCTTTGTAAAAATATGCTTATGAGTGTAAATATGATGTAACTGGAATATGCTTCAGGCAAAAGGTCTCTTGTAAGGTATCATTACAAAGGTTATAACCTACTGAATATATTCCTCTTATTTGTATGCATGTATCATTCTTGTATCTGAAACTAGGAATATGAAATATAACTGTGAGGTCCTACTGTAATTATGCAAAGTGTGGGCCATTAATGGTGGTTTAGAATCTTGATGGCTCTCACTGACTAGGACAATTGGTTGTAAATGGTTTCTTTACTTGCAAGCCTTCCTGTATACGCGCGGACCAGCCCTGGAAGAATGGAGGGGGTCTCACAGGACAAGTGAACGTGTCACCTGATACTGATAAGTCATAATGCAAGGAGAAGTGAGCTGTAGCTCACGAAAGCTCATGCTCAAATAAACTGGTTAGTCTCTAAGGTGCCACAAGTACTCCTTTTCTTTTTACGAATACAGACTAACACGGCTGTTACTCTGAAACCTATCTCCCCTTGTTTTTTTCCTACAAACCCCCCCCCCCCCCCCCCCAAGACGTTCTGGTTAAACTTGGATTATTGCTGTGCACATTGTAAGATGAGCTATTGCCAGCAGGAGAGTGAGTTTGTGTGTGTGGTTTTTGGAGGGGTGTGTGTGGGGGGGGGGGGGGTGAGAAAACCTGGATTAGTGCTGGAAATGACCCACCTTGATTATCATGCGCATTATAAAGAGAGGTTTCAAAGAGGGATGGGCTATTACCAGCAGGAGAGTGAGTTTGTATGTGTGTCTGTGTGTGTGTGGGGGGGGGGGGAGGGGGGAAGGGTGAGAATACCTGGATTTGTGCTGGAAATGGCCTTCCTTGATGATCACTTTAGATAAGCTGTTAGCAGCAGGACAGTGGGGTGGGAGGAAGTTTTGTTTCATGGTCTCTGTGTGTATATAATGTCTTCTGCAGTTTCCACGATATGCTATGCATCCAATGAAGTGAGCTGTAGCTCACGAAAGCTCATGCTCAAATAAACTGGTTAGTCTCTAAGGTGCCACAAGTACTCCTTTCCTTTCACCTGATACTGAAATCCATCTTAAACCTGGTGCTTTTCCATTTAGAAGGAGGGGTGGGAACCCAGAGAGACAAAAGATTCCCGCCTTGTGCCAAACATATGAAAGGGGGTGGAACAGAACAAAAGGGGTCCCAGTCATGAGAAAGTCCCTGCTTTTCACCCAAGATGCCTGCGGAAACTAACAAGGACTGTACCAGGGGAAAGGATTGGGCCCAGACTAGGAAGGAGTCTAGTCTGTGAAAGAAACCTATTGGAACATCTCTGACAGTGAGATTTACCTGTAATCAGTTTCTTAATGTATTAAGCTTAGACTTGTGTGTTTTGTTTGATTTTGCTTGGTAACTTACTTTGTTCTGTCCGTTATTACCTGAAACCACTTAAATCCTACTTTTTATACTTAATAAAATCACTTTTGTTTATTGATAAACCCAGAGTAAGTGATTAATACCCAGGGGAGGCAAACAGCTGTGAATATCTCTCTATCAGTGTTATAGAAGAGGGACAATTTATGAGTTTAACCTGTATAAGATTTATACAGAGTAAAACGGATTTATTTGGAGTTTGGATCCTATTGGGATCTGGGTGCTGGAGATAGGTGACCTGCTGAGCAGTTTTTGGTTAAAGTCTGCAGCTTTGGGGGCGTGGACCAGACCTTGGTCTGTGTTGCAGCAAGCTAGCATGTCTGGCTCAACAAGGCAGGGTTCTGGAGTCCCAAGCTGGCAGGGAAAACGGGCTCAGAGGTAAATTCAGCATGACAGGTGACAGTCCCAAGGGGGTCTCTGTGACCGAACCCATCACAAATACCATCTTCAAAATGGTGTTTGAAGCATTCACAGAAACTATTCAAAGGACAAGAGCAGCTTCACCACGGAGGGGGTGGAAGGAGAGGGAGAGAGCTATTTTCCCCTAGAAGCAAATATTCCACATTCAATCCTCTTTAAAACAAAACAAAACAAAACAGAACAGTGAGGATCCATATTGCTAAACCTACTGCATATAGCCTCATGATAGTCATGAGGTATCAAGAATGAGGTTCTTTCAAATAACACAATCTAAACAGATTGTACTGCCAGATCAATTGGTATATATCACAATGGCTAAAATCTTTACAGTATAAGGAAACTGGTATCAAGTTCCCTTTATCTACACTAAAACTAAAGGTTTCAGAGTAACAGCCGTGTTAGTCTGTATTCGCAAAAAGAAAAGGAGTACTTGGGGCACCTTAGAGACTAACCAATTTATTTGAGCATAAGCTTTCGTGAGCTACAGCTCACTTCATCAGATGCATACTGTGGAAACTGCAGAAGACATTATATACACAGAGACCATGAAACAATACCTCCTCCCACCCCACTCTCCTGCTGGTAATAGCTTATCTAAAGTGATCACTCTCCTTACAATGTGTATGATAATCAAGTTGGGCCATTTCCAGCACAAATCCAGGTTCTCTCACCCTCCGCCCCCCCCCCCCACCACACACACACACACAAACTCACTCTCCTGCTGGTAATAGCCCATCCAAAGTGACCACTCTCTTTACAATGTGTACGATAATCAAGTTGGGCCATTTCCAGCACAAATCCAGGTTCTCTCACCCCCCCCCTTTTCCAAAAACCACACACACAAACTCACTCTCCTGCTGGTAATAGCTTATCCAAAGTGACCACTCTCCTTACAATGTGTATGAAAATCAAGGTGGGCCATTTCCAGCACAAATCCAGGTTCTCTCACCCCCCCACCCCCATACACACACAAACTCACTCTCCTGCTGGTAATAGCTCATCCAAAGTGACCACTCTCCCTACAATGTGCATGATAATCAAGGTGGGCCATTTCCAGCATAAATCCAAGTTTAACCAGAACGTCGGGGGGGGGGGGGGGGGGGGGGGGAAACAAGGGGAAATAGGCTACCTTGCATAATGACTTAGCCACTCCCAGTCTCTATTTAAGCCTAAATTAATAGTATCCAATTTGCAAATGAATTCCAATTCAGCAGTTTCTCGCTGGAGTCTGGATTTGAAGTTTTTTTGTTGTAAGATAGCGACCTTCATGTCTGTAATTGCGTGACCAGAGAGATTGAAGTGTTCTCCGACTGGTTTATGAATGTTATAATTCTTGACATCTGATTTGTGTCCATTTATTCTTTTACGTAGAGACTGTCCAGTTTGATCAATGTACATGGCATTGCGGCATTGCTGGCACATGATGGCATATATCACATTGGTGGATGTGCAGGTGAACGAGCCTCTGATAGTGTGGCTGATGTTATTAGGCCCTGTGATGGTGTCCCCTGAATAGATATGTGGGCACAGTTGGCAACGGGCTTTGTTGCAAGGATAGGTTCCTGGGTTAGTGGTTCTGTTGTGTGGTATGTGGTTGTTGGTGAGTATTTGCTTCAGGTTGGGGGGCTGTCTGTAGGCAAGGACTGGCCTGTCTCCCAAAATTTGTGAGAGTGTTGGGTCATCTTTCAGGATAGGTTGTAGATCCTTAATAATGCGTTGGAGGGGTTTTAGTTGGGTGCTGAAGGTGACGACTAGTGGCGTTCTGTTATTTTCTTTGTTAGGCCTGTCCTGTAGTAGGTGACTTCTGGGAAACTAAATAAATACTAAAACTAAATACTCTAAGGGCTTGTCTGCACAGGAAAATTGATCAGCAGAACTACAACTGTATAATTATACTATTCTAGCTATGCCAATATAACTCCCTACCTGGACATTACTCCAGAATAAAAGTGAGCTTTTCAGCGTGGCTTGTTGCTTCCAAAGTGAATCTAATCTAGAAGAGCCTTGAGTGACCTGCAACAAATATATCACCAAAACCAAAGAGACTGTTTACAATTCAAGTATTTACAAACCTGTTTTGTCTGAATTGCAGAGTACTGTCTCTTTCTCCTTGGTACCAGGCCCATGCCTCATCCACACCGAAATCATAAAGGGCTCTTTTAGATTGACTGTGACAATGCCATCTGGAATCTTCACAGCTTGAGTGCCATTAAATTCAAAGACTTGGTCACTGTCATGGCCATTATCAGTAGGAAGTCCTATTGTCCAGTTAGCAGTGCTACTTGGAGGGGGAAGCAGCTCAGCTGTGCCAGAGGAAACACCTACAATAAAAGTATATTACTAAAAACACACAGAAGGAATCTAAGAATTGGTGTCAAACCAAATTGTTTGTTTGTTTGTTTTGATTGCTAACCTTTCAGCATTAGCTGTAAGAATCCTGTATTAGTGTCATGCACCAAGCAATTTTAAATTAAATTGCAATGTAGTTAAACATGGTCAGGCCTAACAGCTTTGAATTATTTGTTCCAGCCATTTAACCTCTTGGTAGACATCCAATCTAGCAAACAATGTTTGCTCTCTAGGCTTTGCCTACCTAGAGCCTCCTTGTCACTGTTTATGCTAGGAGTCATAATATCATACATTAAGGCATTTTACTTCCTGAATTCCTGAGCCATGAGGATGACACCACTTTTCTCCTGTTATAACTCTTTACCAGTCTTGAGATCTTTACTTCTTCTTAAAGAGGGCTGGATGAGATTCCCTTTGGAGCCCAAATCAGTCACAAGAATGGCCGTTTAATCATGCAAAATATCCACTCCCTAAAAGAAGCTCAGCATTCTGTTTACTCAGCACTCCAAATCCAGGGTAACTGATGTCACAGTGAAGCACACCAGACTTCTGCATTGATTAATAGTGCCAGCAGCTCAGGAACTGCCACAATATTAAGTAAAGTTCACAAATATGGATGTTATTGGTTAAAGTTTCAGCAGATAATAAGACTGCTGCACACATGTATCCAGCTAAAACCTACATACAAGTCAAGTTCAGCCCTTGAGTAAGCAGAATTGCTCATGTAAAACTTACACCATTATAAAGACAATAGTGTAAAGAGGAGAGATGATAAGGGACAGAGAATAAGTTTAAGCCTTATCTATACTACACAGTTTTGTCAGCAAAAGGCAGCTTTTGCCGACAAAACAGTAGAGATGTACATACTATAATGCTACTTTTCTTGGCAAAACTCTTGTTTTGCCGACAAAATAAAGCCACCTTGACAAGGGACATAGAGCTTTTTGCGGCAAAGTTAAAGAGACAAAGCATTGGTGTAGACACTGCCATTCATTATGTCGCCATAATTGGCCTCCCCCACTATCCCACAACGCCCACCATGACCACTCTGCTCACTGTTTCGAACTCTGCTGCACTGCATACAGCTACGCAGGCATGCGCCCCTCCGTTTTTAAATCTCTGGGAAGTTCTGACAGCTAAGCATATGGCAGCAAACAGCAAATCATTAACCCAAAATCCTGCTTTCCCCAAGCAACAGGAACACAGCTGCAGACAGGCTACTGCTGGAAGGGGGAGGGGGCAAGGACAACTGCTGTGCAGAGCCAGGGAGGGAGGCGGTGATTAATATGGGGGGGAAGTGTCCCCCTCTCCCTGCCGCAGGACTGGTTGCTTCCAGCCACTGTCTGAACTTAAAGAGACAGCACGCCGACACACTCACTCTCCCCCCAACACACACACAGTATCTCTCACATACACACTCCCCCAGTACATGCTAGTTTGTCTCTCCCCCACACATACTCTCCCCTGACACTTCAGTTGAAAAGTGGCTGGCAATCTAGTTGGATGCACATGGAAGATGGGATTGAGAAATCTGCATCATGTGATGCTATACCTGCCCCATGAGGCATTGCAAATCCTTCCCAAAGCACCCTGCCGCCAGTTGCACACAGAGGGATAGCTACCCACAGTGCACTGCTCTCTGTGTCAATGCAAGAGCTGCTAATATGGATGCGCTCTGCCGACACAGTGAGCACAGTACAGACATGCAACAGAGGCATAACTTTTGTCGACGAAACTGTAGCGTAGACATAGCCTCAGTTAACATTTTGGGAGGAGAATTTCCTTCTCACACTCAATAAGACGGTTTGGCAACACAGGCCATTGTAAGCATATGGCCAGACTTCCAGAGGTGCTGAGCCACCCACGCTCTTGGGTGACTTCAACTGAAGGTGCTGAACATCACTGACAGACTGGCCCATAATTTCTATCCTTTCATTTTGCATCGGAGCGGCTCACGAATTTTAATCCTCCTAATCATAGCATAGGTGAATGCAAAAGGGCCCTCTAGCCCCTATGCAACAGAGCATAGATTTAGCTGGTTTAAGTGAAGTCCTTCATTCCAGGACTTATTTTCTCCACTTCATAATCCATCTCTTCATCACGGCCTCTGAAAAGACACCCCCACATCTGTCCTGCATCTTGAAAAATAGGCAGTTTTCAATAATGATGAACATCCACACACACCCCCAGTCATTCAATTCTGGAGCATTTTTCACCAGTAAGAGAAATTACTGCCCAAAATAGGAGAATAGGGAGGTTAAAAGGGGACTACACAATGATTCTTCTTTCTCTGATGAGATAGTCATTTGAAAACATCAAGTTCAGTCAGACTCACCAAGTATATAAAGGTCTGCTAGATAAGATTTTGGGGCAACTTTTGTACTGACATGTTATTGAGTCTGCCCATTCGTTTGATATTCCTTATTCTGACTTTTACTCAGTTTCAAACCAATCAATGCATTCTTACCACAGAGTCTGTGAAGGGATTTCTCAGAGTAAGTATCTCTGTCACAACCTTTCCCAATATGATTAGTCTCTAGTTCAACTGTTGCTTGTATAGAAGTTATGGGTTCATCACAGGTCTCCAAATGTATATTAGGGAATAGAGCCAGAGAACCAGTCCCAGGCTCATATTCCATTCTTTTGCTCCAGCCTGTATATCCACACAAAGAAATAAGATTAGAGATCTCTGGTGTTTACCAGTGTTTAACTGCAGTAAAGTAACAGCAGCTGGTGAAAGGAGGGGATTGAACTAACCTTGCCAGCCAGGCTTGCATGTAGGCTTAATGCTAATCTTCACCAATACATCCTCAGCAGCTCTTTTCTTCCCACAGTCATACGCAGTCACTGTAAGCTTATATTGGTGCTCCTTGCCATAGTTTAACTTTTCTGTATTTTTTATATAACCTGGCAAAAGTGGAGAGCCAATTAACAGTGAATATATGTTCATCTTTTAGACTCAGCTTCATTAAGTATACTTTTTTCCCCTCCAGGTGCTAAGACTTGGATAGTAACATGTAATTAAGCTTTAATTAACCCTTCCCTCAATTTATGTGGGTGTAATACCATAAACAGCAAACTCAATTCTTTAAGATTAAACCCAGAAGATTAACACAAATAAATACAGCAGCAGATGCAGTCTTAGCACTGTCTTTTTACAGCTCATTATGTTAGTGTAAATCTTTTAATAAAACCAAAGATTTAACTGTCTGCAGATAAGGAGTGAGAACTCTAACTGTATGTGGCCTTCACAGTTCAGGGAGCAAGTTAAATTTGTACTTTTCATTGACCCCAGCATCCTCCACTCCATAGTGTAACCTCTCAAGCCTTCTCTGTGTCTTAAATAAGGTTTTACATGGTGTTTTCAAGCTTTATAAAAAGTTTATTTGTAAAACCAATCCTAAATACGGAAGAACAGTTATAGAAAGAAAAACATCTTAACAGCTGGTTTAGAACATGGTATATCTACATTGCTGTTTTTAAAAGACAAAACAGCAGCAGACCATAGGCTCTGTACTTCATGGTTAACATCCCATAAGACCTGAACTTGGCACCAGCTTCTTCAATAAAGCCCACAATTAAACATGCTACAGAAGTTTGAAAAAGACTGTCCTTCCTGACCAAAACAGCAAATGCCTTAGAAACTGCTCTCTTTGGTCCCTGGATTCTAAAATGTTGGGAGGGGAGGCAGGGGGGGAAACACGGACACAACACTTTCCAACAAAATAAAATTTCAGAAGCAGCAAACACACTTGAAGTCACTGCTATTTGAGTGTAGCACTGAATGTAGACTTGTGGAAGCTAGATATGTTAGAGAGGTGAAATAGCGAGGTTCATACTAACGGTGAAAGACAACTTACTTTATATTATATACAGTTCAAATAGGACTCTAAAATGCTCACAAAAATATGTCTGCTCAGTTACACTGTAGAACTAGATTATAAAATGGAGTGATTTAAGTTTGTAATAGAATACTCTGAAGCACTAATTTTATTTTGACATTGACCAAATTTGAAACATTATTCTAAAGTACCACACTAGAACAATTTCTCCCCCCTCCTTGGTTCTTACCATCTTTGTCAACAGCAAAGGGAACATCTGGAGTTACAATTTCATAGGTGCATATCTGGCTGAACTGGGGAGAACAATCTGCATCCACAGCTTCTACTTTCAGGATGTTGTCATACCTCTTCCCCTCAATAACTGTTGCTTTGTAGGACTTCTCTTTAAACACTGGAGCATACTCGTTAACATCATTCACCTGAATATGTACTGTTGCTCTGGAGAGGAAACAGAATGGTCAGCTTTTAACACTGGGTGAAATAGGAATGTTAGAGAGCTGCCACTCAACTAACACAGGAATGTAAGTTGAAATCTGGGGGTACGCTGGGGATCTGGGTGCTTGTGGTTCATCTGGGTGGCCCAGGAGCAGGGGGAGTGGGGCTTGTTGGGAGGTTCTGGGTGCGGGGGAGGGGGTCAGGCTCAGCGGGAGTGTCTGGATGCATGGCTGGTGGGGGAGCAGCTCCGTGTACAGTGATTCCTCCCCCTGTAGCTGAAGGAGCGATCAGAACGTAATTTTTCTGCAGGGAAGCAAATAAATCTGCAGGGGACATAAATCCTGCACATGCACAATGGTGCAGAATTCCCTCAGGAGTAATAAGTCCTCAACACCCCTGTGCAATAAGTAAGTTATTGCCATTTTACAGAGGAAAACTGAGGCAAAGAAAGGTTAAAAAACTAAAATTTGTGGCAAACTGGGAATAAAACCTCAGTATCTGATTATTAATTGTGTGCTTCAAACACGCTACTATCCCTTTCTGCTATCATTAACCATCAGATAGGAAGCTTATACTACACCTAATATTATGTTTTAATTAACAATTTATTATGGAAAACAAATATAAAATGACAATTAGAAGTCAGGCTTCAGACTACTGGCTCAATCAAGAACATTAGACTAGTTTTGTTTCAATAAGAATATACCAAGTTGTGTAAGTCAGCTAAAACAAAATTAGCTCTTTTTTTTGTAGGTGGAAGTGAAAGGTCAGAGATTATGAAAATAGCAGAAAACCCACCTAAAATATTTTATCATGAGCCAAGTAATCCCAGAAAGTCTGGGACACAGTGCCTTTCCTCTTGCACTTGTCACAGTGTGTGTGTAAATACAGAATGGAAAAATGTGTCAATGAAGAAAACAACAAAGAGCAAAGTGTGAATCATGGAACAAGTGTCTGGAATGTAAAAACACTAGAGAGAAACATTTTATTAATGCATCCGTCCTCCAGAAGTAAATATTTCTAATGCTTACCTAAGAGTTTCTCTTTTTAAAAAGGGGGCTTATTTTAGCCAATATGGCCAACAAATGCAGTGCAAAGAGACTCACTAGACATTTAAATTTTCTTTAATGCAGGATACATTTTCATCAGCAGGAAGAGATTAACTTTATTGCCACACATCAGTTAAGGAGATTCAGGATAGTACATTCTCAATAATTTGAATGAGAGTAACATATTTCAACACCAAGAGAACGAGCAATACAGAGCTGATGACTAAGAGCCTAGCCACCCACAAAGTGAAAGTGCACTTGTTGACACCGGGAGTGGGTTTAAGCAGTCATTTATTGATGCTCTAGGAAGCAAGTATCCCAGTGCTGTTGCTTTTTTACCCATGCACTGGGCTTGCTCTAAACTGTTGACTCCGCTTGTCTTCCCTTTTGTATCTAGCCAATGTTCCTTTTGGTGGGAACTGACATTTACATTTTGTGTTTGGTATCAGAAGGGTAGCAGTATTAGTCTGGATCTGTAAAAGCGGCAAAGAGTCCTGTGGCACCTTATAGACTATAATGTGCCACAGGACTCTGCCATTTTGTGTTTGGTCCATCTCCTGCAGCAATGGGGAAAAGTGGCTGAAAATTGCAAATTCTACTACAAAATGAACAGCTGCTGTGCAGAGGGAGTCACATGAAGCCACACTTTACAGAGGATAGAATTCCACCCAGTCTCTGAAGTGGTTTGTAATCTTTTCCTTTTGAGTATTTCTTCAATAGTTGATTGTATTATCAAATATTTTGTTTACCTAAATATCACTTTTCCTACAGCATCTTTCCCTATGAAAAGGCTTCCCATGCTTGTATCCCCTTTATTTTAGGTAAGATATATAGCTAGGAAAGTAATGACATCTCCTCCTGACCCAATCCTCATCTTGTTTATGCCCTTCTTCCCTGAGCACTACCAGTAGTCTGCCACATGCTGTACAGATGTTTCTTCCAAAGTGCTGTATTATTTTTAAAGCAGATGTTACTATGTGGTTATTTCCTTTCCATCTACATAAAGAGCAGATTGCTTTGGTAGTGTCGTTTTAATCTAGAAAGAGAGGACTCTTAAACCAACAATTTGATTTTCTATTCAGGCTGCTTGGAAATTATAGAAGCATGTGTTCCTTTACCCCTCCACAATACTAACACCTATTGGAGAGATTTTCTTTGGACAACTCTTTCAGCTCAGTTTCCCTTGGAGGTCCTTGCTCTCATGGGATTTTAACTGCTTTCCTCAATATTTCCAATTTAGCCTAATTTAGCACATTAGTTTCCTGTGGAACATCCGGAGGTGTCAATATGTCAAAGGACAAATAAGTCACTACACCCTAGAATTTATGTGTAGCGACTTCAAAGCAATTCTCGTTTTGCTTTGAACCACTTGCATTAATATAATTTTTAAGCCTTCAGAATCACCTGATTTACGTTCATTTCAAATATACAGACTATAGGCCACATCAATCAGAAGACTACTTAAACTGAACTTCCCCTCAGCCACCCACAGATTTACTTACTTGTGGGATTTTTTTGCATTAGCTCCATCTGGTCCTTTTCCACAATCATAGGCCTGGATGGTGAATGTGTAGTCCTTCTGTAGTTCACAATCAAGTTTCTCTTTAGAGCGTATTATTCCCTCACCAGTGGATTTATCCACTACCACAGCATCAAAGGGGACATTTTGCCCATGAATTTTAAATCCACAAATCTCACCTAGAGATTCAAAGCGGCACAGGTTAGAATTTCAGTCAAAAACCTCTCCATGCATTTTCAAATGTAAATGACTCAGTATTTTGCAGCCAGGGATTTGTGAGGGTCTGTGGACAAAGCAAGAGCACTGTGCTTTAAAATGGGTGAGTTCTGGGAAATTTAGTAAAAAAAGCATATGTCTGCCTTCCAAGCAACTTGTTTACTTTGCATCCATTCATGCAGGAATACAAAAGAGAAACGTAGACAGGCATTTCACAGGAGTACTTGAGATAGCTCTAGGGTAAGAGTAGATCTTATGAGAGCATACAGCCAAGGCCACTGGTAAGATCTTCTATGCCAAGCTACTGGGAATAGCTGGGCAGCTTGTTTACTTTGACCAAAGCAGAAGGTTAAAATGCACATTTACAAGTTGAGAGGTGAAGAAGCTTCAGGTAGAGGTTCAGCACCACAATTACAGAAATTCTGTCAACAGATCAAATGGACAAAGTCTTCCTGTGCAATGTACCTGGCTAAAATTAGGGAATCAAAATAAACTACTGAATGAGAAAGGTAGAAATACCAACTTTTCAGGCATCCATTTCAACGCTGTCTACTAATATACCAGTTATGTTAAATCTTGACAGCTATTTCATGTAGAGGGATTTACTAGATATTCCTTTCTAGTCAGACTTTTCTTTCTAACAGACCTAAAAAAGAAACCTAGAAAGTAAATCACTTTTATTATGTCTAAAACTATTTATAAACTGGATTATAAATCAGATCTACTATTACTACTTAATCATATAGTGAGGAAAGTGTATTGCAGGTTGTGGCTATGTTTTGGCAATTATATTACTTCTTCACAAAATGTGTGGGAGAAACCTAAGATGCCCCAAAAATGTAAGCTACAAGTGAAAGTACTATTTTTTAACCAAAGCTTAACTGCAGTGTTCATATATCCTAAATATAATCCCAAACAGTTCAAATGGATGTCTGATTTAAAGATATTTCTAACCAAGGGTTTGGCTACATAACAGTTTCTATCAATATATTTTAAAATAGAAAAAAACTGGGAGAATAAAATGGGGGTAAAAGAGCATGACAGGATCTTCTGTTTAGGTGCTGATTCCCCATTTCATAACCAAAGTTAGTGGGTTAATATTCATAAAAGGGATAGAAAGAACCCTTTATCACCTTCTTTGGTGACTGTCACCTCAAAACTCTCTAAAGGGAGAAAAGATAAACCCAAGTCAGTAATACAGGAAAGACTGAAGAGGGAGCAAATAAGGAAAAAGTCAAAGATGCACACATTACACAGAAAAGCTTTGGACAAAATTGTATGAACAAATTCCAGTGGTCTTAACTGTTACAAATCTAGAGCCTCATTCACTAATGTGATTTAACCTCAGCCTTCAGTTTATCATACACTGTGAAATTCTCAGGTTAAATTAATACTTGCTTTCAGATTGTAAAAAGAGTTCATATTCCCTTGTTGGGTACTGGTGATAAAACTGGATATTCATGTGTTAAACAGGTAGATACTAAGTGAACTTCTGTGTTTTTGCAGAACTCCATCAAGTTGAATTTTCGCTGAACTTAGTGTGTACTAGTCTCTCTATTTAAGGGATACATCCTGAATAGGGGTTTGGCTTTTTAAAATTTTACTTAAGGTTATTATCCCCACTTCAGGTTTCTAAAGTTTTTTTTAAATCTAATTTACATTTCACCATTAATGAAGTTTATTTACAGTTAACATTTCTCACAGCTTGAACAATGCAAACATTCATCAGTTTCACCACCAGGTTTTCATACTAAATGATGCAATGTATGGGGTTGCAGACAGCAAAGATTTCTTCATTGCCACTGGATTTTTGTGTCCCCTGAAAACATTTCTATTGGTATAGGTTCTATAATAACTTGTGTTTGCAAACTAAGTTCAATGTCAAATTTAATTTCACAGTATTTCTTTAATTCAGGATTTAAAATGAACATTTATGTTAACTTAAGCAGCGTACTCAACATAAAAAAAGCTTTAACTTGGGAACACTTTTTTTTTTCCCCTGCCCCATTTTTTCATACCCTCAAGCATATTTTCCAGACTTAATGAACAAGGAATAATTTCCACTTCTCTTACCCAGCCACACCCAGCCGCTTAACTTCTTGAATCTGGACACATGATTACTAGACACAGCTGACAGTATGCTTTATCCAAATAGAAATTATAGTATTAAACTATGAACTTCCACTTGTTACACACTGTTGAACATTACACTTTTGACTACTATGATCTTTGATCTGAAATGCAGTTACAGAAAAAGCCGACTCTTAATATGCAAGTCAAGTGGAACCAGTGTTAATTCTCATTTATTTTAGTAATACATAAGTGTGCAATAGTAAACTTTTAAATATTGGCTCTGAAAAGAAATTATCTATGCAGCAAACAGACCAATGCTATGTTTATAAGTACAAGACAAAATATTGATTCAATACTAAAGCACCCGTATCCTACAGGATAAAGGAAAAATTACTGCAAAATGCCTCACTTTTAAATAGTGGATCCTTATTATAAAGGAGCTAGTTTCTGAAATCACCTCTTACTAAGTTATCCCTGAAGACCACAGGTTTATAATCAGCTCCTTATTTTAATGGACCAGGTTTATGATCTCCTAGGGCTTCCGTATAAACTATTCCAAGGTATTTTACATAAGTATAATCCTGAATTTTAAGGTACTTTTAACAACATGATTATTCAAAAAACCTGGAAGCTTCTTAAATTCCTGGCTAAAGCTACAGAAAAATGACTATAACACAACTGCATGCTTTTAAATACTGAACACATCCCACCCCACCTAGGGAGTCAAGCATTCTGAGCAAGGCATTCAGGTTACAGAAGACTACATAACTGCAGGGACATGATATGGCAGAATAACCCCTACATGCATTTTTGGGCTTAATGTATGGAAGTGTGTTAATGTGACAGTTGTCTTTATTAGGAGGAAAAAAAAAAAAGGCTGTTCAATTCTTGACGAACTGAACTCTAACTCTAGCACCAATGCCAACCTCTGCCACTAGGCAATTCAAGTACTACATTCCTTGGCATCCCTCCACTACAGTAATCCACAACTAATCTTCCTGATAAATACTCATGTGTCTCCAGATACTCCCAAGGGTATTAAAGTCTCTGCTCAAGATATACTACAGTTCAATTTATCAGAACAAGAATCTACCCAATATGTTAACTTTTACCATTTCATTGTAATGAGATCTTATTTTAATAAAAAGCCCATTTTAAAAAACATTATGGAACAAAAACTCTGACATTACAAAGAAAGGGACTTATGCATCAAAAAGCTGAAGCCCATAAAGAACTGTTAGTTACGATAAATTGCTGTTAACAGACCATATGCAGCTTCAAGTTTGAGCAGAGCTTGTCAGATAATACCAGCTATTTCCCCCCAAATGGTCTCTGCCATAAGCAGCAAAACAGAACATTTCAGTTTCCTAAAGTACAAAATATTTCAAGGGTGCAGGCTCCCTCTTCTGCCTCCAAATTAAAGGTATTATTACAGAGCATATATCAAGATGGACAAGACAATGTGCAGATGAATATTCTGGCGCACGGGCATCATGCACCTTAAATCAGTACAACTAATAACTGAGATTTTGCAGCAAAACTCAGGAGCCTGGTACATCAAGAGCTTTCGTATGATTAAACAATTCTTTTTAGTAAATTTCTTCATCCTGACACAGCAAAGTTAAGTTCCATATAATGCATCAAGCACTAAACTGGCCCAATAAGAACAAGCACCATGCTACATTATATCTGCTTCATATAGCAATGCTTTTTGTCAGAGCTTTCTTATCTCATTCTGGAATTGAGGTGAAACATGTTTCCAACCCTGCCACACCCAGAAGGGAACGGAAATCAATTAGCATGTTGAATATTAGTTTATCATTTGATAAATTTTCATCTCTGTAGCTAAGCAAAACTTAGATACAGTTCAGTATAAACTAACACAAGATTAAATATCCACCTTACTGAAGCCTGAAAACAGATAATCCATTCTCCTTAAGGGCATTCTTTATCATGGAACTTTTTACTGTTTTGTTGCAGCACGCTCTGATGAGAGTAATTTTTTTTAGGCTCTCATGGTATTATGCTGTACTTTGATGTAAAATACTTTACTGAAAATTAGTTTTTAAAATATTAGAACTAGAGGGCATAAAGAGTTTGATGTCTAAATTCTTCTTAAAATACTGGTGTCAGCATCTCATCCCAGCTCCCTTCCAAAGAGAAAAACATTTCTTCCAAAGAGGGAAAGTATGAATATGTTCTAACAAATTCCAGACATGTATCATTCTATTACTAGGACTTTGAAGTG
This sequence comes from Natator depressus, assembly GCF_965152275.1. Classification (NCBI taxonomy): domain Eukaryota; kingdom Metazoa; phylum Chordata; order Testudines; family Cheloniidae; genus Natator; species Natator depressus. The sequence continues at coordinate 13,005,468 of NC_134251.1, read as the reverse complement.
TGGAAGTCATTTGGAAGCTCACCCTTTATACAAACTGTGCCATTCATCTACCCAACCTATCCTTTATTTAGAGCCACTGTCCAGCTGACTGCTGCATTACACATTAGCAGGCTGCAGACAGGACGTCAGCACAGTTCCCTGCCCTAAACAAACAAGGGCTGGCAGTACAGTGTGGAGAAAAACCAACAGCAGTCACCAACTGGAAAATGTGAGTTACACGCATCTCCAGGAAGGGGCTAACAGACATGTTTTTTGTTTTTCAAGAGAATGAACAGAGATGCTACAAGAGCATTTTTCAGAGTTGCATACACATGTACTCTCTAAACACAAAGATTCCTAGTCCAAGAAATATTTTTGTGGGGGCTCTCTTTATATTTATTAATATGGGGAAAGCTAAATAACATGGTTTAAGAGTGGTTAAGTACCTTTTAAAAACTCTATCATGCTGAAGAATCTTAATTCCACTAGTGGCTCATCTCAAACAAAGTCCTACTTTAAACCCATTTAAAGTCCATCAACACTGCAAATTGAAGAGTTTTGAGGGACCCAGTGCCACAAGCACCATAAAAGCATAGTTCCTTATTGAAGCGTAGATAGAAGTTCCTTGTATGTTAAGAATTTAAGGCATTAGCATGATTTTTAAACACAATCTGATCTCATTTATACTCAAAATGTGATTGTCCCAGGAAAAAAAAGTTATATTTGACCATATTCTCCCAACAGCTAGATTTGTAGTGTAGAAGTGCTTTCACACAGGATTCACTGCACAACTTTGTCAGTCATCCTCCCAGGCATTCCCGTGATACACAATAGGGTATCAGCAAGATTTATTACACAGGGACTACTTTGACGTTAGAAAGCAAGACAAGGCAATTTGGTAGGACCACATTCAGATCCCTGCTTTTATTTAAATATGCTATATTCCATATGTCCAATCACTCAAATTAACTTGGAAGCAGATATTTGGATAATCACATTTAGCTTCAAACACCGGGGATTCTTTGAATGTGTAATCATAGTTAAGCCATAATATTGGGAACCATCCATAGTGCAATTCAAGTGAGCAAAGCAATATTAATGAATCATAAAATACTGCCGTTCCTTGTCCCACAATTCAATGCATTATTAAAGCATATTGACAGGTTTCAAGATGGATAACATGGAGGATGATCAGAGTGGTTAAATAGCTCAGTTTAAATATTTTAAAACCAAATTAGAGTTTAAGAAGTGGTTTAATTTCTACGAGCAAGGGCAGTTTATTAGAACTTCAACTCTTTTAGGCAACACAAATTGTGCATGTCTAACCAATTTAAGTCTTTACCACTTAAAGCAGAAAAACACAATTAATCTGAAGCTCTTTGTTTTGCTATGACAACATTTTGTCACTGTTCTAACAGGGTTTCTCACTTAAACACCCACAAAAATGATGCTGGACAATGACAATACTATTCTCTGTTCTAAGATATGCATAAGCCACCACCAAGTATTATCCAGAATAGGTCATCATGCTGATTCAGCACCACGCCCACATCTTCACTCCTCAAAAGGAAATTGGAGTACTGTCCTATGTAATGCTAGACAAATACTTTTAGAATTTCTCATAATGTATTTCTCATCAGGAATTTAAATATATGAGTCCACCAGCTCTGAATACATAAAGGAAAGCCCTTGGCATATTTTGTTTATGTACACCATATAAAGTCTAGGATCTTAGCCAATTTGAGACTGTTGCCCTTCGGACTTAGCTAATTTTAGTTTCCTTGGAAGTCACAGTACTAATGTTTATTTAAACTTACAATTAAGTCAGCTTACAATTGTCACAGGCACTTGCTAAGGTAAAGCAGGTTTACATACATATTTTTACTGCTACCACTGCACAGGAGTTGTTTTGTAAAATAACATGATGCTCTAATCTTGAATCTCCCCTTCACAAATTTGATATGCTATATGAACATATCCTGCAAGTGTTTTCTTAAAGCTTAATTATACTTTAAATGTACCAAGACATTTACTGCCCAGCAGATACAGAATACCTAATCTGTTGCTTTTACAAACTACTGTATAGCATCAATTTACTATTAAGGCAAGCATTTGAAGTATTTCTGAACAGTACGAAAGAAGTCCTATCCTCTTTTCCTAATCAACAGGACTGAAGGTCTGTCTTCCTATATCATTATTGGATTATTTTTTGTTTAATAGTCTGTGTGCATACCTGTAGAAGAACATGGAATTCTAAGAAGACCCTTGGTTAAGAATCACTGGGGAGGGAGCAAGCTGGTAACTGATCTACATACACTTATTGAGAGCCACCTCTCTATGCATGGTTTTCTTTTCCCTTGTACTAGAAAGGACAGGTGCACACAAGTGAGGAGATCAATAATTAGATGGTTAGAACTTTATTAGGTCTGTTCTTGCTATAGATAAGTATCTTTCTAAGTTAGCTGTTGGACGGTCTGGTAAATTAGAACAGTCTCCAATTCCAAGATAAACTACATTTTAATTTAGTTTAAAGATTGAATGTAAAGATCATTAATTTAAGGGTGAACCATTACAGGATGCCGCAGTTTTCTCAAAACCAATCATTACAAAACTCACGAAATTCAGGGTTCTGGTTACACTTAAGAAATCCAAAGACATTAAGAGACCAAAGAATCTTAACTCTGTCCTGTAAAGACATATGATAAGTTTTTAAAATCATTATAATGTTAAGTGTTTATGGTCCCAGATTAAACTGATTTTTAAAAGACATTTCCCCCCAAGTTATCTAGTCTTCCTATCGTGGATTTATTACAACCAATGTAATTGTTTCATGTAAATTAGCTGTATAAGAAGGGTGACAATGGCTCCTCTTAAAAATTACCTGAGCTGTTGACCTGACCTTGTCTATAGTTTACATAGCTACAATTAGATATAGTCATTTATAACTCAGCTACAGCCTACTTCTTCAAATTATAGCCTATACATAAAGATTTCAGTTACTTTTAGCTATACAGACAGTTTGAAGAGTATCATCCTGTTAAGATCATTCTTGACAAGGAAAAGAGACTATGAAGCTTAGCATCCTGTGTCAAAGGACCCAGTTTTAAATTAATTTCAGCTCAAATAAATTTGTGGATTGTCTTGTAAATTCTTGTAAAATTAGTTCTGTACTTAAAGTGTAAGCGCTATATATTTGGCAGAATAGGCTTTATATTCATACATAAAGAAGTTAAATCCCTGCTGTAAGTGCACTCTTAGCTAGGGAGTTGTGACCAGGACATCCATAACACTTGACACAATTAGAATACTCAACATTTCAGCTGGCTGCTGATTTAGTAAGTTCATTTGCATATCATTTCCAGTCTTTATTGCCAGGCTGCAAATAAAAAATAAATTCCTAAACTTGATAAGGCCTAGAATGTTGAATTGCCTCCAGTTCCAACTATTTTACAGGAACTCTAGATTCTTTAAGATTTTACTTATACAAGAAAGTGTCTGCAGATAAACATCTCATTCGGGCTGAGAGCTGAAAATGCGAAATGTCCTTCAAACACAATCTTCTGATATCTAGCCCAAGCAAAGAGACTATCTGTGGGATAGCTGTATCCCATTGTTGGCTACTGTATCTTTAAACATAGTCGTCAGCAACAATTTCTTTCTGAAACTGAAAGCCATTATTCCCATGTAAAAAGTAAAACACAGCCTACCTTCAAACAACTAACGTTTTATCCAATAGCTTAGAGACTGCTTTCTTTAGTGTTCATTTGAAGCACATTAGCAAGAGGATGGCCTTGCTGCTGAGGCATCTGCTTATGGACCAGGAGATCTGGATCCAATTCCTAGATGTCTTGTGCAACCTAGGACAAATCACTTACTCTGTGCTTCAGTTCCCTATCTCCCTTTATTTTTCTGGTCTATTTATATTACAAGCTCTTTGGTACTGCAACTGGCACTCCATGTATCTGTATGGCACCTACTAGAATGAGTCTCCATCTCTATTGAAGCCTTTAAGTACTACCATAATGCCATAGTAACTTGATGGGATTTTTAAGGGATATAAAAATGATAAGATGTACATTTATGATTAGCTACCAGAAGTAAGCACTTAAGAACGGCCATACTGGGTCAGACCAAAAGGTCCATCTAGGCCAGTATCCTGTCTTCTGACAGTGGCCAATGCCAGGTGCTTCAGAGGGAACAAACAGAACAGGCAACCAAGTGATTCATCCCCTGTAGCCCATTCCCAGCTTCTGGCAAACAGAGGCTAGAGACACTTCAAAGCATGGTTTTGCATCCCTGCCCATCCTGGCTAATAGCCATTGATGGACCTATCCTCCATGAACTTATCCAGTTCCTATTTGAACCCTGTTATAGTCTTGGCCTTCACAACATCCTCTGGCAGAGAGTTATACAGAATGACTGTGAATATGTGAAAAAATACTTCCTTCTGTTTGTTTTAAAACTGCTGCCTATTATTTTCATTGAATGACTCTTGGTTCTTGTGTTATGAGAAGGAATAAACAAGACTTCCTTATTTACTTTCTCCACACCAGTTACAATTTTATAGATCTCTACCATATTCCCCCCACCTGTCTCTTTTCCAAGCTGAAAAGTCTTATTAATTTCTTCTCATTAGGGATATGGAATAGCTTCCATATCCCTAATCATTTTTGTTGCCCTTTTCTGTACCTTTTCCAATTCCAAGATATCTTTTTTGAGATGGGGCGACCAGATCTGCATGCAGTTTTCAAGATGTGGGCGTACCATGGATTTATATATAGATCAATATGCAGATGCAAAACTCAATTTTCTGGATATATTTTCTGCCCTATGGCAAGAACAGGCCAAACTATATATGACACTTTCAATATAGAAAGTGAGGCATTCTGTATACAGACCATGAGGTGTTTTGGTTGGTCACTTGAGAGGGCTTAAGAGGAACAGTCAGTCTCCCTACCAAGAGGATGCGGAATTCTTCCCAGGCTACTCTGATTGGCAGATTTCTAACATTATACTTCAGGCTAAAGGATCCTCAGCTAACAAGCTATATTACTGGGATAAAAAAAGATGCTTAAGACACTCCATAATACTAACTTTAATATAGAAAACAGGACAGACAAATAAGATATCTTCTCATCTCCTAACACAGAGGAAGCATATGGATAGCATTAACTACTAGACTGAGTGACTGTAGAGGTAGAAAAGGATATCCATTTCCAAAGATTATCCAACATTACTGAATAAACTGACCCTTTGGATTTCTGCAGAAAACCTCAATCCAAAAATGGTGCAAAAGGAACACAACATTAATCTTGATAGCAATTAATCATATCCTCACCAAACCCCTTCAGTCTATAATTGAGAACCAGCACAAGCCAAGAAGACTATGAAGATAAATGGTGGGTCCTTTCAGAATGATAAGAAAACAGACTTTTGCAGAACGTTTTCTGTGTCGAATGGTGCAACTGTTATCTGGAGCATAAGTATTTAAGAGACGATTAGAGTCTACACTTGTACCAGTCTGTCTGGATGTTCCTTGTGAAGTGAAATGTGTAAGCATAAAACCTCTAGTCTGCAAGATACAACAACCTCTTTTTTAGAAGAGCTGTATCTTTTAAACACAAACCCAGTATCATGAACCAACATTTGCTGGAAAAACTTAGGAAGCATTCTTAAGCTGCAGTTCATTAGGGAAAAAAATGCTGAGTAACACACAGCATCTCTAACAAACAAGAACTTACATTAACGGAAAAACCAATAAAGATAGATTCTGTACCTGCAAACCGCAGAGGCGCATCTTTATCCAGGGCTATCAAAGGGGGATCCAGGAGTACTGTGTTGTCATTTTCTGTAACTATACCATGATATGTCGTTTCAATCCATGGCTTGTGCTTGTTAACTATAAAGAACAATAAAAGATTAAGGAAACAAAGTTAATTTTTATTTTAAAAGTTATTAAAATACTGAAAATGTTTTCCCACTTTGAATTTTCAGATTTTGAACCAGTACATTATTAAAACAAAGAAATCTGGTTTCTTAATGTTACATGCATTTATGCCTCCATTTTCCCCAAAGTGTTCTTTATTTAAAAAAAAAAAAAAAGTTTTCTGTCTATACCTTCATCTGCAAATACTTCCTTTTTGTACACGGATACATACGCAAGAACCTTTTACTGATACGAACAGCTCACCAATTTCTCTCTATAGCAGCTTTGCAAAGTTCTGTTTACCCACTCATGAAGAGAGTTGCTTTGGACAGGCAAGTGAAATTCATTTTTTTTTATTATTAATGAGTCATCAGAACAAAGAAGATGAATTGCCTGTGCCAGGGCTCAAATTTTTTCATAGCGATTTTTCAAGGCCACTTCATGAAGACTACTGTTGCTGATGCAACATCTGCTTTGGTTTTGTTTTTTACTTCTATCTACACTCATGTCAATCTTGCACATTGTGTGTATGAAATTCTCTTTTTAAGAAAGTTACAGAAAAATTACAAGTAGTATTTTATTTAAAGCTAAGATAAATTAATTTAAATTTAAAAGCAGGTTTAAGGAATAAAATGAGAGGACTGCTTATTTTCCACACTACCTCACTGCTCTTCCTACTGCTCCACTTAATGCTCAGCATATGACCAATCCAATTACATGCTTAACCTTTGTATTTACAGCACCTTTTTACTATTAAGTGTTCAAGGAGACTGGAAAAATCTACCAATACCACAGCTGTAAGAAACTGCAGGTTCTTGCACATAAGCTTCAAGAGCAACATTCCCACAGCAAATGTACATCTAAGTATGTCAATGCTTCTGGAAACTGGTAAGTACTAGAGTTAAACAAACAATTACATAAACAGATACTCTAAAGAGATACACATTGCTACCTGTCAGCTTTGAAAAGTAGTTTGTTTTGGTGGTCCATTAAGGTCCTAATATGTACAATCACCAATAGGTCTCTCCTCTCCTCCTCCCCTCAAAAGCAAGGCAGAACCATTCAGCTCTGCACTTTTTTGGAGTAACCCCCATGTCTGACTTAAGCATATACACCAAGATTTCATGAACTGAAACAATTACAAGATACTACCTGCAAACAATGCACCAATTAGTTAAAAAAAAAATTCCCAAAATAATGTGAGAAAGTGGGTCTAGCTGCATTTGTCGTCATCATATAACAGGCAATTAGTGATCTAAAGTATCAGTTCTAAAAATGCTGCCTTTTTCTTTACCAGAACTCAAGTTTCGGCTTAACTGGTTGAATATACTTAGAAAATAGCTATGTCCTATGTATTCTGTATACCTGCATATGAACAAATTAAATTATGAAAAAAGTTCCTCCAGTGTTGCATAATTTTGAACTCCTCCATAGTAGTAACCCATAATAGTGGTTTCTGATCTACCAGAATTAAGTTCAAAGAGCAGTGGACATGGAGGGTAGCTTTTCTCCTCTTTAAAGCCATTCCTGGCCAAACAAGTCATTCCTGGCTAAAAACAGAGTTCCATCTTTTTATTTTAGTGAACTTATTTCTAACAACAATCTAATATACAGCTTGGAAAGAAAGTAAGGGAGTTTCAACTTTACTCACACATATGCACAAATAATGCAGAAACAAGTGATATACATTTATTTAAAGAATTTTAATTCCACCCCACGAAGGACTGTGTTGCTGAAACAAACACTCAAACATGCAAGGTCCATACCACCAACAGAACTACCAACTCCTTTTCCTTTGTGCAAGTATATCAAATGCAGATAAAAGTAACCTGTACAGAAAGAAAATGGATTTGTCCCTTTCTTGCTTTTTCATGTTTGAAAAAGGCCCAAGATGTCTCACTGCCTGCTCAAAAATAAAGAGGCAGGGACTTGGTTCTTCTTATTTATACAGTACACATTCCAGGGTCTTGTCCACAATGCTTTTCTTGGAGGACCTTATGGAGGTCTGGAAAACTTACATCATACACCAAGGAAATATAGCCTGATTGAGAAGGGGGGAGGCATTTTTGTTCAGACTTGAACTCCTGTTAAAACTTAATAGGGAATCTTACCTATAATCCTGACACCTGATAAATATTTAGATTTGCATCCTGAAGGATGCTTTTGTCTACATAGTATCTCAACATTCACAGTGCTAGACCCTGCAAACTGAAGTCAGTGTACATTAAACAACTAGCCAGAGTTGTAAGAAGGAATTGAAGCAGAGGGTCGGGTTGGCAGGGTCATATATTAAGCGCCATGAAGGCACCACTCCAGGGAGTTCCACAGCCAACCCAACAGGAGCTGCTAAGGGAAAACTTTCCAACGACCGTACATGCAGCGCGTGCACACCTGATTGGAATCGACGTGAACAAGCACTCGAAGAAGAACTGAACATACTTTGTCTTATGTGGAAAACTGACCAGTTGTTGCAGCTGTCCTGAAGCTTCAGACAAGTTTGAGTAACTGAAGGCCAACTCATTACATTTCCTTTTGCTACAAGTAACAAAACCATACACATTAACTATTCTAATTTAAGTGCTTACAAAAAGCTGAACTGCACCACTGCAGATTTAAAATGAGCAGAATTATGTTCTTGTTGAATGGCAAGGATGTATGATTTATCAGACATCCATGGTAAAATATACACTTAAGGTCCACTAATTTTTGCACAATTGCTATTTCACAACATGGGTAATTTTTCCTTTACCAACCATATTTTGCCAGCCCAGCTACATCATGGGTGGGAGGAAGAGGTTAAAAATGAAAACAAAAATCACACCCAATTTTCAATACATTAGTCAAACAATTATGTGACTAACGGATATCCTGAGCCAGATGTTTAAGATCATTTATTTCTATTTTTAAAACCGTAAATCCTAGCTATAGTAAGAGTTTTCTTATTAGCATATACATTGGTTTTTATTCTGAAGAATAAACAAACTGGTTTGCCTTATATTGAAAGAGAAAATAGTAGTTCTGACAAAACGTTCAGTTAAAACGTTAAGACATCCTTATTTAGCAGAAACACTAGCTGCAATTGTGATTTTTGCTAACTGCCATACAAGGGATCCAGGTTCAGTTCCCAAGTCTGAATCTCACACTTTAGGCAAGGTGAGACTACAGTAGAGGCACAAATTTTCACCTATACTTAGGACTTCAATAGCTCAGATATAGGTGAGAGGCTTTTCGCAGGAGTGGGTGGGTGAAATTCTGTGGCCTGCGTTGTGCAGGAGGTCAGACTAGATGATCATAATGGTCCCTTCTGACCTTAGTATCTATGAATCTAAGTTATAGGATTGCAGAGTCCATAAACAGTAGAGGCTGAACCAAACCGTAAGAGCTACCTCTCCCCAACCCAAAAGTCTACATGCTTCTCTTAAAAATTGTTTGCTTTGGTGAAAGCACTCAACTCCTTTCTGCAGATAACGCTGTCTCTGTACCAAGTTTAGGCCATATCCGGACATTGATTTTTAGTCAGAACCCACTACTGAAATTAGTAGTTTACGGAACGGTCTCATAATAGCACCCTTTCCCACATTTTTTTTTTTTTAAATGAAGTTCTACAAACTAAAGGTGTGTCAGTCAGACCCTTCTAGCACTGCCAAAAATTCTTAAGCCAGCATTTTCTGAGTATTGGACATGGCCTATGTGCAATACTTTACTAAATAGGGTTTCATTAAACATCAAGTATTTACATAATGCTTAATAGTTACTTATTTCAACTTTGACAAATCACAACTGGTTTATATAACATTATATGCTCTGAACACTACTAGAGTCCAATGACAGTTTGTTAGATAACAAACAATGGTTTTGTCAGTCTGATTTTCCTTCAGTTTGTCAGAAAACTAGAAGGATTCCAAAAGCCTGTCCAAAAAAACAAAACAAGGTTAAACTCTTTCCAAAGGCCCTTGAAATATTCAGTTCAAAATAAAACAGAGGCAGCCCACTTTAGCTCTGACATTCACAACATGCATAAGCTGCTGTTAATCTGTCACATAAACAGGTTAAGTTACATCGGTTTCTCTGAAACACAATATTCATCCTAACTTTATCAGCCCCTGCTGGAATCTGCTGTAAATCCCATGATGAATATGTGACAACATTATATCCTAGCTCACATTTAATTCAGTTGAATAAGAGAATCTTCCTGGACACACGAATGATTGCAGACTGAATTTTACTTTAACTCTGCTAGTGATTGTTAAAATAGCATGCATTGATTTAAATCACCAAGTGGAAAGCCTTGATTTAAATCATTTAATCAACTTTTCCATTTGTACTTCAGTTATTTTCTAAAGAAAGGTGCATTCTCATTGGTTGATATAAAAGGAATCTTACCACTAGATTTGATACATCTTTTGCTACTCGGTAGGGTACACTATAACTATATACAATTATTTAAGCAACTACATAACTTAATATTTTCAGATTCGTATTAATTTTTAGTATGTTACAAAATGGTGAATGATATATTGCTATTTACTACTATTGTGCCATATTTATAAAGCTTGATCTCAGAAGTCAGAATCAGAGGGGGGAAATCTCTCTTTATATAGAAAAGCAGCCTTTAATTGAAAGTTTTTGACAGAAACGCCTGGACTCACCATATTTATTTTTTATTTAATTGTTTCAAGAGATAAGAAGTTTAAGCCTTAATGTATTTTGTATTTAACTCATATTTCCTTTTAAACAGGCTTAAATCCAGTTCCTTTTTTAAAATAAAAAACACTGATTTTTATCCACACTGCTTTAAAATAGCACTCATTTACCTATTAAGATGGAATTTTAAATATAAAACTCCCACCAACAAAATTAAGAAAGCAGTAGCTAAACAGCCTCCTTTGTCCTGATGTTGGTAATATAAAAGGAAAATTTAAATGTCAGGTTAGAGCCGCTAACATTCACACATCAGCCAGCAACATGCTCTGTTTTGCAAGGTCAGTCCAAGCACCTGTCAAATTCTTAATCTGTCTAATGGCAATTGCTACTAAGCAATGAGGGGAGAGTGGGGAGCATCAATGCCTGATATGCTATCTGCTTTGGTGAACACAAGTTTTAAAAAAATTCACTGAGGCCTAGTCTACACTTAAATTTCGCACCAAATGCCATGGTTAGGTTAGCCAAACCCCCAGTGTAGAGAGAGGCAGGTTGATGGAGTAACTCTTCTGTCAAATTAGCTACTGCCTCTCAAAGAGGTAGATTAACTACGTCAATGGAAAAACCCCTTCCGTCATTGTAAAACACATCTACACTATGGTGGTACAGTGGCACAGCTGCACTGTACCAGCTGTGCCACTGTACCAGCTGTAGTGTAGACATACCCTCACTGTAGACTAATATGTCCAGTTTCTCATACAATGAGAAATGGAGCACCCAAGTTTCTGCTAATGCTAATTCATATTGCTACAGATAGTTCTGCAAGATAATTTGAGAAAGTGTGGTACTCTAGGCATTTTGCTTCTCTAACAGCAACAGCTTACAGTAAAGGGTGTGACCTGTCAGATCAAGCGATAGGCAGAAATTTCTGCTATTTCTTACAGACGCACAAAAGGATGAAAAAACCCTAATGTATATGTGCAAGTGGGGAGTGTTAAGGTTGGTATGGGAACCTCAAATGAGGATTTCCTGACTTTTTAATAGTAATTAACGTTAAGAAAAGAGTACCAGATTGAGTCCTGGCATTCAGAGGTGTAAATGCGTTGAGTGAGCTATAATTACATCAGCATTGCATTTAGCACACACCCCTTTAAATTTAAAAAAAGAAAAAGCAGGAGAAGAATTAAAAAAAGCTTAATCCCAGTGACTTTTTTTAGAACTGCTCATGCATGTTCAATTAGGTCTGTACATGTTACTTTTTCCATTGTGGATGCCCTGTTCTTTCCTATTGCAAGTCTTTTCTAACATGTTGTGGGGCAAATTAACCTAATATAACAGGCACTGTTTGTTTCCTTGAGAGGTGATAATGAACCTGTCAGAAATGTGATATATACAGAGTTGGGCCATGTCAGTCCCAGACTATTAGAGAGGCAAGGGGGTGAGGGAATATCTTTTATTGCACCAACTTCTCCTGGTGAGAGAAAGAAGCTTTTGAGTTTACACAAAGCTCTTCTGCAGGTCTGAGAAATGTACTTGGAGTATCACAGTTAAATACAAGGTGAAACAGATTGTTTAGAATAAGGGAATGGTCCCTTTAAATGTTTGTTAACTATTTATGCTAAACAATCTGCTCCACCTTGTATTTAACAGTGGCACCCCGAGTAGGTTTCCCAGACCTAAAGAAGAGCTCTGCGAAAACTCAAAAGATTATCTCTCTCACCAACAAAAGCCGGTCCAATACAAGCTATTACCTCACCCACCTTGGGCATCTTATCTCTATAAATGTGATGTGGCAGCTGGAATACTGCATCTTTAGGTAGTCTACCTAGCTAGGACTAGGAGGTGTGAAGAAAAACATTTCATGCCCTCCAGATAATTTGTGTAATAACATTTAATGACATGCTTGAGGTGCGGCTGTTAAACAAGATCACATCATCTGGAATATTCTTCACAGCTAGGTTAGAAAGACTGAAGTCAAAACAACTCCTTTGAGAAATAAATCAGTGAACTATTACTTAAAGTACACTATTATTGCCTAATTAAATATCATTGAGCTTCACAAGCTCAGTCAATTAGGTATCTAATACAATGACAAACTATTCAGACAAATTATTTCCTTAAGAATCTTTATTTAGTTCAAAAATCTATAAAAATATACACACATCATTAAGTATAAGTATATATTACAAGATAATGGTGACCAATGTGAGTGTAAATGAACTCCTCTGAAAATGTCACTACTCTCCTCAATGGTTTGAATAAATAGACGATTCTTGCCTTGAAGGTCAAGAGATTCAAATTTTGTTGATTATATCATGCAACTTTAGCCCACTGCCTTCCTCTTGGATCAAACACTTCTGTTTTGCTTGCTGTGATACAGTGTTAAACAGTGAGAGAGATTTTTAAAGCCTTCTACCACTTTCATATTCCCAGGAAAAATAAATGCATAATCTTTATATTAAAACAATTTCTTTTCACGTGCAAGACTCCAGGTGGATTTTAATGTAGTAAATATACAAGGATCATAGAACTGAGAAAACGGAAAAGTCAACCAGATTAGACTCCAGTTCCCTTTGAGTTAGTAAAGAATACAGTCTTACAGAATCTATGTATTCACACTAAACTTTGGAGAAAAAGAGAGAAGCATGGTCTGCAGATTGAAGAGTGGGTTCTATTCCTTGTTCTGCTACAGACTTACTATCGAACTTTGGTTGCAGTTCACAGTTTCTGTGCCTCTACTCTCCCTCACACAATCTGGTATAACAATACCTATTTCCGTCCTTATGTTTTCTGAGATTCTCAAATACTAGACATTACTTCCTCTTGAATTTTAGCTGCAGCTTTGAAAATGACACAGATTATAATGATGGAAATGAAATGCCTATTAATTATTGAGATAAAGGCTTTATAGAACTCTTCATAAAGATAATCTCACCAAAGGTACATGTACCTGACATAGTCTGGCTGCTGCAGACAATTTTTAAAGCAATCCTTGGATAGGTTTAAGCAATGGGGGGAGGCACAGCTCAGTGGTTTGAGCATTGGCCTGCTAAACCCAGCGTTGTGAGTTCAATGCTTGAGGGAGCCATTTAGGGATCTGGGGCAAAAATTGGTGATTGGTCCTGCTTTGAGCAGGGGGCTGGACTAGATGACCTCCTGAGGTCCCTTCCAACGTGGATATTCTAGGAATGGGATGAAGTAATGAAATGAAAATTATAGCTAAGTATGAGGAAACTGTCCCACAGTGAGAAATTTGATTTGAATTTACTCTATTTGATTCTGGAACAGTTTTACAAGGGAATAACATAATGCTTAATGCTTGAGACATTAAAACTGCAGAAAGTAAGGAAGTTGAAGTTATCTAGTCTCTCTCCCAGTGCAGGCTTGTTACCTACATTAATTCTCTACTAGGTCTAGTTCTATTATTAGAGACCATATAAAGTTGAAGAGAAAGTGTTCATAGCCTGAGCTGAAGTATGAATACGGATAGCTTCCAAACATCCATAACCTTCAGGTGAATAACTACTCTGGAAATTAACAAAACTATATAATTTACTAAGCCCAGCATGTTTCCCATGAAACTGAAATCTCTCTGCTGCCTACTTGTTCACTGCTTGAAAGAGGAGGACTAGTTCCCTGTTTTCTCTGCATCTAATCAGTTTCTCAAATTTGAATTTACTAGTCCAAAGAGGATATTCTTGATATACCTGAAATGGTTCTTCTCCAGCTCTGAAATTGGTAATGACTGGTATAATTGATTAACAAGTGCAGAAATGCTCATGTCGTAGTTGCAGAAACGGGCCAGAGCTGCAAAGCTTACATTTGAACTTAAATTGTGGTATTAAGATCAGAGGTATTGGTTTAAGCCCCCTCTCTATATAGTAGAACTTTTCACAAAAGCAAGAGTGTTAACTGTAGTATTCTCACCTAATTTCAATTTAGGTAATAATATACTGTCCAATACCACTTGTACTCTTCCTTTAAAAACACATTAACTACTTTAAAAATATGTTATGTTGCTGGTGCAAGATGGATGCTACTTCCCACCCTAGAAATAGCTAAATTTCAGTGGAGGCTAATGACCCCTACATGGACATTGTCCATTAAGTCCACTGGAATAAGATACTCCATTAATATAATAACCTAATTTTATTTGATGTAATTGTATTGATTTTAATAAATTTATAGAACATTTATTTTCAATTATTTAAAAAATATTCTATTATGCTGGGTTTAGTGATTTTGTTCATTTAAATTTTAACAAATATAGTTTAGAATTACTTTAATGAATTCATGCCCAAGTCAAATACAACTTTCACCCATTTGTACCGTTTAAGTATTTATACCATGCACCACACTATGATATCAGATCTCCCTAAAAAATAAATAAGTAACTTGTACTTTGATTTCCTGACTCCATAGCAATCCAGTAAAATTGTGAGGGGAAGTTCCTTTTCCTCCCATAACCATGGGAAAATTAAAGATAAGTCTTGTATTTTGCCCAAATGTCAGTGAGCTTTGTGGTCATTCTCATGTCCTGCAGAAGGAAGTTCCAAAGCCATAAGCCAACCAGCAAGAATTCTGTCTCCAGAGTTCACAAGCATTTTGGATTGAGTGGTTCTATTGTTTCTGGAAAAATATAATTTTGCAGTCATGTAGAAGGGCGCACTCTGAGGTAACCTGGGTCCAACCCATCAAAGGTTTTGAAGATTAAGACCATTCCTTCTATTTGACCCAGTATACAGTAAGGAGCCAGTGCAGAAAACTGAACATAATATAAGAATGGCCATTCTGGGACATACCAAAGGTCCATCTTCCCTAGTGCCAGATGCTTCAGAGACAATGAACAAAACAGGCAATTATAGAGTAATCCGTTCCCTGTTGTCCAGTTGCCATTTATGGCAGTCAGAGGTTTAGGGACACCCAAGAGCATGTGGTTGCATCCCTGACCATCTTGGCGAACAGCCACTGATAGACCTATCCTTCATGAACTTATCTAATTCTTTTTTGAACCTAGTTATACATTTGGCCCTCACAACATCCCCTAGCAATGAATTCCACAGGCAGACTCTGCATTGAGTGAAGAAGTACTTCCTTATGTTCCAAGCTTTAAAAAAAAAATCTTCAGCAGTTATCTGGTACAGAGGCTGATTTAAACGACAAGTTACTTACCACAGTTAGTAGCTCTGCAATTTCCTATTTGAGTTTCTTCAGAACTCTTGGGTGAATACTATCTGGCCTTGGTGACTTCTTATTGTTGAATTTATCAATTAGTTCCAAAATCTCCTCTACTGACACACCAGTCTGAGACAGTTCCTCAGATCTGTCATCTAAGAAGAGTGGTGCAGGTATCTCCCTCGCTTCCTCTGCGGTGAAGACTGATGCAAAGAATTCATTCCTGTCTGAATGCATCCGATGAAGTGAGCTGTAGCTCAAATAAATTTGTTAGTCTCTAAAGTGCCACAAGTACTCCTTTTATTACTGTCTCTGCGATGGCCTTGCCTTCCTTGAGTGCTTCTTTAGGATCTTGATCTTCCAGTAGAACCACTAATTGTTTGGCAGGCTTCCTGCTTCTGAATGTACTTAACAATATTTTGCTGTTATTTTCTGTGTCCTTAACTAGTTTCTCTTCATATTCTTTTTTGGCCTGCCAAGTTTTTCTTTTACACTTGACTTGCCAGAATTTATGCTCCTTTCTATTTTCCTCAGTCAGATTTGACTTCCAATTTTTAAAAGGATGCCTTTTTGTCTCTAACCACCTCTTTTACTCTGATATTTAGCCATGGTGACATTTTTGTGTTTGTTTGTTTTTTATTTGGGGTGTACATTTAATTTGAGCCTCTATTAGGGTGTTTTTAAACAGTTTTCATGCAGCTTGCAGGCTTTTCATCCTTGTCTTTCTTCCTTTAAATTTCTATTTAACTAGCTTCCCTGTTTTTGTATAGCTCCCCTTTTTTATGTTAAATACAATTGTGATGGGTTTCTTTGGTATCTTCACCCTCACAAGGATATTTATACTTAATTACATTATGGTCACTATTACCAAGCAGTTCAGCTATAATCACCTCTGCACTCCATTTAGGATTAAATCAAGAATTGCCTTACTCCTTGTGGGTTACAAGACTAACTCCTCCAACAAGCAGGCATTAATGGTATTTAGAAATTTTCTCTCGCTATCCTGTCTTGAGATGACATATACACAGTCAATATGGGGAGAGTTGAACTCCCACATTATAATTGGGGTTTCTATTTATGTAGCCACTCTATTCTCCTGAACATTTCACAATCATCACCACGATCCTGGTCAGCTGGTTAGTAGTATATGCCTACAGCTACAGTCTTATTATTCAAGCATGAAATTTCTATCAGAGATTCTATGGTAGGGTTTGATTCATGTAAGATTTTTACTATATTTGATTCTATGCTCTTTCATATATAGTCCCACTCCCATGCCAGTATGACCTACTCTGTGATTTGTATATATTTTGTATCCTGGTATTTTCATGTCCCACTGATTACCATTGTACCAAGTTTCTGTGATGCCTATTATATCAATATACTCATTTAATACCAGACCCTCAAATTCACCCATCTTAGTATTTAGGTTTCTAGAATTTGTATACAAGCACTTGTAAAATCTGTCAATATTTAGCTGTTTGCCTTCATGTGATGTAATGAATACATCATTTGACTGTTTCTCTTCAGTATCTACCTGTACTTCATCAACTTCTATCCTCTCTTCTTTGCTAGGTTATAGAGTAACCCCTTTAATAAATCCTTCCCTACGGGACACCTCTGTCCAAACTGTGTGCTCCTCCACACCTGTCAGCTTTCTCCCAGCTCTTAGTTTAAGAACTCCTCTACAATCTTTTTAATTTTACATGCCACCAATCTGGTTCCATTTTGGTTTAGATGGAGCCCATCCTTCCTGTACTGGCTCCTCCTTTCCCAAAAGGTTTCCCAGTCCCTAATAAAACAAAATCCCTCCTCCCAACACCATCATTTCATTCATGAGACCCGGCAGTTCTGCTCGTCTAACTGGCCCTGAATGTGGAACTAGAAGCACTTCAGAAAATGCTTCCATTGAGGTCCTGGACTTCAATCTCTTACGTAGCAGCCTAAATTTGGCCTCCACAGCCTCTGTCCTACCTTTCCCTATGTCATTGGTACCTACATGTACCACGACCACCAACTCCTCCTCAGCACTGCACACAAGTCCATCTAGATGGATCAAAAGGTTCGCAACCTTCCCGCCCAGCACACAATGTATTTAGTAGTTCTCCCAGTCATCACAAACTCAACTACCTATATTTCTAAGAATCAAATTGCCCATCATTATAACCTGTCTCTTCCTAATAAGTGGAGTTCCCTGCCCCAGAGAAGTATCCTCAGTGCGAGAGGATACCAGGACATCATCTGGAAGGAGGGTCCCAACTATGGCATAAAGTGCTCACATCTACTGTTGTTACTTAGCAGACTGGTTACAACATGCTGAACTGTATATGCTGAACTTTTTTTCCCCCAAAGACCTCGATCTTTATCTCCTGGTCAGTGCCTTGCATTACTCAAGCTTGGAAGACAGACCTGAAGACTGAATAAGTGTATAATAATTTAGGAGACAAAAAGTGATCTTGCCATTAAACCACAGGACTCACTCAAGGGTCTAATTGCCAGCTTTTCCACAGATTTACTATGTGACCATGGACAAGTCACACAGCCTCACTTTATTTCCATCTATAAAATAGGGGAGTGATGATTCTTTAGACCCAAAGATGCTAAAAGAGTTGAATGAATTCATGTTTGGAAAAATTGGATGAATTTTGAGGCCTTTTAACAAAATATATTAGAAAAGAGTAAAATATAATTATTATTACCCAGTATGAAAAATCCACTCTAAAGTGGGTAGCTCTCTCAGTAACTGAGGTGGCCATTTCTTTTAACTGAAAGCTTACATTCTGCAGAAAGTTTTCATTCCTTACGATGGAAGGAAAACCATCTAAACCAGTGGTGGACAACCTGCAGCCCATCAGAGTAATTTGATTGCGGGCCGTGAGACATTTTGCGGACGTTGACTGTCCGCAGACACCGTCCTCTGTTCCTGGCCAATGGGAGCGGTGGGAAGCGATGGCCAGCATGTCCCTGTGGCCCCTTCGCCTGCAGGCGCCGCTTCCCACCGCTCCCATTGGCCGGGAACAGAGAACCACAGCTACTGGGAGCTGTGGGGGGCGGTGCCTGTGGACAGTCAACATCAGCAAAATGTCTTGCGGCCTACAATCAGATTACTCTGATGGGCTGCATGCAGCCCATGGGCTGCAGGTTGCCCACCACTGATCTAAACATTAGCTACTAGCTAAAAATGATTCTCATAAGCCTCCAAACACTGTTTCAGCGCTTCTGCAGCTGCTCACAGCTTTACCAAGCAACAGCAGCAGTACAAAGTTAGCAAGCAAAGTCATGTTCAGCACTCGTGCCAAAAAGTCATCACCTTCTCACTTGCCAGCAGTGGGGTGTGTCTGGGAAGCTAGGAATCTAAGAGCATTGAGGGTTGGCCCCAATACCTTTTAAATCTGCTAATAGGTAAGAAGACAAGAATAGCCAGACGGGTCAGACCAAAGGTCCATCTAGCCCAGTATCCTGTCTTCCGAAAGTGGCCAGTGCCAGGTGCTTCAGAGGGAATGAACAGAACAGGTAATCAAGTGATTCAGCAGGTATCTGATCATTTTTCAAGCCCTGAAATCAGATATGGCCAACTGAATTTAACAATGAGGATTAACATCAAACTCACACAAACACTGGTCAATGAAGTTTAAATATCCTTAAACACTAAAAACAAGATCATAATGTCTATTGTATTGCTTTATTTTTTTCAAATTAAATGAATACTGTACATTTTAGCAGAATTGGTGAATAATAATTCCCCTTTCATTTAAAAGAATGTATGTTACCATGTCCAAAAGCGCTACCACTGTAAGCTATTTTTTTTTTTTTTTTTTTTTTGTATTACTGGGCTTCATATATTAACCTTGTCATCTATTGGTAGGCTTGGAAGGATTAGAATTTTTTTTGACTGGTAAATGTTGATTTCACCATACACAAAACAAACTGACAAAAATATTTCCATCGATAATCGAAACTGACAGGCTAAGTACAAAAATGCTTCTTTTCAACTTAGTTTGATTTACAGATATTTACTTTGTATATTTTGACCTGGGATGTTGAGAGTTTGTGTTTTAGCAGTTATAAAGCTTCAACTTTTTGAATCTCAATGTCCGTCATTAAATAATTGTTATGACCTCACCCCATAATTTCCTGCAACTGTGAAAATTTAAAGTTGAAAAAAAAAATAGGAAAAAAACAAACAACAACAAACATCATCATCTGTCAAAATTATTTTTAGAACAAATCTAATTCAGCCAAGCCTTTCTATTGATTAGGAAAACTGCTTCCTTGCAGTTGAGTACAAACTTTGACTGAGAAACTGCCTAGTTCCCATATATGCAAGCAATCATAATAGGAAACAAAACTACTCAGAGGTTAGGATACCCTAACTACCCAGATACCACTATGGATATATCCATTATGCCCATCAACGAAAGCTAAAAACAGGCTTCTTCACTTTGAGAAATATTAACTCATTCCAGATGACTGAAGATACGACTCTTTTTAAACAGTTTAGCAAGGTGCAATATAGTAACTTCCCACAATAGCTTTTGTATATTCTCTCAACTCCAGCTTGTCATTTTTCAGCTATAATTAAACAAGACTAAACACACAACAGAACAGCAAACTTTAATGCTGCAAAGCTTGAATTAGCAAAGCAGCACAATATTTGATTCAACCATTCTGGAAGCAATACATTCATGTAATGAAGTTAAGTAGCTCTGTGAGCAAGATTTAACGAGGACTCTCACCTTCATTGTATCACTGCTCAGGCTGAACAGTCCAAGTCACAGATGCCTTTTAAAATACTCGTGAATACAAGTTGATGTTACTATCTCTTCACAAAAAGAAAAGGCATACTTGTGGCACCTTAGAGACTAACCAATTTATGTTTTTATACATCCGATGAAGTGAGCTGTAGCTCACGAAAGCTTATGCTCAAATAAATTGGTTAGTCTCTAAGGTGCCACAAGTACTCCTTTTCTTTCTGCGAATACAGACTAACACGGCTGCTACTCTGAAACCTCTCTCTTCACACAAGACAAGAAAATTTCAAACCCCTTCTATTTCAGCAATTGACATCTTGCAAAGCTACAAGAAGCTTCGGATGTCTGACTAGCTAGTAACATTAGCTTTCTTCCAGAAACATTCTCAACAAGAAATAAAGCCTTCAAATTGCAGAGCACTCCAGGAGGAAAAATGAGTCATTGATATAGTATAAAAATCCTCTCCACATATCCCCAGGAGTCATAGCAGCGTTTAAGTGAGCCAACAGGTATCAGTAAAACTTTTTACCTCATGCCCTCCCTTACCCCTGTCCATGCCCCCTCACTCCCCAGAGGCCAGGGCCGGGAGCAGGGCCATGGCTCGGGGGGGGGGGGGAGGAAGAGGGGAAGAGCAGAAACATGGATAGGGATCGGGGGCCAAGGTTGGGCCCACAGCTGGGGCCAGGAGCAGAGCCAAGGCCAGGGTCAGGAGCGGAGCTGGGTGGCACTCCTTCCCTGCCCTCCATGGGGGCTGGCCTGAGCCTCAGGTGTGCCCCCTAAACATTCTGCCACAGCCTCCTAGAGCACATATCCCACAGTTTGGGGACCTCTACAGTCAAACAAAGGGGCACTATTTTCTGTGCTTCATTTCCATGGGTGGTGGAATAGAGAAAAACTGACAAAACCAATTTCTGAATCACCACCATATGGGAGAAGGAAGCCAGAAATGAGAAGACGATCCAAATAAAAACCAAGAGGAAGAACCAAAAAAAAAAAAAAGTGATGAAAATAATAAAAGATACATCCAGAGAAAAGAGAGAAGCTATGTTTTTTAGGTGAGTCCACAAATATATTTTATTTATTTCCATCCACGAAAGCTTATGCTCAAATAAATTTGTTAGTCTCTAAGGTGCCACAAGTCCTCCTTTTCTTTTTGCGGATACAGACTAACACGGTTGCTACTCTGAAACCATCCATCATGGTGTCTCATCTACATCAATCTTTTTTAAACAATCCTGAAGGAAATGCTGACAGTCCCTAGATGTCTTCTCCAATGTAACCAAAACAAAAATGGGAAAAAAAAACCTCCATCCCCATGAATTTCTAACACTCTCACTAAACAAATGATAAAACACTTTTGTTTAAAGGCAGCCTGCATTGTCATGTGGTAGACTCAAATCAGATTATTTCCAGTTTCTCACTCCCAGGCAGAAGTAGCGGATCTGGACTAGAAATCAAACTTAGCCTAGGTCTGTATTATAGACACTACAGCAGCATAGCTACAGCACTACAACTGTGCCACTGTGGGAATACAGTGTGGACACCTGCTAAGGGAAGGGGTTTTTCCATCGCTGTAGTAAATCCACCTCTCACAGGTGGTAGCTAGGTCAACAGAAGAATTCTTCCATCAACCTAACGGTGTTGCCACTGGGGACAGGTTGGCTTAACTACATCCCTCTTGTACATCACACAGGGATGTACCTAGGTCAACCTAAATTTAAGGTACAGACCAGACCTCAGAGGTCTCATGCACAGCCCGACAGACTGACACAAATTACAAATGAAGTTAATAAAAATGTAGGTTAATGAGTCTGTAGCCTGTGATTTTGACATAGTTAAAAACCAGATAGACAGACGGGCATAGGCAGTGGGCAAAGAAATTTACAATGAGTGTTTCATGGATAGTTCAGAAAGCAGAATGAAAGCTTACATGGTCACATTCAATTTTTATTACAAGGTAACTAAAAAAAGGCTATTTCTATAACACCAGAGATTTCTATCAATGTAACTTACGGCTCATGTTACTTTGTTGGCTATAAGGGGGGGAAGACATGTGACCTGCACGCTATTTCTGTGAGAGAAGAAAAAGTAGGTAGTGCAATGCTGGAAACATAGGCATAACAACGGATACTTGTTTAAACAGAATCATTTTTCTTCCTCTTTAATCCCTGCAGATGCACGTCATCTCATTTGTACTATGGATGGAAAAACCACTTAGCGTTGTCTCATCCAACTTATAAGGTGGCCATTATACCACGCCTTACCCAACATTATACATGCATTAATAGAAAGGTTTTTCTATCAGTACCTTATAAATTTCTCCTTCACATTTTCTCTTTTAGACCCATAAAGGACTTCTTTTATTTACAAGGGTACAAGGAAATCCCTTTCGATTTAGCCATCTTTTAAGAAAATCTGAAACTCTGCCTTTTCTAAAGTGAAAACAGGAACCAAATATACCACTCTGTATCAAGAAGACTGGCCACTGTAATATCTTGAATAAACAATCTGAAAAACCATATGCTAGTTGTGAGAAAGTTGTTTGTGGTTAGGTTTGAGAAATTCATAAGAACACAGGAAACCTCTTGAATTGCTCAAAATCAGTTATGATTTCCTGGGTATTACTACTGTTTTGATTTTTACTGTTCCTTTCTGTGATCTGTATCACTCAGTTAAAAGACAGGACTTAAGGACTGAGGTGAAGCAGGGGTAGCTTAATGTTGTACCTGATCAGTAAATGACTGCTGAAGAACTAGTCATTAAATGTACTGCTTTCTCATTTAAAAGAAAGACAGAAAGAAAGCACTCTTCCCTTTTGCAATTCAATTTCCCTTTCAGTTCTATTTATCAGAGTGAAGTATTTAACCAAAGCATTGAGTATTTCTCAAGACTAACGCTACACTTTTCCAATAATTGATGTTAAAAGGTTTAACAACTCTGGTATTATACTCATTCTTAGTGCAACATAACTGATTACAAGATAAACACTAAAGAAATAATTTCATAAAAATTGCTTTTTATATTATGGACATTAAACAACATAGTTTGTACTTTTAACATTTATATTCTAGTTCTTTATAATACCAAAAAGCACCGATTAAACAAAAACTGAAAACTGCCATTTAAGCTTTTATATATATATAAATATATAAAAAACTTCTTTGAAGGACAGAAACACTAGGAAGAAATCACAAATAAAGTATTAAAAGGACACAGTCAGGTCCAGTTCACACAACAACTTTGTGTGTGTGTGTGTATACACGCATGCGCACACACACACACAAACCCTAGCCCCACTTGAAATGTTTCCATGTTTTGTCATGTTGTAGTTATTTATTTTAATTACCACAAGAGAACCAGCTTCCCATCCCAAAGACATTTTCCTGCAGTATTTGCATTGTGTTAGGAGGACTAGAAAGTGAAACTGATTACAAACAAAACAACTAAATTGATTAGTCTGTTTTCACTGTCAAAGATGAATGACACACAAGTATTCAATTTTCATTGTCTGCTTTTTAAAACTATTAATGTATTAGTAGCATATATAAGGAGATAAATTATTAGATTAAAAATACTAAGTGTGTTTATTCAGTTTTATGCATAGTAACAGAATGCTATATACACATTACAAATTACACCACCATGAAAAGCTTTGCTAGCTTTCACTAGTCACATGATTCTATAATTTACTTAAAGACACTTTGTATCTTCAGATAAATGTACCTTCAGATAAACATTCTAGTATGTGCTATCTATAGTAATTAAAGTGTTCAAGTGTAGCAGCCTCTATCTGTGGATGTACCGAAGCCAAACAAGGCCTCATAACCCATAATTCACAACAAGAAGTTAGTTAAAAACTAATCTTTAGCATCTAGCAGCTCAGGATTCTACTCCAGTAAAAGCAGCTTTAGGCTGGAAAATAAGAACAGTCTGACCTCTAACAAGAAACGGCAGATGAAATTCTAGTGGATTAAAACAACTACCATTTATGTACAGTCTTCTGCAGAAATCTCAGCAGTAAATAAAAATAGCAAGTGGAAAATTAAGTTTCTGCAGCCATCTTTTCAAAGAAATAGAACAAAGGTAAGCGTGTATTCCGATCTTCCTTCTGATATTTCTACCAATACTTCAACAAGGCAACCAAGTATTCATGTTCTGCAGATACATAGGGTTAAAATGAGATGATTTCATAAATATTACATGTATAAAATATTGTTACATTTTGGTCTTTAGACTAGTAATAACTGGTCAGAGTACCTGAAAAGAGCTTGTGCACTTTTAATCATAGCCACTATCTATAAAGTCCTGTAGACTTTCAATTACTTATCAAGTCTTGATGCTATGAAAAGAAAATGCAGCAAGAGATTGCATTTCACTCCGGTGAATTTATAGAAGCAAACATTTTTACAGATTAAACAAATACAATGTTTCCATCGCAAGAAGTCAGTTGCATTTTAGTATCTCTTCAAATATTCTCATTTTTGATGCTCCACCTTTAAATTATAAATTTAAAGTCCACAAATACCACCATCAGATCAATTAAAGTATCTTATATGCCTTTCGAATACATAGGTTCACATTCTGGTAAAGAATCGTTTGCAATACAGTACTCTAATGAAATCTGTTCAAAAGCAGACCTGCAATGCGTATGTTTTCAGTTTGCAAGATCAATCAATATCCAAACGGCTAACATTTAAGAACGGTATATAGCAAAAGACGCAATAAAACTAGGTGTTTACTTTAGGAACAAGACAATGTTCTCTATAAAATCATGAAGGTTATGTTCCAAGGGGCTCTATGAGGTGTTAGATTTCCCATTTCTATTCACAGTTAACGATCAAAGCTCTTCTACTAACCAAAATACCATCAGGGTTTTAAAACTGCACACACACACCTGCCTTTCAAGAACCAGGGGAGAAGCTGTATTTACAATATGCAACCAGTCTAGGATTGGGCAGGTAGTCTCATCACATTTCACGACTTTAGCCTTTCCTTGAAACAAGTTACAACCTCTATTCCTCTATTAATTTCAGAGCAAACTACCTTTAAGAGAAGGAAGAAAATATTCACGATGTAAAATCCAAGATCATATTTTTGTGTGTGTGTGTGGGGGGGGGGGAATTATGTAACACACACACCCCTTGCTGCAGACTCCATCAACGCAACCATAAAACCAAAACAGAGTCAGAAGCATTATGCTTCGCGCATTCCTCTCCTTCCCACCAACATACATCTTAAAACAAAGTCATTAGCAGAGCCATTGCCTCCCCAGCCACTCCCGGAGACCCGGGCAGTCGAGCCTCAAGCTACATCTCTGAGAAGGAAGAGAACAGCCGCCCTAACCCAAGGTGGGCAAGTCTCCCTTACCAGGAATTACCCACCACTACAACACATCATCGTGCCCGGCTCAGCATTAAAGAGAAGTGCGGGTGGCAACTCCCCTCCCTAGTTTTTTGGGGGTTAAACTTTCCCAACCACCAACACACACACGATAAATCATCCCGATCCGGCTGTCGGGAAGTCTCCCTCACTAGGACAACTCTCTCCTCCCTCCTCCATCATCCTTTGATCTATGATTAGGATCATGTGTTCCACGCTGAGTATGGGGGGGGTAACTCCCCATCGTACCTCTTGCACCCCCTAACCCAGCACCATGGAGGAGAGGGAATAACCCACTTTCATCCCCAGCACCCTGGAGAGAGGCATCATCATCCAGCAGTACCCATCATCCCCCAAAGAACGAAGGAAGCCAAAGACGTTGCCTCCGCCCCCAACTCAGCCCTCCCATAGAAGGTGGTTTTACTCAAGGTAAAGGGATTAATTCCCATATGAAATAAGAGAGGGTTAAATTCCACCGCGAGAGAGGTAAAGGGGATATTACCATGGGGAAAACAGGTTAGATTCCCCCCCCCTCAAGGAGAGGGGCAGGAGGCTCAAACCACACAGACAGGTAGGTAAACTGGGTGCCCCAAAGAGAATGCGGTTAGACCCCATCAAAGAGGGGAACTGGGGGTTAAATGTGATTGAGATTATAAACGGGATGCATGAGATGTCATCGTAAACGGAGTAAACCCCACCTCCAAAAAGAGGAACAGGGGTCCAAGCCTCCCAGAGGGGACAGCTAGGGTGCCACAGGGTTAAATCTATAGATAGGGTGTCACAGGGAATTGGGGGGGGGAAGGGAGGGACTCAAGCCCCACAGAGGACAGGCGGGGTGTCACGGGGAATTGGGGGGGGGAGGCAGGGGCTCAAGCCCCACAGAGGACAGGCAGGGTGTCACGGGGAATTGGGGGGGGGAGGGAGGGGCTCAAGCCCCACAGAGGACAGGCGGGGTGTCACGGGGAATTGGGGGGGGAGGGAGGGGCTCAAGCCCCACAGAGGACAGGCGGGGTGTCACGGGGAATTGAGGGGGGGGGCTCAAGCCCCGCAGAGGACGGGCGGGGTGTCACGGGGAATTGAGGGGGGGGGCTCAAGCCCCGCAGAGGACGGGCGGGGTGTCACGGGGAATTGGGGGAGGGGGGGCTCAAGCCCCGCAGAGGACGGGCGGGGTGTCACGGGGAATTGGGGGAGGGGGGGGCTCAAGCCCCGCAGAGGACGGGCGGGGTGTCACGGGGAATTGGGGGAGGGGGGGGCTCAAGCCCCACAGAGGACGGGCGGGGTGTCACGGGGAATTGGGGGAGGGGGGGGCTCAAGCCCCACAGAGGACGGGCGGGGTGTCACGGGGAATTGGGGGAGGGGGGGGCTCAAGCCCCGCAGAGGACGGGCGGGGTGTCACGGGGAATTGGGGGAGAGGGGGGGGCTCAAGCCCCGCAGAGGACGGGCGGGGTGTCACGGGGAATTGGGGGGGGGCTCAAGCCCCGCAGAGGACGGGCGGGGCGTCACGGGGCAGGGGTTAGAGGCGCCCCCTCACACGCAGTCTCTCAGGGAGGGTTCAGTGCGGCGGGTTCACCCCCCCACCGGGGCTCACTCACCTCTAGCAGCCCAGACCCCAGCGCAGAGCAGCCCAGCGGTGAGCAGCCAGGCGGGCGTCATGAGGGGGCAGAGCATCCCGGGGCGCAGCATCGCTCGCTCTGTCCCCGCTCGGGGGGGGGGAATTGACCCCTAAGACACAGAGGAGGGGCGCCCCCAGCGGGCCCGGCTGCGTCCCGCGCCGCGCGGCGGAGGGTCCGGGGCGCTGAGGAAGCTCCGCTCCCTTCCTCAGAGCCCAGCGCTCTGCCAGCGGCCGCTAAGATCAAGATGGCGGCGGCTGATGCTTAGGCTCATTCTCTCCCGCAGCGGTTACCAGGCGGGGGAGGGGGAGCCGGGGAGAAACCAACTCAAAGAGAGGGAGAGGGATGGGGTATACGGGATGGGAGAAACCACCTCATTCCTATGGAGGAGGGGAACAAACCACTTAATCTTCGCAGAGGGAGAGGGGTGCAAAAGGAGAGAACTCACCTGGGGCAAGAGGGTAGAACCATTTATGGGGGGGGACACACACCTTATTTCTTGGGGTGGATTAGAAGGAGGAGAGAAATCAAACCTGTTGCGGGGGGGGGTGTTCATGGAGGGGAGAGACCACCTCATGGGGGTGGATAACATTTCTGCGGGAAATGTTGGGGGGCGGGGGTTGAGGGAAGGAAAGTACCATCTGGGGCGGTAGACAGATGGGGGAAAAAACCATCTCATCTCTGTGGGGAGAGGGTTGTTTTCACCCTCTACCTGGAAGAAACCAAAACTACCCCAGCCTTTCCTCTGGACTCCTGTCACAGCCAGGGCTGGTTGTGCCCCTGCTCTCCCTCTGCAGAGCCCAGGGCTTCCTCCTGCAGCGTGGGGATGGCTCCATTCCTTTTGCACTGGCGGGGGAGGATGCGGGTGCTCATGGGCCTGCCCGTTTGCATTGTATTAAACATCACACATTGCAATGCCATCTCTCATGATTTGCGCTGTAGAGGTGAGAGCGCAGGCGGGAGGTATGTAGATGCGGACGCACCATCCATTTTGTATTGCATTGCAAGCTCTCATCGCTTGTATTGAAAAGGGGGCAGAATGCAGATGCTGCTGCTCAGTCAATCGTGCACTGCGTTAAGCACCACATAGTGGGCGCTACCAGGATAAAAATAAACAACATTGCAATGCATACTACCGTGGTCTGTGTTGGCTGGAGTGGAAGGCAGAGCTAAATGCAGATGCGTTATTCAGTTTGCTTTACACTGCAATGCAGACTCCCTTGGATGCAGGGAGGGAAGGTACAGATGCTCAGTTCCTTTTGTGTCGCATTAAACTTCATATTCCACTGCAAACTCGCGTGGTTTTCCACTGGATGAGGCAGAGGCGGAGGAGTTAAAACGGTGGCGCCCTGTTACTTATTTAATGTGTGCACATGGAGTGGGTGGATGGTGGGAATGTAAAATGCTGTATCACTAGCAATGCTTTCTCCTTTTTGTATTGTACAGTATTAAAATTCACAAACTGCAATGCAATGAAATCTATCCAGAAACCAAATCCT
The DNA here is from genome assembly GCF_965152275.1 of Natator depressus. Classification (NCBI taxonomy): domain Eukaryota; kingdom Metazoa; phylum Chordata; order Testudines; family Cheloniidae; genus Natator; species Natator depressus. The sequence continues at coordinate 12,976,508 of NC_134251.1, read as the reverse complement.
TCAGTCTTTACTCAGCCAAAAGCCGAGCTGAAATCAAGGACATTTTTCCTAGGTAAGAACGGATGAAAGATTGTAGGATTTACATAAGGAACAGTTTGCAGTATAATTGGCCTAATGCAACAATTTTCAGGAGCCTAGATTTCTCTCCAAAGTATGTAGGATTGTTGTCTTCCTTCTATTATTGTGTACTCTATTTCCATTGTTGTGTTGTTAATTTTTCCTGATTTTCTCCAAAGAATAATTGTTTGCATTCCTGCCATTGAAATTAACTGTGTTACAAGATTGCTCTGTATCTTGCTAATACAAAAATAATACTTTGCTCTTGTATAGCTCCTTCCACATGAGGATCTGGAGTTACTTTACAAACATTAACTAATTAAAACTTCATGACTCAATAGTGGGCCGCTATCAAGTCATTCTTTTAAAAATTACTTTTTAAAAATTCCAGTTCCTGATACATCAGCTTTTAAATAGTATATCCTGACTTTCTAAACATTCCTTTACATTTTTATAAGGGCCTGGCCTGCTCCCGTGTTAATATTTGCAAAGATATTTCCAGCAAGGCTGGAATTGATTCAAGGCCCTGATCCTGCTATAGGGGAGTAGGATCAAGCCCTTAGAGCCTGATTCTTCAATGATAGACGTAGAGGTCTGCCCACAAATATCACATTGTAGGCTGGTAGCTTACCAGGGAAATGGTAAAAGAGGCCTGCATAAAGTACTGTCAAATGCACAATGTGAAAAAAATAGAGAAAAATATGGCGAGGGTTGGTTTGTTTTTTAAAGTAATCTAAGGCCACAATGCTGCAAAGACTTATCTATATGCTTAACTTTAAGTACATGCATAAGTCTTTATAGGATCAGGTCTATAGGTGATTTTTGAGTTGGTGTCCTTTTAAGAATTATTAGTCCCATTTTACAGATGGAGAAACTGAGGCACAAAATGCCTTTCTCATAATTGAGTAGTATAAGCGTTTCTGCATAGAGTAGCTAAACTGTTTTTCAAGTACCTAAGAAGCATGCAGACATTCAGATTAGTGAGATGCATTTTTATGTACATTGATTTTTTTATTAAGACACAGCATTATTAGTTCTATCTGGGAAAACGTGCAGGTGCCTCATGTGGAAGAAGCCTGCATGTGAATAATTCAGTTGCACAGAACCTGTTCAGCAGCAGCAGGATGATGGTCTCAGGTTCCTTTGTTATTATTGCTCTTTGATCAAAAAATTCAATCAGAGAGCCAATTTCAAAAGAGGAAAATCTACCTTCCCAGATGTATAGAGCTTCATAAAAGCCAAAGTGAGACAGACTGATTTTATCATTACAGAGATGACTGTTTTGCACCTATTAGCCATTTCACGCCCACAGTAAAATAAAACAGACTGTTTTGACATCCCTGATACGGTTTTTATTTCCATCTTTTTTTATATATTTAAACTCATCATGTGCCTTTAGTGCTGGCATGACAGATAGCTCTGTTTATCTATAGAACAGGCAGCCCCAGTAACAGCTCCTGCCACATTGCCCCACCAATATACCAGCAAACCAAACTCCAGATGTAGGGGACATCCAGCCTTCCAGAGCCGAGAGGATAATTTATTCACCACACCAGTCAGTCCTTGGTCTACTCTACTAAAAGACAACTAGTAACAATTATTGTGCTGTTTTGTCTTACTCTTATGGACACTTCACCACTGGGAATTGGACAAAGGCCACCAAAGAGCCATCAGAGGCAACTTTCACTCCCTAGCATCCTGGGCTGGATTTAAACTGGATCCTGCAGGTGAAGATTTTCATGCTTTACCAGTCCCCTACATTATTCATCCCACCTCCAGGATGCTTATTTTAGTTTGGCAGCTATATATTCTATGTTGTTGAAATATGACTGCTTCCTCAACATGGAGCCAACATCTTGTGAGCATGTATCCCACTGAACATCAGAGAAAAGTAGTGAAAGAAACAACTGAATGTCCCACATCATTAAAAGGAGCTTGGGGAGTCTAGTGCTTGGAGCAGGACGCTCTGAGACAGAATTCTTGAGTGCTATTCCTAGCAGTGCCAATCTTTTTTTTAAAGCAAGTTACTTAATCTTTCTGTGCCTCAGCTGACCAATCTATAAAATGGTAATAATAATACTTCCCTGTAGGGGTCATTTGAAACTTGTGTTTGTAAAGTAATGTGTGATTCTCACATTTAAGGTGCTATGGATATGCACTGTATTATTATTAAAACAGACCGTCCCATTAGAAGATGACAGAGAGGATTATAGACTGTCTACAAAAATGTAAGTAAACTAATTTATTTTCCCAAGCCCTGGGGCCTGATCCAGGGAGGTGCTGAGCATCCACAACTTCCTATAATGCCAGTGGGAGTGGTGGGTGTTGAGCATCTCTTGGGCTCAGCCACAGGGCAGGTCTGGATAGGCCCACTTTCTTTACACAGTTCCTTACAGATGCATCATTTCCTCTTCAAACTGATGCTCAAAAAAAAAAAAAAAAATGAAACCCTTCAGGGATCTTTTTCTGTGAGGCTCCATCCTGAGGGAACAGCTTCCACTACTCAGATTGCTCTTTGAATTTCCAAGGTGCTATTCGTCAGCTGGAGAAATGCCATATTGTGCATTGTTCAAAGAGTTTTATTAGCGCTTAATACGATCTCCAAGATGTGCCAAGTCTATCATTACCTGACAATAGAATTTTGTTAGTTCATAACAAAATAGTAGGGTTTGGACAGCTTGTATAAACACATTTATGATGTTATTACTTCCTTGGTGGAGAGCAAGAGGGTGGATTTTTATTATTTTATTTTAGGTATAAGCAGCAGCATAGATACCAATGTCTGACTTGGCAATCAAATACGGCTGGTGTGACTACATCAACCAGAGATGGACCCAGAGCATCAGGGCAACCCAAATCGAACATGTTGCTCACCAGCACATAGAAAGATTGAAAAAACCAAGAGTTTGAAAATCAGAAAGCAAACCAAAGTAGTCCCATAAAATTAATTTGCATCCAGAAGAGCAAACGCCCGTTCATTCTACCCACACATTACAACACCTTTGCTAGAACCACCATGTTCTGAAAAGAGCAGGAACCTACAGGATAATACCCTGAGGGAAGACACTCACTGTTATGCTCCCTGTTTGCCAGTTGTGCAGCACTGCTTCTAACTTTGCTGTGTAACCATCCCTTGGCAAAGTGACCAGTTTACCTCACAGCTATTTATTTTGGGGGCTGGACGATGACCCAGACCACTTGCTTTATCAGCAGCTAGAAAGTCAGTCTGCATTTCTTATTCAAGCTTCCCATAAAAATGTCTTGATTTAACAATCTGCTCAACTGTGACGATTTGGAAGTTCTGTCTGTACCAATTCTGAGTTATGGATGAGGTTATGAAATTGTATCATGACATTACCATGTCTTGGAAAGCCTATATGTTTGTGGAACCACTGTGAGTTAGCAGAGTTGTTTCACATTTTTGCCAGGCCAGAGACAATGGTGGGTGACAAAGCAGACAATTGCCTATTCAAAGTAAAATACCTTTGGACAATGGATTTGCTCTAGCTGGGGTAAGACACTTCCTCCTCTTGTCTGAAGGGGCGGGGGGCCCCTTGGGAGCAGTCGAAAGTTACCAAAAAGCAGAACAAAAGCAGCAGGTCACCCCCGCTCCCCAGCAGGAAATTATAAAGGGACACACAGAGGGGACATGGGGGAGGGAGCCATTTTATACCAGATTAAGATGAGGGAGGCTGCAGCGGGGGCAGGATAGGCAAGGGGACAGAGAACCCTGCCTGCCTGATGGAACACAGATGAGCTCCCAAGGGAAAGGTGAGCTACCGAGGGACATTGCGTTTAGGATATTCTATGTGTTTTGTTAAGTAAAGAACAGCGGTGCTAGAATCAGTGCTAAGCCTCTCTACCAGTATGGCTTGGTCTACACTGCAAGGTTAGGTCGACATAGGGTGACCAGATGTCCCAATTTTATAGGGACAGTCCTGATATTTGGAGCTGTGTCTTATATAGGCTCCTATTACCCCCCGCCCCCATCCCAATTTTTCACACTTCCTGTCTGGTCACCCTAGGTCGACATAAGGCAGCTTACATTGTCTACATGAAAATGCACTACACTACACTGCAAGCGTCTACACGAAAATGTCACTCCCGCTGATGTAACTTACCCCCTACAACTACTTAATAACTCCACCTCTGTGAGAGGCGTAGCGTTTAGGTTGATGTAGTTAGGTTGACACCGTGTCAGTGTAGACACTGCATTGCTTACATTGACTGCTACTGCCTTTCAGAAGCCATCCCACAATACCCAACATTGACAATTGAATCGGTGCAAGCGCTCCTGGTGAGGACACGCACCAACAACACAAGGAGCTTAATGTAGATATGGAAAAGCAATTTAATTACTCCAGTGACTGTAAGTCAACGTAACTTAGGTCGATTTAGTTTTATAGTGTAGATTTGCCCTTAGTGTTTAAGCGCTCACAACTACCACATTGGCCCTGAAAGAGAGAAATTGTAAACCAGAAGCTTCACACCTTTTGGGTGGGTTCTACGAGAAGGGTATGCTTAAGTACAAGGGAGCTGAAGGCTCAGTGCTGCATGCAGAGGGGCTAGACAGCTGGACAGTGGGTTACAACACTCAAGAGTGGGGTGCTAGATAGAAGGTCTGAGCTGAGAGAGTATGCCTAGGGACTCAGAGATTGGGGCCATGGCTGGATTCCAGACAGGCCTCAACAGCTTGAAACACCCCAGGGACACAGAGCAACACAGGCTTGGATTCCCCTTGTAGCAGTCCAACTGGGCTAGGAAGGGGGACTTGCTAGGATGTGCAACACCAATATATGCTAGATAGCACATCATATCAATAGAAGCCTCTAGCCCAGCTGTTGCAGTGTATAGCTGAATCCTGACATTCTATCAATGTTTCACCAGCTGAGAGTGTGTTATAATGTATATTTTTCTTTTGGTAAGTAGGAGCCCAACCCAACAAATCCTTACTCACAGGAGTAATCTTATTGACCCAATGCATAATTAAGGACCACACACACACAAGTAAACGTTTGCAGGGCAATTAAAAGACAGCCGCTGATGCATGTGTGATAAGGTACAGATCTGCTAAATTCTTCATGCTTGGGAGTCTATGTCAGAAACAGAATTGTGCATTGACTCTGCATGGGAACTGTAAATGTATTTGGAATCGATTCACAACAGTCTGGACAGTTGGCATATACATACAAGACAGCACTCTCTGCAAAGTAATACATTTTTCAAATTTAAATAATCAAACAACCTGATCTTATTATATACAGCAGAAAAAACAGTATTCAAAAAGCATAATCCAGAATGACATGGCTATTACTGTGTCCTAAAATGGTGAAAACAACATTAAATAACATTACCATCCCAGGTACGATGGTAAATTATTTAACTTGAGTTCTACTAAAACATGTGCTCCTAACATCTCTTTTCCAACTTGAGTGTCATCTCATAAACAGTTTATCAGAAGGAAAAATATTGCAGCGCTTATCTAAATAGTTCTGATCCTCCAAAACCTATGAAGGCGAGACACTGCGGAGAGAATATTTCAGGGCCGCTTTATGTAGATATAGATGCTTTCCCAAATTACCTTAATTAAAAAAAAAAAAAAGAATTAATCTGCAATTATGTCACTTTGTGCTATGGCACTACCAGATCTCAGGGCTTGTCTACACTACCAGCTGGATTGACAGGCAGTGATCGATTTAGCAGGGGTCGATTTATCATGTCTAGAATAGATAAGTTTCAGAGTAGCAGCCATGTTAGTCTGTATCCGCAAAAAGAACAGGAGTACTTGTGGCACCTTAGAGACTAACAAATTTATTAGAGCATAAGCTTTCGTGGGCTACAGCCCACTTCATCGGATGCATAGAATGGAACATATAGTAAGATAGATAGATAGATATACACGTACAGATAAGTTGAAAGTTACCATACAAACTGTTTCAGAGTAACAGCCGTGTTAGTCTGTATTCGCAAAAAGAAAAGGAGTACTTGTGGCACCTTAGAGACTAACCAATTTATTTGAGCATAAGCTTTCGTGAGCTACAAATATTCAAATATTATTCACGTAGCTGAAGTTGCGGAACTTAGATTGATCCCCCCGCGTAGTGTAGACCAGCTCTCGTTAATTAGCCTAGGTTGGGCTGGGTCAGCATGGAGCTGAGAGATTTCCAAGGAACAGGTAGGTGCTGCCAGTATCTCAGTAACTAAAATTCCTCCATAACAGTCAGTGCTGACTAAGGCCCTGAGTCAGTAAAGTCAATGAAATTTAAGTATAAAGTTAAGAACGTTTTTAAGTGTTTTGCTGTACTGGGGCCCCTACAGCCCAGCACATTGACAGAGAGTGTTGTGGTGTTGGAAATGCCAGTTCTGTATGAGACATCAAAATAAGGTCCTAATCCCTCATAATCATTAAAGATCCCTGGGCACTTTCCTAAGATTGTTAAAGACGGAGTCCTAACAAAAGCCTTGCATTCTACCAACCTAAATTCACCCTGCAATTTCAGCGTGAAATGGAAATTGGTTCCTGTCCTAAACTTGGGTAGTGCTGTTTGCTGTTAAACAGCTGCTGTGCTTTATGACTTTCATTGGTGGAGCAAGAGAGCCCTCTCCTCTCTATAAAAATGCAAGATGCTATTATTTTCAGAACTAACAAGATGCTAACAACTAACAAGATGCTATTATTTTCAGAACTAACTAACTAACCTGTACAGAACTAACGTAGGCTTCTTAATCTTTCCCACTAGTCTTCCTCCTACACCTTGGCCTGCCTCTTCATCGCCATAAATATGCAATTTTGTTTTTACTAGTAACCGATAAAACTGGGACAAAGGCCTCTTGGCAGAACACATTTTCTGTTAAAGCTGACAAACTAGTGGACTGGTGTCCTTGAAACACACAGCATGACTAATGCTCGGTTTACAAGGATCTAGGAGCACACATATTTCTTGCACTTGTCAGAATGGAGCTGAGCAGCCAGAAATGAAGAGCTGAGCACCCCCTATTTTTTTCGATGCGTGCTGGAACTCTGGAGAACCCATGGAGTCAGCGCCTATGGCACAGAGACCTACCCATGGCAACCCTAACCCTATCCCCAAGTCCTCTACTAATAGGAATCCTAACCCTATCCCCAAGTCCTCTTCTAATAGGAATCCTAACCTAGGGCGGGGAACCTTACCCATAGGAACCCTAAGCCTAGCCCCAAGCACCCTATGCATAGGAACCCTAACCCTATGGCAGGGACCCCTACACATAGGAACCCTAACCCTACCCCCAAGTCTCATACTAATAGGAACCCTGATCCTAGCCCCAGTCCCCTACCCATAGGAACCCTAACCCTAGGGTGGGGACCCTACCTATAGCAATCCTAACCCTAGCCCCAACTCCCCTACCCATAGGACCCCTAACTCTAGGGTGGGGACCACTATCTTTTGGAACCCTAACCCTAGCAACAACTCTCCTACCCGGAGGAACCCTAGCCATCGCTCCAAGTCCCCTAATCAAAGGAACCCTAACCTGAGGGTGGGGACCCCAACCCATAATAACCCAAACCCCAGCCCCAAGTCCCCTACCCACAGGAATCCTAACCCTTGCCCCACGTCCCCTACACATAGGAATCCTAACTTGAGCCCCAAGTCCTCTACCCATAGTACCACTAACCCTACCCACCAGTCCCCTAACTCTAGCTCCAAATCCCCTACCCACAAGAATCCCAACCCTAGGGCAGGGATCCCTACCCATAAAAAAACTAACTGCACCCCCAAGTTACCTATTGTCCTGGTGTATGCACACACCCCTTTCCCTATTGGGGTGGGTTGTGGGTGAGGGGGCACTGTGGTTACAGTCTACCAGACTGTCCTTGGACGCAAGGCAGTACGGCCAGAGTCAATATGACTGCCCTCGGGATCAAGGCTACAGGGCCTAAAGGCTGGAGTTGGGTTGCGGGATGACGGCCAGGGTAGGGGGACCCAAGCCCTCCCTGCTCCACTGCGTCCCAGCCCAAGGCCCTGTCAGTGGCAAGTGTGGTCACTACCCAGTCAACAGGGATCCTATCACAACACACTGACCTTCCTCGGGTGGAAGATACCAGTCACATCACCTTCCTGGGCCACTTCCTACCGTGTTTCCTGAAGCCAGGGTCCATACTCTGCTGGGATCTCCGAGGTCCTCAGTGCGGGTAGCTCCCCGGTATTCCAACTCCAGTTGGCCGCTCGTAGGCAACAAGTCTCCGGTCTGGTCCTCGGGATCGCTGGCTCCTGCAGTCAGGTACTGATGGAAGTTGTTCCTGGCCTGGCACCTCCACCAAGTGTCCTCCCTCCCTCAATAGAATGAGCTGGGCTGCTCCCTTTTATACTAAGGCAGCAGTTGGAGCATGCCCAGCATGGTCTGAGGGACAGGACTTCCACCACCCATAGTGTGGGGTTAACCCTTTCTTGTCTAGTGTGGGGTATGCACGTTCCATCACAGCTATCCAGAGGAACCCTAACCCTAGGGTGGGGATCCCTACCCATTGGAACCCTAACCCTAGCGCAGGGATCCCTACCCATAGAAACCCTAACCCTAGGGCAGGGACCCCTACCCACAGAAACCCTAACCCTAGCCACAAGTCCTCTACCATAGAAACGCTAACTCTAGGGTGAGAACCCCTACCCATAGGAACCCTAACCTTAGTCCTAAGTCCACTACCCATAGGAGCCCTCACCCTAGGGCGGGGACCCCTACCGATAGGAACCCTAATGCGGGAAGGCGAGGCTCTGATCTGAATTCTAACAGTTCCATATTGTTTAAATCTGGCCCTGGGTAAAGTTTATGCTGTCAATGGTAAATTAGTGACAGCTTAATCCCTCTGGCAGAAAAACGCAGGGAAGGGAATAAGAGAGGAAACTTCCTTCATTGAGTTTCCTTTGAATTCTTCATCATGTGCAGGGGATTTGAGAGCATGTGGTAGAAGAAAGGGTTTGGTGCTCAAACCCCATAGATACCCCATGAAATCCAGGTGAATCTTGGAGGATTTGATGATGCACAAAACTAACCATGTGGAGGTCATGTGCCTCCCCAGAAACTCCAGGCTCCATCCCCTCTGGCTCTCAGACAGTGAGATTCCATTGGAATCACACTACCAGAAACTCACTTGCCCACATCTCCTCCTGAGGCCACATCTGAAAGGAGGCGTCCTAGCATGGAGGGAGTCTGTTGGGAAGTTAACACAGTCCATGTCTCATAAACGGCTGCATAACGTATCAAACAGCTGGAGGGTTGTGGGAGTTGCAGTCTGTTGTGCTGCTTCTCAAGAGCTGGCCCATTCCCATCTCATCATTATTCTCTTTTTTCACTGGATAAATCGGTAGGAGATGCTCCAGGATATTATGTTATTTAAAATTGGCTTCCAGTATTTAATGGGACTGACAACACTTCACCATGGTGGGTGGGGATGAGAATAGGAGCAGAATAAACTGGGATGAAATTAAGAAAACAAAAATTGGGGTGAATAACAGGAATCGTTTCCAGACAATGAGATCTGTAAAACTGTAGCAGTCTCCCAAAGGAATGGTGGAAGCTCCATCTCTTGGGACATTTAAAACAAGACCCAACAACAAAGCACTAGAAACTATATTGAAGAGAGCAGCCCCGCATTGGCTGAAGTGGTAAATGGACTAGATGACTTACCAGGTCTTCCTCCCTGCCTTCCATGATTCACATTGTTCCAGCACTGTGTGAACAAAAAGATGCTGTGAAAATTAAAGGAGTACTTGTGGCACCTTAGAGACTAACCAATTTATTTGAGCATAAGCTTTCGTGAGCTACAGCTCACTTCATCGGATGCATAAAGTGGAAAATACAATGAGGATGTTTTTATACACACAGATGTGTTTTTTCATGGTCTGTGTGTATAAAAACATCCTCATTGTATTTTCCACTTTATGCATCCGATGAAGTGAGCTGTAGCTCACGAAAGCTTATGCTCAAATAAATTGGTTAGTCTCTAAGGTGCCACAAGTACTCCTTTTCTTTTTGCGAATACAGACTAACACGGCTGTTACTCTGAAACCTGTGAAAATTAAAATGTCTTCCGATCCTTTGGATGATCATTTTTACAGACTCTTTTTTAGTCTTGGATGTTGATTGTACGTGTTGGGGGAGGGAATAAGAGGATTGTTCCCCCACCCCCACCCCCGTTTGAAACTTTCCAGTGTGCTCTTTGATCATCTCTGAGGATTGATTTAGGGGATGCAAATGAAGACCTTGGCAATCTGAAGATGAAAATCTTCTCCCCTGACATTTTTGAGAGCGTTCAGAGAATTCTCAATAAGCCATTGAACTACTGGCTTATCAGAAAAAGAAAAGGAGGAAGATTCAATAAGGCAGGGAAAGGAAAGTACAGAAAAACAACCAGCATTCTCCACAAAAAGCTAGCAGCACCTTCAAACCTCTTCTGCCTTGTTTATTTCTCTTCCGAGTTATATATACCAAAATATGCAAACAGAAACATGAAAACAACAAAGGTGAAATACAAGTCCCGTTCCTTACAAAGGAGTGGACTGAATATTCCACAACACAATCATAATATTTTACAGTTCATTAGCACCTCTTATCCTAAAATCTCCAGGCATTTTACAATCATTAATGGAATTAACCTTCTCACAACACCCTTCGGAAGTGGAGAGGCACCTATGATGGCTGTTAGGGGAATTATAAATGAGTGAGAGAGACAATTAATATTATTGCCATTTTACATATTGGGGACACGGGCACAGAGAAGTTAAGTGACTTGCCCAGGGTCACATTGAAAATCTGTAGGGAAGACAGGAATAGAACCTAGAATGTTACACTGTGACAACTAAACTAGATTTCCTGTCAAAGAATGAAGCCATCATTCAAAGGCACTGGGAGCTCTTTGAAGCGTGGGCCCTGGATTGACCCCAACTAGTGGGTGGTGTTACAGTTCAGGGTAACTGCACATGTATACCCCCTTTATGGACCAACAAGTTCACCTACTCTCAGGCTTCCAGCCATCATCTCTCTTGGGCAGAGACCTATATCTCTCTCCCTCCTGATCAGGGTTTTTCCAGGCTGCACAGTTCCCTGCCTACATTGTGAATTCTCCAACAATGCAGAGAGCCTAAGCAGGCCTGCTTTGCCTTCCTTCCTCAGAGGCAATAAGCAGTGCAATTACCCATAGGTATAAGATATCACCCAGCCCTTTCTAAGCAAGCACATTTATTCTTAAAGTAAAAGCATTACAAAGAAAACATATTAAAACAATAAAAGAACCTACATGCATGCTAATGAGCTTTCCAGAGATCATGCAGAAAAAAACAACCAAGAACATACACATGGGTGATGCTTTAGAAATAATAGGAGTCATCTATACAAAATGGTATTGTATGAGTGGGAAGAAGGATAATTTTGTGATTAAGGCCAGGGTATTTGGGCCCTATTCCCATCTCTACCATAGATTTCCTCTATGACTTTAGGCAAGTAGTTAGACACAGATCTTGAAAGGTATTTAGGTGCCTAATTCCCATTAAAATCAAAGGGAGTTAGGTGCCTAATAATACTTTTCAGGATCTGGGCCTTAGGGCCTACTCCCACTGAGGTCTATGGGTGCAGGACTGAGCCCTTAAACTCTCTCTGTGCCACAACTTCCTTATTTCTTCAAATTAGGATTATAGTACTTCTCTGTATCATGGGTAGGATGTGAGGCTTAATTTATTAGTGCTAATAAAGTTCTGGAGATCAGTCGGTGTAGGGTGCTAGAGAGCTGCAAAGCATAGGGTCACTGTTGAAATCATACCACCTGCTGATGCTTTTTATTTATTCTTCAGTGTCATGGTACAAAGTAGCTATGTGCTATAGGCTTTCCATTTTGTGCCTGTCTGTCTGCACGGGTGCAGGGGTGGGGACGGGAGCAGGGAGAAGAGAGCCATGGCATGAGAACTCCCTCCCCAAGAGACATGCTGGAATGTAAAGGCATTCTCCATATCATTGCCCTGCCCTGCCACAAGGTTCTTCCTTTTTAGGCTGAAGAAAATGGATGTTAATTTATTCTTTACTGCTAATTCAAAAAGGAGCCTAAACATGAGAGCTCCCTTCAACTAAGGGTGTAGTTTAAGTCCAATTATATGCTATTAGTGCATTTACTCTTTGTTCCTGTGGCATATTAATTGCATGTCTGTTATTCTGATAATTAACACAATTATACTCTCCCCCCGCCCCCTTCAGTAGACCATGAAGACTTGCATTTTATTCAGACAAGCTGTTTTCAGTAGCTATAAAGAAGGCTCATGATTTATTATTAATATAATAAAAATAATGAAATCAACTAAATCAACAGAGCCCTGAGTTAGAGCTATAACTGAGAAGTGCCAAAAATATTCTTCAGCAAAAATAAAAGCTGGTGGCTCTCTCCCATTGGGTTGCAGTCTATCTAGAAGACTTCTAATGTGAAACCAAATTATAAGCCTCTGTCTGTGCATCTGGCATTTTAATCAGTGGCTAGAGGAGGGGGACTATGCTGGTTCTGCCACACATGGCCATACCAGGAATGCTATAACTATTTAAGGACCCACTCCTGCCAAGCATCAAGAGCTCCCAACTCCCATCAGTCAGTGAGAAATGAGGATGCTCGGTACCTTGCAAGAGCGTACCTATGAACCAACAAGGGTTGTTTACCAGGGTAGATTAACCCCAAACGAACAAGTGTTGGAGCTTGTTAGTATTTTAACTAGACACGCTGATGAATAGCTCTGGAGCAATTTAAATCCCAGGCCTGAGAGCTCACCACGTGCAGAAGTCTTCATGGCAGCACTGTAAGGCTATGTCTACACTGCACACCTTACAACGGCACGGCTGTGCCGCTGCAGCCGTGCTGTTGTAAGGTGCACCGTGTAGCCGCTCTTTGTCACCGGGAAAGAGGTCTCCCGGTGACAAAATAAAACCACCTCCAATGAGGGGCAGTAGCTTTGTTGCCAGGAGCGTGGCTCCTGCCGGTGAAGCACTGTCCACACTGGCACTTTTCATCGTGAAAACTTGTCATTCAGGGGAGCGTTCTTTCACACCCTCAGCAACAAAAGTTTTAACAACAGAAGTGCCAGTGTAGACAAAGCCTCACTCCCTTTTTTGCTTTGTGTCGTGAAAGGACACAGAGCAAGTACTACGCTCCACGAGTCCTGTCACTTACTGCATTGCTGGAAGGTGCTCAGATACTACAGTGAGGACTGTGGTATAAGAACCTTTCTAGAATAGAACGTCACATTGTATTTAGCTTTCTTTCAGCAGATGAAGTAGACAAGGTGTGCCTCAAAGGTACCTTCTGCTCTTCTTTCTTAAAGTGAGCGATCTTTTTTTAATCATGTGCCTACAACCATGTGACCACCTTATACTGTGACACTATCAGATTTCACCTGCTATGCAAGGTAAAGATAGTTCAAGATGGGGAAGAGAGACCTGCAGTTAGCACCTATCATAGGTGCTTTACATGGGTGTGTTTGGTGTGGGTGGAAGGGGATGTAGGCCATTGCTTCTCCCTTTCGCACATCCCTGCAGAAACAGGGCAGGATAGGAACCTGGTACTGCATCAAGTACTAAACTGAGGTTTAACTAATGAACGAGGGAGTGTTGTATGGTCCCATGAGGGTAGGTGACCAGCTGATATGGGGGCAATGCCAAGTGTCCAGCTCCCTTAGATACAACTTCTGTCATCCAGAAGCAGACACTGGCAGGGGCACATGCTGGTCCTTTTAGGGGGAAACAGTAAGAAGTGAAGTTGATTTTTTTGAGCAATAGTAAGGAGCTCAGCACTAAGGAGCACAGGCAAAATGACTCAGGAAGCCACTGCCTAGTTACACCCCACAACCCAACACAGCTCTGAGGAGCAAAGGCAACATTTTCCCATGGCTTTTAAATCAAAAGACGGGAGATAGGGAACAGAAGGAATGAGAATCTATGGTAAAGGAAATTACATCAGAAGATAAAAATCAAGAGAACAAGGGAGAAAGGAGGGAAAGCCCTAGCAACTTCACATCTGCTGTACCGTTAGCACCAACCTGCATTAAAAAATGAACAAACAAAAAAGCAATGCCAGACATCCTCTGGGTCCTGCTGTGATGCTTGTGAGTAGTGGAAGTAGAAGGCCAGTCCTGCAAGGTGCAGGTCATGCCAACTCCCCAGGGACCACAGCATCTTACAGGATGTGGCATAGACTTTGCCATTAAAGACAGAGGACTGTTTACACTGGCAGATAGCCTTTAACCAGGCCCATTTCCAATCCTTTACTGGGGACTTCTTGTTTTGCTGATTGCATTCCAGTGCCCATGAGTCCCCTCGGGAAGAAGAGAAATGAAACCCAAGTAGGTAACTGTCAATATGAAGAAAGAGCTTGCTTTGCCTTTTCCAGAAAACCCCATCTAGAATATTTTTTAATTTGAATAATTGACTCTATGAAACCATGGCTAGCTAAGATAAAGGGACAGAAAAGACACTGAGCTTATATTAAATTATCTATCCTAGTAATGCCAAAGAACCCCAAACAGGGATTAGAATTCCATAATTTCTGTCCCACAGACCTCACAGTCTACAAGTGCATAAAGGAAAGGTAGTGTTATCTAGTGATTAGAGCAGGGGACTGGGAATCCTGGCTCCTGTGTTCTATTCCTGGCACCTCCACTGATTCACCCTGTAACCTTGGGCAAGTCACTTCATCTCTCCATGCCTCACTTATCCTCTCCACATAATGCCACTTGCCTATCCCATAGGGATATTGTGAGACGTCATTAACTAATGCTTGTAAAGCACTTTTAAGATCCTAGGATAAAAGATTCTCTAGAAATTCAGAGTATTATTTTCATTAAACTGGCAACCTGATTAGATGACCCCCGAGACTGCTGTTAAATGACCACACAGATCTTAAACTGACAGCGATTAATTTTCAAACACACTGAGATGTTTACAGTCTGCTTTTATTTTAAATATACAGTGCTCTATGTGCAAGGATATTAAACCAAGAATATTTTGCAAGAGGATAGAGAAGCACCTATCAATCCACTATTGACCTTTGGAATAAGGGTACAAGGCTCATCCGCTCACTCCTATATTAGCCTGAAAGTGAGTTAGGTTTGGTGGAAGACTTTTTTTTTTTTTTTAAAGTCATGGTACAGTGGGGAAGAATAAGGAGTCTGTTTAGCAGCACTGCCTGCAGTAGACCATAGATTGTTTTTGATATATGCATTTTTTCCACATGTAACTATTCCCAGAGGCTTGTGTGATGAGCTCATATTTATAAATTATGAAAGACAACAAAACTAACTGAAGGTGCATATTCTGCAGCCTGAACAGATGATTTAAAGCAGTGTTTCTCAACGACCAGTCTGTGGAGTCTCGGAGATCTCCCTGACAGCAAGCTGGTCCCTGGTATCAAAAAGGTGGAGAAACACCGACTTAAAGAACCACATTTTGGGGTGGTGGTTGTTTTTTTGCAGCACCTTCTGATGTTTTCTTGAAGAAGTGCAACACTTTAAGTCAGTCATCTCGATCAGGATTTTGATCTTTAGACCTGTGCTGAAGACCAGCTTTGGAACCCAGTTTTTTCTCCAGGAAAGATGTGCAGCTGGACCTGACAGCATTTGAGCTGGGACCTTCACTGAGGCCTGACTGACTTGGTGCCCTGAGCATCAGTAGCAGAGGCAGCTCAGATTGCTGCTGATGTAAAGCAGACACAAGGATAAGGAGCTATGTCAGTGTCAGTTGCTCCATACCTATTGTGGTCCAGATGCACAGTTGGTTCATCTCTTGGTTTATCCTCAATGCTGCTCCTTTCCACAACTTTTGGTGTAACTATTCCAATACCACCACAATTTGAATCTTCAAACGATAGCTTGTGAAACAAGGCAGGGCTTCTGGGCATTAACCTCTGAAAGGGATAGTATTTTCTTCTTCCACATTAGCTGACAAACCGCACAACTGCTACTACACCACAAGTCAGTTGAAATGGGAAAAACTGGCTCCCTTCCACTCCTGCGAGGAATATTAGCAGACACAATCTAATAAAGCAGAAAAGAAGCATGTATAACAGAATCACAGGACCGAGAATTGGCCCTGGCCCGCCTATTGCCGAAACATATGCTGCCAATCTTCTTCTCGGGGGAGACTGGAAGAAAGATCAGCATGGAAGGTGGTTTGTGAAAGACAAAGACAAGGGGCCTGTCAGAGCTAATTGCTTACAGGAAACTGAAATATAACTATTCCCCTCTGCAGCAACTGGAAGACACAAAAAACAGATGGTGCAATGGACAAAAGGGTTTATCAGGTCAGGAAGCCCAGATTCAGAGAATGCATTTCTCTCTCCCCTCCCTTCCTGAGTTTTCTTCAGAGCATACCTTTTGAAGATGTTGTTTTTAGACATGTATTTGCTCACCACTGGCTTTTTTATGATGGGTGATTGGGACTGTCCAGGAAGGAGAGTTGTTTTGCTGCCTATACGTGAGCAGTTTAAGTTACAGGGATGTAATCAGTCCTGGTATAATTCCAGTGACCAACAGTTACATCAAAACCTAATTTGACCCAGTGTCCTGTGCATTTAATTGATGTAATGCAAAGGGCATGTAAAATAATTCAATCACATAAACCATATACATTTTCAGGTGGCTTGTTAGGTTTGCATCTCAGCCAGATGTGATGGTTGGCCTAAGGGTCAGATTCCAGGTTGACCCCTGAAAGCACAGATTTGAATCCTGACAGGATTAAATCAGCCCTTTGTCCTCCTGCAGCAGATAAAGGTAGACCTGTGCAGGGTAATACCTGGGGTCACTCAGCTCAGAGCTACATAAGAACCAAGGTCCTATCTGCTCTGGTTGAACATTAAATAGCACTCCACATTTTGTCCCAGACTCCTTAGGCAAACCATCCCCATCACTGTGCAGTGTGCTGGGTAGTTGCTGGAGGTGACTGTGTATACGTCTGCTCCAGTCCTGCAACTGTATCCATCTGGGGGGATTCCTGCATCTGCACAGAGCCCAACTGACTGGGTCCTCCCAGGTGAATCCAATTGCAAGATCTGGCCCATAGCTTGTAAACATCTGTGAGCTCCATGAGAGTGAAAGGTGGTATCTGAGTTTAAAAAAATAACATTATCTTCCATGCCATTTCATCCACTGCATGCTCGCATCCTGAAACAACTGTTGATACGTTCTGTGAGACACTATACCTGGGCCCAGTCCTGTTGCTACTGAAGTCCACATGAACTATGCCACTGAGGTGCATGACAGCAGGATCAGGCCCATTGGATGGTTCTAATCTATGGGAAGGCTGGCTCTTATTTTCTATATCACACAGTCTGCACAACTGGCATTGTAAGGACAATACAAATGTTTGTTAAATATATAAATCATTAGTTGTCTCATAATCAGTTTAAAACTAGTTGTTTTTACTCTCCCTATGTCTCCTCTTACTGCTTTAGAACTGCCCTGGTTAAGATACAACCAGTGAAATTCCTTGCTCTGCTGTTCATGCTTAATCCAGCCATGCAAGAGAAACAATTTTTATAATTTCTGTAATGTGAACTCTCTTCCCGTGGTGCCCTGCTTAAATTCAACACAGACAAAAATAATGTTTTGCAGCTATAAAGGACCTTCCTTCAGGGGATCTGAAAGCATTTTTTAACCCATTCATATATTAAGCCCCACAACAGCTCTATGAGGTCGGGTCAGTATTACCACAGTTTTACAGATGGGAAAAACTGAGGTGCAGAGAGAATCAAAGACTTGCCCAAGGTCATGCAGGGAGTATGAAAGAGTCGGGAGTCAAATGCAGGCAACCTGACTCAAAGTCCAGTGCTTTAACCACAAAGCCATCCTACCTTGATAGCAGTGAGAGCTCCCTTTTAAGACTACCCCTCATCTTACTTAGGGGTAGGGATAGTCTTTTTGTTCTGGATTTGTACAGCATCTATCACAATGAGATCCTGGTCTATGTCTAAAACTCCTAGGCACTATGGTAACAAATAAAATAATAATCATTTTGCCTTTAAGAACTCCAGAGCTGCCAGCTTCTTTCTGGCAGTGCCCTGGCTATGTACGTTACAATCCCATTAAACAGGAGAGCAGTTAAATCCTTCCATAGTTAATGTATTTTCTTCCTTCAGACACCATTTGTGACTCCTCCCTTCATTAAGCCACTGCCCTCCTGGCCTTCACTCTAATTGCAGATTTGCTAATTATGTTTTGATCCCCCAGCCAACTAATCACTGTCTGCAGCAAACCACAGAGCTGGGCCTATTTACAGTGAGGACGAGCATTACATATGGATGCAGCACTCATGCCCTCATCCTTATGGAAGGGATCGGGGGATTAAGAGGCACAGTCAACCCTGATTAATGCTGCAGACTCAGCCAGTGCACCTTGCTGAGTGTGAGGACTGATTGCCTCCCTATGGGGAGCTCCAAGGCAGACAGTCTCCCCCACCAAGGACACGTCTCTTTTTTCTTTAATTCAAACTGCTGCTCAGCAGTAGAGAAGGGGGTTAAATATCAACCCCTTTTCTTCATCAAAAGCAAACCCTCGAGGGATGATAATACAGTTTTCAGTGGAACATTGTTCCCAACGTACACACACACAGAGGTTTCTATCACTGACTCAGCCAGTTGCTCTCCATACACTGACCCAAAATTTACCACCAATAGAAAAATGGAACAGAATTTTGTTCTGAGGCTTTTCTCTGGGCTAAACACACACTAGGAAGGTGCCTTTTTCTGAAGGTTGGAGAAGAAGCAAAAGCTACATCAGATCAATGGACCAGAAAAAAGAGAGACACCCAAAAGTAGGATTAAAATACACCCCAAGATGATCATTAATTGTATTACAGTAGCACCTAGAGGCCTCAGTTGTGCTAGACACTGTACACATGCATTGTAGGAGACAATCCCTGCCCCAGAGAGCTTACAGTCTCAACAGACACGGCAGATGGTGGGTGGGAGGGGAATCAGGGGCACAGAGAGAGAAGGTGACTTGCCCAAGTTCACCTGAAAGAGGGCAATATATGGAATACTACAAGGAACCAACTTGGGGAAAAGGACCATAATGGTTTTGCCCCTTCTCAAGACAAGGCATTGACAGGGAGGCTGCTGAAAAAATGGACAGGTGAAGTTAGAGCCCCAAAGTGCCTTCAGAGCCACTTGAAATAGAAGGGAAAGATCATGTCATATTTGATTATAAATCAGGATAGGCCTGCCCTGGCCTCTACAGAGCTCACAATAGTGGTAAGTGGGAAACACCCAACAAAAGGCAGGAGAGTGCAAGAAAGCAACTTCTGTAAAAAGGCTTCAGATCTCAAGGTGAGATTCTCTCCTTAACAGAACCTAGGTTGTATAACTGAACCAGAGGTAACTCAGAAAAATGAGACTCCTCTTGACATGCTTCATTTTAAGATATTCTTTAGTCTTTTAACTCCTTCATGTTGCCTTTACTCAGTGAAGAAGAGGAGAAAATGCCAGTATTGAGCTGCTGTGTAAAAGATGCCAAGACTGACATCCCAGGATCTCCTCCTCTCCCTGTGCCATGCCAGGGGATCCTCTGACATAGCACTTCTCACCTTTGCCATTTCTGCATTCATCAAAGGATTCATTTGTTCCTGGACACTGGTTGGTTCTCCCCTCACCCTCATTGCTGACATTAATCCAAAGTTGACTAGCAAAGCCAGCCTCTTTCAGTACCTGGTCAGTGGAAAGGTGGTTTTTGTGCTTACTGTATGAAAACCTAAGAGGTTGCAGATCCCAAGCTGTGCTAAATGATTGAAATTCAGTGCCTCTCACTCTGCTCCAGCAGCATACATGTGTCTGCATGCTCACTGCTGCTCCAGAGACAAATTACCCATCTAGTGTAAGTAAAATACTTATGAGATGAGACAGGCCCATCATCCTGTTTGGAACTCATCTTACACAGGCCACTTCCTGCAGCAGCGAGAACAGCCTCTGGGAACAACTGGTATCTGCACAATGTTAGATAATTAAGAAAATCAGAGCCGAATGGTCATAAAGAAGTGTCAGCAAATTTCTGGATACTAGAAAGTGAACAAATGGGATAAGTGAAAATTGGTACAGAGGGGATAGCCTAGATTAGGGTTTATTCCACACCGACAGGAAGTGGATTTCACTTTTGGGTTAAGACAGAACTCAGGCCAGAGTCAAACATTTAAGTACATTATTTGCAAAAGGTGCTGTGCCCACAGCTTCCATTGGCATGACCAAGGAAAAGAAGTGTGCAGCACTTCTGAAAATCAGGCCACCACTGACCAGGACAAGACCTCAGCTGAGCCAGAAAGACTGGAAGTAGCCTTTCTTGGGAAGGGATCAGAAAGTAAATAGAAGGCGAAATAGAGCCAGATCTACATCCATGGTTCATTTATGAAATAATTCTATTGTATTCAACAGCAATAGTCCTAGCCACTGGAGTGTTGTATTTATTAAAAAGTAGTGTTGATGCTAACAGGGAGACACCCCAGAGGAAGAAGATCCATGGAGCAGTAGAGAGCATTGGTTGAGTTGAGCCACTTTGCAGTGAAAAGGATAGAAAGAGGTACATCATCCACCAGACATGCTCGTAAGAACTCAGGATTAGAGCTTCTTTATACCCTTCTCTCCATGGACATCTGTGCCCCTGAGCTGCCTAACTCTCATTCCCTTTGACAGTTTCCCAAACACCATCTCCTACTTTAATGCATCAGGTGCTGTTTAACCCACAGGAGGAGATGGAAAGTATGTTAATATCCATAGGGTTCCCCCCTTGATCTCATTCCCCCTTCTCTTTGCAGCTTCAAGTGAGATGGGTAATATGAAATGTAACTGCCTCCATAGAGATTTATTCAGCCCTGGACAGGAGCCAACTCAAGGCACCCTTCCAAGGTATGAGGCTACAAAAAATAGGGTCTTCTTCCAGCCTGGAAAGCAGGTTGCACCATTCCAAAAAGCAGCAGGGCATTTCCTACAGGAACGTCAGTCTTCATAATTCTAAACACATATGGTCAAAATAATCATGAGTGCAACTCCACTGAAGTCCGCTGAGTTACCCAGTGATTGAATTTGGCCCATGGTCCCAGCCAGTATACGTCTAGGGAAATTTGAGAATTTGTGTGCGGCTTTGGCTTTGTGCATTAAGCACATTTGTGCAACTTGCATGACAAGAAGCCCATCACCAGATGGGGTTGAATGTAATGTCACATCTGTTGTGAGTTCACCTGAAGGTGTTATTGTAATCTATAAAGCCCTACATGGTCTGGGACCTGACTAAATCAAAAACCTCATTCTCTATCTATCTTGCCAGTACAAACCTGACCAATCCTATAGCCAAACTTTTATGGATGTGAGGAAGGGCATTTGCTGTGAAGGGCCCTCAGTTGTGCAGCATAGCACCAACAGTAGCTGTACTATGGTTGAGTTTGCTGGTCATCAGAGATTGGTACAAGACCTACTTTGTGCGTTGATTCTGATGTATTAAAGTACCTCTGAAAGCCTTTCCCATCTCTTAGTGGCATGCTGTTAGCTCAATGAGAAGGGACTAGGTTAACCTCTAGATCCTGCCTCCTTGCACTTGATAACTGCATTGGGACTGAAGGCATTTTATTTAATTTCTCTGTGCTGCTCTGATTATGCGCCATGTAGACTTTCCTACATGGACGACATTTTGAAAAGTCAAATAAAAACAATTTTTTGTATGGCAAATGCTTGCCCCATTTTCTTATGGCAAATACTTACATAGAAACAACCACCAGAAGGAGAGAACCCAAGCCCGTCTCTCATTCTCAGCAGGGTGTGACCACAGGTCAGTGCAAGGCCAAGAGGACAGAGTGTTATTGCTTGAAACACAAAAGGACTCTACCATAAACTCATATGGTACAAACAGCTCATCATGCTACCGAACGAGCATGCTGAACAATCCCTTTCAGAAGGGCACTTTAGGACTTGGTGCTGCTGCTGGCTAGGGCAGGCTATTAGGAAGCTTAAGGCTCTGTCCAGTTTAATTAAAATCTTTCTCCAGGCTCAAAGAAGCTTATGAGAACACAGCAGTGGGAAAGAATTCTCTCCTTATCCTTCCAACGAAAGGGATTCACCCATTTTATATTTACTACAGAGGTTCACTATGGTCTCTATTTACATTTACTTCTAATTACACAGCATGGAGTACATAATGCATTCGTTGCTTGCAGCAGAAAACCACAGTGCTTAGCTGTGGTTGAGCATCAGGCTCCAGGCATTGAGCAGGACCCTTGGTCAGGCAAAGCTTTGCTATGACTGTCTGCTCCAGGCATTTGGAAAGATACAAGACAAGGGAATGGGGGACAATGCCTGCCTACAACTGTCTATTCCAATCACCTTCAAGGCAATTTCCTTAGTGCCCTCAATTAGGAGGTCACTAGTAAAGCTGAAAATGGATTACAGTGCATAGTCAGCAGTGACACAGGTTTCCATTTCATTCCATCATTAAATGACTCCATGCACCCTCCCTCCTCCTGGTGTACATGTGTGTTTATAAAAGCCACTGCTGAAGACGGTAACGCTGTACTTGCGTTGTAGAGTCCTTTCTTACAAAGTCATACTTTAAGAGTCTACAAACAATATAGCAGTGGTCCTGTCTATACAGCAAAGGCCAAAGATTTAGTTATAATACTGTAATCCTACACTAACGCAGGCCTCCAGAGTGAAGACTAGACATGATCAAGCTATATTTTAGCTGTGTTCCCAAGTTGCACTGCAGCCTTGTAGCTGAATTCTGTATGTTGCTTCTCAGGAAGAGAAGTCTTGGAAGTGGGAGCAAAGGGAGTTTTAAGCTCTTATGACTGCTTTGAACAGACCCCTTCTAGGCCAGAATAAGCAAAGCACAGGACACTTTGGCAACTTCCCATGTTCCCCACACAGCCCTACATCAGAGGATACACCCAGCAAAGCCCCCTAAACTTTGGGGGCTAGTTAAACCATCTTTGCAGCCCCTTTACACCAGATGAGCCATTGTAAAGGTGCTGAAGCAGAGTGTCGAATCGTGCCCTGGACTTTAGCCTGATTTGAGAAGAACTATTAAAAGACAGTTCAGTTCAACTACATTGTTAGAGGGAAACATTAACCATGGCAAGGGGACTACAGTGTTATTAGTTCCCCCCCCATCATATTTGTGTCCTTTAGATGGGACTTGTAGCTCAAAATCTGACGGAATACCTGTGCAGCAGTGTGCAGAGCAATTGACCCAGGATGCAGACTTACGGTGTCGTAAGGCCCTATATACTTGAGCCAGGAACAGCGTTAAGGATCTGTCTAAACAAAGATCCGGCAAAATTGGTTTCTCATGTGGTTTGAGTGAGGAGCATGAAACATAACCAGTCTTACCTCAGCTCTGCTAGAAGACAGTTAAGCCTCAGGGACCCAGCCCAGCCAAACTGCAAGTAACAAATTTAATTGAAACTGTTTTCAAACCTTGTTTAAACATTTTTTCAACTTGGTTCCAGCACAGCGTGAACAGTGCCTTGCTTCCTTGGGCCAATGGTGCTCAGGTGCAATGTGACAAGCATAGCATGTGGAGAGAGAATGTCTGCTCTGCACTAGATAAAACGCCTCCAGCTGCTCCCACAAACAATAGAGAAGAGGCTGCAGTGTCTGTCCCAGTGGGGGTTGCCTGCATTTATGCTTGCATCAAAAGAAGAGAGAGAATAATTGAGCAAAGTGAAAAAGCAACCGAAGGAGCAGATGCATCAGTCCACACTTGGAATGGCCTTTACATTGGGGAAAGGCAAGTTAAAGAGTAATGTAAGTGGAGAGCTCATTCTCTGGGTTTCATGGGGCTTCTGATCTCAATCACAGTTGGCACCTAGGAGGCTCAGTGTGGGGAAATGGTGAGGCAGCAAGACGCTCTGCACATACAGCTCCTCCATGCCCATACACGATGCAGCTTGTAAGCAACCAAATGCTAAAGCTTTAAGGAACAAAACAGGATTCTCGTTCCCCAAACACAATCCATAAAGTTGAGGTGATCCAGGTTACAGTGGGAAACTAGCCAGTTTGTTCTATTACATGTTGCAAGAATTCTGCCTGGAGCAAATCAGCTGAAAAGAAAATGAAAGAAGGGCCAGAAGAGATAACAGGGTAACAAAGAAGCCTTCGCTCACCAGATGATATCCACTGCAGAAACTAGAAGGCTCTAACATGGATTGGAGCAGCCAGGCCATCTCCTTGCCCTGATAATGTCTTTAACAATATGTAACCCTTCTGTAACACTTGTTATCCCTAGGTTTTGGTGTTGTCCAAGGGGTGAGGGAGAAAGGGGAAAACTGAGTTACAGAGTTATTATGTGACTTGCCCAGGGTTACACAGCAAATCAAGAACAGATCTAGAGATAGAACCCAGCTCTCCTGTCTGCCAGTCCAGTGCCTTATCCACTGGGACCGGCTGCCTGTCTGCTAAAAGGGATACCCTGAATAATGCTAAAGTCAAAAATTAATCCACATGTTGCAGTCTGGAACATGGTTTCTGCTGTTTCCCTTCCCCTGATGCCCACCTATTCTATTCTTGCCCTTCCAACACCACATTCTTTCAGTTATCCCTGTGCAATCACACTGAAAGCAATTGGTCAAATTCAGTGACCCTTTTACCTCATCGATGGGGTTAACCAAATTAGCTTCAGTGACACTGTGCTGTTGATAAGAGTGTAATCTTCATCATCCAGAACTGCGGCTGTCAATTCAGTTGCATGACCCTGGAGGTACACTTGGGACATGTGCAACGTAACATGAATACTAAAGTGAATGGAACTTCAGGAGGTGCACGTCAGCATGCAGTTTACTATGAAGGGGTTGCATATATGCAGGGGAGAACAAAATTTTCAGTATTCAAATAAGGTACTAAAAACTTAGTGTTAGTGGATGGGAGGCTATAGAGAAGAAGTTAGCCTAGACACACTTACCAGCACTGTGCCTGGTTCAACTCAGGACAATTCACTTGCGCAAGCACCAAATTCAATCCCATACAATGATTTAAAATGCAACTTTAACTATAGTTGCATGGTACAGCACCAGGTTTACTGAAGCGACAGGCCCAGCTGATGGGAATTTTCACACTACTCAACAGACGACATGTGAGGCAAATTACTGAGAAAGACTAAAAGGCCAGAATGAAAGCAACAACACATTTTATTTAAATGAGTTTAAAAATAAATCTTGTTTCCTTAAATTTTCTGAAAGGCAAAAGCTTGATACGTGTTTTTAAAGCAGCAGCCACCAACTCAAATGCAATAGGTCAGGAGAAAACTATTTAAAGGGCTCTTTTTCTTTTACACTTCTAACTTCTACCTTTATTCCAACCCCACCGTTGATTTCAGCATTGCCTACATTAACAGGTGATCATTTCATACAGGTGTTTGAACAGGTGGGTCTCTGGGTTAGCCAACAGCACTGGTCCAAATCCAACAAGAAGCTCAACTGTACGCAGTAAAAATCCCACTAGTGCAGGACATATTACATGTGCTACATAGCAATGCTTTGGTATTCCAGTCATTCCTCTGTCTAATACTACTTCTTTGCATTTCAACAACACCTTTTAGCAGAGGTTCTTAAAAGCGCCTTACAAACAATTAAGCTTTGCAACACTTCTGCATAGGTATTAATATACCCTTTTCTCTGTAGGATAAAAATGAGACAGACATGCCGAAAAAACTTGCTTAAGGTTATCCAGTGGATCTTTGGCAGAGGCTAGGATAAAACCCAGAATTTCTAACTGCTAACCACCAGAGTACACAACAAACCACCTTGGATTTGAGAGGCAGTTATTCCAGTAGTCACATATTGCATTGTGCTGGCCCTGGTGCCACAACTTTTACTTGTCGTCAGCTATACCACATGGTCCTTAAAGAGGAGGCAAGCAATACAAAAGGAAGAAAACTAGAGTCTTAATATTAAAATATTCCAAAGGTGTAAATGTTTCCTCAATTATTCAGTAACCCTCATACAAATGTTATGCAAGATATTTGTTTTGTAAGTCAGATGTGCAAGACACATTGACTTGCAACCTCCCATTTAGTGGCCCTTATTTTTCTCTGCTTAATTTGTCATTAGAATTTAATGACTGAAAAAAAGTTAAAATATTGACAGCCCTGAAGTCTGAATTTCTCTATTTATCGTCAGAACAGGATCATCAGTGGCTGTAAAAATTTACCCCACCCTACACCCCATAAATGTACCCTAACCCTGACCAGCAGCGACCAAGGGAGGTAGGTTTTCATAAGCTATTTCCTTGGTTTCTCCCAAGACTATTAAGGTGGGCATTTTAGCAGTATGGGCACCTGGGAAGGTGGGCAGTGCACTGCCACCGAGACTGCATAACTCCTTTCATGCAGGCCACTGAACAGCCATCAGAGAGTGACAACTTTTGATCACTATTTACCTGGGATAGATTGGAATAAGCAAGGGGAAAGGCTCTATATCCCATTATCAGTCCTAACCATTATCAACTAACCATTCCCTCCAAGAATCCCTATTACTAAATCTTCACAGGTTGACATCTATGCCTCCCAACAGCTCATATGCTCTCTTACTATAGGGTTTATTTTAGGGACCGAAAAGAATCAGCCTAAAGGCGGTCATAAAAGATAAGTCTCATTTTCTTCTGTTACAATGGGCAATGCTCTCAGATGCGATGACCTCAGCAAAAATTACAGCAATTGCTTCCTTCCGTTCCTAAATTCCCTCCCTTGCCCCGGTCTGTAAAACTCCAGTGCACATTGTGCTTAAACTGGGTAAGGAGAGGTCTTTAATATGTTCTACTCCTGCTGCATATACAAGCAGCAACCCTGAACTCTGAAGTGAAAGGCAGAATCTGTTTCTCTCTCTCAACCATTGTCCTTCATGCTCAGCCAGGCTCTCAGAGGATGCTGAATTAGCATTACCGCAGGTTTCAATCTATTTCCTTAGTTGGGTTTGTCTACATTGTTGGGGTAAGTTATGAGCTCTTGAAAGAGCAAAAAAACCCCTAAAGTATATGGGGTATCACGAGGGGCTCTCCCAAAGATTTCCACCCAAGGATTTCAGATCTGCTCTATTCAAGAAGCCACCTAGAGACAGACCCCTGCTGCCACTTTACATAATGCCTTAAGTGCATCTTTTGTGGGCTCTCCGCCATCAACTTGTGTGTTCTACTCAGTGTTGCCGACTCTCGTGATTTTGTCATGAGTCTCATGATAATTATAGTTTTCCTTAAAGCCCCAGATCCTGGAGTCAAGTGAATGTGTGATGTTTTCAGCTTTCATTCTTACAGAAAAAAGTAAGTTTCTAACCCTTGTGGCTGTGGAGAAAGCTTCAAAATGTGACCCCAGTGCACCCTAAAGACTCAAAAAGAAGCTAAATGAAACGAACAACCAAATCTATTATTTTTACATAATCTCATGATTTTAATGCCAATCCTATGATTTTTGCTGAGCCTGACTCATGATTTTTGAACATTTGGGGTTGGCGATCCTGGCTCATGAGTGATGTCTTTCAGTTTAGATTCATACCCACCTCTGGCCCACAGGAAGCTGGAGTTCTCAACCTTTAATTAGAAATTGGTTACACAAGAAAGACTGAAGCATGAAAAGGAAGCTATAGAAAGTGTTCTGTACACTAAAAAAAAAAAAAAACCAGTCCCCACTGCTCTGTGCCCTTTCTTCCACCCCTCACAACTCCAGGGTTAACAGGCAAATCTGGTTTCCAGAAGAGGTACAACAGGAGCACTTTGGACTTGACCATAGGGGGTTAAGAGGGTTTCCAGTGTTCTACCATACTCTGCCTCCCCCCAACATACGAAAGTAATTTATTACAAATCATAGAATATCAGGGTTGTAAGGTCGTCTAGTCCAACCCCCTGCTCAAAGCAGGACCAACCCCCAATTTTTGCCTCAGATCCCTAAATGGCCCCCTCAAGGATTGAACTCACAACCCTGGGTTTAGGCCAATGCTCAAACCACTGAGCTATCCCTCCCCCCAAATCCTCTGGCCCCATTTCAATGTAAGAAACCACTGTTCTAAAACCTGTAGCCAATGGAAATTAGTGAGATTGAGGTGGGAGGGGGAGGGATGATGGTATAATAAGGATGCCAGGCAACTTAGGTTCAGTATACAGATACAAGAGATGACAGCAATATCCTGATGTGAATATATTTGTTCAGGCATCTGAACTCCACATTATCCTGTTTTCAGCGTATCTGCATCAGAGATGCCTACTGAACCCTTCCAAGTTTGCACTTTACAGGTAAATCTTTCACAAGAGCAACATGGATACTTTGCGAGTTCCCAATAATAATAAATCAATAAGAAACAAGAGTAGCTATTAAAAACTGTATTTCCCCCCCCCCAACAGTTACATTTTTAGTCAAAAGATTAAACCACAGACACACTTCACTTTTCTTAAAAAGATGTAACAGCTCAGAAATGCCATAGATACACATGGAGTATGCATGTTAGCTTTAACAATGACAGGCCACTACAGTCCAGCCCCCTCATTCCAGCCAGCGGCCAGAAACACATATCACCTTAAATTAACCCTTTAAGGGCTGCCCCCTTTGCACCAAAGTTAAAATCAAAGTGCCTCTTAGTTCAGATCACAAGAACCAACTGGGCTCATTGCTGGTTTCATTTTAATACAGGGAAATCTTATCCAGCCTCAATAAACTGAGGTAAGAGATTAACTTTCACATTGAAATTTTACAAAGATGCAATTGAATCAAAAGGATCTTTTTCATAGGTAGAATTACAGTTGTTCCCATTTACACAATGGTTATTTGTTCAAAATAAAGTCCCCACTTCTCTCTCCCACACATATTCAAATGGTTTCTCCTGTTTGTTCACTTTTGAGATTTTAATAACAACATCTGTATCATCATAATTGCATGTCATGAGAACAGTCAAGTAGTCACAGCCAGGATCCTGAGCTGTTACTCCAAATAATTAACAATCGCATGAAACAAACTAGGTACAGGTGAATGGATTTCTATTTAAATACAGTTTGAAATATCTTAAATCAGTGCAACCCACAACAAAATCTAGAAGTGTAAAAATTTACTGCACGTAATAGAGAATGAAGTGCTTGGTTTTAGGCAGCAGCACTAGGTACCTCAGGATTTTAATATTCACTCTGCAGATTCCTGAAGAATGAGTGCATGTTTTTAAAATTTCACTGGAGACGAAGGCCCTACTTCTTCTCCCAGCACTGTGAATCTGTGCATGTCACATGTACACTCATGTTTGGGCAGTTTAGTGCATTCCCACTGCCACCAATAGAGCAACGGCCACTGAAAAACTGATTAATCCTGGAGACAGATGACTTCCATCTCACTGAATTGTTGCAGGTACTAGAGCCATACTGCACATAATACTGCAGGTGATAAGAAACTTTGCTTATTGTATTCCAGTGCAACATGGATGTAAGATCATGGGTGGTAATGTTCCCCTATCTGAGAGCTAAATCCTGTGCAGCAATTAAAGGGTTAAAGTGGAGCTGTATGTACTATTTTACACAATTCATGTATATGCTATACAGATTTGGCAATTTAGTGTTTCAGCCACAGATCTCATCTTTTTGCAATTCCTGCAAATCTACAGCTCCTCTGTCAGAAGCAAAGAGAAAAGCAACCCGAATGCCAAGTTTTTTCAGCAGTTCATTGATACAGCCCAGAGCAAAGCAGAAGCAGGGCTGCAGACCTCCACATTCCAGCTGCAACAGGTAGACTTATTAAAGTAAATATGTTTTTGACACATGCTCCCAAGAGAGCCAGAGGCCATAGAGCAGATAAGTATGGAAAAACTGATTGCATGGGAGACCCTGGAGCTAATAGGAAATTAAAAACACAGTTCTTAAGTCAATCAAAAAAAGCAAGAGTGTGTGCATTCGCAAGAGTGTGTTAGGTGTGTAATAAATATTGCAAAGAACATTTGTCTTTTTTCCCCTCAGGTCAATAAGTAATAACCAATGCACAAAAAAAAAATCAACTTTCTGCAATGAAATTGTTGATGTCAGCAAAATACCTGCAAGCAATTTAGAGAAAGCATTAGCATTATCAGCCAATCACAATTCAATTCCAGTTCTAGGCAGCCAACCAAACCCTGTTAAAATTCACAAATATGACCTAAATAAGCACCAGAGCTTGAAAAGCTTCTTTAGAAGAAGGATGTCAAGAGACTTATTTTAAAATATAAAATATCAGAACTAAAAGAAAAGATTTCCATTGGTCAAGTTTAAAAAGTTGTCTTCCTTTAGCCAATCACAAACAGAGTCAGTCCCTTTGAACCAATTGTAAATGCATCGCTAGCTTCCTCCTTGATAACACAGCCCAGATGAGTAGCAACAGTGTATAGGAACAGATGGCTGTCAGATGTGTTCAGAGAGTTGGCAAAGGGAAGCAAAATTAAAAGGAAAAGGGCAAGGGCTGCCATGGAAAATTAGGGGTGGGCAAAGGAATTTGTTAATGCTCTGCCATCCTCTGTCTTCAGGAATCTCCCTGCCCTCTCCAACTCTGTGTTGCTCAGACACTCTTTAATTACTGCCTTCTGTCTTCCGTCTCTGATCTGGAAAATGCCATCACCACGTCCTCAGCACCTGTAAGTACATATAAAAAAAATGGGAGCTAAGAGTTCTGCATTCAGAGAATAAGGGGTGGATTGAATTTCAGTACTGTCAACCCCCAAAATTCAAAAGTCATGAGTCAGGATCCCAAAAAAGTCATGAGGATTTTAAAAATAATACATTTTAGGTTCCTATTTGCCTTCTGGTGTTGGAAGATTTAGGCTTCATGTTTTCAAGCTTTTCTCTGCAATCGCAAGGATTAGAATTTTTGTTCATTTTTTAAAAAATGACTGTGGACTGTCTCCAGTTTTCACATACCTCCAGGAGCTGGAACTTTTAAAAAAACCCCACCAAATATTGAAAGAGTTGGAAGCAC
Source organism: Natator depressus (assembly GCF_965152275.1). Classification (NCBI taxonomy): domain Eukaryota; kingdom Metazoa; phylum Chordata; order Testudines; family Cheloniidae; genus Natator; species Natator depressus. Next base: position 12,945,522 of record NC_134251.1, on the reverse strand, counting down.
TGGAATTTGCAAATTCTTTGATGGTCTCATCATCCTTCAGATCCCTGCACTGCAAAAGGACCTTGCTGAACTATCCTAGAGCATGAAGAAAGGGGCTGTTCAATAAAAAGATTTTTGGGAGTTGCTGCCCTATGTATCGTTTTCTCCTTTAACGGGATATTTTGGTTACTCTTTGCAGCCTGCCTTCATTATTCTTAACAGGAATTTCCTTCACACTAGGACTACACTATTTTGTTAGGCCTGTTGAGAGGCTTTTCATTGTCCATGGTTATAATGTGAGCATGTACGGCACCTTCCATTCAAGGGAATCAGAGTGCTTTCTCAACATTAATTCGGCCTCAACATGTGTAAGGAAGGTAATTATTCTTCTCATTTTAAAGATGGAGAAACTGAAGCACAGAGGTTCAATAGCTTGCTTAGAGTCTCATGTACCAAAACCTCCCAAATGTGGCATAGAACGGAGCAGAACCCAGATCTATTGTTTTCCAGCCCCCCCCCCCCCCCCCCCGCATTCACGTAAACCACTCCTTGTTTATTTCAGAGATAGTCCCAGACACCATCCTGACGTTCTCTCAAATTTATTTCTGAAGACCGCTTTTCTCTCACTTCGCTCTGGCTGGTTGTAGATATTTTTAATGCTGGTCAGCTGAGCAAATTCAGTTTTGCTATATGGTGTGGCTGATAAGCGCAGTTTTAGTTGTCAATATCTTATGTCCTTTCACTGAGAAGTTGTTTATATTAACAGAAACAGTCGGGGATATGTATCATATATGTGCATCCACTGGCTCACAAGTCCAAGTGTTGCCAAACAGACTTGCTCCAAAACTCAAGACACATTAGATTCTCACCTGGTAAGGTGTATAATTGAGGAACATAAAAATGGTCACACTGGGTCAGACCAATGGTCTATGTAGCCCAGTATCCTGTCTTCCGACAGTGGCAGATGCCAGTTGCTTCAGAGGGAATGAACAGAACACATCAATTATCGAGTGATCCAGCAGCCCCTGTTGTCAAGTCCCAGTTTATGGCAGTCAGAGGTTTAGGGACACTCAGACCATGGGGTTGCATTCCTGACCATCTTGGCTAACAGCCATTGTCCATGAACTTACCTATTTCTTTTTTGAATCCAGTTATACTTTTGGCCTTCACAACATCTCCTGGCAACGAGTTCCAGAGGTTCACTGTGTGTTGTGTGAAGAAGTGCTTCATTGTGTTTGTTTTAAACCTGCTGTCAATTAATTTCATTGGGTGACCCTTTGTTCCTGTGTTATGTGAAGGGATAAATAACACTTCCTTATTCACTTTCTCCACCCCAGTCATGATTTTACAGACTTCTATCATATTCTCCCTCAGTCTTCTCTTTCCTAAGATGAACAGTCTCAGTCTTTTCTAATCTCTCCTCTTACAGAAGCTGTTCCATACCCCTCATCATTTTAGTTGCATTTTTCCAGTTCTAATATATCTTTTTTGAGATGTGGTGACCAGAACTGCACGTAGCATTCAAGGTGTGGGCATACCATGGATTTATATAGTGGCATTATGAATTTTTCTGCCTTATTATCTATCTCTTTCCTCGTGGTTCTTAACATGCTGCTAGCTTTTTTGAGTGCTGCTGCGCATTGAGCAGATGTTTTCAGAAAACTATCCATGACGCCGCCAAGATCTCTTTCTGGAGTGGTGACAGCTAATTTAGACCCCATCATTTTACATGTATAGTTGGGGTAATGTTTTCCAATGTGCACTACTTTGCATTATCAACATTGAATTTCATCTGCCATTTTGTTGCCCAGTTTTGTGAGATTCCTTTATAACTCTTCCAAGTCAGCTCTGGATTTAACTACCTTGAGTAATTTTGTATCATCTGCAAACTTTGCTACCTTCTAAGGAACGTAAATTGTGAGCCATGTTTAGCTTTCCTCTTAATTTTGTAGAGTTAGATAGCACTGGACATCACTGATCTGTGAACATCCCTAAGTATATTAAGAGACAAACATTTTTGTTACACCCCTGACAGTACACAGAGCACTCTTTTTGAAACCGAAGGCCTCTATTAACCCACAAAATAGGCTTGCCATGCTGTACAAGGTCCTCACACTGCTCTTCCAAAGTGCTTCAACCAAGACCTGAAGGAGCCACCTGCAAGGTTTGGTCTCCATGACCTATTCAATCCTTGGCCGAGGCCGTCAGTTATGGATGATCACCTAACTCATGCCTAACATGAGGGGAGAACTGAACTGAGACCTACCTAGCTCATCTCACATAAACTATGAATAGCCTCATTCACTACTGACTTGGGTGGGATTTGAATTTGTGATTTACAAGCAAAAGAATCTATAGTTAACTGTTACCCACATGAGCTATCCAGTCCCATGGAAAAACATTCCATTCTAAATGATTTTCATTCTTCAAATGACATTTCCTCTTGGGCCATCCACAAACCAATCTGCTCTCTGGACTCCTAAATATTCAGAGACGAGCACAAGGTGACATGTAAAGTTAAATGTCTTCAGAATGTTGGGGAAATGAGAGTATGTGGACTGGTCATACGGCAGTGCTATAAATAAATCTCTTTAGTCTAGATAAGGCCATAAAAAAAGCGATCTAGGGGTTAACTGTGCAATATTTTTAATCTGTTTCAGAACTTCCAGCCCCCAGAGACTCAAATAAAAGCAAATGCTACTTTCATCTCTGGATCCCATAGTGCCAACTATCAAAATCAGAAACTTTGTTTTTTCTAAAGAACATACTCTAACAGCCACTACCCACACAATTTCTGATATTTGACCAACCATTAAACTGATCCTTGCCATTTAAGTGTAACAGATTACAGACACAGTATTTTTTTCCTTCATGAACTAATTAGGCCTGCATGAGCTAATTATTTCCTTTATTTAGGTTTCCTTTGAAGCCTCTAACTAAAGGACTAGACTGCAAAGGAGGAAGCTTTGAGTGCAATCTTCTCATTGATTGTTCTCACTCCCCTCCCTAACTTAAAGAAGACTCAGACAGGCAGCTCTTCAGTGTTCTTACTAGAGATGAATGTGAACCAAAATGCTATATCAGAACACCACAAAATAAGAACGGCCATACTGGGTCAGACCAAAGGTCCATCTAGCCCAGCATCCTGTCTTCTGACAATGGCCAATGCCAGGTGCCCCAGAAGGAATGAACAGAACAGGTAATCATCAAGTGATCCATCCCATTGCCCATTCCCAGCTTCTGCCCAATAGCCATTGATGGACCTATCCTCCATGAATTTATCTAGTTCTTTTTTGAACCCTGTTACAGTTCCAAAACCTCCTCTAACATCACCTCAATCTGGGACAGTTACTCAGATTTGTCACCAGAAAGAATGGCTCAGGTTTGGGAATCTCCCTCACATCCTCAACTGTGAAGACTGATGCAAAGAATTCATTTAGTTTCTCTGCAATGGCCTTATCGTCCTTGAGTCTCCTTTAGTATCTTGAACGTGCAGTGGCTCCACTGGTTGTTTAGCAGGCTTCCTGCTTCTGATGTACTTAAAAAATTTTTGCTATTACTTTTTGAGTCTTTGGTTAGCTGTTCTTCAAATTCTTTTTGGCCTTCCTAAGTATATTTTTACATTTCATTTGCCACACTTTATGCTCCTTTCTATTTTCCGCACTAGGATTTAACTTCCACTTTTTAAAGGATGCCTTTTTGCCTCTCACTGCTTCTTTTACTTTGTTGTTTAGCCATGGTGGTTCTTTTTTGGTTCTCTTACTATGTTTTTTAAATTGGGGTATTCATTTAAGATGAGCCTCTATTATGGCGTCTTAAAAAAGTTTCCATGCAGCTTGCAGGAATTTTGCTTTTGGTGCTGTACCTTTTAATTTCTGTTTAACTAAACTCCTCATTTTTGTGTAGTTCCCTTTGTGAAATTAAATATTAGGGAAGTTTGGATTAGAGGTGCATGGGCAGCCTCCATACATAACACAACCCAATACCAGAATCTTATAATAAAATTGTAGAAATATAGGGCTGGAAGGGCCTTGAAGGGGCCATTTAGTTTATGCCCCTGTGGTGAGGCAGAGCCAAGTATACCTAGACCATCCCTGACAGGTGTTTATCTAACCTGTTCTTAAAAACCTCCAAGGACAGGGATTCCACAGCCTCTCTTGGAACCTTATTCCAGGAGTTAGCTATCCTTATAGCTAGAAGGTTTTTCCCTAATATCCAACCTAAATCTCCCTTGCTGCAGATTAAGCCCTTTATTTCTTTTCCTACCGCCAGTAGACAGAGAACAACTGATCACTGTTCTCTTTAAAATAGTCCTTATGTATTTGTAGACTGTTATTCAGGATCTCACTCAGTCTTCTTTACTCAAAACTAAACACAACCAGTTTTTTTAATCATTCCTCATAGGTCAGGTTTTCTAAACATTTTATCATTGCTCTCCTCTGGATTCTCTCCACTTTCAGAAAGACATGGACAAATTATAGTGCTCAAAACAGAACATAATACTCCAGCTGAGGCCCCATCAGTACTGAGCCAAGTGAAACAATTACCTCTTTTGTCTTACATACAACACTCCTGTTAACACACCACAGAATGATATTAGCCTTTTTCTCAACTGCACCACACTGCTGGCTCATATTCAATTTGTGATCCACTATGACCCCCAGATCCTTTTCAGCAGTACTACTACCTAGCCAGTTATTCCCCATTTTGTAGTTGTAATACAACTTCCTAAGTGTAGTACTTAAGAACATAAGAATGTTTGCACTTATCTTTACTGAAATTTCATCTTGTTGATTTCAGAACAATTCTCTAATTTGTCAAGGTCCTTTTGGACTCTAATCCTATCTTCCAAAGTGCTTGCAAACCCCCATCTTGGTGTCATCTACAAATTTTATAAGCATACTCTCCATTCCATTATCCAAATCATTAATGAAAATAGCAAATAGTACTGGACCCTGGATAGAGCCCTATGGGATCCCACTAACACACACCCTCCCAGTTTAATAGTGAACCACTGATACCTACTCTGACTATAGTTTTTCAACCAGTTGTGGATCCATTTAATCTAGAACACATTTCCCTAGTTTGCTTATGAGGATGTAATAGGGGAATGTGTAGCCTTATTGAAATCAAGCTACATCATATCTACTGCTTCCCCCCATTCACTAGGCCAGAAAACTTGCCAAATAAGGAAATTAGGTAAGTTTGGCATGATTTGTTCTTAACAAATCCATGTTGTCTACTACTTATAATGCCATTATCCTATAGGTGTTTACAAACCGTTTAATAATTGTTCCAGTATCCCTCCAGGTATCAGACTGAATGGTCTATAATTTCCCAGGTCCTTTTTGTTCCCCTGTTTAAAGATTGTTTAATAATTTGTTCCAGTACCTATCTTTAAACAGGGGAACAAAAAGGACCTGGGAAATTATAGACCATTCAGTCTGATACCTGGAAGGATACTGGAACAATTATTAAACAATCAGTTTGTAAGCACCTAGCGGATTTTAGTAAGGCACTTAGGAAGGAAAAAAAAATCAAATGCACAAATACAAAATAGGCCATAACTGGCTAGGCAGTATATACATAGCAATTGCATATGAGTAAAACAAGCAAGGCAACAATCTGAATTGTCTTGAGCCAATCAATGGCCTCTGAATCAGTGTTCAGCTTGAGAAGACCTCTGGGGAGCCCAACGTGAAAAACGCAATCATCCAGCATGTCTGCAACATCCTCCACAGCAGCACAGGGTTGTCCTGAATGTTCCAAGCATAGCTGACCTTAGCACAGCTAACCACGCTACTTCTGAAGAGGCCTTGGAGGTTTTTCGCCTTCCTCTGTAGCATGGGGCACGGGTCACTTGCTGGAAGATTCTCTGCTCCTCGAAGTCTTTAAACCACGATTTGATGACTTCAATAGCTCAGACATACATGAGAGGTTTTTCGCAGGAGTGGGGGGGGGGGGAGAGATTCTGTGGCCTGCATTGTGCAAGAGGTCGGACTAGATGATCATAGTGGTCCCTTCTGACCTTAGTATCTATGAATCTATGAACCTGCTAAGTGGGCTCCAAAGGTGGTGTAGAATCCCAAAACCAGGTAGCTGTTCATCCAGCCTGATGCTGATGTGAGAGTTCCTGGTAATGGCAGAGGCTCTCTCCCATTGTGTCTGCCACAGTGAAGGAGTGATGTCGTCAGCTGGATGGAAAGTGTGTAGCACTGTCCAGGTAGGCTTTCTGTTAGGCAGTTTGTGGTGAGGTGGATCCCATACATCCTTGAACAGTGGCAAGTGTGGCATTTGCTGTACCTTGGTAATCAGTTTGTTGGTTGCATTCTGACCACTGGATGTTAGGTGGAGGAATACTGGCTAAGACTGGTAACCATGCAAGCTTTGTTGGCTTCAATGTTGCCTGTAATTCTCATGGTATGATTAATCTATGTGTCTACTAGTCTAGTGTGGGGAAGGGTTAACTAAACTGAGACACAGTATTTGCCAACTGAGTAGCAGAGAGTGAGCCCCAAACTATGAAGTGTTTATGCATTAGTTCCCCAGGTGGACCCTACCCATTTCTTCGGGAGAGGGTTTCTGCTCTCGATCTTCTGAGTTATTTTAGTGAGATGGTATTTATAACCAGTGAACTGAGTCTACTGGATCCCAATTACTGCAGATCTAAACAAGGACAAGGAAATGCTAAAAAAGTGTTGGCCCCTCCCTCAAGGCTAAGCAGTAGTACTGCTGAAAAGGATCTAGCGGTTATAGTGGATCACAAAGTGAACGAAGCCAACAATGTCATGGAGTTGTGAAAAAGGCTAATTTAAGGCTGGGGTGTATTAATAGGAGTGTCATATATACAACAGAACAAGTAATGGTCTCACTCTACTCGGCCCTTCTGAGACTTCAGCTTCAATATTACGTCCAGTTCTGGGTGCCACACTTTCAGAAAGATGTGGACAAATTGGAAAGAAGCTAGAGACCAACAAAAGTGAAAAAAGGTGCAGAAAACCTGACCTATGGTCATGCTTAGTCATGAGAAAAGATGACTGAGCAGGGACCTGACAACAGTCTTCAAATACATTAAGGGCTGTTATGAAGACGACGGGGATCAATTGTTCTCCATGTTCACCAGTGGTAGGACAAGAATAGATAATCTACAGCAAGGGAGAGTTATGTTAGATATTAAGAAAAACTTCAATTATCCTTCTAGTTAGAAAAGTTTTCCAAGGGAGGCTGTGGAGTCCCCATTAATTGGAGGTTTTTAAGAACAGGTTAGATGATCAAGGATGCTCTACATATTCCTGATCCTGCCTCACCCCAGGGAGCTGGACCAGATGACCTCTCGAGCGCCCTTCCAGCCCTATATTTCTATGATTTTGTCCCTTTATGCTTGTGCTATTCTTTTGTACTCAGCTGTAGCAAACTGTCCATGTTTCCACTATTTGTAGGGTTCTTTTGATTTTCAGCACATTAAAGAGCTGCTGATGCAGTCATATCAGCCTCTTACTTGCTTCCCATTCTCAGGATAGTTTAATATTCTTTAATATTATTAACCTGAACTTTGAGAAGGTGTGGGTGTGGATCTCAAGTTTGTAACTTGGGCAATTTTAGAGGTTGATACGTCGGTTGGGAGGGAAAGGATGACTACTGTGCTTTGTAAATTAATTCTCAGCCAAAATTTTACCTTCGAATAAGCTGGTTTAATTCATTCTTTATTCTGGTCTTAGAAGGCAGCATAGCTACCACTCCCCAAAAACCAACCAAAAAGTTGCTCTGTTGCTTCTCAAGGTATCTGAAGTGAGGAGAATAACTTCTGAAGGATTTACACAGAGAAGCAAAGCAAAGCAACAGAAGATGCAAGTGGCACGGACAAACAGCAGCTGAGGTTGCGGAATGAAAATACAGCCATACATTCAGGCTGCATTTATATGAGAGAAACTACAGTATTTGACATAGGGTACCAAATAAGACAGTCCTTCTAGCCCCATATCAAAACTGGTCATTCAGCTGATATGGACCAGCTCCAAGTTCAGTACCCATTGTAGCAAAACATACTTGACACGACATAAAATGAGGTGTCATATTGCTGTGAGTCTATCCACAGCAGTTTAGGGATGCTGAACTGGGGACAGAAGTTGTATATTACAGCTTCTGTACCGTGGCATTTTTTAATTTTTTTTTTTAATAGCTGTGTTATACTGAACAAGGGTCCCACTCTCTCACCCTTGAGATACCTCAGCTCGGCTCAGCTGGTAAAAAAAACCTCTTACATCTCAATTGAAGCTGAATCAGCTGGTCTCTGTGCTAACTGTTTAATGAATAGACAATGAAGAACAAGAGAGGCTAATTGCTTTAAGACAAAATTCTGTTCAGAGAGCTGGAAAAGGGTAAGGAAAGAAAACACAAAGACAGGATGACAACCAAGTTTATTAAGACTTCTTTAAAATACAGTTTTCCTGTACCAGTTTTATTCGAGGCTTGCACAGTACATTTTATCCCCATTTTATAATTGGGGAAACTGAGATACAAATGGAATTACCGAAGACCACACACAGTCAATAGCAAAGCCTGGTACAGAACCTGGGAGTCCAGACTCCCGTGTTCATGCTTAAACCTCTAGACCACAATTCCTCCGGCTAATGTAATTCAAAAAACAAAAGCACTACTTATGACATTTATGTTCAGAAATTCTTATACTCTAGGGCAATTTGTTTAAGTTATATATCCAAGAAGGGAATTAAAACTAAGGGTTAAGGAGCCATTTTGGCGTGTTTGTGTTTTCCTTTTTAAAAATAAAGAGGTACATCTTTTAACTATTACCCTCCATATTAAATAGGTATTGACTAGTAAGGATTCTAATAAGCAGAATATGAGAAATTTAAATGCAGAGAGCTCCTGATAGTTGGTGCATCATTGAAACAGTTAAACAGAACGGGCAGGACATTGCTTGATCTTGGCATCCCATGTCTTGGTATCTGCCCCAACTTTCCTATTCCCTGAATATACATCCCCTTTTAAACTAAAGATGCCTTTGCTATGTAGTTCCAGAGCAAGCAAGGTCTCCTAGCAACAGTAATATCACAGATGATATCACACCCAGCACAGCAGACAAGCTAGGTTGGCTAACAGTTGTTGATTGTTTTCTTTATTTCTTCTCTTTTCAAAATTTAAAAAATTCTTGTGGTGGGTTTTATGTAAGTAGAGAGACTTATTTCAAGATAATCCACCAGCAATTTAAGTCCCTCAGCTGATTTCTCTCTACAACCCAACAGTCCTAGCTTTCTATGCTGTTCCATTGCACTGCTCACTGTGACTAGCATAGAGCAGTATGCAAAGCACGACAGGAGCAATAAATATCTCTAACCACACAGCAGATGCCGGGAGTTTTGCAGTTCACATTGGCTCTCTCAGTCAAATCAGCTCTCTGAATAGTATGTTCACAGCTTACTAGCTCCTGTTCTAAACAGCTGCAGTAAAAATAAATATTCAAGACAGTTTTGGGAAATACACATCATGGTTTCAGCAGCCCCACGCAGTGAATTGTGCAGGTCTCTCTTGCGCTAGTAGCTTGTGTGTTACCCTGCCATTTACTTGAACCTCCTACTTGGAAACAGACTGGGGCACAGGAAATGCACCTCATCACTGGAATACATAGGAACATACAAACAAAACTTGAACATTAAGAAAGTCATAAGGTAAGTTCTATTTTGAAAAAACAAACACACACAACTTTATAACCATGCTGAAAATCCTCAATTGCTATTCATTTCATTAGAGCTGCATTTCTTGTGGCCTGACCTGAAGAGGCAGTATGTCTAGTGACAACAGCAGGGGCCTTTAAGTCAAAAAAATCTGGGTTCCATTGACTTAGCTATTGGCCAAGTCACTCAACTTCTGTTTCCCTAACTGTAAAATAAACAAAATAACCACCTTTGTAAAATTCTTTGAGATCCTTGGATGAAACACAGTAAGTACATACAGGTTTTATTATTACATTAGCCATCAAGAGTGTGGCTGCCTTTTTTATATGAATACATTCTATATAATTTGACTGATTTACTCTTTGTAATTAGATGTAGGAGCATCTTTTGTATTATATTGCAGTTTTCCAGTTCTAGCTGCAACTGGATCAGTTGCATGTGGCTCATTGAGCACTTTCAATATCTGTCCCTTTTTATCTACAAGTTAAATTTAAGCTTGAAAATGTTTTCATGCACCTGCTATAAATTTGGGATCTTTCCAATCTAGCTGTTTCCTACAGTGCTAATAATCTACACTAATTGTAAATACCAGTCCCCTATCCATGTAATTCTAACTCCAGTTTCATTTGTTTACCCACTTTTCCTTTAAAATAAGGTTTAAAAATTTTATGCTGACTAAATCCTATTATTTTAAGTTACATTTTTATAAAGTGCAGTTTGTGCGCATGAAAAAAAATCACATTTGTGTAAGTTACCAATTGTAATATTCTTTGGTTATACATTTGTAAAAGGAACTTTACAAAATGAAACTGTCCCCATTTTCAACACCTAGGAAAGTGAAGCAGAGAGACTAAATGACTATCAAAGTCACACAGGAAGCCTGTTGCAGAGCTGGAATGAGGAGCTGAGGGGTGTTTTGGGGGGGAGGGGGAAGGAAGAGTGAGAAGAGGCAGCCTTCGAGGTCCTTCCATGGATCTCATCTTATCATGAGGTGTTTTTCCAGCATGGTAGTGCATATGCCGTCCCTATTGCTCTCACCCTTGCAGTACAGTTTTTGATAAAGTTAATCAACACTGGATTTTTTACACAAACTTTAACAGCTTTACTTCCTCCTCCCATGCCTTTTTGATTCGGGGGTGAGGTGTTCATGTGGTAGTTGCGTCCAAACCACTGTTTGCAAGAGCCTCAAGCAACTGTATTTAAACATAACAAGAATCCATCAAAAAACAGGTAACACCCCCCAGAGCAGCCAGGTGGATGACTGAGTAAGCAGAAGGCACCACATGACACCCAGAAACATAACATATAGCACAAAGAAATTTACAGACATGTAATACTGATTCACAGATAGCAGGCCTGGAGGGTGAAAACAAAACAGAACATTCCCATCCTGCAACAGAAGCAAGCCTCGGCTGTATTCCAGTGCTCCCAACTATGAAGTCTAATAAATTGTGTGTCTAAGGCAGGAGGAGATACATTATTACAGAGAGCCACTGTTTGTCCAAACTGCAGTAGCCATGAATAACTTATCTGACAGGCTGTGAAATCTGAAGTTTTATGTCCATGTTCGGCCATGAGCACATAACTATCCAGGGCTTAAATTCTCAGAGTATTTCTTGGAGCCCCCCATACCCAACCCCCATTAGGGGCTCCAGGCTTCAGCTGCAGGGCGGGGATCTCAGGGCTTCAGCCCCGTAGGGAACAGGGGGTGCTGGGGCTTGGGGCTTCAGCCTGGCAGGGTGTGCTGAGGCTACCACAGGTTTGAAAATATTTACTGGAGCTCTGCTCTGGACACCTGTGGCTGAACTTAAACCCCGCAACTATCCCACCTTACTTTGAAACTGACTGTTTCTCACAATGGGTTCAGGTTTCTAGACAGCCTCAGGCCGAGTCAACTCCAACACACAATTGTGCCCTCTGGCTGCTGCATTTCATATGCTGGTTTGACATTCATAAAGAGCTTCATAGTTTATTGCCTTCAGTAATGATTCAAATGGACTCAGAGGACTCTTCAAAGCCTAGGTTTCGATTCCAAAAACTGCTGTATGGCCTTACCCTCTCTGCCTCAGTTTCTCAGTCTGTAATATGGGAAGAACTCAGAGGGGTTTGAGGCTTAATGAGCATTTATAAGCACTTTGAGATCCATGTTTTAAAGTAACTGTAAGTGGCAAAATACTGTTCAATCCCACACAGTTCTCATTTCAGTTTCATTCAACTCTGTCTACGTATTCTGCCACTGGGTTTAATGGAGTTTATGGCGTAATGCGGGCCTGAGGCCCTGCATGAGCTGTCAAAACAGGGAGACAAGGCAAATGAGGTAATATCTTTTACTGGACCAACTTCTGTTATGGAAAGAGACAAGCTTTCAAGCTTACAGAGCTCTTCTTGTCCAGACCTGAAGAAGAGCTCCATGTATGCTCAAAAGCTTGTCTCTTTTCACATCAAAGTGGGTCCAACAACAGGTATTATTGCCTCTGCAATATTCTGGGACCAACACAGCTATAACACCACAAACAATAGTAAAAGCATCGTAAGGCACCGAGGTGCAGGGGGCAGACCTTGTTCATCAGCAAGATCTTATCAGAGACCTGACAGAACCAGACCCAAATTATGCTCAGAAGTAAGCACAAGATACCCATACTGGAGCAAGCCTATTAAAAGGTGGTGATCTCCCCAGAATCAACCCACAGTTGTGGAGCTAGAGGGAAAGGGAGGCAGCAACAATGAAAGAAAGAAAAAACATATGTAAAACTGCATCTCTATGCATGTTTTCTAAATCATTTAGGTTTGTCCTTAGACTGAGTCTGGTAGTTAATCTAGGAATGAAGAATTCGGACTTCTAGGTCCTAGTTGTGCCAGACTGCCGTGGTCCCCTATGGAAATTCACTTCAACACCCTAGGTTTAGCCCTCTGAAACAGAGACCTACTTCCTGGGGGAGGTGTGTGTGTGCCAAGCACTTTAAGTTTCTTGGATAGAAGGCAGTACTGAAGTGTCAAGTACTAGATCTGTTTCCTCAACAGATGCTCACAGCCTTCACATTTTCGCAGTGGAAATGAGCAGCAGATGCTGCACTTCGCAGAGATATGCATCTCACCCACACAGAGGCAGCATTGGTGGTGTCACTCAGAGGGAGCAAGGGCAAGACAATTCTTGAACCCTGCGACTCTGAGCACAGTCTCAGACTGTGAGGAGGGGTTCCCCATCAAGGTAGGAGGGGAAAAGAGGGGGGAACAAGCTATACTAACTATACTATAAAAAAATAACTCTGCTAAACATGAAGTGAGCTGTAGCTGATGAAAGCTTATGCTCTAATAAATTTGTTAGTCTCTAAGGTGCCACGAGTACTCCTTTTCTTTCTGCTAATGTAAAAACTATTTACAGTATCTATTTACAGGCTAGAAGAAAGAAGCTGCAGAAATCTGGCCACAGACTATTCCAACTCAGGCCTTGCAGTGGTAAAAAGGAACTGGAGAGGTATCGGCCTGCACCATCTCTTACGCCCTCTGTCTGGAGCATGAGGAGAGCAACTGCACTTGTGTGGGCCAAAGGACACCACATGTTGTTAATCTCTTGACTCTAATGGCACACATGCATACCCATGTGTGAAGTACATATTGGGACCAGCATTTGAAGAAGAATGCATCCTTGCTAAACAGGGACAGCTAGCATATATGCAATAGAACTGGAGTGGACCCTGTCATGAAATCTTTCATCCTTCACAACCTGCTTAGGGAGCATTAGACTGTATGAAAATACTACAGCAGAAAGTTTGGGTACACTTTCCCAGGGAAAGTTCAAACCATACCTGTAGCTGGGATCATTCTTAGAAGTCCACTCCAATGATCCCAGTCTATCCAGAACTAAATAAAACCCACAACAGAACAAGTTTGCTAAGCAGCCTGTGATCACGTACCACGACAAGTATCTCTAGAGAACGGAGCACGGGCTTCCATCTGGTGAGAGGACAACAAGGCTCAGAGGTCTTAGTGAACAGGGCCTCAGCCCCAAACTAACTTGCCTCTCACAAGGGACGTTTTCTTTGACATGAAAACAAACAAACAAACAAACAAACAAACAAACAGCACAGAGTTTCCGAAGTTAAGATGGACCTTTGCCAAAAGCCTGTGATCCAGACAATAGGGTCCTGAACCATATTTACATTGAGCACATCCTTCACTAAGCATTTACACTTGCAGTAATTAAGGTATATCAAACAATGAAAAGGTGCATACTCAGATTAGACCTTCCAGTTCCTGCACATGCAACCCCTCTCTTCAAGACCCTTCAGAGTCCTTGGGCACTCATTCCTGCCTTCAAATACAAACTTGTATTATGAGTCTGTATTTGAGGGTAGGAATATAAGCTCCAGAGCCCTGTTCCATGTTCCACCCTCCCGCTCCCAAAACCACCCCCTCAAACAAGACTGGACATTCAGAACCTTTATTAACAACATTTTTCAGGGCCTAGGTAGGTGTATGCACTCCCCATTACTTTATTTTTAAAATGTTATCTTATACACATTGGCTGATAGCCCTAATATTTAAACACCACCCCTAAATAGCATATATTCTATGTTAAGATGGACTAGTGATAGTCTCCCCCTTATTAACTTTCCAAATAGATTGCTGCAATAGCATTAGAATCCCAGTTTCAAAACTGAACCCAAAGAAAGATACTCCTGGTGGCTGGCAGGAGTTGTTGCAATTGCAGATACGTGCCTATTACGGCAGCCTCTGCTTTCCCAGCCACATCAGTAAAGAGACAGGAGCTTGTCATGTTCACTCAGACTGCTGACACATAAGAATAGAAGTGGCAGGGAGAGAACACGGATGGAACCAGAATGGCAAAATAGCCTGTCTACATATGTGGTTGGATACCATCTCCAGCATCTTGCACAGTCTGCAGGTTCTCACTCAGTGATAGTACTTTGATTTAACACCATTGCAGCACTTAATTTGGAAGATTACTAGCAGGTGGGAAGGAGTAATTTCTTAAAGAAACAATATCTAATTTAGGACAAGAGGAAATTTGGCACCTTGTGGGCCAGTCATCTGTGACAGTATCTTTTCCCAGCACTCTGGAACCTCACCTTGTTCAGCTGAATATGGAAACATCACTGCTTTGATTATATGAATTTATTCATGTAGTCTAGCCATTTGGCTCTTTAAAAGGCAGGCAAAACATGCCCTAAAAACACAAATAAAATTACTTGAAGGTCAAGCAACTAGTGAATGGAGCTGAACAGTAGGGACAGCTGCAGGCAGCCACTGAGCTCAGCACTCTCCAGCAAGTTCATCTGCTAATCAGTGGGAATCAGTTTCAAAGAAGTGATTGCAAAAAGACGGACAAAGAACATTGTTAAGTGAGCTATCCTTCAGCACAGGAAACTCCACCTTAGCAAGGTTTACCTGAGTTGTTCATCTTTGCTGTGTGACTCCTAAGTGATGCATGGTAAATTGTGATAGTGAGACACAAGCTGTGTCTACATTAGAAAGGAAGCTCTCCTAGGAAGTCCACTTAATATGACACTCCTCCGGCCCTATAAATCATGAATATGATTAGGCTGCTGGCACAGACCTCTTCAGCATGAGTCAACCATACTATCGTGTTGTGTAATGTGGTTCAGCCCTGCGAATAACAGAAGCTAAACACTGTTCGGACATTCAGTTGAGTCAGAAATATGAAGCTCGTGTTTTAAAAAGTGATACAAAAGTGTATTTAACACTTTACAACATCTAATGAGCTATTTCAAGTATCTTTTCAGTAACAAATCTATCCCCTTTCCCCTGAATGCATTGCAACCACAAGCAAACTAAGCCACCTAAGTAGCTTTTAGGGATTAAAGTGTTAAACATCTCAAGCAGCTTACTTGAAGGATGCAGAACTGGAAAAAGAAGTATTTCTCTTTTGCTCAAACCCTTTACACATCCTCTTCTCCTGTCTCTGCCACCTACTCTCAAACACCTTTCAACATTTAGCCCTTTCCCTAAATCCCAGGTTTGGCACCCTAAAAATGTAATATGCAACTTTATAGAAGGAATAGACTCAGACAAGCAATGTGTGTATAGAAAGAGAAAAGCACTCTCTCAAAGAGAAAAGTTGAAGAGATGCTCTAGCCAGTAACTCCATCCCTCCTCAATAACTACCCCAAATCTCACGGCAATAATCTCTTCTCCTCAATTTACACTGTGGGCTTATTTTTAACACTAACACACAGCTAGTGTCTCTAACCCAGCCAGTGTGTTTGCAGCTCAGCTCTGTCCTCCCCAAGGGACCTGCTTTCTTTAAGAACCAGCATGACATGCCTGTTGCTGTAGGAACAGTGGTGTAGTCCCCAAGGCCTTAGAAGTGAAACCCAGGTACTGTACTTTCTAGCTATACAGCTTGTTTTCCAGTTCAACCACATAGCAGTGAGTTATGTAGCCAAGCACAATTTAAAAACAAAATTTGCTAAAAAAGGGAAATACTGTATTTTTTACAAGGATATGTTTAGCTGAATACTTCAGTGCAAGATACATCTGAAGAGTGATGGAGATTTGGTGGAAAGCCATCAATTCACAAACTCAAACACAAGAAGCTTACAGTCTGAATCACTTTAGTATTTGCTGCAGTGAGGGGAGCGGGACTAATGTGGAACAGATCAAAATAGATAACTGAGAAGGAGAGTGAGACCATCCCCCCCAAGCATGTATTTATGGATGGAAATTGCTTAGTTCCTTAGATCTTTCAGGACTTCTGAGCCCATGAAGAAAAACCTTAAGTCTTTGTAACAAAATGTTTTGGAGTGGTGAAAGAGGAATAATTTACACTTATAAAAACACTACACTAATGGCCTCAACATTATATGGTTATAACACGGTTACGACTGCATTTAGTATCGTAACTGTAGAATACTGCAGTCTTTTTTTCTCATTAATGTAAATGGTGAGGGGTGGGGAGGGGGAGACATGAAGCTCAAAAAAGTTTAGTCTCTTTCACCAAGTCAGGGAGTAGAGAAGTCTGGTGCTTTCATACGGTCATTCTTGTTTTCCTGATAAGAGGCATCTCATCCCATAGTTCCATCCCTTCCACTAGTACTTCACCTCTCTCCAGCACCTTTCAAAAATACTTCACAAACATTAGTTATACCTCACAACACGCCTGTGAAATAAGGAAGAATTATCATATTTTACAGATAGGCAGAATGATTTTAAGGAACCTGCCCAAGGGTCAGAGCAGTCCGTGGTAGAGCTGAGGCTAGAACCCAGATGTGTGTGGACTCAGTCCTGTACTCTGACCAGTAATAGCCACTGGTCTGTGCTAAGGAAATGGCACCTGGACAGATGTGCTGCAATTACAGTCAAGATTTTGATGAGGAGTTTGCAGGAAGTAGCCTCCTCTGTGACCCTTGTCTTGTAGGGTACTGTCTCAGGGTTTGCTCCCTCACCCTACATTCTCTTTGCAAGTGGTCCCCACACTTATGTCAGTTCACCACAGTGTCCTTTATTTACGTCTTATGCAACTTCATGTCCCATCACCAAGCTTCAATGCACCTCCGAGGCACAAGATGAGAGGGTGGGGAGAGAGGTCTCACATCTGCGATCCTGGGCTTCTTTGCCCTTCCTTCCAGCCTCCCCCTCTCACATCTTGTCTCCCTTTTAACCCTCCCCAGCTGACAAGCCAAATCCCCTTGTTAACTAGTTAATCACCCGGTTCTAATCAATTATCTCCCAATTTTGGCCATGTGGGGGTGCTTGTCAAAGTGCACAGAGTGGTGAGCCAGCCCTAGAAGACTCTCATTCCAGCACAGGGACTGAAATGAGGAACTCAAATCTGATTTCTAGAATTCAATCACACCCACAGCTACCTTCATAAAACTGTTTGCTATACTCAGACACGTTTTATTTGTTCACAGCATTTATTACAGTAAAATTATGAACAATCAAGTCAGTATTGTCAGTTGCATAGTATTTGGTTTGACATTTGCTAGAGCAACAAGGGTGGTATATCACAGATCACTGGAACAAGTTCATTGCCTGATTTGCACAGAGAAATACAACACAGAACCAAACTAAACTTGAAGCTTGTACAATTGCCTGTCAAGAAAGCAAAATTCACCCTTATAGCACACACAATGAGATGCCTCTCAGGGGAGGCAATCACAAATGTAAAATGAGGTACATGACTAAGCCTAGAACAGGAGTTAAGTTTTGTAAACTGATAGTTTTTGGAAAGCAGAGTGAGCGATGTAAGAGCACCAGATTTTGATCTGTTATATTCCAAGGGGGAAAAAGGGCAAACTGCAGAAAAAATTCTGAGTCTATTCCTTCGGGGCTATCTTTTAAATACATATATTATGGGAATTTTAAGGTGTTTCTTGATTACACTTAGAGATTATTAGTGTCTATTTCTGACAGATCTTGTAATCCCCTAAAGCCTTTTGCCGACTATCAAGATTGTAATTTAAACTTCAGGTTTTATTAATAGTGGCTCATTGGAGGTTTATGACTGGAACAGTTTTGTATTCAGCAGGGCTTACAGTAAACTCACTCCCTCTGAAGTACCGTCTTGTTGCTGCAAGTAGACATTGTACAAGACTAGATACGCTG
Organism: Natator depressus; assembly: GCF_965152275.1. Classification (NCBI taxonomy): domain Eukaryota; kingdom Metazoa; phylum Chordata; order Testudines; family Cheloniidae; genus Natator; species Natator depressus. The sequence goes on along the minus strand of NC_134251.1, from coordinate 12,927,262 downwards.
GTTGTAGAGCAGTGGTTCTCAAACGATTATACTGGTGACCCCTTTCACATAGCAAGCCTCTGAGTGCGACACCCCCCACTTATAATATATAAACAAGTGTTTTTAATTTAACACCATTATAAATACTGGAGGAAAGGCGGGGTTCGGGGTGGAAGCTGACACCTCACGACCCCCCATGTAATAACCTCACGACCCCCTGATGCGTCCAGACCCCCAGTTTGAGAACCCCTGTTGCAGAGTGACTTCCAGCAGACACAAAAATAGTCTTGCTCAAATGAGCTGACAGGTACTTATTACGAAAGCTACCAAGGAAAACAACAAAAGGAAGACCTCAGTGGTCTTGTCTCAGGTGAACGTACGGCAACCCAGCTAGCTGTCCTAGGAGAGCATTTCATGGGTACAGACTGCTCCAAACACAGACTAACACAAACTGCAACATGACTGAGGCTGTATGACCTACTTACAAGATTGTGGACATCTCCTCTGCGGTCTAGTGCAGCTACAGGAAGCCCTAATTAAGTACCTCTGCCATATAGAAACCTTAGTTTACAATTAACTGGAATAAAGAATCTCCAAAATTGTATAAGAACAGTTATTTCACAACTGATACAGACTCCCAACTCACTGCTGTGTCAAGATCCATACATTTTAAGACCAAAAGGGACCATTGTGATAATCCATCACAACTCTTGGTAAATTGTTCCAATGATTAAATTACCCTCACTGTTAAAAGTTTGCAACTTCTCGTGCTTTATGTATTAGAACACTGATCCATAAGCATTCAAGATCATTTGCTTGTCAGTGATTCAAAAATAGGTAGACACTTTTGACAGAGTGCCTCTCCCATTCCCCCTTTGCCCACTGGATCCTGCCTAAAGAGTTCAGAACCAGTGACTTAAACATTTCCATCATGCATATCTTCCTACCAGGTTACAGTAATATCAATTAAATCAAATTTATGCTCAATGAGAAATCCCAATTCCTCTTGTTTATTACCCAGGCTCCTGGCATTGGTTTATAGACAATTAAAGAATTTCTTCTTTTCATGGAATATCAGGGTTAGAAGGGACCTCAGGAGGTCATCTAGTCCAACCCCCTGCTCAAAGCAGGAACAATCCCCAATTTTTGTCCCAGATCCCTAAATGGACCCCTCAGGGATTGAACTCACAACCCTGGGTTTAGCAGGTCAATGCTCAAACCACTGAGCTATCCCTCCCCCCTTTTCATGTCCCTTGGTGCCCTAATTTTGTTCTTGACATCTTGATTTTGTGCTAAATGAGTGCTCATTTGTTCCCCTTCTCATCCATCCCTTTTGTTTTAATGCCTTCCTGATTAATCTAGCCAGCCTGTTGCCCTAGCAAACTGGTTCCCCTTCTACTGAGATGAAGGGCATCCAAGCTATACAGCCCTCTCCCCCCCATAGGACAACTAACGTTCCATAAAACTGACACCCTCCACCTTTACACCATTTACACAGCCAAAGGTTCACTTCTAGAATCTTCTGTCTTCACTTATGGGACAAGGAGGATTTCTAAGAAGATCACTTGGACTTTCCACTCCTTCAGCATCCTTCTGAGTTTTCTGAAGTAATCTAATTTACAAGTTATTATCTGAAGCCAGTTCTTCCCAATCTTCTTAGCATACATCCTTCACAAGGTTCTTCTGTCTTCCTTGGATGGGGAGAGATCTCCTCTTGGGCTTGCTTGATAGTCTTGCATCCTGGAGTGAGCAGCCATCCTCAAGTAGAGGCTGGATCCCTTTCATAAAGGATTTGGCCATGAAGTTCTCTCTCTCACTGCATTACATTTCTGAATCCTTCTAATTCCATTTGTTGAAGAGAGATTTTCTTGCTCTGCAGAGTGAATTCCATTGCATAATCTCTATTTGCTGTAAAAGATACTCACTTGACAAGGGAAAATTTAAGGCTCCAGGATTGTCGTTGGGTGCCTCCACTTTCATTGGCATTAGAATGGTGTGGGAAGTTGATCAAAATCTTTTATTGTTAACATAGTTACAAGTCTAAGAATGAACAAAATTAAGCCATAGGATCCCATATTTATTCTCCCTGAATGTCTAATGATAAGTGTGCTTAGTTTACAAGCTCAAGCAAGAAGGTTTTAACTGCCAGCATAATATGTATCATGATCTTTTCTTTCTGCTTGATATCACCACCACTAAGATCCTGGAAGGAAAGAGACTTCAGTTGGCAATTTGTGGAGTATGAGGTGATGGAACAGAATGCAGTTAATTATGTAGCTGTACTGGTTCTGCAGGCAGTACTGGCAGCAAAGTACATATGATATATGCATCAATGCCCTTTCCAATTAAACAAGTCTTGACCACATCACACCAGAACCATGCTTGTTACAACAATGGTTGACCACAGTCCTCTTAGCTCTTCTTGATTTGAGAGGACAAAAAGTGTTTTAAGATCGTCACATGAAAGGCAGTATACAAGTACAGTTCAACAGTTTATTCCATTTTTTATTACTGGATTATACTGTACACAAATTAGATATTAGGACAGATATTAACTTGTCTTTTTTTTTTTAAAAAGTATCATTCAGGACCTAAGAACGTCTAATCTCAATATCCTCTGCTCTGTTGACCTCGGGAGAATTACTTACCTCTCTGCCTCCACTGCATGACAGCTAAAATGGGGATACTATTTTCCCTGCTTCACAAGCGTGAAGTGATTTAGTTAATGTCTGTACACCATTTGAAGAGTGGTATCTCCAAGGGAAATAGGCAAAAGGGAGGAAAAAACAGGAGTTTGTCTCAAACCTCCGTTGGCAAGTTCAGCTCTCACAAATTCCAAGTATGGTACATAATTATTCTACAGCATGCTTAGATTAGAGATGCAAATAGTTTTGTATAACACTAAAAGTCTGTCTCTCTGGTTCTGTTGCATCATCTAGAATGCTAAGACTCCTGTTGGCTTTAACACATTGCTCCATATGCTGGGGAGAAGTTGGGCCAGGAATTCCAACCCCTTCTGGTCTGTCTGCTGGGAGAATGAGATAGTACAGATGCTATAGGACAATTCAGGTTGAGAGTTACCTTTCTTCTGTCCCACTGCTGCAAGAAAAGATCAGGATTTCCCCTTGGCTGCCAAATCTTTGTAGGTGGGCCCAAAAACGTACATACCTTTTCCTAAATAAAAACTTTTTGCTTGTGCTTTGCAAAGGCTGAATAAACCTATGACAAGGAAGATCCCATAGAAGAGAAGAGGAGGAAGAGAACAGAAGAAAGAAATTCCTTTAAGAAGTTTTGAAGAATAAATTACAATTTAAGTACCTCACTGTGTGTCTAGAATAGAAGTTTTCAGGAAGAGATACTGCCATCTAGCGGAGAGGGAGCCTCCCTTAAGATATTAGATTTTAAGTAAGCCATTAGAGCAGAGATGGGCAAACTACGGCCCACAGGCCAAATCCGGCCCGTGGGACTGTCCTGGCCGGCCCTTGAGCTCCCCACCAGCAAGGCTAGTCCGGCCCCATCCCTGCTGTCCCCCCTCCCCCACAGCCAGGCCGCCACATGGGTGGCACTCTGGGCAGCGGGGCTGTGTGCTCCTGCAGGGCAGCGTGGCAACATGTCTGGCTCCGGCCAGGGAGCATGGCTACCAGACATACTGCTCTGAGGGGCATGGTAATGGGGCCAGGGGATCCTGAGGGGCAGTCAGGGGATAGGGAGCACGGGGCGGTTGGATAGGTGTGGGAGTCCTGGGGGGCCTGTCAGGGGGCGGTTGGATGGGGCGGTGGTTCTGGGGGGGAGGTCAGGGGATGGGAAGCAGGTGGGGTTGGATAAGGGGTGGGATCCCCAGGGGTCCTGTCAGGGGTTGGGGTTGTGGATAGGGGTCGGGGCAGTCAGGGGACAGGGAACAGGTGGGGTTGGATAAGGGGTGGGATCCCCCCGGGGGGGGGGGGGAGGGTCAGGCGACAAGGAGCAGCGGGGGTTGGATGGATTGGGGATTCTGAGGGGGGCACAGCCTTCCCTACCCGGCCCTCCATACAATTTTGCAACCCCAATGTGGCCCTCGGGCCAAAAAGTTTGCCCACCCCTACATGAGAGTCTTTGGGATTTGTATCAATTTATTTTTGAAGCCATAGTGAACTCTTCCTTTTTCCAGCAACATTAAACATGACAACATGAGATAAAGATGTCTGATGTGACTTCTGGCAAATCCATCACAACTGACATGTACGCTTAAAATGATACCACAGAAGAAACAAAGGGCAACACTGTGGTAACATACTTAAGTGCAATAGTTTATCTGTAGAAATTAATCCTGGGATGGTCGAAGTCTGGACCAATAAATTTTACAACACTCATGCCAATATGACAAATTAGAGCTTCCTCTTCGTTCCTCAAAGCAAATGAGAGTTGGTTAGGACTTGTGATTTACTTAACTCCTATTCTCCGTACTACTCACTTTTACTTAACCTCATCATGTTCAAATTTGCCACCTGACTCTCTGGCTAGCGAGCCATTATCTCTCCCTTTATTTTGTTTTCTCCTCTCAAAAGGTGGATTTCTCTGGCTGTGGTCAGGTTCCAAAAGTTAAAGGGGAAAACTGGTCAGGCGGATTTGGTCTTCAAAGATAGAACTGGCTCTCATTTGATCACAGTGAGTACCAATGGGGAGGAATTTACTTCCACGAGAGAAGGGATATGGCCAGAGATTCCTTGGACTGAGCAGGAAGTATAAAGGAGATTAGCTGCAAAGAAGTCAGTAGTTATCTGTTCCGACAGAGGTTTAATGCATTGAAAGATGTATGAAGTTGCTAGAGTTACATTACCTGCATTGTTTCAGAGTAGCAGCCGTGTTAGTCTGTATCCGCAAAAAGAAAAGGAGGACTTGTGGCACCTTAGAGACTAAAATTTATTTGAGCATAAGCTGAAGTGAGCTGTAGCTCACGAAAGCTTATTACCTGCATTGAGTATATGTTATGCTTAGAGGAAGGCCATGAAGTAACTGATGGTCTTTTTTTTTTTTTTTTTTTGGGGGGGGGGGGGGTTAAGAATGAACATCCAGATTTAAAACTGAAGACCAAGTTTATGCAGGTTGTGTTTGGAATTGTTCTCTAAATGATTTAACTATACTAAATGTCCGATTCTATATTAAAATATGGGCTTTCTGGTAACAGGGCTCATCAACAACTTCCCCATCAAACCCAGATTTCATAATATGAATTTAGTTGAGCCAGTGCAGAATCCTTCAAAACGAGTGCTAGAGAATGAGGCAGTGAGGTACAGAACAGATTTATGGACTGGGATTAGACAACTACACCAGTGCCAAACAATTTCCCTCCCACCAAAACTGTGATAAAGATTCAAAAGACCAAGAGCCAGTCCCATACTCAGTGAGTAAACAAAAAAAATAAGGCAACCTTACCATCCAAATAAGATTACACACAGTGCATCACCAAATGAAAACACCACAAGAAATAGTTTAGCATATATCAAAATAAATATGGAAGTTTTACTGCAATGTGTCCCTCTCCATCATCATCATCATGTTTCACAGTTCTTTATGGAAACAGGGAAATAGTGTAATGTAATCTAGAAACTTATTGAACCATAATGCGCAATATACATTAAAACGGCTCTGACATGAAGCATGGGGACCATTGTACCTGTCTGGGCCCTCAAAACTAATAGCCAGATTTCTCTATTGCATAAGAGATACTGTGCAATAGGCTATCCTAGCTCTTAAATTTAAGACGGTTTTGCCTCACAGAATTACAGAAATACAATATGGAATCCAATCAGATAAGGAGATTTCTCATACTGCTCAGCGTTCAACCTCACTCTGCTGGCTCTGAGTTACCTGAACAGTCTTATAATGGACTCCTGTATTGACAAACATTTCACTCTGCTCACATATTCAGGTAAATGAGAAGGACAGAGTGGATGCTAAATGACTCCAGTTTATTCTGTGTGAGCCCTCACTTCAGTGTGATCAAACAGCTGCTTGCAGCTACATTAATTAAAACATCACAAGTGCCAGGAATTCATTGTGTGGGTTAGAAATCTATTTCTACTTTTCCATTTTATTTTCAGCTGTACAACAGCCAAACAGTTTGGAGAACAGAGAAAACTACGGAATCCCATGTTCCTCTAACTACAAAATTACATAAAAGCACTGTTATATTTAAGAATAAACCTCAACATTAAATTATTCATCTTCCTAGTACCCCTTCTAAAGCATTTCCTATACCTGTTTTTATATTTATATGTACCGCTGTAATCTAAGACCTCTGTGTTAGTTATTAGATAAACACAACTAAAAGAGGGTCCACATTCCAAACAATTTACCTATTCTTCTAGACACACCTTAGCTTACCCAAAACTGAAAATTAGACTCATTTACTTTTTACACACTTTATTGTTTGACTTTGTTTAATCACTTTCCTGCTGATATTCTTGCACAAGTGCCTCGCTGCTGTGTTTGAGTTTGCATCACTAGAGGAAAATATTTAAATTCCCCACTAAAGAAGTTTTTAATTAAAAAGTCATGAAGTATTTCCATTCATTATTGTTCTGTGAACATCTTTCACCCCTTTTTTCTGGAGTAGGCTGGAGAAGAGAAGCACTACCATTCTGGGCATACACTACTCGACACTGTCAATTTAAAGGGAAAATCTTTCTGCAAGATTACTACAACCAGAGAAGTCTGCGCACGACTTTGAGAAAGGTAAAATGGTCGGTGAGAGAAGGCAACTCACGATGTGCTAGCACTTCCTTAGGAATGGGGATGAACAAAGAAGCGTTGAGCTCACGTTCTGGTAAGGTATCTCCTTTCTATCTTTCCAGAAAGGAGGACTGCAGTTTGTGCACTTTAACACATATAACGTAATCCACAGATCATTCCCCGCTAGAGAGATAGTGACAAAATTCAGACCACAGCTAGCGCAGGCAGATGAGCCACAGCATGTATGGTAAATGCAGATTCAGAGATGTTGGGTGCCCCCCACATGCCTGAAATTCAACTACAGCCCCAAAAGAAGAAAAACAGTTATATGAATGAATAGAAAGTATTGGGCGGTCATGGTCTACAGTCAATTGGGAGAATTTGGCCTTCAGTGTTCTAAGTAGTCATGAATAATATTGACAGAGACAAGGTGGGTGAGGTAATATCTTTTATTGAGCCAACTTCTATGGGTGAAAGAGACAAGCTTGAGAGATCTATAGAGCTCTGACAGGTCTCACCTTGTCTCTCTCTCATATCCTGGGACCAACAAGGCTACCACAACACTGCAAAGAACAATACTATTTATTATAAAACTGCTCATCCTAAAAGATCCCAAATACATCCAGGATTCACTTCACTCATCACTGAGATGCAGCCGTCTGTTTAACAGTGCACGGCAACACTCCTCCACAGTTTACATCAAAAAATGAACTGTATCTCTCAGACTACAGGAAGGATTTATGTAGGTGAAATGTAATTACCCAAATACAGGTACCTAACTCAATGCTTACCGAGATTATGCTCAAAGATTAAGTAGACATTAGAAGCCTGGCAGGCACAGGGCAAATGAATCCACCAGGATATGCAGTGTCATGAACGACAAGCAAAATGTGACAGTTCTTTCCATGACAGCAAAGATCATTCAGCTTTTGCCTCTTCAGAGAATAAAGATGCACCAAATTATGACAATGGCCAGTTTTCTGTGGGCTGCAAACCCTTCTGCAGTTCTTATCAATTCAAGTGACATCTCCCTTATTTGAGACAAAGTCAGATCACTTATCTAGCCATTGATAGAGAGACATGGAGAGACAGATGCATGCTCTTTCTGATGGTCGATCATTGTATCTGAATTAAGGTTTCCTTTTTGTTCAACATGTACAACATCCAAAAATATGCATCAGACCAAAATGCCTCAGGAAGAGCATTAGCTGGAAATGAGTTAAAACTAGTTTCAGGTACTATACCTCCGCTCTATAAAGTATTTTTGCCAATTGGGGGGTGGGGGTGTGAGGGGGGACTTAGTCATTTTTCTTTTTTTAAAGACATTTTTTTCTTTCCAGTGTTGCTGTGTGAAAGCCTTTTTCAAACAGGAAAAACTGCTGTACAGATTGAAAGCACTGGTAAATCTTACCCTTTGCTGGTACTCACCCTGATCAATAGAGTGCTGAGGAAGCTGGCTAAGTTGGCTATTCACTACACCTGCATACGTCCGCAAGAATTCCTCTTCACTGGCAGTCAACTGGAAATGTGCAAAAAATGAAAGGATGAATAGCAGGAAACAGACTATTGACAAATACCAGTGCCTTCTCCATATCAGTCCATGTACAATTTTAATTTAATCCATTTAAAGCATCTAACTCCAGTTGGACCCAACTCCTTCCTTGCTACCATATTCTGATTTTTCAGACTCTTACACTTCAAAAGCAGAGAGTACAATCCCACAACCCATACTCACTTGAAAAGTGGACTATCACAAGGATGAATGGAGTGACTTTTCCTTTCCTCAATGTCTTCAGATTTATATCCTCACTGCGCAAACCTAATTGAGGTTAATTGTACAGTATACCTGAAGGCATTTTCTGACCTCTAGTATGAGTACCCTATTACTGCTGATGACATGCAAGACGGAAAGAACTTAACTTGAGCATTAGAGCCCACGGCAAATTTGTGGCGCTGCTCTTAGAAGGGACTTCTTTTTATTTGTTAACTGAGTGAATTGTACATAGAAATCAGTGGGACCCAATCAATACAGAATCCCACAATCCAGATCTTTTTTTAATCAGACCCACTTCATCTACAATTTTTAATTTTACAAATACTATATGAATTTCCTAAAAAATTATGAAAACTATAAACCTATTTATACAAACTTGGGTGCATGAGCCATGTCTATATTCACAGCAGCCCTGCTCTTCTAGTGCTAGAATCAGTGATCTCTACATGCACTTAGATCTTGGGTCAGTTAGCAGTACCCCTAGAATCTCATCCAATCCCAGCTCATATATGCCATAGAGTAACAGTAGCCGATGCACGAATCCATCCACTCGCAGACTGGCTTCAGAGCTACCATCAATAATTACTTCCATTAATTTTCTAGTTTATTACAGTATTTAGAAAACTTGGTGTATACCAAAAAAAAAAAAAAAAAAAAAAAGACAGCAAAAGTTCAGGCCCGATTTCAACCACTGCACACTTCACAATTTATTTTTGGCCTAAGCTTCATCTCTGGATAAATCAACAGTGGCCAAAATATTTTGGCAAAAAAAACCAGACCATCCCCTGCCCATGCCAATGAACGTTATTTCAGAAATAAAAGAAAGTTAGGGCTTGTTTACATGGTGCTTTATTCCCCACTCGAGAAGTGTCATTTTTAGTCTGTGATATGCCAGTGCAGACTAATTGGCCTGTATGGACACTGCCCTGCTGCTGTGCACTACAAGTGCCCTAGTGTGCATTAATGTAGTCCCATTTCAAACAGTACTACATTAACTCGCACTAGGGAAACTTTTTGTGCACACCAACAGGATCCACATAGGCCAGTTAGTGAACAAAATGCTAGTTCACACTAAAATGAACACCCCTCTGGTTAGAGCTAAAGCACCATGTAGACAAGCCCTCATGCACTGAAGGCCACTGTGGCCTACTCAAATTTAAATCGACATAGCTATGATGCTCGGAGTGTGAAAAGTCCACACCTTGAGCAGCCTAGCTATGCTGACCTAATGCTCTATGTAGATGTAGCCACACTGATGGAAGACTGCTTCTGTTGACCTAGCAACCATTGCTCAGAGAGGCATTGTTCCTACAATGATGGAAAAACCCCTTCTGCTGCTATAAACTGTGTCTCCACTAGGGGGTTATGCTGGCATAGTTACAATGCCATAGCTATGTTGCTGTAGTCCCTGTACTATAGGCATGACCAAAATGTGTGCTGCAAGAGTGAATTCCAGAGCAAGTGGCCCCTCCACACATCTTAAAAGAATTTAACGGCGTTTAACCCTGGCGACAGGGAATGGGAACATCCCAGTTGGCCACAAATTCCATGACAGGCTGGAAGAAGGTGGTGGTTAAGTTCTGATACTTTTTCAGAACTCCATTAAACTTACATTTGATCCCATCTTCCTAAGCATGAGCAGAACTCTCACTTTCTGCTGGATGTACATCTCCTCCGGACTCTTCCCGGGGACGCCCTCACGGTTCATTCCCCTCCTCCCAGCTCCTGGGACTCCTGCAGATGTAACAAAACCAGAATGAAGTGAACTGATAGTTATGGTTTGATATGCATAACTGGAGAGTTCTATTTCCAAAACACCTATTTTTCACCATAGGTCAAAATACTTCATGAGTTGGTTTGACAACTAGGCTGGGATGGTTTGGTAATCTAACTTCTGACAGGCAGGAAGAGGCCCAAGTCACTCCATTGTAAAAAGCAAACCAGACAGTGGATTTGGAAAATAAACCCATCACAAATCTGGCAGCACGAGCTGGCTGAGCAGAGTTTGCACCCCCATAACACTTGCACCACTGACTGTGGTTGGGAAGGGCACAGAGTAGCTAGGTATCCCCTCACACCAAGTATGTGGGATTAAATTATACGGGCAGAGAGACCATGATAGAAAAAAAGCTCATCTACTGACCTCATGACTGAGGGCAAGGAAGCGTTTTATGGAAATAGCAGTTGGAGATTTACATCCAGTGTGTGTGCCCACAGTAGCCCTCCATTTTGTTGCAGGAGTAGGTGGAAATTGCTTAAATTCCATAATCTGGCATTTTTACCAACCCACAGAGTAAATGTTTTCAATTATAAGCCACAACTACTATGAATACACACACTGCATGTCAGTTCATTCAGAGTCAAGGTTCAGTAAATTTTTAACTACAAGTTGTTCTGAAAATTAAGATGCTTCACACAATATTCACTCACAAAATAGACTAGGAAACTAACAGCTACTGTGCACCGGCTCCAGACCTGTGCACCACAGAAACTTAATCCCCTCCAAGGAATTCCTTCATGCAAATGTAAGCCTGGTATTGCTCCACACTGCATATCTAGCAGACGTCCCCAGTCCTACCTTCTGCAGTTAGTTTTCACGCTCCAAATTCGGCCCTGTGCTGAGTTGTCAGCCTTATGATTCCTGGCAGGTTTCAGTAATCCAGGGAACACATCAGACTCATCAAGGCACTACTGCTAAAGACTTTGGAGCACCAGGTTTAGACAAGCTTTTTTATTTATTTATTTTAAGCAAGTCAGAATTCTCCTATTCTCCTTGAGTATAACTTTTAAAGAGGAAAAGTAATTAGGACGTGGAAAGAGTTCAGGTTACATATTGGCATTCCTGGATGACTCAGTAATTATTCAAACTTAAGCAGTAGCTGTAACAGAGAAACCTCACCACCGACTTTATTTCAGTACTGCCAAGGTGCTAGTAAAATGCAGGCCTGATATTTAGCTAAAATTTCACCAACACTACTTGAAAAAGTTCCCAGTGGGAGGTTCTGCATTGTGCTAATTTTGATGTAGATGGCTATGTTTGAAAACCAGCAACTGGTAAATATGCAATCTTGACTTCATTTATAATGGAGTCAACAGATGCTTTCGGAGAGGGCAGAAAAACAAACACAATCCAATAACATAAAAAAATTATAATTTCTTCTCTTAAAAAGGTAGAATAGTTTTTCCATTAAAAATGTGAGTAACTTTATAGTGAAATGCCACACATTCCACTGTTCTGAACTGTGAAAAGAAAGTGAGCAATGGAGACTAAATAAGCATGTGATGAGACAGGCAACAATCTAATTAAAGCATTTATAATAATTAACTGATCCATATGACACTGTGAAAAAAGTGTGCAAGTAGTTCTGAATCACTCTCTACTGCATAACTGTGCAAAGAGGTGATTTTAACACTAGTGAAAGGCGCTGGATTGGTAGCCAAGGAGATTCAATCCTATTTATCCTGTGAAAAAGCAGACAGCAGCAGCACAAGTTTCTCCCACTTTATCCCACCTAGATGCCTAATCTGGATGGACAGTTATCTGCAGTGTGCATCAAAGCACTGCACAGGTAAGATTTGTCCTACAAGACCCATAATGGGCTTCACACAGTCTTCTGCTCTTCATACTTCTAGAACTCGAAGAGCCTCACCTTGAAATTTTTTTGCCCCATTCCTTTCGCCTTCATTTTGTATTTATGGTTGGAAAGCTCTATTAAAAGGAAGGGTTTTGCAGAGAGTTGAAGTTGTAGACTAGCATGAGCGTTGCACTGCTGTGTGGGCGAGCCAGCTGACACTCATTTTTGCTGTCCCAGCTTCTCCAAACTACACAGGTCAGTCATACTATAAGGCCACAGGAGCTAACAGCAGTGCAGCTGAGCAATGGCACAAATTAAGAATCAACATACCTGCTGCCTAACTAATAAATTCAAGCCATTCGGATTCAGTTACAAGTAATTAATAAATAAATAAATGACAGAACTGCAATAATTTGCGGACTGGAAAGCCCACCTGCTATAATCATAGGGGCGATCACAATACTTGATCCTACAAACTAACATGATTTTGAAACAAGTCTGATCTTCACATCATTGATCTTAAAAAGTACGGATGTCGGATATCTTTGCAAATTCATGGATGACATCTTAACTGGCTAGGCTGAGATCAGAACCAAATGCTATCTTAACTGCTGTACCCTTATATTAATTCACTTTTTAAAAAATATTCTGGAAACATGTCACACACCCACATTTCTTTTCTCTTCTCCCGGTCACTGATTTTGGACCCTTTTTGTAAAAGGCTTCACTCTGCACTTTGACATTTGAACCACACAGATTCTCAGCAGGTTAGATTTCAGAATACTGTGCTTGGCTTTATGGATGCCACGTTACTTTAAAGGGCTATCAAACACACCCATCTACCAGTGCAGCAAGTACAGGAACAAGCATCAACAGATTGACTGGTTCAGAATCCAGAGGACAAGGCCCTAATGTGGGTCAGTAGTTTGAGAAGAGAAAAACAAGCAAGACCTTCAAAGGATCAACATGGGGCCAATTTCATTCACTTCATATACCAATAACCTGGAAGAAGACAACAGAGCAAGCTTGTAGCATGTCAGTACAGAAAGAGGCTTCATCTACCCAGGGTATCAAGTGTCCCTTCATAATCTGAACCCAATGGGTAAATCAGATGTTTCAGTGGGGGAGAAAGCAAGAAATCCTCCAAAAATTAAAGGAGTTTAATCTCCCCACAAAAGCCAAAAAATGCCAACAAATGCTAACACTCAAGCATATTAAATTTGTAGAAAATTATATAAATTATCTACCAGTAGGTGGCACCATAGACAAACATCAGGGAGATGCCACTTCTGCCCCACTCTCCCACCTAGAGAAATCCCCCACACTTCAGTTTATCTTTAACCATGGAAGGGTGACAACTCCTCTTCACTTTACCCCAACCTGAGAGAGGACAAAGGAAACAAAACAGGGAGAAAAAATAGAATAGGATGAAAAGGAAGGAGATGATTGAAGAGAAACAGGAAGAAGATTGAGGGAAATGAGGAGAAAAACATATTAAGATCGAGGACAAAAACCAAAAGAATTGTTAGGAATACACCATTTCAAACGTCTAAATTTAGAATTCAAACAAACATTCTGTATGTTTGAAGCAGAGAAATTGAGATGGTTTGATACTAAGGACTAAAAAGAAGTGTAGTAAAAACACTTCCAACCCAATGCCATAAGAGTTTTCCTGTTCACAAGTGGTTGTGCTGGAGTAATTATAAACAATCACACCCCAAGTTTTAAGACTCCCAAAATTCAGAACTGAATCAAAGGTAAACAATCTAACAGTGTTATCTCTAGATTTGTTCTGCACTTGAGAGACCATTTACACAGTAGAGCATGTCACTTAACTTGCCTCAAACGGTAAAAAAAAAAAATATATATATATATATATATAGAATTTAAAAAGCATCAAAAGTGATAAAAGGGAAAAACTAAACAGAGCCTGGTTTAGCAACAAATAAGCATGGGGGAGAATGGTGCCAGAACACAATATCCATTTTATCTAAGCCAAGAGAGGAATTGTTTGAAGTGAACCACGAGGGCATGTTGAAGAGTCATGGGATGAAACTGAGCAAAGGAAAATTTAAGCTGAGTATCTAAAACGATTCCTTAACAGTGATATCTATTAGGCCATGACAACACTGAGAAAAAAGATGCATTTTTACAAGACAGCTAATGTTGTAAAAGTCTAGTGTAGGCAGGACACTAGGATTTTACCTTGATGTAGTTGGCTAAGACACCTAAATTAGAATTTTACAAAATGTTAGCTCTCATGTTATTCATTGGTCTTCAATGGACTGATCTTCTGTGGAGAGGCAAGTTTGGGACTCCATAACTGAACTTCTACTAAAGAAATTTCAGCAATTCGGTTAGTCCAATATTTTAGATATTAGCCCTCTTAGGTTTTTTTTTTTTTATGTTCATAAAGTAATTGTGTGGTTGTTCTTTTAAATAAAAAGAAACTATTTCTCTAGTAGTACAACTGACTTTATATTTAACAATAGGGAGCAATTCTGACTCTGCCTAACAACCCTGCCTGGATGAATCTTAACTACAGCCATACCTAACGCTTTCCATTACAAGACCCTTTTTTCAGTTGCTTATAGGTCTGTCAAATTTTAGACATTCATGCCAAAGTTTTCCATGCCAGCTATTTGCCTAAGTCTGATTCATTTTTTTTTAAAGTATCAGCTAAAATTGTTGAGCTATTTCCAAGAATGAGGTTAAAAGAAAATATGTTGTTTTGCCTATTAAAATTCTTACAACTGTTTCATCAAGAAGTTGTAGTGCCTCCAAGCATTGGAGCAGTGACTTGAAATTTGGCAGGGGATTGCCCATAGTGTTAGGGGTATGTGTCTTTTGTTGTCCCCATGAAATCTGGCCAAATTTGGACCAAGTTATAAGCTCCTAAAAATCACAGCGTGCACATGCTCAGAGCGGCTTGTTAAGAGTTGGGCAGCTAAGTTTTCTTAAGATTTTTGGCTTCACTGAGCATGCTCTATCCCCACACAGCTCTTATGCATCAACCAAATTGTGCAAGCACTACTCCACCCCCTCTACCCAGAGTAATAAAGTATTCTCCATTCTAGGGCTGCAGGGGCTGAGCAGATTTTTTCCTGGATCTGTTCCCTCCTGGCTGCTAGGACCTGCTTTGGTGCTGGGCACTGGAACTAAGACCAGGAAGACAGTCACTGTGCTCTCTTCCCTGTCCATCCTCCCCAGCTACTGCCCATGCAGTGTGGTGAAGGAAAAAGCTGCCTGACTTGAATGCAGGAAAATTAGAAGCAAAAGGGGAAACAGAGCAAGAGCTGGAAAGGTAGGGGGTACGCACATACACAGGCGCAGAGAGTTTATAACAACTAGATTTCAGAGTAGCAGCCGTGTTAGTCTGTAGTCGCAAAAAGAAGAGGAGTACTTGTGGCACCTTAGAGACTATTTCATCAGATGAAGTGAGCTGTAGCTCACGAAAGCTTATGCTCAAATAAATTGGTTAGTCTCTAAGGTGCCACAAGTACTCCTTTTCTTTTTATAACAACTAGAGCACACTCCCCTTAAGAACCCGGAATCAAACCCATGTTTCCCAAGTCAGGATTCCTTTGCTTTCTAATAAATAAGTTGTGAATCCAACTGGCCAGCTGTGTCTCATTTTATTCTAGTGGCTGGTCTAAAGTGAATAACAGCTTTTTACTACCACCAGTTATTCTGTTAGCTCAAGTGGCAGACAGGCAGAGGGCTGTGCTGTGGGTCTAAAGATCCCAAACTTACTCATGAACCATGTGGGAGTCAATAGGGTTCAACATGATGGAGTTCTGCCCCCCACCCCAGGTTCCCTTTTTAAAGATGTAAGCATATTACATACAACACAAATACAACTTACCTGCTTCTAAAAAAAACAAACCACAGGATTAGATAACCCAAGCGCTCAGTCCTGATTAATGATCACAACTGGGAAAAAGTGAGACGAAAGTACCCTGTGAAGATAAAATATTAAAGAGAAATATATAAACTGAAAAACAGAAAGACAATTAAATTTTTTTTTCAGAGTCTTATACCACTGCATCTAGCCAACATCTGTAAAACTGAAGACAAGCTACGTGAAGCAGAAATCTGTATAATACTGCTTATATACTTATTTCAGTAAGCGATTAAGGATAAAAATGAATCACTAAGTACATTCCTGGTGATGAGGATACACTCAAGTCTTGCTTTCTTGGGGAGTTGGGGGAGGTTTCAACGCAAGACCCGTCTCTTTGAACAAACCAGTAACAGTGCAGCAGAATAACCAGGTGTAACCTCCTCTGGGTAAAAACAAGCATGATTCATCACTTAAAAATTCAAGGTGGGGTAGAAAATATAGTGCTTATGGCCAAAATTTATGTTTTCAATTATGCATATGGCATTTGAATGATTAAAAACGCTTGCTTCTTTTGCAGCGTAATTAAAGTTTCAAAAAGAAACTTTAAACATTGGCTAGGCACATACGGATTACATTATTTGACTGATCAAGATGTGGGTATTTCTAAACCTATTTTATAATTACCATTAGGAACTAGACGTTGAATAGGTTCCCTAAGCGACAATCGCTGGTCACCAGAGTTCAAACACATCAGGGCTAGCTCAAGTGAGATTACTGGTCATCGAACCTTTCACATAATATGGCAAAACAGTGTGAATAGCTTCTGTTCAGGACAGCTCCACAACTTGAAGCATGTCAATCATCATTACCATACAAAGGGCCAGGTTTTAATTAAAACCCTCTGATTAGAAGAGCCATTTGTACACACCTGCACTACCCACCTAAATGAAACCTCCAGCATGGAGACCAGGGTTCTTGGTTAAGTGTAGAGATACACACTTGTTATTTTCAATCAGGAGGTGAAGGCAAAATTGGAGTAGCTCAGAGTTTCTCCCAGTCAGTGCCCTGCACTATTCCATGCTGGGAGAGGGTCACACCTGGAATGCCTGAGATCTCCTGAACAATTACACCAACTTTGTCCAAGAGAGACCAGGGCTGCAGTAACTGCAAGCTTCACCCATAGCATTCTACAATGGCCCCTCCTAGGAAGGGCTGAGAGTGGAGGAGCTATGCCAACTGCTTTAAGAGACATTCATTGCACCTCTCCAGAAGAGAGAAAATGTCTGTTATGAAAGGACTATTTAAGCCTTACCTTCCTCCTTCACTAATTAGTTCCCACTTTTCTAACCCCCTAAAATGCAATACAGCCCAATGACCGATCACCTACAGCACTGACAACAGAACCATTTACAGTAACTAATTGCTCTTTTCATTTTTATAGACTTCAAAGGCATCCCACCCTCCATCATTACATACACATGGAACTGTGGGAACTCCTTCCTTCAAAAAAAGATGAAAGCACAGGAACTAACCACTTCTGAAGTGCACTAATTTCTATTAACAGCCAACGATAGCACTCTCACACTTACCATTAAAATGCCAGACCCTTCCAAAAAGCTATAAGTAATGGCAATCTGTCTATGCATACAAGCTCCATTTATCAAATAATCCATTATCAAGTAACTCAGAGAAAAGATATAACATTTTCCTGGTAGGAAAATGTTGTATCTCACAAACTACAAATCCCACCTGAACTCAACTGCAGATTGAAATTTGGTCTGGATAAAAATTACAGCACAGCTAGTCAGAAGAGTTTAACCATGGAGACCAGCTTTCAGAACAAGTGTACTCAGAAGCAGCAGCATTGTGCAAGTGATGCAATCCTGGTTAGTTTCACTTTTCCACTCCCCACAGGGGTTCTCAAACTTTATTGCACCCTGAACCCCTTCCGGCAACAAAAATTACTACATGATCCCAGGAGAGGGGACAAAAGGCTGAGCCTGCTGACCCCACCACCCTGGGCGGGGGAGCAGAGGAGCCAAAGCCGAAACCCAAGCTGCACCAGGTGGGGGGGCAGGAGGGGGATCCAAAGTTTAAACCCAAAGGCTTCAGCCCCAAGCAGGGGGCCTGTAGCCTCCATGCAGGATTGAAGCTGAAGCCTGAGCCCTGAAGCCCTTGAGCTTCAGCCCCAGACGGTGGGGCTCAGGCTTCGGCTTTGGCCCGAGGCAGTGGGATTCAGGCTTCGGTCCCTAGTAAGTCTAATGCCAGCCCTGGTGACCCCATTAAAATGGGGTCCTGACCCACAGACTGAGAACCGCTGAGCTAGAGAGGCTGGGGTAAGTACTCTGTAAATAATCACCAGTTCTGCTACAAAGGGCACAGGGTAACTGGAATAAACAAACTGGGATTTCGCTGTCCTTTAAGAGGTGGGGTGGAGACACTAAGTCCCAAGATGTCCACTGACTAGTCCAAGATCACATAGCAACTCATGGTAGAGCCACAAATAGAACCAAGATACCCTAAGTCCCTGCTCTAATCACTGGACAATGCTGCCTCACATTTTTTTAAACTAAGAATCCCGAATGTTCATCTTTAATGGACCCTAAGAAATATGATCTAAAAATATTCTGCAACAGGATATTTTGGGGGTGGGAGGGAAGATGACAACTGAGGTCCAAAATATGAGAGAACACGCTTAGCAAAACAGCTGAGGAACAGCTGACCTACCATCAGGGCACGTAGCTTTGCTCACCATCTTAAATGTCCCAGTAGATCCATCTGCTCCACAATGATCCATACCAGGGCATTCTTGAGGTTGGGTAATTATCTGGTTCAATTAAGAATACTAGCTCAGAACTATGCTATTTTACGTTTTTTGTGGGAGTTGTGGGTCAGCAGACGTGCAGACTGGGAAACGTCAGAAGGCTGTGCATTCTGCTCAAAGTCCATTCTAATTACTTGACCCTATGGGTAGGTCTATAATCACATGACAACTGCTTCAGTTAACAGATTACATACTGTGGGGGTTCATCAAGTTCATCCCCCTCCACAGAAGCATCTCTGCGATTTCACAGGTACTGAAAACAGCTGTTCAGAGCTTCTCTTGCCAGTCAACATCACTTTTAAGGCAAGCTTCTAATTTCTCTTTGGCTGAAAGAGATCTATCCAAAGCCTCATTCTTACTTTATGCTACTGCAGGTGTGGATAAGAGTAACCAAATGCATTGAATTTCATTGCCGATAGAATGTGGAAGAGCATACAGCCATTTTTCTGGTTTACACTCAAAATTCCTCTACCCCCAAGCTTACTCATATGTTTCCAAAAAGACTTAACAGTTAAGGTTATGCTGGGCCTTTTATTCTACACTTCATGTCTGACAGATTCCACAATGCAGAGTTCAGGTTGGTTAGCAGGACCAGATGACAGAATGGAAACTCTTCCCATGCCAACATTTTCTAGGCATCTGGAATTCATCCCATCCCTTTATTGTTCTCTCCAGAGGACAGTTCTCTATCAAATAATGCCACTTTCATAAAGTGCTTTACACCCATAAATCTCAAGTGTTTTTCGCACAGGTGAGCAATTTGTTTTACAGTTAGTAAAACAAAAGTAAAGCAAAATGATGCACCTGAGGTCACAGCACAAGTCCACAGCAGAACTGGATATAGAACCAATTGTCTCCCTCACACCCTATTAGCTGGATCATAATACTTCCCAGTAAATATAGCTAGATCAAATAAAGTTTTCAGCTGAACAACAAAATCACACTGGTTGAAAGGAGAAACACATTTTAAATCAGAAAAACATTAGCAATATCACTGAATTGTGACAGGTTTCAGAGTAACAGCCGTGTTAGTTTGTATTCGCAAAAAGAAAAAGGAGTACTTGTAGCACCTTAGAGACTAACCAATTTATTTGAGCATGAGCTTTCGTGAGCTACAGCTCACTTCATCGGATGCATACTGTGGAAAGTGTAGAAGATCTTTTTATACACATAAAGCATGAAAAAATACCTCCTCTCACCCCACTCTCCTGCTGGTAATAGCTTATCTAAAGTGATCACTCTTTACAATGTGTATGATAATCAAGGTGGGCCATTTCCAGCACAAATCCAGGGTTTAACAAGAACGTTCTGGGGGGGGCAGGGGGGGGCGCGCAGGAAAAAAACAAGGGGAAATAGGTTACCTTGCATAATGACTTAGCATAATGTCATTATGCAAGGCACTGCATTTAGCCGTATGGAGTGGAAATCTATCAACTGCATGAAAAAACTTGTACAGATACAGACAGACATCATCTTCCTTTCCAAATGCAAACAGATGGACATCGTACCAAAAGGACTCAAGGTAAAAAATCCATTACAATCTACATACCACACAGACTATGCTGACAGCTTGTGCCACACGCTCTCAAAGAAACTGCGGAATCACCTGATCAACATCCTCTACAGCAAACAGGGAAAGATTAAGAATGAGCTCTCAAAAATGGATACTCTCATAAAAAACCAACCTTCCACACAAACTTCCTCATGGCTGGACTTTGCTAAAACTAGACAAGCCATTTACAACACACACTTTGCTTCTCTACAAAAGAAAAAGGACACTAAACTTTCTAAACTACTACATGCCACAAGGGGCCACAGCAATGGTTCCCTCAACCCACCCAGTAATATTGTTAACCTATCCAACTATACTCTCAGCCCAGCAGAAGCAGCTGTCCTATCTCGGGGCCTCTCCTTCTGCCCCTCCACCCCCACGAACATGATACAGTTCTGTGGTGACCTAGAATCCTATTTTCGACGTCTTCGACTCAAGGAATATTTCCAACATACCTCTGAACAATATACTAATCCACAGAGAAAAAGAAGGATTCTAGGTGGACTCCTCCTGAAGGTCAAAACAGCAGACTGGACTTCTACATAGAGTGCTTCCGCCAACGTGCACGGGCTGAAATTGTGGAAAAGCAGCATCACTTGCCCCATAACCTCAGCCGTGCGGAACACAATGCCATCCACAGCCTCAGAAACAACTCTGACATCATAATCAAAAAGGCTGACAAAGGAGGTGCTGTCGTCATCATGAATAGGTCGGAATATGAACAAGAGGCTGCTCGGCAGCTCTCCAACACCACTTTCTACAAGCCATTACCCTCTGATCCCACTGAGAGTTACCAAAAGAAACTACAGCATTTGCTCAAGAAACTCCCTGAAAAAGCACAAGATCAAATCCGCACAGACACACCCCTGGAACCCCGACCTGGGATATTCTATCTACTACCCAAGATCCATAAACCTGGAAATCCTGGGTGCCCCATCATCGCAGGCATTGGCATCCTGACAGCAGGATTGTCTGCTATGTAGACTCCCTCCTCAGGCCCTACGCTACCAGCACTCCCAGCTACCTTCGAGACACCGCTGACTTCCTGAGGAAACTACAATCCATCGGTGATCTTCCTGATAACACCATCCTGGCCACTATGGATGCAGAAGCCCACTACACCAACATTCCACACAAAGATGGACTACAAGCCGTCAAGAACACTATCCCCGATAATGTCATGGCTAACCTGGTGGCTGAACTTTGTGACTTTGTCCTTACCCATAACTATTTTACATTTGGGGACAATGTATACCTTCAGATCAGCGGCAGTGCTATGGGTACCCGCATGGCCCCACAGTATGCCAACATTTTTATGGCTGACTTAGAAAAACGCTTCCTCAGCTCTCGTCCCCTAACGCCCCTACTCTACTTGCGCTATATTGATGACATCTTCATCATCTGGACCCATGGAAAAGAAGCCCTTGAGGAATTCCACCATGATTTCAACAATTTCCATCCCACCATCAACCTCAGCCTGGTCCAGTCCACACAAGAGATTCACTTCCTGGACACTACAGTGCTAATAAACGATGGTCACATAAACACCACCCTATACTGGAAGCCTACTGACCGCTATTCCTACCTACATGCCTCCAGCTTTCACCCTGACCACACCACACGATCCATCGTCTACAGCCAAGCTCTGCGATACAACCGCATTTGCTCCAACCCCTCAGACAGAGACAAACACCTACAAGATCTCTATCAAGCATTCTTACAACTACAATACCCACTTGCGGAAGTGAAGAAACAGATTGATAGAGCCCGAAGAGTTCCCAGAAGTCACCTACTACAGGACAGGCCTAACAAAGAAAATAACAGAACGCCACTAGCCGTCACCTTCAGCACCCAACTAAAACCCCTCCAATGCATTATTAAGGATCTACAACCTATCCTGAAGGATGACCCAACACTCATAAATCTTGGGAGACAGGCCAGTCCTTGCCTACAGACAGCCCCCCAACCTGAAGCCAATACTCACCAGCAACCACATACCACACAACAGAACCACTAACCCAGGAACCTATCCTTGCAACAAAGCCCGTTGCCAACTGTGCCCACATGTCTATTCAGGGGACACCATCACAGGGCCTAATATCAGCCACACTATCAGAGGCTCGTTCACCTGCACATCCACCAATGTGATATATGCCATCATGTGCCAGCAATGCCCCTCTGCCATGTACATTGATCAAACTGGACAGTCTCTACGTAAAAGAATAAATGGACACAAATCAGATGTCAAGAATTATAACATTCATAAACCAGTCGGAGAACACTTCAATCTCTCTGGTCACGCGATTACAGACATGAAAGTTGCTATATTACAACAAAAAAAACTTCAAATCCAGACTCCAGTGAGAAACTGCTGAATTGGAATTCATTTGCAAATTGGATACAATTAACTTAGGCTTGAATAGAGACTGGGAGTGCCTAAGTCATTATGCAAGGTAACCTATTTCCCCTTGTTTTTTCCAACCCCGCCCCCAGACGTTCTTGTTAAACCCTGGATTTGTGCTGGAAATGGCCCACCTTGATCATCATACAAATTGTAAGGAGAGTGGTCACTTTAGATAAGCTATTACCAGCAGGAGAGTGGGGTGGGAGGAGGTATTTTTTCATGCTTTATGTGTATAAAAAGATCTTCTACACTTTCCACAGTATGCATCCGATGAAGTGAGCTGTAGCTCACGAAAGCTTATGCTCAAATAAATTGGTTAGTCTCTAAGGTGCCACAAGTACTCCTTTTCTTTTTACTGAATTGTGACAACATAGAAAAAACTGCAAATTGAAATCAGGAGTCTGAGATATTATGCACCAGGTTGCAGCATCTTGGGAGTTTAGTAGCAGTGCTGATACTTTATCAGCATCAAAAAGAACACACACACACCAACAATAAGTTCACACCCCACTAATCACAATTAAACTTTGGTCACTGCACTTCTGGACCCGAATATTTATTGGTTAAACACAGTAGCTTAGTTTGCTTTTCTTATTTTTGCCAGATATTTTCATACCACACATCAAAAACAGTACTCTGTAAAGTTAATATTTTAAGCAGGGTTTCTAACATCTCTTCGGAAGACATGCAGACAGATAAACATGGATTGTGTCGTATATTGTACCACAGGAGTCCTGATGTCTAATCAAACTTAACTGGGGACTAGGCAGCTCAAATGATTGAATGGGATAAAGATAGATTTGGAAGGATTAATATCTAATTAGCGGGGGTAATTGCCCATATCCCCCTTCACCCCAAAAGCAAAGAAAAAAAAAAGAAAAAACATTCTAAACTATTTTGGGGGTGGAAAGGTTAATAAGGGGGGATTGTTCTCTGTACACAAAATGTGATGAAAATCAAATCTATACTTCTGAATCAGTTATTGTTCTTGACTACTTTTTATTAAAATGATATCTTCAACACAAAATATTTCTCCCTGCTAGTGAAATATTAAATATAAAAATGTACAAGATAATTGAAAATTGTCTTTTTCAGTTAATTTCACAAAGATAAAAATCTAAACCTTCCAAGCCTAGATTGAGCCTTTGACATCTAGGTTAGAACTGAATCCAGAGTTACATGAAATCACAGCGAGGACCTGACATGTTCGCTGGCCTACGTGAAGTTAGATTGAAGTCTCAACCCAGTTCCTAGTGATCAAGTGTCCACATCCCAGAAATGACCGCCACTGAAAGCCTCAGTAGCAGTCAGACCTGAGGTGCCAAGAACTGAATGGGCCATCAAGAATGAACTGCCTTGTCACACCTGGAGGTGTTCTCTCTAGGTCAGGGTGAGAGGCTCCCAAGGCAAATGGAAAAACTTTCATTTCCAATGCCCATGTTGTATCTACTCTGTGGCTAAACAAAGGTCTTCATTCTCCAATGCCATCAGCCAGTACCTCTTACAAGAAGGGAACTAAGTCCAATTATTTCAATAGCAATTTTAGTCTGAAACACAGTGAACGCTTTCACAAAGCTGTGCATCTAATTTCTTCTGGACAGCATAAAGCTTGTTTGGCACTCGCAGGGAGTGACAGTTACTTCTCATTTATTTTTAATATGATGCACAAAACAGAATAATAAACGAGGAAGATCTGAAGGCTACATCTAAGGCCGCCTGCACAGTTTTGCCAAAGCAACAGTTTCAGGCTTGAAAATGTTCTCACCCTCTCCCAAATGGCAAATAAAGTTGGCCAGTGGACAAATGCATAACTGTCCTTCACTTCAGTACTACATTCCTCATTCTGCCTGAAGTACAGAGTGAATACATGAGGCAGAGTGAGGATCACAGGAACACTTTCCGTCCTGCAAGGCCCTACATGTGCACTGGGCAGAGTAGAGGAGGCCTGCCATCCAAGTTCTGATCCCCACTGTCTCCATACCAAACCAGTCTATGTGCATGTGCTGTCTCTGTCCCAAGAGAAAGAAAAAAGTACCTTCCTCAACCACCCAAAGAGGGGAAGAAAGTGACAGAGTAAAGCTACCGGACCCAGTCTAGCAGCCTGTAAATTTGAGGTGGGAGTGAGCAGGACCGAACTGAAGTCTTGACTATAGAGGGTGCACCTAAACAGTAAAAAGTTACTATCCTTATTAAGCAGTATCACTGAGATGCTAATGTAGACTGGAATTAGGCATTGTTAACTACCATGTAAAGAAACCCCCCTCTGCAATGGTAAAGATATCTTTACTATCTACACTAGTGATCCCATGGTTGCTATCACCAGCACATCTACAGTAGTGAAAATACAAGATTTTCAGAATTTGCTAGCGTAGCAACAGCTAATAAAAAAGGGAGACCCTATCTTGGAAGTACAGGGAAGAAATTAAACATTACAGTCGCCCGTTCACTTCTAAATGGAAGGGAGGCCAAAAAGGAGCCATGGAAAGCAGCAAATACTGGCTCCACAACATGCTCTCCCTCCTAGCAACACCACAGAACCTTTTCTGCTGGAGCTCCATGAGAGTTACGCCGTACTGGTTTGGGGGGCTAAAATAGGAGCAACAGGTGGGGGAGCAACTGTTCTCCATAGCATGCTCCTGCTTGGAAGGACAGTATTCTGCAGCAAGCAGCATTAACTCCCTTTTGTTGCTGGTGCTCCACAGAGTGGAGACGGAAGGCAGTCAATTGCAGAGTAACTCCTGAAGCCCCTGTGCTACTCAGAAGCAAGTCTTTGATCCTGAGTTGTTGGGGGAGAAGGGAAGAATCAGGCTGCCCAGACACAAACTTAGTTTATTAAAATATTTTTTTCGTCTCTAAACCTACAAGAACAACCCCTCAGGTAAAGTGAATCTTGCCACTGAGAGTGGTCTTGCCTCAAATTAAAGAGCAATTACAACAGTTACTGAAAGCTTTTCCTTTGTATCATGATTCCGTCAACTCTGCCCATTCTACCTCAAAATTCAGAGTGGGGTAGGGAAGTCATTCTCATCACAAACCCTGGAGGGTGCTTCTCTACTGGGTAATATCACACGCAGGGTTCAAGAGCATTCTGGTTCTGTCTTCAGTAACACTATAGATCTGTGTCACAAACAGGTATGTTAATAAGCAGCTAGTTTGTATCCAAGAAAACAATCAAAACTACAACCCTCCAATTCATTTCTAGGTTCTGCATGAATGTGACACACAACTAAAACCCACAAAATTTTAGATTGAAAAGCATATTTGTTTTTAATACAAATCTTAATAGAAGTCTAAGGTTCTTTTTTCCCCCTTCTTCTTTCAGAGAAGTATTCCAATGCAATGATGTATATCCAAACACCAACATTGTACTTATGCATAAGAATAAAAGTTTGTTCAATTTCACTATTAGCATAGTGCAGGCTGACCAAAAGGCAAGGAGTAAACTGCCCACAAAAATAATGGTCTAAAATAAGTTTTACCTGTTCAGTTTTAATAATGTAAAGTATTAATGTCAGTCATATGGGAATCTCTAAAACTTAAAGAAAAGGAGTACTTGTGGCACCTTAGAGACTAACCAATTTATTTGAGCATAAGCTTTCGTGAGCTACAGCTCACTTCATCTGTTACTCTGAAACCTCTAAAACTTAAGTTGTAGATTCACAGTTTCCTTTAGACGGTTGCATTTTTCCAATAGTTTCCAACAAATAAAAACCCAAAGGGAGCTGGTTCAGTTACAAAAAGTATTTTTCTCTTCGATCCTTGCTGGATCTATACGAAGACATCTTTCAATCTAATGACCTAAATTAAAGGAAGAGGACAATAAAAGTTCAAATGACGAGGTATCTTGAACAAACCTCCCTTCGGCAGGTTTCACATGAACTATGCAAATATAAGTTACCAAAATAAAGTCCCTTTAACCTTTGCTCCACTCTCTCAGACAGAGACAAACACCTACAAGATCTCTATCAAGCATTGTTAAAACTACAATACCCACCTGCTGAAGTGAAAAAACAGACTGACAGAGCCAGAAGAGTATCCAGAAGTCACCTATTACAGGACAGGCCCAACAAAGAAAATAACAGAACGCCACTAGCCATCACCTTCAGCCCCCAACTAAAACCTCTCCAGCGCATCATCAAGGATCTACAACCTATCCTGAAGGACGACCCAACACTCTCACAGATCTTGGGAGACAGACCAGTCCTCGATTACAAGACAGACCCCCAACCTGAAGCAAATACTCACCAGCGACCACACACCACACAACAAAAACACTACCCCAGGAACCTATCCATGCAACAAAGCTCGATGCCAACTCTGTCCACATATTTATTCAAGTGACACCATCATAGGACCTAATCACATTAGCCACGCCATCAGGGGCTCGTTCACCTGCACGTCTACCAATGTGATATATGCCATCATGTGCCAGCAATGCCCTTCTGCCATGTACATTGGCCAAACCGGACAGTCTCTACGCAAAAGAATAAATGGACATAAATCTGACATCAAGAATCATAACATTCAAAAACCGGTAGGAGAACACTTTAACCTCTCTGGCCACTCAGGTTATGTCTACACTATGAAATTAGGTCGAATTTATAGAAGTCATTTTTTTAGAAATCGGTTTTATATATTCGAGTGTGTGTCTCCCCACAGAAAATGCTCTACGTGCATTAAGTGCATTAACTCGGCGGAGTGCTTCCACAGTACCGAGGCTAGAGTCAACTTCCGGAGCGTTGCACTGTGGGTAGCTATCCCACAGTTCCCGCAGTCTCCGCTGCCCATTGGAATTCTGGGTTGAGATCCCAATGCCTGATGGGGCTAAAACATTGTCGCGGGTGGTTCTGGGTACATATCATCAGGCCCCCGTTCCCTCCCTCCCTCCGTGAAAGCAAGGGCAGACAATAGTTTCGCGCCTGTTTTCCTGAGTTACCTGTGCAGACGCCATACCACGGCAAGCATGGAGCCCGCTCAGCTCACTGTCACCGTATGTCTCCTGGGTGCTGGCAGACGCAGTATTGCATTGCTACACAGCAGCAGCAACCCATTGCCTTGTGGCAGCAGACGGTGCAATAGGACTGGTAGCCATCATCGTCACGTCCGAGGTGCTCCTGGTCGCCTCTGTGAGGTCGACCAGGAGCGCCTGGGCAGACATGGGCGCAGGGACTAAATTTGGAGTGACTTGATCAGGTCACTCTCTTTAGTCCTGCAGTCAGTCCTATTGAACCATCTTATGGTGAGCAGGCAGGCGATACGGATTGCTAGCAGTCCTATTGCATCATCTTCTGCCGGGCAGGCAAGAGATGAAGATGGCTAGCAGTCCTATTGTACCATCTTCTGCCGAGCAACCATGAGATGTGGATGGCATGCAGTCCTTCTGCACCGTCTGCTGCCAGCCAAAGATGTAAAAGATAGATGGAGTGTATCAAAACAACAAATAGACCAGATTTGTTTTGTACTCATTTGCAAAACCCACCCTCTCCCCCCCCCCCCCCCCCGTCTAGGGGACTCATTCCTCTAGGTCACAACACTGCAGTCACTCACAGAGAAGACGCAGTGAGGTAAATGTAGCCATGTATCAATCAGAGGCCAGACTAACCTCCTTGTTCCAATAAGAACAATAACTTAGGTGCACCATTTCTTATTGGAACCCTCCGTGAAGTCCTGCCTGAAATACTCCTTGATGTAAAGCCACCCCCTTTGTTGATTTTAACTCCCTGTAAGCCAACCCTGTAAGCCGTGTCGTCAGTCGCCCCTCCCTGCGTCAGAGCAACGGCAAACAATCGTGCATCTGAGTTGAGAGTGCTGTCCAGAGCAGTCACAATGGAGCACTCTGGGATAGCTCCCGGAGGCCAATACCGTCGAATTGGGTCCACAGTACCCCAAATTCAACCCGGCAAGGCCGATTTAAGCGCTAATCCACTCGTCAGGAATGGAGTAAGGAAATCGATTTTAAGAGCCCTTTAAGTCGAAATAAAGGGCTTCATCGTGTGGACGGGTGCAGGTTTACATCGATTTAACGCTGCTAAATTCGACCTAAAGTCCTAGTATAGACCAGGGCTATGATTCTATGAAAGACTGAAAAATAAGATGTCACTAGGACTCATTTCTCATGACAGTTTAGTACTTGTTTGTTAGAAGCTGGAAAGAACCTTCATCTCTGCCAAATAACAGAACTTCTTGCAAGAATGTTAGATGATTCATGGTTTTATATGGAACAGTACAAAGATGTAGGATAGGAAGACAGATACCTAGCAGAAACTATACAGAATATACAAAAAATGAGAAGTACCCCAGAACTTTGGTTTTATCCAGTTAAGATGCCCCTTCTCTTTATTTCTCAAGGGACCAGACTTAACATATTGAAGCCCATAGTTACCTTACTCTTGTAAACTCTTGAAATCCAGTTTTCTTATTGTTTCATTCTTCAAAAAAGGTTGACAAAATGATAAAACTAAATCTCCTTGTGTGAACCACTTCAACCCCCATAATTTCCCACTGCTCTTTGAGAAAAAAGGTTTCAAACTGCAAACCACAAGTCACTCCACATGTTGTTGTGCACTCCATCAAAGAACCTTGTGCTGGCTTTTCAGGATCTCAAAGATCCCTGTCTTTAAAGTTTGACTTTAATGTGAAATAATTTTTTCACAACTTTATTACTCAAGTCCCAAAAGAGGACACCTACTTCAAGTTCTTGCTGATGTCCTTGAGGCAACTGTAAGCTCCTCTGGATGTATCCACCCATGTATTTTGGGGTACTAATTATTTGGCAGTCATCTTAGGGAACATATTTCAGAAACTGATTCAGGTGCTAAAGGAAGAATTTTCATACGGAGATCAAAACTGACAACTGTGGTCACATAACTCATGATGGACTTAGTCATCTTTGTGACTGAATTCTCTCACATTTCAAGGAGAGGATCTTTCACTTGAGGCTTTACAAGAGCTAGTAAGTGCGAGACTCAAAGCAGTAAAAAAACAACCCAGGATCTTATGCCTAAAGGCTTATGAACCTTTTCTTCAGAAAAATCCAGTCTATATGCATGAGGCTGCTATTTATTATATAGAAGCCAGAGCACCAGGCAATAGCAACCACCATTCACATGATGTCAATACTTTAACTCCACATAGTAGACCTAGTGATAAAGAATTGGCCCATTGTGGCAATGGACAAATTGAGAATCTGCTAGACCACTCTACAGACTTATTGAGTAAGAAGTAAAATCTAAGTTTTTTCACAATGAGTTTAATCAAAACAAGCCTACCACGCATGTGTGTCAAAGTATACTACACGACTTGAAATAGATATGTACGAATGGTGATTTCCAGCTCCATTAGGCTATTCTTTACTGGCCAGAAGGGGAACTAGGAAGAAATCATCAGCACTCAAGACTGCACTAATGGAGAACTAGTCTAGTATTATTTTGTATGTTCAGATCTAGATTTCAAGCCAAGTGGACATTATTCACAATTACATTTTTATTTAGATTTAAAAATGATTACATATTGTTCTGACTCAGTCTTACTGGTGGCTGAAATGGTATTTTAGTTTATATTAAAATGAAGACAAAATCTAAAACATAAATTACACTAAAAACAAAACAGTTCAAATGACAAACCCTTGCAGAACAATCTGAAAAAACAGAACAGGCAGAAATCCAATAAGTTCCTGTGGGCAATTAGAGCAGCAGTAATTTGTAATTGTAAAAATATTTGCAAGAATGGGACTAAAACCCCAAAATTGTAACAACTATATTTGGAGTCAAACTGCCTTTGGATGGTGATCAAACTTTCTTCTCCCCATTTTGAGTGCACACTATTGTTATATTTAACTTGAGACACTATAATTAACGTGTACTGGAAATACTTATCTCCTAGTCTACATCACCTACTGAAGCACCCTTTTACTTATCGGTATTTCTATGGTGCTAGTCACCAAAGTATCTTTCTGCAGATGCTCAGCATATTGAAGATATTTTTAATGGAAAAATACGACCTGTGCTGCCCTGCATTTTACGCTGATGGGTAACAATGGTAATTCTAGAAAAGGGGTTCTCAAACTGTGCGTTGGGACCCCAAAGTGGGTCACAACCCCTTTTTAATGGGGTCACCAGTGCTGGTGTTAGACTTGCTGGGGCCTGGGGCTGAAGATGAAGCCCAGGCCCTATCACCTGGGGCCAAAGACTGAGCCCCACTGTCCGAGGCCAAAGTTAGAGGGTTTCAGCCATGGGTGGTAGGGCTCAGTTTACAGGCCCCACACCTGGGGCTGAAACCTTTGGACTTGGCCTTCCGCACCCCAGGGCTTGGGCTTTGCCCCCCGTCCCTCCTGCCCGAGCTGGTAGGGCTCGGGTGGGCTCAAGCTTTGGTCCCCCGTCCTGGGGTCATGTAGTACTTTTTGTTGTCGGAAGCGGTCGCGATGCAATGAAATTTGAGAACCCCTGTTCTAGAACATATATTTTTACTGAGAAAGCTGTTTATGTTTAAGGTACAACACCTCTTTTAGAGGAAATAACTGGCCTATTTACCTATAATCGTTATTTCTTAAGGTGACAGCTAGTTATTAGAATTGGATAACCATTAGACAGGTGATCAATTTCCTGTTTTGATTATTAGCAATACTATGTAAGTTTTAGTGTGTGTCTCAAATGCTAACAAATGCTCTCTGTGGAAATTGGGTGTTTAACAATGGACAAAAACAATTAACAGTTTTCTGGCCTCAAAGGGTGACAAAGTCGGCTTCAGAGTAATGATGTAGGCACCACTTATTCACTCCTGCCCAATCAGTATGTTTGGAGCACATGTAGAATATACACAATGCTTCCTGTGCTGCTTCCCATACATGGCCAGGAAGTGAATGAGGGTTAAAATCCCTTCAGAAAGGACTACTTTTTGTTTTCATCAACGTATATTTTTAAAGCCAACTAAACTTAAAGTATGTTTTTCAGTTGTTTTTGTTTAAAACCAAAATCTATAACAATTTAATGATTTGCTTAGCACATTTATATTGCAGGGGAATGTGTTGTAGCCAGTTGCAGCAGAGACCAATTATACCCCCTTGTTATTTGGATAGCACTAACATCATACTTTGCTCTATGCAAAACAGTTCCCTGCTCCAAGGATCTTACCAAGAATGTACTCCATATGAAATATTCTTCCTGCATGTTATAAATTGGTCTCTGTTAATGCCAGTTAGTTTATGCAAGCAGTTTTCCTGCCTTCTTACTCTCTTTGAAGCTTCTGTTAAAAAAGCAGCAGAAACAGCCTCAGACTTTCCATTTTGTTTATTAGATCATTAAATGAACTAGCCCAGTTTTCAAAGGGATTTTGTGGGGGGAAGGGAAGAGGTGGAGAAGAAAGGGATTTGATTCCTTGTCATCCTTTTCACAAGTAGGACTTCTACCATCCACAAATTCAAAACACAAACACTTAATTACATATTGGTTTTGATGCAGATGTTTTACCAGCTGTAGTTTTTCCACTTGTTGTAATTTTATGCAATATAAGGGTTTCTGATAGAAGGTGGGATTGCAGGGAAGGAAATCTTGCCCTCAAGGGGCTCTCTACTTCTCAGGAAGCAGGGATGCAATTTCCTTCCTTGACACAGTCTTGTATGTGAAAAGTTAGTTATATTAGCACTAAACTGTGAAATAATCTCAATGAACTCATTAGTTTGACAACAGAATTTTCCCCTAATCAGAAAAACCTATTAACATATGGGCTGTAAAGAAATAACTCCTACAAACTTTCAGTCAGTGGAGACTGGGAGAAAGACAGGCCAATAAAACGCTGAGAATATACTCACAGCCGTTAAGAAAATAACCAGACTGTGCTGCATATGGGACTCCATGCTCCACTGTCCTGAAAGTTTGATTTATTCAGGTATTAACGCTAAACACTTTTCAAGAAGACTGATGGCTTCAGATGCCTCTATATATCACAGAGGCCCAGAGCATTTACCAGATAGATTGCATCCCTAATCCACAGCAAAGAAGAGGGATACAGACCCTAGAGTACATACCCTGATTAACCAACGTAAGCAGCTTAACCAAAATGCCATTATATATCAGTAATTATAAGTGTTTCAGAAACCCTGGGACCATTAACCAACACACTCGATACAAGGCAGATATTTTTGCAAGTGTTTAATAAGATTTGTTTTGAGCTCTAAAATTAGGTATTGTTTAATAGGTTTTACTGATCAACTGTTACAGTGTAACTATATCACATGAGGGGGAAAATCCAATGAGATTCTAGCAGGCTTTTTGTATATCCCAAACAATTTAGCATAATTACAAACCATCTCTAGAAGTGAAATTCCCAGCTGAAGGGAAAAACTAGATGGATGTTACTGCATTAGTTAGAACCATTAAGAAAGTTATCAACTTTATAATCTGTCCCTCAGAAATGATGTAGTTAGGGTCAAAAGCTAAGTTTTTTCACCATTACAGGTTCAATATTTTAGGTAGAATTTAAAACCCTATGCATAATGGTTAGATATAACATACTGTTCTGTTTTTGGTGGAGAGAGTAATCACAAGTATTATTATACAAGAGAAATCTTCTACAGTTCAGAGTAAACTACTGTGTAATCAGGACCCCATGCATT
The DNA here is from genome assembly GCF_965152275.1 of Natator depressus. Lineage (NCBI taxonomy): Eukaryota > Metazoa > Chordata > Testudines > Cheloniidae > Natator > Natator depressus. Next base: position 12,893,990 of record NC_134251.1, on the reverse strand, counting down.
TCAGTTGCTGTGAAATTTAATGCTAAATCAATACATTACTGTAAGTTTTGCAGCACTGGTTAAGTTTTCATTTAAAAAAAATAAAAAAATCTCTAGCTTCCATGACTGAAGGAAAATCTTCCAAATGTGAATCCTACATAGACTGATGAGTAGTTTCCAGAATCTGCTGACAGCAAAAAAAAAAAAAAAAAAACAGCTCAGAGATATGAACACTCCCAACTCATCTAAATCTGTGTCAATACTTATAAGACAATGAATATATTTTTTAGAATCTGTATCACTAAAAGACATTTTAGCAGAAGCATCCAACTATAGTATTTAATCACAGAGTCTCAAACAGCTTCCCATGACTAGCTGTACAACCCCAACCCCACCCCCACTCCTCCGCAATTTGCGATTAAGTTATCAGCATTCAAGACAAAATTTGTCTCATTGATAGTTGAGGGACCACCTAAAATTAAATTTATATATTAAATACCAAAGAATATTGTGCTGGTGGTATTATTCTTTCATATTTTAATTAAAGACCTCCACTTATTGTTTACTTGATGCTGTTGCAGTATTTTCAGTTTGCAGCACTGGAGAGAGCTTACTGAAAAAATTTAGGTCATGTTTCCATAGCGTACTGTACACAAGGCCCATGTACTCTAACGAAAAACACTAGTGAGCTTTGGATCAGGCCCATAAAAGTTAATGAAAAGACTCAATTATTTCAGTGGACTTTGAATCAGGCCTTATGAGTGCAGAGACACTATTAAAACTAATTAAATCTCACAACATTCTTACAGAGTAGTTTATTATTTTATAGAAAGAGAAAAAAGCTCTGTGTGACTCAGCTTGACTTACCTATGGTCAAACAGAGCTCAGCAGATTAATGGAAAATGAAAAATCTGACAATTTTTTTTTTCTATTTATTATCCTCTAACAAATTGAGAAAATGAAGACTTTCTTAAAAGTAACTCTTGGGCTGCAAATCTGCAAAGAGCCCATGCAAATTTTTAATATTTAGTGATGTTGGCTACTTACACAAGACAAGTTTTATTATTTCTTTTCTGACTGGTGACTTATGTAACAACCCAAGAGAATTTTAAATAGTCAAATGAAAATCTGAAATTCACAATTTATACTATGCATTAGTTTTTCAATACAAAATCTGTTTCCAGTCATTAGTTTTAAAATCAGTTTTTTGCTAGCATTCATGTTCATGACATTTGTTTCTAGAATATTCACAGAAAGTGAATGCAAATGAGGCACAAAAAAGTCAAATACTTAAACTAGCTTAAAAATTCAAACCGATATTCAAAGTACTTTCAGCATTTGTCCAACTCTTCACGTCGGAAGTCAAATGCAGAGCAAGGAACAGAACAAAGGGAATCTTCATTTTTAATTCTCTGCAGTACGCAATATGCAACACTATCTGATATTTCTTTGGCCAACACAGACCCAGAGTTAATCCCAGCTTGCTCTATAAAATTACCGAGGAGAATTGTTTCTGGTCCTTGCTTTCTCTTAACCTGTAAATACTACATAAACCCTAAGCAGGTGGTTAACTTAAGCACACAAGTAGCTCAATTAGCTTAAATGATACTATGCACATACTTAAAGTTAAAAATGCTTTCTTGGATCAGGGCTGAAATTAATGCACACACTTCATATCTCAGCAAATCAAAATTCTTAAACTGAAAAGACAGAAAATAGAGCATAGTCTCAAAGTTTTGTCAGAGACACAGAAGAGGCCATTTATAATGGGTTTCCAAAATTGGTTCCTTAAATATAAAGAATGTATAGTTCTCATGTAATATGTAAATTAAGGTGTAAGATTATTAGATAATATCTTAAACAGTACATCAAAATATTTATATATGCATTTCTTTGTAAGGAGCACTCTGCATGATACTTGGGGTCAAAGGATGGATCTTGATTAGTTTAATTATCTTGTGGGGGGGGGGGAGTGGGAAGAGACAGGAAGAAACTATTAAATGTTAAATATTGTTTTCATCTCTTGTAAGCCTCTATTTATTATGTGTTTCAGTCTTTGTGGTTTATGGTAGGCCTATTCAGCCACAGATAGCATTCCAGAGGAGCATGCCATAGTGGACAATACTTCAAAATTAAAATCACTGATTAGTTTTAGTATTTAAAATATTACATTTGTAAATACAGAAATATCTCCATTACCCAACACTTTCACTGTCTGAACCCCTATTTCTAACCAATTTCCTACACATCTCCCTGTTCTATTGACTCCCCATTATATAAATATTCAGGATAACCATAAGGATTCTACTATTTTTAAAATGTTTTTCAAAATAATTATACAAGGACCAATCACTGTTTCAGCATCTCAACTACACGACTGGTGCTGGTGTGTCAGTGATAGCTGCTGTTTTACTGATACCTCTCAGCTGGAAATCCAATCTGATAACAGTTTGCAACAGAGGAATTGCAAGTCAGCATCTGAATGAATGGGAAATTTTCAGGAGATATCAAAGTTGTTATGAGGAAAGCTGTAATGAATTTTTTCTAAATAAATTCAACAGTGGTTTTTGAAAATTCTTGCCTCCCATATGCACTCAATGCTGAACTGGCATCGCAAACTAGGTCAGTCTATGAAGATGGCTGCTTTCTGTTAAAATACTGGATGTATAAATTAAAACATTTTAAAAAATTGAATAGATTTACTTTTTACAGAAAGGTTCTAATTCCAGATAATAATGAAACTTTAGAGAGGTTACAGAGTAGCAGCCGTGTTAGTCTGTATTCGCAAAAAGAAAAGGAGTACTTGTGGCACCTTAGAGACTAACCAATTTATTTGAGCATAAGCTTTCGTGAGCTACAGCTTCCAGTGAGCTGTAGCTCACGAAAGCTTATGCTCAAATAAATTGGTTAGTCTCTAAGGTGCCACAAGTACTCCTTTTCTTTTTAGAGAGGTTAGCAACTCAACAGCATTTCATAGCAAATAGCCACGACCAATTTATTTTACACAAGTTGTTCCCTATGCACCTAACATTCTTTAATATTTTATATGAATAACTGTGTATATGCAAACCCCTGATGGACATTATATTTGCCATTATATAATCCTTTCCCTTCTGGGTGAGGTCAAAAAGCACACGCATCACTATCAGGCAGAATTGCTCCATTCTCCTTTTTGGCAGAAGGGACTGTATTTTTTATTCTGTGTTTGTACAGCTCCTAGCGCAATGGATTCCTGGTCTATGACTAGGGCTTCTCGGTGCTACTTCAATAACAAATAAATAATAATTACGTGTCCAGGAAGATGACAAACATGATTCATGTAAATGTTGTAGGGGCCATCCCCAGAATATTGAATGGGTTTCCATTGGAAATCTCAGTCTCTGCTCACTTTGAGGCGTTTTCAGGATTTTGCCAAAATTTGTATTTTAATTGCACTACATTTTTAAGTAGTTTATTTCACAATAGTTGTTATGAGGACTGAAGCACTTCAAATGGCCAACTTATATATATTCAGTTAACTCACTTACATCTCCCTCTCTCTCATTGCCACTTTATGATCTATTTTTTAATTCTTGAAAGCTCTGCTTAGATTTATCCAATTAACACGTGCTTACATCAACTGAAAGAGCACATAAATCCACACATACAAACGCTACAGTTATACTGTGGAATCTACTAATTTTTACAAAAATGCTGCAAATAATATCAAAGAGCAAACACTTTTTCCTGCTAATAGCATCATGAAGTCATTCCAGTGTTTCTACAGCACATCCGTTACTGTGTTCCATCTATGCCCATGTGGCAGAGGCAAAAGGTAGGATGAGAATAGGGCGCTAGCTTTGTGGTTGATAACAGGATAAGTCTGTTTATGTAAAGGTATAGTATTAAAAAGTTTTATACATACACATCTCTCAATATTTCTATTTTTATAGTATGTGGATTTACACTAAAATACAGTGATGCACATCCAATACTTGACAATATACACTTCATGTCAGACACTAGCAATAAAATACCAAAGCTATAGAAATTAATGCACAACATAGTAGTTTAGTAGGCTACCTAAAGGTAATTTTTACTTTACACACACACAATTGTGCTCCCCTCAATATTTATCAGAAAAGATAGCTGTTTGGGTATAACAGGACAGTAGCTGTCTAACTTTCTACAGTACTGGATTCAAAGCCAGTAATCCTGCAGATTTTTGAACCTATGATGTAGCCTGATTAGCTCAACTTCTTTGTGCGTTAGTTTTTGCACACTTACTCCATTTGTGAGAAAGAGATGCCTTACCTCACCTCATATGAGAGTTATAAAGCTTATTTAATGAGTTTGTCAAGAGCTCAGAAATCCTCAAAAAGACCCTCCACAAAAGAGCAAACTATTCTATTCTTCTCCCCCACAATAGAGTACCTATACAGTCCACAAAATGACATAGCTTTTACCTTTCCTCAGAGTGTACCAGAAGCGTATTTATAAAGTATGTTTAGATGGTAAGCAGAGCCCAAACTAATTTCTTATCCATTTCCCAGAGCAGAAACAGTATTTCAGCTACTGACATACCTCTCTCCCTGGCCTCTGACAATGATTTGCTCTACGGAGTATCATTCATTGTCCCTGTCACAAGCAGCTGTCTGCCATCAAAGTGAAGAAAAAAAATATATTGTGAGCCAACAGATGTCCCCCTTTATTCTCAGTATTCAACTGGGGAGCTGGAAACTGGGGAATGAAGTATCTGCTGAAGAGTGGGAGCAGAATAGATGGTGCTGGGAGTCCAGTTGCATGCATGCGGTACAGTAACAGACACCCCTGGAAGCACAGAACCCTACTGCAACTGCATCCCTGGCTCAGGCCTAATGCTGCCCTGACATTGTGCACCCTGCAATTATATGTTACTTTAACAGAAATGATCAAGAGCACATCTATTTAGATTCAAGGTTATACAGACATTATCTACATCTAAATTCCATCTCAATCTCTATTAAATACTCCCTGGAGCCTCATAATGAGGCTCTTCACATTTCTTCTACCTGTATGCCGTTCAATCTAAATTACCTGCATTTGTCTCTAACAGCTATGAAGTTGGATGTAACTTTTATAAGGCATACTGTACACATGAACAGATTGCATGGAATACATTGCTGTGAGCTTAAGTGCTCTGTTTATTAAAATTGTATTCCCCACCTGTCATCTGAAGATTTTAAAGCACATTAATCAGCTTTATGTGGGAATTACCTCACCTGCCACAGAAATGCAGTCACTTCTGGGGTAGGACCTAACAGCTGTTTAATAGTGCACAGAAACACAACATAGCAGTCAGGAAGTGAAGCAAAATACCATACCTATTTTAAAAGACTGTGGTGACTAAGTATCCATTACTAGTTGGGGTTTAAAAGCCATGAATGCCTAAAACCACTTGGACTCAAGGCAGACAGAAATCACATTGCTATTACCCAACTTCCACAGCAGGAGTTCAGATTTTTTTGCACCACCAGCAGAAGGAGAGAGAGAGAAGGGGAAGTAAAAGGCTACAGAGCACGCTGAAGACAGTAGCTATCGGCTATACGACCTGACCGAAAGCGAAGTGTCATCTTCATCATTAGTTTAGGACCGTGACTACCTCGGCAGGCAGCTCTGGCTAGGGCGGAACCCGTGAGGAGTCAGTCTGAAATCAGCATCCTCAGAGGGGAAGGGTTGCGTGGGGCAGAGTAGCGAGGCGAGGGGATGCAGGAGGGCACGGATTCAGAGCAGGTAAGGCAGGACCAAGCGGACGGAGGCACTCTGCAGAGGAATGTCCTTGGGACCGGCGCTGAGACCAGCCTCGGGAAGGGCGAGTCCGGGTGCCCCGAGAGCAGAGCGCAGGGGGGATTCGGGGCCCCGCTGGGGAGGGCCTGGAGCCTAGCGGGGAGCCCCGAGAAAGGGGTGGAGGGACCCGGGGGAGCCCTAGAGCACGGAGGCAGCGAGCGGGCAAGCGGAGAGGCGCCCTGGGTGAGGAGCGGAGCGGGGCAGCCCCAGGAGGGGGCCTGGGGCAGCCCTGGGGTGGAGGGAAGGCCCCAGGAAGGGGAGGAGGCAGTGCGGGGGGCTGGAGCTGAGGAGGCCAGGCAGAGCGGGACCCGGGTGGGGGGTGACGGGTCTGGCAGAGGGGCCCGGGACAGGGGCAGGGGGGCTGGCCCCCAGGCTCCCTCGCACCAAGCGGCTCCCGGCCCAGCTCCCTTTGTTACAGCAGCCCGAGCCCCGGGAACAAAGGGCGGGCGGGAGCGGGGCCCCGGGCCCGCCGTGCTCACCTGGGTGCGGGGCCAGAGCGGCCCGGGGCAAGCGAAGGGGCGGCGGGCTCCCGGCGGGACGGGCGGCGGCGGCAGGCGCGGGGGCCTGATCCGGAGCCGCGGCAGAGAGAAAGCGAGCGCGAGCGGCCGCCTCCTCCGTCGTGACTCACCGCGGCGGCCCAGCGAGGGAGGCGCCTGGGCGGCTCCGGGGGAGGGACCCGCCGCGTCCCAGCGCCCAGGGCAGCGGTGGCGCCTCAGGCACAACCCGAGGGGGCGGGGCAGAGGGCGGCCTCCCAACCTGGGGGTGGGGCCATGGTGACATCGGAGGAGGAGTTAGAGCCATAGGGAAGGGAGGGACCAGAGAGGTGGAAAGGGGTGTGGCCACGTTTGGGGTGGAGCTACAGTCAAGGGGCGGGACCAGGTAACGGGCGGGGGGCGGGGAAAATGAGTTTAAACCCAGGGGAAGGGGGAGCCCAGCATAGGGAATAGCCAGAGGACGAGGAGTGGGATTAAAACGAAGAGGGGAGGGCAGAAAGAAGTGGGGGTGAGAGCGGCCAAATAACCAGTGGGAGGAGTTAAAAGGTAGGGGGGTGGCTAGCTGGCTGAGAAGGGGGTGGGGGGCTCGAACGAGGACAAAGGGTGTGGTCCCTGATTCAGCAGGAGGAGCCAGCGAGGAGGAGGTGTGGTCAACAAACCTAGGGAAGAGTCCCTCTGGGAAAGGGAAGGGAGGCAAAAGCGGTGGGGAGGAGAAGGGTAAGAACTGGGGCTTAGGGAAGGAAGACAAGAGTGGACTAAACACAGGCTCATTGCAAGGCTGCTAGCACAGTGAGGAATCCACTGATACTGTCATTTAAGCTTCTTACTGAAAGGTTAGTACTGTTAGCAGAGTTGGCTCTAAGTCCAAGTCCTGGTATGAAGTTAGATGCCCACCTTGTTAGGACAGGTTATGAATCAGACTCTGACATTATAAAGCAGTGCCAGGCGATGTTATGAACTCATCCTCGCCTTCCCTCTAGCCATCCTCCTCAACTGGATGTGGCTGTGCTATTACTAGGGCCCTACCAAATTCACAGTCCATATTGGTCAATTTCACGGTCACTGGATTTTAAAAATTGTTAATTTCATTATTTCAGCTATTTAAATATGAAATTTCAGTGTTCTAATTATAGGGAGTTGTGACCCAAAAAGGAGTTGTGTGTGCGGGGGTCGCAAGGTTATTGTAGCGGGGGAGGTTGCAGTACTGCTACCCTTACTTCTGCGCTGCTGCTGGCAACGGCGTTGCCTTCAGAGCTGGCCAGCAGTGGCTGATGGCTGGTAGGTCAGCTCTGAAGGCAGAGCTGCCGCCAGCAGCAGCACAGAAGTAAGGATGGCATGGCATGGCATGGTATGGGATTGCCACCTTTACTTCTGCACTGCTGCCTGCACAGCTGGGCCCTCAGTCAGCAGCAGCCACTCTCCAGCCACCCAGCTCTGAAGGCAGCAGCGCAGCAGTAAGGGTGGCATGGTATTGCCATGCTTACTTCTGTGCTGCTGCGGGTGGGGCATTGTCTTCAGAGCTGGCGCCAGTCACTGCTCTCCAGCCACCCAGCTCTAAAGGCAGCGTAGAAGTAAGGGTGGCTATACCGTGACCCCCCTAAAATAACCTTGCCACCCCCCTGCAACTCCCTTTTGGGTCAGAACCCCCAACTGAGAAATGCTGGTCTCCCTCATAAAATCTGTATAGTATAGGGTAAAAGCATACAAAAGACCAGATTTCATGGTCCATGCATGTTTTTCATGGCCATGAATCTGGTGGGGCCTTAGCTATTACAGTATCTCCAACCCACTATTAAAACACATTCCACTAAGACTAAATTACAGACACCATAACCAGCTATGTTCTAACCCTGCCAAGGAGCTGATATATTAAGAATGCCCAGATTATTGTGACATTCAAGTAATAGGTCTTTTTTGCAAATCTATGAGAAATTGCTTTTATGAGCACAGATGCCACAACCTTCAACTCCTATAATTTTAGGAAGAAGTCACATATGGCCCTTGAGACATTCTGAAGCAGCTACGACATAAAGTCAAAAGTCAAATCTCATGCCTTGGGAAAATTATGTTTCCAAATAAATATGGCACAAGCTTAAACTACTAACAGACTACTGTAGGAGTTCATGTCCAACTGTTCATGCAGCCAGAATGACAGAATCCTTTAACGCTACAAAAGGTGTCAATCACTGGGCTGCATAGTTTAATGAAAATTGTTAACTGATATTTTTTCAATAAAAGTAGGATGGAGATTTTGACTGATGAGAGAAGTTAGCACAAAAATCTCAGTTCTAACACTCTGAGACTGGCTCTGACATGGATTTCTTTTGTGGTCAAGTTGCTTACTTACCTTCCACACAAAGGAGTTGGGGGAACAATGAGTTAAGGCTCAGTGCTCAAAGGTATTTAGGTGCCCAATTCCCATTGAAATAATTGAGGATCTGGGTCTAAGCATTTATAAAATGATTGAGATGAAAAGGGTTAAGTGTTACTTAGTAAATATATCTTTATTCTATTTTATATTTTATCTCAATTACATAAAAATAGTCAGAGCAATGAAATGAGTGGCCCATCCTTTGGTAGTTTATTTAATGACATCAAAGCCTAATGCTACTGAAATCTGTACCCCACTGCCAGTTAATGAAGGTCTTAACATGAAAGCTCTTCCAAAGAGCAAACCCAAGCTGCAGACAGGAACAGGAATGGTGAAAACATGATGTGTTCTGAGATTATTACCAGCACATACACACTGCACAGCAGACAGTAATGATTATTAATTATTTAAGAAAAGAATATGAGAGCACCAGCAAAAGCTGGAAAGAAAAATGCGGAAGCAGCGCTCTGGGATCCTCCAGTTAGAATAACGTTAATTAGCACAATACATGAGGCTGAGGGAAAGATCCAAAAGTACTTTATGGTAGTGAGGAGTTGGAAGCTCCACAATGAAACAATTTTCTCATTTGTAATAGGATGGATTTGCTTCTGAAGGCATTATGGGCAAAGTGTAATTTAAAAATAAAATACTGTACAGGCTCTAGCTCTCCTATCATTTGATTGCTTGGTTGTGTAACATATCCTATAGCAATTTTATATAGTATCATTGTAGCACACAGGTTGAAATGCATACCTCTAGAAAGCTTTTTAGTGAGGGATCTGTAGTATTTTGGGGACCTTTTGGGAATTCTTGAGGTCCTCTTCTTAAAATGAGGGGTTCAAAACAATTCAGTCCCTTCTCCCCTACTATCTCCAACAACAATTCTGAGTTTTGGGATCACTTTGTTTTACAGGTTTTAAGATCTTACAGACTTTTGCTACTAGGCAACTTGCCAATTTACCATCCTATTATTTGTAAAGCACAAGACAGGCAATCAGGAGACCAGGTTTCTCTTGCCAGCTCTGCCATTCACTTTGGCAAGTCATTTAGGGCCTGATTTTCAGAAGTGCTAAGCACCTACAACTCCACCCAGACTATGGAAGATATGGATGCTCTGTGCCTCTGAAAACCAGTCTCAATGGTTGCCTTGGTTTCTCCATCCACAAAATGGGGATAATAAAGTTTATCAATATTGGAAGGATGTTGTGATGCTTAATTCTCTAAAGCAGCATTTCTCAAACTGGGGTCCACAAACCCCTGGGGGTCCCTGAGGGTACTCCAGGGGGTCCACAGGCCAAGCTGATCAACTCCTCCCTGCCTCCCAGCGCCAAACAGGGAGATTTTAGGTGCTAAAAGTCTGATGCAGTGGGGCTAAGGCAGGCTTCCTACCTGCCCTGGCTCTGCACCGCTCCCGGAAGTGGCCAGCATGTCCCTGCAGCCCTTGTGGGGGGTCAGGGGGGTCTCTCTGTGCTGACCCTGCAGCTCCCATTCGCTGGGAACTGCACCCAATGGGAGCTGTGGGGGCAGTGCCTGCGGGCAGGGGCAACACACAGAGACCCCCTGTCCTCCCGCCAGAGGGATGTGCTGATCACTTTCAGGAGCTGCCCAAGGTAAGCACCGCCCAACCAGACTCTCTCCCACAGCCCACACTCAAACTCCCTCCCAGAGCCCACACCCCCACCTGCACCCTAGCCTCCTGCCCCAGCCTGGTGAAAGTGAGTGAGCGTGGAGGAGAGCGAGCGACCGAGGGAGGGGGGATGGAGTGAGCAGGGGGCGGGGTCCCAGATAAGGGGCACTCACTGAACTGGTTTTATGATGTCGACAGGAGAGCTCTCTCCTATCAACATAATACAGCTATGTTAGCACTATTCCACCAGCACAGCTGAATCGGTGCTACTGTAAGCGTGGAAGTGTAGACATGGCCTTAGTTGTTGTTATAGCATATCAAGCTGTAGATGACATGGATTTTTCAGAATACCTCCCAGTCTCTTCTCTTTACTGCTCAGCTTGACGATGATGGTTTCTGTTTAGACATAGCTGCTGTTGGGTTCGAGGGAGCTATGGCTTCTTTCAACAGTGTAGCCCCTCTGTCCCCCTGCTTGATATGGAACAAATAGTCTCTGCTTCAATCAGCTCTTTTCAGACTTCCAATTCTACCTTAATCTGCTTTAAAATTCATTTATGATTCCTTCATAGTCCAGCTGCCTCTACACTCCAAGCCCCTCTGTGTCTGTTGGCATTTCCCCTCATTATGAGCTCCTTCAGTGCCTGTACACAAATGAATCCTGCTTTCATTATCACTTTGACCAAGCAATGTATAACAATAATAGAAAACTGGGCTCCTTTCAAAATTCCTATGGTACCCTACTAGGAACCTATTTTAAATCTGAAACCTTTTTACTTATGACCATTGCTTATGTTTGAGATTTAGTCTGACAATATTTCAGCTGTTTAACTTTAGCCTCTGATGTAAAACACAGTCCAGTGCTTCCTGAAAATCATCTGGTTAATTAATAAATTTTAATTTCCTTCTTTGGGGACATTATTGTAGCCAAGCTGGGATCAAGAGTGATCTCAGAATTTTTCATGACCAGTGGCTAGCAGAGTTCTGGCATTGCCTCTATACTATGTCAGAATAATGTTACAAATATCTGAAATTAAATAATTCAGTAGCCTTCGCTGAACTACTTAGTGCTTAGATTCCACTGTGATGGGTGCACTAGAAATTTCCAGAAAGATTAGATGGAGGTGGGCAAAAAAAGACATGTACCACTAGCCATTTAGTACAAGGGTAGGGCTTAAAATCCCATTTTGTTATGAAATCTGTGCTTAAAGTTCAGAGGCTGAGCATCCTCTTTTCCCCTCAGTCTCATCTGTTAATTGTATTTGAAAATAAAATGTTGTTTCCAGATAAAATTTTGTATTTACAACCCTCCTGACTGTAGTCATTATCTTGCTAGATACTGACTTACCAACAGCACAGGGATTTAACATCAGGCACTGCAAATGGTCTCTATCTTGTTAGGATGCCAGTTTGACAATCAGAGGAAAAGCTTTATTACTTATATATTAAGGACTGTGTGCCAACAAAATTTGCAAGGAGAAAACCCCAGGCACAGCAAAGCACTTGCAATCATTACAGACCCATTTTTGGAAACTGGGTCTTGAATATTTTGTTTTATTAGTAAAGAGGTTAAACCAGTCTTCTGGCATGATGGAAAGAAATTTTCATGACTAGAACTCAAACTCTCAAAATCAAAACATTCGGAGCTGATTAAAACTCCATCCTTAATTTACCCCATGGTTCCAGCATAGCATAGGGAATTCAGCTAAGCACATGATATTGTATACCATGTATGTTACTATACCTATTGGCCTTATAACTGCATTTCCAAACCTACTTATTTGTAGCTATATTTTCACAAGTAGCATATTGTTTTGGATACTCACATTTTTGATAACCAACATTAGACACTTTGGGACTGCTTTTCAGAGTTCCCATTGACTGCAGTTGGGATTTTAGATGCTTAGTGCTTCTGAAAATCAGGCCCAAAATGTCTCAAATTAGGAACACAAAAACTCAGGCACCAAAAATTATGGGTCCCCTCTTGAAAAATGTGACCTTGTTTGTGTAAGGTTGTGTTTTACATTGAAGGAAATTTTCATGAAAGAGGAAAATATAATCACCTGTCAAGGGTTTTGTTTATACTAGGATTTAAAGGTATGTTAAAACATGTTAGCTTACTTATTCTAACTAACATGTTGTAAAAATCTAGGGCAGACAAGGCAGAGTTTATGGGCTAAGTTGGCTGAGCTAAAGCCTATGTGATTACAGCATTTGACTCAAGCTAAGCATTTTTGGTGGAACTGTGGTAAAGCCTTCCTTCTGCGGAGGCCAGAAAGAACCTCTCATGAGGACTAAGATTTCTACAGTTTTTGATGATAAGGTCATTTATAACAGATGTCAAATGTTGCATTTATATAGGTAGTAAAATCTAGTGGTTAGAGCACGGAATCGGGTGTCTTGGGTTCTGTTCCCACGTATGTGACTCACCGCACAGTTATGGGCATGTCACTTTCATTCTCTGTGTCTGTTTCCTTATCTTACCTACCTCACTTGTGCGGTTTAATTAAATGCTTACACTTTGAGATCCTCCCATTGAAGAAAGCAGAGCTATGAAATGTATAATACTTAGACATTCTCTTGCACAAGACAATAGCAGCTCTGGAAGTTTTTACTTGAGTTAATGAGACATAAGATACAGTTTACAGAGACACAGCTTTCTTACTGCTCCAGAGGTGAATTGACTGTCATTCTCTCCCTCTCTGCTTTGGCTGTTGTTTGTTAATAACAAATTTGTTTTTCCTAGGGTTGCTGTGATCCAGTCCAACATTTCCCTGGTTATCTCTTTAAAGTCTTAAATAATTATGGCATAAAGCTTCTTAGGAAAGAGAGATCTGAGGCAACACAGAGCCAGACAACTTTTCTGTGTATCAGGCTGTTAGTTTGGAAGAGGATAAGGGGAGAAGGGAATTCCCAATTTACGTATGTTTGGGATTGATTTTGCTTCCTAATGTGTCAAGACTACTAGAATTCCCTCTCCATTGAGAACAGGTCTTGTTTCTATCCCAAGGAGGCCTACTGCTATCTCACACAGGTCATGGAACTGGTAATATCTCAAGAAACAAAAAAGTCATCACAAAGAAATTACTTAAACAAGTTCATTGCTCCCTGTGACCTTTTACTATGTCCATATTTATGGAAAGGGGCAGGGTCTGCCAGAGGAGAAACGGAGGGTGTGGAAGATGGGGGCTAGTTGGATTCACAAGATGATATTCACTCCTCTAACCAAAAGGCCACAGCACTGCCCAGAACTTGCTATTATGATTAAACAGTTGCAGACCCCAGGCACAACTAGACCAACTGTGTGGAGAACTTCTAGGACAGAGGGAAGCTTGAGCAGCTTGTACCAAGACAAAAATGTCAGCTTCCTCCATGGATCCTACTAAAGAGCTCAGCATGGGAGCATTCCTGCTTATCTTAATAATTGGTGGCTAAGTAGACATAAAACAGAAAGGGACATTTATTCCCTAATAAGCAGAGAGGTTTTCGCCAGGACAGGATGAGGGAGAGAGACACAGAAGAGAGGGAAGGCAGGAAAGTAGGGAACAGCATCTAGATGACATTTACAGCCTTTTTAATTTTCAATAGGCAATTATTTTTCTCTGGACAGGATGGGGAGAAACATAAAATCAGTGTGGTAAAGGGTTTGCAGAAAAAGATAAAGGGATCAGTTTTAATTTGCCTACTATTTCTACCACTAGTGACATCCTACTAAGGTAGCCGCTAAATAGGCTGTAACACTAACACAAAATTCCCTACCCAATTGAACTAGATTCTCCTCAGCTGAGATAACATGATGGGCTCTTAAGAGATCTCTCCGATGAATCTTATATTTTTCCTTTAATGGTAATACAAATGACAATTTGTTACTTCTCCGTTCAAGATTACCCATTAACAAGAGGAAAACAACAGGGGGAGGAAGATGCACACAAAAGTATTCACAGAAGCAAATTTTCCCCTGTTCCTTTTCTTTCTGATCCTACAACCACCACACTAGCCCTACAAAGAAAAGAAAAGATTCAAAAATGAAAAATTATATATGACCAAAATGAACTTTGGGCAGCTGCACTGCCAAGTTTACAGCTGTTTGCATTTTATAATTCTGGCTTTAGAAATAAAATGATAACATATATAATGCTTTTCATCTTCAAAGCACTTTACAAACAATGATTTAACCTCCACTCACACCATGAGGCATGTAAGTATTAAAATCCACATTTTACAGATGGGGAAAAATGAGACAGAGAATGAGTGATTTGCCTGGAGGTCACACATTGAGTCTACTGCAGAGCCAAGAATAGAACCCAGATTTCATGAGTCCAAGGCCTGTGAATTATTAACTACAAGACCATCCTTTCCTCCAGAAGTTGTTTTTTTGTTAAAAGATGATGATGTGAAGAGGAAACACTTGCTAAAACGCAGGATTGAAGAAAAAATGTTTAGATGTTCAGTCTAATGCTTTCCTAGCTGAGCAAATTACCACCATAATAATAGAACATGGATGTGATGGGGAGTTCCAGGCACTTGCTGCTTCCTACTGGAGGCCCTTCTACCATGGCACGCCCCACCCAAAGTAGTAGTAATGCTGAAAAAGGAAGAGCAGTGAGTTCAGACCATCATCCAGCCCCCCAGATTGCCTAGAGAGGCCTCACACGATCAGCCACAGGAAAAACGAGTGAGACTTGGTCCTACTACACCTAGGAGGGCCAGGAGCAGGCAGAGGCCAATCAGGGCCCAGCAGCTCAGATAAAAAGTTGGCTGGTTCTACTAGGGGCCAGTTCTGGGTAAAACAAGGTTGTGTCTACCATAACCCAAGTGATCTGGCCTGGTCAAGGCCTACCCAGGGCAGTGTATGCGTTGTATCTCTGTGAAAGGACTACTGTTTATGTTGTGGACTTTAATGCCCAGCTAGTTAGTCTTAGTTCAATGTTAATTTGTTTTCAGTAAAACCTGAGATAAGCCTGGTCTATGGGGCACCTGGCTCCGGTGAACTCTTGACAAAGCGTTTATCTTTACCATCTACAGAAGCATCAGGGATAGGGTACTGGTGGAGTCATGATACCAAGATCACTAGGGACAATAATGTTTAATATAGCACACTCCCAAGTAACATGATTACTTTGTGATGTGTCTCTGATATTATAGATGTCTCTCTGATATTACTGTAGCCATTTAAAAACTGGTTATCTTAGAGAAATATTTTGTGAAGCCAACATGTAAGTAGCACATAGTGTCATTGTCTCCCTTTGTAAATTACATCGATGGCTAAGGCATTCTGTGGGAAGTCCCCAACCCTAGGGTTAAGATACACATTTTTTACCCCACCCAAACTGTGACCAGGCACATCTGCTTAGCCCACAGTACTCTGCAACGATTTTGACAGTTAATCTTGGAGTCTCTTTTGGCATGCGTCCCATCTCACCTTTACCTTCCTAAATCGGGGAACTTCTGGGGGGGAAAAAAAACAAAAGTTAGGCCCATCTACCTCCTTCTCTACTTTCCATCACAGTAAATAATTCTGTTGCAGCAATTCACATTTGATTGTTTGTGGAGTGGGGAAAGTTTTTTTTTTCCAAACAGAGAATTCAGAATGCTTTGAGACAAACACAAAGAGGAAGCTTCCACTCGACAAATTCAGCGTTCATGTCCTTCCTAATCATGTTTCAAACATTTCATCACTAAATTCACTGGAACACCACTGACCTCTTCTGTAGGGAACCTCTCTTGCATTATAAAATAATCTATGACTAGTGTTTATTAAAAATCCACTCTTGCTCCCACATACCTAACACACAAAGATACTGAGTAAGGGAGCCATTTTGATAGCAATCTTGCAACTTCCTATAGAATGGAGCCTTTAAAAAACCCACAAGTATTTGCAAAGCAATTAAAATATAAAATAGCATTTCTTTTAGCAGTTAACACCTCCTTTCTAGTACTGGAGAGAAGGGAAGCAATTTCCATGTTGTCATACAGTAAGCTCACTGGGATCTGTGGGAACTCTGAAAGATTTCATTTACATATTAATGCTGCAAGCATTTCGGGAGGGGAAGCTGAGAGTTATTTAGCCCCAATAATGAGCAGAGTAAAAGACAGAGGAGAGGAAGGTTAAAGTCCCCATGGACTGTTTTGTTTTGTTTTCAATAATTTTAGACTGTCTATAATGCCCTTTAATAAGCTGCTTTCTCAGTTGTGAAGCTACAGCAGCCTTTGTGTGAGTGAAGATAATACTGTCCCAGACAGCGAAACAAAAAGCTGTGATATTATGGACTAAGGATCCCACCTAAAAGAGACGATTGTTTTGCCTCTATTGATTTATGTGGGTTTTTTTCATAAGGTAGTGGCTTTTAGAAACATGTCTATCAAAATAAAATTATTTTTGAAATCCCTTCCTGGTTATTTATTACAACCTTAGTTTACAACTAAAGGAATTAGACAAAGCCTCATTTACCTTTTCATCCTTCATGATGTTTGTTTAGGATTTATTTATTACACTTTCTACACTATTCAAACAAACTGGACTGGTCCAGTTTTACTTACTATTTATAGTCAATGTCACTGTCTAGTACCATTAGATAGCTCTCGTGTATAGCATTTGGGTTTTCAACACTGTAGTGGATTATTTGTGTAAATTGAGTAAGAAAAACACACTTCATTAAATTGAAAAAAATATAGTTTGATTTTCTACCAAACCTATAGTTTGGTAGAAACCTACTAAAAAAATCATCCCCTTTTTTAAAATTAAAACTCTAAAGTTCCACAGAGTGTATCAGAGAAGGATGTCCTGAAAACTGTGGGTTCAATTTCAGTGCTGGTTAAATAGGCACAACTTTACTGATGTCAACAGAATTATACCTGCTTATACTTTAAGTTAATTTGTCCCAAAGTTTCATAATCACACTCTCTGGATTGAAAGCATCTGATACCATGAACCATTATTATTTTAGAAACAATCCTAAATACTATCTTTTTTTCAGTATTTGCCTTCCTTAATTTTTATAATTAAGGGCATTTACATGAAAACAGGATCTATCTTTCTTAAAATTCTGTCTGATCTTTGCCCATCTTAAGTCACCATTCTTTCTTTGACAGCACAACTGCTTGCTATAGAAATCATATATTTCAGGTAAGGAGCAAGGAGATAAACCATGTTCCGGAAAACTTGCAAATTGTCAAGATTTCCCATGAGGCTGCAGTAACTAACCAAAATTAAAGACGTTAGGCTTTTAGAAAGTTGCTTTCACTCACACAGCAACAACTCTGAACACACAGAGGACACTGCATCTAGAGTAACAAACAGTTTGAAGAGTCACCAAAAAATGAAGTACCACCTCCTAGGAACATCAGAATATTATCTGGTGCTAAAAGCTCTTGGACACACACTCGCCTCCTTAACTATACAGTAGAAAATCTTTATTCCTTCTTACTTTATAATTTACCTACTACAATGCGAACAAATCTCTGCATTTAATCATTCCATTCCATAGCTTTAATTTAAAAATGAATTCCCTCATTAAATATCTATCAGAAAAATAATTTCAGTATACATAGAATTTCTAAGAAATAAAGGGTAGATTTCTTCTCTTACCAGATTTCTGTCTCTATCAAAAGCTTGTTAGAATGGGGACTGACTGCGTCTGTGACTCATGAACACATCAGATTTCCACAGTCACGCTTTCTCTGTGGGGTGCTGTATAATAATAGTATGTCACTCTACTCTCAGCCAGCTGCTCCATTTGTCAATGATATTTCATACACTTCCTCCACATTTAAAGCTTTAAAAAAAAAAAAAAAGAGGAAGGGACAGTTCGTATCTAAAACAGCTAGTCAAAAGGGAGAAAATATAACAATCTTCATCAAATGTCTGAATCTAAGTTGTGCAGGATTAAAGTGAAATTAATTCTCTGTATGAGCTAGAAGTAATAAAATTGTATCAGTGGAAACAAAATCCCTCCAGATGTACTGTGATAAGGAACCTTAGGATTCTGGCATCCAGGTGCAGGGCAGACTGAACCTGATAAGGAGTTGGACAAGCTTATTTTCTTCTGTAGAAAGGAAAAGAAATCCTAGCTGATACAGAGCTGTAAAATGTGCATCTGAGAAATGTTCTTATGGCTGGAGAAAAGGTTCAGACATAAGCGGTGCTAAAAGGAGAAGGAAGATTGCATGAAAGGCTGTTAGAGAAACATCTACAGCTCCTGGTATCATTAGGTCAACATCCAAATTTAAACTGAGAGGAAGACCTGGCACATATGCCTTCAATAAGTAGTCACGCAAAACTCACCAGTGAAAAAAAGACTTCCTGCTCAAACTGGCATGAAGTATTTGCAGATACCGAGCTAGAAAGTAATACTGCCAGTACTGTAACTGTTTGAATGATCCCCACTATTGAATGTACAGAACCAGTGTGCACTGATATTTTACAGTTACAAGAACAATGAATGGAACACACATCTAAAGCACCAAGTACAGTTCTTCCATTTGTACTGAGAAGCAACCACTACCCATCTACAAAAGCAAATGCTGTAAGCCCTATTTAGTACTATACCAACTGAGTCAGAGGCCTGATTGCCACACAGTAAAAAGCTGTAGTGCGCACAGGACCAAATTGTCTTCCAGAACCAGGCTAAGACCCTGGACAGTATGAGGTTTTAGCTCCACCTAAACTCTGAGTTTGTCCTGGATTTTAACCTAATTCTGGCCACAC
Organism: Natator depressus; assembly: GCF_965152275.1. Classification (NCBI taxonomy): domain Eukaryota; kingdom Metazoa; phylum Chordata; order Testudines; family Cheloniidae; genus Natator; species Natator depressus. The sequence goes on along the minus strand of NC_134251.1, from coordinate 12,875,010 downwards.
AGGCCCCATTTGCACTTCAGCTTTTAACCATGTGGTAAGCAGGTCACGAGACAACAGTGTTGCAACTGACACCTCTGATTCAGTTATAGCATAGACCAGGATTATGATTGGGGCTGTTTGTTTCTACTTACAACCTATTTCATGCTGCCCCAGAAATCTGGAGAAATAATGGTAGCTTGTAGTCGATACATCCTGGGCAACAGCAAGAGGTCACAGAGTGGGCCTCTCACTGCCATTTCCTAGTGCTTCCCTGTCTTTTCAATACACAAGGTTAAATTACTCCAGAAGACTCCCAACAGGGCTTCCATTGTCTGCCAATCAACACTCAGAGACACAATGGCATTCATTCATGTCCAGAGCAAACATGCAGGCAGCGAATGTTGGTATGTGTACTCTCATTTTGGATTTTTTGGGAACAGTTTGTCTGAAATCCTGTCTTTCTACAAACAGTTTTTTTTAAAAAAAAAGTTACAATGTGTTTTTATGCTTAAGCTATTCAGTAGGGACTAACTCCAGACAAGACTGAATTTTACAGGCAAGCTAAGGAATAGCCCTGAAAACTGACCCATTTGCTGGGACTCTGAACTTGTTTCTGAAAAGATCTACTCACTGCCATCACACTGAAAATGATGATATTTTAATAGAGAAATACACATTCAGAAAAGTGGAAAATAGTTGATCCCTTTCAAAGAAGACAATCATAGCCAGTTTGATTTTGTGTTTTTGAAATACCACTTAGTGTTTAGCCTCAGAGCTACATTGCTATGGGGTACAGACACTGAGGTCCCAAAGTGCACTTTAAGACTGTTCACTTTACGTTGTCTTGTGACTAAGATTGAAGTCCTTCCCCTTTCCCCAACAACAGTTTACAAAAAAAATCAAATGAGCAAAAAAACCTAGTTACAATATGATAGAAGTCCAATGTTGTTGACAACAGGAAAGACTCTAGCCCCATACACCTCTTCATTGCTTTGATTTTTCTACTTCAACACTGGCCAGAGCAAAGACTTTGTCTCCAGAACCTATGGAGGGAAAATAGAAATAAAAATTGTCTTTATCCCATCACCACCATCCCAGTTTAGAGAAACAGTAAGTTATTAGCAGGGACTGTGTTTTGGAGGGGTTCATTTTTGATACCTTGAATCAGACAAAACTACACAAGAGTACTTTTGGGGCAAGAAGTCAAACCTACATTTTGAAAACAAAAACATTTCAGGTATAACTTGTCAAAAAATGGGGCCATGTTCTGGCTTCAGCTATATTACATGCATGCCTGAAAAGCTGTGGCCAGGAAAGGAGCTGCAAGGCTGATGGCATCCACCCAATTCTAACCCCGTTCTAAACCTAACGAGATCCAAGCTTCCCAGGACCTTTAAGCCATGAGAAGATGCATTCCAGGGTAAGGCCTCAAGTTCAGCAAGTTCACACACTGACCTGGCCCTTCACACGCTATCCCACAACGATTACCCCTGCTTCACTGGAAGCATGCACGGGGCAAAGAGGAGTAGTCAGAATAGAAGCTCACAGTAAGCACTGCTACCTCCCCAGTTTGAGAAGCAATTGGACAGAAATCTGGCCCAGAAGAATCTAGATTTAATATTGGAACGTGTTGATATGCGAAATTAATTGCATACTGAATGCACGTTCAGTCTTGCCACTTTGGTAGGGGGGTCTGGTTATGACAGTGGTGGGAGAAGATGCGTTTCACCCCTGTACCGTTTGTTGCTATGGCAAGAAACTGCAGAGCTCTCAGGGCCAAGAAGGGAAAAGGCTTTTTTTCCAGGAGTGCTGGAAAAGGACAACGAATTTGAGCAGAAATCATGTTTAACCCTAAAAATGTTGTCCCTATTTACTAGGCATAACTCTCAAGGCCTCCCAAATACGTGGGACACTTAATGGTTTAGTCCACATTAGGTTTCTTCCACATTGTACTTATTTTTTCATAGAGCAGTATATATAAATTTTACCAGCATTATACTAGGACATATATTTTTAAGTGGCATGGATATTTTTGTTCAGATTTTTCCCTTTTAGATCAGGAGTCATGTAGCCATTTCTTTCCACTAGTGCACAGGGATGCTGAGAAGCTTTGATATTAGGGGTATGAAGAAACTTACCAAGGTTACTAGAGACTCTCTCAAACTGGCTGAGGGCTGCACCTGCATTTGCTGACAGGAAAGTCTCATCATCTGGAGTCAGCTGAACCAAAAAAACCAGATACATATATATGAAATGAACACCTTAATTGCATAATTTTTTTCACTTTGTATGAAATACTTCAGCCTGTAGAACCTGTGAATCTGATATGCTTTTAAAGGGATGGCATTATCTGACTGGTGTGAATGCAAATTAAGCGCTGGTGAAAGGTGCCAGATAGAAAGAATTTTTGTCTCCAGGGCTGTCAATCAACAGAAAAGGAAGAGCACAAGCAGCATTGCTGCAAGCTTCAGCCAATTGTATCATTGAACCTCAATGCCCAACTGCAGAGACTACTTTTAGGAGAGGAGGCCAGCCTTCATCTTTGTGCTGAGGCTGTCAACAAGGATGCGAGCCACAATGGTGCTTTTGTAATTTGGACACCTAGCCACGAGGAAATGGATACCAGTCCAAAGTTATTTCACATAGGCCAACGAACAGTCTAACAGCTTTCAGCCACTACCCACCTTGGCCATATTAAAGCCAATGCCTTGGAGATGACAGTCCGTTTCATTACAATGCTGAACCATCTGGTCACGTGCACATGTATTTTGGTTTTTATCGTGTGGCACTCCAATGCTTTGTGACAAGTGACATTTATGTATATACAATAATGAATTAATATCACAAAGTTGAAAAAGCCGGGAAATTCAGAGGTAAGATCAGCTTATTATTTAGGAACCCATCAAGACTGTATTCTGATTACTAAAGCAAGACAGAAATTGATGTGCCTGATACAAGCCTTCCAAAGTGTCGGTATTATGGCAAATTCCTGTGGGTTAAGCCTGCTGCATTCCTTTAGGAGCCCTGAGCCTCCTCCCTGTTTTGTCACCTCACACCCACCATCTTCAAGGACCCAACTCTCCTGGAAGAGAAGGACTGTACAGGATTCCTTTCCCAGTGTTTGGGTGCCCTGTCTTTGAAGCACTCCCAGGTCCTGGCTACTCATGGAGTGGGAGTTTGCACCTAGAAAAGGAGCCCTGATAGCTATGCTATTCTGGAAATACCCTATTTTTAAAAAAAAAACTTTCAAAAGACAAAACCAGTGTAGCTCTAACATACTGATAAGACTATTTTACTGCCCTGTACCAATGGCAAAAATTGAACACTTGTGAAATAATTATTTAGATGAAGGAAAGAACTGAATACATATCAGAATAATGGAGAGCATGAGTTCCCTTTAAACATTATAGACTCCTTTCCAGGCTTTAGTTCTTGAAAATATAAGATATACTATAGCCATCAGGTAAAGGAGATCAACATTGTAAAGTAACTGGAAAACTGGAGAAAAATTATAAATAAATTACTTAACTTAGCTCTGCTGCATAATTACTCATTTAGCAACCTGTTGCAATGCAAATGCTTTAGAGGACCGTTTCATTGGAACAGATCTTCATGCTCTTTAGCCCTTACATAGCATTTTATCACTTCAATGTGTTGTACAGACATCAAATTAACCTTCACAATTCTGTGAGGTAGGTTAATCTTAATTTTAAAAATAAGAAATACAGGTGAAGTATCATGCTCAAAATACAGAGTACCAGTTGGGATTAGAACCCAAGAGTTCCTGACTCTTATCTTCCTATCCAATATACTATGCCACACAGCCTCTCATGGAAAGTGCTGTACACTTAGAGATGTACTGAAATGCATTTCAACACAACATCCTAAATTAACAACAGATTGGATGGAAACACTTAAATTACAAATAAATGCCTTTCAAACCAAAGTATTTGAAAATCATGTCCTCCTTCATCCTTCCTCAGCCACCCAAATCCCAGTTCAAGTTTGTGCGTGTTTCCTTTAAGACCTGATGAAATCAGAGGTCCTGTCTACACTGTAACTTAAATCAGTACTGTAACCAATTAGCCTCTTAGAGCCAACTCAGCATGGTTTGAGCCCACACAAAACATGGTAATATATGGCTAGCACTTTGAAAATTAGCCACATGTTCAGCACACTTTTAATTCTGGGGGCATTCTGCGGCAAAAAAATTAAAAATTCTACACACAATATTTCAAAATTCTGCAAATTTTATTTGTCAAAATGGCACTACATAATCACGCCAGTTTCAATTATTTTGGTAATTTATTTCAAAATACCGGTCAGCAAGTATGTCTGTAACAATACAGACACACACAAAAATTCCTCCAGAAGTAGAGAGTTAAAGAAACCCCTATGACAACCCAGGTCCTGTTTCTCTGCCCCCTTCTCTCCCCAGAGCCAGACCGGAGGGCCAGACACCCACAACCCCTCTCTCCGAATCCAACTGCGGCACCCCCCCCCCCGAGCCAATACACCTAAACCCCTCCCCCCTCCAAAGCACAGCCACGAGGCCTCCCCTAGACCAGATACCTGCATCCCCTCCAACCCCGAGCCCAGACCCAGGGCCCTCCCTTGCCCAGATACCCACACTCCCTTCCCTCAGAACCCAGCTGCAGGCACCCCCCTTGCCCAGATCCCACACCCCCTCCCCACCCCCAAAGCTCAGACACCTGCCCCCTCTCCCCCCACCAGAGCCCAGCCGTGGTCCCCCCTCAGCCCAGACACCCACCCCCTACCCCCACAGAACCCAGGGATCCAGAGGGAGAAACAGTCTGATACTCAGTCCCACGCTTGCACAGTTTCCTGCGCTGCCCTCTCCTTCCCCCAGGGAGCGTGGGGAACTGCAGCTACCAGGAACCCTCTAGCTCCCTCTCCCTGGCAGTGTCTTCTATGTGAGAGCTGTGCTCTGCTGGGTCCAGTGGCGGCCAGCAGCACTGCAGTCCATGTCTGTGCAAGAAGGAAATTCTGCGCACATGTTAATTTCTTCAAAATTCTGCATTGCGCAGTGGCGCAGAATTCCCCCAGGAGTAACACTTTCGCAGTATACACAGACAGCTTCCCTATCAGTACTTAGTACATAACTGGTTTCTCCCTCCCAGTTTCTGTACCTGGAACAATGTTCTACCTCACTTGTCTACTGGGAATGTCTAAGATAGTAAATGACAGCTAATTACGTTCTCTTATAATCTATTCATATAAACATAGATAGGCAGTGTGGTAGATGTACACACAAAAAAGCAAACAAAGGACTGTGCAGCTTTTCTCACAACTTTGTGTACACAACTGCATTAATGGTTCAAATTAATGTGCTAGACTTGTATTTACAGTGTAGATGGGGCCCAATATCGACAATATTGTAAAGAGTGCAGCTCCTTGCTTTGCTTTAGTAGTTAGTGATGTTATTAACTCTCACAAGAGAAACACAGATACTTGAACTCAGACTTTGGCAGCTTAAAAAAAGTCTTCCATTTAAACTACAATTAACTAAGTCTATCCAAGTAGTCTGTTAATGATTTAAAATCTTAAGTAACTTTTTGCAGTTATTTCTTCCAAGCCATTTTAAGCATCAGCATCTTTTGGGAAAGTCCAAGAATAAAAATCTTTTGGAAGAAGGTATTGATTAAAATTAATACCATAACTGGGACACAAGAGCATAAAATACAAGTCATGTCTTCCACACGAAATATCCAAACCCCAGGCACTATCAAAAGAAAACAACAAATGAAATATTATTCAAGTAACTCAGCAGCGCCAAGACACTGGAAAGCTAATGTGAATCTGACATCACAAAATTAGGATCTTCCTCAATGGAAACTGTTTCCTTTTTAAAGCTAACACACATGGGGACCATTTCCTTCACAGACTGGCAATAGGAAAATATAACTGTTCCCCTCATCCCTCTAGTGGTTAGGGACAAGAATTAAGAGTCAGGATTCCTGGGTTCTATTCCCAGTAATTCCATACATGTAGCACGTCACTTAACGTCCCTAATTCAGTTTACTCACCTGCATAGTGCGGATAATACCTACCTTTCAGGGGTGAAGTAAGACACTGTATTATTGTAAGCCTTTGATATTTTCTTTCCATGGCTGGGTGGTTAATTAGGCAACGAGTAGTATTGCAGCTTGTTTTAAGCAGGTACAAATTGATGTTAGTTATATGTCATGCACTCAGATGACAATCAATGAGTCCACTTTAAATTAAGGTTGTGATCAACCATCCATGAAAGGGTTTATACAAATGCTCAGTATTGTTCTCTGTACTATCCATAGCATACTCTTCAGGGAGGCTGAGTGCCACTGAAATGTAGGTTATATCTGAACTATGAGTCAGGAGTCTGATTCCCCTGCTCTCATCAAGCTAGCGCAAGTATAAAGCGCAATATAGCCACAGTAGCATAGGCAATAGAGGCACAGCTGGGTTTCAGGAGGGTTTGCATTCGGCACAGCTCAACTATGCTTCCACTGCCACGGCAGCTACATTGCTATTTATGCTCTTGCTCGCTCAGTGAGAGCTAGTGCAAGTATGTGTACACAAGCAGGGGACTGACATCCCCTAGCTTGTAGTGTAGATGTAGCCATAGGGATGCTTCTGCCATGAGGCTTCTTTTTGTATTACATAATATAACTGCATTCTCTCCACACATATTTAATGCACACAAAAACAAAACAAGTGTTTAGCAAGAAAGAACTTCAATTCCTTTCTCATAGACTTTAAGGTCAGAAGAGACCATCATAATCATAGCTCAATGAATGACAGGTATCAATGCTCATATCGTTACCTTCTCTCCAAGCTTCCTGAGGGCAGTTAGGATTTCCCCTTTCTGCTGTGTGTATAGGTCCCGTCCCAGTTTCCCAACCATCAGATCTCGGTCCATCTGAACAAGAAAGAATATTTTTTTCAAATGTGAAAAATCTCACATGAAACTAGTAGAAAATTAACAACCTAACCACCCTTACAGCCTACATTTAGATTCCTTTTAAAATAATCCTGTGAATGAGTATGACAATTGTGAAAGTGAGGGCCTAACAGAGGCACCCATGGTGTGGTAAAGAGCCATGAAACACCCACCCCCAGCTCTGCAAGTGCCTTTTAATCCTAACTTCAGCATGTTTGGCTATTTCAATCTTGGACCAGTTTTGAACAGAGGTTGCTATTTATGTCAAGTTGTGTGGTAATATTCTGAGGACCAACATCCACTAGGATAAGGCCACCACACTTCATTTCACTTCTATCCTATCCAGAATCGGAATCCAAATCTCTGGAGATGAAAGGCTAGTGCACCAGCCAGTCTCTCAACCTGAGTTCCAGGATCATGGCTCTTCTTCTGAATTTATATTTGTGATAATGGAAGTATTTCTGGTGCTCAGTTTACTATTGGTTACCAGATTTTTTGGTCTGTATTAGGAAAATGAGGGGGGAAGGAATGAACACAAGTAACATTTTCAGCCCCCATGCCCAACAGTGAGATAGCTATTTGAAGCTGACCAGATTCTGAAAGGCATCAGAAGATTCTCTGTCACCACAAAATTCACACTGACCCTTAATTTGTGGAGACTGGAAGGACAAAAATCAGGCCAGTTGAAATAAATCTATTAGAGTTAGATTCTGTCTACAGGAATCTTTACCTCTGCCAACCTTGTCCGTAACTGCCCTGGCTGTTTCTTTGCAAACATTCTAATGACTTCTGGAGTTTTAAAAGCTGGCTGATGGCTGCTTGTATAGCCTGCAAAAAAAAGAACAAGCTAAAAGAATGAGTACACCCAATAGCAAACATCATGAAATACAACCACATTACACCAGATTCACAAATGCTGAACAGCACCCTCTGCCTCAGTTGGTAAGAGACACTCAAGGCCATGTCTACACTATCACTTATGTCGGCAAAACTTGTGTCACTCAGGGTATGGGAATGGGATGGGAATCTGGGAGGCAGTGACCATGAGTTGGTTGAGTTCAGGATCCTGACGCAGGGAAGAAAGGTAAGCAGCAGGATACGGACCCTGGACTTCAGGAAATCAGACTTCGACTCCCTCAGGGAACAGATGGCCAGGATCCCCTGGGGGACTAACATGAAGGGGAAGGGAATCCAGGAGAGCTGGCTGTATTTCAAGGAATACCTGTTGAGGTTACAGGGACAAACCATCCCGATGAGTCGAAAGAATAGTAAACATGGCAGGCGACCAGCTTGGCTTAATGGTGAAATCCTAGCAGATCTTAAACATAAAAAAGAAGCTTACAAGAAGTGGAAGGTTGGACATATGACCAGGGAAGAGTATAAAAATATTGCTCGGGCATGTAGGAAAGGTATCAGGAGGGCCAAATCGCACCTGGAGCTGCAGCTAGCAAGAGATGTCAAGAGTAACAAGAAGGGTTTCTTCAGGTATGTTGGCAACAAGAAGAAAGCCAAGGAAAGTGTGGGCCCCTTACTGAATGAGGGAGGCAACCTAGTGACAGAGGATGTGGAAAAAGCTAATGTACTCAATGCTTTTTTTGCCTCTGTTTTCACTAACAAGGTCAGCTCCCAGACTGCTGCGCTGGGCATCACAAAATGGGGAAGAGATGGCCAGCCCTCTGTGGAGATAGAGGTGGTTAGGGACTATTTAGAAAAGCTGGACGTGCACAAGTCCATGGGGCCGGACGAGTTGCATCCGAGAGTGCTGAAGGAATTGGCGGCTGTGATTGCAGAGCCCTTGGCCATTATCTTTGAAAACTCGTGGCGAACGGGGGAAGTCCCGGATGACTGGAAAAAGGCTAATGTAGTGCCAATCTTTAAAAAAGGGAAGAAGGAGGATCCTGGGAACTACAGGCCAGTCAGCCTCACCTCAGTCCCTGGAAAAATCATGGAGCAGGTCCTCAAAGAATCAATCCTGAAGCACTTACATGAGAGGAAAGTGATCAGGAACAGTCAGCATGGATTCACCAAGGGAAGGTCATGCCTGACTAATCTAATCGCCTTTTATGATGAGATTACTGGTTCTGTGGATGAAGGGAAAGCAGTGGATGTATTGTTTCTTGACTTTAGCAAAGCTTTTGACACGGTCTCCCACGGTATTCTTGTCAGCAAGTTAAGGAAGTATGGGCTGGATGAATGCACTATAAGGTGGGTAGAAAGCTGGCTAGATTGTCGGACTCAACGGGTAGTGATCAATGGCTCCATGTCTAGTTGGCAGCCGGTGTCAAGTGGAGTGCCCCAGGGGTCGGTCCTGGGGCCGGTTTTGTTCAATATCTTCATAAATGATCTGGAGGATGGTGTGGATTGCACTCTCAGCAAATTTGCGGATGATACTAAACTGGGAGGAGTGGTAGATACGCTGGAGGGGAGGGATAGGATACAGAAGGACCTAGACAAATCGGAGGATTGGGCCAAAAGAAATCTGATGAGGTTCAATAAGGATAAGTGCAGGGTCCTGCACTTAGGATGGAAGAATCCAATGCACCGCTACAGACTAGGGACCGAATGGCTAGGCAGCAGTTCTGCGGAAAAGGACCTAGGGGTGACAGTGGACGAGAAGCTGGATATGAGTCAGCAGTGTGCCCTTGTTGCCAAGAAGGCCAATGGCATTTTGGGATGTATAAGTAGGGGCATAGCGAGCAGATCGAGGGACGTGATCGTTCCGCTCTATTCGACACTGGTGAGGCCTCATCTGGAGTACTGTGTCCAGTTTTGGGCCCCACACTACAAGAAGGATGTGGATAAATTGGAGAGAGTCCAGCGAAGGGCAACAAAAATGATTAGGGGTCTAGAGCACATGACTTATGAGGAGAGGCTGAGGGAGCTGGGATTGTTTAGTCTGCAGAAAAGAAGAATGAGGGGGGATTTGATAGCTGCTTTCAACTACCTGCAAGGGGGTTCCAAAGAGGATGGCTCTAGACTGTTCTCAATGGTAGCAGATGACAGAACGAGGAGTAATGGTCTCAAGTTGCAATGGGGGAGGTTTAGATTGGATATTAGGAAAAACTTTTTCACTAAGAGGGTGGTGAAACACTGGAATGCGTTACCTAGGGAGGTGGTAGAATCTCCTTCCTTAGAGGTTTTTAAGGTCAGGCTTGACAAAGCCCTGGCTGGAATGATTTAACTGGGAATTGGTCCTGCTTCGAGCAGGGGGTTGGACTAGATGACCTTCTGGGGTCCCTTCCAACCCTAATATTCTATGATTCTAGGTGTAAAAAACACACACCCCCGAGCAACATACGTTTCGCCGGCACAAGTGGTAGTGTGCACAGCGCTATGTCGGCAGGAGAGTTTCTCCCGCCGACATAGCTACCAATGCTCGTTGCAGGTGGTTTAATTATGTTGATGGGCCAGGGCACCTATGCCTGGAGACAGGCAGGTGGGGGTGGCCAAGAATGGAGCGTGAGAGGAGCTAATGTGAGGCAAACCCAATGGGAGCCTGGGGGATAGTGAGGGGAGCAGGGTCCAGGTCATAAGTGAGGAGGCTGGCAGAGCAGTGGTGTGGGCCGGGGCTATAGCAGCTGGAAGAGCTGAGGGAGCAGAGCATCAGGTGCCATTGGTGGGCAAAGGGGAACAGGAAGTGCAGCACAGGGTTGTGGCAGGACACACCAGGGAAGTGGGGCATGAAGGAGGACGATGGCTCTGGGGGTAGTGGAGACAGAACTGCCATTCTGTTAAAGATTAGAAGGGTCCAGACTGCCAAGCTGGAGGTGGGCAAGCCCCTTCCCTCTGACTTGCATCCTAGCCGAATTTTCTTTAGGTGTGCCGAATTACCGCCGCTCGGGATACCCAAGGTATTTACACCTAGTACTGTATTAGGGACAGAAAGCAGGTCTCAAGCAGAAGAAACCAAGGATGATGATACTCTTGACCAGCGGCTGTAACAATCGTGGGGGGAGCGAACATAAGAAAAATTTTCCGTAAAAAACACCTTTTTCTTTTTCAGAATTGTTCTTCGTCTAGTTCAGATCCTTAAATTTCCAAACCATATACTGAGGATGGGAACAAACACTACCCTTTGTAAACATTCCTCCTTAACTTTTGGGCTTTTTTGCTTTATTACGTATTCTACTCCCCTTATGGGATTAGGCGGCACAGTAAAAGTGTCTCTTCTGTTTCTGTAACACTTTGATCTTATTTGAATAACTAACTTAGCATTTCAATTTGAAATTCTTTTCTCCCCCTCATCCTGAAACTCCATTTAAATCATTTAAAGCTAAGAAGAAACTGAGACAGGAGGGCTGGATTGGCGCTATGGTATAGCTAGACGGGAGAAGAAGAAAGACGCTAGGGAACAGGGGTCTGTATTGGGACTGTGAGGGAGCCAGGCAGGAACTGCGGGGGTCTGAAGAGGAGCTAGGTGATGGGGGAAGGGGGGGGGAGGCTCGACTACGGTTATGGGGGAGCTGGAGAAGGGCAGATTTTGGAATCAGGAAGGGGTCTCTAATCTATTCTTGCACCAGGGTCCTCTGGAGCCTTGCTATGCCACCCAGCAGATGGGGTAGGAACGTCTCACAACGTGTTGCCCTAAACCTAGTTGGTGGGGTCTCCCCCACCATCTTTCATATCAGACTCCACTTAGTAAGGTGTCCGCTATATTTAAGCCCTGCCCTGGAGATACACAACTGTATTTCTACATGTTTAATTACCCTGATTCTTAAATATAGCTTTACTTTAAAAGACTACAGATTAAATCAACATATACTCGATTAATGTGGAATATTCATATGTATGTGTGTGTGTGTGTAGAACAGACAAATACAAAGGTGTAAATCACATACACACATACATACACACACACACACACCCCAGTATGTATTTTCACCTTCTTTTTCACAAACTATAGGTATAACATATGCTATCTTTAGAAAGATACCACAGAGGAGACTATGAATCGTCCTTACCAGCTGCATCCCACTGAGTTCATCTATCAAAGTCATATTTCCAGACATGATCTTCTTCAGTGAGTCATTGAACTCATTTAACTGTTCTAGAGTTTCTTTTTTGGTTTCTTCATATTCATCTGCATCCAGTTCCTCTCTAAAGGAAATTCAACAAGCCACATCAACTCACAGGATTAAACCCAGAAAGACATATTTTTTAACCTTAATATTGTGCTAGATGAGGTAATACAGGGTAAAATTAAAAATAAAAGTAAAGTAATACCTATGTGTGGAGTAAAGGTCCCCACGCCCATAGCTAGCCATGGTAAGGACGGAGCTGAGGCTTTGAACCTTGGTACCATGAGGGAACATTTGTGCAGTTCCAATGGGAACTACTTTTTTAAAACATACCTGAAGCTCAGTCATGAACATGAAATAGCTTCCTTAAAGAAAAAAGAAAAGGAGTACTTGTGGCACCTTAGAGACTAACCAGTTTATTTGAGCATGAGCTTTCGTGAGCTACAGCTCACTTCATCGGATGCATAGCATATCGTGGAAACTGCAGAAGACATTATATACACACAGAGACCATGAAACAAAACTTCCTCCCACCCCACTCTCCTGCTGGTAACAGCTTATCTAAAGTGATCTTCAAGTAGGGGCATTTCCAGCACAAATCCAGGTTTTCTCACCCTTCCCCCCCACCCCACATACACACTCACCCTCCTGCTGGCAATAGCCCATCCCTCTTTGAAACCTCTCTTTATAATGCGCATGATAATCAAGGTGGGTCATTTCCAGCACTAATCCAGGTTTTCTCACCCCCCTCACCCCCCTCCAAAAACCACACACACAAACTCACTCTAACCCCCCCCAAGACGTTCTGGTTAAACTTGGATTATTGCTGTGCACATTGTAAGATGAGCTATTGCCAGCAGGAGAGTGAGTTTGTGTGTGTGGTTTTTGGAGGGGGGTGTGGGGGGGGGGTGAGAAAACCTGGATTAGTGCTGGAAATGACCCACCTTGATTATCATGCGCATTATAAAGAGAGGTTTCAAAGAGGGATGGGCTATTACCAGCAGGAGAGTGAGTTTGTATGTGTGTATGTGGGGGGGGGGGAAGGGTGAGAAAACCTGGATTTGTGCTGGAAATGGCCCTACTTGAAGATCACTTTAGATAAGCTGTTACCAGCAGGAGAGTGGGGTGGGAGGAAGTTTTGTTTCATGGTCTCTGTGTGTATATAATGTCTTCTGCAGTTTCCACGATATGCTATGCATCCGATGAAGTGAGCTGTAGCTCACGAAAGCTCATGCTCAAATAAACTGGTTAGTCTCTAAGGTGCCACAAGTACTCCTTTTCTTTTTTCTTTTTACGAATACAGACTAACACGGCTGTTACTCTGAAACCTTCCTTAAAGAAGTAGCTTGTTTACAATCATACTTTCTTAATATTAATTGTTCCTTTCTCCCACCATTTGTCGATTTAGATTATAAGCTGTTTGGAGAAGGGACTCACTATGCATATGTGCAACGCCTAACACAACGGGCCATAATCTTAGCTGAGGACTCTAGAGAATGATACTACTAATTATTTCCCTTTCCCAAAAGAGTTGTACTCCTGATCCCAAAGTTTGCCCCATTATCTACACTCTTACTTCCTCTTCTCATACTCTGTGTTACAGTAACCTTCTCTGCGGCTCAAGAGGGCTGAACACTTCCTCAAGGCCTATGGCCAGTCGGTATCATTTCTTGAGTTGCCCAAGGAGGCACTAGAGGAGCAACTTGAAACATACAGTAGAACATCAGAATTAAGAACACCTCGGGATGGAGGTTGTCCGTAATTCTGAAACGTCTGTAACTCTGAACAAGACGTTATGGACCTCAGCCACTGGGGAGGGGCTGGAGCCGTGGAGGGTTGGGGGTGGGAAGTGCTGGGTCTCCAGGCTTCAGCTCCACAGCTCAGTTCCCGATTTCAGCCTGGGGGTGGGGGGCGCTGGACCTCAGGGCTTTAGCTCCACCGGGAGCGCTGAGGTTGAGACTGGTGCCCCGCACAGGGCTGAAGCTGGGAACAGAGCCACAGTGCTGAAGCCCTGAGCACCGGTGCTCCTGAGAGTCAGAAGCCCTGACCCCCCTCACCCTGCAGCTACAGCCCTACATCCCCCCATGGCCGGGCTGAAGCCCCAAAGGAGTAAAATATTTGTGTGTGCGCGGCTCCACTGCTACCTGATTACTTCAGGTTCCAGAGGGTATCTGGTTGACTGGTAAGTCCATAACTCTGGTGTTCGTATCTTGGAGATTCTACTGTACTGCCTCAGGTGAAAAGTACATTGGCTTGGCAGGTTTCTATCTCCTGCCAAGCTGGAAATTCAGAACCAAGTTCTGACCTTGGATACCTATGTGGAAATGGCCTATAGATTACCAGAAGGCTTAGAATTTTGTGCAGCTTTGTTAAAAATACAGTAGTATGGAGCAGGGTAGTTCCACTCTATAGAATTCTGCAGAGACCACATCTAAAATACTGCATGCAATTCTGGGTGCCTCATTACCAGAAAGTCACTGACAAATTTGAGAAGAGGAACAAAAATGCTTCGGGGGTTGGCATAATTCACTGATGAGGAAAGAACAAATACTATGTGTAGGTTGACTAAGCAATAGTTAAAGAAGGGTAGACAAGCTCGCCATCTATAGCTATATAAAGGTTATAAACACAAAGATGGGAGGCAACTGCTTAGGGTGATAGAATGGAATATTACATTAAGAGCAATGGGATGAAATGAAGAAAAGGAAAATTTTACCATAAGGAACCTTATGACAGTGAACTCTATTACTTTGTTGAATGATTCCTGAAAGAAAGTGGTAAAGCCGTGTTGCGAGGAACTTTTAAAACTAGATTGGACAAAGACATCAGAAAATTCACTGTAGAGAACATTTCTGCAGTGGCATGGAGGTGGGCTAAAAGTGTTTTCCATCTCTGTTTTTTATTAATCCCTTAAGAGTTAATATTCAAGGACATCACTGATCCATTTGATTGTGTTTTCCAAGCTACATACAAAAACAAAATAACTATAATGAAAAATAGGGACAAAATCAAGAATAGCTTTTTCTTTTTTTAAGATAGTGAAGAATGAATTTTGAATTCTGTGAACAGGTGATGATTCCATTGTTCACAAAAGTAGTACAGTGTCACACTCCACCTAAGAATTTCAAATCTCCAAGAAACCTGCAACAAGTTTTCCTGAACTCTGTTTTTTCCTGTAGGGGCCATTCTTAAACATGGAAAGAGTAGAAAAAGTTCATTGAATTTGTCCTGCACTGCTTAATCCAAGCATCCTTAGGCTGATTTAAAAACAAAGCCTCAAAGAACTGTGACAGGAATACTGAAAGGTGCAGCAATTTCTTCTGCCAGCTGTTGCTGGAAAAAATATTTACATTTAAAAGGGAGACCCTGCCTTTCCATACCTGCACTCCTCCAGGTCTTGCAACTGCTGCATTAACCTGTCCAATTGCTCTTCCAAGTTCTGTTTTAGTTTACTGGTCTCTATTGCTCCTCTTGAAGCCATTTTAAATCTTTATATGGAAAGTGCAGACCTATAAGACAGAACACATTTTATTGATATCCAGATATGTACCACCTGAATTTAAAAGGTGTCCTGACAAGCAAGGACTCTCCACTACAATAAAGACCAACGTGCCCTAGAAGTGTTTCTTAAGAGATGACCCGTGAACTACCTGTGATCTGCAGTGTCTTGCCTGAGAATACCCAAATAAAAATATTTTGAGATCCTAGCAGTAGCAGATTTGGTAGGCTGGGCAGGAACAGGTGGCTCTATGGGATAACTTTTCCCTTAAAGTTATCAATAGAGTAAAGAAGTTGAACAGCCACAGCACATCAAAATGGAAACATGACTGAAACCAAGAAGCAATTACTAAAATCCTTAGTCCCTACATTATGAAATGGAATGCATTCTTTACATATTCTTTTGGAAATTAGATAAACTAGAGAAAGCCTAGGCTTGGATGCCTGAGGCTTCCACACAACATTATTACAACTATCAACCTTAAAAACTTGTGGTGTTCCAAATCAAACCTCCACTTCTCTAAATAATCTCCACTTCTCTAA
Organism: Natator depressus; assembly: GCF_965152275.1. Classification (NCBI taxonomy): domain Eukaryota; kingdom Metazoa; phylum Chordata; order Testudines; family Cheloniidae; genus Natator; species Natator depressus. The sequence goes on along the minus strand of NC_134251.1, from coordinate 12,859,032 downwards.
CAAGAAGTTATCTGGGTTATGAAAAAACACTTGCGTTCTTGGATAACTTGTTGATTGAAATATAGTTTAGGCCCAAAACCATAGGTCAATTTTGAACTGAGGTCAATAGCCCTTTGTGATATACTTAACAAGAAACCGAAAAATATCCCAGGCACCAGCTAGAAAGTTATTAAACACTAAAAGCAATGGGGGGGGGGGAAGGGGGAGAGAGAGTACTTTGGTTTTGGAGAGGGAGAAGGGGGCTTTAAATGTTAGGGAGGAAAAGAAAACTGACCCCCTCCAAATGGGCGTGAGCATATACATTTTTATCTAGCTCCTACCCTCCCCCTTTTCACTAACTGGTAAAGAAATAGCAAACACCACCAAATAACCACAACTATACTGAAAAGAGTAAAAGCCAATACCACCACTGAAGTGAGCTGTAGCTCACGAAAGCTTATGCTCAAATGAATTGGTTAGTCTCTAAGGTGCCACAAGTACTCCTTTTCTTTTTGCGAATACCACCACTATGACTGTCCCTATTTTCCTCCTTACTACCCTCCACAAACTTCACTCATACCACTCACCCTTAGTCCCCATGTACCTTTGGGCTGCCCTACCCCCCACACCTCCACAAGACCCACAGGTTTACCCTAGCCTTTTACTTGTAACCCTCACACAGACACACCCCCTACCCCTAGCACTCAAAGCATAAGCACCAGCCCTTTACTCACAGTTAAGTGATAAACCACATCTTGACTACTGTTTTGCAGTGACAAGCGATGACCACCGCGCAGCTAACCCCATTCCCAGCTTTCTGTATTCCTCAGGGCCTCTGTGCACCCTGACCCCACAAACAGCCCTACTCACAAGCCTCAGCGCCTATGCACCCTGACTCCACAAACAGCCCCATAGCTCACAACCCTGAGGACCCCTATGCACCCCAACTCCACAAACAGCCCCTGACTCACACCCCTCAGCTCACCCGCCCCCACAACGAAAGCAGCAGCCCCTCCCCTAACCCTTCCGGGCCCCTGGGCCAGCCTAACCCCACAAGCCCCCAGCCCCTTACTCACACGCATCCCTTCCCCTGGAGGCTCGGACCGGCCTCACCTCACGACGTGCGGGGGGGTGTTCCCTCACTCCATACCCATCCCTCAGCCTCCAGGGCGGCAGGGAGATCCAACCCCACCCACTTCCGGAAAGGGGGACATCGCTAGGCAACGGACCCATATCCACTTCCGTCGCGGAGTAGCCAATCGAAGCACTCCTGCTTGTGCGCTGGACCCGGCGGTCCCGTCGGCGCCTGGCACCCCGGGCCACAGTGGGTCCGCCCCCCTGGGCCATTCTCTGCGGAGCTGTGGCGCCGCCTGTCAGCCGGGTAAGCAGCTTGAGGGGTGCCTCTGTGGGGCGAGGCGCCCAGGGGCCGCGCCTGGGTTACCCTGCGTGGGGAAGGGAGCAGGGCGGCCCCGTGGGGAGCTCTGGCTGCAGGCGGGGGGCTTCAAACCCTCCCCGCCCCCCCGGGGGGGGCCTTGTCGCTGGCTAGGGACTTGCCTCCCAGCGCGCAGCCAATTTTTCAGTTAGTTCCGCTTACCTCTGTATGACTGAAACGAAAACAAGCGCTGCCACAGGGTAGGGAGATGCAGCCTGTCTTGCCAAAGGCATTGACAAATGATTATATGTTACTCCTGCAGTCCTTACTCACACAAGTAAATCCCATCAGTGGAACTTTGCTTGCATGAGCAAAGACTACATGCAGGAATAAGATTTTGTGGGACTGGGCCCTAAATTAGTCTGGCTGTTTTCCGTATCACTTCATCCCACGCTGAAGTACTCCACCTCTGGGATGGAAGGCGGTAGCTGTTTAACAATGCATAGCATCACTATACAACAGCTCTGGACTTTTACCAGTATGTGTTGCACTTATTGAAAATGTCACGTATATAGCATGTATGTTTGTACAGTATATTTTATGTCAGTTTCTCCTACTGAAACCAAATACAAAATCCTTGGTAAAAGAAAGTGGCAACGAAAACAAGTTCTTGTTGGTATTAACAAAACAAGGTGTTTTTTTTTTAATTAACATTAGAATGTATTAATACTATATATAACTTGTTATTGCTTGCCCCAATGAATTTTTGAACATCTACCTTAACAATGTCAATTTACAAAACAAAAGGAGGACTTGTGGCACCTTAGAGACTAACAAATTTATCTGAGCATAAGCTTTCGTGAGCTACAGCTCACTTCATCGGATGCATGCAGTGGAAAATGCAGTAGGGGGATTTTATATACACAGAGAACATGAAACAATGGGTGTTACCATACACACTGTAAGGAGAGTGATCAGGTAAGGTGAGCTATTACCAGCAGGAGAAAAAAACAACAACAAAAAACAAACAAACCTTTTGTAGTGTTAATCAAGGTGGGCCATTTCCAGCAGTTGACAAGAACCTGTGAGGAACAGTAGGGGCGGGGGGAAATAGTTTTACTTTGTGTAATGACACATCCACTCCCAGTCTTTATTCAAGCCTAATTTAATAGTGTCCAGTTTGCAAATTAATTCCAATTCAGCAGTCTCTCGTTGGAGTCTGTTTCTGAAGTTTTTTTGTTGTAATATTGCCACTTGTAGGTCTGTAATCTAGTGACCAGAGAGATTGAAGTGTTCTCCGACTGGTTTATTAATGTTATAATTCTTGACATCTGATTTGTGTCCATTTATTCTTTTACGTAGAGACTGTCCGGCTTGCCCAATGTACATGGCAGAGGGGCATTTTTGGCACATGATGGCATATATCACATTGGTAGATGTGCAGGTGAACGAGCCTCTGATAGTGTGGCTGATGCGATTAGGCCCTATGATGGTGTCCCCTGGATAGATATGTGGACACAGTTGGCAACGGACTTTGTTGCAAGGATAGGTTCCCGGGTTAGTGTTTTTGTTGTGTGGTGTGTGGTTGCTGATGAGTATTTGCTTCAGGTTGGGGGGCTGTCTGTAACCAAGGACTGGCCTGTCTCCCAAGATCTGTGAGAGTGATGGGTCGTCCTTCAGGATAGGTTGTAGATTCCTGACGATGCGCTGGAGAGGTTTTGGTTGGGGGCTGAATGTGACGGCTAGTGGCGTTCTGTTATTTTCTTTGTTGGGCCTGTCCTGTTGTAGGTAACTTCTGGATACTCTTCTGGCTCTGTCAATCTGTTTCTTCACTTCCGCAGGTGGGTATTGTAGTTGTAAGAATGCTTGACAGAGATCTTGTAGGTGTTTGTCTCTGTCTGAGGGGTTGGAGCAAATGCAGTTGTATCGTAGAACTTGGCTGTAGACAATGGATCGTGTGGTGTGGTCTGGATGAAAGCTGGAGGCATGTAGGTAAGTATAGTGGTCAGCAGGTTTCCGGTATAGGGTGGTGTTTATGTGACCATCGCTTATTAGCACTGTAGTGTCCAGGAAGTGGATCTCTTGTGTGGACTGGTCCAGGCTGAGGTTGATGGTGGGATGGAAATTGTTGAAATCATGGCGGAATTCCTCAAGGGCTTCTTTTCCATGGGTCCAGATGATGAAGATGTGATCAATGTAGCACAAGTATAGTAGGGGCATTAGGGGACGAGAGCTGAGGAAGCGTTGTTCTAAGTCAGCCATAAAAATGTTGGCATACTGTGGGGCCATGCAGGTACCCATAGCAGTGCTGCTGATTTGTCCCCAAATGTGAAATAGTTATGGGTGAGGACAAAGTCACAAAGTTAAGCCACCAGGTTTGCCGTGACATTATTGGGGATACTGTTCCTTACGGCTTGTAGTCCATCTTTGTGTGGATGTGTCATTACACAAAGTAAAACTATTTCCCCCCCACCTTCCACCCGTTCCTCACACGTTCTTGTCAACTGCTGGAAACGGGCCACTTTTGATTATCTCTACAAAAGGTTTTTGTTTGTTTGTTTGTTTTTTCTCTCCTGCTGGTAATAGCTCACCTTACCTGATCACTCTCCTTACAGTGTGTATGGTAACACCCATTGTTTCATGTTCTCTGTGTATATAAAATCACCCTACTGTATTTTCCACTGCATGCTTCCGATGAAGTGAGCTGTAGCTCACGAAAGCTTATGCTCAAATAAATTTGTTAGTCTCTAAGGTGCCACGAGTACTCCTTTTCTTTTTGTGGATACAGACTAACACGGCTGCTACTCTGAAACCTGTCAATTTACAAAGAATGCCTATGGGAACTAATTTTATTTAAGTCATTTTGTTTACCCTTCTCAGAAATCCTTAGAGAGAGATTTTCAGTGTCTTATTTAGTAGTGGGCATGAAAATAGTTGGATGTGGTGTAACTCACCTCAGCTTTGTTAAACTAAGTGCACAGAAATGCATGAGGAGTTTTTTCATCAGTACATACCAAGGATTTGGCGTTTGGAGACATGAATGAGAGAAAGTGGATAAAAAACAAAGAACTATTGTTTACTGGTATGAGTGTTTAAATATTGTTTGTGGTCACATTGGAATAATTTTGATAGTGTTAATTCAGTACCTACCAGTCCTAAATGATAATACATAATTAAACGAAACTTTTATTATGAAGAAAAAAATTACTTGAGCTGTTATAGTGATTAACCTTTCTAAGGACATTCAGAGCAGGAGGCTCTCTTGTTCTATAGAGGTTCTTGTAGCACTCTCATCACTGTAGCATCTGATTTCCAGTACTGCATTAAATTATGTGATTAACATCTGTCACGTATAGTTTATGTTTTCTCTTTCATCTTCTTCCCATGGAAGAAAATTGTGGGCACATTTACTCAGCAATTGGAAGGTGCGATTCCCAGGGATTGGGTAGATGTACACATGTTAGTTATGTTCAAACTGGCACCTAAAAATAGCAGTGTGGCAGGAGTAGCAGCTTGGGCTAGCAGTCCATGTACGTACTGAGTGGGGGGTCAAGCAAGATTGTATTGGGGGGGCTACCCTGACCTGTCTGTGCTGCCGTGACCACAGTGCTATTTTTTAGAACACTAGCTCAAGCAAAGCTAGTGCATGTATGTCTACCCATGTGAAGTTTCCTATAGTCCAAGAGCTTTATGCCCAGATATATTGTATTGCTGTAATCCCGCCAATAGGTGATAAAGGCATGAAGGTCATATCATCTGGTCTGGATGAAATGGAGTCTCATCAGCAACCAGAGTTGGTAGAGAACATTGTTTATCATAGCACTGTGAGAGCTTACGAGTCAGAGAAGAATCCTAAACTACAGATCAAACTGACCAATTGCGAGTGCGTCCCTCCAACTAAAGGAGACTGCAGACTCCCATAGTGCTTTCCTCTGTTCCATCTTGCTCAGTTCCAGCTTTAAACAGCTGTTCTTCAACCCTGAGCCGATGTAATCCAAGCAGTGGGCCAGCTTGGTGGAGTGGAGGAGTATTTGTCATTTTGGGGAAGACTCACACACTTTTTAGTGATGATTTCACTCTTTAACATAGACAAAAAAAACCCCAAACTGGAGAATTTATTGGAATTCTTGTTTATAGAGAAGAGACTAACTTTCTGGGCCAAAATGGGGGTCACTTACTATGAAATATAATACATTGAAGACCACCCCTATAGGAAATTCCCTGGCTTAAGAGGCTGCTATAAACTATCCCCAGGATAGCCAGTACCATTTCATTAGACTTTTAGACTTCATCTGCTGGGCAAGCTACTTCTCCTAGTTCATTAAAGAGATACTTCATATTATTTAACCTGACAGAAAAAAATGGGGTAAAAATGGCTGAGTGGAATTTATGTTATATGTTATCCAGTCTGCAGCTACATCAGGTTACTGTATTTTCAGGGGTTCCAATCCCTTAAATTGCATTTAACGGAACAAATATTCAGTTTTGTGCTGCAGTGCAAACAAACTAAAATGAAGGGGGAAAGTGAAAACAATCAGGTCATGTACCTGTCCTCTCATCCCTGAGTGCAAAATAGTTCAACATAGTTTAAAAGGTAACTTTATTTGGGACTGCTCAGAGGTGGCACATACAGCCCTTGGAAAAGGAAAGCATGTTGTATCATTCTGGATGACCCAGGAGTGGCTTTTCTAGGCCAATTTATTGAGCATAAGCTTTCGTGAGCTACAGCTCACTTCATCGGATGCATTGTAGCTGTAGCTCACGAAAGCTTATGCTCAAATAAATTGGTTAGTCTCTAAGGTGCCACTAGTACTCCTTTTCTTTTTGCGAATACAGACTAACACGGCTGCTACTCTGAAACCTAAATTTCATAAGTTATTTTTAATCATTGTAACAACTTCTTGCTTGAGAGGCAAGTTTGAGTGTTACAAGGATTTACAAGAGGGGCACAATAGATCAGTGAATAAGTACAGGCCTGCTTTAGTCTCTTGACGATACTTTGCACTGCTATAGTATCTTCCAGCTGTCCCTCACATGGTGCTAATGCACTAATGAAGCCTCACAACCCCTCTGAGTTCAGTAAGTATTGCTATCTCCATTTGACAGAGGACTAAACTTGAGGTAAAGGAAGTTTAAGTGAGTTGTCCAAGGTCGTAAAGCAAGTAAGAACTGGCAATAGCATCAAGGAGTCTTCATATCCAGTTGCCTGATCTAAGAGCCAGACACTGCTTCTTTACTATTTAGAAATAGTATAGAATACATTTTAAAAATCTCAGTGTCTTCCTTTAAGCATGAGCTGTAAGTTACTGAACAGGATTGGCCCACTTAATGTTGGAGTAAAAAAGATTAAATCAAAGTTATTTTAGAGAGAAATACTGAAGACGTTATTTAGCGTGTTCTGGGACAGAATCATACAATTAATTTTTTAAATTATCAACTGTTCCTAAAATCACAATATAGAGTTTTAGCCAAATTTTCTTAAGGCAGCCCTAGTATGAAAACAGTTAAAGTAAACATCAGGAGAAATGGATTCATTATTTTTGTGCAACAGATTCAAAAGATTATTCTTACAATACTGTACATAAAACCAATATTCTATAAAAGTTATCTCCTCATCCAGCACAAGTTTTCTGGAGAGTTACAAAACAGTACACATTTGAGATTTACTTATGTAAACAAGATAGGTGTAGGTATTAGCTCACTTCCTTTAACGAGTCTTTAGGAAAAAATATTTCCAAGACAATAGACATATTGATCTCAAGTTACATTTTAAGTGTCACCCTGAATGCCTACCCAATCTAAATTAGGCAATAGCATTTCCACAGTTTTGCAGTAGAAATAAGGGGCTTTGAAATCTGCAACAGTAAAGGCTTCAAATAAGTCCTTTTGTAAAAGAACACTGAAATTAATTGAGTTGTTCCTGATTATTCCAGGGCAGTGAGCAGTTTTTCACAATTAGAGGAAAGACATGTACAATTGTGATGAATGAGAGTAACTATGAGGTACTCTAAAAGTTGTCTGAAATGAAATAATTTACTTTAGTTAGCACAGGAGTTTCTGAAATTTTTTAACTTCTCTTTATAAGAATGACTTTTTAATCTCAAAAGCCTTTGGGCCAAATTCAACCCTGAGGCCAATGGAGTTACATCAGTGAATAACTTATATCCATTTTGTTGATGTCTCTAAAAAGCTTAAGGAATAAGAAGTCTATAATTCAACAACACATTAATTTCTTAAATAGTTTCAACTTAGAGTGAAGAGTTGAATGTGACAATCTGACAGTAGATGGGCTGTAAGCATTACTGGAGTCCTACATTACTGTTCTCTGCTGGGAAAAGCTAATTAATTTCCCTTTGTACAAGGCACCACTTTTCAACAAAGTAGACCAGAATGTTGCCAGAGTATGAAGGTGAGGGTCACTCCATACTCAGTGGACCCCAGTTCTGAAAGTGCCAATAGTTTTCAGAATTACAGTATCAGAAAATGCATATTACACCATGGTATTAGATTTCAGCCCTTCTGGTCCCTGAGCCAGCACACACACGTTTCCTGGAGAAATGTTGCTAAGCTGCAGATGTCAGCATGAATTAAGAAATTGAGAGTATGTGTGAATAATCAGATCTTGCCTATAAATACCTCAATTTGTAAAGAGACACGAGTTAGAAGGCAAGTTTATGATGCAGTTTAACAGCTGCCTGATTTTCTAGACTGTAAAATTAGCTGCCATGATGCAAAAGGACATTTGATCCCATTGCTGAAAAGGCACCATATATTTTCATCCTTAAATTTCTGATTATTTTCCCCTTTTTTTAGGAGCAGACCTATTCAGGTCTGCAGTCTGAGTCACTTTCTTCTTTGAAACTGGAGCTTTATGCATTACAAAGGCAAGTCCAGCTCCTTCCTTCTCCTGTTCCATACCTGTTTCCATAGCAACTCTTCCAGCTGATGCCAGTGCAAGGGCTGCACTCAAAGTGGCACCAACCCTTCATGTCCTTGCCTGCTAACTGTTTTGTGCTAATAAGGAAGAGGATTTGAAAAATTCTGTGTAAAAACTCTTGAAAGCACTGCAAAGTACTGACACAGAGTGAACCTCATAAGAGCACCAAAGCACTGTCGTTTCCATTCAAGAGCCCCCTGATGTTTGTATATATTGATAGTTAAAGACTTTGCTATGAATCTCTCTCGTTTTGAAATTCTCCTCACTGTGACTGTTACAAGGATCAGTATAAAGAAAAGGAGTACTTGTGGCACCTTAGAGACTAACAAATTTATTTGAGCATAAGCTTTCATGAGCTACAGCACACTTCATCGGATGCAACATGTTTCTAATTTCTTCACCCCCTTTCTATTGAAGAGTGGCCTTGTGAGACCTTTCCAGGCAGGGATGTTGCTGTGGGAACAATGATGGAATACTCAGTTCTTTGCACAGACAACTACAACAGGAGAAAGAAAAGGAGGACTTGTGGCACCTTAGAGACTACCCAATTTATTTGAGCATAAGCTTTCGTGAGCTACAGCTCACTTCATCGGATGCATGCAGTGGAAAATACAGTGGGGAGATTTATATACAGAGAGAACATGAAACAATGGGTGTTACCATACACACTGGAATAAGAGTGATCAGGTAAGGTGAGCTATTACCAGCAGGAGAGCGGGTGGTGGGGGAAAAAAACCTTTTGTAGTGATAATCAAGGTGGGCCATTTCCAGCAGTTGACAAGAACGTGTGAGGAACAGTGGGGGGGCGGAGGGGGGGCGAATAGTTTTATTTGTGTAATGACACATCCACTCCCAGTCTTTATTCAAGCCTAAGTTAATTGTATCCAGTTTGCAAATTAATTCCAATTCAGCAGTCTCTCGGAGTCTGTTTCTGAAGTTTTTTTGTTGAAGAATTGCCACTTTTAGGTCTGTAATCGAATGACCAAAGAGATTGAAGTGTTCTTCGACTGGTTTTTGAATGTTATAATTCTAACACATACCAGTTTTAGTCTGTTCAGAATCAGTGCAGGAGAAGCCATACTGGCAAGTCAGATTGCCATGAAGAACACTCAGACATATTTAGGGTAAGGGGAGGATAGGAAGAGAAGTGAAAAGAAATTAAATTAGTAGAAAAAGGATTTACTCAACAGTTATGGTCATTCATAGTTTCTTTTAATTTCACCCACCCTATTAAGTACTTTGTCACAAAAGCCAGACTCCAAATGGAAGCAGTGCAAATACATGACATATTTCTGGCACTTATAAAAAGAAAATTATTTACTTGTTTTACCCACCACACCTTAGATTAAAACTGAACATTTAAGAAATCTAAATCACTCTTAATCAGTGCTACTGATTTATTATTTTCACTTCATTCAGCTTCCACAGCAAAAATAGATTGGTCAATTTTACTTGTAATTATAATCAGCTTTTCTTCTTACATGTTAACACCATGCTGCCCTGTTTCAGTTTCCAGGACTTCTGCAGAATATTTAAATAAAGAAGGGGGAGAGATAGCTCAGTGGTTTGAGCATTGGCCTGCTAAACCCAGGGTTGTGAGTTCAATCCTTGAGGGGGCCATTTAGGGAGCTGGGGCAAAAATTGGGGATTGGTCCTGCTTTGAGCAGGGAGTTGGACTAGATGACCTCCTGAGGTCCCATCCAACCTTGATATTCTATGATTTCACTTACATTTTAAAGGAATATAATAGAACATATTCTTTTTAGGTTTCACTTAAACAAAATCTAAATGTTGGGTCTAACTGCTTGACAGTGCCCTTTAAATAATTTAGATACCCATATCTTTAAATTGTCAGGTAGATCAGTATTTCAGGGAAATGTGTAAAGCTAATTCTGTGAAGGAGAAAAGGTTTAATTTCTCATTTAAATAAACTTTAAAAGTACCTGCTGAAGTCACAGTGCTCACTGACAGCATCACAGACAGATCATAAAGTTTGGGCTAGTTTTGGCCTGTGTAAGAAAGCAACTGTGAGAGAGACTTCTTGTTATCATTGTAGCAATGTTTGTCAGTGTTTAAAATTGATAAATGAAAGGAGTAGCAATACTTCTTTTTGACATTATGACTAGAAGTAGTCTGAAGGTGCAGAAAACGTGCTTCTACCATTTTTAATCCAACTCACTAATTTCAAAATTAGGCTAATATTTTCCTAGTTTTTGATTATTCTGTTCCATTTTATATGCCCAGCAATCCATCCTCTAACTGAAAAATGCAGAGAGCCTGCAATTAATTATAAAAGATAACAGTGAAACAAAATTATTCAACTAAGTATACCAGTTGTAACTGTAACTTGATTATGGCACTGCTGAGACAAGGAGTTTGTTAAAAGACTCAGATCCCTTCATTTAAGAGCTGTTAGAAACCAAAGGGTCCCATTAAAATGAAGTGGAAACTAGTTTTGCTTTAGAAAACATAAAATCAGAAGTGGAATGTAGCCTTGAATGCAAACATACATTCTGTGTAGCCACGGCAGTTAATACAACAGTGCAGACTCCTTCAGTTAAAAATCCTATACTCCTGAATACACAGAAGATCACCTTGAGCTCCTAGGAACTGGCTCCACAAGAATAAGCACCAAAGCCCGCCCTGGAAAGAGGGGAGAGTGATCAAGATAACGCTTCTTTAAAGTCCTTCCCAATGAGAGACTTCAAGAAGATAAAAAGAAAAGGAGTACTTGTGGCACCTTAGAGACTAACAAATTTATTTGAGCATAAGCTTTCGTGAGCTACAGCTCACTTCATCGGATGCATCCAATTAAGTGAGCTGTAGCTCACAAAAGCTTATGCTCAAATAAATTGTCAGTCTCTAAGGTGCCACAAGTACTCCTTTTCTTTTTGTGAATACAGACTAACACGGCTGCTACTCTGAAACCTTTCAAGAAGATAAGCTTCCCCTTTTTGAAAAATCATTATCTTGTCCATTGTGTTGCAGAACCAGTCTATATGACCTTTGCCTTCTGAAAAGCATAGCTAGAGGCAAATTATTTTGTCACTATACTTGACACACAGAACTAACTACATAAAATATGTTGAAAAGTTAAAAAGCCACTAAGTTCAGCAGCCACATATTGTTCACCCTCATTTTCTCTTCCTACGCTATCTTCATAACACCAGTGCATCTCTCCCAGATAATTGATGTGTTCCTGCTGGGTCCAAAACAGCCAGATATCTGATGTAATCCAAGTATGTGTGAGTGATCGAAGGACAGAAGTGGTAATAAACATAGCAGTTGTATCACAAATAAGTCAGATACATTAACTCTTTTTGACACCTGAGAGACTAACAAATTTATTTGAACATAAGCTTTCGAGAGCTACAGCTCACTTCATCGGATGCATTCAGTGGATGAAGTGAGCTGTAGCTCACGAAAGCTTATGCTCAAATAAATTGGTTAGTCTCTGAGGTGCCACAAGTACTCCTTTTCTTTTTGTGAACACAGACTAACATGGCTGCTACTCTGAAACCTGTCTTTTTGACAATGGGTGTAGATTTTTCTCAGCCTGCTTCTCAGTCCTAGCATCTCAGTGCTGTTTCATGACACCTGAATTACATATTTGAGTATCCTGCCTGTGAGAGAATCAGGGGAGTATCACAGGCCTGATTCTCCCCTCAAATTTCTTTATACTGATATCTCCACTGACTTCAGTGCAGGGGCATGCACAATGGGGGGGCAAGCAGGGGCACCCCCAATAATCAGCGAGGGACACAGTACTCCCCCTGCCCCGGGGCTGCAGCGGGGAGAGAGCCACAGCCCCAGAGCTAGGGGAGTCCTCTCTCCCCAGGGGTTGGGTGGGGAGGGGGGAGAGTGAGCTTCTGTGCCTCCCCCCACTCCCCCTAAAGGGGTCAAATTTAAATTCCTCTGCATCCTCCTGCTTCAGTGGCGTCACTCTTGATTTACACCAGTGTTACAGGAGAATCAAGCCCTGTTTCTTTGCTGTCCCACATATCTCTCTGTAAAACCCAGACGCCTGCAGAACTCCAATGGTGAAGAAAGTAAAGATACTACCACCAACTTGTTCAAAAGTGACTGGCTGCAGTACTGGGACAAGCTCGGACTGAAAAGCAACCCCAAGAAATCAGTTAAACATTCACTGAATTAATATCCTTTTTTAATTTTTATTTTACTAGACAAAGCTAATATTGGGTTTCCAAATGTCTGTGTTTGCACATTTCAGATGTATACATTAGTCTCTTGTTGTAGAACATTATTCTAAAATAGCATTAAGGTTTTGATACAAACCAAAGAATGGCAGGAATGTTAGGTTTAAGCCTGCGAAATATTAGAGCAGCAACTCCAGGCTCAACCTGGAATGGTATTATTCCCAGCAACTTTTAAATATACAATGAAAGCTGCATCAGGTAGCCACCCAATGGACCAATAAAATCAATTGTCAGTAGAGGTTTTTTTAACTGCAAGTTGAACAAAACCGTATTGAAAACCTCGGGGATAACTGAATGGCTTAATACAAGGAGTTATCTATTGGGCAGGAGGACCTTAGTAGAAATTTCACTGTACCAAATTATATCCATCATCTCATCCTCCTATATTTATTCAATAGAAAGATCTCTGTCACACCAACTAACACAGAAAAACTTCAGTAAAGGTTTCCTAACAGAAGATGTGCTTGAAAGAAATAGCAGGATGTTCTTCCTCCTGTTACATGTACCATTTATACCATTTATACATGTACCATATGTGTCAGCAATGGTCCTCTGCCATGTACATTGGCCAAACTGGACAATCTCTACGCAAAAGAATAAATGGACAGAAATCTGACATCAGGAATCATAACATTCAAAAACCGGTAGGAGAACACTTCAACCTCTCTGGCCACTCAGTAAAAGATTTAAAGGTGGCAATTTTGCAACAGAAAAGGTTCAAAAACAGACTCCAACGAGAAACTGCTGAGCTTGAATTAATATGCAAACTAGATACCATTAATTTGGGTTTGAATAGAGACTGGGAGTGGCTGGGTCATTGCACATATTGAACCAATTTCCCTAAGTTAAGCATCCTCACACCTTCTTGTCAACTGTCTAAATGGGCCATCTTGATTATCACTACACAAGTTTTTTTTCTCCTGCTAATAATAGCTCATCTTAATTAATTAGCCTTTTACAGTTTGTATGGCAACTTCCACCTTCTCTGTATGTGTGTGTGTGTATATATATATATATTCTTACTATATGTTTCATTCTGTGCAGCCGATGAAGTGGGCTGTAGCCCACAAAAGCTTATGCTCTAATAAATTTGTTAGTCTCTAAGGTGCCACAAGTACTCCTTTTCTTTTTGCATTTATAGCCTGACTTATCTCAGTTGTCACCCTGCCACCACAGAGATATTTATCAGGCACTTTTGGTGACACTGGACTGCTGCTGATTTCCAAAATACAGGCTGCAGGACCACCCTGCCATCACGACTTTACTTTAAATGAGCAGACTGCTGATACAGAAACAGGAATTGAAAATGGTACCACCTAGTTAAAATGTCAGCAGGCCTTTTCAGCCAGGTCCTTTATTGGAGTTTTCAGTCCTTCAGGTTTGTGCTGTCAGATCTTCAGGGGAGTGAAAACAGCTGCCAGTCTCCTTGTCTAAAGGGAACAGAAACTATGGGACAGGCTATGATTTCGCTCTTCTCAAGAACATCTCAGAATACTCAAATCAGCACTTTAGGTAAGACACCTGCTTCATTTCTCCCTCTGTAATCTCAGAATTCATCATGCATGCATTAAATTAACCTCTACAAGTTTTACTAATTAAACCTCTTTGTACCTCTGTAGGATGTAGAGCTGAAGGATCAGAATAGTGATTCCAAAAACAAACACTATAACTTACTGAGAAGAAAATGACATGAGACATATTATTATTCATTACTTACTACACAGTAAAATATTCCACCAATACACAACTCTGTTACGTAGTTACCTGAGGCATTCAACTCTTGATCCCATATTTAAAGCTGGCAAAGGACTTGTAGACACATTTCAAAGGTACTGAGCACCCAACGATTCCCAAGCAGTTTGGGAATAACTTAGAAAGTCCAAAATTCAAAGATTTGAGGGGACCATGCTCATAGGAAGGGACATGGTACTATTAGATGATGCCTCTAGATTAACTGAATTTGTATTTTACATGATGTTGTAGCAGCAAACCTTAATATGGAGACAAAGGCCTTAACTGCACTGCGAATTTTAAGGAGTTCTGCCATTGCCATGTAGCACCAACACAGCTCCACTTTTGCAAGCAATGGTACAAGCAGAAGGGCATATTGCTGCATGAATTTTTACCACTGTATCATCCAGATCTTCTCAATGTACACAAAGCCTTTGACTCCTGACAATGTGCTGTTATAATAGCAAATTTAATTCCATCATCTGTTTGCCTAAGCATGGACTAACCCTACCAGGTACTCTCCTATGAGCATATTCCCTTCAAAGCTTTTTAGTATTTTAGTCCCAACCTGATTTGGACCATTTTTATATTTTGCAGCCCTCTCTTCAGAAGCTTCTATTCCTTTCCCACTCGAAAGTCAATCTCTATTGATGTGTATGCTAAATTTGCTACTGTATCTGGAAACAGGTATTTTATATTATATATGTTGAGAGCACCATTCTACCCTGTGATACGTGGTATGCACTACTGTATATCTTGTAAATATCAATGTTTGCCCTTAAATATTAGTAGCTCTTTTCAGTTGCAATGGAGGCTAAGCGTTTCAGTGAATTAAACATTGAAGTTTCACCTCTGGAGAACTGGATGAGAATCTCAATTTGGCTCACAAGTAGAAGTAGTTTAATGGTCTCATCCTAGTCTTTAGAAATCTACCTGGATCTGTACACATTAACAAAAGTACCACATTGTTATAAATCTCAGCTCAGAAGACAAGGATGTTGTGAGTCGGGATTGCGGAGCATTGTGTGGCTATAATCAGTGCTATTAGTTTTATTAGTTCAAAAGCACTAAATTCACCTTTCAGAAATAATAATTAAAAGCTAATAAACAATATCTCAACTTACATTAACTCTACCCTGTACGCAACTATCTACCCTTTTGATAAAGGATTCGGGCTTTAATTATTTTTGCTGCTTTACTGGATTTAAGAGATTTTAAACTCTTTCCCTGGTTTCTGCCATGGATACACACACCCCTATTAAATAGCCCTAAAACAAAACTGTGTTTATAATCCGAATTAATGGTGTTTGGGCACTCATCAGCTCAGGTGGTAGGCCATGTGAGTCAGGCAGTAATGAATCATAGCTGGTCTGGTCACATGCTCAAGAATCTGGGAGAAGTGCCATTTAAGAGAGGTTTTTATTCCAGTAATACATGGCTGGTATGAGTGACAAAATTCTGTTTTATGCCCTGTAATTTGTTTCTGCTCTCAATTGCCGTTGGATTTCAAAAGCTCAGCATTCACCTGAATGGAGCTTACTTCCCTTAGGTCACCATAAGCACAAAGTCCCTTTATCATAATGAGAATTGGCAGGATTAGTGCAGAATAGCTAATTTGTAATGGGGTGGGGGGTAATATAATGCCCCAGTCTCCCCATCCCTTAATATTTTAGTAAAGGTTTTAAAAAAACTTTAAAAAGCCCATCTCAAAAGAACAAAATAAAAATCTTAACTTGTACTGACATCCTAACCATATCTGTGGTTGCACCACTACTCTTGGAGGGTGGGAGGCAAAGAGGGGAGACACAGCATAGATAAAAAAGTTTATGGGATAGAAAGGGGTTATTTCAATACAGAAACTAGAGCTTTCCTCCAGCTGTTTAACTACACTGGAATCTATGGAAGCAAGGATGGGTTAAACCTAAATGAAGCCCAAATGGGCCAATATTTTGCTCCCCAAGTTGGCCTTCCATATAGTTTCTTCCTCACTCTCTTGCAATGGACTCCATTTCTCAACCAGTTCACCATCTCTTACATACCCACTTGATGTCTGATTTTTCAAATGTGCTGAGTACCCACAACTACAATGGAAGTCTTGGGGAGCTTGAGGTGTTCAGCGCATCTGAAAGTCAGATGTGGCTTCTCAGTGATTTGCTAGCTTCAGATTAAAAAAAGCCTAGCTCCTGGAGCCTGCCTTACTTCACCTCGTGACGCTTGTCTGGCTGTGGCTGTCACATAAATACTATGGATGTCTTGGACCGAATTCGTTCCTAATATGATCCTGTAAAGTAAGTTACAGCAGAGATTAATTTAGCTCGGCATGTGCCCATGCCTGCAACAGGAGCTTGTCACCAGGTGGCCCCGATAAGGATTCCAGCTCTGAGGGAGTTAATGGGAAAAATACAGGCAACCATGATTGGCAGTAGCAGTTTTGCAATGGGTGGGCACCTTGCACCTCTCCTATGCCTTTGGCACCTTATTTACCTCCCCAGGGCTAGTGGGGTGAGTCATAGTTAGAGCAAAAGGGGGCCATTCCTAAATCTGGCTCCCCCCTTCCTCCATTGCGCTGTGCCCCCTAAGATCCCAAATCGCATGGCTATAGTTCCCCCCATCCCTTTTGATCTCCCCAAGAGTCCAACGCTGCTGCTTCTGCAGCCACTGCTCACCCCAGCCAGGCAGCGTTTGCCCCCAGGCATGGAGAGTTATCTGCAGAGCTTGCAAAGCACACTATGCACCACTGGGAGCCTTTCACCATCATCCAGTTGGCCACAACAAGTGAGACCAGCAGGGCCATGGCCAGCAACTGGGCGAGGAACTGCAGTGGAAAAACCACTAGGGCAGGCTCACTGGCAACTGTCCCTGGTCACGCTAGTGTGTGCAAGCGACTCACACTCCTGGACAGGAGACGCAAACCGCTGCATGGAAGGGACTCGCACTTCCCTGGGGATGGCATTGACACTCGCATGGTCAAGTGATAGCCCTGCTGTATGCTACCCCTGAGAAATACACTGGGACAGCCAAGAACACAAACTCACTATCAGAGCCCACTTTTGAAAAAGTTGGCCAAGAAACTTGCCCAGGGCCACACAGGAAGCTGGAGGCACACTCTGGAACCCTGACTTCTTCATGCTGTACCCAAACCACTACACCACACTCAGAGATCGAGCAGCTCCAGTAGAGGAAGTTCCTATAACAGACTCAGCCTATGTGGGTCAGATTCTGCTCATGGTTATAAACTTGTAACTAGGGAACAGTTCCTTTTAAACCAATGGAGTTACTCTGGATTTACACCATTGTAGCTAAGAGCAGATCCTTTGTCTTTCATATTTAGTTTTTATATTCTCTTGTTGTGTGCATGGGATTTCCATTAAAATTTTGAGGGGAAAACAGGCCCCTCAATTGGGCAAAAGCCTGAAATTTTTATTCAGACAAAATGTTCACAAAATCATTGGAAGTATTGCACAAGTAAGGATAGAGTAAAAGCTGAAAAAGAACTTCAAGATATATTCTTTAATTTGGAACCACAAGCAGTGTTGCAGGAAAAAACCTGACAAGTCTGGAATTATGTATTTAAATTTTAGTGGCAAACTAGGCTTAATGTTGTGACTCCTTTTCCTCATTTTGAAAGGATATTTACTCAATTTATTCAATTTGCTTTACTTTCTGATATTGCTGTGAAACAGTAAGTCTAAATACTTTGAACTATTCATGAGGCTCCAGGAACATTGA
The DNA here is from genome assembly GCF_965152275.1 of Natator depressus. NCBI lineage: Eukaryota > Metazoa > Chordata > Testudines > Cheloniidae > Natator > Natator depressus. The sequence continues at coordinate 12,841,067 of NC_134251.1, read as the reverse complement.
TTTTTTTTCTCTCTGTTTTCTTTTAATTTCAAAATGAACATTTCTTAAATTATAGAAGATGAGAGCCAGGGAGCGGAATGGTAATATAAAGATTTTTAATAGATCAGTCTGAATGGAACAGTAGCAAAGAGAACAAGTAAACTGGTGATAACTTCACCTTCAGAGCTAAGAGGTTTCAGAGTAGCTCTTCTGCTTCCTGTGGTCAAATTGCAAAGCTGCCAGCTGAGGAATGTTGTCTGCTCTCAGTCTTGGTAGGAAGAGCTGATAAAGGTGACTTGAAAAGATTCTGTTCCTCATGATACAATTAATAGACATCATTGTCACTAGGTTCAGGTAAATTGGATTGTTCACTAGATGCTATATTTGTTTGTCCAAATGTAGTAATGTTTGAGCTGCCTTCTGTATTAAACAAGTGGTGATTCAGTATTTTTATACTTACATGGGCCTCCATTACTGTAGTATCTGAATGCCTCCCAAATATTTCAAAATAACAATCTCTCTCTCTTCCTTCACAGTGTGTAATAGAATAATAGCTTATAGTTTGCCTGTTTGTATGTGTGCTGTGTTGTGTATCTTTCTGTGTGAATAACTTTTTGGAGAAAAGCTAACCTAAAGAAATGAATTTTGCATTTAGTTCTGGATGTGTTTGTTCTCATCTCTTGCAGAAGTATTCATAGTCGAGGTCCAATTCCTACAAAAGTTCTCAGAGTAGCAGCCGTGTTAGTCTGTATCCACAAAAAGAAAAGGAGGACTTGCGGCACCTTAGAGACTAACAAAGCTTATGCTCAGATAAATTTGTTAGTCTCTAAGGTGCCACAAGTACTCCTTTTCTTTTTACAAAAGTTCTGTTTCCCACACTCATGAACCTCTTCCTGTTGATCAATAGTTTAATTGTTTCACCTGAATATAGCTGTCATAGGAATTCACAGTCTCAGTCACAGAGAGAGAAGTGATCTCTCAGTACCTAAACCAGTCCTATGGAGGATTTTGAAAATCAGGACACAATCTGAAGCAGTTTCTGTATTCATTGGGAAGACTGGGAAAGTGAATGCTGGAGTGATGCATTCATGGCAGCTTGCGCAGTAAGCAGACTGGCATTTTATACCAGTAAGAGCTTTTTTCAGGATGTGTGGTTCCACTCCTAACTATGAGTTGCAATAATCTAGTTCATAGATCATTAATGAATGGATCACCCTGGCCAGATCTATGATTGATAGGTGTAAAATCAGCATAATGGAGTGAAGAATCTGTCCCTAAGTTTCTTGAGAGTACTAATTTAGAGTAGTAGTTTTTGATAGAAAAGAATTACAGCCTAAAATACTATATACTGGTAATTGTGGACTGAAGCCAATATTTAATGAATGTGTTTAAAACACCCAGTGCTTCTGTTTTTTCTTGATTAGACTAATATTTACTAGCAATTCTGCCAAAAAATAAACACTGGGACCTTTAAACCTTAATTATACCATACATCACTGTTTTTTGAACCTTGGCCACCCACAAAACGTATTATCTTCACAGTGATTATGATAGGTTTCAGAGTAACAGCCGTGTTAGTCTGTATTCGCAAAAAGAAAAGGAGTACTTGTGGCACCTTAGAGACTAACCAGTTTATTTGAGCATAAGCTTTCGTGAGCTACAGCATCCGATGAAGTGAGCTGTAGCTCACAAAAGCTTATGCTCAAATAAATTGGTTAGTCTCTAAGGTGCCACAAGTACTCCTTTTCTTTTAGTGATTATGATGCAAGCTAATGCTGAGAGGAAAATGAGGAAGTTAGTGGGTCTCCCTCTGTCATTATAAAGTATGTTTTCTAGCCCTTCGGGTTGTGGAGAAAAGTATATTGAAAACATTAATTGACTGCACTCTAATGGCTCAGAAAGCCAAATGCAAATAAAAGGACCAACATTGCAAAAGAATAAATCTCATCATTTTTGAGGGGCCTGATTTATGATTTTTGAATGCTGGGATGGCAGGGCTGCTATTATTCACCGTATACAATGTACTCTTTACTAAAGCTCCATTAGTACTGTCACATTGCTATCTATTACACACAAATCTCATGCTGCCTTCCCCCACTCTCTTCCTTCTACATCCTTTGAAGCCCTGAGTATTCTCAACTGTATGTTTCCCATACTTAAGGCCCACACAAGAGTCCTCACCATCCTTCTTGTGGCATATAGCCACCTTTGCCCCATCCAGTCTCTCTGGTTGCACCTTCTCTGTTACACCTTCTGGAGGTAGCAGAATTGCATCTGGTATTAACCTCCTAATATCAAAAATGGAGCATCATGTAAGAGATTGTAGAGCAAATATTGATGTTAGCATGACGGGTTGTTCATTTCTAATCAAACCATCTTCTACTTTATTTGGTAACTCTAAAGGAGCAGAAAACACCTTTTTTGTCCTCTCCCCTTACTGTAGTTTTTGGCTGTGACTCTGAAGTTCTCCATTTGGACCTGTGGCTTCAGGGAAATCATATGGAGAATCCAGATAACAAGACAGAGGTCGTTCTGCTGGCCTGTGGTTCTTTCAATCCAATCACCAACATGCATCTGAGGCTGTTTGAGCTGGCTAAAGACTACTTGCATGAAACAGGTGGGAGTAATAGCTTAGATAATGCAAAATGTAGAGCTCTGAGATGTGTGTGGTTGTGTGTTTAGGTGAGTGCATTTGTGTGAGTATCTGCGATTGTTTTGCTATGACAGTGTCTATATTCGGATTCCGATTCACAAGATGTAGAGATGGATATGAGTGTATGCATGATAATAAGTAACCTAAGACATAGAAGAATGTCCAGAGTTGCTGGGAATATAGCACAGTAATCGGTCATATCTGTGGCAGTGGCCTCTGTATCCCTGTCCCCTCTTGTGGACCAGTCTGTTGTAAGCGACCCCAACTCCTAAGCCAATGTGTTTCTAAGCCTCCCTGGGTCTGAATAGTGACTGGTCACTGTTCCTGCCTCTGGGTATTTCACACAAACTCCCAGAGGTAGACTCTGGGTCTGACTCCCTATTTGGTCAGTAGGATCCCACATTCTGGAACCAATGCCTCAACCTTCCTGAGCCCTCAGTTGCTAGGATATATTCCCCCAGAGTCCACCTGGTTGTTGTAGCCCAGTTTCTAATTAAAACCTTCAGGGTCAGTGTGGCAGGAGGTAGTCAAGGAACACAGACTTATCAGAGAAATATCATAATCACAGACACTTAACTCTCTAGCCTTTTCAAGAGTAACCGATCTTTGAAAAACAACAACATCCTGAATGCACACCCCCTTCCCCCGCCCTAAAGCTAATCTCATCCCTCCTGTGAGTCCTGGGTTTCGTCAGCATCCTTAAACTATGACAGGTTTCAGAGTCACAGCCGTGTTAGTCTGTATTCGTAAAAAGAAAAAAGAAAAGGAGTACTTGCTGGCAGGACAGTGGGGTGGGAGGAAGTTTTGTTTCATGGTCTCTGTGTATATAATGTCTTCTGCAATTTCCACAGTATGCATCCGATGAAGTGAGCTGTAGCTCACGAAAGCTCATGCTCAAATAAACTGGTTAGTCTCTAAGGTGCCACAAGTACTCCTTTTCTTTTATCCTTAAACTATGCATCTTTTGCTGCCTTCTTTTGACTGGTCATTTTGCATGTGCCAATGGTCTGGCCCATTGTGGAGAAAAGCACCCCTCTTTTAAAAGGTTTCAGAGTAACAGCCGTGTTAGTCTGTATTCGCAAAAAGAAAAGGAGGACTTGTGGCACCTTAGCTCACAAAAGCTTATGCTCAAATAAATCTGTTAGTCTCTAAGGTGCCACAAGTACTCCTTTCCTCTTTTAAAACAATCTCTGTCTCCATGTTGTCTATGTGCTTCAGCTGGGTAAGTTTGGGACGACAGCTTCTCCCTTGTCATTCAGAGTCAATTACCCTAACAATAGAAAAAAAACATTATTCTACTAGGGAAGAGTCATTCAATGTTGATAACCCTTGATTGCTCTGTCATTGCTTCTCAGACATAGTTGTTCCACTAGGTGTCAAGCCCCTGCTACAAAATGGATGCTCCAGTCCCCAAAGACTGCAATACAACATGAAGGTCACACTTCAGAATAAAGATTACAATACAAAAGAGAGACCCAGAAACAAAATGGGGTCCACGAAACAAAATGGGGTCCACAAAACAAAAAGGAGTTCACAGTTTGACACAGACATATTGTCAATCTGTCACAGCCTCCTCTCCCCAAACCCTGGGACTATCACACCAGCTTTTTGTAGTCTGTGTCACCTACCCTTGGCAGCATGATTCAAATTCTCTTTCACAGCTGTGCTCCATACATCAGTCATAGGGCACGACACTTTTCCGGTTCCAGGGGATTGGCTAACAGGGCTCTGTGGGGAAATGGCATCCATCTTCTTTTAAAGACCATAATGCTGCTATTACCAGCAGGAGAGTGAGTTTGTATGTGTGTCTGTGGGGGGGGGGGGGGAAGGGTGAGAAAACCTGGATTTGTGCTGGAAATGGCCCTCCTTGATGATCACTTTAGATAAGCTGTTACCAGCAGGAGAGTGGGGTGGGAGGAAGTTTTGTTTCATGGTCTCTGTGTGTATATAATGTCTTCTGCAGTTTCCACGATATGCTATGCATCCGATGAAGTGAGCTGTAGCTCATGAAAGCTCATGCTCAAATAAACTGGTTAGTCTCTAAGGTGCCACAAGTACTCCTTTTCTTTTTTCTTTTTTCTTTTTACGAATACAGACTAACACGGCTGTTACTCTGAAACCTGTCATAATGACCATGCATATGAAGTACTTTATGTACAATACAGTGAAGCTGACATCTCCTCAGTCACTCCTTATGTTTTTGTGTGGGTGTGTTTGTCATGCAGGAAAATACAAAGTAATCAAAGGAATCATTTCCCCAGTGGGTGATGCATATAAGAAGAAAAGTTTGATCAGCGCCAATCACCGAGTAACCATGGCAAAGCTTGCTACAGAAAGCTCAGACTGGGTGGAAGTTGATGACTGGGAAAGCAGCCAGAATGAGTGGCTGGAGACACTCAAAGTTCTAAGGTATTGCGTAGCCATACACTGAAAAGACACGTATTCCTATAGTAGGATCAGGACAGGAATGGTTTAAATGGCTAAGGGTCAATTCTGCAACTCTTAATCACATGAATAGTCCCATGGAAGTCAATGGGACTATTCATATGAGCAAGAGTTTTTCACATAAATAAGGGTCGTGGGATTAGTGCCCGCCCCCCCCCCCCCAATGCCTATACGCTGAGACTCTGAACAGTTTAAAATTTCTAAGGGCATATCACTTACATACTTATTTTTGATGCCTTTTTAACACTGAAGAAAGTGAGGGATTCATAACGGTGACTAGAGCTGAGAGTAGAGTGGGCCCATGCTGCCCAAGCTTCCCTCACTGAGTTCTGCTGATGTACAATGCTGCTCTTCCGTACGTTTAAAAGTAGTGTGAGAACCTTAAAGGAATACCTATTTTTCAATCTTCCTTCACCCCCATGAAGCTTCTGTGTTTGCCCTTTTTCTCCATATGGTTTGTGTATTACTCTAACTCCGTCCAATTTCTTCCTTTGAAAAAATAAACTTCCTTAATTGCTGATGCTTCTAGCTCCAGCACAGTGGCAGTCACAGGACTCTGATCTTACAGCCCATGGTTGGGGCAGTTCTCAAGAGACCTCTGTGAAAAACTCAGGGTACTGCTGCAGGAGAAAGTGATGAAATATGATTCAGTAGGTGGTTCTCTTCCCTATGTTATCACACAACTCTAATACTCTTTCAAAAATTATTTATTTTGTAGATACCATCATCAGAAACTTGCATCTTCTAATCCTGATAACAGTCTGCAGAGTGCTGTACCTCTAATAAAGCCAGGTCGAAAGAGAAAACAGGAAGCAAATAGATACATTCCTGTTAAAAAGAATCAACTGAGTCCAGAAACAAAAGGTTGAGTATGTTTGCGAAATAAATCCCCATAGCAACCCACACTTATTTCCAGGCCATGGTGATCTGCCATTGAGAAGCATTTTTCTGATATTCGATCTCAGTTCTGACCTCCCTCCTGAACAATGTAAAGAAAATAAAGCACCTAGATTTTATGGCGTGAATCAGTAGTCTCCTTCATAATAGTAGACTATCAGGGTGAAGTAATCAGGTCTTAGACTCATCCTTAAGATAACAGAAATATGAACTGGAAAAAAAACATTTAGTTTACTGAGATTTGTCACACTACAGCTGAAGTTAAGGAATTGTGGATCATAGGCTCTTTTTATTCAATGAGGGAAGGAAGAACAATAAGTCAGAAGTCCCTTGTGTATCCAGAAATGGAGGAAGGGGTTGTAATTTAAAACCCCATGAAAGTGGAGTAGCATGATTTAGAAATTCTAGCTAACGTCCAGATTGATTACTACTTCTTACAAAGATGTAATTTTATTATTCATCTCTATTTAACCTGAGCACCTGCATGAACTAAGACCTAACAAGCTTGCCAGTTTCTTAGTACCTTGGGCCCACCCACACCTTTTGGTTTCAGCCAATAAGCCCCTTCCAACTTTCCATGATGGATTTTTTTTCCCCCAATGTGTTTTTTTGATCCCTTAAAAATAATTTGATATCTTAGTCTTCCCTGGCCAGAGTTTACTAACACCATCCACCCAGGAGGGGCAGACACCTATCAAGCCAAACAAACTTCTGTTGGTGAAAGAGATAAGCTTTTGAGGTCCACAGAGGCGCTGGGGGGGGGGGGGGGGTAGGGATCTGATGGGGGGCTGCCAGCTGTGGACAAAGCAGGCGGCCAAACGACGTTGTAGGGGATCATTGCACAACTTTAAACAAGCATGTTCTGTAATGGAGCAGGGATGTAACATCGAAACAACATTAAGCGAGAGGACGTTAAGTGGGGAGTTACTGTATTTTCTAGTACTTTTTGCTCCCTTTGGAGACTTCTATGGATAGCCTAATAAATCTTATTATCAGGATGTTTTTTCTAATACACTGTCTGAATGTTCCTTTTCATGTTAATTTCATCCCATTACCTCAGTATACCCAGGATATGGAGAGGTAGCATATCATTGCTAAGTCAGCAAATACCAGCAGCTAAAACTCAATCTTCGTCCATTCCCTTTTTTTAGGTGTCCCACAGCTGAAGTTGCTCTGCGGAGCTGACATCTTGGAGTCCTTTGGAATCCCCAACTTGTGGAAGCTGGAAGACATCACTGAAATTGTGGCAAACCATGGCCTTGTCTGCATAACCAGAGCTGGAAACAATGCACAGAAATTTATCTATGAATCTGACACGCTATGGCAACACAAGAATAACATTCACCTGGTAGAAGAGTGGATCACCAATGAAATCTCTTCCACCAAGATCCGAAGAGCACTGAGGAGAGGCCAGAGCGTCCGTTACCTGGTCCCTGATGCAGTCCGGGCTTACATTGAAAAACACAACCTGTATAGTCCAGAAAGTGAAGATAGGAATGCTGGGGTTATTCTGGCCCCTTTTCAGAAATATGCTAGGGGATGTAAGCAGGAACAGACACTGTAATCTAGCCTGTTGTTATGCTGTAAAAACCCTATGTTTTAATGTGGGAAGATGTTTAATCTGTTCCAGTAAATCAGGTCTGATTCTGTAGCCCTTGTACGTATGTAAGTACCATTGAATTCAATGGGAGTTTTGCGTGTATGGGGATTGAGCTTTTACAGCACAAGCCTTGTCTTTTAAAAAAAGGAAGTATTTTTTACCTCAGGTTAACTAACATGTGTGAGCTATCCTGAGGTAAAGGCACAGTGAGGACAAGGCACTTAGTTTTACCATAAGATAAACTAGGAAAGATCAGCTCTGTTGACCTTACTAAGGGTATGTCTATACTGCCCACGTTACAGCGCGGCTGCCGCAGCACTGTGATGTGGCCAGTGTAGTCATGCTTTATCACTGGGGGAGAGCTCTCCTGGTGATAAAAAAAACAAAAACAAAAAAAAACCCCACCCCAAACGAGTGGTGGTAGCTTTATCGCCCAGAGTGTGGCTCCTGGTGATAAACTGCTGTCTATACTGGCGCTTTTCAGCGCCAAAACTTTTGTCACTCGGGTGTTTTTTTTTCACACCCATGAACAACTAAAGTTTTAGCTCTGAAAGGGGCAGTGTAGACACAGCCCTAGTCTATCTCACAGTAAAACTAAGGGTATGTCTACACAGCCGACATTAAAGCGCTGCCGCAGAAGTGCTTTAAAGTGGTCTGTAGTCAAGGCTCCAGCACTGGGAGAGAGCTCTTCCAGCGCTGTAATAAAACCACCTCTGTGAGGGGAATAGCTCCTCGCTCCCAGCGCTGTAGCACTTTCTACACTGCCACTTTACAGTGCTGAAACTTGCATCGCTCAGGGGTGTGTTTTTTCACCCCCCTGAGCGAAGAAAGTTTCAGCACTGTAAGTGGCAGTGTAGACAAGGCCTAAAGTAACTTGTCTTCACAGTGTTTTTACCTCAAGGATAGCTGAAACTCATTTGTTATCCTGAAGTTTAAGAATACACCTTTTTTAGCAGTGAAGACAAGGCCTTAGGAGCTTGATTCCTCCACTGTCCTTTACCTTGTCATTTACAACTGTGCAAATTGAGAGTAAAGTGGGTGCAAAGTGCTGCCAATCAGCTATGCTGCTGTTTTACACTCACTTTGCATATGAACAGCAACAAAAGATGCTAGGCAGTGGAGAAGCAGGCCATACAATTATGCATTTTAAAGGGGAACCATCAAGTACTACAGTTTCATATCCAAAACTGAGCATAATGAAATGAAACAAAAATGGGTTTTACAAACTCTGATGTTACAGATATCCTTGACTTTAAAAAAAAAAAAAATCAAAAGTTTTTGTTTTGAACATGTCCCTACATTGGTGTGAACCCAAATACAACAGTCGGGCTCTGGCTACACTAGAGAACTTAAAGGAGCAATCTAGCTGTGCTCCTGTAAGCTCTCTAGTGTAGCTGCTCTTAGCCGACGGGAGAGAGCTCTTCCATTGGGATAATTACTCCAGCCCCCACGAACAGCGGTAGCTATGTCAGTGGGAGAAGCTTTCCCATCGACATAGCACTGTCCACACCGGCGCTTAAGTTGGCATAAGTTGTGTCACTCGAGGAGTAGCTAATTCAGACCCCTGAATGACCTAATTTATGTCAATTTAAGATTTAGTGTACCTATAGGCCAGGAACTAGTGCATTAGAACCAGAAAGTGAAATTGACTAGAAACAGGAAGCAAAATTGACCTATTTAGTTTTGCTGTTCAAACTGAATGACCTATAAAGTGATAAACAACACAAACGTTTTGAACACTTCATTGTGTTATAACAAAAGACAAAGTCATTTCAAGGCAAAGTTACACTTTCTTCCACTGTTGTGTTTTAACTGAAAGCTTGGGAATGTCTGCTCATGAAAATGAAAAAAAAAATTGTTACAGTTCTTCTATCACTGATACATAGTAACTAGCATACTCCAAAATCTGGAGTATATAATAGTCTGATTCATTTTAAATACTATATTGTTCCTGCTGTAACTACAGCATAAAGCAAAGAACAATAAGAAAGATGCAAATCACATGCTAGAATAATTTTACATTTTAGCACCAGCAGCATAGTCACAGCTGAGTCGTTTAAATGAGGAGCAGGATGAGGCTGGGTTGGGTTTATATATAAATGCAGTGAATAACTTTATTTCTGTTTCCCTGCCAGGGGTCTTGGGCTTTGAAAAATACTTGATGTTAATCAGGAGCAGGAAATGATATAATAATTGCCTTACTCTAAGGTCAACATTATTCTTCATGAAAGGACAGATCAGCTTCAGAAACTGGGCCCAGCCACTGGTTTAATGGCTAAAGGTTAAGAACAGTGTCATTGTGATTCTTATTCAACTGGGCCCTTTCTTCGGAATGAGGAATAAGATTTGTGAGACATTTGATTTCTGAGCCAGAATTTCTGTGACTGGAGGGGAGGAGGGGTAAGGAGAGACTAGGGTTCCAATGTAGTCTAGATATGTCATTTTTCTTTCTTAGAAGTCTGGTTCTGAAGTGAGCATAGCAAATTGGGTGTGTAAGTTAGAACAACACTATAAATGTCATGCTGGTGAATTCTACGCTCCTGTCTCTTCATTTTGTGTGTGAATTAAGTGCCTTATCAAAAGTTCCAGGGCTCGAAGAGCTATTATTCAGATAGTATGAGAAAACTGTTGAACTGCATCCTCCACACAGTGGTCTGTCATACTGACCAGATCAGATATGCTATCAGAACATGAGATTCTCAGTGCTCTGGACAAGGTGAGCAATGCATGGCATCTCCACATGTGCACAAAAATGCTGGAATTAATGTATGCTTTAGAGCCTCTGTGTGCTGCTAGTACCAGTTTGCAACCATTGGTTTCTTCAGAGCATCTATATTAAAAAAAAATCTTTGTGATAAGGTGAGGCCATTACCTTAAAGTACACTTCTGGCTCTGAAAAGTGACGGAAATTGGCACTAAGATGTTCCACGTTTATTTCTTCTCAGTGATTTCCAGATCAAATGTGATTTGTTTATAATTAAAAATGTTTTTTCTCACTGGCAGCTTGGACTCACCTTGGACTTTGACAGTCAAGCTAGGTTCTTTCTAGCTCACACATCATCATTGGTAATAAAGATACTGTAGGCCAAATCAGTGACATCTGGGCAGTCCCACTGCCTTAAATGGGCTAACAGATTGGAACTTTAGTAAACAATTCTACTGATAATGCCCAGGAAAGAACAGAATTCACCTCTCTCTCTCAGCTATGTTGGTTCTACAGGGCTGGCAGGAGTAAAAAGCAATAAAGGTTTATTTTAGTAATTAAAGTTATCTGATGTGACCCTGAATACACAAGCAGAACAGATCTTTTCTGTGAGAGAGTGCTGTTTATATAGTTACTTTTCAGAGTAGAATTGTACTTTATTAAGTCTGAGATTTTCTTTGTGAATCATGATGCTGGTGTGTTTTGTTATACTTTATTTGTATAATTCAAGAGAAGGATTGTGCACTAACCAGGATGTTCTGTAGTGGCCTGGTCTACACATGTTATATTTTGCTGGTCTTCAGTGCAGTTATGTGTAATAGGTGTTTCAATAAAAATTTTGGTGATAAGCAAGTCTGTTAATTTGTTTAGCATTGATAAAATTAATCAAAGTTTGATAGCCTAAATCTTAGAAGCTTTTCTCAGGGACAATCCTTAACCCAGCACAGAGTATCACCTAAAGCAATGGGATTCTGCATGGGTGAAACAGTCTGCCTATGCAGAGCACCTTGCTGGACTGGAGTCATAGTTCTATTGTGAATATTGATCATTCCTTTCTATTGTACCACTGGGACGCACAAACCAACACAGCATCAATTTCTACTTTTGCTTAACCAGTCTTGGTCCCAATAAAATCAATGGCAAAACTCCTGTTGACTTCAATGAGACTAGGATGCAGCATTTTTATAATTAATTTCCTAGCCATGAGGGTGTTTTAGCCATGAGGGTGAATAGCTACCTTCCCCACAATAACAGATATGTAGCTAAAAAGAAAAGGAATGCTTGTGGCACCTTAGAGACTAACCAATTTATTTGAGCATAAGCTTTCGTGAGCTACAGCTCACTTCATAGCTAGTGGGTATGGGTCAGTGGGTTGCATTCTTGCCTCCGGGCAAAATGATCCCACATTAAAACATGTTTTCAGACCAAATGTGATACTGTTGTGTTGAACTATTAAAGATGTCATCTTTCAGAGGAGTTGCCAAATTGAGAGCTATTTTGCTATAAAGGTTCTTTATAGCAGTATAGCTATTCCTGTACAGGCAGGGCAATAACTACTCCACCAGTAAAAGTCACTTTTATACATGACTCTGTGTCCACATGGAGTTATACAAGTATATAACAATTTAAATAAAAATATCACTCCCCAACCTAAAAAGTTATATCAGTAAAATTTTCAAATGCTGACCAGCCCTAAAAGACCCCCAAAATACTGAAAATCTAGTATTCACGGAAATAATCCAGTTCACTGAATAAATTCAAATAACAAATACATTTACAGGAATTATAATCTGTTGACAGATGTGCTGCAAGTGGGATAAAAAGACTAAATTTGTCAGATTAATTATTCATTGCGCTCAGCTATACTGTATTATGAGAATATTATATTTATACTACACATTACATCCATCCAGAAGAAGCTTAAAGTAGTTTACAAACAATATATCTGCTTAATTCCTTTTTGGTTATTCTTTGTAAGTGTTATGCAAATAAAATTCTTTTCCGCTTCAAAAGAAAAAATCACTTTATCTAATACTGAAATGCTACCATCTCCGTGGTGGAATGAAACAGCAAGAGTACAGAACTTTGAAACTACAGGGGAATTTATGGTGCAGAATGAAATTACCCGTATTGGAATTTGGCCAGCACTCTGGGTTATACTTACAAAAAGTTCCATGGGATCCTTAATGAGCACAACTGTAAAGCATACTTTTTATGTCTCATCTTAAAGCTGGCAATTCAAGCAGTATAGTCTCTGTACCTAGGCTTATAGTTTGGTACTGATTTAAAGGGAAGAGCTCCACCTACTGAACTATTAGCATAACTTTCTGTCTATGTTCTTATGCAGCACCCATCACCATATCATTTTAGGCCCAGATCCTTTAAGGTATTTAGGCTCCTAACTTCCATTGATTTCCATGGAAGTTAGGAGCCTAAATACCAGTGAGGATCTGGGCCTTATGCCCTTCCAATCCAATAGTGTGTAATGTGTAGTATAGATGGCTGGGTAGTTCACCAATATCTTTATAATTTCCATTCTGTTATGTAAAATGAACACATTCTTCCTCTCAGTATGTGAATCCAGCCTTCTGTATGACTTCTATGCAACCCTCCTTACTGTGGGAGAGATAGAATATCATAGAATATCAGGGTTGGAAGGGACCCCAGAAGGTCATCTAGTCCAACCCCCTGCTCGAAGCAGGACCAATTCCCAGTTAAATCATCCCAGCCAGGGCTTTGTCAAGCCTGACCTTAAAAACCTCTAAGGAAGGAGATTCTACCACCTCCCTAGGTAACGCATTCCAGTGTTTCACCACCCTCTTAGTGAAAAAGTTTTTCCTAATATCCAATCTAAACCTCCCCCATTGCAACTTGAGACCATTACTCCTCGTTCTGTCATCTGCTACCATTGAGAACAGTCTAGAGCCATCCTCTTTGGAACCCCCTTTCAGGTAGTTGAAAGCAGCTATCAAATCCCCCCTCATTCTTCTCTTCTGCAGACTAAACAATCCCAGCTCCCTCAGCCTCTCTTCATAAGTCATGTGCTCTAGACCCCTAATCATTTTTGTTGCCCTTCGCTGGACTCTCTCCAATTTATCCACATCCTTCTTGTAGTGTGGGGCCCAAAACTGGACACAGTACTCCAGATGAGGCCTCACCAGTGTCGAATAGAGATGCCTGGAAGGATTATGCCAAAATAACCCTTCCATCTATGCAACATTTATTTTTCTAAGAAGCAAGAACAGAGCCCTTTTTGGTTCCTACATTGACCACTTAATAAATTATATGTAGAATTTAACTCTTTGACTGGCGGGAAATACTATTTTATAAACTACAAATTGTTTGTCTGTGTCATTCCCAGTTACACTATATGCTAAAGAACAGGAAGCATGACTTGGCATCCCAGTATTCTACTTCCATGGTCACATGGGTCAAGTAGGCACAACTGTTAGCTCCAGAAATGTGGTCAGAGTGTTGAAACCAGGTCTGTGAAATCCTGGCTCTTAATTCAGCCTGACCTGAACTCATTGATTCAGCAGCAGCTAAATAAATATAGTAGTTGAGACTGTTTCCTCATTCAAGATTCTGATTAATATAAATGTCAATTTCACCATTATTTTTTGCTACAACAGCAGCATAGTCTGGGTTAAAGTTTAAAAGCCACATCATTTTTCTTCTTTCAGATATTTATACGTTCCTCCGTGGCGCTCATCACTGTAGCATCTGAATACCTCACACCCATGACTAAATTTATCCTCAGAACACATCTCTGGGATAGGGAAAATATTGTTATCCCCATTTTACAGATGAGGAAACTGAGGCAGAACAGTTAAAATGATCTGACTTTCCCATACACACATCTTTGGCTAACTCTGGAGCTCCTAGCCTCACGCTTAATCCACTAGTGATTATTAGACTAGAGTTTCTCAACCAATAGGCTGCAACCCTCAGGGGGAAGTAGGAGGAGTTGCAAGATGTAACAAAAATTTCAATCTAAAGTAAAGAAAATCTTGCTCCCCATACAGCCCTATTCTGCATGGTCAAGCAGTCTCAAAACATGCACAAATAGTATAGGTTTATTATTATAATTCATATGTTTTATACCTATAGTAAATGTAAGGTGGTCATGAACATTTTGTTTTGAATAAGAAGTTGATAGCTTGAAAAGAAACACTGTGCTAGACTGTACTGCCTCCTGGCTTTTATTTATATACACAGTGGAGAAAGGTCACTTCACAACAGAAAAATAAAGGAATTAAAATATTGGAATCACCTCAGTTCCACATGTAAAAGGGGTAAGGGCTTCCGTCATCTTCATTCTCCCAAGGTCAGTCAATTACTACATGCCTGGACTCACATTTCCCTTTCCATGCAGAAAGACTTGCTTCGCAGAATACTGATTATTTTAGCTACTGAAAAAGGTACAGTCCCACCACATAAGGAGAAAGGATTCCTTGCACTCTACCCCTCTTCCTCCAATTGAAGAGAGGAAATTCTCCACTAAAATCACCCTCTGCTCTGATCCTTATGTTCTGTACCTCCATACGTGGCATTTGATGTAGCATCACAAGAATGAATTGTTCAACATATCTATCTTATCCTGTGCATTCCCTTTACTTGATCAGGCTTTGTATGTATTAAAGAACTAGCAGGTCATGTCTTCTCTCTATATACAAGACAGCACTTTGCACTTTTATTATTATTGTTATTATTTCTGAGGATTTTAAAGTGTTTTTCAGATATGGACATTATTATCCACATTTCACATATGGAGAAACTGAGGCACGGTCACAAAGAAATTCAGTGACAGAGTTGTGAATTAAATCTAGGTCTCTTGCTCTGACTAGTAGACATACTACCCATCTGACAATGTTCCCAGACTGAGGACAGGGAAAGGATCTGAGCAAGAAAAGTAGTGATCAAAGCTACTGCAATCACTGTGCACACTGGCAACACACCTAGATTCCAGGTTGTCTTGGATATAATTCACAGCATAAAAAGACCTCAGAACACAGAAGAGGAAAGTGAGAAACACAGAGGTTACATGATCAAGGTCATTCACTGTAGAGCCAGGAACCAGAATCAGAAGTTCTGTCTTCCAGTTTTTTGCTCTAACCATTACACTATACTGCCTTCTATTCCCATCCAGACATCCACGAAAGAAGTTAATATAATTCTTTTGTCATGATTCAGAAATAAGAGGAATGTGCACTGTAGTTTCTAATACTGTGGCATGGAGGTCACCTTCCTCCCCCTGATATAAGGTAATGCACAGCATAAGGATCAGTCCTTTGTGCCTCTGTTAGCATATGTCATATTTGTAATGAGGAGATTAACTTTCCCCATACTCATGTAGGTTTCCAATCCAGGAGCCTGGGTCTGATCCACCTGTACTGGCCCTCACTTACTAATATGAAATCTGTCCCTGATTCCCCTCTTAAACTGATGGAAACAGGGAGTGACCATGAAGAGGTTAAACTATTCACTCTTTCCCCACTGTGACTCATGGGCCAGTAACATTTGCTCCACACAAAGATTTCAGACAATGTGAACTTTCCCCTCCAATACCAGCTGAAGCCAATTGTACTTCCACCCCCTCTCCCACCTCTTGGCTGGCCAGTGGCACATCCCCACTAGCAAGGCTGCCAGCTGTAACCTCTCCCACAATTCCCCTCATATAGGGGCCTAGCTGGTAGATACACTCTCAGTCCTTTCTCTCTGGTCAGTGCATACTTCCCTTTGGGGTTCTTGCTCCAATACCCTCGTCATGCCTGTGGATTTCAGTGGCACCTGGAACCTTGTGCGCAATGAAAACTTTGAAGGTTACATGCAGGCTTTGGGTAGGTGCTAAAATCTAAAGGTGGTTGAAGTTTTCCTTCTTGGGGGGGGGAGGGGGGAAGCAATTATTGTTTCCTTAGAGGAGGACCTGATTTCCTTCCCCCCCCCCCTCCCCACCACCATCAAGAAAGGGACTAGCCCTCATTTGCTTGCCTGATCAGTTTATGGTGGGGGATACAATGTAACTAATCACTAGTATGCTGTTACTTTCGGGTGTCCTTGCTCCCTGTAGTGAAGTTTGATATCTGTCCTTAGCTGGTGCTTTTCTCATCGGGAATTAACAGTACTGCTGTATTTGTGTGTGGGCCCTTGCTAGTGTGAGGGAGGGATTTTTTCAGCTGTGTCTACTCACTATTCTCACTCTTTTTAGTATACACTTAAGTTCTACATCCAGGTAACATCCTTACTAGGGCTACAAGGAAGCTATGAGGTAATCTCTTTCTCTGTCAGTGACAATATCCTTGACCTTCCCTGTTGCTAAACATCTGACTGTTTAAATGCCAGTCCTCTAATATGGCAAAAGCCCTGTCCAGCAGACTGCTGCAAAGTCACTTTCAGGGTGGTGACCCTGAATAGGATGATGAGCATATCCTCTTCAGTGGTCCTTACCTCTGGAATGCTCTAGGTCAGTCATTCTCAACTGGGGGGCTGTGAGCAGGTTTTAGGGAGGCCTCCAAGCAGGGCCAGCATTCAACTCACTGGGGTTCAGGGTAGAAAGCTGCAGCCCCACTGCATGGGGCTGAAGTTCTGAGCCCCGCTACCTGGGACTGAAGCTTGAGCAATGTAGCTTTTCAGGGGCCCCTGTGGCATGGGGCCCCAGGCAATTGCCCAGCTTGCTACCCCCTTATGCCAGCCAGAGCTTTTATATACAGAAAACCAGCTGTTGTGGCACAGGTGGGCCATGGAGGTTTTCATAGCATGTTGGGGGAGGGCCTCAGAAAGAACCTAGAGCAGAGGTTTTCAACCTTTTTAACTTCTGAAACTAGCATCTGAACTGCTGATAGGAATGGGGACAGACCAATTATATGCAATAATGAGGAGTATGTGGGAGAGGAACTAGAACGGGCCTCAGTGCTGTAATACTTTTGTAATGTAACAGCCAGTGGAGGCTGTCCCTTTGGAACCTGTAACAAAACTAAGCAACTTGTTTTTGTAAGCTCCTAAGGTGTCAGAAGCGTAGGGAATAGCCCTGACTCTTGCCAACAGTTATGCACTCAGCTTAAATATATTGCTTGGTGTTGCTCAACAGCTGGTTGACTGTTTTGGACGTTGTTTAATGTTGTAAATGGCTTCAAACGTTTTTATCCAATATTGGTAATATATTGAAAGATCCCCTTCTAGCTGTAGTACTACCACATCCTCAGTCTGAGGATAATGTTCTTGAATCCCCTCTGAGGACTAATATACTCAGACTTGTCTTCATTAAATGGTCCTTCTCTCCAAGTCTTAATCATTCCACATGCAAATCCATATGTTGCAGGTAACAAGATAAACTATGCTGAGACTTTTCAGCCTCTGCAGAATAAAAAACTACACCAGAGTCAATTAGCTCAAAAATATGACCATAGGAAGACTGAGAAGTGTCTTTTATTGCTTGCTTCTCCACATGGCTGGGAGTCTAATAAATTTTAAAATATCCTTTTTTAGATAAAGCTTGATGGACACAAATTACGCAATGAGAAGGTTTATCTTCTATCTTACCTCAATCCGTCTCTCTAGCACAAAGAAGACTGCATTGAAATTCAGTAGCTCAGAGTGGGAATACCATGCTTCCTATTAAATATTATTATTGACATGTTTCCTATCCTACAGAGAAACTTCCAATAAATGTTCACCTGCCTAAATAGGGGAGTAGAAACTTGCATGAATCCCCTTGATGAATGGGAGTTTGTCCTTTCTCTCTGAAGAGAGAATATTGAAGAGCAGCTGACTTAAATATCATGGCTGCTCCCAAAAAACTTATTAAAACCAAGTTGTGCTGAAGTGAGTTTGTGGTTTTCACACTCAGTTGAAATCACCCTTGCAATAAATGGCTCCAGAAAGTTGTTGCAGCATAGTAATCTTATCAGGATTCTCTGCCTTTATTGCAAACAGGTTTTCCTTCACTTTTTTTTTACTGTAGTTTGCTCTTTCGAGTGGTTGAGTAGTATGGGTTACAAGGAGAGGGGAAGAAAACAAGGTCAACTGTGATTTCTGGGGGGATGACCCTGGAAAAAATCAAGTGACAAAATTAGAAACAGCAATTTTACCAGAGCATAGCACAAGGACTAGGGTGGATGATGGGACAACCCTTCACAAAAATAATTTGAATGACGCTGCTGAGGAAAGCCTGGGTACTAGCACACTAGTTGAACTTTAACCATGAAATAGCTAAAGGTAAACGGCAATTTTTCTTTTCTTCTCAACAAAATTGTTTCTAATATCTAAGGTTACATGACCAAATGCTGCAGCATAGTGATCAGCAATATATACTGCTAGTACAGAGTTAACCCTTCTTGCTACTTAGGGACAACTACGCTGTCAAGTGGTGGTGTGTATAAACATGACTGTCTAATGGACCTACTGGGTTTGTGTGTGGGTTTTTTGTTTTTTGTTTATCATCTCAGATGTGGTGAGGGACCATGTCTTTAGCCTGTGATGGGTGAATATAACCAAAGCAGTGGGTCAGATACGTAAAGCTATCTGAGCTTCATGTGACCCATGCCAATTGCACTATTCCTAGGCAGCAGAGATCCACCACTTAGGGTGGAAATGGAAGCCTTATTGTGGCTCTCCCCTTCCCTTAAGTTTGTATTCTGAGCATGAAATTGGGAGGCTGTGTCTTGACTCCCAGACCATATGTCACGTGTAGAAACATATGTCTAACTGCAAAATCATGTGAAGAAACTTTCTCTGGGGTGTTGGCTTGAGCTGAATGTCTCCATTGCCAGTGCACTTAAACACTAATGTGTGTAGTGTCCTGAACTAACAGCTCAGGGATACAGGGCCTTGCCCGTGACAATTGCCACTGAGTAGTTGTCGCATGCTCCTTATGAAATGAGTTTGATCTTGCAGACTCGCTACTTAGCAGCAGCTGTTGCATGACAATTGGCAGTCCCTGGAAATTGTTTAAACTCAAACCATCACCCTGCTGATGATCCTGGCATGTGAACAGTTAAAACTACTTAGGGAAAGAAACGTAAGGCTTCATGTGCAGCCACAGTGCCCTCTCTGCTTAGAGGGCAAGGACAGACAGAGTTTACCTTAAAAATGCAAGGTTATTCTTTGAACTACTCAACCAAATGGTTAAGTGGCTTGGCTGTCAAACCCATAAGTGTCTCTCTGCTTTTGACAGCCCCTTGCCCTCTAATGACTGATTATAAATACTACATGCATGGAGAAAACATCATCATGCTGGTAATCATCCAAAAGATGAACAGGTCCTTAATGGAGCAAATGACACTACATAATAGGTGTCTAAGCAACAGTGGGTACATGTTGCATGCTCTGTTGGACAGGGAGACATGAAGTTGCTTGTAACAAAAAAAATAACCAATAACAGAGCTCTGTACCCCACAGTTAGGAAGCTCTATAGGACCAAATTCTGACTTGGATTACACATGCAGATATCATCTGATGTCAATTTCAGCTGGGTCAGCACAACTAAGTACAAGCCAAACTTTACCTTAGCTTCCACCATAGCATTAGTACAACCTGATGGATGCTACTACAGCCGAAGTCAATATAATAAACAACCTGTGCCAGCAGTGGCACACTGACTTGCCAATAGTGTAAGGTGACCCATTTAGTTGAGAAACTCTCCTGTACCAGTCTAATCAAATCCCAGCAACCTAGCTTGGGAGTTGCACTACACTATGCAGTCCCATGCTTGTGAAAGAGTAAAATACTAGGTAGAAACACAGCTGAAGGAAACTGTCGGGGGGGAGGGGGCTTTCCTGTACCTCTGACCTAGAGCCACATTAGCAGCACCCAAACCTGGATTGGCTCTGGGAAGCACTCTTGTGGGCACCATTATTAAGAGGGTAGCCTGGGTCTTGTAGGCTGGCAGGTACAAAAAAAAAATGCATGATGTTAAATCTCTCTCTCCTAAGGTATTGACTTTGCAACTCGCACGATAGCAAAAAGGCTGAAGCCACAGAAGGTGATTGAACAGGAAGGTGATTCATTCTCCATCCAAACCACCAGCGCTTTCAGAAGTTACTTTGTCCAGTTCAAAATTGGAGAGGAGTTTGAGGAAGACAATAAAGGCCTAGATCATAGAAAATGCAAGGTAAAAAAAAAAAAAAGGGGGGGGGGGGGGCTGTACCTGCTCAAATCACAAGGCAATCCACCAAACTGCTTCAACTGATCAATGCTAGTGTGGGGACCTAAATTTTGTCCTCAAACTGTTACAGAAGGAACCCTCAAGTTTCTTGGGAGGTTGGGGTAGGGACTGCTTGTTCTCTCCATGGTATACATGTGAGATTTAAGGTAGCTCACTTTCTACAGAGCATGATGTAGAAGCATGAACTCAGGGAAGCAACTTACCCTGGTAAGGGAGAGGGGCTACAAGAATGTGGTGTATGACTAAAGTTAAGACTTGTCTGTCTGTCTCTCAAATGCAGAGTGTGGTTACCTGGGACAATGACAAGCTTGTTTGTATCCAGACTGGAGACAAGAAGAACAGGGGCTGGACTCATTGGATTGAAGGAGATCAGCTATATCTGGTATTCAGTTAGATTCTGATTTTGAATTAACTTCATGGCTCTGCATGAGGGCTACTGGGATCTACACTGCTGCTGTGGTTTGGGTTACTGGTATGTTCCCATGCAATTCTCCGTGCAGTGGATTCTAGGGCCTACTAACATAAACATGACCAGAAAATGGAGCATCTACACACATGTGTTTGGTACAGAGGGCAAGGACTCTAATAATTTTGGGAGAAGATACTTCTCCTCTAGTAGATTGCTGAAGTGACTTGGAAGCATTTCAGTATCAAAATATCTGACTTTCTGTCTCAATCTTGTACCTTGGCTTGGCATTCCTGAACTTTCTCTTCTAGAGTTACTACTTTTTGTCTATCAACCCTATTGTTAGGGTGTCGATCTCTGGGTATTGCAACAGGGACAAAAGATTACTTAGAACATAACACGAAAATCAAAGCAGGGAGTTCAGCTGCTCTTAAACATTGCAAAAAGGATTACATGAGTCTTGGAAGAAAGATGTATATAAACTTCCACCCTCTTTACTTGCTCCATTAGTTCTCAGGGTAGCTTCCCCCCGTGCCCCACCTTGGTCCTCAAAAGACCAAGTGACCTCTGCAAGATGAGCATTGTCTGGCATAGGGTGGCCAGCCTGAGAAGGAGCCAGAATTGACCAAAGTACATTGTCAAAAGAGACACAGTAATACATCAGTAGCACCCCCCCCCATCAGCTTCGCCTTTGCTCCTAGAGCCTCCCACCCAGCAGCAGCCCTGCCAATCAGCACCTTCCCCTCCCTCCCCATACCTCCTGATCAGCTGGTTTGTGGCATGCAGGAGGTGGGGAGGGAGGGCACAGCAGGCTCAGGAAGGGAGTGGGAAGGGGTAGAGTGGGGGCAGGCTCTGTGGCAGAGCCAGAGCTTGAACAGTGAGCACCCCCTGGCACATTGGAAAGTTGGTGCCTGCAGCTCCAGTCTTGGATCAGTGCCTATACAAGGAGATGTATATTAACTTCTGAAGAGCCACAGGTTGGCCACCCCTGCGTTAAATGACCCTGTAAAACAGGAATCCCTCTGCAGGGGGCAGGCAGGCATTGAAAAGAACACAGGGGATTCAGAAGAAATACAGCCAAGCCCTCTGAGCCAAGTTCCCATTCAGAGAAGAGTGGGGGAGGAGCAGGTGAAGAGTGGACCAAAACCCAGGGAAGGGATAGCAGTGATATAGAGAAATTCCCACTCTACTGGTGGTACTTACGTGGTCCCATCACCATTGTATTGGAGTGCCTCACATCAGGTAGAGCAGTGCTGTTATTCCCATTGTACAGATGGGGCATTGAGGGCACACTAGGGTGACCAGATGCCCCAGTTTTTATAGGGACCATCCCAATATTCTGGGCTTTGTCTTGTATAGGCGCCTATTAACTTCCACTCCCGTCCCAATTTTTCACACTTCATGTCTGGTCTATCTTCTCCTCTCCCCACCCCCAGATACACACAGTGCCAGATTTTCAAGGGCACTGGAGGAGGTGGGGGTGGAGATATTGTCTCTGAGCCAATGCATATATGATGTGTAACTCTGGATAAGATGGCTCAGATATCGAAGTATGAAGTGGATAGTTGTTGACATCACCTGTTCACTGTGGTGGTGTTATCTGAGTGGAGGCACTGATGGCAATAGTCTTATTTGATGTCTAGAAGATTTGACCCTCCAACTTCCTTTCAAGAGGAAGAGCTGCCCAGAGCTCCTGTGCTGTTTTCCTTTCCTGTGTTTAGTGGCCCTGAGATACCTCATCTCAATTCCCCCCCCTCAAATTTAAAATGTGGAATTTTCTTGGTGTTGGGTTTTACACATTGTCCTGTAGGAAAAAACACTACAGTGCTGGAGTTGCTGTTAAGACCCTTCTGGGAAGTAACTAGCCTCTAAACAGAAGGCAGTGTTGCCAACTCATGATTTTTGTCATGTCTCATGATCATTGTTCTCCTTAAAGCTCCAGCTCCTGGGGTCAAGTGGATAGGTGACCCCTTTTTTTCTTAAAGAGAAATGAAGTTTCTAGCCCTTATGGGTGTGGGAGAGCTTCAAAATATGACCGTAGTGCACTCTAAATGCTCAAAGCAGAATATAAATAAAAACATCAAATCTATTTTATGTAATTTTTTTTAAAGCCAATCATGATTTTTGGTGAGGCTGATTCATAGTATTGCCAACCCCAAGCATTTAAAAACAAACATGAAAGCAACTAGACAGTGTCAGTTTCACTCCTGTTTAAAGTCTGTTTCTAGTCTTCTTTGTAGTGGGTAACACAACCCTATTCAGGCAGCTGCAGCATAAACTCATGGGCCCTTGCCCTACTACAGGGGTGGGGAAACTACTGCCCATGGGCCAGATCCAGCCCACTGGCCATTTTTAATCTGGCCCTTGAGCTCCCCCTGGGAAGCAGGGTCTAGGGCTTGTCCTGTTCCAGCCAGGGAACAGGGTCAGGGGCTGCTCCACATGGCTCCTGGAAGCAGCAGCAGGGCCCCCCTCCAGTTCCTACACAGAAGGGCAGAAAGGGGACTCCACTCTGCATGCTGCCCCCTCCCCAAGTGCGACCCCCTCAGCTCCCATTGGCTGGGAACCATGGCCAATAGGAGCTGAGGGGGTGGTGCCTGTGGACAGGGCAGTGCACAGAGCTGCCTGGCTTTGCCTCCACATAGGAGCCAGAAGGGGGCCATGCTGTTGATTTCCAGGAGCCACTTGAGGTAAAGGCTTACCAGAGCCTGCACCCCGGAGCCTCCCCCTGTGCCCCAGCCTTGATCTTCCCTCCCCCCCACCCTCCAAGCCCCTAGATCCCAGCCCAGAGCACCCTCCTGCACTCAAAACCCATTATTTCCCCACCCCAGAGCTTGCACCCCAACCCAAATTTTGCAAGCCTTCATGGCCCACCATACAACTTCTATTCCTGGATGTGGCCCTTGGGCCACAAAGTTTGCCCATCCCTGCCCTAGTGGGATGTTTCCAAAAGTTAAATTATTTATTCCAAGCTTGATGAACTACCAAAAAAAAGCTAGAAAATTATCTAGATTTTTCTACAATTTTTTCAGTTCTATTCAAGATTTAGTAACAAAGTAAGAACACACATAAAAACTTTAAACCTAACGAGGGTTCCTTAAGAGAACTGACACAAGATGTCAGAACATGTAAGTATTAGTTGAGTGAGTCTCTAATTTTTTTATTTTATTTCTTTACATAGGAATTAGAAATTATCTGACAGAAGCACTGTATCTAAGTTATCTGGGGAAAGACTTTTTTTTCTCCAAGGTGCTCAAGTAGCCTCTGGAATAATTGTTACAGTTGTCCCCCTCCCCTCAATCTGAAATGGTGCCCCTGGAGGAGACTTTAATATAGTTGAACAAATTGCTGTAACTGAGAAATGGAAAGAACAAGCATCAGAGGGGAATGTACTTAATATCTGTAGCACTAAAACCATTCTTTGGTGAACTTCAGGACATGTCCCTCCAAAAAGGAGTTCTGCTGATTCTCTAAACTCACATCAGGGAACTAAGTGTGGCTAATGCACCTACACCATCACTCAGAACTTTGAAAGCTAATCTGTATGAATTTGGGGAACAGGCTAGGCATTCTTATTGGATTTTCCATTGCAACTATGACAGGAATAAATGGTATAAAATATTAGCATGAGATCTAACCCAGCACAGAGACCTACCACTCCTTAAGGGGCAAAACACCTGTTGGATAGCCCTGACTAGTAAAGCTGGGTAGAAAGGAGATCAGGGCTGGCAACAGCCAGAAATGGCTTGTTCATGCCAGCATTGACCTTATCCAATGGGTGAGATCAAGACTTGTAAGATAAGTCAGAACAGAATATTCATACCACATCTGCATGACTTTGTTCATGCTCTACAATGTCCTTAATGCTTCATGGTGCAGGATGAAGTGGGCACAATAGCAATGAGCATGAATAGCTGCATGTGGGGCATCTTGCACTTACACTGCAATTCAAAAGTAGCTGGCATGCTCTTGTTCTGGAATCCAGCTTGCCACAACTTGCTGCCAAGCACAGGGTAAGGCATAACTTGTGTGGGTACTAGTTGCAGACTGGCAGCAAAGGCAAAAGCTCTACAAGATGCTCACTGTTGTAAATGACTTGCTGTAAACCAATTCAACTTCACAAGTACCTAACTGTCAGGTTGACTGTTACACAAGTTAAATAACATTTGTTCTCCCTTCTTGTTAGGAGCTGTGCTGTGAGGAACAAGTATGCACACAGATTTACAAGAGAGCTTGACTTAATCCAGTCTTGACTGACACTTGAAAAGCATATCTGTACAGAGCAGACCTCCTGGAACTTATTTCTTTATGTACATGGGTTTCTACATGATCTCTAGGTTAACACTAAGCATTTCTTGATCAGGCATGTCTGGTTTTTGTTGTACTTCTGATCAGGAGAAGATGTAACTATTTGCACTAGTGTTGCAGTACTGCTCTTGTTAATAAATACTTGAAAACAATCCTGTCTGACTTGTACTGCTGTTATTTGGGGCTGTAAGAAAGGGGAGACTGTCAGGTAACTCAGCCCCATCTAACCATCAGAACTAGGCCAGCATCCCCACAGCCATCTAGAAGAGTCTCCTATGGATTCAAAGGGTCAATATAATATCAAATCACCAGTTATGATACTGGGAAGACCTAATTTCCATGGCCTTATACCACCTATGGCAGTGCAGAGGGTCCAGAAAACCACTTAAATGGCTGCCTCAACTACATGAACTAAGTACTTCAACCTCCTTTCTGAGGAGCATAATTATTACCTGAAAGGAATAAAACTACTTAATGGTATGCATTAGTGGTAAACTAAAGTAATCATCTTCTTGGCTCAAACGATATTTGGAATAGAATATTGCTGACATCACTAAGACTTAGTGTCTTGATAGAAAACTACTGACATGGAGGGAAGGGGACTAGGTTCCACTTTTACTTATTAACTGTCCTCGCACTGATGCGATTAGCATACCTTCATACAGGTAACACAGGCTCTCAGTCTCTTAAGGTTTTGACTCAATAATAGCCTATTCATGGAGGCTCTCAATTGCACCCTTCCAGGTGAGACAATGAGGAACAGAATCCAAATGAACGAACTACTACTTTTGACTTGCTGTGTTGGCCCCAGGATATCAGAATCTCTTTTAATTAGTGCAAGTTCATCCACCTTCTCATTAAAAGCAGCAGAGACTCTTTATTTTAATAATAAAAAACCTCAGCACATGAGGATTCCCCCCCTTCCCAGGGGGAGGACAAACCTCCCCTTTGACTTGCTCAACAAAAATAAGTGAGCTTGTGTCATGTGGCAGTGACAGCAGGTAGTTTCTTTCAGGTATTCTTAGACACTAATATAGTTTCAAATATTATATAGAAACCAATAGCTAAAACTCCAAGCTATATCTTACTACAACTTGCACTCTCTTCAGGAACATTATGGACCTCCTACAACATTGATGCTATAATACTTAAACTCCCCTTACTCTATTGGCTGTCTTGCCTATTATTAAAAATAGGCTTAAGAAAAACTTTCCTCATCTGATACACTCTTAACAATTGTGATGTCACGAAATAACTTTCAGCTAATAAATCTATGGCAGGAGGAAATGTCCTAATTACTTGTTGCAGGTAGTGTTAACAGCTATTCAGGAATCTGAAATCTCATTTGAATACTGGAAACAAAAATAGCTGTGGTAAAGGTTAACTAAAGCTTTGATCTTTAAGGACTGCAGGGTTTCTGCAGCATCCTTAAATGCAAATTTTTAAAAGGAAGATCACAACACTTTCAGCTTCAAATCAATACAATAAGTTCAGTAAATTTATATCAGATTGCAGGAGTAAAATTACTACTGTATATTGAATTAGTTATACTGAAAACACCATTGCATTGTAAAGATTTTTTTTTTTCTGTCAACAATGGAAAGTTGCAGGTTTTGGCAATTAGGAAGACCAGATGGGGGTGTGTGCCACCTGGGGAGACATGAGTGGTAGATTGAGGAAGAAAATACAGCAAAGTTTAGTCAGTTACAGAAGGGTTGCCCTTACAACCTCTAAGGTTAGACATAATTTTCAAGAGCATAAATTCTGCTGCCCAGTGATGGGATGGGATGGAATGGATTTTGTAGCCACAGACTACATGGAGACTTAATTGGGAATAGGTATTTTATTAGTTCTAGTTGACTAATGTAGAAGATCTAAGATTAAAGTAAATATTTGGGCTGTCAATCTTTTTAAGTTAATTGCATGAGTTAACTGCAATTAATCAGTTTTAATCACACTGTTAAACAGAATACCAATTGACATGTATTAAAAATTTTGGTTGTTTTCTACATTTTCATATAGTATTGTGTTATAATTGAAATCAAAGTGTATATTTTTAATTATAAATAATGCACTGTAACAATGATAAATAAAAGAAGTAGCATTTTTCAATTCACCCCACAGGTACTGTACTGCAATCTCTTTGTTGTGAAAGTGCAACTTACAAATGTAGAGTTTGTTTTACATAACTGTTCTCAAAAACAAAACAATGTAAAACATCAGAGCCTACAAATCCACCCAGTCCTACTTCTTTTTCAGCCAATCACTAAGAGAAACAAGTTTGTTTACATTTACAGGAGATAATGTTGTTCTCTTCTTATTTACAATGTCACCGAACAGTGAGAACAGGCATTGCAAGATATTTATGTGCCAGATATACTAAACATTTGTATGCCCCTTCACGCTTCAGCCACCATGCCAGGGGACATGCTTTATGCTGATGATGCTTGTTAAAAAAATGTGATGCAATTCTCCCACAAGGAGCTCAATGTCCCCTGCTCTGTTTTCTCCATATTCTTCCATATATTTCATGTTATAGTAGTCTTGGATGATGACCTAGCACATGTTGCTCATTTTAAGAACACTTTCGCTGCAGATTTGGCAAAACGCAAAGAAGATACCAATGTGAGATTTCTAGAGATAGTTACAGCACTTGACCCAAGGTTTAAGAATCTGAAGTGCCTTCAAAAATCTGACAGGGACAAAGTGTGGAGCATGCTTTCAGAAGTCTTAAAAGAGCAACACTCCAATGTGGAAACTACAAACCCAAACCACCAAAAAAGATCAACCTTCTGCTGGTGGCATCTGACTCAGATAATGAAAACGAACATGTGTCAGCCCGCACTGCTTTGATTGTTATTGAGCAGAACCCGTCATCAGCATGGATACATGTCCCCTGGAAGGGTGGTTGAAGCACGAAGGGACATATGAATCTTTAGCACATCTGGCACGTAAATGTCTTGCAACACCAGCTACAACAGTGCCATGAGAATGCCTGTTCTCACTTTCAGGTGACATTTTAAACAAGAAGCAGGCAGCATTATCTCCTGCAAATGTAAACAAGCTTGTTTGTCTGAGGCATTGGCTGAACAAGAAGTAGGACTGAGTGGACTTCCAGGCTCTAGAATTCTACATTGTTCTATTTTTGAATGCAGGTTTTTTTTGTACATAATTCTACATTTGTAAGTTCAACTTTCATGATAAAGAGATTGCACTACAGTACTTGTATTAGGTGAATTGAAAAATACTATTTCTTTTTTTACAGTGCAAATACTTGTAATCAAAAGTAAATATAAAGTGAGCATTGTACACTTTGTATTCTGTTATAATTGAAATCAATATTTGAAAATTTAGAAAACATCCAAAATATTTATTTAAATGGTATTCTATTGTTTAATTGCATGATTAATCATGATTTATTGTTTTAATCACTTGACAGCCCTAGTAAATATTTATAACTAGCTAATGGTGGGTGTACATAATTACAAGTGATAAAGCAACAGCATATACTGCATGGGATTTCTGCTCATATTACTTTTTGAATCAAATAGTTAAGACATCCTGTCTGAATCCAGACCTATCCAAAGACCCCAATCTTTCTACAAAGGAGCTGATTATTTGATCAACATGACTAAGAACTCTGAATAAGGAGCTTTAGACTAAACCAACGGTCCAGGGAGTTAAATTCTATATTTGCAATGCAGTTTCTCCATTCTCCAAATAGTGGTACTGGAAAGGGTATTTTTACAACAGGTGAACTACTCTGATGGTTATTATGAAGATGGGTCTAATGAACAACTGAACTGTTTTCAGCTTGCAAAGTAATTGAAAGTGATAGTTTTCAGGCGAGAACTATACTTGACATTTTCTGACTCAACAGATCTGCTCCTGATGTGTTTTCAGAGTTGTCTTAGCTCACTCTACTAACAAAAGACTATTTCTTTTAGGAGCACAGAGACAAAACAGCTACTGCAGAGTAAGCTTGATTCTGTTCTGGCTCATGCACCAACAGAATTGTTAACTAAATCACAAGTGGAGGGCTAACTTGTTTCCTAGGTTACAGATGGAGCAGGAAAAATGGGTTGCAGAGGCATCACCTATGACATAATTTAGTTTGTAGAGTTCTTATTCCTTGTGCTGCCACATGAGCAGAAAGGAACTATCACTCTAGGCTGAGTAGAGTAGATAGAAAAAAAGTGTTTACATGTAAAATCAGCAAATTTAGGATCTGGCATCCTTGAGAGAGAACATACATAGTACAAAACCATTTTCTTGGTCACCTTTTCAAACATCTACACTTTGCGTGTGCTAAAGCATGGTGGGCAAAACTTTTCTTGAAGACCTTGAGACTTTCCTTTTTACAATGACAGACATAATAAAAGTTTGTTACAGTGTGTATGATGTAGTTTGAAACAGACACAATTACATCCTGTTGAGGATGGTCCTTTTAAACTGGCACTCAAAACAAGGAAAAGAGCACTACTGTTCAATATGTGGTAAAGACAGCAAAATTACTCAACTGATGCAGCACAGAGTAGGAGGAAGTCTGAGATTTTATTGATAGTGTTGGATACACAAGACAAAACTCTCCTTCCCATTTTAGTTAGGTTAATGTGATTAGCTTTAGTGTAGATTTGTTTCCCAAAAGGATCTGCCTAAACCCATCTCTCAAGCGGAAAAACAAGTATAATAAAATTCCTGCCATGTAGCTGACAAAACCTGATACACCTTCCTACTGTTGTAGCTCAGAGAAATGTATGCTTTAATTTGATTAAAAAAAGACACTGATTCAGAGTGAAGATAAGTCACTGTTACCCTAATTCAGTGGGGGTTAAACTTCAAAGCAGTGAACTAGCTCTGTCACATCCAGTAAGCAACTCTTATGCAGGGAAATAAGAGGTTGCAAGTCACCCTAGATTCCCTACTCCACTAGGTGGCATCTTTGCAACATGCTGCATCATCTTTGAAATACTTTGGTTTGCATTAGGATTTTTTTTTTTTAAAGCAACATAGTACTAATAATAAACCCCACAGGCTGTCAGCTTCAAAGTCATTATAATGTAAGAGGATTCTGATATTGCATTCTTGAGAATATTTTTGGTGCACAGACCTCCTCACCCCCATAAGATTCCCAGGTGGCAAAGCACTACTATCAGAAAGCTCATATTGGCAGAATCAGGCCTTGTGCGGTGAAGCACCATTGCTGGGAAGCTGGTATTATTGAATATACCAAAGAGCCCTCATCCAGGAGAGCTAAGGGCGCTCCCATTACTACAGCCTCACTTGATGTTATTTAGCCAGTGCTGCAATCAGATATATGCTGCTGTGCACAAGCTCAAACTGGGATACTCATGAGAGGACTGAGCGCTCTCACGTGCTCATCCTAGACATTAGAAAATTATTGGTTAACAACAAAAACAGAACTGCCTAACCAGATTGTACCTTTTCAGCAACATGCCAGCTGACTGAAGAGCCTTCAGAGGATACAAAATTCAGCAGCATGAGACACTATGTGAAAAGAGAAAGGAAATAGTTTTACTCTCAAACAAACTAGGAAAGAGATAAACTGTAAATAAATTAAGACACTATAAACTAGTCTACACTGTTCATACCTGTTTTCTTTGCAATGGGAGATGTGTGTTGTTGAGCTCTAGGAGCCAAGGACAAGAGTAAAATCCCAAAGGAACATAGAACATTAGAACGACCATACTGGGTCAGACCAATCGTCCATCTAGCCCTATATCCTGTCTCTGACAATGCATAGTGTCAGATGTTTGACAATTCGAGGGCCACCCAGAGCATGAGGTTGCATCCCTGACTATCTTGGCTAACAACCATTGATGGACCTATCCTCCATGAACTTCTCTAATTCTCTTTTGAACTTAGTTATATTTTTGGCTTTTACAACATCCCCTGGCAAGGAGTTCCACAGGTTGACAGTACGTTGAGTGAAGAAGTACTTGCTTATGTTTGTTTTAGATCTGCTGCCTATTAATATCATTGGGTGATCCCTGTTCTTGTGTTATGTGAAGGGGTAAATAACACTTCCTTATTCACTTTCTCCACACCATTCATTATTTATAGACCGCCATCATACCCCCCCATAATCATCTCTTTTCTAAGCTGAACAGTCCCAATCTTTTTAATCTCTGCTCGTACTGAATTTGTTCCATACCCTTAATCATTTTTGTTGCCCTCTCTGCACCTTTTCTGATTCTAATATATTTTTTTAAGATGTGGTGACCAGAACTGCACACACAATTCAAAGTGTGGGGGTACTACTGATTTATATAATGGCATGATGATATTTTCTGTTTTATATATTCCTTTCCTAATGGTTCCTAACATTCTGTTAGCTTTTTTGACTGCCGCTGGACATTGAGCAGATATTTTCAGAGAACTATCCACAATCCCTTTCTTGAGTTGTAACAGCTAATTTAGAACCCATCATTTTGAATGTATAGTTGGGACTATTTTTTCCCGATGTGTATTACTTTGCACTTATCAGCACTGAATTTCATCTGTGATTTTGTCACCCAGTTTTGTGAGATCCCTTTGTAACTCTTTGCAGTCAGCTTTGGATTTAACTATTTTGAATAATTTTGTATAGTCTGCAAATTTTGCCACCTCACTGTTCATCCTCTGTTCCAGATCATTTATGGATATGTTGAACAGCACAGGTCGCAGTACACAATTTTCGTGGACCCCCTATTTACCTCTCTCCATTGTGAAAATATTAGAAAAGTCTCTTTTGTAGGCACTATAGATCATTTAGATTTTCTGACTGCCATTTTGGTGATGAAATTTTTCTCTTTTGGCAGCAGTCGTTCAAAAATAATTGCAAAGTGGATACAACATTTTCACACCAGCCCCAAGACAGCGACAGCTTCTAAGCCAGTGCCGTATCTGACCACTGTATGATTTCCACATACACCAATCACATACGGATATGTAAAGATAAGGTCCCTGCCCATCAGAGTTTGCAATGAAAACAGACCACCTAAAAACAAAGGAAAAGTAATTTAACACTTCACTGTGCAGACGGCTAGGGTTCATAAGCTTTGTAAACCCTTCCTAGGATGAGGATGTGCAGAAAGGAAGCAACGTTGAGTATGGCATACAGAACAGTAGAAAGTCTTCTTCACTGTACTCAGTTTGCTTCAAATGATATTTTTACAAGCAAACCAAAGAAGAAACTTTTTTCCCTGCCATTTTTAGGAGTGACCTTTGGGTTAATTCTTACTTAATACTGTATGTCTTCAAAAACAGCTATCAGAAGTACAACCAGCAATGTCAAATTTGTGCAGAGATGGGGTGATCCATTCCCCTTACTCATTTTCTGACATGCTCTACGTACTATTATGTAAAATGTTGCTAACATTGAAGTAGCCATTACAGACCAGCATATGAACTGTCAAGTGAAATCAGGTAAAACAACTAGAGGTCTGACTGCAGTTCTTCAAAAAAACATACCTAAAAGGAACATTTGAAAGATTAAGATTTTTCCTGGAGGAAAAATACAAAAGGCAGCATGAAAAACATAATCCAAAAGAGAAAAGGGGATACAGGATTAAGCAGCATCCATGACCAATAACTGCATGAAGATAATGATTGGCACAAAGATCCTACAAAAAGGGCAGCAGAAAATACAATAAATAGATATTCCTTTCTAAAAAAATAAATGCTGAATAAAGACCAATAAACCAATTCTGAAGGAGATATAATACAATATACTCATTGAGTTACAGATCCAACCTTACAACTGTAAGGTTCTCTATTTCAAGGTAACCCCCGATATTACACTATTGGGCATTAGCACTCGACTTCCACTGGCATACATCATCCCTTTTCCTACCATAGTTAGTAATACACTCTTGAACATAACCACTGAGAACCCTGGATATCAAAAGCAAGTTCCAACTCTAGAAAGTATGTCAATCTATATTATAAAGTTATTAAGATAATAAATGTCACTTAGATATTATGATGATGTAGTAGCTAATCAGATTATATACATAAAGACTAGAGACTGAGATCCTGCTTTGCTTTAACCATAGCTTTGCCATAACCCAGTCCTTGACTTGCTTTCTGAGTTTAGTCTTCAGGTTGTCAGTGGTGGCTCGTAGAAGAGGATCTAGGCATTTCCTAACAAAAGCAGTTTCCATGGAGAAACACTTTTCTTAAACATTCTTAAAATAAGTCAAGTTAGGGAATGATGGAATTGGACTGCAGGTGCAGCATTGGTATGGCACAATATCTGAAAAAAATTCTAGGACTTCTTTCAATTTTCTGCAACTTGTTGTTGTTTTTAAATTTATTTATAGCGCTCATGTAATATGCACTCTTGCTAAATTCTATTTTATGTCCACATAGCCCAACTTGCTTTTGTCTCAGGAGGTTCCTGTTGTCCTCCTTTTATAAGCTTCTGTCATCAGTTGACTCAGGCTAGGCTGCTACAAGCAGTTTTCTATTAAGAGACTTGGTAACAGTGACTGTTCAACCTGCAGACAATGTCAGTGCAAAGATACAAACTCCCTGTCTTCTGTCCTCTTCAAAAAGAGCTGGGTTTCTTTCTTTCTTTTTTTTTTTTTAAATCCTCTTTTCCACCCATATAGATTAGGAAAGTAATGATTGATCTTAGCTATAGAGCTGAAAATGAACACAGTCTCCCTGTGCAGAGACAGACCTTGAGTGGTTTGTTCTCATTATAATTCATGATTATTCAAATGCAAAGCCAGGAAAAATAAAATAGATTGGGGAAAATGGGGATGTCTTCTATGGTGATACTAAAAGCCATTAAACGACTGAATGGAGAGACTAGCTACAAGTAGATGAGAATATGTAAATTTTTATTCTTACACAAGGGAAAAAGATCAGGGACAACCACTGAAAGGTCTATTCGGGCCAGGTCTACATTACAACTTACTTCGGTTTAACTTAGGTCGCTCAAGGACGTGAATAAACCATCCCCCAGAGTGACGTAAGCGCATAAGGGCTGGTGTGGACAGTGCTATGACACAGCTTCTCCTGCCCACATAGCTACTGCCTTTCACGGAGGTGGATTTATTATGCTGACGGGAGAGCTCTCTCCCGTTGGCATAGCGCGTCTTCACCAGATGTGCTACACTGGTGCAGCTACACTTATGTAGCACTTGTAGTGTAGACTAGCCCATATTTAAGAAGGAAAACTGAAAGGGGATTACTAGGAAACAACTGAGGGCCCCTTGACAGTTGGGGATTGCTGTTTCCAGCAACATTACAAGGTAGAGGTGGAGATGATTGTGTGCACGTATCTATTTTACTATGTTTGTAAAACATCTCAAATTTAAATACTATATAATTTTAATATCAATGTGTGCCTATACATATAACTCACTGATACGTTAATTTGAAACAAAGGCACTTATCAGAAAGCTAGAAGTACATTTATGGTATGGCCAGGCCCACCAACAGCAATTTCGGGCCCCAGGGCAGAACAGTCAGTGGGCCCCCAGGCACACACAAGGCGTGCCCGCGTGGACACGGTTCACCTGACATTTAGGTGGCGCTGTGACTGCATTGACTGGTGCTCAGTGAGCTGCTGGCTGCGCTGCTGGGTGCGCTCTTCCGGCACGGCCCAAGCCTTCCACACGCCCTGCCTGGTAGGGTTGCCAACTGTCTAACTGTGCAAACCCAAAGACCCTTGCCCTGCCCCTTCTCCAAGGCCCCCTCCCTGCCCCCCGCTTCTCCAAGGCCCTGCCCCTGCTCACTCCATCCCCTCCTCCCTCTGTCATTCACTCTCCTCCACCCTCACTCACTTTCATCAGGCTGGGACAGGAGGTTGGGGTGCATGAGGAGGTGCATGGTGCAGGTTCTGGGCTGGAGTTTGGGTGTGGGAGGGGCGAGGGGTCGGGCTCTGAGAGGGAGTTTGGATGTGGGAGAGGGTGCGGGGTGCAGGCTCTGGGAGGGAGTTTGGGTGCGGGAGGGGGTGAGGAGTCGGGCTCTGGGAGGGAGCTTGGGTGCGGGCTTCAGGCTGGGTTTGGGGGCAGAAGGGGATCGGGGGTGTGGTGCTTATCTTGGGTGGCTCCCAAAAGCGACTGGCACATCCCTCTGGCAGCAGCTCCTTGGCGGGGGGCCCAGAGGGTCTCTGCATGCCGCTGCCCACAGGCACTGCCTTCACAGCTCCCCTTGGCCGCAGTTCCTGGTCAATCGGAGCTGCAGAGTGGGCGCTTGGGGCGGGGGCAGCGCGTGGAGACCCCCTGCCCTCCCCCAGGGCTGTACGGCTGTTCTGGCCACTTCCAGGAGCAGCGCAGAGTGAGAGCGCGCAGGAAGCCTACCTTGGCTCTGCTGGTCTGCTGGCGGCAGTGGTGGCGGCTGGGGGCCCCCGGGCCCTTTTAAATTGCCCAGACCCCTGGGCAATTGCCCCCTTTGGCCCCCCCATCCATTGGCGGGCCTGGGTATGCCTCTAAAGAAGAATCCCAAACAGAATGGTTACTGGCCATAGAATGGGGATTATTTTGATTTCATATAAAAGAGAGGCTGCATAGACATGGCAAGACCATGATCCATGCTATTCAATAGAAACTTTGCGGGCATTTCACATAAAGCAGAGGAAAAACCCGCACTAACGTTTCAAGTTTATTTTACATTTTTTATGCAATCAAAAATTTATAAATCATAAGTTTATATTCTTTTTATGCAGTTTAAATCTGTATACTCCAAAATAAGCCATACATAAACAAAGCAGGTTTTCTGCCACTCTATCCTGGTTTTTAGATAGCAATCCCTTTTTTCTTTTCTCTCATAAAAGAGACCCAGCCTCATTTACGGTTCTGAGCCTAAGTTAGCTCAACAACACCTGATACCTCAACTGTGGGAGGCCCTCTCTCAGATGCGCTGTGGAAACCCCTGCTAGGATTTAACCCCAAGAGACCAATACCATTGTTTGGCTCAACATGACCGTCTCTTTGGAGCAACTCTGGGCTAGAATGCGTCATGGCTAGGGGGCCTCTAAATATTGTATCTGCCCCATCACTTTTCCTCAGAAGTTAGAGCAAGGGCTCTATTCTGGCTCCACTATTAAATCGCTGCATGATTGAGGACAAGCCGGTTCACCTATCTGTGCCTTAGTTTCTCCCCTCTGTACAATGGGGATAATTCACCTACCCAACTGGGGTGTCATAAGACTTATATAATTAGTTAATAGAAAAACACTGAGATAATGGAACAGAAAGTGAGCAATATTGAATCCTTTTTTTTCTCCCTTTGTTCACACCATAAAGCAGGCTAGATAAGTGGGGGGCCATTTAAATGGCAATAAATGTTTGAAAGGCCTTATACAAACTCTGGAAACCGGATTATGGCATGGTAGTAACACTTACTGCTGACAGATTCACCTGAACGCCATTGCCCACTGCTACCATACACTGAGGTATGAGGTCCTGCTCCCAAGAAGTCAATGGCAAAACTTCCACTGATTTTCCAAGCACTGGATTTGCACCCCATGATATCTGACCATGCTGAAATCAGACACATGCCATTAAACAGATTTGTTTCTAGTGAGGTTGTAGCATAGTTTTATTGACCCCCATAAGGAATGGGAATTTTTCTGATAAACACAAAGGCTGGAGGGGAAGCCAACAAAAGCAGCAAAGCTGCTGCAGACCAAGGTAAATTAAACATGACACCAGTGGTTACTGTCACAGGAAATATGTATTCAGCAACTGACACAGCAGGTCACCCAAAATAGGGAAGGGTGTGAAATATGGCCTGGGTTTTGGAAGTTATTGAATGTTTAGAGTCAGGGAGCAAGGACTTCAGCGGTTTGGAGAACTTACCTCACCACCTACAAACAATTCCTGTTACAATGACAATAACATTGTTGTCTCACAGGTTAAACAAAAGTAAAAGGGAAACTCTCCCCCTCCCTCCCTTAAATAAAAGTTTGAGTTTTTCATACTTGTTACTTCCAATTGCAGACATATCAGGAGGCAGCTTAAAATATTCTTCAGACCTCTTTGCTTTTCCTCGTTTCCTTCTTTCACACTTCTTTCTCCTTTCCTTCCTCTCCCCTTTGCATCCTCTTCTCCCCCTTCCATCTCCATCCTCCCACCTCTTCCACCCCACCTCTCCCCCTTCCCCCTTCTGTCTCCATCCTCCCCACCTTCCACCTCTCCCCCTTCCGTCTCCATCCACCCCACCTCTCCTCCTTCCCCCTTCCATCTCCATCCACCCCACCTCTCCTCCTTCCCCCTTCTATCTCCATCCTCCTCACCTTCCACCTCTCCCCCTTCCATCCTCCCCACCTTCCACCTCACCCCCTTCCGTCTCCATCCTTCTCACCTCTCCCCCTTCTGTCTCCATCCTCCCCACCTCTCTCACCTTCCACCCCACCTATCCTCCTTCCGTCTCCATCCTCCCCACTTTCCACCTCTCCCTCTTCTGTCTCCATCCTTCCCACTTCTCCCCCTTCCATCTCCACCCTCTAGGGTGACCAGATAGCAAGTGTGAAAAATTGGGACGGGGGTGGGGGACAATAGGAGCCCATATAAAAAAAAAGCCCCAAATATTGGGACTGTCCCTATAAAATCAGGACATCTGGTCACCCTCCCACCCCACTCCCATTTCTGTCTCCATCCTCCCCACCTCTTCCACCTTTCACCCCACCTCTCCCCCTTCCATCCTCCCACCTTCCATGCTACCTCTCCCCCTTCCATCTCCATCCTCCCACTTCTCCCACCTTCCACCCCATCTCTCCCCCTTCCATCCTCCCTACCTCTCCCCCTTCCATCTCCATCCTCCGCACCTCTCCCCCTTCCCACCTCTCCCCCTTCCATCTCCATCCTCCCACTTCTCCCACCCCACCTCTCCCCCTTCCATCTCCATCCTCCCTCCTTCCCACCTCTCCCCCTTCCATCTCCATCCTCCCCACCTCTTCCCCTTCCATCCTCCCACCTTCCATGCTACCTCTCCCCCTTCCATCTCCATCCTCCCACTTCTCCCACCTTCCACCCCATCTCTCCCCCTTCCATCCTCCCTCCTTCCCACCTCTCCCCCTTCCATCCTCCCCTCCCTCCTTCCCACCTTCCACCTCTCCCCCTTCCATCCCACCTCTCCCCTTCCGTCTCCATCATATCCCACCTCAACACCCCCCGGGCTGTGCCCCTCCCAGTCGCTCTCCCGCTGCCTCTCTCTCCTCCCCCGCCCTAATGCCAGTTTCTCCCATTTCCCGCCCCCTACTGCCCCGCCCCTGTTGCTATGGCGCAACGGCCGGGCCCTCCCCTCGCCGTGCCGGCGGCCGTAGCGCTGCCCCCCGCCCTGAGCGGCCGTGGCCGCCCGCAGCCGCCTCCTCCTGCTGCTATTGGCTGCCTCGGAGCGGGGCACGGCGTGCTCAGCTCTGTCGGAGCAGCCGGGCGGGCTCACGTGATCTCTCCCCAAGATGGCCGCCGTGCCTTCTTGTTTTGATGAATAATCTCTGTGTGGGGCAGGGGCAGCGAGCCGGGCAGCGGCCGAGGGGGCAGCCGGGCGGGGCACTGAGCGGGCAGGGCTGAGGCAGGCAGGAACTGGTGTCGCCCTTCCTGCAGTATAGGGGGCAGCAGGAGCTGGGGGCAGCAGGGGAAGGAGGCACCTGGAGAAGCGGGGGGGTGGGGGGGAAAGCAGGAGCTGAGGGCATCTGAGCGAGGGCGCAGCAGAACGGGGAACAAGAGCTGGGCGCCTGGAGCTGGGGCAGGGTGCAGCAG
The DNA here is from genome assembly GCF_965152275.1 of Natator depressus. Taxonomy (NCBI): domain Eukaryota; kingdom Metazoa; phylum Chordata; order Testudines; family Cheloniidae; genus Natator; species Natator depressus. Next base: position 12,802,198 of record NC_134251.1, on the reverse strand, counting down.
TCACAGCTGGGGCGCAGGGAGGCAGCAGCCACTGAGAGGACCTGAGCTGCAGTTGGCGGAGGGGTTTGCTGCTCCTAGCCTGAGTGGCAAGCAGAGAGAGGGTGAATTCTGTATTGTTGTGCTTCACCTCTGACTATGCAATTCTGAGACACCCGTGGGGCAAGAGGCAGCAGGACCGAATTCCCCCGAAGCTCTCGTCCCCTAGAGAAGCAAAGAGCCCCCAAACTACTTTCACCATTAAGAGGAAAGCGATGGAGGAGCTGAGCGCTGATGAGGTGAGTTTGAGGGGTCTTGGGGTGGGGGAAAAGGCTGGATGCTGGGAGGGAGAAGGGTGAGTCGAAGAACGGAGTCTTAGCATTAGGGTGGATCTGAGGGGTATTGGTGCTCTTTAGGAGAGGAGGATGGGATTGAGAGTGTATTTTGAACTCTAGGGTTACACCTGGGGTACTGGGTAAAGCCATTCATTTTTCTGATTTGGAGGGGGGGGCACTTGTTCTGGGGATGTTCATGTATGTCTTGCTGATCCAAAGGGGAAACTTTGATTAAGAAAAGTACAATAATGTGACTTTTTCTCTGTCTACTGTTTGGTTTTTTTCACTTCACTCTCTTTGTAGCACCTCAACATGGTTTTTCTGGCTTGTAATTATCTTGTTTGAGGGTGGAGGTTGAATTCCTTTTCTTTCGGTTAATTGTTTATTTGTATGTTTGTACCTGCCTGTTCACTTATGGGATGACTTTTTCATTTTGGGTTAATTTTTAGGAATTGTTTTTAAAAATCTCTCTTGGGATTTTTATCTTGTTTTTGAATGAGACATTTTAAAATCTCCTTCAAGAGTCTTCCCTTTGTCAATACTTGAGACAGTTGAGGTATATGTGTGGTTTCATATTTAACAGGGTTTCTTTTTTTTTCACAGCTCTATGAAGAACTCAGGTTAGCTCATGTTAGAACAGGTCAACCTGTTTTCTGTGGCTGACTTCAGTTCCCTTAATTTTTTCCTTCTCTTTATTCTTCCAGATAAAGTTGTAGGTTTATTTCTTGTGGTGGGCAATAAGTGGGGCAAATCATTTGCATACTGTTTCTTCTTTTTAAATGGAACCTGATGTACTCTCAGAATCTGCTGTTGTGTTTATATTTTAGAGAAAGATTAGATTACTTCGATCTGACATAGGAGTTTTCCTGCTTCTAGTAACCTCCAGCTGCCCGAGTGTCCACTTCATGTACAACTTCAAACCTACATTCTCTCCCTACCCCTTCCCTTAAACACATTTTCATAGGAAACTATACTGTAAACAATGACTGATCAGATCAGCTGTAACATAATTGTTCAGGGCCTCAGATTCAGCTGGTTTACTACTAGGTTAATTGCAGACTTACTCTCTATGATTAGAATGTAGTGGTAGCAGGGAGAAATGGCTTTTATTCTGTGCCATACTTGGTGACCAGCTTGTAGAACAAGGCTGCTGCTGTTGTTGTTCAGGTTTGTATTACAAAATACTGGGATATTTTTGATCATGTTGTAAGTCATGATTTAGCAGTCCTACTGTGTCGCAACAGAAGCAAGGAAAAAGTGCCTCAGAGGTATGTGGCTGGGGATGGTCTTCATATGTTGTGGTGGTATGGAGACTACATTTCCCATGTGACATTGGGTGGGAGATGCTAGTAATGTAGTTCCTAGTGTTGGGAACAGCCTATAATTTAGTAAGTATATTTCATGAGTAATATTTTTATATCTAATTCTTTTGATCATACTTCTCAACTGTGTCTGATTATGAAGCATTTTGTTAGATTTTTAGACCATTCATCCCATAGAAACCTGGTTATGTCACTGATACCGTAAATTACTGACATCAGAACTGCAGTATCATGGAACTGAGATTGCAGAAAATACAGAGTCCTCCGCTAAGGATTCCACCTTCATTAAGGAAAATCCCTGACTTTCTTAAGTAGCTTCTTAAAGTCTTCCCCAAGTTTTCTAGTAAAATTTTAGCTAAAGACCTCGGCTGGCTGGTCCTTTGGGTGGTTGCTTGAGGTAAGCTTTATCATATGTTTTTTTTTTTTTAAAGGGAGTAATGTCATCAATTTTTGTGGTTAACATATACACACCCTTTTAACCGGAAAAGACCTTCTTCAGAACCAAATCAATTTTATTTCCTCCAAGTTCCCCTTTTTGCTGCTGCTGTTTGCAGCAAGTCCTGTTTCTTAGATGGCCATTATTGGAAAATGTAGCTGTTTTAAAGATTACTAGATTTCCTTTGTCTCTAAATTGGATGGAGCTGAGAAGAAAACTCTTTTTGGTGGAAACTTAATATGCTGAGCATTGCCAGTGGTTGAAGGTAGTGACATGGGTTGGATGCTTCTTCAAATTTCAAAATATAGTTTAAGTACAGTAGAACTTTGCTGATTTCTACTAATGTCTGGGAGATCCTCACACGTTACTGGATTTTACAGATTAGTGGGTGAATAAAGAAACACAACTTTTAAAAGTGCAAGACTGAAACATTACAATATATATGTTAAGGCTTGAATTTCCTTAAAGGTAAATGGATATGTAGAATTTATTTCAAAAGAAGAAAGATTAAGGCATTGACAAGTGATTCTATATAGTAGTAAGTGTTCTGTAGTATATTTTGTAAAAGCACTGAAAGTAAAATGAGAGCTCACTACCGCTCAGTATTAAATCTGAGGTGTGTGGCATAGCAAAGGGAAAGCTAGCAAGGTTCTGCTGAATAATGTAAGGTCTTCCACATTCATGGAAATAGAATGGGATATTGCCACACAGAAATATAATCACAATATTTAGTAAGATAAATGGATGGATTTGTCTGTCACAAATATGAGTGAGCTTGACAAACTGAAACTGAAAGAAATATGGGAGAATAATGGTCTTGGTGAATTATTAGTGTGTTCTTGGTATGGAAAATATTTTGGAATATCTTATGCATCCCTTTCCTGCTTTGTAAAATCTCTTGTAGTTTTATTCTGAATATTTTTGTTTTTTGTCTTGATTTGTGTCTACATGATGTGAAAATGTGGCTAGTCTTTTAAAGAAGGATGTTAATAGACTCTGATTTAGATTCTCTCTTAAGAACTCTTAACCCTCTGTTCAATTAAGGCTTCAGGTTTTCACCCTTTTTGACAGATTAAACTTCCATTGGAATCAGCCGCCTTCCATTCACTTCAGTGCATGTTTATTTGGAAACCATAAGGACCAATGGTCCATAATAATTTTAAAGTGACTATTATCAATGCCTGAGCCTTTATATTGCTCGCTTTTCAGGGCAGGGGCTAACATCTGTTTGGCACAGTTCACTAATTGCATAGGAAAATGTTCAGTTACAACACTAAAGCTGCATGCTGATGCAACTTTTCATGGTGCTATAATAAAGCACTGTTGCAAAAAACAACACCTTTAGCACCTAAAGAATATTATGTGGGAAGAGGGTCTACAAGAGCATGGAGACATGAAAGAGGAAGATGGGGCAGAAGCATCAGGAGAGTATGAGAGTTAGGTTGGAGGAACAAGGCCAGAATTGAATGAATATTTTGAGTTACAAATGAGGCAAAGCTAACAATTGCATGTGAAAACAGGAACGGAAATTGGCGACAGAAAAATGTGGCTTGAAGTTGAGACAATTTAGTGACCTGTCATTTCTTAAAATGTCCTCATTTTTAAATGGGCTAAATAACCTCCATCAAGTTCTTCAATGAACAGTGCATTGAAAAGATGAAATATTTCTTAAACTTGCTTGACATGCTGTTGCTGGTATATCATTTTTATTTCCCTATGATGTATTAGGATCTGGAGTTAATGTCAGTTCTTCTCTTGGCATTGTGCAGTTTTGAAACCGCTCTTTCATGGAAAAATAAAGGTTGTTTGCTTAGAATCTCAGCTGATCTAGTACCATTGCTCCAAAATAGATACGAATAAAAATCACTTCAATTTTTGTGGTCAAAAGTATATGAGGATGAAAGACTGGTTGCTGTGGTTGTATCTTTATTGGTCTGTTGTATAAATAAAGCCCTGAATTTGCTATTTTTAGTGATCGAGCTATTTTCATCTTTTGTGTTGTTGAGTATCCAGCTGACAGCTTTGTAGAAGTCCATTTAGATGAAAAATGTTCTGAAAACTAGTTTCCAGAAAGAGCCTAGATACATCTAGTGCTAAGTGAACTAATAAGAACTAATGCAGCTGTTCCATTGGGCTGCTTAGATTTTTGTGTTAACCTTTTATACAATATTAACAAATTAAGTTATATAGGGAAGGTAGCTCTTGATGGTTCAAGGCCCCATATAAAGAATGGCACAAAATAACTTGCCCTTTATATACGAGATGCTGTTGAAACCAAGACCTGTATAGTGTAGGGTTACTGTATGGTAAATAGTCATCCTTTCTTAGTAAAATGTTTCAAAATACTACGTTGTTTCTTCATTCTTTGGTAAGTACTAGTTCAGTCTGAAAGGCAAACTTAAAGTGGTGACCAGTTTGAGAAGAATTGTGGGGGTTTAAGCACTGTCTTAATACGTTTGTGACTCTGGAGTCTGGGGCCTCGTGCTAGGCACTGCAAAAAAGTGTCAGTCCCTGCCCTAAAGAGCCTAGGGCCAGATCTTTAAAGGTATTTAGGGCCTAAAGATGCAGATGGGTGCCTGATGGGATTTTCAAAAGTGCCTAAATGCCATACTCCCAACAGACCTCAGCTAAATGATGAGGGGAAGCTTTCTGGAAAGAAATTGTTCATGTTACATGTAGTAATAGTGCCCTCTTTGTTGCAAGTAATAATTGTGACTGTTCTCAGTAGAACTTCTGAGTTAACTTGGTTTGGCCTGTCACTTTCTGTAGGTGGGGAGGATACAAAGTGACACAGGGTGCAATCAAATCTTGATTATCCTCTTGAAACTGGGGGATGAGGGGAAATAAATAATGGATAACAGAATGGGATTTCCTGTGCAATTAATACATGTTGTGCAAGACGTGACCTTGTTTTGGATAATCGAGGTTTGACTGTATTTGAGAATAAATTGGTAAACGTGCTGATCCAGTGTTACTGTTTCAGCATCTATGCCTTTTCCTCTCCTCTCTCCTATTATTCTCTCCCACTTGATCCCAAATTTGTTGGCCTGCTGTGAAGATAAAAGCTAGCAAGGCGGAAAATGTGCTTGAATAATGTGGAAAAGTGTGACATCAAACCTGTAGTCTTAATTTCCAATGACACTTGAATGATTTTTCTTTTATATGTTTGCTGCCTTCCCTTTCTCCTTGTTTTCCCCCTCTTAATTCCTTTCCTCCCAGTCACACCACTAACTGAATCACTGTGTTTCTCCTTCCCATTTCCACCCACCTCTGTTTTTTTTTCCATCCTGCATACCACTTCTTTATTTGAAAAGCATTCTGTAAATATATGAATTGAATGATGGAGAAACAGATTATTTTTAAGCCCTAATGCAACTTCCAATTAGATTATAAATTCAGCAGTTTTGTTTTACTAATTATCCTCCTTGGCATAACTTCTGTTTGTGAGCAAGGCACACTTAATTTGGTTATATTTTTGTTTGGCTCTAGCAGTGTTGGTACAGGTGGACTTGACAAATGGAAGAACAAAAGTGAGGACATGTCGTTGATATTTCCTCAGCTATGCATCAGAGTGTCAGGGGATGACTTTTCATTTTTCAGATAACATTAGCTGAAATGTGTGACATTTCATCAACACTCTACTTACCTGTGACTTTTCAATCGTTTTTTCATATTTTCTGCTGGAAATTATTTTGAATGGATTGGTTAGCCTTCAAACCCATCAGATCTGGCTAATAAAGATTGTGTTTTTGTTTCTTTCGCTTCCATTAATTTGAATGAGAGTTTGTAATGACAGTTAGACTTCATGTATTCCCTTTTGCTTATTTCCCTTGTCTTGCTGTAACTCTTGATATTAGCAGGGCAACACCACCACCACTCTGCTGGGTTTATAGCACTAGAACTGATATAGTTGGTTTACGCTGCTTAAAGAACTGTGTTAGTGCATGGTGGTATGACAGGGCTAGAGTTGTCCACCGTGCAGCACTTTTTGCCTATTTACACCCAAAAAAGGCTCTCTGTGTTGAGGAACAAAGCTTTAATCTAGGTCAAAACTGACATTTTGAAGGTCTTGACCTATATTAAAGCAGTGCTCCTGAACACTGATGTAGATTTGTGTGTCCACAAAAGCAAGGGGAAAATGTTATAATACAGACAACCCTAAACATTCCAGAGCTCTGAAGAAGAGCTCTGTGGAACTTGAAAGCTTGTCTAGTTCACCAACAGAAGTTGGGCCAATAAAAGATACTACCACACCCACCTTGTGTGTCTGAGTACTATTGTCATTGCTCGGCTAATATTGATCGCTGCTGTAAAACATGAGGAACAGGCCAAAGGGGAGATGTACATTTTAATTGTTAGAAATACACACATGGGCATCTCAGATTGTTTTTTATCGTAGTGTAGAGTGGGGTCTTGTGGATGCCACTCACACTACTGTCAAAATCTACTATTGACAACTGTGTTTAAACATGGTCATTTGCTCGCATGGCTTTCCTGACCTGTTGGTATAGGATTCCACCCCCCCCCCCCCCAGGAGACATGCTAAACAAACTGTAAATATCCTGAGGCAGAACTTCTCTGTGTTGGCCTTACAGCACTGTTGAAACCCCATTTTAATGCTGTTTATGCCCTGTCATCTCCAAAATGTACCATGTTTAAGTATCAGGGCACAAGACGAGAGCTTTATCAGGATGTCTTAAGATGGTTATGACATCCTCTGGGCCAATCAGCACTGGGAAGACCAAGTCACATTAAAATCTACTATGTTTAAGTGTCCTCCTTAAACACACTAGTAATCCAGTCACATTTTAATGTGACTGGATTACTAGTGTGTTTAAGGAGGACACTTAAACATAATAGATTTCTATGGAATAGACTGGGCCTTAAACTTGGCTGTAGCTAAGCCATTGTACCAACCACTGGTCAAGCAAATTGTACTAGCAATAATTATGTTTAAGCAGAATTGTTACTAGTATAGCGTCAACACTAGTATGAATGAGACTGTTAGTGCTGCTGCTTCAGAGTGGATTTGCTGTTAAGAGAAGGGAAAAAGAAGATGGAAATCCAAAATGCTCTCATATAGTAGGGAGCTCTAGAGTAATCTTTCTGCAGTGCAAGTACAAAAATCATGATGCACATACATTCCAGTTAAATAATATTGCCATGCATTGCTCCCATGTTTATCTAGGGTGTCTTGAAGACCTTTTGGATAAATGATACAGTAATTCTTATTTCATACTGTTCCATGGTGTGACTGAGAATTGGCTTCTTGTGTCCAATAATCTTTTCTTCTGAATGTCTAAGCCAAATTTTATAATATGCTACAGAGGCAATCCTGGCGCTTACACGCTGGTAAGCCTGACTTCAGTACCAGTCAAATTGGTTGAAACTGTAGTAAAGAACAGAATTATCAGACACATAGATGAACACAATATGTTGGGGGAGAGTCTCGCTACATTTGTAAAGGGGAATCATGAGTCAACAAGCATGTGGACATGGGTGATCTCTAGTGGATAGAGTGAATCTGGACTTTCAGGAAGCCTTTGATAAGATCCCACACCAAAGGCACTTCAGCAAAGTAAGCAGCCATGGGATAAGAGGGAGAAGGGCCTATCATGGATCAGTAAATGGTTAATAGGTAGGAAACAAAGGGTAGGAATCAATGTTCCCTCTAATTTTTGACAGGCCGTGTCTGCAAAAAATTTGTTCTGTGCAAATTGTGCTTTTGTGAAAATTTTTGTGCACATGGTGTTTCGCTGTGTGCGCAGGCACAGCTTAGAGGGAACAGTGGTAGGAATAAATGGTCAGTTTCCACAGTGGAGACGGGTAAATAGCAGGGTTTCCCCAAGGATCTGTACTGGGACCGGTGTTGTTCAACATACTCATAAATGATCTGGACAAGGAGGTAAACTGAAGTGGCAAAGTTTGCAGATGATACGAAATTACTAAAGATAGTTAAGTGCAAAGCTGACCGGGTATGTCTACACAGCAAAGAAAAACCCACAGCTGGCTTGTGCCAGCTGACTTGGGCTCATGGGGCTCTGGCTGCGGGGAAGTTTCACTGCTGTGTAGATTTCTAGGCTCAGGCTGGAGCCTAGGTTCTGGGACCTTCCCACCTCACAGAGTCCTAGAGCCCAGGTTTGTCTTTCTTTAAACATACACTGTGAAGAGTTACAAAAGGATCTCACAAAGCTGGATGACTGGGCAATAAAATGGCAGATGAAATTCAGTGTTGTGTAATGCACATTAGAAAACATAATCCCAATAATACATACAAAATGATGGGGTCTAAATTAGCTGTTAACACTCAAGAAAGAGATTGCGGCATCATCGTGCCTAGTTCCATGAAAACATCTGCTCAATGTGCAGCAGCAGTCAAAAGCTAACAATGTTAGGAACCATGAGTAAAACAATAGATAATAAGACAAAGTATCATAGTGCCACTATATAAATCCACGGTACACCCACACCTGGAATACTGCATGCAGTTCTGGTCTCTCCATCTTAAAAAAGATATATTAGAACTGGAAAAAGTATAGAGAGGGCAACAAAAATGTTTAAGGGCATGGAACGAATTTAATATGAGGAGAGGTGAAAAAGATTGGGACTGTTCAGTTTAGAAAAGAGATGACTATGCGGGGATACTATAGTGGTCTATAAAGTGTATTCTGTGGAGAAAGTGAATGTGTTATTTACCCCTTCACATAACACAAGAACAGGGATCACCCAATGATATTAATAGGCAGCAGATTTAAAACAAACATAAGAAAGTACTTCTCATAACGCACAGTCAACCTGAGGAACTCCTTGCCCAGGGATGTTGTGAAGGCCAAAAGTATAATTGGATTCAAAGAAGAATTGGAGAAGTTCATGGAGGATAGGTCCATCAATGGCTATTAGCCAAGATCGTGAGGAACGCAACCCCCATGCTCTGGGAGTCCATAAACTTCTGGTTTCAGAGTAGCAGCCGTGTTAGTCTGTATCTGCAAAAAGAAAAGGAGTACTTGTGGCACCTTAGAGACTAACAAATTTATCTGAGCATAAGCTTTCGTGAGCTACAGCTCACTTTATCGGATGCATGCAGTGGAAAATACAGTGGGGAGATCTTATATGCACAGAGAACATGAAACAATGGGTGTTAGTATACACACTGTAACGAGAGTGATCAGGTAAGGTGAGCTATTACCAGCGGGAGAGAAGAAAAAACAACAAAAAAACCTTTTGTAGTGATAATCAAGGTGGGCCATTTCCAGCAGTTGACAAGAACGTGTGAGGAACAGTAGTGGAGGGAAAATAAACATGGGGAAATAGTTTTACTTTGTGTAATGACACATCCACTCCCAGTCTTTATTCAAGCCTAAGTAAATGGTGTCCAGTTTGCAAATTAATTCCAATTCAGCAGTCTCTTGCTGGAGTCTGTTTTTGAAGTTTTTTGTTGAAGAATTGCCACTTTTAGGTTTGTAATCGAGTGACCAGAGAGATTGAAGTGTTCTCCGACTGGTTTTTGAATGTCATAATTCTTGACGTCTGATTTGTGTCTATTTATTCTTTTACATAGAAACTGTCCAGTTTGGCCAATGTACATGGCAGAGGGGCATTGCTGGCACATATCACATTGGTAGATGTGCAGGTGAACGAGCCTCTGACTGCCATAAACTGGGACTGGATGACAGGGTGGATCACTTGATAATTGCCCTGTTCTATTCATTTCCTCTGTGGCATCTTTCATCGGCCACTTTCAGAAGACAGGATACTGAGCTACATGGACCATTGGTCTGACCCAGTGTAGCCATTCTTATGTTCTTATGTAAGTTTATTTGATACACTGATTTAAATGTGGCCAAATTAATTTTCAGAGATTTGTGACCAAATCAACTTGAGACCAAGCTGAGTTTTCACTATATTGTCTAGAAACTTTCCAGCTAATTGAAAACTGATGTAAATTTGGCTTTGCTTTAATTTATGTTCTAATTTTGGAACTTGGATCCAAAACCTTAGGACTTAGTTCTTTCTGTGCTTTATTCACCTTTATATTGCTGCATGGATGAATATTAAGAGACAAGTAAATATTCCTGTCTCCTTGTCACATCTGCGGTGATGACTCTAGCTCTAGACCACCCCCAGTCCATTTGCAGACACACACAAAATTTATACTTTTTTTTTTTTAATGCAGATATGGAGATTTGGGCCTTTGTCCTGCAGACACTCAAATGGAACATTACACATGTGAGTAACCCCATTGTAGTTTATGGGGCTACTTGTGTGTCATGTTCAGCACTTTCATAAGTTTTTTTTTGGGACTGGACTCTTAAAGTGATTTTTTTTTCTTGCAGAGGAATTAGTTTACAATAACAACATCCAGTCATTGACACAGTGTGAAAGAAAACCCTCGGGGTACTTTTCTCTCACATTAATTATTCTCTATTTTATATAGTATAAATAGCATGATATAGGCAACCTTTGGCACATGGCCCGTCAGGGTAATCCGCAGGCAGGCCACGAGACGTTTTGTTTACGTTGACCATCCCCTGCAGCTCCCAGTGGCCTCAGTTCACCATTTCTGGCTAATGGGAGCTGCAGGTAGTGGCGGCCACCCATGCCACTTCCCGCAGCTCCCATTGGCTGGAAATGGTGAACCGCGGCCGCTGAGAGCTGCGGGGGGCCATGCCTGTGGATGGTCAACGTAAACAAAATGTCTCGCAGCCCGCCAGCGGATTATCCTGATGGGCTGTGTGCCGAAGGTTGCCGAACCCTGATATAGGTTAACAGTAGAGGATGCTCTGAGATACAGCTCCTTTACAAGGTTTGTGTGTGTGTGAGATATATGGATATATATATATATGGATTACTTGAACTACTATCAAAATATGTCTACCTCTTGGGTGAAATGTAGTAACTGGCTAATGGTTAGAGCAACGTTACACTACAGAAAATTTGTAAGTAAGTGGGTATATAGGATATAAAATCTTCAGCTTTCATCACTCTGCAAAACAGATTTGGGGGAAAATGTGAGTTCTATTTCTTAAATATTTTTCTGTAGAGAGCCCGGTAAGAACAGTTTTTAGCTGCATGAGTGGATGCTGCTTTGTCTTGCTGTGATAGAGACGCTGCAACTTCACTTTGTAAAGAGTAGGATTAAGATATTCTATTCAAAGCCCTTTTTGTTTTTTTTTTAAAAAAAAGATTTATTTTCTTTCCACCTTCCATATTCACGTCGTGACATTAGAGTCAAGGAAGAGATGCTCCAGAAGCTATGTTTCCCCAAAGTTTTTCAAGTCTGGTTTAATTTGATCAGTTCATCATCTTTCTCTATTGAGGAAGGTTTGGCAGGCTATTAAATGGCTGTAGTAACATGGTATAAGTCACTTGACACAAATCTTTTCTTGCACCTCTTTCACCTGCTTGGCAACTCTTGGGTATTATGGGCAAAAGTAAGAAATGGTGCAGTTGATTGAACACTGATTTAGTGCTAGAGAAGTGGTTCTTGATAATATTTAACTTACTTTCTGAGTTTTTAATTTTTTTAGTTTTCTGGTTCTAAAAACTCTGTAGATATTATTTTTCCTTTGTCTATACCCTATGTATCAAGCCAATCTGCTTGTGGTGGTACTAAATTTTAGAAATTATAAAGAACACTAGCAACCTGTCACATGTTGCAAGCAAACACACTTCTTTACTTGTGTTATTAATAACACATTAAGGGATAGAATTTTAAAAATCCAATTAACCTGTCAGTTTATGCTCATTTACTGCTCCTAGATGCAGGATGCTCATCTCTTCATTTACTTTCTGTATTTCTCTGTTTGACTGAAAAATGTCACTTATAGAGTCTTCATGTTTGGGTTTCAAACACTGTTGGGTAATGATCTTTTGATTAAAGATAGCTGTTTTCACAAGACATTTTTTTAAATACAAACATTTCTCTTGGTCTTAGATGTTATGAAATTTGGGCAACATTTATGTTGATAAGGTCCCTTTAACAGAAGAACATAGTTTATTCCATCAAATGCTAAATTAGAGGAAGGGAATTGTTATATGTGTTTACATTGCTATGTAATAGGAAGTGAAACCTGTCTTAAATGACCACTCAAGGGACTAACACAAATTGGGTTGGCCAGTAGAGATGGTCTTCAAAGATATCAAAAATGTACTGGAAACTCTAGGGGTATTTTAAAATGGTCACATAAGACAGGGGGATTGCTTATTGGAGGTGATCTTTAATGCAGGTTTCCCTTTATATCAAGGGTCATACATTATATTATTGTTTTTGATGATGCCTTTTGGTAGAGGTTGATATGCATATTGCTTGGAAGGACCATTGGTGCAATGTTTGTGAAATTCTGTGTGTGTGTACTTTATTTACTTCTTATTTCCTTTGTACAGATCCGTCGAAGGCGCCTTGCTCGGCTTGCAGGTGGACCATCTTCCCAGCCCACCACCCCTCTTACCTCTCCACAAAGAGAGAACCCACCTGGACCACCTGTAGTAGTGCCAGCCCCAGGTCCATCCCCCAGTTTTGGCCTGAATGTCCATAGTATGACCCCAGCTACCTCTCCAATTGGTGCATCAGGTAGGTTGCAACTTAATCACTGAAGAATTATTTTGTGGTGGTTTTTGTGATTATTCTATTGAAGATTTTAAACCTATGATGTAAGTGCTACAGTTTTTTCTGGTATAATTTGAAAGGAGTTGAGGAAAATGGACACTTCTTGATATAATTATTTTCTGGTAAACTATATACAATTGTTTAGGTGAATGCGTTAACATATTTTAAAGGAGTAAACCAGTAAAGGAGAGAGCTCTTCTGTACAATTTTTTTTTGGAGGGAGGGAATTACAAATGCTTCTAAAACAAAGTTTACTCAGAATTAAAACATGGTGTAGAGTGAAGTATGTAATTTAGATGATAGTTGACAATGCTTACATCTTCTGAGTATTCTGAATAAGAGAGCATTTTTTTCCCATCTGCCTTTTAGATTATCTAAGATTTTAAATAACTTTTTTTTTTTTTTGTTTTGGTTTCTAGCTGGACTTCAACACTCGGTCCCAAAGTCCAGTTTTGTTTCAGATCGTGCATTACTAGTGATTGGTGCATTTGAATGATGCATGTGGTGTGTCTACGTATTGTTTATAGGAGCAAAGTGTGTGAAGTCAATAAACAAAGGGAAAAACAGTCTTCTAACATTTCTGGAGGGTAAAGGTAGAATCACTTTCAGTTACAACTTTTGTGAATCTAGGAGTCAGAAGGCTTGGAAAATGTCCGAACCAGACTAATTCCTTTTTATTTATTTATTTATTTATTTTTTAAAATGAGCAGGTGAGAATGGGAAGAGGGATGTTCTTTTGCTGAGACAGAGTTAATTATGCAATTTTTATTTATAATCTGGGTTTTGATCTAAACTTGGCACACATGCCAAGTATTATAAACTTCATCTGTAATCACAAATTATATTTCATGTTTATAGTTTTATGAAATTAGAGGCACTGAACTGAGATTTTTTTTTTTTAAATGTTCAGTATTTCAAAGGTGGTGGTTTGCTATTTTTAGCAAGCTACTACTAAAAGATCAGAGAGATGTTAAATAGTTGGGGGGTAATGAAAAATATTTTTCTATGCCTGTGCAGATCAAGCTAGCGCATGACTTATTTGCATTGTGAGCCTTTGTCTAATGCGCTGGGTTTATGGTTATGTCCTTTGGAACATACATTCAGTAAAGTCAACCTAGAAGGCTGGAAACCTCCTCCTTTTATTACATACAGTCCTGTCTCAGGACTGGTTAGAACTCTGACTCCTTGTTATAGTGTTGACTTGTCATAATGGATTGTTTCTTAACTGTTCTTTCTACCGCCCATTTCTCTGCATTTCAGTCATGACTGAGCGTAGTTATTAAAAGCATTGCCAGAGAAAAGCTAATTACAGTTACAATTTAAAACAGTACACCGGCCTTGTGATAACAAAGAAATGACACAGAAGCAAAGGTGATTTAAAAAAAAACCAAAGAAACAACCTGATAGTCCTGTAAGTAACTCAGTAGGTATGGTGCAGAGTCCATGTAGTTTGTGTGATGGTTCTTGGGATACCCAGGAGGACTGAGAGTCACCTTATTACCCCCTGCCTCTAGCGAGAGAGAGAGAGAGAGAGAGACTTGCTTGTGTTTAACTGAGTATTGGCTCCTTGACATCAGCAGCCTGCTGTTACCCAGACAGACAATCTACTCTGGGCTATTCCAGCCCTTGCTTTGCCTTGGAGGTTAACAATAAATATAACCCAGTCCCTGAATTCTTTTGAAGCGTTCCCCTGTAGTGTCCAGTCCTTTATTTACTGAATGCTCACCGAAATACCAGGTTTGTGGTCCCCAAGAGAGCAGCTTGCCTGATTCAACTAGGGATCAGCATCTAGCTTCACACCACAGAACTGAGATATACTTATAGTGAAAACGATAAGTGTATTATCAAAGTTTCAAGAGACCGTAAGGATAATGGAAACAAGGGAGTTAAATATAAAATAAAATCATAATAATCATCCTAGAGACTAATCTTAATTTACCAAGCTAACCGCCTGTCTAAAGAGTTCTTATCTCACCCAAAGTCTTTTGCAGCGTCTTCCACTATGGTAGGCAGAGATCCCATTTTAATCAATGTAAATGCGCCGTCCTTTTATTTCCTAGGTGAAGAATAAAGGTACACCTACTTCCTAGGTATCTGTCTTGCTTTCTCTTTGTATCTTACAAAGTTTATTTTCTGTACCCAGAGTCAGGATCACCAGCCATGTGTTATTCTCAGTGTGCTGCCTCCTTGTTGATTTCACACACACTCCCCTTCCCTCCACCTTAACTCTCTGGGTAAATGATTCCCCATTGTGTTATCTTGCAATGCTTAATTTGTATGTCAGAGAGACAGGTGAATAAATATCTCTTGTCTGCCTTTGTAACTCTGTCTTGATACAGACTTTAAAACATATTTTCAGTATAGATACATAACTCCTTACATAGTATCTGTACCTAGATTTCTCAATTATATTAATGACCAGTGTGACCCTGGCTTTCATTTAAGAACTCACAAGACCTTCTTTGGTGAACCAGAATCAGGATATTCTTGTAACCCTCTTACCAGTTGGCATTGAGAGATTCATGGGTCACAGTTTGTTTACCTGGGGAGGTCAGTCTGGCAAATTTATTAGTCTGTTCTAGACACCCAGAGCCTAGGGATGCATGAGCTGTTGGTTTGTCATGGCCAAAAGCATAAAATCACTAGTTAAAGTACAGTGTTCACTTTCCATAGTACTGATTACTGAAACAATTGTTCAATTTTTTTTTCAGATCAGATGAGGGGGTTAGATAAACTAGAAAATTGATGGTGGTTATTGAGAGTGTTGTTCAATGCTGAGCATCCACTGTACACGCTTCACATCAGCAAAGGTTCATTTAAAGCTATACAGTTTGCAGGAATCCCTTAGCAGTGCTACATGTTCTCTATGTATATAAATCTCCCCACTGTATTTTCCACTGAATGCATCGAGATGAAGCGAGCTGTAGCTCATGAAAGCTTATGCTCAAATAAATTCCTTAGTCTCTAAGGTGCCACAAGTACTCCTTTTCTTTTTGCTTAATTGGCTGAGAATGCTGTTAAAAATGACATGCTAATTGTCAGCTTCAGCCCAACATAGATTGTTAACCCACACTTAACGTATTCTTTTGTTTTTGTTCACAACTGTTAAATATACCATGTAAATCGTGGCAGGAGTGAGTTACATATTCCTTCTGTGTTTTCATACCACTCTATAGAACATACTTGTCTTTTCAGCCACAGAACTGGGATGTTTTGTTAATCTTAGTTTAACTGTATTTCTGGTATACATGCTAATTAATAATACCTTGCACATCTATTATGCCTTTCTTCTAATGATCTCAGAGTACACTTCAGACACACAACCTGTCTGAGGAAATTAAGTATTATATGCACTGTGCACAAAGGGAAGTGGAGTTAGGAATAGTCTGGGCTTCTGGTGCTATGCTCTGGCCACTAGGCTGCATTCCTACCCCATTTGATTCAGAGGTTAAAGGCTTATGCCCTATTCCTCGAGATATGGAGGTTTGCTTTTTCCCCTTCTCAAGAGAGAGCGGTTATCACCCCCTCTTCTATGAACTCTTCTTTTTTTAAGGCCCCATTTCGAGGCCACAGTACTCCAGCTAAGCAGGGTTTGGACACACTGCCTGATCAGGCTTGGCAGGTGATGGTTTTCAAATCATACTCATTAAAACAAAGTGCTTGTTCTGTTCCTTCTTATCTTGTCTTATTTTAGTTTGTAATTTAAAAACTATTAGTTTGCTTTGGGATTACCCTGTAAGTGGATGGAATCCAAAATGGTGGTTGAATTTACAGAACAGTGGCTATTCCAGCTCTACCTTGCTGCATGAATCTGCCATACTTTTCAGAAGAGAGCAGTTAGAGCTCTAATATTTGCCTCCTGCAAATCTGAACCTACTGGTACCTCTGTTAATACCTAGCATTTACGTGGAACTTTAAATCTTCAAAAAGCTGCGCAGACGTTAACTAATTAACATTGAGAAGGTATGATTACATTACATATGGCTTTTAGCATATACAGTGAAATAAAAAGAAACGCACAATCATATAGTGTCTATAAAATTCTGCCCACACACAGATTTTGCCCAAAAGCTTCTGCGTCCATGCTGAAATGGGGAGGGTTGGCTGGGTTCACTCTAATTATTTATCTACTTTTTTTTTTTTTAACAGAAGAGTTGGTTACCATTGATAACTAGTTTCAGAGTAGCAGCCGTGTTAGTCTGTATCTGCAAAAAGAAAAGGAGTACTTGTGGCACCTTAGAGACTAACCAATTTATTTGAGCATAAGCTTTCGTGAGCTACAGCTCACTTCATCGGATGATTACTTTCAAGCCACCTAACCTGGGGAATTGGGAGACTGACATAGTTTAGCAGTAAGAGCAAATAAACGTCCCCACTAGCTTCCATAAATAAATTAGAAGATTTTAAAAACTGAGCTCTGCAATATGTATTTCAAATCATCCGAAGAAAGCGTCTAAAAATTCCAGTTATACATTAACATTACAAAATCTATTTTTGATGTAGAAGATGGCTTTGAGAGTAACCAGTTGGTGAACTTAACTGTCAGCTGGTGTCTCTTCATCTGCCCTTAGCATGGCAAAGCTTTAAGGAGTGCATCCTAATTTAGTGTTGCTCCATCCCCATCAAGTTTCTGGGCCATCATTACACTTTGTCAATAGTTCAGTTCTTTTTGGAAGCTAAATCTGTACTTGTTATCAGAAGTGTTCTGAGAACTAAGACCCCAGCAAACCCATAGAAAAAGCTAACACTTTTTAAGGGGTGTTACGGAGACATAACTGTAACATTACAGACCTAAAAGTGGCAATTCTTCAATAAAAAAACTTCAAAAACAGACTCCAACGAGAGACTGCTGAATTGGAATTAATTTGCAAACTGGATACAATTAACTTAGGCTTGAATAAAGACTGGGAGTGGATGGATCATTACACAGAGTAACAGCCATTGGTTAGTCTCTAAGGTGCCACAAGTACTCCTTTTCTTTTTACACACAGTAAAACTATTTTCCCCATGTTTATCCCCCCTGCCCCCCACTGTTCCTCAGACGTTCTTGTCAACTGCTGGAAATGGCCCACCTTGATTATCACTACAAAAGGTGTCGTGTCGTCCCCACCCCCACCCCCCGCTGATAATAGGTCACCTTACCTGATCACTCTCGTTCCAGTGTGTATGGTAACACCCATTGTTTCATGTTCTCTGTGTATACAGATCTCCCCACTGTATTTTCCACTGAATGCATCCGATGAAGTGAGCTGTAGCTCATGAAAGCTTATGCTCAAATAAATTTGTTAGTTTCTAAGGTGCCACAAGTCCTCCTTTTCTTATAACTGTGACCCTTTTCAAAATATGCTCTATTTTTGGCTACTTGTTTCAGTGTATAGATTTACTGTGTATATTGGAATCATGTTAAGATACAATAGTATCCCCTCAAATTCTGATAGATGGGACCATGCTGTATTATAACATGATTCCCCCAACACGGTACTTTTTGTGTGTGTAGGTGTGGAGCTGATTTATTGACATCCTCTCTGCATTGCAGCTGAAACTTTTCTAACAATAACCATATGGTTGTTTCTAGTGTAGGTCCCTGACCAAGTTGAATAGGGATTTTTTTTGACAATTTAGCCAAATTATGCCACAGTGCGTACTGTCTTCCATACCATGTTTATAACATGGATTTAAAAATACAAAAGTCCTTTTCCATATTGGACAAAGAAACTGCTAAAAACAAGGACATCTGACAACTTCTTACTTAACTAATTTATACCAGTGTAACTCCATTGAAGTCAATGGAATTACTCCAGATGTACACTCATATGTAGAAAGAGAATCTGGCCCAACCCCATTTAAATAGCTATTGCTAACATTTTGTTATAAAGTGTGGACACAACCAGATGCTTGGTTTTTAAAGTTTTGAGAAGTGTTTTACTTAACTTTTTCTTCATTTTGATTGTATTCTTCTGCAGGCTGGCCTTATTTTTGCTGTTTAGATTTTCTCGTGAAGTTGAAATTTGTGTCAAGGCTTTGAAATATTTTGTGAAGAAACTGCTAAAACAAACCACTTGCAGAAAAAATGGCCTAATCCTGGATCTGTTCTACTTCACTCTCCACATTGTTAACTTGAAAATGTGATACTGCCATAGGCATGGGAGAAGCTACTGCAGATTTTAGTAGTAGTGCTGGAACAGACCCAGTGCTAGAATTTAAAAGTAGATTGTCAATCTGGTTTTACGCTTTTAACCTGAAACCTAATACTATTCGAGGAATGTCTTGTAAATAACAGATGGAAAACCCTACAGGAGTGGAATTCACTGCTGCTTTTATATTAAACAAGCAGGCTAATACCTTTTTCTTTGCTTCGTCTTCAAAGAGCCCAGTTATCAGCACACAAGTATAATACCACAGAACTGCTACAGTAACAGTTTGTAATTTAATAATTTATTAGTAGGCAAGACTTAACCTAACACCCCTCTCCCTGACCCAGTATCACCAGACAGGAATTTTAGGAGTGTGCTGCAGTTCAGCGCTGACCTCTATATGGATGTCAGTAGCACTCAGTCTGCTTTCAGTAGTTTGAATCCAAGGTTTATTCTGCATTAATACGAATTTTATATGTGTATTTCTCCCTACACCCTAGAATGCTGGTCTGCATGCCTTCACATCAGAGATAACCTGGCTGACTGGCACCCAGGTTAGCCTAGCCATATTGCATAGCTGCACTTCAATTATTTTATCCTCGCCGGTGCTGCGCTCATCTATTTGCATTTCTAGGATATCTGGGGCATATCCCGTGGTTCTTTGTGCTTTAGTAAGTTGAGCCACGCTGGTTCTTTCCCACTGAGTTGTGGGAGAACTTGTTTCCCCTTCTGGGCACATGGAAGGAATCATGAGAAAACAACCAGCATTTGAATGGTCTTAGCCTGCATCCTCACTGCTAAGTGGGCAGGATGCCACCCAAGCGAAAGCCTCACTTGGGGTTGAGACTGTACTCCATGACTGGCCAGCTAGCTTGGGTTGAAAGCATCACTGAACTCAGGTCGGAGGTTTTAGTGTGTGGAGGAGAACCAGCTTATGGGGAACACTCAGGTCGCAGCTGAGGTTAACTCTGCAGTAAAGACTAAAACTTTTGTGTTCATCTGAAGATAGATAAACAGACAGGGTTGGGATGACTTGGCAGTCTTTTGACATTGTATAGCACTGTCTTACAAGTGATCAGAGTTTGATAGTGAGCTTAGTTCCTCTCTTCCTTGCTTGGGAAGGTGGACTGGGGTTGCACTGGTGGGACCCAGAGGTAACCGTACCCAACCTGCCTCAGACAGGAGAGTTTGGTCTCTGCAGAAGGGAGGCCTAGAGAGGGAAATTCCTTCCTGCCCAACCCACAAAGGCAAAAATGGATTTGCATATAAACTGCTTTTGGTGCAAACTATTAGCTTGTGTGAGTGCATCTCTGAGGGTGATCTATCCACATGAGAGATGGGGTCAGATGGATGGACACACAGTGATACCTACACATATCTAATAATATATCTATAAACGACTCCATGAACTTTAAAACTTGGCCACAATTTGCTGTGAGGCACTTCTTCTGATTTGGTCAGTCACTTTCTACAGCCCGAGGGCTGTTTTTGTTTTGTCTATTAACAGCATGTACATTATTTACTTTAGGATTTTTAAAAACTGGCTGACCTCACAAACCTGTAGGAAAATTGTATCAAAGCATCAGTATGGATTACCTTGCTCTCACATTGATCACTTCAGGCATTTGCATTCAGTGCAATTTTTTGGAAGGAGGAGGGATGGGAGAAGGCTGTTATTGAGCTGGGTAAGTGTATTTGACGTATCCATATTTCTTACCTGAGCAGGTTGGAAATGAGGAAAAATTCCTGTAGTCCTCTTTTTGAGCTCTGGTATAAATCACTGCCAACATGTAAATCTTGCGAATATGTAAACCTTGGTACAGTTAAAACACAGAATTACCTCAGCTTCACATATCACTCAGATGTACAGAACACAAAGAGTTTATTTAAAATCAAACAGTGCTTTTCTTAGAGGGAACCCTGAGCATTTCACAGACATGAATTAAGCTTCCATTCTCTAGTTCATGCTGCAGGTAAGCATTCTTACCTCTACTTCTACAGACAGGGAAGAGGAAGTACAGACAGACAAACTTGCCTGAGGCCATACAGTAATTCAGTGGCAACAATATTGTAATGCATTATCTGGAATCCTTAATAGCTGGATTGAGAAATGATTGCAAAAAACTACATGGATCTCACTGGATAATTATGTGGTGGCTTCGCCTCTCTGCAGCACTAATCTGGTTGTTGCTTTTCTTTAGGAGTAGCCCACCGAAGCCAGAGCAGTGAAGGAGTGAGTTCGCTCAGCAGTTCCCCATCTAACAGCCTTGAAACACAATCTCAGTCTCTCTCCCGGTCCCAGAGCATGGATATTGATAGTGTCACCTGTGAGAAAAGGTAAAGAATGCTGCTTATACTACCAGGCAGATATTGCACTACAGGCCATCTAAATATGTACAAAGAAAATACTCTTTATCTTCCCCTCCCAACCATGTTAAAGGTCAAGTTTAAAATGTTGTATTATTTCCTACAGTGTGTAACCTTGTGCTTTGTCCTGTCTTTTTAATGGAGTCACTTTCTCCTAAACTGTTACAACACAGAGGGTCATCCTAGACATCACAAGTGACCAGCATGTTGATGGGTGTGACTTAATAACTGTATTCAAAATAAATTGTAGGATGGAATGGCTGTACATTTTTCTTTGCCTGCTTAAGAAATTCATTGTCATATTTCTTGTATTTAAAGCAAACATAATATGAGAGGCAGACCCAAAAGACCCATTTACTGACTAGTAACTTAATTGCCACATTTATGGATCTGGCTATTCCCATGCATCTGTCCTTTTTCCTGAGCAGTTTCCATTTAAGAGAACACCCCTTTAGTCAGCATCTTCATAAAGAACTATCTTTGGGTTTCCAGCAATTAATGGGCTCTTCTGTTCTTTCCTCTTACAGTATGTCCCAGGTGGATGTAGATTCAGGAATAGAGAACATGGAGGTCGATGAGAATGATCGCAGAGAGAAAAGGAGCCTGACTGATAAGGTTGGCTAGTCCCAGAGTCTGTTTCATTTCAGGCCAGATGTAGAAACTCTGTATTGTGACCTTTAGCTCTCGCATTGTATAAGCGAGCTTACTTGGATTATGCAACTTAATGTTTAAATTTAAAGCATGACTGTTTTTTGTTTAACGTAATGCATGCTACTGTTTCATAAAGTATTAGATTTGTTTTACGAAGACTTTGGCTTAGACTCAGTCTACTGCCTTTTACTTGTATTAGTGAGGCAGATGGACTAATAGATGAGCATTATGATAATGGCTTTGCTCTCAATTTTTCCGTGCAGATGTCTTGCTTTCCCTTTTACCACTAGAAGTTTTAAATCAGACTTAGAGAAATGTCCCTAATCAGAATCAATCTTTGGTAGGCCCCCCCAAAGGATGTGGAACAATAGATTGGTGGAAGAGCAATATACAGTATTGCTCTTAATCTGTCTTCCATTGGATCACTCACCTTTGTGCCACATAGATGTTTTTGAGGGGAAGTACCCAACCTTCAGGCGTCATCTGACTACACTCCCTTCCTCAAATTCCCTGGTCAAACCTAAAAAAGACAGAACTCATGAGATAATGAACTTTTGTAGCAAGCAACTGGATGGTCTCAGAGTGTTTTCTGCACAATAGCTTCAGCAATCCAGTGAATGGACTCTGGGAAAAATGCTCTCGAGACCTTGGGAGGGATATTATACCTTGAAATAAAATTAGTTTAACCCTCAAAATCTGGTTTTTCTGTGATGGGATTAGATCAAAGCAAACACTTGTTACAGGAAATACCTGATATAATTTTGAAGACCATGTTCTCCTTTGTAAAACACTTTTAGATCTCGTAATGAAAAGCATTATATGAGTTAGGTATTATTATTTATTACAAAAGAGAGAAAGAAGAGCAGCTAGCTCTCCCACACATCTAGACAAGGGATGGGACCCTGAAGAGCAGAACCGGGGGAACCAGACCCAAAGGTCAGATTCATTCCAAAGTTATCACTTGACTTTTGGGTCCAATGCTAGAAATGTGGCCTTAACGTGGGTGTGGAGAGGCTTCCACCAACAATTTTCACAGTGCTCCTTCTAAGCCTTTGTTTACCTCTGTACTGTCATTAATAAACTCAGTTGGTGAAAGTCTGGCTTTGAGCCATGTTGCAATAACCCTGATGCAGAACTAATTTTTCTGAGCAGTCTCTAGTTGCAAGCCAGGCAGTCAGACAGCTTCCATTGTGCTGCTGTGAAATAAGTAGTTTCAAATCAAGGGTGGTTTGAATAGGGGGCTCAGTGGAGAGTACGAAGAAGCTTTGAAAACTTGGCTTGATTCCTCTTTAGCCTTCTGACTCCTCTGAGTGAATGAATTGGAAAGGAGGCACCCCAAAACCATTTTATAAGTAGGAAATTTCCTTCCCTTCCTTCCGCATGGAAAATGTGGGCATTATTTTAGAATAACTTTGATATTTTGATAATGTCAGTATTGAAGCCTTTTTGTTTGCATGAAAAGGAAGCAGAAGAGTTTGGGGTTTAATTCCCTATAGGTTCTTGTGTTGTGTGAAATACAAATAGTACCAGTTTAATTTTACATACCTTACAGTTGTTAATTGAATTCACACTAAGTTACCATATCCTGCCCAAGCTTTTAGGTTATTTGAGGTCCGTAGACGTGTATTGTTTCTTGGCTGCAGAGGAGGGATGGAAAAATGTGAAACAATAGTGGTGGATAACTTTTGTGGGAGTGGTAAGGAAACTGAGGCAATCTCTGCTGGATCTTGAGTGCTAACCTGAATCAGATTTTTTTTATTTTATTTTTTGGTTTTTTCCAGTTTGAATTTTCTCCCTCCCCTGCCAACCTTTCTTTTTTAAAGAGAGCAACTTCTTCAAAAGATACTGACTTATCCTGAAACTTTTAAAAAAGCTCAATATCAGCTGAATACCTGATGTGTTCTATCTGATAACTATGCCATACTCTTCCAGGAGAATGGGCTTTGATCCAACAGGCTTTTTCCATCTCTTAACTGTTGTGGCTTAAAATCGCATTTGCTGGTATTTTGCCATTGTGATGTGATCTGGCCCGTTTACTTTGTGTAATTGACAACTTTAGCATGCATTGGAAACTGATGTACGGTAAAATGAGAACAAAGGCATATGGGTTCAGGCTATTCCAATGCAGACCACATCAGGTGAATTGTATTGCTTAAGTCAGTAGCAGTTGTTGCCATTAGAAAGTCAGCATTTGCTGATGAGAAGGAAAGAGAATAGAAAAGATGGCAAGTGTGTTGGGTTTTGGTGTGATGGAATTAGGAAGAGTGGGGTGAGGACGGTCCAGTCACCAATCCAGTAACCAGTGTGTCCCAACAAAAGGTGTTTGGGAACTGGTGGAATGTGCCCTACATCATAGAGCTCCAAGTGCAGGGTTCTTGCTGGGAAGTGCTAAAGAGAAAAAGAAGAAATAATTTTAGGCAGAAATCACTGACCTTTATGCAACAAGTATTTTCAGTGTTCTTGAGTGATTCTTGTGTCTAATTACAGTTAGCCTTGCCAGCCATGATGGAGAACAAAGGTTGCTGGTTACATATATGCAAAAAGAAAAGGAGTACTTGTGGCACCTTAGAGACTAACCAATTTATTTGAGCATAAGCTTTCGTGCGAAAGCTTATGCTCAGATAAATTGGTTAGTCTCTAAGGTGCCACAAGTACTCCTTTTCTTTTTGCGAATACAGACTAACACGGCTGTTACTCTGAAACCTGGTTACATATCTGTTCTGGAAAGGGTTTTAAACACTATTAATTCCTCCCTCTTTGCAGATGATGATTATCTGAAACTTGCTTCCCTTATTTCTTGAGCTACTTTTCCACCTATGCCCCCCAAAATCTGGCATCACCTTTGTAAAACCACCGTAATTCATTCCTTGTGTTAGCAATTATTTATTGTGACAACTTTTTGATGGGGGTAACTGCAGAGAAGCTTCTTTTGCCTTGGAATTGAATACAGTTAACATGGCTTTACTAAGTGAAGGGAGGAGACGAATGAAGCAGGCCCTTGAGTACTTTGTCCTGCTCTTTCCTCTTTCTAAAGAGAGGCAAAGCTTTGGGACTGGGTGGAACAAAAGCTAGATTGTGCAAGCAGCAGTTTGTAACAGTTCTCCCCAAGTGTTATGATCAAAAGTTTTCACTTGGTATCAGGATTAATTTTCTCAGTTTATTTTTTTTTCTTGTATTCTCTGTTTGACAAAGTACTTATTAAATATGCTGAGACCTGTTAACATTCATTCAGGTCTCATCTAGCAACTGGAAATTCCCAGTTGCTTCCAGGCATCACAGTGTGCAAACTGCAGTTTCATTTACAGTGGAACTTCCGTGTAGAATTAAGTTTTTTTTAAGAGAGACTGACTTGTGCCGTGAGACTGCTCCTACTCCTATTGAAGTCAGTGGAAGTACTCCCACTGACTTCAGAGAGCTGGGATCGGGCCATGAATAAAGAGCATTCCTCTGTATTTAACATTCAGCAAGCCAGCTAACTGGAAATGGTTTTTAACTGTTGTATGGACACAATTATTTTTGTTGGTCTTTCTTTGGTAAAACAAAGATTAAAAAGAGGGGAAAATCTTTAGGTTTTCATTTTGAGATGAAATCTTAAAAAATGGAGGTCCTGTCTGCTCTGGGTGGATGTTAAGTAAAATTAAAATGAACATCCAACTCCTTGTAAGAGTAGAGAGTTGTGCCAGTATCCAGGCTAAAATTTTTCTTCCTCCCACATTATTTTCTAATATGAGGTATGCCAGTTGCTTAGCACCATATTGTTGTGTGCTATCATTATTTCATTTCTCCTATAATTCTTCTTTGTATAATTTTACTTTTTGAAATATCTTCTGATACTTGTATGACTGTCCTTTCATAAGCACTCAGAATCTGCTACCAGAGACTAGTTGTGGCTTTCAAACTGACATGCAAGAAGCCTTTCAGAACATTTTCTTTACAGAATCAATGGATAATAAGTGGTGGGTTTTGTTTGTCCTGTTTCCTTTTGGCCACCAGAGCTGATTTAAGGTGTCATATTGTCCCTGTTGAAACTTTGACTTGCATAAGCCAAACCAAAATGAATGCAAAAAATGTTTCCCTTTTCCCTCAACAAGGAGCCTCCATCAGGATCGGAAGTATCTGAGGAGCAGGCCTTACAGCTGGTCTGTAAGATCTTCAGAGTATCCTGGAAGGACCGAGACAGAGACGTCATCTTCCTCACTTCGTTCTCTGAGCAATTTAAGCAGAACCCAAAAGAAGGTAGGAACTTCAGTCATTCGCATTGTGCTAGTTAGGGTATGAAAGAACAGATTGGAGGAGTCATGTCTTCGTTTTCAAACATTAAGACAGTGTGGCTGGCTTGTTGTCCAGCTTCATCTCTAGGTTTTTGTTCGGCTGCAGTCATATAACTGATGCTGCAGTGATGCTTGAGCTTTTCTAGCTGTGTTTTTTGCTTGATGCAGACGTTATTGAGCACAAAATACATTTGTCATCAGCAGGTGCCATTACAGTGGGGCCACAGTACATGGACAAAGGCAAGATCCTTCAAGGTGCTGAGCACCAGCAGCTCCCATTGAAGTCAACTGCCTTTATAAAATTGATCAATCTGTTATTGGGAAACTATTGTGCAAGCGTTGCCATGCTTGTGAATCTTTCAAAAACCCTTTTAAATTGAAGTATTCAATATTGCCTCATAATAGATATGGCTGCTGTTCATTTAATAAAATTAAGGAAGTCTGCTGTCTATTTATTAGATTGATCACCATTTTGTCAGATATAAATGACCGATTACTAGATACCAAAACACTTCATTGCTAATTTAAACTTGTGTTTTCCCTTGACATTCTGTGACCTTATTCGAGAAAAGGAAGGAAAATACAAGAGAGTTTAAAAAGAAAATTGTCTGTAATGTCCACAATAATGACATTAGACCATGTACAATTCTTTACGTTCTCCACAAACGTTGAGCTTGCATGTTGCTGTATTCTCAAAACCCAAGATGATAGAGACCAAATGATAATTTTTTGTTAAAATAAAGTAACCTAGTCTATTGCTATTGGCAACAATAGCATTTAATTTATGGAAATAGAAGAAAATGTTTTGGTTGGGTTAACCACCGAGGTCCCTCAGGAGAATCCTCATCACCACAGCAGTCCCTAATTTTCTTGCTGTCCTCTTCAGTGTTCTCAGATTTTAAGGACTTAATTGGCCAGATTTTAATGGAAGTTCTGATGATGTCCACCCAGTCGAGGGACGAAAACCCATTTGCCAGCCTGACAGCCACATCCCAGCCAATTGCAGCAGCTGCCCGGTCACCTGACAGAAATCTGATTCTAAACACTGGCTCCAACCCAGGAACAAGTCCTATATTCTGTAATGTGGGCTCCTTTGGTTCCAGCTCCTTATCCAGGTAACTTTGGGTACACTAGAATGTTGGTTTTGTAAGTGTGGGTGAGGGGAGCCTTAGGCCTGGTCTACACTTAAAAGGTAGATTGACATAACTGTGTAGCTCAAGGAGTGTGAAAAATGACACTCCCCTTACGTAGCCATTCCGACTTAACCCCTGGTGTAGACATTGTAGCTCAACAGAATAATGCTTCTGTCAGCCTCGCTACCGCAAAGAGGTGGAGTTACTACCGTGACAGAACAACCCCTTCCTTTGCTGTAGTGTCTAAACGATGGGGTTACAGCAGCATAGCTACAGTGCCATAGTTATGCTGCTGTAGTGTAAACAAATCCTGAGTTCTTGCATTTAATGTCTTCTGCTTCATATGGGCCTCGAAATGGCACAAAAGCAATAAGTATAGAGCAGGGATCGGCAGCCTTTCAGAAGTGGTGTCCGAGACTTCATTTATTCACTCTAATATAAGGTTTCGCGTGCCACTAATACATTTTAACATTTGTAGGTCTCTTTCTATAAGTCTATAATATATAACTAAATGTATGTAAAGTAAATAAGGTTTTTAAAATGTTTAAGAAGCTTCATTTAAATTTAAGTTAAAATGCAGAGCCCTCCCGGACCAGTGGCCAGGACCCGGGCAGTGTGAGTGCCACTGCAAATCAGCTCGCGTGCCGCCTTTGGCCCGCGTGTCATAGGTTGCCTACCCTTGGTATAGAGGATTTAAAAAAAATGTTTCATCCTGCTGCACCAGCAGGTTCTTCCTGCTTTTGACTGGACGCCCATGGTTAAATGCACATTTGGTCATTAGGGCCAGATCCTCAGCGGATGTAAATTGATATAGCTCCATTGAAGACAAATGGATATAAACTAGCCATCAACAAGTTTAGGCTTGAAATTAGACAAAGGTTTCTAACCATCAGAGAAGTGAAGTTCTGGAACAGCCTTCCAAGGGGAGTAGTGGGGACAAAAGAATCTAACTGGCTTCAAGACTGAACTTGATAAGTGTGTGGAGGGGAGGTATGATGGGACAGTGTACAATGGCATGTAGCTGATCTGTGACAGCAAATATTTCCAACAGCCGGTCATGGGACACTGTATGAGAAGGACTCTGAGTTGCAGAGAATTCTTTTGCAGCTGTCTAGTTAGTAGGCCTTGCCCATGTGCTCAGGGTCCAACCGATCCCCGTATGTGGGGTCGGGAAGGAATTTCCCCCCATGTCAGATTGGCAGAGACACTGGGGGTTTTTCACCTTCCTCTGCAGCATGGGGCACGATCACTTTCTGGTTTAAACTAGTGTAAATGGTGGATTCTCTGTAACTTGAAGTCTTTAAATCATGATTTGAGGACTTGAGTAACTCAGCCAGAGGTTAGGGGTCTATTACAGGAATGGGTAGCCAAGGTTCTATGGACTGGAATGTGCAGGAGGTCAGACTAGATGATTATGATAGTCCCTTCTGACTTTTAGAATCAGAGTCTATGACGTAATTGGAGCCTCACTGACTTAAGAGTCTGATCCTCAGATGAGTTAACTTTTAAACGTATAATCCAAGCAATGAAATTGATACATTGTTTAAATATTGCAAATAGCCTAAAATGAGACTCAGTAGGTAAAAGCATTGTGTGTGATGTGTTACGTGGAATATACATATACTGAATGGTTAATAGTAGTGGGGTGTTTCTGTTGTTAATTTTGTCTCTCTCTTGCCCTTCTTCTGTGTATCCTAAATGGCTGCTTTTTTTCCTCCTCCCCTCCCTTAATTGATTTAGTCTCTATGGGACTAGTCCAGCTTCTAGTAACAATTTCTCAAGCCACGTGCCAATGACTGGTTCATCTGTTACCCCACCAGCCAGTTCACTTGCCACCACATCTGTGCCTTCCATTTCTGTCAGCCCTCATCTCACAGCAGCAAGTCCTTCTGGAGTCCAGCCGTCCTCTCCGAGGTACCACCCATATACCATCACCCACCCCTGGGGCTTTTCAGCTTCTCATATCCCACGCTCCTTGAGTATCTCCATCCCAGCTAGCTCACCAAGTTCTCCAGTCATGGCTACCAGTCCTCAAGCTGTGCCACTCAGCTCGTCCAGACAGAGGCCCACAACAGTGGGTCCACCTTTGTCCACTGCTTTGCCCGGTACCTTGAGCAGGCGTTCTTCTTTCCTAAACAGGATTCCTTCTAGGTAATTCACAAGCACAAACAGTGTCTATTACATATGCAGTGCAGGGTGTGGTGCATTTATGCCGTTTGGAAGAACTTGTCTCTGTACTGAGCTCACTCTACTTACCAAGCGTGGATTTTTCTGTTTGTGTTGAGCTAATACGTTGACTTGCTAACAAGCCCTGGCTGCCAAAGTACTAAACCTTTTTCTGTCG
The DNA here is from genome assembly GCF_965152275.1 of Natator depressus. Classification (NCBI taxonomy): domain Eukaryota; kingdom Metazoa; phylum Chordata; order Testudines; family Cheloniidae; genus Natator; species Natator depressus. The sequence continues at coordinate 12,772,623 of NC_134251.1, read as the reverse complement.
GTATTTGATATTTAACATAATTGGCATAAAGGTAGCAATATCGTTATACATTTCCCCTTCCTTTTATTCTTCTTTCCACCCCTCCTCACTGGTAAACTATCTTCCTTTGGTTTAAATTGCAGTTCAGTCACTCATGCTGGATAGTCTATCAAAGAGGTCTCCTGGTTTGTAATTAACTTGGTGTAGATCTTCAGTTGGTTTGTTGAATGCTCTTGCTTGCTGGAGTATGTCAGATTTGACTCCATTAGTGTATAGACTTAAATGATTAGCTCCTCTTTGTCAGCAAAGACAGGTACTACTATCCTGGCCCTCTGCCAGCTGCTTCCAGGATCCCCCATCCTCTGCAGGAGGGAGAAACCAACAAACAGCCTTTCTGGTGCTCTCATTTTACTCTGCAAATGCTGTGGTTCAGTTGAGCAGCTCAGAGCTCTGATTTTTAGTATTCAGTGAGATTGAAGGGCTTCCATTTATGCAGTAATTTTTCTAAAGACTCTCCTTGTTTACTTCATTAGATTGTGTGTGTGTGTTTTTATTTTGGTATGTGAATAACTCATAGTTAGTAGCATCATGGAGCATTTTAGCTTAATTTTGTTTTTTCTAATGTCATGGATTGTATTAACCATTGTTTGCTGCATGTTTAGGAAGAAGATTTTTGACAGATAATTTATAAAGGAAAATTATAGCAGTTTTACTTGCTGTCTTTTCATTTTAAAATCTGTTTTGTTCTCTGATGGCCTTTTTCGCTTTTGTTGCGGTAGTATATACGACAACCCTTTCTCCCTCCTCTTCCTTGCCGTTTCTGATGTGTCTGGGGATAGTAGTGATGAAGAAAACGAAGATGGTGATTTTTCTTGTGTCCAGTTTGGGTCCAGGTATTGGAGAAATAGAATGTAACTTGCATGTTTGGGTGCTCTAGGAACTAACAGTTTGTGGAGCTTTAAGCGTTCTTCAGTGGAACTTGGGAAATAAGTAAAGAAGGAGATAACTTTACAGGTCTTAATGGGAGATGAAGGATAAACATGCATAATGAGTCTGAGTTAGCCAGTTCTCCTTTTTTAAAAAGAGATGACTCAGAATAAAGGAAATGTTAGTCATGTTGCCCTTCAGGTTTAATGACCACAAAGTCTGAAATGCCCATGTAAGTGGAACTCCTTATTGAATGCATGATATGAGGAATATTGCTCATCAAAAACTATATCTTTCAAAGTCAGTGCTACCTCCTGCACAAGCACTTCTTCTGAATACTTGAAAATGAGGACAGAGGTTAGTGGGGAGTAAAAGACAGCCAGATCCTCAACTGATGTAAATTGGTGCAGTTCCATTGAAGTTAATGGAGCTACAGCAGTTTACTTCAGCTGAGCATCTTTCCTCCAATCTGTGAAGCACGTTACCTGATTCTCAAATGCACAAGTAGAAATCAGCAGCCAGTGGAGACGGGGTGGTGAAGACTGATACATTTGGGACACTGAGTTGGGGAGAAAGATAGCTTATTGTGAATCAAAGACATACTGTGAAGTTCTTCAGTTTATATGGCACTGAAATACATGACAACAAAATGAGAATGGATATGTTCACTGCATGTGGAGGTTACCCATTAGCCTTGCAAATATAATACAATTTGCTGAATCCTGAATGGGCCAGGCAGGGAGATGCTTCTAGGAATGACAATGAAGGGCAGGATCTTCTATAATGATATGTGTAGCTGGAGAAGAATAACAGCAAATGGCTGAATGTGTTATCAGTGTGTCTCAACCTCCTTTGAAACATTTTTGCTGTAGGATGCAGCTTCTGAAATGAAGAAATAAACAACTCCCGAATGCGTGTTGCTCAGTTGTAGGTGATCTGTGTTCCTGGTCTGGCCCTGGTGATATTGGTTCCATTATCCCCATTAAACAATATCTACAAGAAACATTTTTGGCATCTATTCTTTTCTTTTGCACATAGCCAAATTAGGAGATGGGTATAGGAATAGTATATGGGAAGCATGCCCTTTGGAGAAGGGGAGCTCTTTGGAAAACAGTAGCTCTGTAACGTTTCTAGCATATTGAATACTTTACACCCGTCTTCAGTTTCCTGTCCCAGGCTGATGGCGGCCAGCCGCTGATCTGTCTTAGGATACTGTAATGGCTCCTTCATAGCAATACAAATCTAATCATGATGCTTGCAAATTTGTGCTTATTGTCTCATGTACTCCACATAGAGTGTTTGTATCTTGAGTATAACAAAGAGCAATGAGACTTTTTAAAAGGAGAATTTAGTCTGAATATTAATTTTTAAAAATTCCTAAATTAGGAAAATCTAATTAGGATTTGAAGTATCCTCCCAAGAGAAGTGTGTGGAAGCACCATTGCCTGGGACTTCTAAAACTAGACTAGACAAAGAACTGGAAAGTGCCATATAGGGGAAGTGCAGTGCTGCATAGGAGTGGAGGAAAGTCCTAGAAGACCTTTCCAGCTTTTACGTCTGTGGTTGTCTGCAGTGGAACATTAGAACATAACTATTGTGACAAAGTTAAAATCTGTAGATTTAATAAATAACTGTTGGAAGATTCTCAGGGAGGTGAGTTTAATAAACTCCCATCTTCCAATCCACGCTGAGTAATTTCAGGAGAAATATTTTATGCAGATTGAAGTTTTGCATTTTGTGTACAAGGAATTCTGTGTTGTTTTCACCCTTTGCTTTAATTTCAAATCTTACACCTGTGCTATTGAAAATGTAGCCCAGATGTTAGTTAACACAATTCATGCAGTGTAACATCTTATGGGACTACCACACTTCAGGTGACTTCGCTGGTGTATTATGTCCTGATGTTCTGACTGACTGCAGTGGAATATCAGTTTGTCATGTTCATACTTTAATCTAACATTTATGCAACAACTTTCATTTTGAAGGTTTTAAAGCACTTTGCCTATGTAATAAACATATACAGCTGTGTATCGGAATAATTTCAGCCATTGCTAAAATGAAGTTGCCTACAAAGTAACTAACCTTGGCATGAAAAATCTTTTTTACACATAAGTTGATATTGTACAAATAAAGGTGGTGATCTTCAGGCTGGAGGTGAGAAATTCAAGGTACAAGAAAGAGACTACACGGAGAAACTCATATGTATGTGTAGTTTTACACTGGATTAAAGCTTGAACCAATACCATGTCAGTAGGGTTAAACTGGTGATTGGGGTGGAGATGTTAGTAATGAGAGACAGATGGTAGGTCTACTCAGCAAATAAACACCACGGCTGGCCCATGCCAGCTGACTTAGGCTTGTGGGGCTGTTTCATTGCTGTGTAGACTTCTGCGCTGGAGCCTGAGCTCTGAGACCCTCGCACCCCACAGGGTCCTAGAGCCTGGGCTCCAGCCCAAACCCTGGGTCTCTGGGTATGTCTACACAGCAGTGAAACAGCCATGCAGCCCGAACCCCATGAGCCCAAGTCGGCTGGTAGGGGCCAGCTACAGGTTTTTGTTTGCTGTGTAGACATACCCAGAGACCCTTAAAAATGGCCTTGTGAAGAATAGCTGTTTGACCACCCATAATGACAGTTGTTTGTTTTTTTTTAATCTTGTTACATGTAGTGACTATATAGTTGTAAACCACTTTTATAAACTGGGATTTGCATGTTACATAAAGTTGCCAAGTTTAAATTGGAGAGAAAGAGAGACTCAGGATCGAGGATCCAGGAGAAATGGGTTCTGTTCCTGTGTCTGCCATGGATTTCCTGTGTGACCTTGGGCAAGTCACTTCATCTCTCATTTTTCATGTCTGTAAAATAGAGGATGGTGATGACTGCCTATCCCAAGGGAATAAATATGAGATATTGCCAGAGACTGAGGTATCAAAAGGGAGGTGCTGGTATTAGTTGATAACCAAAAGCACCACATGTTGTCAGGACCAGGTGGTGTATCCAAGAATTCTGACAGAACAAAAGAATGCAGTGGCTGAGCTGCTAATGAAAACAACCAGTCTCGTAAAAGCGAGCTGCTGTATTGGAGACCTGGAGGGAAGCAAATGGGGAACCTATCTTAAAAAAACAGAACATGCACCTACCAGAAGCCAGTCCATTTACATAAACTTACATTACTTAGTACAAATTTACTTTCGGGGAGGAGGAAACGACTTACACTTCTGTGATTCACATTTCTGTGATTTGGAGAATTACAGCCCAGTAAATGTCGCTTCAGTCCCAGCCAAACTATGTGAAATTGTAACTTTAAAAATAGAATTCTGTTGCATGATATAATAGGGAGAAACTAGCATGGCTTCTGTGACTGATTATACTAACGAAATGTGTGTGCTCAAAAAATCTGAATAAAAAATTATACAAAAAAAAGTGTGATTGTGGTTGAATTTACAGTAGATGCCCAAGAGAGAATGCGAAGCAGCTGTGTGGAGGGGTTTTGTTACTTTTTCAGTGTTGTTGGTCAGATAAGTTGGAAACTATAAAAAAGAGTGCAGGATAGGGTACAACTAGCGAGAAGTATTACTGCTTGAAGACTGGTGTCTGCTTCACCTCTGTAATCCACAATTTGAGAATCACTTTTATAAAGGCCCCTTATCATTACATACCTTTTACCATCTGTCAGACATCTGGTCGGTCTTGATCCCCTTTTAGGAATTGCATTATGCTACTTGTGTGCAAGCAGGGAGAGTGAATCATGTGAGAATATGGTCCAGTCCCAAGATCTGGACAGAAACATTTAGCAGCTTCTGCTCAGGTCACACAAACAAACCTACTTTTACAGGTCTTATCTGCATGAGTGTGGTGTGTTGGGATGGGGTTTTCTGCTACAAAGAAGAAGTTTGCCAGAGAAAGTTGGGAGCATGCAAGACATTGGTAGAAGAGGGATATACATCTTGATTTTCTTTTTCTCCTTTTTTTTAAAGTGTGGGAGGCTCTGCTGGAGCAAGTGCTTGTGATTCCTGCAGTGACCATTTCAGCATTGAAACTTGTAAGGAGACAGAAATGCTGAACTACCTCATTGAGTGTTTTGACAGAGTTGGAATAGAGGAGAGAAAAGCACCAAAGGTATGGTAGAGAAGAGTAAAGCCATATTGGCAACAGCACTGAGGCTCAAACTGTCTTCTCTTACTTTACATTGCCCAGAGGGGAAAGATGGTTTGCAGCAGATGATAGCTCTATAAAAATTTTGTGAGAAGTTTTGTTTTGTAAGTCTCATTACTTCAATTCCTATTTGGCCTTTTAAAGTTTGTGTTCAGAACCCCCATCTGTGTTAGTTTGATATCAGTAAAATTGACATTGTTTTGGGGACTGAGATGCATCTATCTATTCCCTTGAATTTGCTTTAAATTGTTTATTCCACATAGAACCACATCTCTAAGACCATCAGCCTTTGCTGTTAACCTAAACTTCTCCCTTGTAGATAGCAGTGGAATGGAAAATAATTAGTTCAGCTCATTAAATGTAATCTGAAGAATCTTTAGCTGGAAAGATGCCATCTGTTTGCTTAGACTGCATGAATGCAGAAGTTGTTCACTGCATTTCCTATGTGTCTTATCTATGAATGTTTTCATTCTGCATTAAAATGGTTTCTTTCTTCTTCTTAGATGTGTAGCCAGCTAGCGGTTAGCCAGTTACTGAGCAACATCCGATCACAGTGCATTTCCCATGCTGCTTTGGTACTACAGGGATCCTTAACCCAACCAAGGTGAGTAAAGTTGATGTTGGTCATGAAATATTCAAATTCTGTGTTCGATGTGTGTCTGTCTACAGAAGTAGATAAAAATTGAGTAAAATCAGCGACAGAAATGGGACATCTTTTCAGTCAATATGTATAGTATGTATCATTACATACATACAAAATGGGAAATGATTGCCTAGGAAGGAGTACTGCGGAAAGGGATCTGGGGGTCATAGTGGGATCACAAGGTAAATATGAGTCAACACTGTAACACTGTGGCAAAACGAACGTCATTCTGGGATGTATTAGCAGGAGTGTAGTAAGCAAGATGAGAAAATAATTCTTCTGCTCTACTGCTGATTAGGCCTCAACTGGAATATTGTGTCCAGTTCCGGGCGCCACATTTCAGGAAAGAGGTGGACAAATTGGAGAAAGTCCAGAGAAGAGCAACAAAAATGATTAAAGGTCTAGAAAACATGACCTATGAGGGAAGATTGAAAAAATTGGGTTTGTTTAATCTGGAAAAGAGAAGACTGAGAAGGGACATAAGTTTCAAGAACATAAAATGTTGTTACAAGGAGGAGGGAGAAAATTGTTGTTCTTAACCTCTGAGGATAGGACAAGAAGCAATGGGCTTAAATTGCAGCAAGGGAGGTTTAGGCTGGACATTCGGAAAAACTTCCTAACTGTCAGGGAGGTTAAGTACTGGAATAAATTGCTTAGGGAGGTGGTGGAATCTCCATCGTTGGAGATTTTTAAGAGCAGGTTAGACAAATGCCTGTCAGGAATGGTCTATATAATACTTAGTCCTGCCATGAGTGCAGGGGACTGGACTAGATGACCCCTCGAGGTCCCTTCCAGTTCTATGATTACAGTGGCTCAGGGTTTGTCTATATGGGAAGATATACCAGTATAAACTAAGGTGTGAATTTAAACTGCTGTAATTCTACAAATATAACCCTCATGTGGATGCTCTTATTCCAGTATAGGAGTGCCTTTATCCCGTTCAGTTTGTTGCTTTGGAAAGCAGTTTAAGCTAAACCAAAAAAGTCACATTTACTCTGGAGTAAGTGTGTCCACATGGGGATTTATATTGGTAGCACTTCTGGTATAGACAAGCCATAAGTATTTAAAGGGGCAGAGTCAAACTAGAACACTGATCTGACTTTTTTTCCTATTTGCTAAAATCCAAGTAATTTACGTGTATCTATTCAAAACAAATTCTTCAATAAGATTCTCAAAAATAATGCGAGCCACCCACTTATATAGGTGAACAACCCTAGAGTAACAACTGTGTTTTTGTGTGTAATAGAGAAAAAGGCAACATTCAGTTTCAGTTTCATAGGATGTGCTTACAAAAAGTAAGTGTTAATTTGGAAAATACTGTGACTTCATCCTTTCCTTAAAGTTGGAAAAATGAACAGGTTGAGATTAGTGGAACAAATCTAATGCTGTTGCTTCACTAGGATGAACTTAACAAAAGGTCTTTTCAGTAGAGATGGGTAGAGGGGAGAACCAATTCATTTATATAGGCCATAGTTTTCTTCTAACCACATTAGACCAAAGTGGGGTTTTGGCAGCAGCATCCCCTGCAGGATTGTTTTTGTACAAGGACTTGGGGAGACTTGGTTAGTTGCTTCTGAAAGAAGTAATTGTCTCAGTTATGACATTCCGTTATCTGGGTGTATCGGTAAATGTGAGGCCAGTTTTTTCTGAAAGATGTCTGTCCCTCCCTCCCACTTTTTTTTTTTTTTTTTAAAATATGAATAAAGGTCTTTGCAGCAGCAGTCTCTGTTGGTACCATACATGCTGTGTAGGAATCTTCCATTTGGCTTCATCCAAGAATTGGTGAGAACAACTCACCAGGATGAAGAGATGTTTAAACAGGTAAGAGGCTAGTTCAACTTGCAAGCATTAGCATACTCTACAACTTAGTGCATGAACTATCCAAGGGAGTGGCTGTCCAACTCTTTGTTCTGCAGATCACATTTTGAGACCACAGTTTGAGAACCATTGCTCCCTGGACTGGCAAGTAATTAAGTAATTGGGGGAGTTTGCTGTCTCTCTTGTTTCACTTGTTAAAGGGATTCAAAAAGAATGACTGAGCTCTGTATGAAGTTTTACTCAAAGTAAGCAAATCTATAAATCTATAGATTTGTTGTGTAAAGAAGATTCCTTAATAAGCAGCACTTTTTTAATGAAACATTGAAGCATACTACCAGAAATTTTTTTGCATACGATAGTATCCCATTGTAAGGCTTTGTCTTGGACTGTCACTTTTCAGATCATTCTATCCAAATTTCCCTGATCCATAAAATAGTGAACTTCCCAAATCACACACTTAGAAATGTTAGTTTTTGTCTATCTTGCCAAGGACAGAATGAATTAATAATATAATAGTTTGCATCTACAACACTTTCACCCCAAGGATTTATAAGCACTTCATGAAAATTAATTAATTAATGCCTCACAACACCCCTCTAAGATAGGGAACCATTATTATCCCCTGTTAGAAATGAAAATGCTGAGACAGAGAGTAAACAACTTGCCCTAGATGTCAGGGTGGGTCAATGGGAGAGCCAGAAATTGGAATCCAGTTCTCCTGATTCCTAGTCCTGTGCTTTAATTACTAGGTCACACTTCTACTTCACAATTTAATGCCAAAGCAAGTCAGTCAGGTTGTTACTGGCTCTAATTAGCGCACCCACATGCTATGACATGATTTACTCACAGCAAAGCAGCACTCAGAATGGTATAAAATCTCTAGTATCTTTAGAACATGGTTCTCAAAGTGCAGAGAACAACATTTGGAGAGGTACACAGCAGGGCTGGGGCCAGCCCCCATGGGGGGCGGGGAGGGAGCTCGTGCGCCACACTTTCAGCCCCACTCTGCCTCCAGCCCTGCTTCGCCTCTAGGCCCAGCTACTCCCCATTCCCATTTCTGCCCCCCAGCTCCACTGCTGAGGAAGCCTTGGCTGTGCAGTAACAGAGGTGGGGCGTGGACAGATTGTATACTAGTAAGGGGGGACATGACTGGAAAAGTTTGAGCACCACTGCTTTAGAAAATGTAGAGAAATTCTTACATTGTATTAACTCCTGAAAATTATACTGATACGAGTGAGGAGCAAATGCATCAACAACAGTAGGAACTGGCTTTTGGAAAAGTATTTGATCACTACGAACTCCTCTGCTTTTAATTAACATGATCATGTGAATGAGAATCCAGAAGAAATATTATCGTTCCTATCTGGAATTAAATATCAATTTGCAGAGATAAAAGGTCACTTAATTTACGTGTTAACTCTTATTCGGGCTCTTGTTATCAAACGTGCTTTGACCTGGAGAGTGTCTAAGATACTGTGGGTATGTATACATTGCAGCTGGGATCCTCTCACGTGATAGCTGTACTCAGGCTCGCCACTCAAGTTCAGATCCACAGTGTTGGGCGGGGTTGTACTCAGGTGGCTAGCCCATGCTATTTTTAGGATTACTCTGGGGAAATTCTGTACCAAAAAATAAAAAATTCTGCACACAATTTTCAAATTCTGCAAAAGTCTGCATATTTTATTTGTCAAAATGACACAATATAATCACACCAGTTTCAATTATTTTTGGTTATTTATTTCAAAATACCTGTCAGCAAGTATGTCCGTAACAATACAGACAACAAAAAAGAGTCAGAGTTTTTTGAGAAATAGATTCCTTACTAGGCATATTAATACAGAACTCAGAGTAATAATTCATTTAAACTACAATAGAGAACTGTATTTCCCACACTGCTCAGAAGCAGTGCAAATCCTTGGAGTCAGGGGTAAAGGAGGCGCTGTGGGAGAGGGAAGTAATTGTTCAAAAGGAACCTGGGTGTGAATTTGGAGGGTTGTTGGGTATGGGTGAGAAAAATATGGAACTGTTTTTTTGGGGGGGTGGGGAGGGACAGTTAGGGAGCTTCCCCCATGCAGACCCTGGCTGACCCCTAGCCTTTCCCATTCAGTCAAGCACATCTGTCCTGTCCCCATGTGCCTGTGCACCCCTATGTGTCCTTGCAACCCCCATCCACACGTGTCCCTCCACCCTTTCCCCTGTCCCCATTTGTCTGTGTGCTCCCACTCAACAACTCCCCTGTCCCTGTGTCCCTCCACCCCTTCCCCCTGTAGCACTGTACTCCCCTCCCCCTTTGCCCATGTGACCCTGCACCTTCCTCCCCCTGTGATGCTGTGCCTCCACTCTCATTCAGCCCCTGCCCCAGTCTGTCCTCCTCCACTAGCCCTTATGAGCCCCTGTGTGGCGCCCCAGCAGCCCCACACTCTGTCTCCCAACCTGGCTCGCTGCGAAGAAGGCTCTGCATCCTTTCTCTCTTCCCTCGCTGGCTGGGAGTGGCTGTTGTGGTTTATCGCCACAGCGCCCGCTGGTGGGCAAAAGGTGGAACTGCAGCAAGATTCCAGCCGAACCTTTTTTCTGTGCAAAAAATTAAAAATATGCACAGCTCATTAATTATGTGCGTGCGCAGTAGCACAGAATTTCCCCAGGAGTATAGCCTGCTTGCTCAAGCAGAGCTATCATGTATCTGTCTGCCCAGGTTGGGAGGCACATACCCTGTCAGGGATTGGCTATGGAACATGGTTAAGATCAAGATTGGAACCATGCCCCTAACTGGATTAGGGAACAGCCTTGTTGTAACCAGGCTCCCTAACATGATTTGATGATGATTTTTATATCTTTATCCAAGAGACCCAGCACAGTTCTATTTGGGTTCCAGTGGTCACTCCTGTATTTTGTAAAACAAATACTTGATTTTTATTCCAGAAGGAAAAATTCGATATGTGATTGGGCCCTTGTAACTGGGTGGTGTTACTTCTTGGTTCATCATTTTCTCCCTTCTTCCTTCCTCCCTTGCAGTCTCAGTGACTGCTGCTGTTTTGTTTATGCCTATCACAGTATTAAAATTTACCGACACAGGCATAAAATCTACTTGCCCCGAAAAATACTATTGTGCTGTATATAATCACTATTAACTCCAAGTTAATGGGTCAATAGAGTACTGCAAGGCTGGGCTATCAAGCTGTTAAGGAAGCCCCAAACGCTTTCTTCTTGGCAATAATCTCTCTTGTATTTTTATATTTTTATATTACATGATTTCCACCTGTGGAGAGTTTGCTAGATCAAGTCCCTAATCTTGTTGTGGCTTTACCATTGTTGATCAGCTGTAGTGTCTCTCTGTATGTTCCACTAGCTCTATGACCAAGTCCAGATTAGTATGTTGTTTGCATGGCTAGAATTTTTTAAGACTATAATGTAAGTTCTTGGCACTGACCAGGAAAACTTTTCAAGTGCTCACATGTTTGGAATATTTAATTGTTTGTACAAGTGAATTCTCATGTACAGACATCAAGTTGATCTATCATTTACACTGTATTTGGATGTGTTGAAGATGCATGCCAGATGCCCTTCTCAAAATGTAACCAAAAAGATGTGGTCTCATGGGCTGAACTTCATTGCCTTAAACATAAAGGAACTGGATTCAGGTTGTACTTCTAGGTTTGCTACTCTTTTTACATTTAAACATTACTATTTATTTTGAAATAACTTACGTAAACTGACAGAACAGACTTTATATTTTGTTTCCTTCTGTGGACATATTAGTATTTGAGATGTGAGCAGGGGTTTTATGCTGCCCGGGGCTGTGGCTTCACCTATGTCTTATTGGTTCCCATTCTGAAGTGTATAAGTAATGTACTTCTGTTTTTACAGATCTTTATCCCTATCTTACAAGGCCTGGCTCTTGCTTCCAAAGAGTGCTCCCTTGATAGTGACAATTTTAAATATCCCCTTATGGTAAGGACTATTCCTTTTTAGCAGCTCTTGCTTTAAGATACCCAATATTTGATGCAGACTCTGTTCAAAGTAACTTTAATTAACCCTGCTTGGCTTGCTTCAAATGTCTCATTGAACATTGACCTCATGTTGGAAATGTCAAGTGTTATGAGGTGAGTAACAAAGAGTAATGACCAGCTGGAGTCTGTGGCGCTCATAGTGTCTCAGGCTTAATGTACAGTAGACATTATGCAAAGTCTATTCAAATGTTTATATCCTGGTGATGCAGATGAGAGATGTGGTCTCGCCCATTAGTGCACATGCCATGTTTTTTAAAAACTAAATAAATCCCTTACTTGTTGTTAAAAACCCTAAATGATCAGAAATAGAAAAAAAAATGTACTATACTTTCCACTATTTACTTCTGTTTGTTTTTTTTGTATTGCTCTCAGCCTAGCCAATTAATGTCCATTATTCTGTAAACAAAATGAATCAAACCCATGGCTGTCTACTGTAGGAAACTCATGGCAGTCTGACGACTGAAAAGTGACTTTATTTTACTCAATAGATCAACTCCCAATGTATCTTTGAGGCAGAACTACTGATTTACTGACACAACCAAACTTTTATTCTTGTAGGCAACATTGCTGAGCCAAGTACAGATACAAAACAGCAAGCAGGATTCTCCTCTATCCCATTTATTGTAGATAAAATCAGATTGTAGGATCTCTTACTGATGATTTTTTGAACCAGAAAGAGGACTGCTTCAGATTTGGGTTGAGTTTGCAGTTCTGCCAATTAGCTTAAACCACTTTGGGACTTTGCAGACTAAGCAAATTTGATGTCAATGATTCACATTTTAAAAAAAGCTTTCTCTGCTTGTTCCATGTTCCCCTAGTTTCAGGCTACCCCAACCTTAAATAATTTGAACCCCTTGTGAAATTCAGCTGTCAGCTTCAGCATAGGCTAACAACACTTGCTGGAGTCTTTTCTGCAGAGCCTTGAAGTGGGAAAGGGTGGAACAGTAGTTTACTTGATACACTGTAATAGAAGTATGAAAACATATAATACAAGGAGTGGAACATGTACAAGCTCACGTTATTTTTGCATTTTGAAAATCCTCCTTTATAGCCTCTTTATTTCCTTCTCCTCTGCAGTTTAGCTTGAGTTAGAGACTGTAGATAGGATTCTTTGTTTCAGGCCTCAGCATTCATCTGACGATGTTTCACTTTGGGTCGGAAGACAAAGGCCTTCGTGTGTGTAGGACAATAGCCCTGTTTATTACTCTTACTGACTCTTTTGTATGGCAGTTTAGGAGTTCACCAACAGGATCATTATGTATCGAACAAGCAAATAACTTGCCCCGCTAATTTTTTAAAAAGTATGATATTTGGCTTTCTTGAGGCAACCTGAAAATACACAAAAGCTGAGATAGTTGCAAGGTGTGCATCAGCATATTTAGATCCTGTTTCCTTTGTAGACAATTAATGTTTTACCATTGACTTAACTGGAGCAGGATCTGGCCTTTTAAGCATTCTAACATGTTTATCTTTTCACTGATAGCCAGGGTGCTCTGGGAAATGCACCTGAATGAACTGTCGTTTTTTTTTTTTTTTTTTTTTTTTTGGTTGTTGTTTTTTGTTTTTTACAGGCATTAGGTGAACTTTGTGAAATCAAGTTTGGGAAAACGCACCCTATATGCAGTTTGGTAAGTGTCCGCACACCTAAATCTAACAATTTCTGCTACATAATACTTAACTTCTGCATAGCATTTTTGTTTTCAAAACATTCTGGAAACATTCGTTATTCTCACAACACCCTTAAAAGTTAGGTAGGTGGTATTCCTGGTTTACAGTTAGGAAACTGAGGCACACAAGTCTCTTGCTCCAAAGCCAGACAAAAAGTCAGTGGCTTCCAGGACTGGAGGCCATGAACTCATGGTTTCCATCCTCATATCCAATCCATTAGGCCTACCTCATCACTAATTCGCATGCATTTCTTGCTGATGGCATGGTTTATTCTTTATATTCTTTGGCAATACCAATCTAGTTGAGAATTGCATCCATTAGATGATGGACCATCCAGATTTCTTCAATAAGTTATTTGGGCCAGAGACTCTTGTTATGTGGTTGTGTAGCATCTTGCACGATTGGACCCTCATCCTCATTGGGGGCCCTCGGGAGCTACGGTATTTAATAGTAAGCAATAATTAAGATCTGTCCAAGGAAGAAGAACATCAATAAATTGAGTTGCCTCCCCTTGAGAAGAGAAATAACTGAAGTTCAGAGAGACATAAAACAAACATTGCTTTTCTTAGCTTTCTGAAGCACTACAGACTTCACCATTTTGCTACCAGTGTGATGGGATGATGAAGAATCAACAGAGTCAAATGCAAATAAGGAAAGAAGGCAGTGCAGATTGAAAAATGTCAGTGATTTGGCTGCGCTGTCAATGTCTTCCTGTTCCTTTTTTTTTTTTTTTTTTGGTAGGTCGTTTCTTTGCCCTTGTGGTTGCCTAAACCTGTAAGCCCAGGTGCAGGACGAGAGTTGCAAAGACTTTCTTATCTTGGAGCTTTCTTCAGTCTCTCTGTCTTTGCTGAAGATGATGTAAGTACTATGCTGTTTGTGGTCTCTCGTCTGGAGAAGAACCCAAAAGATGTGTTTGTACTCCTTGCAATTTTTTTTTCTTTCAGACTAAAGTGGTTGAAAAATATTTCTCAGGGCCTGCCATTACTCTTGAAAACACGCGGGTTGTTAGCCAGTCATTGCAGCATTACCTGGAATCTGCAAGGGTAAGTGTCCTGATATTTAATTGCTGCCAGAGGATTTTTTATTTTATTTTATTTTTTTTTTTAAATTTTTGGTTTCCATAACATGGGTGAAGAGTGTTTTATAAAATATAGTCCATCCACTAAACAATAAATTAGTTAAGAAGAGGGGGAGTGAAAACTAAGCAAGAAGAGTTTAACCAGAGAGCCACAAAATTGGAGATCTTTCTGTAAGCCCCCTACCCAAACCCAAGGAATATCGGTACTGTTATCACCAACTATTGATCATTCACAAACTTCTATCAACGTTCAGTTCTTGTGGGTGAATGAGTAAACAAGACTTGGTACATTTCCATAGTGATTAAGTTGCCATGATTTTTAAGCTATAATCTTGTGTAGATAACATTCTTCTGTAAATAAATATTTTTCTTACCTGGGATAGCTGTGTTCTTTACAAGAAGACTACAACAGAATACTAGATTCTGTATAATACTTGGAATATGCACGTGTCTCCGTGCTGCTGTTTTCATGATCTTGCTGTTCAGTGACATAATTTTCATTTAAAATTTCAGCAAGAACTGTTTAAGATTCTACATAGTATTTTGCTGAATGGTGAAACTCGAGAGGCAGCTCTCAGTTACATGGCAGCTGTTGTTGATGCCAACATGAAGAAGGCACAGATGCAGGTAAAGACTGAACTTTCTTCCTCTGATTCACGGCTGTAGTTAGCACAAATAGTTCGAAGTGATTGATGTGGTGGTAGTTTTAACAGAAGACAACAGACATTTTAGGGCCTGAAGCAACCAGGAATTCCATCTAGGCTATTCTTTCAATATTATTTTTCCGTACATTGTTCTTTTTTTAAATGAATCTAGTTTGCTCACTCCTCTCTGAGTACTGAAATAGCTAAATTTGTTAGTACACAAGTTTGTGCCTTTTTGTTGATATATGTTCTTCCTGGCTGCTTCCACCAACTGATTGCAAACAAAACCTGTTTTCTCCCCCAGTTAACAAACTGCCAAGCACTCACTTTATTTGTGGCTCTTGTAAATTTGAGTAATCCCTGGTGAGAATTGGCACAATTCCACTGAAGCAACAGGGCTGATTTTTTTTTTATCATTGGTTGGTTGATTTTTGCCTTGGTATAACCTGGTTGTGTATCCTAAATGTGTGCAATTTGAGGCGTCAGTGTCTTGAAGTCCCCATTTTCCATAGATGCAAACATTTTGAAACTATCTGCAGAACTGTTTTCTTCAAGTTGAAACAAAACTACTGGAAATGTTGCTTGTATGGTAACATTTAAGAACTGAAGCTTCGCTACTTTATGAATCTTTCCTGTTCCTGGCTGTCCCTATGCTAAAAAATTTTAAGAAGCCTCTTTGAGACTCTTTCCCCCTCTTTTCTCTCCCCTAAGTATGTGGGTTTAGTACTCATAAAAATGACTGGTGTTGGACATGCACAGGGCGGGGAGATGCTGTTAACAGTTACAGCTGCTCACATTCTAGTTAGCCTTAGAGGTCCTGATCCTTGTTTTGTTTTGTTTTTTTTAACCATGCATTGTGCATTAGCGATGGATGCTGAAGTCCCAGGCCTGCCAACTGCAATGGTCTGTTGCCTGCTGCTTTCTTCTAAGCTGGCATCTTCTAGCATTCACTTTCTCTCCCTTGTCTTGCAGACTGATGATCGGATGGTGTCTACGGACGGTTTTATGCTCAACTTCCTGTGGGTGCTGCAGCAGCTTAGCACGAAGATAAAGCTAGAAACAGTTGATCCCACCTATATATTCCACCCCAGGTGTCGCATCACCGTCCCAATGGATGAGACAAGAGTAAAAGCAACAATGGAGGATGTTACAGGCTGGATGGCTGAGCTTTGTGAGTAAAGAGCATGCATTTTCTACCTTTTCTTCTGGTATTAGGGATATTCCAAAATATTCACTACTGTAAATGTTTTACTTGGGACTGTCTGTTGCTTTTATAGCTTGTTTTAAGACTGCACAGAAGTGAGTTATTCGAAGTCTGAGCACTAATTCAGGGGTGGCCAACCTGTGGCTCCAGAGCCCCATGCAGCTCTTCAGAAGTTAATATGCGGCTCCTTGTATAGCCACCGACTCCCAGGCTGGAGCTACAGGTGCCAACTTTCCAATGTCCTGGGGCGTGCTCATTGCTCAATCCATGGCTCTGCCACAGGCCCTGCCCCCACTCCACCCCTTCCCGCCCCCTCCCCTGAGCCTGCTGTGCCCTCGCTCCTCACCCCTTCCCCCCCAGAGCCTCCTACATGCCAAGAAACAGCCGATCGGGAGGCGCCAGTGGATGGGAGGAGCTGGAGCTGCTGACATATTACTGTGGCTCTTTGGCAATGTACATTGGTGAATTCTGGCTCCTTCTCAGGCTAAGGTTGGCCACCCCTGCACTAATTCGTGTAGCTTTTTTCTTTCTCTCCTTCATCCTGTTTTGTTCTTTTTTTTGTAGACAGGGATCAGTCTCCATGTTCTGAACCGAAATTCCCAACAGAATGCTTCTTCCTAACCTTGCATGCCCATCACCTCTCTATCCTTCCAAGCTGCCGCCGCTACATCCGTAGACTGCGGGCCATCAGGGAGCTCAACAGGTTAGAAATTGTGTTAGTTACCTAGCATGTGTTCTACAGTTTTCCCTGCCACCTTGAATCGTAGGTGCTTTCCTATGTATGATTATGGTTCTTGCAAATTTGATGGAAATTAAAACTACAACTTAAGTAAATCCATGCTATGGAGTATTGGGGAGTTTTATCGATTGGTCAGTCTGCTGCTTTGATAGCTCTTGCAGAGTATTTTGTCTCTGCAGGTTCTGGTTGTGCTAATGTGCAATGGCATCGATCGTGAATGCCGTTTCTAGATAGGATCTGAAACTCTAGGGGTAGTCCTAGAGAGCACTGGACAGTTCTTGAAAGCATTGTAGGGTGTACAGAGTTGCAATGTTTTGATAGTTTAAACTTTGTTGAACAGTCAGTGGTATGATTGGGGATGTCGGTGCTTTAAGCCTTTTGCATTGCTGTGGAGGTGAATGCACATGTACCTCTGACATGCAGGTCATTGTAGTGATTGCTTGACAAGCAGCATGTCATCTCCTATGTCTGTGATGTTGTACATCTGCCTGCAGAACAGATTTTTATCTGTTCCTTGTGGCTATCAGATGATCTCCTTCATTCTATAAAAGCTTTCACAGTGAATTCTAAGGTAACTGCCTATGTAATTCAACTACTGGTTTGTCATTTTAAAAAAATTGCTTAAGTTCTGACACTGACATGAAGATGCTTTTGTTTTTCCTTTTTCTTGACATGAATCCAAATAAACTTTTTATAGCTGCTGGATCTCTAAACCTCAAGGAACTTTCTCAGTTAACATAAATAAGAGCAGATTGCACAGTATCAGTGTTTTCCACTATTTATAATTGCATTCACTTAGTAAAAGTCCCTTGACATTAAGATGGCAGGTTTGTTGGACGATTTTTGAACTTTATTTACAGTGTAGGCCTACAAAAGGCTAGAAAAGCTGTAGATACCTGTGTGTGAACAGTCAACACATGTTTTACACAAACAAGTGTTCTCAAATAAACCAGACCCTGGATTTAAAAAAGAAATCACTCCTCTTTTTCCTTATTTGGAATGTAGTGTTGTCAATCATGAGTTATTTCCATGCATGCTCAACACTTATCAGGAAACGCTTAGCCCTCTGTAAACTCAGGCCATATATTTTGATGTCACTAATGAAAGAATTAAGGTCAGATAATAATCTGCAGCAGATGGAGGCTGGGGTATGGAGAGAGACTAGTTTACATCCAGGTGTGGTAGGAAATAGAATCATAATAGTGTAGAATATAATATCTAAAATACATTAAGATTAATACAACATACACAAAATATTAATCAGCTGCTACTTTAAATGAATTAGGTCCAAATAATGAGACTTGAATAGCTTCGTGTGGATGATGTGACATAGTCATTACACTTCACTTTTATCCCGTGTTAGATCTAGGCTTACTGTGACCATGGTGGAGGGGGCAAAACTTAATCTTTGTTATAATGATGGGCCTTGCACTGAAGGGGAGAGCATGAGAAGTTTTCCCATTGCTTGTGCTCTTTCCCCACAGGCTTGAATTGTAATGGGGGTTGTGCATGGGGAAGGGGTCTGCCAAGAGAAATCTTTTTCTAGAAGGAGGTTGAGAGAGAGGTGCTGGGAGTGCATTTGTACCTGTCCTACAAAGGAGAGGAAGGTATTTTGAACCGTTCCTGATACCAACCTTCCCATCTTCCTCTAGTAGCTTCTGCTTTTCATCTCTCTGCTCGTATTTTGGGGGGTGAATTAGATATGGCCTTTGCTTGTCTGCCTGTCAGATGTTCTGGATCAGCCTTGCTCTAATACAGGGTTACTGTTCTTAATTACATGATTTTAACTCTGCTTTTTGTAGAGATTGTGAATTTGGTATAAACCAAGTATTTGAAATGTGATAAAATGATGAATGTGTCTGGAGGGGAAATCCTTTTCCCCACTGTCTCCCCAGTAATATTTTTTTGCTGTGGTTCTTGTTTGCTTAATGGAGTCCTCAATTGTGGAACTAGTGTACTTAGTGTATCCCAAGATTTTTGTCTTCCCTTTCAAAAGATGCAAGAGCAACTTGCTGTCCTGGTGAATGTGAGGGATAGTTTCTACTAAGCTGATGAATTTTTGTAATCTCATTTTTCTTTCTTCCCAAATTTCTTTCCTTTGTAACTTGAAATTAGGTAGAGTAAATGTTTTACCTGCTGTCAACATATGCCCCCTTTACTGTCACCACTAGTGATTTCATGTGGTTTACAGGACTGTGGAAGATTTGAAAAACAATGAAAGTCAATGGAAGGAGTCTCCTCTAGCTACCAGACATCGAGAAATGCTGAAACGCTGTAAAACACAACTTAAGGTTTGTAACTAGTTGGATGACAATTAACTGGCCCTGTCAACCGGTGTGGTGTGGTGGTGGTAGTAGTGGGTTTTTTTGTTTTTGTTTTTTTCCAACGGAAGAGGTGTGCTAGCAACCATGTTTTCATAGATGTTTCAAAATATCTTAGGTGTATAGGAGGATTGTTTTCAATATATTACACTGTTGTATGATACCTGTTGACTTAATAACACTGTATAATATGCACAGTACAATACAGGATGAGACTGCTTAGCACTTATAGAGCAATTCAAAATGTAAAAGCAGATTACAAGTCAGTTCTTGCAACACGCTTCTGAGAAATGATGATGTTGCTGTTTCCATTTCTCGGATGGATAAATAACGGCAAAGAGGGTGAGTGACTTGCTCATGGCTTCAGACAATTTCTATTTAAACTGGATTTAGAACTCCAGAGCTCCTGGCTCTCAGTCCTGAGCTCTTTCCAAAGTGGATGCACTGGAATCCTTCATTATGAATTTCAGTACCCTGTTTAATTGTTACAACTGTACATGGATGGCAGTTTTCTACTCTGTACCATCTAGACAGCTTTTTCTGACAATTTTTCAGATCTTCTATCTTCTTAACTCTCCTGTTCTTACTGTTGGAGTGTTTGCTCCTTAACTACAAGTCAGTGAAGGTTTTCTCCTTGTAGATCTAGTTGAGTTGTACTTATCTGTCTTTGTTGATTATATTGTGGGATTTTTTTAAGTGTCCTGTTCTTTGGGCAATGATAAAATATTGTGTGTGGAGGGAGGGGCAGAACTGTCTTAATTATTGGGAGTGTTAGTGGAGTGGATGGATTTGATCTTTATACTGTGTTTCTTGTATCTTGCTCTTGATTAGCCTTTTGTGTGCATCTTCCCTCCTCCTGCAGAAACTGGTGCGGTGCAAGGCTTGTGCAGATGCTGGTTTGCTAGATGAGAATTTTCTGAGGCGGTGTCTGAATTTTTATGGTATGGTGATTCAGCTGTTGCTTCGAATCCTCGACCCTGCCTACCCCAAGTGAGTTTCAGGGCTGGGTGTGTAAATCACTATCTCAAATATCTGATACCAGCTGTCTCTACCTCAACATTACCACCTCCTGGGATTCCTAAGTTTGTGATTGCTTCTTGTCAATGAATGACTGTTTTTAGACTGTAAGTCTGGTAGTTATTTCAGTTACCGCTGTAAAATCCTGAGTTATGTTTTGCTAATCGGAAGCGCTGAGATTGAATTTTAAAACTTCAGATATTTATGAGGATATCTGTAAAGGGCTATTCGGCAATTCTGTAGGAGAGTGCAGAAGATATTATTTAACCCAGGTATTCTGCTGTCCTCCTTTTAACCCTGTCATTCTTTTCTATTCCACAGCATAATACTGCCTTTAAATCCTGATGTCCCGAAGATGTTTGCAGCACTGCCCGAGTTTTATGTGGAAGATGTTGCTGAATTTTTATTTTTTATTGTACAGTAAGTAAAGTCATGTTTGAGGCAAACTATTATGCGTCCCACATCACAGATGGTGTCCTTGTAATTGTCTGTGGGCTCCCCTCTCTACAACTGAAAACCAGTCAGAACTCCTGAGCTAAGTCAGTTCCAGCAGAAAGGGAGGGACTAATAAGAAAATGTTGAGTGATCACTGATTCTCTGGAGGGAAAAAAGCAGAAAAAGAAGAGTGAGGGGAAGCACACTGTGGTGAATATCAGTTGCTTAGACCTTGCAGGCTCCCCTGCATGCATGTCTGAGAGGGTAGATCCAGGGTTTGCTTTAGCTGTGCTTTTTTCCCCTCTCTCTGGTCTTTTCCTACTTCTTAGGGCTTTTTATCTAATTGTCTTTCATTTCTCAATTTTTTTTTCTTGCTTTTGTGAGTCTCTGTCCCTCTTTCCAGCTCACTAGAAGGCTGCATGCTGCCTGGGCAGATGGACTAAGCATCTGTTGGGGACTCCATAGGGCTAGGCTGGCTTCCTGTTGCACAAAGCTGTGCGCCATGAGAGCCAGGAAGAGAAGCTTGCGGCAGTGGGCTGTTGCAGTTGCATGCAGCCCTCTACGTGTTAGCTGCTTTTGTTGCTGACTGCCTTCGGAGTCATTGCAGAAAGAGGAATGGGGCTGTGGACATGGCTTTCAAAGAGCCAATTTCTGCTTTACACACAGGCATAGGAGCATTTTTGCAAAGGAGATTGCCTTACTCTAGGTCTGCCCCAATGTCCTTTGCTGCCGATGTCTCTCTTAGAATAGTCTGTAGGGGGATCACCAGTGACTCTGCCCTCCAGAATGGGAAATGCTTTCCTAGACTATTATAAATTGAATGTAGTACCACATGTTTAAAAAGGCAATTTCTCTTTGATATCTTAATAAGGTCTGAGTCATTCACCATCTCTAGAGCAGTATTAAAGATAAGTAATGACACTCTAATAAACAAATGCCTTTTAACTTGTAGATTTGCCAGAATCACATTAACTTCTAAGATTTACCTCATTAAAGCTGAATATGGTTGTTCCCTCAGACTTGTGGGTCCACTGGTGTTCATAGAATTCAAGAGATCTCAGTCATTTTCCTTCTTCAGCTCCATGTCCAGCCCCTGTCTTTTTCTCGCAGTGCTTCAGAAAGAGGCAGCAGTTGTCCCTGCATGCCGAGGAGGTAGCATTAAAGTGGCACTTCAAAGTAGTGTTGACGCCATATGAAATGTAACAACTGATTGTGGCTGTGCTTCAGAGGCGGTCCCAGGAAACTATTATTGGCAAGGGTGCCTAATCTAACTTCATCAGAATGTAGTTTCCATAATGACTTGTGCTTTTGCTCAGGCTAACAGGTAGTCTGACCTGAGTTGCCTGAGACAAGTATGTAGCTGAATCCTTTACAGGTTTTGCTTTTTTCCCCTCCCTCTTACCTCTCTTCAGATACTCTCCTCAGGTGCTTTATGAGCCCTGCACTCAGGACATTGTGATGTTCCTTGTTGTGATGCTGTGCAACCAGAACTACATCCGAAACCCGTATCTGGTAGCAAAGCTGGTGGAGGTGATGTTCATGACCAACCCAGCTGTTCAGCCACGGACACAGAAGTTCTTTGAAATGATTGAGAATCATCCTCTCTCCACTAAATTGTTAGTTCCCTCGCTGATGAAGTTTTATACAGGTAAGATGTTGTGTTTGCAGGGTATTGATCAACACGGTGAGGGATGAAAGCGTTGTAAGGCAAGAGGTTCTGTCAGTCGGCTTAGGCTCTCAAAAAAAAATCAAGGTCAGTCCTTTGGAACATCTTTAGATGATGCCTTGTTATATGGCTTTCTGACCGTCTTTGTGCGGCTTTATTGTAGCCTGACACTAGCAGTGCTGCAGTGGCACTTTAATTCCAAGGCAGGAAAGGTGGGTTTTTGTTGTTTTTTTTCCCATTTGGGGGGTGGGGGGGGGTGCTTGGAGCTGAAATTTTTTTGTGCATGAGCTTGTAAGTACCTTGATAGCCATATAAACCTTGGACAGTCCTTGTGGGCTTTGCCTCTGGGAAGTCATCAGTCCCCTGCAATCCCCTCTGATGTCCCATCTCTCCTAGCCGCCTTTTGCTTTTCAAACATACATCCCAGGGATCCAGTGAGTCTAAGTGGCCTTTCAGCTATCTCGGCTTCAAATCTACCCCATGATCTGCCAGCTTTATTGCACTGTGGAGCACAGAGTCATAGAACATATAACAGTTGGGTAGAAAAGGAATCATATAGTCCTACACACATGCTATTTTTCTTTTCCTAATAAATAAATAAATAAATAAAAACCAAAGAAAAAACCTACACTAATAGAATATGCTGATATTTTAAATGCACAAAAGTTAATTCATTTGAGTGTTCTGGCTTCACCTTTTTTTCAGTTCTTTTTTCTTGCTTAATTTCATAATTTGGCTACATCCTTCTGCCCTATTCTGTTGTATGTTAATGTGACCTTAACTTTTGTACAGTGCTACTTAATCTGGGATGGTCACTACAGCAGAGTAAGTGTATAGTACAAAGTTCTCTCTCTAGTAAGCATTTGTCGACTACACTGTGCATGTTTTCAGCCACTAATAACCATATTATTTTCCCTGAAAAACATCAACCAATCTAAACAAAAAAAAACCCTAAGTAAATTAGTAAAATCTAAAAAATGAAAACCAAAAGCAGTACCCCAAAAAGGGAGAAGAACCATACACCCCAGGAGGTACGCTAGAGATTTCATTATTGCTATTGATTTTACATGGAAAGTGGTCAGGTGTTGTGGTGATGAGCAGAAATATTAAACCCTGAGAGACATGGATATTCTTACATCAGATTACTATACATTTGAAAGGGGTCTACAGTTGATGCAGAAACAACTCAATTTCCTGATTTTTTTTTTTGGGGGGGGGGGGGCAGGGTGATTAAATACTCAACATAATGTTGAGGTAGAGATTTTTTATTTTTGTATTCAGTAATCCAGTTTTTTTACGGGTCTCTATATTCACTTCAATTATTTGTCTTTACCATTTCACACATTGGAGAGCCCAAACAATGTGGGTTTTTGTTAAACATGGAATAAAAGTAGTATGTAAGGTATTCTCCTCCAAAAATGCTGCATCATGAAACTTGCTTTCCTTTGAAAGGAAGGTTGATTCTGAGAAATAAAGTGAATGATGCCCCTTTAAAATGGGGACCAAGTTGGAGTTTTACAGATGTGATTTATTTTTTTGCAGCTTTCAGCTGTACCTGACCAGTTAGATTGAGGGGGTGGGAAGTGTGGTATATGGGTACCTAGTAATCAGCACAGGATACTGGAGGGAAATTTTGATGATGGGGTTCTAGTTTTAATACTGGGGTCTTCTATTTTCTTCTCAGATGTTGAGCACACTGGAGCCACCAGCGAGTTCTATGACAAATTTACAATCCGCTACCATATCAGCACCATTTTCAAAAGCCTTTGGCAGAACATAGCTCATCATGGCACCTTCATGGAAGAGTTCAAGTGAGTAAAATGTTGTAAATGCCAGAGATAACTGCTTAGACACTTACCTTGGATTTCTGAAGTGTGGAGACCACTGGAGTAAGGATCTGAGGCTGATCCCTCCAACTAGGATATGTAGCTGAAGAGCCAGACTACTCAAAGATATTTAGCTTCAGAACATGAAAAAAATGTACAAGATCCGTAGGTGCAAGAGGAAAACTTCCCCCCAGTATTTATTTTCAAATGTGCCTCCCTATGCTGATGTGCATAATGCTTGCTTCTCTGTCATGTTGGAGGGCACATCTTCTGCACTCTCCCCATGCCTTGGTCATGTTATGCCACAAATACCTGGAAAATGCTTTTCTTTTAGTCTTTCTTAGCTGCTACCTTATGCTTCTTCTGAGTGTTTTCCTGAGCTCATGGTGGTGATCCCAGTTGGGAACCACTGTGTATTTTTCTGAGCATACTTAACTTCGTTTCCAGTTGTTAATGTCTGTCATCGTGTTATAGTACAAATGTGCTGAGACAGGGATTATCCCTTTCATCCTTTTATTCCCCCTGCTGGTCTGTCCCAGATTCCATTTCCAGACCCTGGTGATGTTTATTTGGGCCTCTCTTGTGAGTTCCTAGATATTTGACAATGTTTCTGTCACTGGCCAACAAGAGCTGTTTTGTGCATTGAAGACGGATTTTCCCTCCTCCTGCTTTATTCTTGTTTAGGCTCTCTCTTGCTCTTACTTTGCTATTACTGTCAGGAAGGGGAAGGATACCTCGTTTGATCAGTCCCAGCTTACATGATTAGGCCTTTCCACTATAGCCATTCTAAACACAGAGGAATATAGGGTGCCTCTGGACTCTGGTTCATCTGGCCTGTGGAGTGGGGGCATTAATTATTCAAACTGTGGTATGAAGAAGGAATGTTGCTAGTGCTCCAGACTGAGAGATGCGTTCTGGATTGAATGCTCCTGTTGTACTGTGCAGCGACAAAGGCATTTCAATGTTTTCCAGCTCTGGGAAGCAGTTTGTTCGCTATATCAACATGCTGATAAACGACACCACTTTCTTGCTGGACGAGAGTCTGGAGTCCCTAAAACGGATCCATGAAGTTCAAGAGGAGATGAAGAACAAAGAACAGTGGGACCTGCTGCCTAGGGTGAGCATGTTGTTTTTTTTTTTTTCCCACAGTGCCCCTTTCTTATGCTAGGATTTCTTTGGCTAAGGGTAGCACCAAAGAGCTGCTCTTGCAGAGCTGCCCTTGGAGGTGGCATTGCTTGCTGCTACCATGGCCAGGGTCACTTTGGGCACTGCGTCCTGAAAGAGAATCCAGGCTGCAGAGCTACATCAGGGCTGGCATTGCGGGGGAGGGGATATGAGACTTTTAAGAGATGGTGTATTTAAAATACTAAATGGGGAAATTGAGGCTTATAATCCTTTTTCAAAGGAAGTTCTGGAAGATGCCCACCAGCTGAGTTCACTTCAAAGAACTGTTCCAGCTAAGAGTTTTTTTTCTTCTAATGTATTGAGCTCAAAGCAGGCTTGGGGATGGAAAGGAAGAGAATAAATTTCAGGATTCAATGTCATTATACAATATTTGTGTGCATTCATCCACCAATGTCAGATATTTTTATACTGAGGTTATTGATTTAAAAAATAATCTGAAATAAAAAAGATATATAGAAAGGGAAGATCCATTTTGCAGAGTTCCTTTCAGATAAGAATGTTCTAAAGTCTGTATTTTCCCTGCAGTGTTACTTCCTCCTTTTGATACAGATAAGCGTTAGTTATCCTAAAACTTTTATACAACAAGAATGTGGACAGCTGGCTCAGATAGAGCACATGAGTGCAAATCTTGGAAGTGGATAATCCTTACAGTGCAAACAGTGGTGGCAAAAAATAGAGCATTAAAGCCCAATGTAAAGTAGGCAGCTGGATTATTCTGTTCTTAAATAGTCTTGGATAAACTTAAAATTTACTAGGCTAGTAAATGACTGTATGCAGTTGTCCTGGGATTCACTTACCATACAGTGGTGGAAATATTCTGCATGGTTGTAATCTTCGGTGCTTAGGTGGCTGCATGTTTATGTGTGAAGGAGAAGATTCAAGTTCCACTTTGTAGTTCCAGTGGATTATCTAGTTGCAGACATGTTGATGTCTGTGATGTTTGTCACAGTGGGAAGAATACAAATTACTGTAGTGTGTTAAAAGTTAGAGATAGAAACGACCTTTTAGATTAGAGTCCAGTCCATTGACAAGTGCAGGATATAATCCCCTGACAGAAGATTTATCAAATATTAAACTGACAACTGCACTTGGCTGTAGTCAGCAACACTGTCTTCTTTTCATATTGCAGCAATAGCTGTAAAATATGAATAATGCTATACAAAGGGACTGTAAAAAGTGATGCTTTAGTATGTAAATATTATAAGGATAGTGTAAAAGCTGATGGGTCTGGAAATGAAGACCATTTCTTGGTCATCTCTTGTGCTATTTTTATAACATTTGTATTGATTAAAACTACTTTGTCTTTGTTTCAATCTAGAAGTGGCTCCAACATAGCACCCTGTATGGAATTAGCATTTAGAACTCTCTCTCAGGGTTTTGGATCAGCAGAGGCTGATCTAGCCCTTGGCAGGTGGGGGGATAGCTCCCTGGCTGATGAAGTTCTCAAAGGTCCAATTCTTACTGTTCCTCACTTTAGATCTAACTTTCCTTCTGGACTTCACTTACTTAGTGGTGTTCTCACATTTGTTGTTGTCACCTAGTGGAACTCCTTATATGAGGAACATCTATATTCCATGTTGATAATTGAAGTCATACTGACTGAGTGTACGATTGTAAATAATGTTCTTCCATACAACTTGTATGGAATTAGAGTTGGAACAGTTCTGTTTGTCCTCCAGTCCAGCCCACAGCTAGGGCAGAATAGTTCACTGTAATGTATTCTCCAGCACTTTTGTCAAGTAGTTTTAATGGAAGATTTGGAGATCATTAATAAGTTGTGACATATAGGTCATGAGTCATGTTTCAAATCTAGAGAAACTGTACCTTTCAAGTGTCAAACAGCATGACCTCAACACCTGACAGTCCTGTAGGAGCTTGCTGCTAATTGTTCAGAGCTGAAAGTTGTGCAATAACTCATCCACGCGACTCTCTCTGATTTACCTTTCAAAGATGTGTGGATCTGAGAGCCCTTATCTCTTTCCCATAAAAGTAATTAAGAAAGAAGATTCAAAGTGAAGTTCTGGGTCAGCAAAATGACTCTCTAAAAAATCACCTTCACGGCTTCTGCTTCATGTGTTCAGTCACAATCAGGTTTGCTCTTCTGAAGCCTTTATGACAGTTTACTCCTGTTAGCATGGCAGAGCCATTCCTAGGTGAAGGAGTGAATTGGCACATATAAAGAATTGTCCCAATTTTAGAAGCTTTATTACCTGTGTTAATGAACAAGCCAGAAAGAACCCAGCCTGACTCTCAGTTCCAACATTGACTCTGCAGTGCTGGTATTTGGGATGGGGGAGAAACCCAACCCACCCTTTTAATTGTATGTTGAGCAAATTGGATATGGAATCAGTGAGACTCGCTAAACATGGGACCCCACCACGATACCATTTGTACAGTCATTTTTTGGAGTGATACAGCACTTTACAGCCTTGATACTATCCACTTCTATACCCCTCCACCACCCCAGATTTTTGTCTAGGACATGCTATTGAAGGGGAGCTGTACCTTAAATAAAGGAGCAGCGTCTTAATACAACTTGAACCACAGTCTGTCACTTTGCTCCCGGCCAAAAGGATGTTAGATCATGTCTGTTTAGCTATTGAGTAGGGAGTTATAAGGACTAGTAATTGTGGCATGTTTATTTTCTAGGACCAGCAACAGGCTCGGCAGTCTCAGCTTGCTCAGGATGAGCGTGTGTCTCGCTCGTATCTTGCCCTGGCAACAGAAACTGTTGATATGTTCCATATCCTTACCAAGCAGGTTCAGAAGCCTTTCCTCAGACCTGTAAGTATAAACTGTTCTGCTCTAGTGTTCCTCATTGCCTGGCTGGTTTCCAGCTTCTTTAATATGTGGGTTGGCTCTTTTTCTTTACTGGATAAAATCCTGGAGATAAGCTGTAATGTTATCCACAGTGCACTGAAATCTAATTCTAAGCATATGTATTATTGGTAGCAATGATTTGGTGCTATAAAATGCATTTCCTTAGTCCCTGAGATGTTAATGGTGCTTTTAGACAAATCACAGATTCCCTCTGTGTTTGGATTATAACAAGCATGTTACAATGATGCCAAGATGGGATGGGAGGAAGGGCATTCTAGGATTTACGTTTGTGGAGACGGTTTCTGTCCTTCCGGCCTGAGAAAAGTCACCATGATTGTTGCACTCTGAAGAGGGATGTAGGCATGTGATGTTTTCATCTTGTCACCAGCAGAAACACCACCTGGAATTATGTTACCTACACGTTTTTTTTTTAATGTGTATTTTTGGGCAGATGTTCAGTAAAAGTTGCATTGTTTTCTACTTCATATGATGAATACTTGAATTTGGATATAAGTATAACTGCTTGGAGATAGAAGTGAAGAAAGGCTCACCGTGTGAAACTTATGAAATCGGTGGCAGTCTTCCTGAAGAGAAATCATAGTCTCGAATTCCTGAGCCAGATGCATGTGGGCCTTAAGGTGGTGTCCCTTCCCCAGTGCCTCCTTGTTTTCATTTGTACTTTATTTTGACCTTCTAGGAACTTGGTCCACGATTGGCTGCTATGCTGAACTTTAACCTTCAGCAATTGTGTGGCCCCAAGTGCCGTGACCTGAAAGTTGAAAACCCTGAAAAATATGGGTTTGAACCAAAGAAGCTGTTGGACCAACTGACTGATATTTACCTGCAGTTAGATTGTGCTCGCTTCGCTAAAGCAATTGCCGATGACCAGGTGAGCTCGAGAAAGAGAAGTGGGTATGGCGGCGGTATGGGCAAACAGAACGGGCAGAGCTTTCCAGAATCACTTCTGGAAGAGCTTGCCCACTACCTGTGCACTGCCAACCAACCTCCTTCAATTTACTTTCCATGATTAATCTCTGCATGGGCACTCTTTTCTCCTTTGAGATAGGTATGTTTATAAAGTGCTTTGCAAACCTATCGTGCTATATAAATAATACATAGTTGTTCATAGAATATATGTAGCACTTTACATATGCAGAGCATTTTACAAACATTAACTGTTACCTGCTTAGCCTCCCCTATGAGGTAGGAGTAATAGTAGTATTGCCTCCACTTTAGAGGGGAAACCAAGGCCCAAGAGTAATTCTGATCATGCCTGAGGTCATGACCACACAGATGGTCTCTGGCAGAACTGGAACTGTGATCTAAGGGCCTCTTCTCACAAATCTAGGCTCATTCCTCTAGAACATATTTCCTTCCAACAATAATCATTAGAGTGACACTTCTATGTTTATAAAATAGTGTTGTGTGTGTGTATGTGATTGATCATATAGGTAAACTATGGCTCATCTGTAACCTTGTGTCCTGTTGTTTGAGAGTTGAAAGGACAAATGTTGGTCCAGGGTTTTGTTTTATACAAAGCCAAGCTTTTCAGAATCCAAAGACCAATAGAAATGTTTCTAGGGCTGCTTAGAATTCTGATGGAAATGGTTTTAGAATAATTAAATATTCCCCTTTGAGTGTGCACCTCCAAGCAGCAGAACTGTGGAAGTGGCTTGATTAATCTCTCCCCCCTCCCCCCCCCCGGCTGAGAAATACAGGAAGCAAACAGCATAAATAGAGAAAAGTAAATTGGATTTTTAAGCTTTTTCCATTCTGATGATCTCACATGGTGTCAGTAATGTAGGTAAAAAGATGCCTTTTGTTAGCTATCTAGAACTTCTAAATTGACAGTGTCCCTTTAACACTATTCCAGTTCCTGCACCAATATGCTTTATTTTAGTTTTGTCCCCACCTCGCTGCTGTGCATTTGAGTTGTAACTAGTACAAATGAGTTAATGTTGGATAACACAAAGTGGCTTCTCATTTAAAAAAAAAAAAAAAGTGGGGGGAGTGACTAGTGTCTTGGCAATAACAGGAAGGAAAATCCAAGAAAACACATGATGCTGTAATAGCGATTGGGTAAAAAGTATGTTCTAAAAGGTTGCCTGTATGTGGCAGAGATGTTCTAAAGCATTTTGATGGATCTCTGATTTGCAGTCCTAGTATGTAGAAGAAATTTGAAGAGCTTTGCCAGCCCCCAGGCACAGTGCCATAATTATGTTCTCCCCTCCAGGTTGGCATGGAGTTTGGGTGGGCACACTGTGTCCTGAGCATTGAATACAATGTTTCAGTGAGATCTATAATGCAGAGTAGAGAATTACCACTGTGTTTAGAACAAATTCCCAAAGAAAACAGCAACTCGTAAAACCCAGTATGTTAAATCGTGTTTGTTGCTTAAACTCAGTCTCATACGGTGTAGTTTAAATAGGTGTTTGTTAAAAGAGGGCTTTTGAAACTATGAAAATAAATTTTAAAAGGCTTATTTCAAAGCCCAGCACTCTGAAGATACATGTAGGTGGCTTTATAGTCTCCAGAACATGAGCAGTTGGCAAAAGTTCTTGTATATCGCTTTATTCTTAGTTTTTGATTAAACTGATGCGCAAGTCAGTTGAAGCTGTAAAGTATGCGTTCTGCCTGTGGCAGGTGTAGCTGCGCAGTTCTAGAAGCAGTGTGCTGCATGGTGCATCGAACTGGCAGGCTCCCAGCAGGTACCAACTCCCTCACCGAGACTTCTTGCTGATTTTTGCAGCAGGATTTTTAAGGATCATTCCTCTTCTGTCCCTTCTCAGAATTGTCTTCCACTTTGTCACAGAGATAAACAGATCATCAGCCTATCCCCTATAGCAACTGCATGCCCATTTTTAGCTGGTGAATCTGATATTTTTCTTCCCAATGCACCTGATTACCAATATCATCCTGGTGGGTGGGCTAGATACTCTGTGCTTTCATCCTTGTTTTCTAGATTTCTCCAGTGTCATACTGATTCCCTCATCCCAACACTTGCATGGCATGTAACTACCCTTGGCAGTAATTATAGCAGTTAATAATTCAGAAAAGCCAAACTATAGGTCATGTTTCCACCAACATGTGCGAATTCATTTGTGTTTGTATTGTACCTTGTGGAAAAAGATGACTCTATTCTAATCAGTTATCCCACTGTTGCAAGGCAGGGTGGGAGATTTGGGCGCACTGCTATTCCTCCTTACTGCATCACCTTGTGCCATGATCATCTCACAAGCAAATCAGGGTTGGGATGAATCCATTATTGGAAGAATACCTAAAAGAAATGATTGGGTGAGAGTGGTGGTGATTCAGTCGATGACACACTTCCCTCTGAAAGCCTGTGTAGCTGAAGCTGCCATCCTTTTAGATGAAATAGAAAATATACCCCTTGTGTTCATAGTGTGTGTCACAAAAGTAAGGGTTGTAACCCAGGGGTTCTGAGTAAACACCAACTCTGACAATTAAGTTTGGCCTCCATAAAGTCCTATACAACTCCAATTGGATATAGTACTCTTCATTTTCTATCCTACATAGATACACAGTGGTCCAGAAGCTGCACTCCATCCCAGAGGTGGCTACGTTTCAGTGCTCAGTGAAGTGATCCCTATATACCTCTTGCCTACCTTACATTCGTGTTAAGGCTTAATTAGTTTATTTTTACAAAGTGTTTTAAGATCGTTAGATGCTGTAACTGAGCAAAGTTGTCACGAGTTCACATTTTCTCTTTATGCTGCTTGTTTGCAGAGGTCCTACAGCAAAGAGCTATTTGAGGA
Organism: Natator depressus; assembly: GCF_965152275.1. Lineage (NCBI taxonomy): Eukaryota > Metazoa > Chordata > Testudines > Cheloniidae > Natator > Natator depressus. Next base: position 12,740,717 of record NC_134251.1, on the reverse strand, counting down.
GGTTATTTCAAAGATGAGGAAGGCTGGAATCAAGTCCACGATAGCAATAGAAAAATTCAAACTGCTGGCAGAGAAAGTGGAGGAAATTGTTGCCAAGAATGCCCGTGCAGAAATCGATTATAGCGATGCGCCAGATGAATTCAGAGGCAGGTTGATTTTTTTAATAACTTTTTCGGGGGAGTGCAGTTGCTTAAAGTATATATAAGGTATGTATAATTTAGACCTGTGATTTCTAGTGGAAACAGCCTACTGTTCTCTGTAGTCCTGAATCTTCCACCAATTCAGTGATAACAGTTCAGGTTTGAGTGACGAGAGCAAAGTTGTTCAGGGACTGCATTATTCATACCTAGCCATGTGCTTAGACCAGCTTTGCAAACATGGGTCATAAAAGAATACAAGATCTCTGAGAGCACAGTGAAATGCTCGCACTTTACACTTTGTTCTCCTTCCGAAGTTTACGTGAATGGCCAGCTCTGCATTCTAGGGCCGCCTTCATCCCAGCAATTCCCCATTTCCAGCAGCAGTTGCCCACCTATATGAGTTCTAATCTGATGGTATCTTCACTCCAATTCTGGATCACTTGGCAGGAGACACCTAAGAATGCTGCTTTTCCTCCCTTTGGGGTACCCTGTGTCACTTCAATAATGTATCTGGTCCTCAATGATCCAGAGAGATTCTCCAGGTCACTTCTGCTCTGTGAGGCATCAGGAAGTCACTTATTTTTTTTCCCCTCTGTTTCTTTAATTTAATTACATAAGCTTCATCTGTCCCTTCAGATCCACTCATGGACACTCTTATGACCGACCCTGTGAGGCTGCCGTCTGGAACGATCATGGACAGATCAATCATCCTGCGACACCTGCTGAACTCCTCCACTGACCCCTTCAATCGGCAGACACTGACAGAAAATATGCTAGAACCAGGTAGCTCTGCCTTTTGTTGATGGAGGGTTGTACCCTTGGGTATGTCTCAGACTTCTGTAGGGTAGTATCATAGCCTGGATAGAGCAGCAGTCCAGTTCTGCCCTCCCCACTCTCAGCTTTGGCCCCACGTCTCTCAGAAAATTTCTAAGTTTTATTCTTTGTGGTCAGTCTTTGTGTTTTTCCCTTCTTTATCTGAATGAGTCCAGAGCTCCCACCATTTAGGCTAATGCATCTTATAGTGGTAGGTAAATATTATATTCGCTTCATCAATAGATAAAGTGAGGCAGAGAGAGATTAAGTGATTTGCCTGGAGCCACATGGCAAATTCATTACCAGCGCAGAAAATAGAGCTCTGGCGTTCCCTCTTCATTCTCTGTCCTAACCAAAGGACAGCACTATTTGTCCCATAGTTGTTTCACAGTTTAATGTTTCTGTAACTTCACAAATTTCACATTAACTATTTAAATTTTTTTCTCTCTTCATTCCAAGTGCCAGAACTGAAAGAGCAAATCCAAGCCTGGATGAGAGACAAGCAGAACACTGATCATTAAAAACTCCCTTGCAGTGCACGCCAAGGCCAATGAGAAGAGCAGGGCATGGATTGATGCAGTGATGATGGTGCATATAATCCATTGGAAGCTGAAGACGGAATTAACGTTCAGGGTGCCCACCACCACTGACTTGTAATAATGACCAGAAGCATGTGGACGAGAAGAAAAGCAGCTTAATTCTTGTACATATATTTAAATGGTAACAATGGTCAATAGTGTGGAGGACAAATTAGGAAGTTTCTAATGTTACAAAACAAAGTCCTTCAATATGTCACGATTTGGGGGTTTTACAGCTGAATTATTTTAGCAAAAATGAATGGATCAGGGCAGCATCCCTTCAACTTTATTTTTTACAGCCAGATATTCATTAATTTGATTGTGGTTACAACCTTGGACACTTTGCTGCTAAAATAACATTTTTTCCCTCTCCTTCCCCCCCCAAAACCTGCACTGCTGTCTTTTTTTTTTTTTTTTTTTTTTGTAATGCAAACAAAAACAAAACTCCACAGTGAAAATAGTCCTTCCCCTGCCCCCAGGAGAACATATTCTGTGAGATAATTGTGCCTGCAACAAAGTGTTAATCTTGGGATCGTATTTTTATATTATACATATTCGCATATTTGTTTTTTAATTGGTGTTAGCTGACACACAAGAATAATAATTTAAAAATTTTTTGACACACGGATTTTAAGTTGTTCTTTGAGATGTCCCTTTTCTTTGTGTTGAATAGAGAAAATCTTGATGCTCTGGTATTTTTGAAAAGCCTTATGATAGAACATGTTGAAACAGCTGCTACCAAGGAGGTGTTTGGGAATGCCAGGACTTCAGTGACTTAAAATAAAGAAATAAATAAGTTCTTTTAAAGCCGGAGACATAGTATGCTAAGTGACAGTTCTGAGCCGTGACACTTTGTCTCTGGAGAGTGGATCCTTTTATTCTTGGAGCCTGTAATTTGGGGTGGGGGTCATTTTTATGTTGCGTACCAGTTTGTATCCATGGCTTGGCCTTACCAAAGCAAAAAGGGTGCAGGAAATGTAGAATTTTTTTAGAAAAACTAAAAAACCAACCAAAAAAAAGATTTTTGTATTACTGCCCCCTGCTTAAGATACTTGAATTTCCTTTTTAAAAAGGATTTGAAACCGCAGTGTTTTAAAATTAAGCCTGTAAAAAAAAAAAAGTTGTTTCTTTTGTTTTTCGCTGACAGTGTCCTCTGTTCAGTTCCTGACTCTTGAACTAAAATAAATGGTGATACACATTCGCAAGGAACCTTCTGTCTCCCCATCTTTCAGTGGCTTGTTGAAGGAGGGGAAAGGATGGAATGGTTAGGTGGGAATGGCTATTTTGCTGCTGGAAATCTTGCTGATAATCAGTTTAGGATTCCAGAGGAAAAGCAATTAGACATGAAAAGCTGCGTAAACATAAATGCCGATTCTCCTCTTGTGGAACCTTCAAGCTAAGGCTCTTTTTCCCAGCTGGGAGAGCCTCACGCCACTTCACATCCATTCCACAGCTGAGCAGGGAGTGAGGTGGACAGGCTCCAGAACAGAGGCTTGTTCAGCCTCTTCAGCCAGCCACAACATAGATCCTTGAGAGATGTGGGATAAATGAGAAGAGGAAAAAATGTGAAGGGAGGAGTATTTCTCTGCATTGCTAGTGAGATGGAGAATCCTGGGGCGTGTGGATGAAGAGTCTTTTCTATCACTTCTTGGCTGATTTATCCATAACTCTTGACACTGAGGGCTTTAAAAACAAAACAAACCCCCACAAAAAAGCTACCCTTGAAGGAGCACTTACCATCACACTTGGTCATGGCTTTTGGGTTCTGCTATAACTGTGTGATGTCCAATAAGGAACGTCCCTTTCACAAACTCAATTTTTGTAAAGATAAGGCCTAATTAATTTTCTGTGTGTAAACACTGATTCATCTAACTACTTCCAATAGGGAAGACATCTAATTATCAAAGGTTTATTGCTTAAAACTATTAGAAAAGCTCTGCAAGAGTTATGAATTCATCATTAGTTTGCTGGAAGAGGCATATTCAGTCATGTGCTTGTTTGTTTTTAATGCATGATCTTCAAATTTTCATGGTTTCACCTTGACAGGCTCTGAACGTGTGTTTGGAGAAAGGAGAGATGGAAAAATTCTTAGTTCCCATTCAACTGTTCCAAATTAGATATTTGCATTGATAGATTTGTCTCTTCTCTCTTGTGGCTTACCTGCTTCCTGGGCTAAGGATGCCTGAAACTATAAGCAATCTCATGCAGATTTAGGACTGATGATTAAAATGTGAAAAGTGCAAACTGAAGACAGAGGATCCATCCTTCAGTGATCGAAACTGAGACTAAGTCAAATACATTCCTCACTAATTAAAAGTATATCTTGTCTCGGCCCTGAGGGCTCCTTTTGTCTAAGTGGGCAGAAATTTCTCACTGCTATTTCTCTTTGAGTACTGTATTCAGTGCTTAATTTTTGCCAGGGCTGATTCCTGACACCTCTAAGTTTGACAGTTCATAGCCCTGGCACCTCTGGGCTTGCTGCATCAGTTAGGAATGTAAAACAATTGGTTGAGCCCTGGCACCTCTTTTCATTACAAATTAAACATTGACAGTATTCAATACAAAAGACTGATCCACAGTGGAATCTTATGCAGAAGGGTTATTGTTTGACCACCCTTTTCAATGGGAAAGCACAATAGAAACCTCACTCTTTAGTCTATATAAATAGTAGTTATGACATATGTGCATTTTCTTCCACTTCTTCCCATCCAAGCATCAACAGAATGACTCATTAGAATGAACTCAGGGCTGGTCTATACTACAAAATTAGGTTGGTTTAACTACATTGCTCAGGGCTGTGAAAAATTTCACACCCTATGTGATTAAATTGACCTAAGCCCTGGTACTACTTGTGGGTAATGGAACAGGCATGTCTATGTCTGTGGGTAATGGAACAGGCATCCCCCCCGCAACCAAAGTGGGGCAGCCATTGGACCCATGCTGCAACTGAAAACTGGGGACAACAAATGAAGAACAGGTTTCAGAGTAGCAGCCATGTTAGTCTATATTTGCAAAAAGAACAGGAGTACTTGTGGCACCTTAGAGACTAACCAATTTATTTGAGCATAAGCTTTCATGAGCTACAGCTCACATCACATTCAACAGGAGTGATGTCAAAGCTTGAAAATCAGGGATCCAGAGGACACAGAGCAAAGAACCCCTGCCAGTGGTACACCTCTGCAGGTACACAGAATTCCTTCCGGGGTTGCATCAACTCATCTAGATATTTGCCTAGTTTTACAACAGGCTACATAAAAAGCACTAGTGAAGTCAATACCAAGTAAAATTTCATATGACTTGTTTATACTGCTCTATATGCTATACACTGAAATGTAAGTACAATATTTACACCCCAATTTATTTATTATAATTATATGGTAAAAATGAGAAAATAAGCCATTTTTCAGTAATAGTGTGCTGAGACATTTTTTATTTTTAGTTCTGATTTCGTAAGTAAGTAATTTTTAAGTGAAGTGAAACTTGGGGGTATACAAAACACATCAGACTCCTGAAGGGGGTACAGTAGTCTGGAAAGGTTGAGAACCACTGGGATAAGGGACCAGAAATAGACCCCACAGTCACAGAACATGCCTGCTCCCCAGCTTTCCTCCCCCAGTGTGATGGAGGGCTATCTTGGCCAGCAGGGGGTTGACAAAGAGATCTTGCAACTCCATATGGCCACAGATGCAGTGTGTAAAATGAGGAGGTGTGGGAAGAAGTGCAGCCAGAACCTCAGTGTAAGGTGCTGAAGGAGAACAAAGCCCTGGTCAAGCAGATACCAAGAGCTACCTACTTACTGCCTCTGAGACATGGATTTACTAGTGACACAAGAACCCCTTCCATTCCTGTAGTAGGTGTCTACACGCTGACACCACTGCAGCAGCTGTGCTGCTGTAGCATTTCGCGTGTCGTCACACCTTTAGGAAGTTTCATTAGGCTTATCCAGGAGAAGGGTGTGTGGTATGTATACTTGTTGCAGGATTTAATGTACTGTGGTTGATTTGGCTTTTTACTAGTGTAATCAAGATCAGAATTTGACCTGGAACGTCTGAAGTGCTGCACTGTGCTGCAGAACTACCATGGACATCAGTTATAACTCATCAAGGAAAAGCAGACAAAGGAAATAACTGTGTTTTGAGAAAACAAGACCAAATGTTTCAGAAAGGCATAGAATTAAGGAAGTCATCAAATCAAGCATAATAGCTTTTTGAAAGTTCAGCATTCATAGTGTGCTAGACCTAAGAAGGTAAGAAAATTATATGAAATTTAGCATAAATGTCATTACCATTTGAAACAGTGCCATCTTCCTCTGGGATGGATTCAGGAACCTCTGATGAACATGTGCAGTTGAAGGCTAATAGGTATCTTAATGAACATGTAAGGGAAATAATATAAATTAAAATCCCAAGTAAACAGTCTTCAAATGAGGAAGAACAATTCAGTTGAATAAAAGCAGCTAGTCCCACCTTTGCTACATACAGCTAGAGCTGAAATATGGGGGAAATAGGTGGCTAAAACTTAGAGAAGCAGCCTCCCCTACATATTGTAGAGCAGATAGCGCAAACTATGCTTTAGTGAATTAAAGCAGGAATCAGTTTGACGCTTGCTGTAATATTATGGCTGGGCATTTCAAAAAGATGTCTGCAAATGAGTTTATTAAACTTGCTGATCTGCATGTGTGAAGCTAGAGCCTGAGTTAAGGCTCCTCGGAAAGTTTCCTTAAATGTTCAAGAGGCCACCTCCACAGCAACCCTGGCCTCAGTCAGAGGAGAACTGAAGCCCAAATAAGAGAGACATTTTGGTTTTCAAAGTGGCAACAGAAAGCAATGGTACTTTCCAACCTGCTCTGTCTGCAGGGGCAGAGGGATAGCACACTGGTTTGAGCTTTGGCCTGCTAAACCCAGGGTTGTGAGCTCAATCCTTGAGGAGTCCATTTAGGGAGCTGGGGCAAAAATTGGGGCTTGGTCCTGCTTTGAGCAGGGGTTTGGACTAGATGACCTCCTGAAGTCCCTTCCGACCCTGATATTCTATGAAATAAAATTTAACTTCCCCTGCCCCACATATGAAAAAATTATGAATGTCCTAGTCACTTGGTTTTTCACAGCAATCCAATTCATGGCTTCCAATCCAAAGCAGACTTGGATATTTGCATACTTGTCAACTGAAAAGCAGTATTGTGATTGTAACATTAGTGCTGTTTGGAAAGCATCCCATTCTTTCTGAGGGATTAGTTAGAGATCATCAAACTGGATTTATAGCAGGAATCTAATAATACCAATAACCTGCATGATTCATAGCATTATGCATGGAAATAAGGCATAAGTTTTTAACAGGGAGAGTAATTCATCATTGGAACAACTTACCAAGGGTTATGGTGGATTCTCCATCACTGACTTTTTAAATCAAGATTGGATGTTTTTCTAAAAGATCTGGTCTAGGAATTATTTTGGGGAAATTCTATGGCCTACATCAGCGGTTCTCAACCAGGAATACATGTATCCCTGTGGGTACACAGAGGTCTTCCAGGGGGTTCATCAACTCATCTAGATATTTGCCTAATTTTACAACAGGCTACATAAAAAGCACTAGCGAAGGCAGTACAAACTAAAATTCCATGCAGATGATGACTTGTTTCGACTGCTCTATATACCATACACTGAAATGTAAGTAAAATATTTGTTCCAATCCATTTATTTTATAATTATATGGTAAAAATGAAAAAGCAAGTACTTCTTCACTAATATTGTGCTATGACACTTTTGTATTTTTATGTCTGATTGTGTAAGCAAGTAGTTTATGTGAGGTGTAACTTGGCGGTACACAAGATAAATCAGACTCTGGAAAGGTTGAGAGCCACTAGCCTACTTCCACCAAATAGCCATCCATTCTCCTCTCCCTGGACAGGTTTCTTGTATGACAGAATATAGCATCTTCATGGAAAGGGCTATCTTAGTGCATTTCTAGAACACCATGTAAACTTTCCCACACTATATAATGTCTTCATAGTAATACAGGCTACTGTAGTCAAAGGGTCAGATTGGGCTATTATATGGCAGTATGATACATCACTATCTTTTTACTACTGCCTTCTCATTCCCCAGGAAAAAAAGATTAAGGCCAGAAGAGACCATAACAATGTTGTCTGACTCCTGCATGACAAATCCATCACCAAATGATTCCTGTATTAAGTCCATAACTTCTAGATGAGCTAGAGCATATCTTTTAGAAAGACATCATGTGATGGAGAAGCCATCCTCTTCTTCTAAGTTGTTCCAATGTTTAATTACTCTCCTATAAGAAGTCTGATTTCTAGTATGAACTTATCTAGTTTGAGATCCAGTTGCTGGATCTTAGACATTTGTCTGCTAGATTAAAGAAATCTCTTACTGTCAATCTTTCCCACCCATGTAGATACCTAGGCCAGGTCGACACTTAGTGCTACAGCAGCGCAGCTGTACAACGTGTGGTGAAGACATTCTATGACAATTAAAGAGAGCTCTCTGATCAGCATAAAAAAACCACCACTGGGAGTGGCATAAATTATGTCAGTAAGAGAAGCTCTCCCACCAACATAGTGCTGTGCACATTAGCACTTACATTAGTGTAACTTCTGTCACTCGGGGGGTGAAATATTCACTCCCGAGTGACATACATTTTGCCGATATAGGTGGTAGTGTAGATATAGCCTTCGATCATGATCAAGTCACCTCTTTAACCTTTTCTTTGTTAAGCTAATTAGATTGTGAGCCCTTCTCTAGGAGTAAACTTCTTTAAAGTGCAGACATGAGAAGTGGACACAGTCTTCCAGTAACTGTCTCAGCACTGATGCATGCAGTGGTGGTAACATCTCCCTACTTCTACTCAGTATTCCCCTACTTATACAAATAAGTTTATTGCCTTTGCTCTCTTAACCAGTTGCATCATACTGTCAGCTCATGTTCAACTCGTTATCCACATAACACAAAGCTCTGTGGCGTCACTGCCTTCCAAAATACTCTCCTCTACCTTGTGTGACCTACATTTTGGTTTCTGCTATACATAAACCTTACATTTAATTGTATTAAAGTGCATGTTGTTCAACAGACTATGCTGTAGAACTGAACTGTCATTTACTCCTCCACTGTTTGTTTTACCAGGAATGATAAGTGTTCTTCCAAGTTGGGTTGATAGAGAGATTAAACAGGATTGGACCAAAAACAGATTAATGTGGGGGGCCCCACTGGATGATGATTTCCCCATTTATGATTAGTTAAGAAAGTGTCATCCAGTCAATGGCTTGCTACTGTTAACCATTCACTGTTGGGATTCAGAACATCCTCATGTTGTCATCAAAGGGCATTGCTGCTTCAGCCACTGAAGGAGCCCCTTCTGCTCCTCTTATAGGGCTTCATATTAAAAAAGTTTCTCCAACTCATTTAAGCACAGGAATATAAAAACAAACCCTTACCCCTCTCTAACTTTTTAGGGAGCACATCAAATTAATGTTTTGGTGGCACTCAACTGTACTTGTATGTATTAAACTAGTGCGGATGTATGCAACTGTTACATAACATTTCCTCATTTTTCTTGTAACAAGACTGTATGATTGTAAATTTTTAATCAGGGAGTTTGGGGTTTTGCAAGGTATGCCTGGAAGCTTCTTTTCTATTACATTTTCCTCTTTAAATCCACACCTATTCAAAAAGTTCTGTATTGTAGTGATCAACCATCCCCGCATCGGAGTCTGGATTATCTGGAATCCAGCAGCATTTCCCCTTCATTTGGTCAGAAGTATCTCAAACAGCAGCATTGAGGGGCTCCAGCACCTTACAGAAGTGAAGGCTTAAGACCAAAATGTTTGACAAGGCCGTGGAGGTAGAGTGATCCAATAGGGTTCCACTCTGCCTGCTGGGGTCATGGGCAACTTGTGCATGGGGGAGTGTGCAAATGAGCAGCTCTGCTCTCAGTGTCAATCCAGCTGTGCATGGGTATTGGGTTAATCCTCCATTATGACATTTTAGGAGCTAGTCTTTTTGGGCTATTGGAGAGGACTGCCAAAATGAAGATGAAATACAGGCAGTGTCCTGTATTTAGCAGAAGTTGCCAAAGGACGCACAAAAAATTTAACATTTAAGCACTTCCCAAACGCAAAAACACAAAATCACTATTTTGAGATTTAAGAATCCCCATGTCTTTTGTCAGGTTGTTACCTATATGTAGAAAGAACAACCACCTCGCTCCTGTATGCCATTCAACCTCCCGCCTCAATATCCACCTTTTCCCCCCCACAATCTCTAAACTGATTCTCTAATTATATCCCTTTAAACAATTGTAAAAGTTATTCTAAATAAACCAAAACTTAAGAACTAGGGTACTGCAACTGTACTATGCAAACAACCTCAGCCTTATTCTACATATTCCTCCTTCCTTCCCTCCTCTCCCCTGCTTCTCCCTCTCTCCCAAAGTTCCTCTGAACAGGAATTATGTCACATACCATATACACTTAACTGGATATTAAAGAAATATGTTAACCATCACAATTTGTAATGGGGATGTTCTGTAATCAGGGTAAAGCTTTGGATGCATTGCGTCTCTACTATACAACGAATCTGTGTTGTAGCCAGGTTAGGGGACAAATGTCTTAACTGTAGTGTAGATACTATCTTAGGAAGTTAGTATACATTTTGGACACACTGTAATCCCATATGTTAAAATACATCCTTTCATTTAAAGAAACCTCTCTTTGCCTCCCTTAATAGAAAAAAAGACATAAAAAAAAATTCCTGAGGTCAGTCATTATAGGATTCATAAAACAGAAAAATTGATCTCTTTGAAAACAATACAGAAACTAACATATGCTTCAGTCAATTACTGTCCAAAACAACCAAAGCTACAGCCCTCAAACAAAATATGGGATCAATCCAGTACCTTTTGAAAGGGCTCATGTTACTGGACTCCTCTTACCGCGTGTCTCTCTGGAGGAAGTTATTGTTGCTGACAGAGACTGATACACTGGAAGAAGAGATCAGAGGAGAAAAATAGTAGAAAATGGAGAAGTTATACCTAAGATATTTAAAAAAACCCCAACCCTGAAATAATAATTACCTCTCTCAAAATCCTCAGAATGGGGGACACATGTTTTCTCTCCTGTATTCAGAGCTTTTTATTTTTATTCCTCCATGCTGCATTTTCATCTAAATTTTTTTACACACAGAGGAAGGGCTGATGATTCATGCTGCGTCACATACACCAAAAAGAGCAGTTTTTCCTGATTTTAATTTTTAAGGGCATCTTGGAAATGTGTTATGCCAAGACATTTTTGGCAGTCCCAGTTTGGATGCTTTTTACTGTCATTGTTTTACTGCCTTGGGAGCATGCAATGTTTAGCGTCTTTGAAATGATTGTTACAACAGCTCTTCCATTATTTTCTACCTGTCTCTAGTCACGTTGCTGAATCTGCTTTTGCCGATGTTATTGTACCAAACTGTCCCCAGCGATGACATAGTACAGTGATAATTTCCTTCTCTTCTGCTATTCAAATCAGATGAAATTCATCCCTGTATGTGGGGGACACCACAATACATATGCATCACTTCAATCCCATTTAAACCTTCAAAAGATGGGGTCCTTCAGAAGAGGCGGTAGGACTCATCTAGTGCATAGGCCATGAGTTCAGGGGACATATGCATATACCTAATACTGACCCCTTACACAGGGGTAAATTTTATCCACAGTGAATTTTGTGCTCTGAGTGAAAGAAGGGATGGACACTGGAATCAGAAGACTGCATATGCTTTTGGGAGTGATATTGCTAATGTTGTTTGTTTTGTAAAGTATTTTGTATATTTCCTGCACTACACAGATAATTTAGATGACATTGCATGGGGATTTAGGGTTAGAGCCACAAATTACTAGACCAACAGATTCCAGGTCACTTGCACCTAGATATGCAACTTTACTGAGCATTGTAAGAAATTTCACCTGCATCCATTGAGGTCACTCTGTTGCATTTGTATTCAGGACTGTTCCTATATAGAGCATTTAAAGAGCTGATGTGTGGATGATTGTTTTGTAGCTTAGGAAGTTCTGGGTTATTTTGAATGGACACTGTGTGAGTCAGTTACATTAACTATGTATTGTCTATAACTGCTCCGCATTATATCAGTCAGAGCACAAAATCACTAATTACCTACAAGTTGACATGGGGTCAAGCTGCAGTGTTGAAACAGACAGTAAAACATGCTTGGAGTAAGGCGATGTGTCAGTCTGCAATTTTGGTTCATTCCATTAGTTGAACAGGAGCTAGTCATGAAGTTTGGCTCTGGACTCTCCTAAATTTCAAAGTGGTTTGGATCTGGGTTTCTGTTCAGATCCATTTCTAATTATAAGTTTAAAGCAATAAAGAAAAAATTTGCTTGCTAGTGTTGGGGGAAATTTGTTCATGACTTAACTTCAGTTACTCCAATGGAGTTATACCAGGGACCACTTTGGCCCATTCAGTTTACCCTTCTTCCCCCATAGTATCATCCATCAGATGAACTAGCTCATACTTAGTTCACACAAAGAGTGTATTTTATATACCTTGTAACTGACAAAGGAAAAACCAAACACTTAAGAACCTGCATGTAATGCCTCTCCCTATGGAGACAGTTTAAGCCTCAAGGTATCTCCTCCTAATATCCTTTTTATCCTTTACAGAAAAGGAATTACCCCAACACCCACTCAAGGAGCACACTGTGCTATTCCTTTCTGCCATCAATCCTTAGGTAGGGTTATATTTGTTCAGTTTACAGACTTGTATGAAATTTGGTGGTGAGCCTCCTTTCTTCTTCTGCCCATGTGTTTGGAGACCATCTGTCACTGCACAGAAATTCCTATAAATGACAACTTGGGATTTTTTTAAATCATGGTTTTAAAGACCTAAATTAACTGATATGAGGTTGTTCCTAATTATTAAAAAATGTCTGTTATAGAAAAATGATGCATGAACTGCAATTCAGGAGAGAGAAATGGTTCACAGGATCTTTGAGTGAAATTAAACACCTCCAGCTGTTGCCAGGGAAAGCTGTGGGATACGGTGACAACAAAACAGATATCTAACATTTACAATTTATAGTAGGCTTTTAAAGATAGGATTTTTAAGAAGGCAATGTCAAGCTCTTTAAGCACCAGATTCAATCTTGCTTAGAATCTGGATAATTTATCTAGATTCTTTGTTTACTTCTAAATCTAATACTCTCATCAACAAGAACTTAAACCATAACAATGGTATTTTATAAGACCTATAAAACCACATTTTGTTCTTGCTTTGCAGGTTCTGCAGCAATGTTTAACTAGCAAGTAATGTTTCTACATCTGTACTGACAATCATGCTACCATGCAAAGAATCACTATGAATGCAAGTTAAAATTGTAGCTGCTAAACAAAAACACATGCTCATGTCAACTTCATCCAAAAACACATGGGGGGGGGGGGGAAAATAAATGTTTGCCAAATAGAAAAGGGCTTAAATAATAAAATCCCCCACCCCATTTTCAAGCTTCTTAGAAGGTGGCAGAAGGAATTCAGATTAATACAAATAAATACTGAACACTGTGATTGAGGGGAACAAAAATAAATCTTGTACTGGATGTAGAAATCTTGGGTATCAAACATCTGCAAAAGAAATTGTGCTTACTAAAGGATCAGCATGATAGTACAACTCTTCAGTTTGTTGGTTTATGTTCTGGAATGCTCAGTTTAAGTCTATGATATTGTGGTGAGAGACACTGCCTTGCAACATTCAACAGCAACCCCTCCAGTTAACTCAGGAGGAAATCCAGTTCTCAAGGGAGTCCCATCCATTTCATCTCTGCCAAAAGGACAGTGCTGCAAGCAAAGGCCTGGAGAAATACAAGCAGGCAGCCTCAGAGCTCCAGCAGATATACAGAGTAAAATCACTCCACACAAGAGATTTAATCTTTAATCTTAATTTAAAATATAGTTTCAAAAACTAAGATTTAAATACAAAGACAGCAGGAAGATTTCGGGTGTTAGGATGATGCTGAGAGACTGGGTTTCAATCTCTAGAACCACTCAAGTTTTAGTCGTGGAAGGGGTATGAAATTTTGCAGTTGGAAAGCTGAGGGATTGGAATGTGATCAGAATATCTGTGAAAGATGAACAGACTATCAAAAGCAACATGCAGACTCTGAGGTCTGCTAAAATGAACATCAAGACCTATTGATGCAATAGGTAAATATTGACCTTAGTTTTACCTTAGTAAATCAACAGTTACCTTGATGAACAATAAAGCCTGATGGCCACCAAAAAACGAAGGCCATATATGTATTGTTGCACATGTGCTGAATAACAAGCCATAGGTTGAAGCTGGAAATTTCTATGGCTGAAGGTATTTCACAATTGTGAATTCTTCCTTTTCAACTAATAAGGAGAGAGAGTTAAAGATACAGCAAAATTATTATTCGCCTCTGATAGATAGGCAAGAAGCAGACATTTGCATATCATCCAGTTGGCTCATCGGAAGTAGAAATAATCATTTTCACTGAATTTAGTTGCCTTCAGGATGCATTTGTTTTACATTGATGACCTGCATAGTTAACATTGCTCCAGACCTCCCTATTATTTTTGTGGTACAGTCTGACATGATTGTTTTTATCAGTTCATGTATGAGAATTTTCTTCTGCAGCTACTATTTTTCTACCCTGCAGGAAGCCTGGCAGCAAGCTCAGGCTGGGGAGAATGCTAACTAAAACAAGGAACACAACACTGAACAGAAGAGACACTAACATGAACATTTTCAGGAGTGCCCCCTGATTTGTGTGCCACTTTGGGCCTGATTTTCAGGAGTAATGAAAATCCATGTCTCCTTTTGACGTTGTAGGTGCTTAGCCCTTATATCTGAACCTAACATGTCTCAAATGGAGCACCAAAAGTTGAGGCACCCAGAACTAATTGCCACTTTTGAATATTTTGGCCTTATTTGTGCAAAATGCTGCCACCTCTGACACAACAGAGTATTACACGTTAATCACTCTGAGGACCAGAAGCAAGAGAAAGCCTCATGGCCACACGCAGCACAGCACAGGCTTCCCTACTGACAGTTCCAAAAAAAAGATCTGTGATTTCATCTTTCTTTATTATTGGATGACCTCAGACAACAGCGGTTCTGAAAAAATTGAACTTGACATGGTCTGCTAGGATTCAAAATCTTGACACTTTGCTTACTAAATCTGTAAATGGAGTTTTGTGGAACAGGTAGAAAACCAGAATTTATTCATGCATTCAAGATTTTTCTCTACATTTTGATAAAGGTATACATGCATTCACTTACACTGCAAATATCTGGCAATTAACCACATAACTTATATGCCTGTGTCTATCCAAGTATCAGGAAGAAAGGAGTGCACTGCACTGAAAGCCCTTATTAGCAAACTATGAAGATTGTTGTATTTTAAGCCAAATCAGACAACCAAATGTATCCTGGGCTGATCTGATTTCATTGTCCTAATGCTTCAAAACTATGTAGCTTGGAAATTTGGAGTAGTTTAAAAACCTCACACCAGCTCTTTAAAAGTGTTGATTAAAATGACAATTTTGGTGGGCCAAGCAAAGTGCCATTTCTCCCATCCATAACGCTGTACTTTCCCTCAAAGGAAGAACTGTGAGTTTTGACCTCCCTCTTATTAATTCACTCATTGCCTTTGCTCAAAGGCATATGTTGAGCTTTCTCCTCTTTCCAATCCATTTTTTCCTAAAGTAGCATAGGCCAATCTATATAGAGCTAGAAAGAGTTTTTGAGCAGATTGTCACTACAGATCAATTTTTAGCATGAAGCAGTAAGACATACACCATGAATATTTAAAGCACTCATATATAACTTTAGATTACACAACAAATTTATAAAAAATATTTAAACATTCACAGGAAAACAAATGGCCATGAGAATGTGTAAAGAAGATGCCAGCTTGTAGCTCTAGACAACTCAAGCTGTCTCATACCCGAAAATGCCCTTCTAAAGAGAAGACTACAATATATTTTCTCTATGTGAAATTTACTTTCATTGGGCCTAATCCAGCACGCACTGCTGTAGGTTAAAAACCTTCCAAAGGGCCTAACTGCCTAGGAATCACTTGGTTTACCCTTTTATAGCTTCTCCCAGCATGCCTGTGTGGTAACTGCCCCTTTAAATTTCGAAGAAAATCAGCTGCAGTGCTAAAGCAATTATTTTGCCTCTGCCTACTATAGCTAGCCCTTCTCTCCCTTCTACCTAATAAGTGCATAGCTCCTTTTATGTTGCTTTCTTACAGTTAAAAAAAAAAAGTGTCCTCTTTCCATTTAGCTATAGTTTTTACACAAATGAACTGTTAAGGATTACCCAGGGTCCAGAGTAACATACATATTTGTGAGTAAAATTACTGAGCTATGTAAGAAAATACGGTATGTAAACATACTGAACAAATTAAATCTTGATGTGGAATTTCATTAAAATAAGTTTGGAGATGCTGTTACACTGGTAATTTATTTGACTCACTAAAGAGTACGTTAAAGTTTTGTAAACTCATGATTTTAGTGAGTCTTGAGATAGCTGATATTTTTATTAAAGCTACAACTTCTGGAGTCATGTGACTAAGTGAGACTCTCAGCTTTAATTTTAAAAGTAAATTTATAGTCTTCATAGTTACAGAAAAAAGCCTGAAAATGTGAACCCTAAGGACTCAAAAACCAGAAGGCATATACAAAGAACACAAAGTGTATTAGGTTTTAAAATCTCATGAGTTTGAGCCAAGCAAGTCTTTTGGGGACCTGACTCATGAGTTGGCCATGCTGATGGCAATAGGTATATCTAAGAGACTGGGTCATGAATAGCTGGCCTAAAAATACAGCTCCTCTCTCCATATAACTCTTCCAGGATTAGTGTTAAGGTAGAAGGGCTTGTGGGGGAGAGGAGATGGAGAACAGCTCCCCGTCCTTTGCTAACAGCAGAATTGAAGCTACCCTTCTCTTGCTGGCCTGGGAGCAGTTCTTCCTTCTCTTTGCCCAGCACAGCCAGAGTGGTACCTCCTTTTTAACAGCCAACCAGCAACCCCCAAACTATCATGTAGGATTTTATGACTGCTCTTTTCCCTTCAGCAAGGAAGCTGATCAAGAAAACATTACTCCAGTGTGCAATTAGAAACCCTGATTTTGCCGTGAGACGGGGCTTTGTCTGGGACTGCAAAAACTGGGGCTGCGGCCTGGAGTGATGGAGATGGGCCTGCTGCCAGACGATCTGAGTTAGTCTCAGCGGCTGGGACACGGAAGGAGAACTTCCCCCCGGGGGAAGTGGCCTGCCCCCCTAATTCATTACCCTTATCATGGGGCAGGCACCCTAAATTAGGGGTGGCAGCAGGTTGTGTTGCAACCAGATGCCATGGCAGAACTAGGCCTCAAGCCACAGCTCTACCAGGCAGGGTCCCAGACCTGAATCCCCTTCCCCAGCTCCCTCCCCCGGGACAGCCGCCTGACCCTCCCACCCCCCCTTCCTTAGCTCCCTCCCCCGGGACAGCCACCCGACCCTCCCACCCCCCCTTCCCCAGCTCCCACCCCCGGGACAGCCACCCGACCCTCTCCCCTTCCCCAGTTCCCTCTCCTGGGACAGCCGCCCGACCCTCTCCCCTCCTTTCCCGGGACAGCCGCCCAACCCTCCCACCCGCCCCTTCCCCAGCTCCCTTCCCCGGGACAGCCGCCCGACCCTCTCCCCTTCCCCAGCTCCCTCTCCCGGGACAGCCGCCCGACCCTCTCCCCTCCTTTCCCGGGACAGCCGCCCGACCCTCCCACCCGCCCCTTCCCCAGCTCCCTCTCCCGGGACAGCCGCCCGACCCTCTCCCCTCCCTTCCCGGGACAGCCGCCCGACCCTCCCACCCCTCCTTCCCCAGCTCCCTTCCCCGGGACAGCCGCCCGACCCTCTCCCTTCTCCAGCTCCCTCACCCGGGACAGCCGCCCGACCCTCCCCCCTCCCTTCCCCAGCTCCCTCCCCCGGGACAGCCGCCCGACTCTCCCCCAGCTCCCTCTCCCCCACCGCGGCCGACCCCCCTTCTTTCCCTCGGTCTTCCCTAGCCCTGGGCCCTGCGGCGGTACCCCACTGTTGCCGCCTCAGCCGCAAGGGGGTGTAGGCCCGGGCCGGTGTTCTTCCGCAGCCGGGCGGGAGAGGGGACGAGCAAACGCCCCCTCGCTTTTCTTCATAGGCGAGGGGGGAAAGGAGAATAATTTCTTTCGAACGCTGATTGGCCAAAGACAAGAAGGGGCGGACTCTTAACGCCGTTTCGCAGTGGGATTGGTCAAGGAGGCAGCGCAACTCCTCTCTCTCCCCCCGCCCCCGAGTTGGACGAGCCCATTCTTCTGTTTCGGGCTGTGATTGGAGGAGTGGCGCGATGTGATTGGGCGCTCAGCCCAGGTCGCCGCGCTAGGATTGGGGGAAGGGGCGTCGCCGCGCTGGGATTGGCGGCGGGTAGCGTTGCTCGGTGATGAGGGCGGGGCGCTACTGGGCTGAGGGATCGCCGCCGTCAGTTCGCCAGCGGTGTTCCGAGGCCGCGCAGCTGCTGCTGTCTCTTCCCGGGGGTTCCTTCTCCCTCCCGATCTGGGGGTGCCCTGGGCTCCGTGCCTGTCCTGGGGCACCGTGATGGGGCTGGGCGGCCCTTTTCTTCTTCTCCTTTCCCTGCTTCTGCGCGTCTCCGCCGGCGCCGCCTCCTCCTGCTGACCGCGCCGCGGACCCCGCTGGACCCCCATTGTCCGCGGCCTGCGGCCCCGCCCCGAGGTGAGCGCTAAGGGGAGCTCCTGGGGGCGATGGGGAAGCCGCCCGTGGCAGGCGGGAACAGCCCGGGGACGGGGAAGCCGCTCGAGGGGGGGGGGTCGCGAGGCGGTGGGGGGGGGAAGAGAATCTAGGTGGGGGGGAGGTAGGCGCCATAATGCGGCGGGGATGGGCGGGGGCCGCTTGTTTCCCCGGGGGCCGCTGGGTAGCGTTGGCAGGGGTTCGGGGGAGCCCCCCCACTCCGGCGGCCCTGGAGCTTTGCTGGCAGGGGAGATTGCGCGGAGCTGTCAGTGCAGAGGCCCAAGGGCGTGGAGCTCGCTTGCAGCTTTTCCTCCTCCCATCTGCGCCGGCCAGAACCGGCGCCCCAGTCTCCCCTTGCCCCCAGGAGACGCTCGGTGCCAGAGACTTTGCTGTCTCCCCGCTCCCCAGATCCTCTTTTCCCCCCAAAGTGCGGGTCGAGCCGTAACTCCGCATCCTCATCTTCCAGGGTGCCTGGGGGGAGGTTGTATTTGCTCCCCCCAGGGTTGTGAGTGAAGGAAGGTCCCAGAGCATCGGCTGAGGAAGGGGGGAGGGGGGGGAGACCAGAAGGGAAGGGGATTTACTGCGTTTTGGGAACGATCCATAGTGGTTGCATCGTCTGTATTCAGAACAGCGTAATTACCAGGGCAGCCATATTGGGATGATGAACGGACAATCCTCTAGGAACTAAATCGGGAGGGAGGGGGCAGGAGACAGAGAATGCAGAGGCTTGGCAGCTGTGGGGTCACTGACTGAATACAGCCGCTAAATCCAGGGTGCGGATTAGTACTGCCAGTCACTGGTGTCGGGTTGAATTTTACCTTTTTTTTCCCTCTCTCTTTTTTTTTTTTTCCAAAATGCAGAATCAAGCTTAGGAGTGAAGTTATGTTCATAGTCCATTATTCAGTGTGTTTCAACTAATAGTTCTTCCCTTCAGTGCTGTGTGCTGATCAGTTGATTGCAATTCTATATTTCAGAGTAACAGCCGTGTTAGTCTGTATTCGCAAAAAGAAAAGGAGTACTTGTGGCACCTTAGAGACTAACCAATTTATTTGAGCATGAGCTTTCGTGAGCTACAGCTCACTTCATCGGATGCATCCGATGAAGTGAGATGTAGCTCACGAAAGCTCATGCTCAAATAAATTGGTTAGTCCTCTAAGGTGCCACAAGTACTCCTTTTCTTTTTGCGAATCCTATATTTATTTCCTTTTGCATTCCTGTGTGTGGGAAGTCCTTGTAATGACAAGGCTTTTGACACTGTATCCAGGTGCCTGTATTCAGTATTTTAGCTGGCTTCAGCGCTTTCATTTAAACTGGGAAAAAAAAAAATCAAAGTAATTTGGCAGCCTGCACTGCAGCAATCCAGCTGATGTCTCAGGCTGTTATTTTTGTCTGATAGTTGGTGGAGTACCCAAAATTGGAGTCCTTATGGTTCTCTTGGTCATGGAGTCTTATTGCTTTGAACAGCTGCTGTGCTAACTTTCCACAGGCTAATCTCTCTGCTTGCCCCTGTTATCTTTTTGATGATGGTGCAGTGATTAGGTTACAGTTACCTAGGAGCCCATTTTTAATTTAAAAAGTAACACACTGTGCTGGGAAAATCCGAAGAGATGTAGAACTCAGAATTTGTTTTCAGTTATTGTGTAATTGCCAGTTGGCTTAATCAGAGGTGATACAATAGTTTGTCATTTCTCAAATATCTATCCTGTATAGAGATCCTAAGCTCCATTTGCTACTTGAAGATGGAGGTCTGGCTATAAGACCATCAACTTGGTTTTATGCTGTGTAACTGGTTTTTCAGCTTGTCACTATTTATTTATTCACCCAAGTCCCTAATATCGTTGTTCTCAAGTTCCATTCTGCCCTTAGTTTCCATTTAATTAAAATAGATGTTCTTTTTTGGGGACAAAATAAAAATTGGTGACCGCAACCGAAGCCTGAATCCTTGTGTTCCTGAAGATACTATTGTGACTAGTAACTTACAAAATCGCTTTAGATAGCTGAAAACGTCATTTAAAGGGAAACTCTCAACTAGTTATAGGCCTCGCGTCTAGGTCTTGTATTTTTAAGTGGTTGTACAAAACCCCAAAATATATAGAATTTTTTGAGTCTTTAAGCTTTAGCAAAAAAGAAGAGAAATTTAAATGCGCTCATGTTTTTAACCCAAACATTGTACTAGTAACAGTGTATTAGAAGCCCAGAGGACACTGACCAGTGTATTGTATTTGTCACCTTGCGTAATGTGAAAAATGGTAAAAAGTAAATACTTCTAAAACTTGCTTGTTAATGACAAATTTAGATATTTAAATGATCGGGGGTGGAATTAGCAGTAGTTTGAAATATGTTAATATGAATATGATAGGAGGCAGCAATCAGGTTTATTTCTTTCTTGACAAATACCTAGTTAGATGCTCAGGTGTTGCTCACCTTTAAGTTTGAGAACCAGGTGATGGTTCACTTAAAGACATAATAAAAGCATTGACAGTGCAATTCCTGATTTAGGGGAGAGGCAATTGTTGAATTAGTTCTAAGTGGCTCACAGGATCTGGTCCAAGAGGTGAATGTGACTGAAATGCTTAGTAATAGTGAACATAATGTAATTAAATTTAACATCCTTCTAACAGGGCAAATACCAAAGATGCCCATCTCAGTAACATTTAACTCCAAAAAGGGGAACTACACAAAAATGTGAAGCTAGTTAAACAGAAACTAAAAAGGAAGAGTCACAAGATTGAAACACACCTGCAAACTGCATGGAAACTTCACACAACACACAGTCAACCTGTGGAAGTAGTGGGATGTTGTGAAGGCCACAAGTATAACTGGGTTTAAAGACAGAAGCGGAGAAGTTTGTGGAGGATAGGTTCGTCAATGGCTATTAGCCAAGATGGTCAGGGATGCAACCCTTTGCTTTGGGTATCCCTCAGTCTCTGACTGCCATAAACTGGAACTCGATAACAGGGGAAGATGGATCACTCAGAAATTGCTCTGTTCTGTTCATTCCCTCTAAAGCATCTGGCCATTATTGCAAGACTGGATTCTGGGCTAGATGGACCATGGGTCTGACCCAGTATAGCCATAGTCTTATTTTCTTATGAAAGTATTCAGTCTTTTACTTCACTTTTGTCCCAGTTTGAAACCATGCAGAACAAATGCCTAAGAATAGACCATTAACAAACTCTTTCCAAGTCATTAGGAAAATGATTCATTCTGGGATGAATCTATTGGTAACTTTCTATGCAGTATAAGGAACAAAATCTGAGCTTGTGAATCTTATTGGCCTAAACACCTATCAAAGTCTATGAACTCCGGCTGCTGTTTTCTTGCAAGATGCATCTCTTGTGACAACTCCGTAGGGAGGCTGTGTTCTGTAGTGGTAAGAATATCAGGAGCTAGGGTATCAGGGGTCTATTTCAAATTCACCGCTGGCAGTGATGTGATACCATGGGTAAGTAACTTAACCTCGCTATGCTTCAGTATGTTAGAAAGGCATGAACCCATCTTAAATGTTTTTAGGTCTGATTAAAATTAACTCTAATTTCAGCAAAATTTGAAGCTAATGGAGTCTTAGGCTACATGCTGTATCAATGTATTGGAAAGCGACCTTGTTCAGTGAGACAGTAATGAACGTGTATGGAATCCACTTGTAACCCTATGCAAACAACTTGAATTTGTTTTTTTAGCTGTGAAAAGTAGCAGAGCTGAGATTGAGGTAAAATGAAGTGCAGTGTAACTACAACTGTAGGAAAAGAGAGTCTGAAAACACGGAAAATTTATCATCAAAAACAGCTCATTGGTGTGTCCTATGGACTGTTTTGTTATTTTAGTGATCCAGTTGTGTCTGAACTTCATTTTCTTGATTTCTGCCATTAGAACAGGGTATACTTCAGCCTATAGTTCAGTTATGATGTCCTGCATATGAGAGGTATCCTGTCAGTGTGTAGAGCCTTTTAACATGAATAAGGTATATCTATTTATAAAATTATTTGACTGTAGTTGAATGTGGTATCTGAAAATATGGCTTGACTAGTAAGAATGAAAAACCCAGTATTGTTTTGAGGCCCTTTGGTGTCCCTGGAAAGCTGTGATTAAACTCATCTGCTGCTGTTGGAGAGAGCATTGCAAAAGTACGCTCGGGAGCGAGCACTACCTGGCTTTTTGTATTCCAATTGTGGATGGTTGCGTGCTGATCGGGCCTCACTCCCCATACTCCTTCAAATTATCTCATGTGGGATCCTCCAGAGGTTCAGAGATATCCAGCTGCTTCCATTTTTCATGAATTTTGTTGTCTGCAGCATTGCTGCTGGAAGTATAGACGGAACTCATTCTTATGGGGGGAGTTATTGAAAAGAACAGAGTATGAAATGTATTTTGTATGTTCGGCTTGGAGCATGCAAAGCTGGCTTGATAGTGATTATCCTGGGTTTTGGAGGAAGGGAATTGATTTCTCTTAGACACTCCAGCAGGAAACTTTCTTATTTAAAAAAAAATTCTGATCCACCAATAAGCAATGTCATTACTAAAGAGAAACTTGTCAGAAAGCATTTTGTCCTTGTGGTTTTTTGTTTTTTGTTTTGTTTTTGTTTTTGTTTTTTCTGCAAAAGGGCCAGCAGATGACTGATAAATGGTTGAACTGTTTTCTTGCGGTTTTGATAGAATTAGGTACTCGGGGGTGGGAGGGAAGAAACATGACCCAAATCATTTTATGTTCTAAAGAATTAATGAGTGGAAAAATTCAAATGAAGTAAAATACTTGCCCTGCAGTACAAATGAGGGCTTCTAGAACTTCCGTTACACCATTCTGCTGTTGTGATGCTTGTAAATGTGTCACAAAGGGAGAAAAGCAGGCCAGTTTGGCAGCCAGATTCTGTACCAAGGAAGGTTCTAAATGAATAGTACTGTGAGTGGTAGCATTGTCCTCACTTCTGGAACTGCACATCCCACACTTCATAAAGTTAAAGCTTGCACGTTTTGCAGTCTTTTGATCTTCTTTACCGTTTTTATTAGGGAGAGGGTGGTGTTTTTATAATTGTCACTTCCCCCATTTACACCCAATTTCAGTGAAGAATCCAGTGGTCTCTGTGTAAATCAAGATTCCTGATGATGCAGTACAGCCTCTTACCATCCAGGTGTGCTTCTATCACAGGCACTCCCTGGGGGACAGTGACAGTGAGAACTAAAAAGAAAAGGAGTACTTGTGGCACCTTAGGGTATGTCTACACTATGAAATTAGGTCGAATTTATAGAAGTCGTTTTTTTAGAAATCGGTTTTATATATTCAAGTGTGTGTGTCCCCACAGAAAATGCTCTAAGTGCATTAACTCGGCGGAGTGCTTCCACAGTACCGAGGCTAGAGTCAACTTCTAGAGTGTTGCACTGTGGGTAGCTATCCCACAGTTCCTGCAGTCTCCGCTGCCCACTGGAATTCTGGGTTGAGATCCCAATGCCTGATGGGGCTAAAACATTGTCGCGGGTGGTTCTGGATACATATCGTCAGGCCCCCGTTCCCTCCCGTGAAAGCAAGGGCAGATAATCGTTTCGCGCCTTTTTTCCTGAGTTATCTGTGCAGACGCCATACCACGGCAAGCATGGAGCCCACTCAGCTCACTGTCACAGTTATGTCTCCTGGGTGCTGGCAGACGCGGTACTGCATTGCTACACAGCAGCAGCAACCCATTGCCTTGTGGCAGCAGACGGTGCAATAGGACTGGTAGCCGTCATCGTCATGTCCAAGGTGCTCCTGGTCGCCTGTGTGAGGTCGATCAGGAGCGCCTGGGCAGACATGGGCGCAGGGACTAAACTTGGAGTGACTTGATCAGGTCATTCTCTTTAGTCCTGCAGTCAGTCCTATTGAACCATCTTATGGTGATCAGGCAGGCGATACGGATTGCTAGCAGTCCTATTGTACCATCTTCTGCCGAGCAGCCATAAGATGTGGATGGCATGCAGTCCTTCTGCACCGTCTGCTGCCAACCAAAGATGTAAAAGATAGATGGAGTCTATCAAAACAAGAAATAGACCAGATTTGTTTTGTACTCATTTGCAAACCCCCCCCCCCCCCCTGTCTAGGGGACTCATTCCTCTAGGTCACCCTGCAGTCACTCACAGAGAAGGTGCAGCGAGGTAAATGTAGCCATGTATCAATCAGAGGCCAGACTAACCTCCTTGTTCCAATAAGAAGAATAACTTAGGTGCACCATTTCTTATTGGAACCCTCTGTGAAGTCCTGCCTGAAATACTCCTTGATGTAAAGCCACCCCCTTTGTTGATTTTAACTCCCTGTAAGCCAACCCTGTAAGCCGTGTCGTCAGTCGCCCCTCCCTGCGTCAGAGCAACGGCAAACAATCGTGCATCTGAGTTGAGAGTGCTGTCCAGAGCAGTCACAATGGAGCACTCTGGGATAGCTCCCGGAGGCCAATAGCGTCGAATTGCGTCCACAGTACCCCAAATTCGACCCGGCAAGGCCGATTTAAGCGCTAATCCACTTGTCGGGTGGAGTAAGGAAATCGATTTTAAGAGCCCTTTAAGTCAAAATAAAGGGCTTCATCATGTGGACGGGTGCAGGTTTACATCGATTTAACGCTGCTAAATTCGACCTAAAGTCCTAGTGTAGACCAGGGCTTAGAGACTAACCAATTTATTTGAGCATAAGCTTTCGTGAGCTACAGCTCTTCAGCATAGGCCACCCATGGGTTTCAGTAGGTCTCCTAGCTTGCTGCCCAGCAGTGCATGCATCTACTGTCCAATAATGTCATTCTGTACCAAAAAATCACATCTTTGTTTCTTTGTGTTTTTAACACTTTACATTCAATGAAGTGACTTGTTTCAAGTTTAAAAAAAACAAAACGCTGGAGACCTGTGACTAAATGGTGCCTCACTCATATCCCTATGCCTGCTGCAGGGAGATTTCTTATGCTGTAGAAAGTTACAAAATAGCATTTAAGTAGAGGATGCAAAAGTACTTTTTGCAGCCTAATAGTAGGACATGTAACTTTTCTGACACTGGAAAAGCTTTCAATATGTTTGCTCTTAATTATTGAGTCACAGACTGTGACTCAATAATTAACATGGAAGAAAGTAAAGCTATACCACGGTTGGCAAATGCCTGACTTATTTATGCTTTAACCAGCTACATCTCAATGGGCAATAATTTGCAAAGAGTACTTTCAACTAAAATTTTACACATAGCTGCAAAATGTCTACTAAAATTCAGTCTTGTGCAGGGCTCTGAAGTTCCAGGGATAGGAGAAGGGACAGTTATTTGACTGCTTCAGTAACGCGGTCGGAAGGAAAAATAAGCAATAATGCAAACCAAGGATTTTTGTGAAATTGAACAACTTCAAAAGTTTAGGGAATTTACCTTCTAAAAAAATCCTCTTTGCTGATGGCCCTGCTTGCTTACTTCAGATTTGCTAGGACTTGTAGTTAGCTACTTAACAAAATGTCAAAAATATTTCAAGTTCTTTATCAGGATGGGTGGGGGGAGTAGAAAGAAAAGAACCACTCAGCAAAGTGCCTTGTAAAATTTCAGATAGCACATTCCCAGCAAAAAGCTTTCTGTCCGCTTTGTGAAATCTAGTTCTGTTGTGTGAGAATGTACCATATGACTATTTTAGGTAATCACCTTTCTCCTCTATCGGGCCACATGGATCCATTGTCTATTAAGTTTGTATCAGGTTAATCTAGGGAATGCTGAATCTTTCCCTAAATTGGATTTCATGACCAATTCAACGAATTGCTTCTATTCAGGCAAGTTGCTATCTTCAGCAGCAATATGCAGCTTCACTTGAACATTAGTTTGACATAATGTATTTTTCCTTAGAGTATATTGGTGTCTGCGGGGATCATATCACTTTAGGAGGTGAAGGGGTGTGTGTGTGTGGTTTTTTTTTTAAGTCATCTGATAAGGGTAAGGAATGGTGATGAAGTCCTATGTTTGTTGCTACCTGCCATGCAGGGAATGTTCTGTAGTGTTGGACTGCAGTGAACAACCATCTGGGGAGGGTAATCTATATGTGCAATACAGAATCTGCATCACTCTGCAGATCATCATAAGCCATTCAGAGTTGATCTGGTTGGATTGGCCTTTACTCTGTGGAAGAGCTTTTCCTGAGACTTGGTTTAAATTCTGTTTGTCTTAGCAGCAATTGAGAAGGAGGTATCAACCCTGTGCATATCTGTGACTTCTCACGTTCTGTCACCTTAGTTACATTGTTATGCAGTTGCATGTCATTGTTACGATTTTAGTTGTCTACTGTAATCAATCACCTGGTTAGCTACCTTGATAAACTCTTGAGAGGAGGAACATTCTTTTTAAAAGAACAGGAGTACTTGTGGCACCTTAGAGACTCACCAATTTATTTGAGCATAAGCTTTCGTGAGCTACGGCTCACTTCATCGGATGCTATTCTGAAACCATCCTTGTTAAGTTTCAGAGTAACAGCCGTGTTAGTCGGTATTTGCAAAAAGAAAAGGAGTACTAGTGGCACCTTAGAGACTAACCAATTTATTTGAGCATAAGCTTTCGTAGCTCACGAAAAATGCTCAATCATTTGGATTTGACGGGACTTGAGCCATAAATATTTTTATTGTGATTTGAGCAGATGAGTATATTGGTTAACATCTGATGAGGTAGAAATTTTAGTTGGAAATACTTTTGAAAGGCAAGTCTCTTTGTCTCTCTGTAGTGTCTGCTTGAAGGACACTAGATGTACAAGCAGTAACCTAAGATTTTAATTTACTTTGAACAGAGAAAATCCCTGGGTATTTGCAGTGTTCTCTAAGTGTCTGTGTGCCAGTGAAAAGAGCAAACGGCACAAAGACCTGGGGTCCTTTCCTCTGATGCTATGGGCAGAGCAAGAGATGCCAGTAGTGCTAGTCTCCACTCCTTTCTGGGAAAGGAGGCAAGAAGTGAAAACACTTATTTGTTCACTTCAAGAGCAGTATGCATTGGGTGACATGGGCATTGACTAAGAGCATGATGGGGATATCTCTAGCTTTGGATTCTTTGAATAGATATAAAAATTTGTAATGTGTTAATCTGAGGCAAGATTACAGATTAATGTAATCTGTCTTGAATATATTTTTAAAGTAACCGAATCTCACTTTCTCTTTAGAAAACTCCAAGAGATCATAAAAAGGAAAAAAAACCTTTGCATCTGATTTCTGGACTCAACACTATAGGACATCAAAATGTCAGGAGCTTCTGTGAAGGTGGCTGTCCGGGTCAGGCCCTTCAATTCCAGAGAGACCAGCAAAGAATCCAAATGCATCATCCAGATGCAAGGCAACTCAACCAGTAAGTTCATTCTGACCTCCTAATGAAATCTGCCTCGCCCTGTTCCCCTCCTTTGATCAAAGTAAACTGACTATGGTGAACATTACAGCATCTGGAATTACCCTTTTAGGGAAGCTTCTTCCTCTTGCAAGGCTCTTATGGATGACTTCATTATTTTTCTATTTGATTAGAGAAGGCTGAATCCTGGGTATCTTGATTTTTGCGGCAGGTAATGTTAGCTGGTGGTGAACTGAGAGCTCTGGGGGAGGAATATGATGTTGAAGTGAATGTTAGGGCTTGTCCACATGGTTAGAAATCACACCCCCATAGCACAAATTACTCAAAGTGCCCTAATGTTTGTCATTAATTGGTTCATGTGGGCCCTGGTGGTGCACACTAAAGGTTCCTTAGTGTGCTTTAACATAGTACTGTTTGAGTCATTTAATCAAATGAGGTGTTACTTGGAGTTGGGATAGTTTTAGCCTCTGGGACCGTCTTCCCCCTGGGGTTCTCCTTTGTGGTCCGTTGACTGAGGAGGCCCAGAGTTGGTGGGACAGGTAGTTGGTAGACAAAGCGGGAGCTTTTCACAAAATGCAAACTAAAACAAAAACCTAAACCCATCCTTTTTTATGTAGCTTTTAATTTTCAGCCAACTTCCTCTGATACTGACTGCTTTCCTATTCCTTGGGGCAGACAGCCCAACACTACATTATTGGGTAACCAGAAGAAAATATACACCATTTACTTGGATGTTATTTGCTTGTGTTTAGGTGACTGGTAATATTCAGTAACTGGGGCTCTTTCTCCTTTTGAGCTGAGCTTCTCCTTCAGACTGATCCTGCATTGACATGTTAAATCTGTTTGTGACATCTGTCTATTCTTATGATAATGGTTGTGACATCATCAAAAGAGTTGGGCCATGCACAAGACAGCCTTAATCTCAGCACCAATACTTCTAACTACTGGCATGATGGAAGATCTTGGAAAGATGAAATTCAAGTTTTCTGTCTAGTAGACTTGAAATTCCCCCTAAAAACAAAATGAAAACTGGGACTTAAAATATTGTAGATGCAGTTTACTTCCCAATAAGTGTTTTAATGTTTAAATACATACTTTATCTAAAGATTGCCTGCCAGATTACAGCTCAATGCAATTTAGAATGGGAGAACTAAAAGCCCTATCAGATGGCATTTATAATGGGAATGCTACACAGGTATGGAGTTAGAAGACCTTAACTCAAGCCTCTCTTTTAACCCTGAGATGAGGTCTGTGTGGGTTTTTTTGTTTGTTTGTTTTCCCTCCCTTCTTGCTGGGTTGGTATCTTGACAGCAGTAATTTTCAAGTTAAAGGACAGGCTTGAGTTAAGATCTTCCAACTCCAGGTCTGTGTGGAAATGTCTTGCTTATGGTCCAGTGACAAGGGTGTCTGGGTTCCAGCCTAAGTTGATATAACTTACATTGCTCAGGGGTGTGAAAAATCCCCCCCCCCCCCCCCCGTTCCCCCAAACAACACAAATTTTGCACTGTCCACACCAGCACTATGTTGGCAGGAGATGCTCTCCCACTGATATAGCTTCCACTTCTCACTGAGGTGGAGTAATTATGCCAACAGGAGAGCGGTCTTCCATCAGCACAGCATGTCTTCACCAGAAGTGCCACAGCTGTGCTGATGTAGCATTGTAGTGTAGATTTGCCCTGGGTCTCATACAAGTTGGCTGAGATGATCAGGTTTAAATGACCAAGGCCATCTAAAGACTGGGGGAAGGGAGTCTTAAATTGCAATGGCTCTGGAGTCATTGCAGTTTGAATCGGGGGTGGGGGGGAAAGAGAATTAGCTTTCATTCTTCACAGTAGAAGGAAAATATGTCAGGAATCTAGAGGGGTGGGGGAAAAGGAGTTTTCTTAAATGAAAAGAACAGGTTTTCAAGATGATAAAATGTGGGGAAAAGAAATGGGAGGGAGGGAATGACATGTCTTGCTGCGTTTACTCACTAAAGAGTCTATAGGAGGCTTTGGTCTGACCGTATCCATTTTAAAGTTAGGATTTTCCTCTTGTGTGCAGATGGCCTAGACATTAGATCTGTGGACACAGATTTAGGACTTCTGGGTTCTATTCCTGGCTGTCATTGACTCATTTTGACTTTGTGCAAGTCACTTAACCTGGCCAAGACTGCTTACACTGACATAAAATAATTGTAAAAGTTAGGCTTGGCCTGTACTGTCTTAAAAAATGAATTCAGAAAAGGGCATAAGCTTAGTTTAAGCTCCAATTTCTCTCTGGCTAGTATCCAAAGAAGAGCTCTGTGTAAGCTTGAAAGCTTCTCTCTCACCAGCAGAAGTTGGTCCAATAAAAACTACTATCCCACACATCTTGTCTCTTTAGGGACTGAAGAATGCCATACAAGTCCTGTAGTTTTGGTAAGAATCTCTCCTGGTACCTGAATTTTGAACATACAGTAATAGAACCTCAGTAATGAACACTTTAGGAATGCAGGTTGTTTGTAACTCTGAACAAAACGTTATGGTGGTTCTTTCAAAAGTTAATACAGCTCTGAAATTTTATTATGCAGAAGAAAAATGCTGTTTCTAACCATCTTTATTTAAATGAAACAAGCACAGGAACAGTTTCCATACTTGTCAAATCTTTTTTTAAACTTTCCTTTTATTTTTTTAGTAGTTTACACTTAACACAGTACTGTACTGTATTTGCTTTTTTTTGGTCTCTGCTGCTGCCAAATTGCATTCTTCCAGTTTCAAATGTGGTGTGTTATTGACTGGTCAGTTCGTAACTCTGAGGTTCTCCTGTATTTCTCACATGGTCCCTCCCTACTTATGCTAGTTGGGCAAGCCAGTGATAGGCTGTACAATTTAAATTGTGTTCAAGCTTGATTTTTAAACATCTCATTATGGTGTAGACAGGAGTCTATCTAAGGGCTTGTCTACACTGATACTTTACAGCTCTGCAACTTTCTCACTCAGGGGTGTGAAAAAACACCCCCCTGAGCACAGCAAGTTACAGTGCTGTAAAGCGCCAGTGTAAACAGGGCCCCAGTGCTGGGAGCCGCGCTCCCAGTGCTCTAGGCTAATCCCCTCGTGGAGGTGGAGTACGAGGAACGCTGGGAGAGCTCTCTCCCAGTGCTGGCACGCGACTACACTCGCACTTCAAAGCACTGCTGCGGGAGCGCTCCCGCGGCAGCACTTTGAAGTTTCGAGTGTAGCCATGCCCAAAACGTTGTAATTGCAACCAGGGTTGTTCTTTGCTATAGTGCCTTTGTAACTGCAGGGTTTATAGGCTGGCTTCTTTGGCTGTTAAACTTTCTGCCAGTCAGTGCCCAGCAGTGTTGTTGGGGTTGCTATCGAGCGAGAGAATCCCAGTGAAATTAAGTGTAACCTCATGGGCAGCGGGTGAACCCCAGGCTCGGGGAGGCTAGCCCCTTACCTGGATCATCTCTTCTGCTCGAAGCCCCACCCCTGCTGCAGGAACACAGAGTTCCCCATTGGTCACAGCAGCCAGTCTCCCGCCTCCAACCCTCCCGGGGCCAGGAGTGGCACCTCTCTCCTGGCCGGCTGCAGCAGGTCCATGCTGGAGCCGGCGGGGAGGCAACCTTCTCCCCTGGCCGTGGCCCTGAGCCCCTGTGTGGGGCGTAATAGGCAGCTGCGTGGCCGGGCAGCTTAGAGGGAATTTAGATCCACAGTAGGAGTTGTATTAGTATAACTATCTTAGTACCCTCTCCTCTCCCACCCCCAAAATATCACACCTCTATCTGAAAGCTATAATAAATCTTCAAGTAGTGGATTGGGAGAACATGTGATGTGGTGGTGTTTCTTGACCAAGTTCTTTAGAACATATGGCTTGTCATATGTTTCTCTTAATATGAATTTGAGTCATGTAGGGTGGCGTGAATGAGCTTGTCACAAGTCAGTGATCTTGGTGTAAGAGGCAAACAAAAGCACTGGAAATAAGAAAAAATTCCAACTATGAAAAGTCAAGTTTTAGATGTGATAGCTTGAATGCCTGCTTGAAAATATCATTTCAAAAGCATCCAAAATTTTTTTAGAAAGGGGATGCTAATAGTTCAGACCCCAAAATTAATTCATACAATAAGTCTTTACAAAATACAGCATGCGCAAATATGTTCACAAAATATTTTAAAAAGTCAATGAAAGTATTTGGTATTTATTCTGTTCTTGATTCAGTGTTGGAAATGCAATTACACTGTGCTAATACATGTAAAACAAAAAACGGGTTCTCTTGTTTTAGTTTCAGTTGAGTTTCACAGTTCAGGCTGAGTGAATTTAAGTAAATAGCATAAATAGTGAAAAACAAACTGTTTGTAAAATGTTTCTGTAAAGTTGCTAAAAACACAAGTAACAGACCTTTTAAAAAAAATACTGCCCTCTAATTTATAGAGGTAACTGAGTCTCCAATTTTAAAAGGCTTTTGATACGCATTCATAGTACAAATGACACAAATATGAAAATGTAGAGGAAGCATGCTTCACTTGGTAGGGCACTATCTGGGGATCAGACTTGGGCTCTATTCTCAGTTCAGCCACTGACCTGCTCTGACTCTAGGTAAGTCACTTTAACTCTGTGCCTCTTTTGTGGTGTTAATTAAGATTGCAAACACTTGGGGGTAGGAATTGTTTTACTGTCCTGTGTTTGTACAGTGATTCGCTTAATAGTACCCCAGTCAACCTTGGTTAGGGCTTATAGGTTTAAATAATAAAAATGCTGGTAGTCATCCCAATTGGTCCCTTCAAACATATATTTTAAAATGCCAAAATAGCTTGTTTCATACTAGGGACTTGAACCTATGATGTTTAATTAAAGAACTTCAAATAATTGAGGGCAGGGGAATGGCTTTTTTAAATTTTCAAATGAGTAAACTGGTTTCTATTTTGCTTTCTAGAAACTTCTGAGCAACTTAAATAAACTTTGGACCTGAGACCTTGTCTAGTAAGTTCTGTTCTAGGGTCAGCGTTAGAGCAGTATGTTAAACCATTGGAAAGCTGATATTAAGCATTTCCATTATAATTATAAAGGTGGATAATAACTCCTATTATACCTACAAATGTTATGTGAATTTATAGAAATCACTTCACCAACCAGTGAAAGAACGATTCCATGGCAATTACTTAACAGCACATAGCAAAACTATGCAATAGGTACAGACAAAGAATACTATATCCACCTAAAGCTGTAAGATGCTGAGGATGATATACTTACTTAAAATCCCTCAGCACTTTCTGCAAGAGTATCATGAGTAGCCAAGATTAAGTTCTGAAAAGGGTAGGTAGAAAGTACCATGGGAATTTTCAAATCAATTCTGTGAACATATTTATTAAATGCATTTTCTGTAGCTGTGTATTGAGTTTTCTCTCTTAATATGCTAGCCTATAGTGTAAATTTTGTTTGGCCCTGGTGATGCACAGAGACTGCAGGAATAGCAGTCAACACAAGTATAATACTGTGTATTTAAGGAGTTGTCTGAACGAATCATCTTTTCAGAACTGAAATATGTTCTAGAAAGACTGAAATCCTGCAGTCCAGCTGAAGTCATGTGCTCACTGCATTAAGGGATTGGTACATTGGCAGCAAGCCTGAGCTGCTTGTTGAGATCATAGTTGATTGCAGATGGTATGCAGCTGAATGTTACTGCCATAAGGTCTTTGGAAATGGAAGAGGAGAATAGAGAAATTGTTGGAGATGTTCATAGGCATGGAGAACTGAGAAGTTACAAAACAGTACTGTTTAGGCACTTAATTTAAAAAAGCAGGAGGGTTCAGGTCAGGGCCAAAATAGTGTGTGTGTGTTTGTTTTTTTTGTTTTTTGTTTTTTGGTGCTTGGATCTTCATTGGCTGGAATGAGCCTGGAACTCAGTGAATTAAAGGAAGTTCTAACTTCTTCCTTGGGTCTGATGATTTGGTGTTAATATTGAAGAACGAAAATTAAGACTTTGAAATATTTGCAAAAACCATCTTAGTATGGAAAGTTTGATTTGAAGCCTGCTGCATTCTACTTCAGAAATTGCTACATTTTAGTGATGAGTATGTGAAATGACCCCTGCATGTAATGCATGGAAAGAAAGGCATGCTCTACATCTAATAGTCATTATTTTTACAGTGGTTATAGAGATCTGTCAAATGTAAATATACTGAGATTTTCCTTCTTGGTTTATTGGATTTGCAAGCTCAACTCTTATGTATTTAAGAAGCTCAGTGTTGCTCTACTTCAGTGGAAATGATTGGGTAATCTCTCTGTCCAGACACTTGAGAGAGACATAAGGCCAGGTTTCTGAATGACAAAAGAATATGGTTGAAGCCAGGTTTCAGCAGTGGCTGAAGCTGGAAGAGAGAAGACCCCATTTAAATACACATTCAGCTAGCAAAGAATGCAATTATTGCTTTTAAAATTGTAAATATTAATACACCAACACATCCCTTTTCTTAAGTCAATATGAAGAGAATGTTAGTCAAATACCTGCAAGTGAAAGAACCACAAAGAACTCCACTCCCAAATTAGCTGCTGGCTGGAATAGCAGCAGTTTTTTTTAAAAAAGAGTTTTAGACACTTTTGTTGTCATTTAGTATCAGATTCATTTTAAAAAAAAAAAAAAACCACCACCAAAAAGATGGTTTTCTGG
Source organism: Natator depressus (assembly GCF_965152275.1). NCBI lineage: Eukaryota > Metazoa > Chordata > Testudines > Cheloniidae > Natator > Natator depressus. The sequence goes on along the minus strand of NC_134251.1, from coordinate 12,706,478 downwards.
GATTAAAAAATTGAACAAAAACTAAACAATCATTGTGTTTTGTTTTTTTTTTGCAGCTTTCCTGGCTGACATACAGCAGCTTTTTACTACTCCTAGGAAATTTTTTTTTTTTTTTGGCTGGGTACAGTTAGGTACACATGCACAGCACACCTGATTGTTAGCTAGATGAGAAGGAAACTGACAACATGTAACGCTCAGGCCTGGGCTACACGAGGGAGGGGTTCAAACTAAGATACGCAACTTCGACTTCAGCTACACAAATAGCGCAGGTGAAGTATCTTAGTTCGACTTACCTGGCCGTCCTCATGGCGGCCCGACAACCACGGTAGCTCCCCATCGACTCTGCTTAGTCCTCCTGCCAAGGTGAAGTACCGGCGTCGATTTGGGGATCAATTTATTGATCACTACCCGCCGATCTGGACAATCCCTAAACGTTGACTACTGCTTGCACAGTTGACCACCCCCTTGAAATGGTCACATTCCACAAAGCTCTGCTTTAGGCTTCAAGGCTTAACCCCTTGGGTTCATTCTGCAGTTTTTTCATTCTGCAGTTTTTTCTTTCACAAAGTTGGACTGTGGTCATGAAAACTTGCCTGTTCTATAACCATTCAGCCAGGTGATCATTTGTATTGAGATCGTGTTTTCTGCATATGGGGCATCATCTTCAGTTAGCCTTCTGCTTGCATTTTCTATATTTTCATTCCCTCCCTCTGTCATTCTACCATGTGCTCTTAAAATCTATTTCTACACCAAAACGTTTTAAAATGGCATAACAAGTTTACCACGAACCTGAAGTAACTAACATTCCTTTAAGTGTAAACATTTCTGCTGTATTGGTAGCATGCTGTATGGCACACTGTCACGTGATTTCGGTAAGCCCTCCAAACAAATGCTTCAGGAAACATAATGGAGTTAGTGGATTGTCATTTTTTGAGTTAGGTGCATCTGTTGCTTAGCAGAGTGCTGCTTTGGGATAGGCAATGGGTACTGTGATGAGTCGGCATGAGGTGAACTGATGCATGTATCCCCAGGGATATGACTTGTGGCATTGACTATGGTTTAAGTAGCTGCTATTTGGAGTGTGGGGCTGAGGAGTTGGGATTGATATTCATTGAAAGATTGGTAGAATAAAGGAATCTGATCAATAATTCTCCCAGTAGCTACACTAGATAAATTGACTGGGATGTTTTTTAAATTTTGCCCACTGTTGATTTGGAACATCTTATGGTTGTGGAAACTAGTATCCTCCACCGTAGTAACTTAGTTGCAAATAAAAATTTGACTAGTAGCTCTGAAGATGTTTGTTAGCTTCTTCTCCCTTATTGTGACAGTGATCTGAATTTAGGTCTATTTTTGTAAATAGAGAAAACTACAATATATTTAGTGGAGTGTTTTTTTTTTTTTAAAGCCCCAAAAACCTAACCAACTAAACCTAAAAATCAGATAGTATTCTTCCTCCCTAATAGCATTATAAAACCTGAGGTTGGATATGAGTGACCTGATGCCAAAGCCTAATAAATTTAGGCTCTCCCAAGCTACTTTGTATGATTTTATTTAAGTGTTAGGGCATGGCTACACTGGAAACTTCAAAGCGCTGTTGTGGGAACGCTCCTGCAGCAGCGCTTTGAAGTGCGAGTGTGGTCGCTCGCGAACGCTTCTGGTAACCCACCTCCAGGAAGGAATTAGCTCCGAGCGCTGGGAACATGGCTCCCAGCGCTCGGAATCTGTTTACACTAGCGCTTTAAAGTACTCTGACTTGCTGCGCTCAGGGGGATGATTTTTCGCTGCCCTGAGCCAGCAAGTTAGAGCGCTATAAAATGTTAATGTAGCCAAGCCCTTAGTCTAATTGAAATAGTTGGGTCTGAATTTGTGGTGAGACCAGTGCTGCTTGGCAGAGACTGGCTTTTATCTACACTAGGATCAAGGTCACTTAGGTAGGAGGGACATAGGGGAGTTTATATAACTGCTGCTTGTCCTTTCTCTAGTCTTGGGAGGGGCAGAAAGAGGAAACGGAAGACTTGGGGCTTGTCTACAGTTAAAGCTGCTGTGGTGCCACTGTGTTTCAGTGAAGACACTACTTATACTGATGGGCTTGAGCTTCTCGCACTGGTATAGGTAATCTTCTCGCTTGAGAGGGGGTAGCTAGATTGATGGAATTCTCCCACCAACCTCGTGCTGTCTGCACTAGACATTGGGTTGTTCTAACTGCATCATTCAGGGGTGTGGCTTTTTCATGCCTGTGAGTGACGTAGTTATGCCGACCTAATTTCCTAGTGTAGATCAGGCCTTGATTGTAACTTGTCTGTCCCAATAATCCCATGAGCCCAAGCTTTGCAATCAACATTTCCTGCTTTTTTCTCTTAAAAGAATTGTGTGGTTTTGGCAGCCAGGAGAGACTAGAATAGGTGGAAGTGTCCACTTTTTTATAAACTAGTACCATTCTTGATGACGCCTCTCTTCTGAAATGTAGAATTTGTGGATGTCAGTAGTAAAGCTGGCAGTATCCCATCAGTGTGACATGACATGCCTGCCAGGAAATGTTGGCGCTCAAGACATTTTTCCTCTTTGTTTTTTCTCTTAGGCAATCTGAATCTCAAGTTGATTTTTTTTCCTACTTCCACCGATTTTTTTTTTTTAATATTTGTACTACTTTGGTGGACCTTGGTGTAATGAAATGTAAATATGGTGATCAGAAAACTTCAGAGCATTGAAACCTGGTGATGCCTTAGGATAGCATTTCCTTGAACCATTGGCCAGTTTGGCAAGTGAAGAGCTCAAGGTGTGGCACATTGTAGCTGTACCTAGGAACTCATCTCCCTGCTTGAGATGTGAAGGTTATATTTAGATCGTTGTGAATAATAATACTAGGAGTCAATTGGGCTCTGATGTGCCAACTTCATTCTTCTGTGTAACTTTACAGTGCTCAAGCATCCTCTGTGGTTAGAACGTATACTGAGATTCTGGAATCCTTGTTTTGTTCCCAATGCTGCAGATGTGTTGCTCTATGACCTTGGGCAAGTCACTTAAACAAGTGGATAGTTATCTATAAAATGGGTGTAATACTTCTACCTCAAAAGCTTGTTTTGAGGTTTAATGCTTGTTTGTCTTAACTTTTTTTAGCAAATAACTCTGTAATGAGGTTTAGTGAAATCCAGAAATATTTCGTTGGCTGAGGAACTGATGTCCCATCTTTCTTCTGTACTTTACAGTGGGGCAAACAAGGAACTTCCGTGGTTGATACACTATTTTCATTTGTTTTGTGCTGTCACAGTTCAATGGCATACACCTACATGGTCCATGTCAGGGAAAGAGGCATAGAATAGGGTTTTAAAGGAAGTTATTAAAAAAAAAAAAAAAAAAAGAGCTTGTATTATGGGCTGAGCCAAAATCCTTTGCTAGTTTGTTTAAAAAAAAACCAAACCTGTCTTTTCTTTAAAGCCCTCTTGTCTGTTTTATTGGAAGATGAGAGGAGATTCTTTGCATAAGAATAATTCTTAGGTGAGCTTTTAAGGATTTCCAAATCATTTGATTTTCTGTAAAAGCACTAGACTGAGAGGCGAAGTCACCTGATTTCTCTCCTGGCCGCCTCCATCTGTAAAATTAATATTTGAATATCTCATAATTGTGTAGATGTTTCTAAAATGTGTTGTGATGCTCCCATGACAGGCATTATAGAAGTGTTATCAGAATGGTGTGTGGGCGGGGGGGAAGATAAATTGATTCTCCTGTTTTGGGATACATAGGTGTCTTCAACTTTTGAAAGCATCTTGAATCAGTAAATAGGACAAAATTATAGCAAAGCTAAGTGTCCCAAAGATCAGGGAATGACTCACCAGCCACCACCTACTGCTTTGTTGAAAATGCATCAGCAAGAAAGCAGCACAAGCTGGCCTCAAACAAGGAACAGTCAGTAATTGCCATGTAAAAAGAGGGAGTCCTCTTTGACTGATGCTAGATGATGAATCAGTCTCATTTTATTTTAAGTTATTGTATAATGACTGTGGTTGGGGAGGGGGAAGTTATCAGAAAAGCAGGTGTCTTGTGTATCCAGCACTTTTAATGTCACTTTAACATAATTTTAAAATGCTGTTTTTGTTAATTTTTAAGTGAATTCCAGTTTCCAAATGCAACTTGACACAAATCATGAGTCAAAAATTAATCTCTAGTAAATGAATTTGTTCAGTTTCCTAATGTAATGCAAAAATATAAAAATTAAGAATCTGAATAAATGTATGGTAATCTATAGATTGGTTACATTATATCTAAACATATTTATCCTCCTGGTTAGCAAAAGTACCAAATTTAATGTAGAGGTTATATTTAGTTTAAAATTAACATTTTAACGGTTACCAACCAATGAAAAGCCACCTTTCTTTAGGAAAATAAGTACAAATGCAAAACAGGATTGAAATTTATTAATTAAGTCAAGGTTTCCTACTTGCTGATTTAAATGATTTAAAATTGGTGATTGAAATCAGTCTACCCCATTATGTCCTGTTAGCTCAGCCTTTATCCATTTCTAAAGACCACAATATCTTTTGGGGAGATGGAGTCAAAAGTGAAAGGTAAAAATGATTTCCTTAATAGCTGGCTAATGATTTTATTGTATGTCTTACAGATGTTTGGAGGTAGCTAAGTACATAAAATATGTATTTAGCTTCTGAGATATTAGTACATCTGAACTGTTCAAGGGACAAAACTGGAGGTCTGGACAGGGATTTAATCAAGATTGCTGAACAGTTAGGATGATATGGTTCAAGTAACTAGCTCCCACTGGAGGCAAAGTCTGCTGGCATGGTATTTTCCCAAAACGCCAGCTGCAGAGATGGTATTTATAGCAACTGGATCTGCAAGAGCAGCTGAGGATGAGACTGCTTTCCAGCAGCTTCTGTGGGCAAACATTTGCCTAGCATTGATACTATTCTGCATCACTCCCTCCCCCACCCAGTCTTCCTCACAATGCAGGGATGGAATTCCTCATGTGGGGAGTGGATCTTGTTGAATTCTAGTTGGAGCTGTTCTTAGTCTGTATCTGCAAAAAGAAAAAGAGTACTTGTGGCACCTTAGAGACTAACAAATCATATGCTCAAATAAATTGGTTAGTCTCTAAGGTGCCACAAGTACTCCTTTTCTTTTTGCAGATACAGACTAACACGGCTGCTACTCTGAAACCAGTCTGTATTTGGTTTCCTTTCTTTCTGATGGGTTGAAAAATGCAAACAATGTCTTGATTGAAAGCAAACTCTATTTTACAGGCTGGAAGTGTCCATGTCCCTGCATTTGGCTCTTGTAATATTAACTCTGGTTTTTCAAGCCTTTCTCTCTCATATTAAAAACGAGGTAGCCAAATCTCTTTAATTGATGTTGCATTGTATCTGTAAGAGAGAGAGCCTGTACTAAACAGGAGGAGTGTGTGTGGTCTTAATCATGTTCCAATTCATAGGAGTCTCATTCCACCCTGCTCTCAGTAAGAAACTTGTTTCCATTGTTGCTATCTGCTCTGAGGGTGTGAATCTGCATTTTCCAAAAAGACTTGCATTTTGTCTTTAACATTGGTTTAGTCTTCTGGGTCTGATGCTGAGGGCCCCCAAATCTCTCCCTAATCTGTCCCAACTACATTGGCTACATAGGCATGTAAACAATACTATGTTTTACTTCAGCAGTCCTCTTAATATGGAGCGAGGTGGAGTGGAAAAGGCTCATTCAGATTCCATTTCTTTACGTGTATCTGAATTTTAAACCTGCTGGTAACATCATTTTCCTAAAAGATTGTCAACACTAGCATTCTCTTTTCCCTGCCCCCCCACCCCAAACAAAATCTCTAAACATTGCTCTACCCATGATGCAGTTCACTTGAGGTTATTTAAAAATGTCAGCTAACCCTAAGTAAATATAAATGGCCGTGGTAAAAATACCTGTGCTTTTGTCTAGGCTAGTGCTTCCACCATTGCTCTACCACCAGTGGGAGACTTAGCCTGTGTGAGGACTGATTGGTGAAGTAGGAACTCTGAGCAAAGCTCTTAGTCTTTCCCTAAGAATGTGTGTGCTTCCAGTTCTGGTAGATATGGAAGGAGCAGCAGCATGAATGTCTGAATTTATTTTAATCCATTATTTACAAAAGGAACCTGCCTGGAATCAGATGACAGGAGGCTTACTGAATGGCACAAAAGATAGAAAATCAACTTCCCAAACTGCACATATCCTTTTTGCCTCTTACAAGCCTTTTAAAAAAAAAAAAAAAATCCAGCAATTGATGGAGTCCCTGCTGGATTTTTAATCTCTCAATCCATTTCCCCGCCCGAATGTATGTCTCATAATCCAGGGATTGAGCCCCAGTTAGTTCCATCTGCTGGTTCTTATTTGAAGGGCAAACTGGAGTTAGCTAATTCTTCACTGGAGTGAATATATAGAGTGAACAACATGTCTCTTGGTATGATGCCCTGTAACCTGTCTGATCACTAATGGGGGGTGAAGATGCCAAATGTGTGTACTTCAAATGAGATGAGGAACATAGTAAGTGATGGCTTCTCTTCTTTTATGTGCTGCCCCCACCCCTCAGTCAGTCAGTCTTCCTGTGAAAACATCCCTTCTTTGTACAGCATTCCAGAGATTTTTTTTTTCAGTGAGAGCTATTCATGGGTCCACATAATGGGTTACCCCGGACTCTCTGAGGACTGTGGCTGTCTGACTTTAAAATAAGCGAGATTCATGTCAGCTATCTCTTGTGCTCCTTCATCCAGTGGTGACTGTAGGAATGAGTAGAGCCCTATCCGCAAATGTGGTCTACAGATATCCACAGATTTGCAGGGCTCTAGGTATGAGTACATGTTTATGAGAGTAAATTTTACTCTTTGAACATGAGGTTCTGCAAGGGTTGTGTGAAGTAGAAGATAAATATATATTTTATTAAAATACACAATGAAAAATTCAGGTGTATGTGATTGCTGTTCAGATGCAATAGCTACTTGGTTTCTTAAATTCAGAATATCCAGGGATTAAGTTGGTCCACTAACTTTGAAAGGCTGCAACTTTATCTACTTTCTACATCAAAATGGTGGAGCAGACTGAGTAGATGGGGATAGTAAGAAAACTGTTGTGGTGATTGAGTGGTGCTGCAGAGGATGGTCTGTAAAAGTGTCTGATTCCAAGGAACAGGAGTTATCTGTTGAAGTGCTCAAGAATAGTTACAATTAAGCATCTTCCAAACAAATAAGGCTGCCAGTGCTTCCCTAGCACATCCAAGCTAATTCCTCCCCACCCCTTGATCTGCTGCTGCAGCTGCTGCACCTCGGTTCTAGTCAGGCATCCCTCGTTATACTTGACACTGGCTTTTCCTGCACAAAGACTGACAGGTCAAACTGTGTGTGGGTTTTCATCCCTTTGTAAGCCAAGGCTGCTTTGTGGACCCTCTGTCCTATTATGAAGTCCTCTTCTGTAGTTATCAGTACACTTCAGCTGCATCTCAAAGCAAAGAAATGGTGAGGAGAAAAACCTTTTGTCAGTTGTATTGCATTAGCTGGCTGTGTCAGTCATCAGCTGGACTGGGGAGCAAGGCTGGTATTGCTCTTTTGTTTTGTAGGTGATTGTGGAAACAAAGGTTATATAACTATCATCCTGTGTTCATGGCTAATGATCTGTAGGTCATTTTCTAGCTTGTTCTTGCCCCAGGAGCTCTCCAGTTGCATAATCACATACTTTTCTTTTTAGAATGGACCCTAAGAATGTGAAACTAACCTTTCTAAAGCCAGGGTGCCCACTTCTGACTTTTGAGAGTCAGACTGCTATTACAGGGACCATGGCTATGAGCTGCATTTTAGGACTCTGACTGCATTTGGTTTTTGGACCACACATTGGGAGTCTTAAATATTTAATAACCTTCCTTCCTCCAGAAAAAAAATACAAAACATAATGTTCCCATACTTGAATTTCAGTGTACAGTATTTAGTTCAGCTTTTGACATTTCTTTATAGAAGGTGTAACAAACCCATTCTATGAATGGGGGACCAGTTATGCTTTTAATTCTGGTTTGTGGAAAAAAAAACAAGAGGAGGGCTGAATACTTCCATCATTTTCAGAGAATGATCCACTGTGAAATGGGAGGGTTTGAACAAAGGTCAAGGGTAACATATGGCCTTTGTTACAACTAAACTTCCCATTAAAATGTTGCATTCATTATCACTTATTAGGTGGAATAATGTTTTAGGGCGGTTTGTCTTCCCCTTCGGTTATTGGCATATGTAAGTAATTTGTGTACATGGATGCAGTAGGGAGTACACAAAGCAGGCATACAATTATGTGCTCCCATTTATTTGAAAATCTGGTCCTATAGGTTTCAAAGCATGCAGAAAAATAGCGTGTGCAGGTAACACTTCCTGGAGCTGTTTCAGACTAAGACAGCACTTTATGGCTCATCTTCACAACCATAAGGGATAGAAACTTTTTAAATGAAAGTTTACTTTCTACAGAATCTGAATCTGCCTGGGGTGAGACACCTCAAGTGCAATGGGAGGTTCTACACCGTTGCCCTCCAGTTTTTTGCAATCCAAACTGTATAACATTATATAAGTTTCATAAGGAATTAAAAATTCATTCTCCAAGCTGAAAAACTGAAAATGTGTAGCTTGTCTTTTAACAGAAGTAAAAAGAAAAGGAGTACTTGTGGCACCTTAGAGACTAACCAATTTATTTGAGCATAAGCTTTCAAATGCTTCCTATGAAGTTGCATCCGATGAAGTGAGCTGTAGCTCACGAAAGCTTATGCTCAAATAAATTGGTTAGTCTCGAAGGTGCCACAAGTACTCCTTTTCTTTTTGCGAATACAGACTAACACGGCTGTTGCTCTGAAACTTAACAGAAGTATTTATCCAATATTGGAGTTTGTAAAATTAAAATACATAAATCATTTAAAAGAACCAAAATGGACCCCAATGCAAGTCATCAAGCTGGACAGAGCATAAACTTAATATCCCACCCTTCCCATGCCTCCCTCTCCACCTTTTAATTCCCGAGAAAAGAGGTGGACCTTACCGTGTGGTCTCAATACACAAGTAAGGGCATTTGTTAAATGGTTTCTAACATGACCGTATCCCCATAAGTGTTAGTTTGGGTTTCTTCAGTGATCACAGAAGTATCTGTAACAATCTTTTTGGAAGTTAAAACTACTTTTCCCCTACTCTCTACTTCTAGAGTACTTCTCCATTAGAGGAGAAGTATTAGTTTCCCTTTAAAATAGTAATACTGGCTTTATAAGAGGATACTGTGTTTTTAAGTATCTCTTTAGTTACCCCTACTTAAAATCTAGGATCTGGAACACGTGAAAATTACTCTGAAGGTAGCAGAAAGGTTCTACATGACATGATAAGAAATTGACTCTAGCTTCAGAAAGGGTCCTGGAAAAGGGATTGGGTTTCTCAAACTGGCTGTTTAGGTTAACTCAGTGTTCAAAGTTACTGCAGTACCACTCTCATGAAAACTAAATATAGCTGCAACACAAAAACCTTTGTGTCAGTTTGCAAACAGAACAGTTAATTGCCACACTGGGCCTTTGAAATAGCAGATAAACAAGTTTATTCTGTAAAATAACAAGGCCAGTAATGTGGGCCCTGATGTGATTGTCTGCCTTATTGCCATTCTCATTTCCTAGGTCTTGGTTCTTAAACCGTTAATCTGTGTAGGATGCAGTGAAGCAGCACTGGAGCAGTAAGTCATGGGTAGGAAATGGGACAGTTGCATAGATCATGACTCTCTAATGTCTCCTCCTGACCTTACATGGATTGCAAAAAAATAAATAAATAAATAAAAGGCTTTTAATGTTGAATGGGATTTTTGGGGGGCCGCGGGGGGGGGGGGCGTGTGTGGAGTTGATTCTCCAGTTTTTTAATTCTAGCATGTTTTTTCATTTTTTCCAGTGAAAGTACAGCTTTCCAGTTATTCACAAAAATGTCAAGTGTTGCCAACAGTGTCACATTACTGCATGATCATGGATTCTTTTAGGTTGGTTCTTACTGTTGTGCAGTTGTCTGCACTATCAGATTCTAGACTGAGATTTATCTGTTCAAAGAAATATTACTTATTTTCTCCAGAAGCCCTAGCCAGCGTCCTTCATAAATGGCCAGATTCCATCCATCTACCTATCCCGTAAAGGTATCAGTTGGTGTGTGCTGTATGATGCCTAAGTAGTTCTACGTGGCACTTTCTTAAAACAATATTCCTAATTCTTAGCTGCCTTGCTGTCTCTTGTCAGGTGTTTGACTTCAGAAAACCTCTTACCTGCATCAGTCATGACTGAAAGTTGTCATCTAATGACTGCTTGCTGTCTTACATGAAGTTGGTGTCAGTTCAGTTCTAATGAGCTGATGTTCACATCCCACAAAATTGCTTTTACAATTGGGGCCCTCTTGTTTCCAGCCTTAGTAGAGAGATTGAGGATTGACTAGCTAATAGTGACTGAATTCCACTCTTATCCTTGGAGACAGTACATCAAGTGCAAGTTGGAAACAAACAGATGGAACTATGTCAGAAGTTTGCACTATATCTGCAGGTACCATACTTGTTCTCTGGATGGAAGCCTTCAGTTTCCTGAACTATAAATAATGACACCCTTAATGAGCAGAGAATTGAGTCAAAATACTTGGTTTCAGAGTAGCAGCTGTGTTAGTCTGTATCCACAAAAAGAATAAGAGTACTTGTGGCACCTTAGAGACTAACAAATTTATTAGAGCATAAGCTTTCGTGGGCTACAGCCCACTTCATCAGATGCATGTGGGCTGTAGACCACGAAAGCTTATGCTCTAATAAATTTGTTAGCCTCTAAGGTGCCACAAGTACTCCTGTTCTTTTTTCAAAATACTTTTACTGTTCTGTGAATTGAAACACTCAGCTTTCATTTTCCATCATTAATAGACTTCAACTGTACTGAACTTCCCTGTAAGTGTTCTGTATTCATTTTAATGTTGTTGGACATTGTTTCAACCAAAATTTCTTGCTGTGCCATCCTGGGGCTAAAGGATCCGCATGGGGCGGATGTATTCAGCACCTCAGGATGCAGTATTGAGGGCAGTACGTCAGTTGCTGCTTCAAACAAACACTTAACCTTTTGATTTGGTTTCTTTAGCAAAACGCTCTAGCCTGTTGCCATAGAAATACTGAGGTGAAAATCTTTAGTTACCAAGGTCCTTAGTAGGCTTGGAGATGAGTCAGGTTGCAGCTTCAGGAGATGGTCCTATTTGCATTGTCTAACATACATCAAGAAATGCTCTTGTTGCTTTTAAATGATCAGTAGTGGTGTGGTGCTGCTTGTCTCACAGCAAAATATCTTGTATGGGGGGGAGGTGAGGTAGATAGATTTAATGTCTCCTACAGAATCCAGAGTAAACATTCCTTTTGGGGTTAAGTGTTTAACCCTCTGAAAGGAGACTGGCTATTAGTTTCACTAGCAAAAGCAATTTTCTCCTCTTTTTTTGTATGGAACAGAATAGCAAGGACAGCTCAGTCTTGCCCTAGTACTCTCTCCTCGCTCCCCTCCACTCCCTCCCCCCCCAACCTGGCTACTGCACAGTCAGTGTTGCCAAGACACAGCTCTGATGTGGGGGTGCTTAACTACTAAAACTCAGCCAGAAATTTACCATGCAGTTCAGTCGTGCAATGTAGATTAAACCAAATTGTGCTAAATCCCTAGAACAGTCTCCCCAGACGGTAGATTTTTATAATGTAGACAGGTCCATAAATGGGACAGCCTATTTGGTATCGTTATTCATTATTCCATGAGATATTTGTAGTGTGTGAAATGTAATACAGTTGATGGCGATCATAGTGTTTTTAAACAAACCTGTTGAAAGTAAGTCTTGTTATTTAAAAGTAGGGAGGAAGGGGGCACAGGCTGATGTCAAGGTGTAGATATACACCGGACCCTCACTAGAACATGTCTATATAGCGCGAATTCACATACACCGTGATTGCAGCCATGGATCCCAAATTTAATTGCAAATAATTTTCATGTGGTCCCCGTTATAACACTGTACCGTGCATGGATCCTAAATCCCGCGTTCTAGCAAGGGTCCGGTGTAATTGTGCTCTGTGTCCCACAGCAAAGGGCCCACCCAAACTTCGAGTCAAACTCACAACAGCAAGATCCCTAAAAGGTGGGTGGCATGAGTGCAGTACCTTTTAGTATAAGGCTTGAGATGGTTACTTATAAACTATTTAGGACAGGGATTTTTCATGTTATATCTAGTGCCATTGCAGCAACAGTCCTAACCTCAATATCCATATCTTTTTAAATATGGGAATTTTGAAGCCTCTTCCTTAAGAGGGACACTAGCACCTGCTTTCTTGTCTTGGCTGTCATTAAATATCTTTTAAAGAGATGCATTAAGTGAGATGCCTTATGATAAATTTTAGATGGCTTTATCTCAGCAGTTAATATGGCAAAATTAGCTTTGGGGAATACTAGAGTGATTATTTTAGGACTTGCATCTGCCATGGAGATTGGTATTTTCATCTGCCTGGGTTTTAAGGAGTTCTGTTCCAAGTGCCAGAACAAGCTGGGAAATGCTAAACCTATTTACGAGGATTATAGGACTCTTTTATGTTGTTGCTTGCAAGGTGGATTTGATTTAAATCACTAGTCAGGAAGACTCGATTTAATCATGGATTTCGACATAAGTGCATTCTTGTTGGGTTGTTATAACCTTAATACATATTCTTCACAACCCAGAGATAGATGTAGGTTTCATTTTTAGAAGGTACACACTATACATTTTTCAAGTGATTGATTTATTTTGAAAACTTTTCAGATTAGTTTTATAGCTATATCAGAAAATGAATGATTGGTTATTTCGTTAACCAAAGATAATTGAAGCAGATATTTATGAAGTCATTGGGAGGTGAACTGTCTCCAGTTCAATAGGTTAATCATTAATATTTGGAGGATTTTCTTGCCATGCTGTATTAAGAGAACATCACCAGATAGACATTTAAATTGTTTTATTTAATGAAAACAACCTTGTGTATTCTGGATTTTTTTCTTCAACAGCAAACATATAATATTTTAACAAAACAAGCATATGAATTTTTGAATTTAGTTAAACATTTAAGTTTTTTTAAAATCGGGTTTTGTTTTTGTTAAAATTGTTTTTAACTAAAATAGTTACATTTAAAAAAAAACAAAACAAAAATTAAATTGACTGTCAGCCAGATCAACATGAGAAACTTTTTTAAATATTGGCTTCTGCAGCTATCTCAGTTGTCTTCACCTTCATTTTCCTGTTTGTTCATAATCTGGAAAAGAAAAACAAGCTTTCCTGCTTTTTCAGGCTCCAAATGATTTCTCAATTTGGAATGAATTAGTCCAAAGGAAAAAAATATTCTTTCTACACTGGCAGAAGAAGCTACTGCTGTTAAAAGTGAGATCATCACTTCAACAGTCTCTGAATCCAAGTGCTTTAGTGACTTCCACCAGTTCACTGGTGTGACTTTCTTTAAAACCTCATCAGCAAACACATTTCTTGAATGGTTCACCCTTCGCTCTGAAGTTTGATGGTTGGCATTACAGAGGGATGATTGCTGGATGTCCATGTCACAGCCGGCTCCTCTTCTTCAGCAGTTAAGGTTTGACCCTGGTACCAAGTATTGAGAATATTTGCAAGAAAATGAGCTGGAGATGGTGCTTGTGCCTTTTTTTTTTTTTAAATGCTTGTAATTTAACTCTGTTATTGCATATTTCTCTCTTTTTAAGATCTCACTCAGTTCCTTCCAAATTTCAAGAGTGTCAGCAATAAAACATCTATTTCCCTGCATTTTGCAAGGCTACAGAAATAGGCTTCAGGGTACTCAGCCGGTGTTCAACATTTCTCTTAAGCCCAATGTTGAGAACTTTGGCTGTGACAGGGCCATCTATTTTTTCACTATTTTGTTCACAAACTGTCATCCGATTAGGCCAGTTCTTGATACAGTGCTCAAAACAGTCCACTACTGAGTTCCATCACACTTCTTGTGGGAGAGTTAACTTCGTTCCTTCCACTTTTTCAGAGCAGCTGCAGCCAAGTGGTTGTTACGGAAGTATTTTGCAATTTCAACAACATTAGCCTTTATTTCTGGAACACTGAAGTCTTTGGCTAGGAGGTGCATCAAATGAGCATTGCAACCGTACATTATTAGCTTGGGACTCTCTTCTAAATTTCTTCTCATCTTGGATACATTTTCCTCATTGTCTGTGACCAAGCTGTGTACTAGACATTTGGTTTTTTTCCCCCCCACAGTTTATTATAGCTTTTATTGCTGCTACTTGTAAGTATTCTGCTGTGTGTACGCTTCCTGATGTATCAATTGTTTCTGTAAGGAAGACATTCCCTTCTTCTGTTGTCACACAAGCACATACAACAGGATCATTGTGAACATTGCTCCACGCATCAAGACTCAGGTTAACAATTTTGCCCTCTAGACCTTTCGCACACTGCTCAATTTCTCTTTCATAAACTTTGTCTAGGAATTTTCCTGTGACATCTGCTCTGTTGGGTGGACTGTATCCTGGTGTTAATGAAGTGTAGGTTCTCAATGCTACGGAAAGGAGAGTTTGTTGCATAAACAAACTGGGCGATGTTTTCATCAATTACCTCTTTTTGTAATCTGCTGGTTTTTATCACAAACTTATCTATGGTTGTTTCTGGATGATGGGAGATTTTTTTTTTTTTTTCTTTTTGCTACAGGTGATATACTGTGACTGTGTGACATACATGATGTGACTGAAACACTGTCATTTGCAGATAACTCTGAAACTATAGAAAATGATGGTGATTTTGAAGATGGATAGTCTTAAGAATCCTGTATGTTGAGGATGGATTCTCCTAAACAAAATAAGTCAATGCAGTTATTTAATTTAGTATTACCATACTGCTCATTTAGTATTACTCATTGTATTCTCTGACACTCCATTCTGCTTTAAAGGTGAAATTGTAAAAGGAAGATCTGCCTATTTCGGCTATTTATTTTTTATCACAACTGCATCTAAAATAATAGTACCATAGAGTAACAACTATATTTTTTGCTCAAACAGAATTCAAGAGTAGTCCAGAAGGAAGACAGGCAGTCCTTAAGAAAGAAGTATGAAATAAAAAATTTATTAACCTGAAGATCCTGCATGTTCAGACATGTCATCTTCAACACAGCTTTCTTCTGAAAAGGAACACTTCTCATGATGTTGTTTCATTTGGGAAACCAGGCCTTGTATTTCTTTGTTGCGCTGTTTGCATTTTGCACACATGCCTGTCTTACCTACAGGTAGAGGAACGTCATTAAAATATTCCCAAACTGGGTCTCTCTTACAGCCTGCTGCCATTATAGGTTTTCCCTTTTAGTGAGAGAATGGTATGGTAGATCTCAAATCAGTGAAGGCTACACTCACAAAAGACCTCAAGACTTCTGGAATATGCTACTCTAACAGTTTCACTTTTGTTTCTACTGCCTGTCCCTCCCTTCTCACATTTATCTCCAGACTTCTTCTCCTTGTCCAGTTCTATTCTGCCCCCAACAATCTTATATTCAGTGAACTTATTGAAGCTTTGCACTTTGAGAGGGGTAAGGGATTGACTCTGTGTACACAAATTTGCAGAGGGACAGTAGGGTTGTGGTCTGTTTCTCACCTCTATATATTTATTTATTTTAAAACATTTTTGCTGTTAACAAGCATGTTATCTCGAGACACAAATCCACAGTTTGAGAATTGCAAAACTAGGCCTCTCTGATGGTATCTTCTAGACTGAGCGCTAAGTCCCATTGGGGAGATAGAAATATTATCCTAAATAATCTATACAGAAGCCCCTGGAACCCCATAAGATTGGGTCCCTAATCCATGAACTATTGGAATTCATTTACAAAACTTTTCTTAAACATTCCATGAATATATTGTCTCATACTATAGAATTAGAATTTATAATTCCTATTCCATGATGAAATATCTGAGCTATAATGTATCTTACTTAAAACTATCTTTTTTTGAGTGTTTTTCCTCAAAGCATTTATCAAAAAAATCCGATTTAAATAAAAAATCTGATATATATATATATATATATATATATATATATATATATATATATATATATATATATATATATATATATATATATATATATATAAATTTTTTTTTAAATCATTGATTTTTATCCACCCTGGTTCCTTGGATATGTTGAGAAGCTAATTTCACCGTTGTCTGTCTGTATACTGCTAAATCCCATATATATCACAGATATGTGACTAGGAGAAACTAGATTTTGTGTTTTTTGAAAGGTGACAATTCTGGATAACCATGTCTTTGTCTTCAAGACACAACATGGGCAGCAGTAGTCAAGAGTTCCCCAACGTGGTATTTGTGTACCTCAACTTTATCATGGAAGGAATGGAATGCCTCTGGGACCAAAAGGGTAGTTGATTCTTTGACTTCTCTGAGACTGTTAATCATGCTAGTTAGTGTTGATTATCAAATGCTAATCTGGGGCAAATTTAAACTGACTTGTGAAAGGTCATCATTCCCTGGATGATAAATTGTATAGCTTTCTTAGAATTCTTGGCTTCTTGTGCACACGTCCTACTCCTTTATGAGAATAATTGTTTGGGGAAATAAGGGTGTTTAAAATAAGCCACTGTTACCTAATTGCTTAAAAGAAGTTAACCTTCTCATGGATTTCTTCATGTTCCATAATCTTTCATCACCTGTTTGAACAAAGCTCTTAGTGCATTAGATAAATGCTTTCTGTCTGGCAATCGAATCTTTTTGGAGATGTCCTCAAGGTTAATGCTCTTACAATTCACAGTTCACTTTCTCAACAAACAAACTGTTTGGGTAACCCTAAACAGTTCCTACTGCTTGTTCTGTTTTCAGTGTTACTGAGGGTTTGTCTACACTTACATTTTATAGCTCTCTAATTTGCTGGCTCAGGGTGTGAAAAATCACCCCCCTGAGTGCAGCAAGTCTGAGCCCTTTAAAGCGCTAACATAGACAGGCTCCGAGCGCTGGGAGCTAATCCCCTTGTGGAGGTGGATTACCAGGAGCACGGAGAGAGGTGTCTCCCAGTGCTCGAGCGCGACCACACTCGCACTTCAAAGCGCTGCCGTGGGAGCGTTCTTGCGACAGCACTTTGAAGTTTCCAGTGTAGCTATGTCCTAAGACACAGAAGAGTCTTAAAATGCAATGTTAACTCTTGTGCAAGTGTAGGTGTTGCCTTCATGGACAGAAAGGTGTGTTTATAGTGAGATAACTAATACACGACGATTGTCTCTAAAATCCTAAATGGCGACAAGGCACGGGCAAATTTTTACCCTGAGGTAGCTAAGTCAGGTCTGCACAATACTGTCCACCCATAGTGGACCTTGCCTAGATGACCTACTGGGAAAACTACAGTGCTTTGTCTTCATTATGTTTTATAGCAGGATAGCTAACATTTTTTATCCTGCAGTAAAAGCACACATACCATTGTCAGTGAAGATATTGCCACGTTTCTGTTGCTTACTGCTAGTCCATTCCAGGCTTCGCATGTCGGGAGGAACTATATGGAATGTGTCAGAGTGCCAGATGTGGAAGAGGGGATAGCGGCTTCTTTCCCTCAGCTTTTACTCCTCTTGCATTTGTAGTACCTGTAGAGTTTGGGATGGCAGTAGCATGGTATTGGGATTATTAAGTGACATAGTGAAATATAATTGTTAGGACAGTTAGCATTATTGCATCTGCCTCTCTATCTGCTTGGAGTTGCTATCAAGCTCAGGCAGTGGTTCTTAACCTTTACAGCAGCCAGCACCCCTTTGGTTCTCAAAATATGTTCTTGCACCCCTTATCAAAAATCGTTGAAGTAGTTCAGTTCTTTAAACCTAGGTATATTTTATGTTTGTATATTACAGTAGTCGTTAAATACATAGGTTTGATAAAACAATGTATGTGTACTTACGTGCCTGTGATTGATTTGTGTTTTTGACTTACCTTCTAAAAAAATCTGGCATGTCTCGCACCCACAGAAAGGGCATCTCACACCCCCAGGGGGTGCATGCACCCCAGGTTAAGAACTACTGAGCTAAGGTGTACTTGAGAGAGATGGGAATGGATTCTATCAATTTCTGCACTTAATGGTGAAAATTATTTTCACTTATAAACTTAGCCTTTGAAATCAGTCAAATAACCTACTCATAAGGATGTTACTTTGAACTCATTTGGTAACTAGTTTTAGTAATCCTTTCTTGTGAGCACAAAATTTTCTGTTCCTTGCAAGGAAGTACAGCCTCTCATCACCTTTCAGTGCTGTGGATGGTGATGATTATGAATGAGTGGGGTGTGGGAAGGGAATAATAAGAGCAAGGACAGCATCATAGGAATGGAACCCTGGAAAACTGAACCAAAGGGATTGGTTTGGGGTTTTTCTGATTTCTAGAAATGGTTGAAATGTGTGTGCCATAGAATTATTACAGCTTGGCTGAGACGAAGGGAGACTGAAGCCACATTTGATTGCTTAGGTTACCAGTTTGTTTTTTGTTACTAATGTT
The DNA here is from genome assembly GCF_965152275.1 of Natator depressus. Taxonomy (NCBI): domain Eukaryota; kingdom Metazoa; phylum Chordata; order Testudines; family Cheloniidae; genus Natator; species Natator depressus. Next base: position 12,687,956 of record NC_134251.1, on the reverse strand, counting down.
ATGATGCCCACGTTGCTATCCAAAGCAATATGTCTTTGCCCTGTGACAGCATATTGGTTTAAGGCATATTAATCCTTGGCTTTGCATGTCTGTCAGCTTTTATAAGGCAGGAATGTCAGCACAGGGCAAATCTAAGCAAAGTGGAATTGGCCAGTAGAAATACAGTAGCAACTGTTGCTATTTGTGGCCAAAACAGCAGTCTGGGGCAGAGATCCCCTTCCTATCCCATAGCCTTGGATAGTGGCCTTGCTTAGGGATGCAACATCTGGCATAGCTGTTAAATCTTGGAAGGGAATTCTGAGGTTATATGTTTTCAAAGGGCTCAGTTCCCCTTGGAATTTAGTTTTGTAATGACTGAGATAAGAGATTAGGGTGTTGTAGAATAGGACACGCTTATAGGAAAAAGGGTTAAGCTTTCCTACAAGTATAGAGTACCTAGGCTAAATATTTGAGAAACAAATGGCCTTTAGTGAGGAAGATCAAAGTTTGGCTTCAGGGTATAAACTGTCTGTAGGAGCAGGAAGAACTCCCACTTCCACCCCTGTATATCCCTGCACAACTGGTTAGGTCCTTGGTGGGTTTTGCATTCTTTCATACTGGTTATGGGTCATTGACAGAGGCAGGATGCCACTGAGGTGGAGAGGGGACATGTAAACCACACTATCAAAGCTGACTTTTGGGACCCAAAAGAATAATCTTTTATTTTTAAAAGCAGGTGTCTAACGCTTTGCCTTGTGGAGATGGCCTTGAAAGCGTGTAACTTGCTACCAAGCAATGTGAAATCAAAGTAAGCCAGTCACTATGGTTGAAAGGAGGAAGCAAGTGAACTCTACCGCTGTAGCAGGAGGCTGTAGTTAAAGATCGTCCCATTAGAAAGACACAATCCACAGACCTTCCCTAAAACCAAAGATTTGTGTAAACTTCAGCCCCTCGGACTTTGAGGTTGATTTAGCAGCTGCTTACTCGGGCCTGGATTCAGACTGTACTCGTAGCCCTGAGTGTAGGGCAGCATGCAGATGCATCAGTCCCAGAACAGCTCCAAAAACAATTGTGACACAGATGCATCCCTCTGAATCAGGTATTTCCATGTTCTACAAGGTGGGGAGAGTACGTTGCATTGACCCATTGCCAGTTGCTGCATGCCCCCTCAATGTCCAGTCTGCTCCTCTGGCTGGTACGTTGGAGGGGGGGAGTGGAACCATGGCCAGCACTCTCTCATCCCATCTTACTGCTCACAGAGATAAATTACAGGTTTCAGAGTAGCATCCTTTTTAGTCTGTATTTGCAAAAAGAAAAGGAGTACTTGTGGCACCTTAGAGACTAACCAATTTATTTGAGCATAAGCTTTCGTGAGCTACAGCTCACTTCATAAATTAGAAGCCCCATAAAACCTACTTGTCTTCCTTCCCCTCCCCCGCAATGCCTGGACTCCTCATCCTGATAAGCCTGCCCAGGGGACTGGCAGAGGGACCTCTTACTCACCTGCATGGCTGCTTTAGGCTGCGTCATAGTCAGTCCTCTGGTAGCTGCCAGGCTGCTGATATATCTGTTGTCTCTCTTGCAAAGGGATCCTTTCCTCTGCATTCTCCACTCGGGCTACTTGGAGTGCACATGGGATATTCTACATCCCCTTTCCCCTCCTGTCTGTCTTTCCAGCAGGACACTAGGGGGAGAGGCGAGGCTAAGTTGCTGTTTCACTGTGTGGCAATCCTGTTGCTCAGTTATTCCCATCAGTACTTGCTTGCCCAACCTCAGCCTGCAATTTGAACACTGGAATCTTGTTCTGTCTCTCAAACTAACCAGGGAAGACTTGATCACACACCAACTCGGGAAGGCCTTTCTCATCTTAAGAACCAAAGAGCATTGCAGCCTACAACTCATTTAGGGCTCATTCCACAATCGACCCCCATCCTCCCCATCAGAGGTGATATGACCCCTACCTATTGCTGCAAAAAGCTGCCAGGTAGAGGAGCCCCCTAGGATAACTGAATTTCTGGGGAGTGGTCAGTCTGGTGGATTGAGAAGGGTCTGGGGGGAAGTGTGGATGGATGGATGGATTTGGGGAAAGGGAAAGAGTATGGAATTGATGAGTGTTTTGGTGTGTGCCTGGAGGGGAGAGGAATGCTACGTGTAGGCTTAGTAGAATTAGATTTTTATTTTTCATAATTTCACAAATCTATTTAAAAACATTTTTTTAGATTTGTATGTATTTACATTTTCATAATTGCAGAAAATTAAGGGGGGGCAGCTCAGACAATTTAATCGCAGTAGACATTGAGATTCAAAAAGTTAAAGCGTTAAACAAATTGTTAACACGTCAGCTATACAAAGTAAATAACTTTAAATCAAACAATTTCTCAAGCAACATTTTTCTTTGGACATCTGTAAGTTTCTATTATCATGGAAATACTTTGTCAGTGTACGGTGAAATAAGCATTTACCAATAAAAATCTGATCCTCTAAGCCTACATATGTGTATCACTGACTGAAGCAAAACATTTACAAGTCCATTTTTAAAATATTGGCACATCATTGCAAGACTCCATATTAGATGAACTAATGGTTTGATCCTTTGTCATATCTTAAGTCTGGGGAGGCCAAACTGTGGCTTGCAAGCCACATATGGCTCTCTTACCATTAAATTGCGGCTCGCAGAGTCCCCTTGCCCCACCATTCTCCACCTACCAGATTGAGGTGGAAGAGAAGAGCTTGGGACTTTGTCTTGCAGCAAGGTGGTGGGGTAGTAGCCGTCTGCCCAGCAGGGCGGAGGGTATTGGGGTCTTCAGTCCCACGAGGCGCACCTGCCAGGGCTTGGGGCTTCAGCAGGAGTGGGGCTGAAGCCCCAAGTCCTGGCCCCCGGCACATGTGCCTCAGCTCTTGAACTTCTGAAGATTGTTGTATGTGGTTCAGAGGACCAATAAGTTTGGCCACCCCTGTCTTAAGTTCTTATTTTCAGTACCTTAGTGAGATTGTAGTAAGGAGACTATAGCTCTGTTCACTAAGACTGTTTGGGGTTTAAACTTGTAGAGAGGTCCTCCAGAAGGCTGTAACAAATTATAGATGTGATATTCTTTTATTGTCTGCTGACATAAAGTTTACAAATCAAACCAGGAATGGGGTCACCTTAAAAAGTAAATTATATTGATCCTTTCAAAGGGTAAAATGTTGCCTTGTTGCTGTGATCTGGGAATAAAAGCAAGGTTTGGTTTGGGTTTCTATGGGATTGAATAGCCATATGTAGAAGGCAAGGTTTACAAATAGTTTGGCTTAGTTCATTTTAACGTCAGTCCTATTAAAATCTCCATGTGGGCTCTGCACATATTTTATTTGTAGAAGAATATTGTAATATGTCATATCAGTGTAATCCCTGAAATGTTTGTAGATCCTCCTCCACCTCCTTTCATTGCCTCCCACAATGTCATGTAGAATCCTGAGCCTCTGAAAGAAAATCCGTAGGCCAAGGGCTTTTATCCTTACACTGTAACATGAATTTCCAAATAAGCTTCGAAGAGTCATCCTGCTGTGAAATCCCGGGGCTCTTGAGCTTTTCATTACTGAAGTGCCCTGAGCTTTTGTGGGTTTTGGCTCTTCCTTTAATATTCCTCCTTGCACCCCTCCCTCCACTTAAGTCTCTTGCATCGCTGCTTATTATGAACTTTGTTTAGTAGGTGCGTTCCCTTATGACTGTATCTGCCTTTTCCTGACCTGCTTCACGGAGCCCCTACAGATGGATTGTTTTTTGTGAGGTGGTGATATGAACACCCATCCTGATCTTATGTCCTTCAATGTAATTTATGAACACTCTAGCTGTACAAAGACATCCATATTGACTGGGTCTGAGGGTCAATTTTCATAACACTTCTTGCTGCAGCTCATGATCTGACTCTCTTGGTTTTCATTTTATGTCCCTAAATGCTTTGGATAGCTGAGTATGATTTTTATTTCTTCTAGGTATTATCAACCCAAAGAACCCCAAGGAAGCACCAAAGTCCTTCAGCTTTGACTACTCCTACTGGTCTCACACCTCAGTAAGTTTCTGAATGCACTGTAGCAAAAACCACTGTTGACCAGTCAGACTGGCCTGGATTGTCTCCTGACACCCCACTTCAACCAGCTGCTCCTACTATGATTTTATTGTACTTTGAGTGATACAAGTTCAGAGCTCTGTCTCTATGTTCTAGTTTTTTTCCATCCTGGGAATGTGAACGAGTAAGGTCTGAGGGTCTGAGAACATAGTCTGGGTGTGTGTTTGAAAGAGGAAGGAGGGGAAAGACATAGAAAAATGTGTGTGTTCAAGCACCTGCAGAGTGGAATTTGAGCCACAAAATTAACTTTGCAGTTCTAGAGTAGCAGCCATGTTAGTTTGTATTTGGAAAAAGAAAAGAAGGACTTGTGGCACCTTAGAGACTAACCAATTATTTAAGCATAAGCTTTCGTGAGCTATAGCTCACTTCATCAGTTCTAATTTGTGTTGGAAAAAGTGAAGACTTGGGGGGAGGGGAGAATCTGCGGCACGGTGGGGGTGGGGAGAAGTGAGCTGGATTCCACTGGCTTACCAGGAAAAAGCAGAGTAGTGATCCATATTTCCTGTAACTGTAAAAGCAATACATTTTTGTCCTCTAAGCATTCTGCCCCACGTCTCCAGAGAGCTAGATCTGAAGTCTTGTTGACTTCCAGTGATTGTTTTATAGCAGAGCTCTACAATTATGCATTAGGTCCCCTCCCCTGTTTTCTTGAAAGGTGGAGAAGGAGATTATCCTTTTTTCTCTCTCATCAGCTAAACATCAGTATTTAGTCTGGCTGATGGGAAGGGAATTTGACATTTTCTGCACTGGTTGACACCCTCAGATAATGTGTTCTTGACCAAAGCTTAAACTTATATCCACAGAGCTTTTAATGAAACTTCTTACTGAATAAAGCAGTTGTGAAGAAACCATACAATTATATTACATAGATCAAGCAGAGAGGCAAAAACACCATGAGCACTATATAGACTAAACCCTAATAGATGAAAACATGACTTTTATATCCACAGCTTTTGCTGTCATTTTAGGTCATGCACATCTTCAAGAAGAACTTGCTATTATAAAAGTTGCAGTCTAACATTAAAATCAACCGGCACTATTACATCATGACCATTCTTCAAAAAAACAAACAAATGCTGTCAGTGCCCACTGCTATGAGGGGAGAGAGAATATTTGAGTAATCACTAAAAGTATATTTCTACGAAAAGTGTTCTGATTTTACATCATCAATGTAATCTTTTCTAATTGATGCAGCAGAAAACACTTAGTCTCACTTGTGATGTATAATATGTTGCGTAAAGAAAACAGTTGCCAAATAATTGAACAAGGGCTTCTCCGGCTGGCCAAGGGAGAAGGGGAGCAGTCAACAAAAGGGGATGTTAATATACACAGTGAATTCTGTTAGTCGTCTTTTTGTGTCCTAGACCTTGCCTCGTGCATTGTCTTGGGTAGAGTCAAGTAATTGGATGCTGATGTCTGATCCCAAAATACAATGATTTCTCATTGCAAGTGACAGAACTTCACCAGCTACAAAATGGAGGATTCAGTTCTTTGTTCAGAAAGTCTTAGAATAGCCTCTGAGGTTGCACTCCAATCTGGGTAATACACCAGTTTGACCCCATTTAAATTGCACTTTTTATAGTACATTAAGCAAGCAAAACTCTATCTTGATCCTTCTGATCAGACAGTTATGATGGTGCTTCCTCTCTAGGGCCTTTTGTTGGCTTCCTGTTGTAGGAGTGTAGTAGGCTTTTTTCAAAGTCAAATCTTTTACCCTTGGATTCAGGCCTTTTGGCATCGTACTTTCCAGAGAAGAAAACAGGCCTGAGAGGGGGAACAACTCCTTTATTTTGCGATCTTGATTTGATGGTCTGTAACCATACTGCCCTCTGCTAGTTTTGTCATTAGCCCCTCTTTGTCCAGCATCATGGTTTCAGAGAATTTAATCCTGTTGTCCAGGTGCTGTACTTTTCCACAGTGTCTCTACGTTGGTTTCCAGTTTAGTCAATTTATTAAAAATCCCCTGAATGTTTTCCATAGAGGAGTTGGCAGAGCAAATAACTTTGGAATTGATCTGCTCCACTATTGCTTGGACTGGAAAATGCTCTATCAGCTGATGCTGTGAAAGAGGCCTTAGATTGAAAGAAGTCTTGATTATTTTTAGTGGTCATGACTGGGATCTCCATATTCAGCATAAGGATTTTGAGGCTATATTTGCTTTCTGTCATTCAGTAAAATAAACGAAAATCCAACTTCTCACATTGATTTAACAGGAACAAGATTGTTCATGCTTCCACTTGACTCTCAAGGAGAGCTCTTGATATTTTCCCTCCCAAGTACATTAATGCCACACACTTATATTTTAGAAATTCTAAGACCTTTTAAAATAGTGTAAAAATTTGCTAATTTGTGCACACACAAACAGTGGTCTCCCTTCTCTGCAAAGCTTTAGTAATAGATGAGACTGTAGTAAGTTCTTGTGTTAGTAGGGCTTCATTGTTTTACATCATGCTGAATTTTAGATAAGCACAATACAAATGCCTAGAGAGGCAAAATATACATCAGATAGTTAAGTGTTATCAATACTAAACTATCGTTGCCAAAATGAAATCGTTTTGATACATTGTCCTGACTCGTGCATTGTTCACCTACTTGCTAACTTGGAAATGTGTATCAATTCACAGTGGGTTTGTAGTCATTAATACAAATTTTGTTAAGTTGTACTGTAATTATAAATCTAGATTGGGATTTAGAAAATGGAATCTGACAGATGCAAAACAGGTTAATTCATTTTCATGTCTTGAGTGGTAACTGGAAGTCAAATACAATTTTCACGCCTCCCCCCCCAAAAAAAATGCTGGGTTTTTTCCCCCTAGGTCCCTGTCCAGCCTTAACCCATCTGAGATTTTCTGCCCCATCTCTTCTTTGTTCACTTTGATCCTCTTTTTAACTCTGTGCTTGTTCTCCTTTCTTATACACTCAAAATACTGCACAAAGTTTTGCACAAAACTTCTTCAGCAGTATCAGCAATGGTAATAGATTGCTTCCCCACCAACAGATTGACATTGCCTAAAATAGTTGTTTTCATTCTGCTTCAACAGGTACTGTCTTTGGAAAACCGGTCTGTAAGAGAAGCACCAACATTACCTTCCACTGGGGGTTGAGCCACAAGGTTTCTTTAAGTGTGGAATAACTCTTAATACCTTTCTGAATTTAGACCTCTGGGGTGGGAGTAGAGGGCAGCACTTATTCTCTTTTCATCTTTGCAGCCTGAAGATCCCTGCTTTGCATCTCAAAACCGTGTGTACAATGATATTGGGAAGGAGATGCTGTTACATGCCTTTGAGGGCTACAATGTGTGTATCTTCGCCTATGGGCAGACTGGAGCTGGGAAATCCTATACCATGATGGGCAAACAGGAGGAAAGCCAGGCAGGCATCATCCCACAGGTAACAAAGCCCAGGCTGGGTATTTACTTCACAAAACATATTTAAATGTTTGCTAATGTATGATTTGTTACCTTGCAGTAATGGTTCACAAAGAACCAAATCTCCCTTTTCAGGAGGGAAAGCATCAACCTTGGATCTGGTGCAGTCAGACTTGACATAGGCTACCACGGCTGTCTAACATGACTCTAAAATCATGTTTTCTGTCCATACTTGGAAGAAACCAACATGATACAGCACAGCTTGGTTGCAAACATACTTCTCAACTGTTTAAACTTAGCTGTTTCTGTAGAATAAATGGGGCTTATATCTTGAGTGTAGATTGTTCAGAGGATATATAACTTCTTTCATGTTTAACCTCTACCTCAGGCAATTAAAAAGAAATGTAAGAATGAGTGACTCAGATTTAGGAGAAGTAGAAAGAAAAGGAGTACTTGTGGCACCTTAGACTAACAAATTTATTTGAGCATAAGCTTTTGTGAGCTACAGCTCACTTCATCGGATGCATGTAGTAGAAAATACATGTAGTAGAGAAATTATTCCAAAGAGAATAGTTCTACAGAATTTAAAACCAAGAACAAAATACTTAGTGCACTATCTGCCCTTTGTAATTCTTCCTAAAACAAAAATAACTCCGTAAAGTAATATAAATGTCTGATTCCACTGAGTTTCCTGGCTTTTGCCCTGATTGTTGACAGGACAGTACAGGAATACTTATTCAGTAAGAATCCAAGAGGTGGTGTCACTGATGAAACTCTCAATAGAGACAGGGGTCTGGAGAATCTGTCTTGTCTTTCCACCGTGGGAAATGAATGTCTCATTGTCTTAGCGGTGTGTGTGTATATATTTACATATAGATTACCAAGTGAGAAATAAAATAGGTAGGAATGTTGAGATACTGATTTGTATAAACACACTAAATTAACCCTATCCCCAAAAAAGCATTTATTTTGAGACAAGTTTTAGTCCATGACAACATAGAGCCTGAAAGAATGCTCTTGGAAATTCATGGCTGATAATATTTCATTAAGGCTGTACCAGGTGTGTCTAATGTTCAAGATGATGTAGCTGTTGGCTGCATGGTGCTTTTGCCACACCGCTTCTCCTCTGTCATGTTGTCCTGGCATTACTGATATGTTGTGTGCATGTTTTGGAAGGAGTTTTTCCATTAAAGTGGAAAGTGGAGACTGGGTTTCAGCCTCAATAAATAAATTTGCTGAATAGTCTGTCATCGTTCTGCTATAGGATCAGCAGCAGGAGTTACTGGCTCTATGCCCCAGGTATGAAATGGACAACGGAAAGTATTGCTCTCTGCTAATGGCTCAAACCTGTGCAGTCAAATGCCTAACAAGTGTTCTGTTGCCACGAGCAGTGGCGGCACATAGGTTAGATGTAAATGTCAACCACATGCTTGGGAACCGTTACTCATAGATGTGTGCAGAGCATAGTTAATAAGGAATGTTGTTCATACATCTAACACCTTGTTTTTCTTCTGTGAATTTAACACCTTTTTGAGCATAACACCTGAAATGGGTCCAAAGCCTTTACACAGCAACTTGATGTTTCTTCATTTGCTTTTTCCACTGTGAATTTGGGGATGCTGCATTCATCTTTCTAGCTCCATAAGGTTATACAAATCAAAAGCCATGTTAAAAACTAGCTAACCAGAATATTGCTCCTGTTATCTACTTTAGGTTCTTACGACCCTCTCCTCCCCTCCCTCCAGTTGCATCTTGTTGAGAGATTATACCACAGAAGAATAAAACCAATTAACTACATAGAAGGGAAAGCATTATTTCTGTATGAAATATACTCACTGGTTCCTCTGCCTTCCCTGCACAAAAAAATACACGGGGGAGCAAAATTGTCCTCCATGCACACATGTAGTCTGTCATCTTCCACTTTCTCATGTTCACTAGATTCCCCTACCAGCCAACCTCTGACACATCTATGTGAAGGTCTAAAATAGTGATCTCTTAAAACCATGCACTGACTTAACTGTTCAGAGTGTGTGCTCCTAAAATCTCCTGGTAACTCTGTCCACACTGCCGCATATCTTGCGTGCAACGACTTGTTTAGGTACTGACGCCTGTGAGGCCTACTTCTATCCTCTATCCTTTTCCATACCCATGCTTTCCCCCCATGCAGTCCCAATTCTTCTAATGCATTTCCAGCTATAACATATGCTGCTCCACTATTGGTAGCTTCATTTGTTATCTTAATTTTAAGTAAGCAAAATACAAGCCTCAAACACAGCAGAATCTCTCCTATAGAGTCTGTCTGGGTAGCTTCAGCATCCTACATATGAAGTTACTAGCTGATTTTAAGCGTCTACTAGTTGCCTCAAATCTGATTCCTGGAACTTTGTCAAACCAATGGACTCTGAGGATTATTCTCCTAAAAATAACCATATATAGCCAAATGGGAGAGCATTTCATATTTTTAATCATCTCATTCTCTGGAATTTATAATGTTTTTCTTATTTCAATTGTTAGACTGTCATTTTTGTATTGTGGTGCTGTAGCTGTGTTGATCCCAAGATTTTGAGAGACAAGGTGGGTGAGGTAATACTACTGGACCAACTTCTGTTGATCGAAAAAGATGAATTTCAGAGCTTTTTCTTCAGTCTGGGAAAGGTTCTCAGTGTCACTGCTAAATACAAAGGTTTCAGAGTAACAGCCGTGTTAGTCTGTATTCGCAAAAAGAAAAGGAGTACTTGTGGCACCTTAGACTAAATAAATTGGTTAGTCTCTAAGGTGTCACAAGTACTCCTTTTTCTTTTTGCTAAATACAAAGTGGAACAGTTAGAGTTAACACATGTTGCAAAAGACCCATTCAAGGTGAAGTGGGCAGTTAACACCTCTGCAGTTGCAGGAGAGAACCTGCTTCAATGGGGGTGGGGGGATGACCCCTAGTTGTCATCTACTACCCCATAATGGAACCCTTATGGGGCATCATTCAACAATTATAACTCCTACTCAACAGAGATCCCATCCACTTGACCCTGAAAGATCTCTTGCCACATGTTAACTACTTATCTCTTCCATCTTTTATTTAGTTCTGACACAGAACACCTTTCCCAGACCCAAAGAAAACCTCTGTGTAAGCTCAAAAGTTCGTTTTTCACCAACAGAAGTTGGTCCAATAGACTAATAGAAGATATTACCTCTTGTCTTACCGACCTTGTCTTTCTGTTTCTTATGTTAAGTAGTTCTGTTTTTGTATTGCAAATTAATGTTAAACTGAGGAATAGTTGATGAGAGAAAAACAAAAGGATTGAATACTAGTGATTGGGGATGGGGTTTAACTGCATTTTTACTGGACACTGTTCGGTGGTTGTCATGAAAGTGGCTTTTGGAGATGGGAAGGGTAGAAGGAGAACAGATTGAGTCACAGTCTATTTGTCATTGCTCACTCATGACTGCTGTCTGACTCAGGCTTAATCTCTCTCTAGCTGTGTGAAGAACTGTTTGAGCAAATCAATGACAACAGTAATGAGGAGATGTCCTATTCTGTGGAGGTGAGTACACTGGTGGACTGAGGCACGTTCCTATTAGTGGGTATGAGGCTGCTGATCTGAAGAAACTGCTACATTGTTGGTATTGTTTTCTACTTCATATGTTCATGAACACTCAACTCTTCCCCTTTCTCACCTGACACAAATGTATGAACAAAGCCTTTCTAAGGTAAACTAGTCTGTATGAATGTTAACGCACCTTCCCTGAACTCTTTGGGTGGTGAGTAAAAGGTGTGAATTATAAAAGCTAGCCTTATAGCTGCTTTCTTGGATTCTGTGCCTGAAAAACCTTAATGAACTTGCAAACATTTTACCACTGTTGGTTGGGAAACCTATTCAGTGTTTTCTCTCTTAATTGCCTTTAGTCATTATTTCAGTTATTATTTAAATGTAGGCCTAGTTTAGAATATCTGATGTTGCAATCTTACGCAGGAATCTTCTGTTAGCCTGCTACTTGGGGGGTGCCATTCTCTTCCATAAGTGGAATGGGGACACAGTTGATGCAGAATATAAACTAGGGGGGAAAATGACAGGAAGAAAATGTTATAGACTGAGCCCCAACTGACCAAACTAGCCCTCTGTGTTAAGTCCTAGAACAAAGGCAATTTCCAGGCTACTAGCCAAGTGAATGTGCAGGAAGATCTGTACGTTCGTAGTTGGCAAAGGATTAAAATGTGGACTGTAAAAATAGCACTTTGGTTGGCAGATCTGCTCTGTGTGTTTAGATATAATTGCTCACTTTCCAGACAAATAAGTGTATTCCTGTTAGTCCCCAAGTCAGCACAGTTAAGAGATAATCAGCTGGATTCTCTTCTGAGTCACACAAGTTTTTTGTAACCAAGTTCTGACTGCAGAATCTTTTCAGACAGGTGGTGATGGGGTAAATCAGAGTGCAGTTTGAGTCTCAGCTCCCAGAGTGAGATTGCAGGGCATTTAGTAAAATGATCTTTTAAATGTGTAAACTAAACAAATTTAACAGCTAGTCATTGAGACCACATTTGTGGAACTCAAATCCATTTTTAGTTAGTTTTCAGAGCAGACCCCATGTTAAGATAGTCAGTTCAAAAAAGTCAGTTACAGATTGTTACTCATAAAAATAATTTAGAACCTGTTTGCACAAGGAATTTGGTTGAAAGTATCAGAACTTTGAGATGACTGTCTTCATCTGACTTGGTCCAGAATGTTTGGAATGCCCTCTTCTTTTCAGAAGCAAGGTGGGCTAGGGTAATATATTTTTTTGGACCAACTTCTGTTGCTAAGATAGACAAGCTTTTGAGCTCATACAGTGCTCTTCTTCAGGTCTCGTCTTTTCATATAGCTTCCTGAAATCCTTTTTAGTAACTTTCTCAACCTATCTTTCTCATTTGGGGTCAGAGTATGCAATTGGGAAAAATGTAAAAACTCTAAAAGGAAAAATATTTGCACTGATCTTAATGGACCAGTTAACATAAAACAGAATAATGTGCTGCAAGCACTGGAATAAAGAAATCAAATCCAACTTAATTGTCTTGGTTTTGTATCCATTTATTTTAAGTAAGCAGATGACTCCAATTATTAGTTTTTAGTGAACTCTAGAGCTGTGAAAAGGTTACTGATTTACAGTCAGGAAGGTTGGTCAGCTTAATAGGTTTTAAGGCATTGGGTCATTTTGGAACTTGAGCTTAATCAGAGGGTGGGAATGTCACTGGGACAGCATGCTTAATACTTGTGAAAGGAAAGAGCAACATACTTTCAAACTGTTTACACTATTTGATGCAAGAGTGGATGATGAGTCCAGAGAGCTGTGCAAGGAAGCCAGAAAAATTATCTTCATTGTGATGGAAGGCTCTGAGAGTGGACATGGGACAAACTGGGTGGGGGAAAGGCTAGAACTGGGTTACAGAAATTATTCTGTAAACGTTAAAATAAACGTTTACTTGTGCAACAGTGACCCACTTGATATTTTAAGTTCTTTTGTCTGTGTTTTTTGTCCTGGTTTAGATATTTTGGGTTCCTTTTAGTATTTCTAAAACTGTTGCTTCCATCTGAATTCTTCCCACCGAATGAAAGTGAATAATTTACTGTTTCAGTTAATATCTTGGATGTTGAAGTCACTAAGTATCTGTTAACATGGGATAAGCTTGGTGCCCTGAGAAACATGCCAATTAAAATTTATGCCTTAAAAAGAATTTTAGCTTTGTAATTGTGCTGGAGTTAGTATGCAGGTCTGACATGTAATTATGGTTAGCATTGTTAGCTGCATTGGAGTTTTGGGATTATCTGACCTGCAGAGTGTGTTGCTATAAATACCAGAGAGCCAAAAGTGGCTGCTCAGTGAAAAGGAATATTAATTTAAACTTTTTGTTCTGGGTCCAGAAGGGAGGTTCCCTGAAAGCAAATTGCTTTCCCTCCCCTCCAGTTAACAAACATGATTGAACATTAAGCTCCATATTCTGCTGTATCTCAAAGATATTTTACTAACTCTCCATTTCATCATGGAACCTACAAAAGTAGTGGATTTTAATTAGGTGGCACAATTTCTGGAAAGTAAGATCCGCAGCACAGATATTAGTTTGGACCAACCAGATTGGGTGTGGTTGTGTGAAGGAAAGTCAAAGGAAAAAGTTGAGGAGAGAAACTGCTGTGGATAGAGAGTGTGAAGCTTACATTGTAGACCTAATGTGGGCTTGCTCTCACCACCTCCCCATGAGTGTGTCAAGCTGCCACATATCACAATTGTGGATGCACCTTTTAACTGAAGGACTCCTTCCTAATGGTGGTGCTCTAAAATTCTGCAGTGCTTCTCTCAACAGAAAATGAGGCCTTCAAGACCTGTAAATTATCCATGCAAATCTATTCACAGGTCAGTTACATGGAGATTTATTGTGAGAGAGTCAGAGACTTATTGAACCCGAAGAACAAGGGGAACTTGCGAGTGCGAGAGCACCCTCTGCTCGGACCCTATGTGGAGGACCTGTCCAAGTTAGCAGTCACCTCTTATACAGACATTGCAGACCTCATGGATGCTGGGAACAAAGCCAGGTTGGTTATGATGTGGATGTGCACTCAGTACCAGTTCGGGGGGAGGGTTCTTGCTCCACATCTGGCACCATGACATATAGTGCCAGTTTTGGAGTCCCCTCTAGCTCTTGTCATATGTGGAGCTAGAACTTGCTTTAAAAATTGCTAAAAGAATTAAACCTGGTGTGAAAATACACTTTGGTGCATTAATGCAATTTAGAGGTAAACAGTAATTTGTATTATGAAATGGTTTCACAAGTCATTTTATTGATGTCTTATGCTTGCAGTAGCTTGTGGTAAAATACACTAGTAGTTGCAGTTCCTTCTGGTAACATGGCTTTTAATTCTAGCTTTCTCTGTATACAGAAATACAGTGATAAATCAGTTAAAATAAAATCTACTTCTAGCCACCCAAAAGGTGAGGAACAAGAAAATTGGCCTGTCAGCCATACTCTGGTTGGTTAATCCAGATAGCAGGCTGTGAGGAAAGGAAGGGTGATGTAACTGGAGGGAGGGATGTAACTGGTACAGAGGGAGGAGTGGGGGTAGCATTAGGGAAGCACAGGTAATTGTGTAGATTGACAGTACTCGGTATAAACTGTTGAGAACTAGTTGCAGCATGGAGCCTACTGATCATTTAAAAAAATGAATGTCTGACTTTATTTTTTAGGACCGTGGCAGCTACAAACATGAATGAAACGAGTAGCCGCTCTCACGCTGTGTTTACGATTGTCTTTACTCAGAAGAGACATGACACAGAAACTGACCTTTGCACGGAGAAGGTAGAGGAGTGAGGAAAACTGACCATCACCTTAATTCTGCTTTCAATTATCTCATTTTACTGGGGGTGGAAGTAGGAGTTCTCTCATCCTGATGTACTCTCAGTGGGGGGGGGGGGGGGAATTTGCTTATATGCCATATTAACCCTGTCAGAGCACTTGTATTACGGTTTTTTGCTGGGCGCTGTTCCTAAACTGTGTTTGAAGTAGTGGCTGAGATGTGGGAAGCAGGAATGGCAAAGATATAGAGGTGGCGGGGTGGGGAGGGGGAAGGAAAGTAGACCAAGCAAGAGGAAAGATGGAATGAGCTGGGAAGTAAAATTTCCTCCTGCTTGTATACAGAAGCTTCAGTGTTTCTGCTTGGCAGGGCCCAACTAATTACTGCCTCATTAACTATCCTCTGCAGTCTCTCTCAGGCATAGGCCTGCTTTAGTAGAGATGCAGTGATACTCAGGCAAAACAAAATAGGTGGAATTTGCATGTTAAAAGGAAGTACATTGTGTATGAGTGGAGATGTTTGGCCTGTTCGTTTGGGTAGTGGAAGAGCAAGGAGGCTCTGTATGCAAAAGTGACTATATAAAAAATGAACCATCTTCCCATATCTGTTCCCAGTGTGTATTTTGGGTCAGGTCTGTTGCCTGTGCTCATAAAACCCAAGCTGTCTCTCCTGAATTGTTTTGGCTCTTCAGGGTTATGAGATAGTGACCTGCATTCTATTCTGCAGTTGTCCCAGTTCTTTATTACTGATTGACCATATACAAATATGGATAAAACATAGCATGCCTTTTTTCTTTCTAGATCCTAGGTTATTTGCAGCACTAGCAGTTAAATTATCTTTTGACTCAGTTTGCTCTGGAAGTCCTTAAGTGCTTAAGAAACAATATTCTTTCTTTTAGTTATTTTTCAGAGTGTAGCTGCACTTTAAAACAGAATGTATTTATACTAATGCAGAAACAACTTTGTTTCTCTGAAATTGATTGCCAATGAAAACAGTACAGCTGTAGAATCTGTAGCAGGCTATAGTGATTTTGGACAGTAGATTGCTTCATGAATCATGTGGCATCAGAATTATTTTTCTCTTTGCTCTAATTCCACCAGAATTAGTTCTGACTATTGCTGTGTTCCCTCTTTAGGTCAGCAAGATTAGCCTTGTGGATCTAGCTGGGAGTGAGAGAGCAGACTCAACTGGTGCCAAAGGGACTCGATTGAAGGTAGTGGGATTGCCTTGGGCCACTGTTGTATGGGGGAGGAAGGAGAAATGGTGTATTATCAGTCTGATGTCTGAGGATGCTCTTCTGCTTATTAAGTAATGAACAGAGGAGAAAATAACTAAAATAAAAATATAAAAAATTCAGTCCCATCAAATATCCAGAACTTCAGCCCCGTTGATCAATGATGCTGTGGAATAGTAAGAATTTGATTTTTGCTTAGTCTTTCTATGGCTGGTGTAATGGGTATGTCACAGTAGTCCTTTGTTCTTGAACACATTAGCTATTGTGTGAAAATGAGATCTCTTCGATATGCTGTCAAGAACCAAAGAGGCCCCCTATTTTCAGAGACTGTTTATTCAGTTGTGTGATTATTCTCATATTGGGATACTTAAAAGAAAAACATAACACACTGCATGAAAATGCTTGTGGGTTTGGTTTTAATTCTGATATTTTAAAATATCTAACTTTGCCTTCACTAGTATGTGTGATTTTTATATGATGGGTGTAAGGGTTATTTCTTCATGAAGTAGCTTGTTTTACACTGATAACCCATGTTTTGGTCAAGCTTTAGATAGTGATAAAATTAGTGGAGGTACCTGTGTGAGAAATGTGTGTTAAGCCCCAGATAATCATGGCAGTGTGGTCACAGTAAAAGTAACTTTATTGTGAATCTAAGACATCTACTTTCACAATAACACCTGCCATGATCTCCAGCTCCTTTTAGTCTGGACCAGAGTTCCTGTTTGAGTAGTGTGAATCACCACATCAAATGATTGTCTTTCCAGGAAGGAGCGAATATCAACAAGTCTCTCACAACACTGGGCAAAGTAATTTCAGCCTTGGCAGAGGTGGTAAGTACAGTATTGCATCTATCTAGAGGAAGTTGTCATCTTTACAAACCTTTCAGTGCTTGGTGGTAATCTGGAACTGCAAGAGACCCTATAGTCCAGCAAGGCCCTTCCATCTACTTTGCTAACCTCAGTATTTGGCCTAGCTGAGCCTTTTTTATTTTATTTTTATTTTTTTTGATAGTTACATGCAAGGTTGTTAATATCTATTAATCTCATAGGTTCTGGTGCAGGACTTGCTCACAGTAAGACAGGAGCATTGATTTACTTAGCCGGGAAGAAACCTTGAAGTACAAATGTTTGTAGGCTTTTGCATAAAATTTGTAAGAAGTAAAGCAAACAGAGTACATGGTTTACATACTGAATTTTGTGAATTTATTTTATTTTTTTTAAAAAATTAAAAACAACTTTATACATCCTGTTGAGAGTTTCCTTGATTTGAATGATAAGGGGTCGTATGCAGTCATTTGGTCTCTGGGTTATTCTACTGTAAAACTGAAATTTTTATCCTGATGTCTAAACTGCAGGAAAGTATCGTATAATCTAAACAGATAATCACAATATAGCATAAAAATGTTTTCTTTTTACTTCTTCCATTGCAGTTGCAATGGAACAGCATGTTGGGAAAACCTGCTGCTGTGCACTTAAGTTACAGAAGATTTAACCTTTGGGACGCTCTGTTTGGTCTTAAGTGCTTTCTAATTAATTTAAATGTTTTCTGGGAGATTCAATTCTCATTCATTTGGTTCTTCAGAAAAGCAATATTCAATGCATATCCTCCAGCATAACAGTTTGAATGGTCTATTCTGTCTTGTTCAGACACTCATCTTGTGTTCTTCCTTCCTCTTCCTTTTAATGCTTTCAACTTTAGGATAACTGCACCAATAAGGTATGGTGGGGCTGAGTAACCATGAATGTTAAGTCCTAGTAGACTGATATAAAGCCAGATGTGCTTCACCTAGGAAACCAAGAGCAGGGATCTGTCAAGAGCTTTCAAGACAAATTGATTTGAGTTGTAGACTGAACTTTACTTAGTGAAGAGGCTTATTGGCGTGACCATGAAGTAATGAGGAATATCAGTACTAAAACTCAAAATAAAAATATTTTTTTAGGGTTGGGGAAGAAAGAGAAAAATGCAGGTGTAATGAATGTTTAAGAATAAGTAAAATTTTATAGCACATCCCTGCTCCTGATTTGTGGGTGACATTTTTCTTAGGAATACTTAATATCTTAATGTCTTTGCTCACTACATGTGGTCTCCGATACTTCTTTCCTTCACACCAAAGGATGCCTCACAAGTTGCTGTTTATGCTAACCTTATAAAATTGCCATGGAAAATTTACAAGCCGTGATATGCAGTTTTTACTCTTTTTTTTCTTGTCCATCAAAAGGTTACTCACCTGAGGCAAGTAGGGGAAAAAGAATTTTTATAAGGCTGGTACTCACTTTTTTTGTGCAGTAATCATTACCTTTTGAGTGTTAGTAAGGTGACTTTCACATAACATCTAGTCAAAACTACTATTGCACAATCAAATCTTGTATTAGTGTCTTGTAGAAGTAAACTTTTGGCAGTACTTGCAATTAGTTGTATATATGCTAATCTCCCTCCCTGCTCTCTTGCACATGTCAGCAGATGACAAAGTACCCTGTTCTGCAGAGCTCTTTCATGGATGACCCCTAATTGATGCTCATATATCAAAATCAAGTTGGGGAGCTAAGAAGGGTGGGGATGGAAAATATTTACAGTGGAATTTGTAGGGAAGTCTGTTGCTTGCCCACAAAGGAATCCTTCTTATAACCTTTTTATGAAGATTTTGATTGACAGAATGCTTGAAGACTTGGGGAGCTGTCTGCATTGTGAGCTTGTGTTTTTTGTTTGAATAGTCCCCAAATCCTGCTAATCTGTAGCCAGGTACAAGGCTACTTAAAAATCGGACAATAAAACAAAACACCCTTTGTTTCTAATTTCATTGGCTCAGTCTTACTGTCCTTTTTGACCTCTCCCTTATCCTCACATTTCCTAATAATCTTTGTGTTTTCCTGACTCGCTTATTAAATGTCCTTCTACCTGTGTCCCTCCAGCCCTGTCTTTTCCAAATTGCTTCTCTGGCTTTCCAGAAAGCATAAAGCCCTATAACCTGAAAGAGAAAGTGAGTTTTAGCTTGAGAGCCTTTTCCTTGTGTATTAAGATTTATTATTATCTAAATTTAAAAATCCTGATACTAGTGCTGGAGAATTTAACCACTGTATAATAACCCTTCCTTTAAGGAGTATTCTGAGTAAGACCATGTGGGCTCATTATCCTTTCCATTCCCACTGTGAGACTGTCAGGAGAGTTTAAAATTGCAACAAATAAAATATTTATCCTGGCTCATGGAGTGTTAATTGCAATGGCATTTAACATCCAAAGGAAACTTTAGTTCTGTGTCCAAGTACAGGTTACGTGGGATTTTTTTTTAATGATCTAAAAGTCAGTAATGTTTCTGTGTGGAAGCAGGGCTGTTTATCCTGTTCGGTTCCTTCACCTGTCCATTTATATAAATATTTATCTTATGCTTTCCAGTTAGTTTCTGATTGTACTTCAAATTTGATTTTAAAAAGTAGCATTTGAAAACACTGCCTAGATGGATCACTATTTGTGGTCTGCTCTATCTCTGGTGGAGGAGGGATAATGCAGCCAAAGCACTTATATTGCAATTTATGAATGAAGGAAATAACAAAACCAGAGAGATTTCAGAGTAGCAGCCGTGTTAGTCTGTATCCGCCAAAAGAAAAGGAGTACTTGTGGCACCTTAGAGACTAACAAGTATATTTGAGCATAAGATTTTGTGAGCTACAGCTCACTTCATCGGATGCATGCAGTGGAAAATACAGTGGGGAGATTTTATATACACAGATATATTCTTGACATCTGATTTGTGTCCATCAGAATTATAACATTCAAAAACCAGTCAGAGAACACTTCAATCTCTCTGGTCACTCGATTACAGACCTACAAATGGCAATTCTTCAACAAAAAAACTTCAAAAACAGACTCCAACGAGAGACTGCTGAATTGACATTAATTTGCAAACTGGACACCGTTTATTTAGGTTTGAATAAAGACTGGGAGTGGATGTGTCATTACACAAAGTAAAACTATTTCCCCATGTTTGTTTTCCCTCCCTACTGTTCCTCAGATGCTCTTGTCAACTGCTGGAAATGGCCCACCTTGATTATCACTACAAAAGGTTTTTTTCCCTCTCCTGCTGGTAATAGCTCACCTTACTTGACAGGTTTCAGAGTAGCAGCTGTTAGTCTGTATCCGCAAAAAGAAAAGGAGTACTTGTGGCACCAATACCTGATCACTCTAGTTACGGTGTGTATGGTAACACCCATTGTTTCATGTTCTCTGTGTATATAAAATCTCCCCACTGTATTTTCCACTGCATGCATCTGATGAAAAGAGCTGTAGCTCACGAAAGCTTATGCTCAAATAAAAATCGGAGAAAGTAAAGTAGTTGGGCAGAAATATCAAAAGTAAGGAAATGGAGGAACTACATTTACAGTTGTTTGTGATTCAGTTTATGATGATGCTGTTGGTAGTGTTTAATTTTCTAGTCCTTTGTTTGGCTCTTAGCGTTAGGATGACCAGATAGCAAATGTGAAAAATCAAGACACGCTTTTTTTGTGGGTGGTAGGGGGGGTGGAGGTGTACTTGTGTATATAAGGCAAAGCCCCTAACATCTGGATGGTCCTGATAACATTGGGACATCTGGTCACCCTATGTAGCATCCTCTGTCTTCTATCCCTTTAGAGTTTATAGATCTTTCATTTCTCATTTTCCCTCTTGAGCTACTCTTCTAATTACATTTCCCTAACCTCTCCTTTCTCTGACCCTAAAGTTCCTTTATCATCTTCATAGTCTGTTTATATACCTTTTTGCAAAGGTCAGTACAGTATCCCTCCTGTAATATTGTGTATGGAATCTGATGTATGGCTTTACCAGCCCTGTTGTCCAGCATCTTAATAATTTTCTCTTCTGATGTGTGCTCTGATTCTCTTGTGTGCATAGCAGCCCCCTTCAACTGCTGCCAGACATTGACATGATCACCCCAGATTCTTAGTCTAATCAGCAATTTGCAGCCTGTGACAGATTAAGTTCCACTTCTTCTTCCAACCTTGTTCTCATTGCATTCAGCTTTCTACAATAAACTGCATATACTTTTCCATCTCCTTGAAAGATTAAAGCGTCTAAGAGATCTGTTCAGTTATGATTTCTACCTTTTGCCTAAACTCAATTTTTCATTTTCCAGATACTACTACTCAGTAATAAGTGTGTCATCTTTTTTGTAGAGTAAAAAAAAGAAGAAGACAGACTTTATTCCATACAGGGATTCTGTGTTAACGTGGCTACTTCGGGAAAATCTAGGTATGACTATTCTGACTATGCCAATATTCAGGGGAATTTTTCCCTCCATTTTCATGTGTTTCATACCATTTTCTGCCTCAATCCATTGTATGATATGGGTATTAAATATGGAAGTATCTGTTTTTAAGTCATACTATTATTGTTACAGCTGTTTCATTTACCCTGGGTTTACTCTTTGTGTAATTATTGCTTTGTGTAATTTTGTTGAACACTCTGTAATATGGATATTGTTTAGGCTGGGAAATACTGACACTCAAGAATATACTTATTACAAGGTGCCAGTGCAGCTTCATTTAGGACCTTGCTTGTGCATTATAGGTGGAAACTCCAGAACTGCCATGGTTGCTGCTCTGAGTCCGGCAGATATCAACTATGATGAAACGTTGAGCACTTTAAGGTACTTTAGCCTCTCATCTGAAGTGGAAATGTTTGGCTTTCAGCTAAGGTATCTAGGTGCACATCCTTCCTATTGTGAAATATGCATTAGGCAAAACTGAGAGCATTCCAGGGGACTACGCTGTGTACTGTAAAATCCATCATTCTAAAGTGAACCCCAATCCTGTGGCGTGTGAACAAGAGGAAAGGGTGTAGTTGCTTCACTTAATCAGGTAAGTTCAGTTTGACCAGTTCCAAGTTACCTGTACTTATAGATGAGGATGAAATTTCTGTCTAATGGTGCAAAAGAGAAATAATCTTATGCGTGAAGAGAACCCAGTTTAAAATGGCTTCACTGGTAAGTCCTAGGCCTGATTTTTTTCAAAGGTATTTGAGTACCTAAAACTTCAGTGGAGTCTAAGGAGTAGCTGAAGCTTAAAATCTTTCAGTGTGGCCCCTGCTCCTTACTCTACACACTTCTGAGGTAGAGCTGCTTGATTCAGTATATTGGAGTCTGAAATAAAGGCAGGGCCTCGTATAGGACTGTAGAGAGTTGATGCATATGTCCCATGTAAAACCAAACACGTATGTCTTTTGGCTGCTTCCAGATATGCAGATCGTGCAAAGCAGATCAAATGCAATGCTGTTATCAACGAGGACCCCAATGCCAAGCTGGTGCGTGAGCTGAAGGAGGAGGTGACGAGGCTCAAGGATCTCCTGCGTGCCCAAGGGCTAGGAGATATTATTGATAGTAAGTGGATTAAGCAGTCCAGGCCTTTCCATCATGGGGCTGTGCTCTGCTGCAGGAAATAAACAAATTACCAAGGCCCTGGAGCTAGAGAAAGCTGGGCTTGTGTGGGAAGAGGGTGTAGCCATTAAATTTCAGTACTTCACAATTTAATTTAATTTTTCACGTTGCTTTGGTGAGTCATCTCTATCCCCTTCTGTAAATAACAAGTCCTAGCACCTTTTTATGTTACTGCTACATCAGATTCAAACTCTGCTCCTCTGTCTCTTGCTTGCAAAGAAAAGCTTGAGGATGCTGAAGAGATGGGGTTGTGAAATCCCTTTTGCACTAATCAGTGGTGATGACCCTTCCTGATTAAGGAGCAGCCTTGGGTGGGCTCTGAAAGACATTGGCCCATCCTCTGTGAAAAGGATGGTAGCTGTGACAAAGGGAAAAAAACTTCGTAAGGGGGACAGAAACCATGCCGTATCCCAGGGGTTCTCAGACTTTTTTGTACTGGTGACCCCTTTCACACAGCAAGCCTCTGAGTGTGACCCCCCCCCCCCATACATTAAAAACACTTTTTAACATGCTGGAGGCAAAGCGTTGGGGTGGAGGGTGGCAGCTTGTGACCCCTCCCGCCCCCCATGTAATAACCTTGCAACCTCCAGTTTGAGAACCTCTGCCCTATCCCTTTTTTTTTTTAAGAATAACTCCTGTCTTGTTACCTTTAGTTCAGATACTGTTTAGTCCCAAGGAGGATGATAGTTAACTGCTGTAAGACAATTGCCCAAATGGCACAACCATAACATAATTTGCTCTGCAATTGGAATAATAGCTTGTTGAAGGGCAAAATTTTGAGGAATGTTGGAAGAACTGTATGGTGGGAGCTTGCACATTATGTGCTGTCATTACCCAGCTTTGCCAATGCTAATACTACGTCTCCGGATACTAAGACAAAAGACAGGTTTCAGAGTAGCAGCTGTTTTTCTGACCTTCACCTCCAACACAGAAAACAAGTTAAAATCTTCCATGCTAAATTCTTCGAGAATTTGGGCTGTGACTTAATTCCTTTTACAGGAGCTGCCTTTAAGATGAGTGTTAATTTTTCTGGCAAACTGGTTTTCCTTTAGTTCATAGTAGAAAAATCTCTAGGAAAATGTATTTAAAGAGTGAATGTTGCATTTGTTTATCTGACTTTCGGTGCTTATTTTCCTGTGAAGGGAAGACCCGGATTTAATCACAGGCAATGCGAAGTGTGTAACTTGTATGTATCTTCTGTCGTTATTTGTTCAAGAGAATGGATTAAGAAAAAAAACTCAGCTCAAATTCAGAAGTGTTCACATTTGATGCGGTCTTTGTTTTAGGTTCAAAAACAGGACTTTCTGCTGGATTGGAACAAATCAATACAAAAATTTTGATGTGAAATTAAAAACTGTTTTTGTTTTTTCAAATGCCAAGTATTCTCTTCCCTTCCTGTGTCACTGTTGATCCTGAAGTTTGATCCTCCTTGTATTTCCCTCTTGCTTCCCTTCAGTTGATCCAATGGGAGATGATTACTCTGGAAGTGGAGGCAAATGTGTGTATTGTGTGGTTCTATAGCTCTACTTGCTAATCTGCTTCTGCTGGGCCAGCTTTTAATTGAGCTTTGCATGCCAGCATTCCTCACAGGGAAATCCCAGACAGAGCAGTTATTGCAGAATCTAATATTTCCTGAAAATGAAATGAATCTCCATCTTCCTTACTGAGCCATCCTTTGGTAAAAGCACAAAGTTGAAACCACTCTTTAATATGTCTATTGCTTCCTTGTTTTGGGGAGACTGAGGATGGAAATACGTCAACCTGTTTTTTTTGTTACAAATAATGGTTCTGATTTGAACTTTTAGAATATTTTTTTCAAGTTCATAAGTTAAACCAGTTCCCTTCCCCCTGGACATATTTTCTTACCCAGAATGTGTTTTAATATTTTATATTTTGAGAATTTATTATTTAAACTAAAGTAAAATGAAACCATAACAATTTCCTCCAAGGGAATGTTTCTTTGATAGCCTCTGCACATGTGTGGTGTTTGGGTGCTTTGTGCTGATAGCAATCTCTTTGTTTGAACTCTTATTTGTCTTTGGTATCAGTATAGCTGCTGTCTAGAACAGAGATTTGTTTTCCTCTGGAGGAAGGAATCTTAATGTGAGGAAACTGATAAGGATTAGCTAGTAGGCTCAGAGAATAACATTCAGTAAAACAGCACTTTTCTTTCTGACCTCACCAACTATTTCTGTGAAAGGGAATGTACTTCCTTTATAATCCACCTTCAGAGAAATGTCTTGCTTCTGTGAATGGGGGATGCAAGTCTCAAGCAGACTTTTTGTTTTGGACCTTGCCTATGCCCTTTTCAAAAGCCCTGGCTCACCCCAAAACAATACTGAATGGAAGAGATCTGTCTGAAATTTCCTGAACTCAGATACTGGTGGTGTAAAGACTCAGCCTGGCCTTTCTTTTTTGGTGCTGCTTAAAGCTTGTTGCCTAAAAATCTATCATCTCCGTGAGCAGCTGCAGCATCACCCAGAAAAATGTGCATGATGTTGAGGGATAGGTTCTGTATGGACTCTGCAACAGCCAAAGTGATTGCAAATGCTACCTCCTTTGTCCCTTGGGAGTGCATGTGCCCACTGGCCTTTCAAGACCCCATCCTTCCTGCTCTGTCCTACCCGCTTGCCTCTACCTGGCGGCTCTCCCTCTTCTGTATTTTTCCGCTTCCTATATCTGCAGATGGCGGTTTTCAAACTGAGTTGAAGCAACTACTAACTACAGGCTAAATTGGTGTGAAATAGGACAGAAGGTTTATGTCGGCAGGATTGTTCTGGGTGGGAAGAGAGAAGGAGTGAGGGGGCTCAGTGAGGCCTGAGCTACTTAATTGTCTAACATCTGCATGTTACCAGTTTTTGACACATGAGTGAAGGTTTTTGTGAGCTGTATTTGGAGTGGATTCAGATCAGAGTAGAAGGTCTCTGGATAACTTTTAATGGAAGGAAAGGTACACAGATGACCTGTATTTTCCGCTTTCATGGACATCTTCAGGCCTCCTGGGTTTTCAGTATTTAGTCTATAGAGCTGCCTCAAACTCCAGGCATCTCTTGAAATGCTTCCCTGTGTTCATTCTAAGTCCTGATCAAGAGACTTAAAAGTGCCACCTCTTCAAGCCATTTGCACAGGTATCTGAGCAGAAGGGTAACCTATTATATATTGTGGATTCTTTTTTCCACAACAGGTTATGACACGTGATGGTATAAACATGAGCCCATGCTCCTATCACTCACCCTGTCAAGGACTGGATAGGTGGTTATAGCACCCTGTCATTAGGGAACTTGATCTACAGGCAGTTATAGTTACTCGTGTGCTCTGTGTAGCATCTCAGCAGGAGTATTACCTTTTGGAGACTGATTCAGCAAATCATGATTTTTATTACTGTTTTCCTTTCAGATTCCTTAGGTATGAGTTTGATTGAATTTAGCGGCTTAGACTTTTTGGCCCAGTAGTACACTTCCTGATAACTGGCCATCTCTGTTCCCAGCCTTCAGCCCCACATTGCTCATCACTGTGACAATGCCCAGTTGTGTTAGAAGGCTGAAGGTATCATAGGAATAGGGCAGGGCACAGCTGTTACCTAGATCAGGGGGATCCTTCTGGTTTACAGTGTCTTGTTGACTGTTTGACTTTGTTTTGGCAGGAGTTTACTGGTGACATTAGTTTACACTTGAGTCCTTGTTTACAGTTCTCAAGGACTGAATGGAACTTTTTATATCTCAGGGATATTTGTTTTAAAGGATTTGTTTCAGAACTGCCATCTAAAACTATTAATCTTGTCCGTGTTGCAGCTTAAATGCTTTCCTCTTACACTAGTGTTTCCTTCCTGTCTTCCTTTTTCCCTTTTCTCTGCTCCTTGTCTCTTCCTTTCTGCCTTCCCTTCTGTCTGTCTCCCAGATCTGAAAGATTTTCAGAACAATAAACATAGGTACTTGCTAGCCTCCGAGAATCAACGCCCTGGCAATTTTTCCACAGCCTCCATGGGGTCCCTCAGTGCATCTCCATCTTCCTGCTCTCTCAGTAGTCAGGTGGGCTTAACATCTGTGTCCAGTATACAGGAGAGGATCATGTCTACACCTGGAGGAGAGGAAGCCATTGAACGTTTGAAGGTATGTACCATTGCAGACTGAGCAGAATGTAATTTTGGCTGCCTGGGAAGCTGTCTTCCTATGAAAACATAACCTGTGCCTTTCTATTTCTGACCTTGCACCCCAGAAAGTGCAGCTGGGTTGGACAAGTTGGGGAGTGGGTTCATGTATAAGCTTTTCATTCATGAAGATCTGGGCTTGATTTTGCCTTTAGCCACAATGAAATAAACTTGGCAAGAACAAATTGTATAATCCAAGTGCACACTTGCTGACAATCTTATGTGGTAACAGCAGAGGACTGAATAGCAGAGTAGCCAAGGGGAGTTTTGGGAGACCTGTTCAGCATCTCCCTGAACCGGCCAATGCAATGAGCTTTTAAAAAAAACCTAAATGTACCCAAACTAAAAAAAGAACAGCATAACCCTGTCACTGTTGTCTTCACCCTACCCCCACAGATTAAAATGTGAAGCACACAGAATAGCTTGCCTTATCCAGACAATAGAAGCCTTGTCCTAAATGTGTGTGAATTGAACAGTATCAAAAGTGCATTACAGTGAAGGGTTTCTTTCATTTTTACCAAAGCTCCAAGCCCTCATGGGTGGGTGAGTGGGGGAAGCTGGCTATGTTGAATGTGAGTGCTGCATTCTCATGTCTTTTCCATGAGACACTGCCTGGTGGGAGGGGGTTTGGATGGGCTGGAATACATGCACATCCTCCTTCCATTAGAAACCTGCTGTTGCCATGGAGATAATGGCGCTGTCTCTGCAGTCCCCTGACACCCAGTCACTGAATGACGTCTATACACCAGATTAAAAAAAAACACTCATAAGGTGGTTTGAAATCTGAGTGAGGCTGCCAGGGAAAAGTCTTTTTTTCCTTTCCCATCAATATTCAAGGCAACTTCTCCTTGTAAAACACCACTGGGAAGGGCAACACAATTTGACAACTTAATGACTACAAGTATTGAGGGGTTTTAGAGCCAAAAACAAATGGAAACAGAATTAAACTTGTGGATACCTTTATTTTTGCTTCCCTGTGGGATTTGGGCAGACTAGCTTTTCTGGAAGAAAGAATAAATGGGGAGGTGGGAGGTGTAAAATGAGTTCTGGATTTTCTTGCAGGGATGTGATTTCCCTGTTTGGGTGAGATTTTTGATGTCTTCCACTTTGTTCCATTGTCATACATTATGCTTTAGTCTTAAGCTGCTTCAGAGAGTAGAGAAATAACTGTTTCTCAATTCAAAACATTGGATGGAGTGGAGAGGGGAAGAAACATTCCCCTTTATCTCTGTCTAGAGAAAAGAAATGGTCTCTTGTGCTAAAGCTTTGTAAATGCTGTAGCTATTGAAAAGGCCCCTGTGAAAAGCTTCTTGGGGAAGAAATGTTGACAGCTTCAGGTTTGTAAGATGGTGATGAAACCCTCTTACAGTGGTAGTAAATGCCACACTGAATCATACTGATTATTGTGGGGATGGGGAGCTACTAATATCCTGCTCAGTCCTCAGTACCAGAGCGAGAGAGAATTGAGCCCCCATTCAGCTTGACGCTCACAGCCTCATTTACTAAAATTCTTGGAGACTTGACAACCTATTGCCCAGTGCTGCTGGAGCTCTTATCCCAAACTTTCTCTGAGAGTGCTAGCCCATTGATTTTGGTAGAAGGGCTGGACTAAGGACAGCAGGCCCTCAGAATTCCTTGAAATGGATGCCCATTTTGGGGGCGGGGGTGTCAAAAATGGAATGAAGTCTGGAAGGTGATTTAGGAAGTGATAATTTATGGGGCTGAGGGAATTCAGTTTTAATTGCCATGCCTCCCTCATAGGGAGTGTCTATGGTATGAGGGTTATGTTGCCTGTACTTGGCTTTAATGGTGACAGTAGCCAAGGATCACTTTAATGTTGGCCTGCATATATTATGATAAGCTTTTGATTTGAATATTTGTCCCTGTGCAAGGGCTCAGAGTCCTTGAAGAGGTTTTATGATTTAAAATGTATTCTTTTAATACAACTTTAGGCTGAATTGAGAGAAATTTTTGCCTTCCCCCAGCTTTATTCAGGGGAGAAGAGTCTCTGTATGACTTTTTGCATTCATTCCTGTGTGTCCCTAATGCAGCAGTGCAGTCCACTGAAGCATAAATGCTTTAACTCTGCTTTTTCTTTTATGAATGGGGAGAACTCCTCTGGGGCAGACGTGTTCATTTTTAATCCTGCTTTTAGATAAATTTTCAGTCTTCTATGCTGTAGCTTTCAGATGTGTTCTCTAATATTTCCATAATGAGTGTGTGCGTGCGTGTGTGCGCACGCACGCAGGGAGAGAGGGAGCTGCATTCCTGAAGGATTACATTGCTAGAGGAACATGAAGGGTGATTAAAAAATAGGAAAGGGGAGGCTAATAAGTTTCCTAATTTTCTCATCACCTCCCCCACCATCAGTGGTTCAGCCTGTTACACAGCAGTGTGGTTGGTGCAAGCCCACAAAAGGCTACTTTTGGTAAACAGTTGGCCACAGCCTTTTGCAGCCAGCTTTTCACAATTCATTTGAAATATGCTCTTTGTTTATTTGCACATTTGTCCTTGAATGTAGCTTTGCTGAGGAAGTGTAGGTTAAGGGCTGAAGTTTATTATGAAATAGCTTGGACTAGTATGTCAATCTGACTGGCTGAGAATGCAGAGCAGATTCCAAGGTGAAACTGGTAAAAATAGCCCCTATCTAAGTGCAGCAAGTACAAACCACCCAGCCTGATATGTATCATATGCTGAAGGCATTTGACTTGTCACCTTGTCCGTTACGATGAAGCTGATTTTTGGGTATGTGGCATCCTTAACCACACCCTGTTGTGTATTGTCTTCGGCACTCAAGTTCTATACATATAGCTCCAGGAATATGCAAGAACAAATGACAAATGTTATGACACCCATTTATATAACAGTTTTCATCCAGAAGGCTCCAGAATGCATTACAATCTAATTTATAGGACGAGATACTAAAATCCGAGACTTACTAGCTATTATGATAGAGACTGCTACAGGCAAAAAAGTCTCAGCAGACAGGAGCTGTTCTTGCTTTGTCTAGCAAGATTCCTTTCCTGGAGACTTAAACAGCACCCATTATGTCTTGACCATATAATCTCCTGGACGCTTATAGCCCAGTGTCTTAGAATTGGAGCTGCTTGCAGGGTTTTTTGTAGCTAATCACTAGGCTCGTCAGGCCCTGGCCAGTACGAATGTATTGAGCTTTGGGAATAACAGTAGACTTCAAATGTAGAGGTTCTTAGTTATTGTAGGTTCTTGCAAAAATGGGTATTGTAGGAGGAGTCTGGGTTGCCCAGAGATACTTTGTGTTTAATAACTTTGCATTGATAATGAGGCTTAAAATTAGCACTTGAGCATTTGCTGCTGGGTCCTAATAATTCAGATCACATTTAGGTCTGAAATACTTGTTTAGCCCTGGTTTTTTGAGATGTGGTGTTAAATCGGGGGGCTTCATATCATTCCCCTTCAGTCTGTTAATTCTATACTGGGGTTTTACACAGGAATCAGAGAAGATCATTGCAGAGCTGAATGAGACATGGGAGGAGAAGCTGCGGAAGACTGAGGCCATTAGGATGGAGAGGTCAGGAGGAAGAAATGCTGTGGATGTCCTCGGGGGTGAGGGAGGGGAAGGAGGGAAGAAGAAGAGAGTATAGTCAAAAGCTGAACTTGCCCTAGAAAACCAGAGTATGGAAGCAGCTAGCACACTTCTTGGTGGCATGCCATCTGCTCTTTGTATTCCACTATGGCAGGTGAGTGGGTAATACGGACAGAAGCAGTATTTCAATACCATACCTCAAGGACATACCTCTGCTTAGAATTGTCATAGAAGATACTCCTGTTGGGTAAGGGTGGGACTGAAGCAGCAGCTAGAGTTGCTGCATCAGCCTTCTGGGGTTTCAATCCAGGATGGCACAGAAAAGAGGATTGGTCATTAGCATCTTAACTGTCTTTGGATTTTTAGGGTGATTTAATCTAGTGGAGGGAGTAGACTAGTTGTAGAATGAACCAGAAAAATAAACTCAAGCTTTTGTAACTTGTCTAGCTTACACACTTGTTTACCATGAATAAATGTTGCCATTTAGAACAGATCTTAGCTTTTTCCGGAGGGATAGGCAGATTTGTGGAATAAATATTGTAAAAGCTGCTCACTCTTGTGATGTATCATTGCCTGCCCTAAACTGGAGTGTCAGACCTACATAAGTTCTGCTTCTTCAGTTCTGCAGCCCTCTGTGTTATGGAGCTGAAAGATAGGAGTTAATCCTGTTGCATATGTAAGATACCACCCTTGGCTGATGGCCAGTCAGGATGCGGACTTGTTGGTAGCACAGTACATTATACAATGACTAGAGCCCTACCAAATTCATGGTCCATTTTGGTCAATTTCACAGTCGTAGGATTTAAAAAATAATAAATTTCATGATTTCAGATATTTAGATCTGAAATTTCATGGTTGTAACTGTAGAGGTCCTGACCCAAAAGGGTGGTGTGGTGGTGGTGGGTTACAAGGTTATTGTAGGGGCGTTGTGGTATTGCCATCCTTACTTCTGCGCTGCTGCTGGTGGGGGTGCTGCCTTCAAAGCTGGGCAGCTGGAGAGCAGCAACTGCTGGCTGGGAGCCCAACTCTGAAGGCAGAGCTGCTACCAGCAGCAGTGCAGAAGTAAAGATGGCAGGGTATGGTATTGCCACCCTTACTTCTGTGCTGTTGCTTGCAGCTGCTGTTGTCCAGCCGCGCTTCCTTCAGAGCTGGGCGCCTGGCCCAGAGATATAGATATAGATATCTCTCTCTCCTCCCCCCCCCCCCCAACTCCCCTTGTAGGTCAGGACCCCCAGTTTGAGAAACACTGGTCTCCCCCGTGAAATGTGTATATTATAGAGTAAAAGTACACAAAAGACCAGATTTCACGGGGGAGACCAGATTTCACAGTCCATGACTCATTTTTCATGGTCATGAATTTGGTAGGGCCCTAACAATGACTGGTAAGTTGAAACTTTCATTTGGATCAGATTTGCACCAGTTGGGCTACAAAGCACCTCCATCACTTCTTGCTTTTCTCTCTGTGTAGGGAGGCCTTGTTGGCCGAAATGGGAGTTGCCATTCGGGAAGATGGAGGAACACTGGGAGTCTTCTCCCCTAAAAAGGTACAGAATATTGATGATAAATGTTGAGTCAATTTTGGAAGAGGCTGGTCAGCCAGGTGGGACCACCATTCACATAGAGCAGGGGTGGGCCAACTTTTTGGCCTGGGGGCCACTTGGGGTGTGGAAACTGTATGGCAGGCCATGAATGCTCACGAAATTGGGAGGGATGCGGGAGAGGGTGAGGGCTCTGGCTGAGGGTGCGGGCTCTGGGATGGGGCCAGAAATGAGGAGTTCAGGGTGTGGGAAGGGGCTCCAGGTTGGGGTGGGGTTGGGGATGAGGGGTTTGGGGTGCAGGAGGGAGCTCCACACTGGGACGAAGAGGTTCAGGGGGATCAGGGCGGGGGCAGAGGGTTGGGGTACAGGGGAGGGATGTGAGGGCTCCGGCTGGAGGGCATGGGCTCTGGGGTGGGGCTGGGGATGAGGGGTTTGAGGTGCAGGAGGGTGCTCTGGGCTGGGACCAATGGGTTCAGAGGGCGGGGTGTGTGTGTGTGTGAGAGAGCGTTCTGGCTGGGGGTGCGGGCAGGGGCAGCGCGCAGAGCCACCTGGCCATACCTCCGTGTACTATATAGCAGCTCGAGTGGGGGTCATGCTGGCTGCTGTCTGGGAGCTGCGCGGAGCAGGGCAAGCCGCTGACCCCACTCCCCAGCAGGAGCTGAGGGCCAGATGAAATGGCTTGACGGGCCATATGTGGCCCGCGGGCCGTAGTTTGCCCACCCCTGATGTGGAGGCTGGTTTCTTTGTAAGCTACAGAGACACTCTAGTGGTCTTTGGCCCCCAAGTAATGGATACCTTTCACAGAGAGTTTTTGGATAACCATTAGTTGTTGGTAAAAGCTACCTTTCATGATTTATACTACTTTAAATTTCTGCAACTCTTCAGTCTTGAAGGACCTCAGTACTCTTTTTTGTATGCGGGGATTTCCTCCCGCACTGCTGAAATACACTCACCTAAGAAGTGAAAACTGTCACTTGACACCAGCAGTACTACACATGAGTTAGTGCTCTTAGGAGGCGAAGTAAAGAATTATGTCCACAGTGCCTTCTGCTGATTATTAGGGTAGGCAGAATGTATTATACATGCTAGCCTCAATTTAGAAAAGAAACTGGAGCAGTATGAGAAGTACTGTAAGACTATAATGTCCAAAAGCGACTGAGAGATCTAATCTTCCTTTAGAAAGAGAACACTTCTGAGAGCAGTATCTCTTGCTCTATGCTAGGCCACTGATTCAGTATTGACTCAGATGTGTTACTAACTAGCTTGCCAGTACCACTTCCTGCAACAACTGTTGCTTAGTAATGCTGCCATTAAATCACATCCCAAGATGTTCTGGTTCCATTTTCTTTATAAAACTTCCATTAATTTGTCACTGAGCATTTATAGGCATGGGGGTGGGTGGGAGGGTGCATGGTTCCTTTAGTCCATATCAGTCACCTTTCGCTAACATTTAAGTGGAACTAAAGAGGCACAACTATGGAAATGTGATAAATCTAATGCCACCTGAACTTCTGCATGGGAAGAGGGAGCTGTGGGAGGAGTTATCCATGCAGTAAACACACTAATTATTAGTTACAAGATCTGAAACAAGATCTTTCTACCCCCTCAAAACAAACCTTAGCCTCGCTTTTAGATTGAGACCTGGGCATCATTACCTAAGTGCGTAATAAAATAATAAATCTGAGAACCCCCAGTGTTGCTGTGTTAACTAGGACCCTTCTGAAGACTTTGCACAGAAGCCCAGGAGGGAGATTTATTGATTTGCCTTTAGCTGAAATGATAGCTGTTGTTTTTCTTGATGTGTTTAAATGAACATATTTCACTTACAAATGGTTTTTGGTTTGTCTTTTGTAACTTACTACCAAAGCATCTAAGGTTCATAATGTTTCTTCATTCTCATGACACATTTCCTTGAGTTTTTTCTCTTCTCTCACATTGTGGATTGTATCACCATGTAGATTTTCCCTGAGAGGCCATCAGCTCTGTTTAATGACTCTCTTGATGCATTTTCAGCTGACCAGGTTTGTTTATGAAAGCTATTAGGGATGTGTAGTTGCTTCAATAGAAGTTAGCAAGTTCTACCTGTGGAAACATGTACTAGAGAAAATAAGCCCATTAAACCACTGATCTGTTACTAGTTCCCTCTGCTCCTGTTCCTTACTACCCACTTAAATTAGTTTTTATAGTTCTTCCTGTGGTAATTGGTAGCTGTAGCTGTGAAAGTATTAGCGCTCTAGATAGAAAATTAGAATGTTTTATAAAGCTTTTTACTTCTGAGTCACTAGTATGAATCTATGATAGTTCGTATTGGTGCCCATCTCTGTGGTATTGGAGTGCTTCCATAGTATCTGTATCAGCTTTTACAAATCAAACAACATAAAATGAATTGTCTGTCTAGTTCCTGAATGGAAAGGTATCCTCATCACAAACATAACCATCTCCACAATTTGTTCTCTTGGTGGCAGGGTACTGTTTGAAATGAGCTGTGGAAACTGAACTATACTGTCCACCCTGGAGGGGTGGGAGCAGGGGAGATCCTTCTAGATCCTTGAGGAACACTGGGCATGGAATGCTTGCACGGATGTTGATGGGCATATCTATTGTGCAGAAAAACAATGGACTTCAGGGTGGTTGAACTGCCCATTTTACCAGTACCAAACATCTTTCAAATTGCCAAATTTTCTTGATTACAAAGTGCCCTGATTTAGGGTTACCCAGTGACAGGGCAGTTTGACTTTCTTTAAAAACTAGTACAGGCAGTCCTCGACTTTACCATGTTTGACTTACGACAAATGGCACTTTTGATGTTTCTGAATTGACACCCTGATTCAACTTTTGATAATCGGTTTTGACTTTCCAACGCTTGGTCCCGCAATGAAGTGGATTGTGGTTCCGAGTTATGACGCTTTGACTCACGATACAATTTTCAGGAACCAATTGTGTATTAAGTCCAAGGACGTCCTGTTTGAAGCAGTGCACCAAAATACACACGTCTAAACCACGGGGCACTTTTTTCTACATGTCCATACGGTGTTAATCCCTTAATGCTATTTGTAGTAGCTGAGCCTTTGTGTAGGATTTGGCTTCTTTCAGTAGATTACAGAAGCAGTTTCTAACTCTTCTACAACTCTAAATGCCTTCCTTTTGCTCACTGAGCAGCGGTAATGCAGTGTGTGGCATATCTTCTCTTGTAGTCTTTGGTTATCTTTATCTTTTTTGGGATGAGGAAGAGTTCTGTTTTATTTATCTGTGCCCCCTCTAACTCTGTCATTGGGCCACAGAGGCTCCCTTCTGAGCTAACTATTCCATTATGGGTTTCTGGTGAGAGGAGTCACTTCAGTCTGAACACCCACTAGGACTGCTGGAAGGGGAATCCAAAGCATAGAGGACTGGAGGCTGAACAGAGTCCAGCTATCGCCCCAATTTTGGGGTCTCTAGCCACAATCTCAGGGCTCAGACTTTCTATCTGGCACCTCCGCCAAGTGTTGGAACCCAGTATCCAGCCACCTAACCCCCAGGGCTGACTCTTTAGATTCTGTGGTGTGTTAAACTCCCCCCTCCCCCAGAACTCCACCATAAAGGTATGACACTTCTGGTTACATTTAAATTCTCTGTGGCATGCAGTAGTTGTGAAGCAGTCAATACCCATGCAGGCTTTTTGCTCAGTCTAACACTTTTGTGCTCTTATCCTTAGTCATGTAAAGCACAGGAGATACAGATCATACAAAACAATAAACATTTGAAGCTGTGATATCCCTCACTTTCTATCTCCCCCTTCCCTTATGCGCCCTTGGAGAGCGATCTGGGTGCAGGCAGGCAGGCAGGCAGGGCGGCACTCATTCAAATTGGGCCCAGCAGCTGCCCCTTTAGGCCGGCTGGGCCAACCCAGAGCAGTGTTATGTGCCAGAGGCAAGATTGCGACACTTAGAGCAGGGAGCTGAGTCCAGCCAGCATTGTGGGACTAGAGCTACTTCAAGTTGGACAAAGGGATTTGTGGGTCAAAGTGGGGAAAGTCCCACAAACCCGAGAACTATTCAGAACAGTGTTTCTCAAACAGTTGCATTGGTGACCCCTTTCACACAGCAAACCTCTGAGTGCGACCCCCACCCTTAAATATATATTAAAAAAAAAGTGTTTTTAATTTATAACACTATTATAAATATTGGAGGCGAAGCATGGTTTGGGGCTGATGGCTCGTGACCTCCCCCCATAATTGAGAACCCCGATTTAGAAGATTTGCCAGATGAAGGCAAACAAGCCATAGAGAGGGCAAAAGACTGCACATTCAAAATGGAGTATGCAGCTTGCCACACACACACACTTCATAATCTCACGTACAATTCATAAATTGTACAGACTATTCCCGAATTATCTCACTTGCTCCTCTCTGATCTGTTGCTGGTTGGTATGTTTTTTTTTTTTTTTTTTTTTTTTTTTTTTGAGTTGATGCTCAGCCTCTCTGCTCTCCTATTGACTTTTCTTAACTTTATTCTCTAATCCGCATGGTGCCTTGCCTTGGCTAGATTTTCACACCAAGGCCACAGGACTTGTTTGATTCCAATGGGACGTTTTCACCAAAGAAGGTTTGTTTTAATCAGTTTAGATTTTTGTGAAGTTCTAAACTGAGCTCTCTAGCTGCCTGTAGCAGGAAGTGTCAATAGGTTAGAATTGTTCAGATATAAAATCTAGAAAACAGAAGCAAAAAGAGTATCTCCTTTATGAAAAATTTATACAAATAATTCTAACATGTAAGGTACTATAAAACAAAAATAATACGTCCTGCCAACTTTGTATTTCTTTCTTTGCATGACTATGCAGATTTCACCCTAATGTGTACTCCGATCATTTATTCTGTCATAAAGAAATCCTGGATTTCTGAGTGCAGTAAAACTTTTTCAGTGTATGAATATTTATTTAATAGTAAGTGCTGTCATTACACTTCACCTTTATTTCCATTTCTCATTTCATAAATAACCCCCATTCAAAGTGAATTAGTAAATTGGTACGTGGGTACTTACATGACTGCAAGAAGGTCACTATCTGCACTGAACTGACCTCCCATATTTGTTCAGTTAACTCCCCAAAATTTTGAAGCCTAGGGACCGTTTATTGTTGGATGATGTAGCTGACTGGGCATTTTTAAACTTTCTTAGACATCAAAGGATTTTTTTTCTCTAAAATGGTTTGACTGAATCTGTAGTCTATAATCCCATTTGGTGCAAACAGTGAGCCAAACATGATTCGTTTTAGACACGGTGCTCAGTCCACACTTCACCATGGACAATATGAAGTCCTTGTTTGTGCTGCAGAATACTTTTCTCAATGGTGGCTAATGGGAGCAGTTTTAATTTGACAAGGCCTGTCCCGTGGGGTGACATGTGGGAGCAAATATTGCAGGGGCTTTAGTTCCCATTGCTAGTGCACGGGTGCCATGTAAATAGTATACTTTAATTTCTAGGTGAAAGTTATTGCTTTGTCTCTTAGACAGCATGTACCAGCTCAGCTGCCTTGTCTCATATGTAAATATCCTTTGAGCTTCCATGAATTGAATGCTACTACACATCTAACAAGTAAACTCCTTTTAGAGTTACTACAAACTGATGGAGCTAGACATTCTTAAGGGAATGATCCAAACAGATCTGCTTATTGATAGTTGTAGGTTAAAAGAAACTGGCTTGTTAATATTTTCATTGTCCTTTGATCTGATTCTTTGCTGTCTGGTTGACTCTTGTTTCTTACCCTTCTTTTGTGTTCTTTAAACTGTGATTTGCTGCTATCTCATTGGCCAGATTTTCACACCAAGGCCATGTGACTTGTTTGCTGATTCCAGTGGGGTGTTTTCACCGAAGAAGGTTGGTTTAATAATTGTAGAGACTAAGTTGAGTAGCACTGTAGGTGAAGAGATTCTTAGCTGCTTGTATGAGGAAGTGTCAGTAGTTTAGATATCGTTTCCAGGTTTACAAGCTCTGGAGATGGAGTATAAGGAGGGTCTGTTCTTTATATTAAAACAAAAACAAAACAAAAAAAACCTCAAGTTCCACAACAATCTAGATTTTCACACCAAAGCATATGGAAGAATGCTGCTGTTGAACTTTCCCTTCCTCTCACCTTTATCAAAACTTACTGAGACAGGGAATCCATAATTCTTCAGTATAAAATATTTTCTTCCCTGCATTCTTTACCTAGAACATCAGCCAACTGGAGCTGTGATTCTACTGGCTGATACTTGTCCCCTGTCCTGAGATGGGTCTCTGCCTGTGTGAAAAAGTTTGCATTTCATTTACAAATGCAGGGTTTTTTGGAGAAATCTGGAGTTTCACTGATGTATGTGGTGAAGCGGTTGGGTTCCTTTACAGTCTCCACAGCAGGCAGAGCCGTTGAAGGTACTCCACTCTCAGTTAACATGTTCTGTATTTTGTTGCAGACACCTCATCTTGTGAACCTCAATGAAGATCCACTCATGTCAGAATGTCTGCTTTACTATATCAAAGATGGCATCACTAGGTGAGATTTGGCTCTACTACACTTAAGAGACTTCTTGTTAAAGGCACATCAGTTTAAATTACTCTTCTCTGTTGAACTGGTTTACCTGCTGTTGCAAATAACACCTAAGATTACCATCAATTACAGATTAGAGAAATATGTTTTGTTTAGTTTAGTTTATGCTTTAATAGTACAGTGTATTGTCACTCAGCTTCCCTAGATGTTTTCCACTGGGTCTTTCACAGAGTAACAAGAAAGAGAAACCGCTTTGAAAATATAGGACAGTGTAATTTATAGTAAAATGCATAAAATGGTTGGGGGACTTGGGTAAGTGGAGTACTCAAAACTGCTCAGCTCTGTAAAGCTGGTTAGATTTCTAGTGTCGCCTTAAGTTAAACTGAAAATAGTTCTCCATTCTTGTTTTTCCACACTTTCCCCCTTTGTAAGCACATCACCCAAACCCAGGTATATTATTTTCTTGAATAGCAGTGTAGACACACACTTGACATCAGTCCTTGTTCATGTGCGCAGGATTAAATTTAGTTGCTGGATTTGGAGTCCAGAAGGCATTTTTTTCCATAGTGTATTGGCAGGAGAGCTGGGGGAAGAAGAGAAGGAGGGGTTGATCTTTAGAACATAGAGCAGTGTTCAGCTGCTAGGTGGGCATAGTCCTCCTGGAACAGATGGAGAGTAATACAGAACTAAAGTATGCCATTATATAGATCCTCTTCCCTGCACAGTGCCCCTCCACACCTTGCCTCCCCACCCCCAAAAAAGTGTGCATCATCTGGTGAACCATTCAAAAGCCAACACTAAGCATAATATCCTGCTGGCACAGGGATGCATTTTCTCAGCTCTTAAAAGGTTAGGGATAATAGTCTGTAGTATTTTATTCTCACAATAGCCAGAGAAATGTATCTGCTGTATGGGCTATAAAGTAGACAATGTTTGAGTTGTGAGTGAAATGCTTTCTATTGGGTGCAGGGTTGGACAGGCAGATGCCGAGCGGCGACAAGACATTGTGCTGAGTGGGGCTCACATTAAAGAGGAACACTGTCTCTTCCGAAGTGAAAGGAACCACAATGGTGATGGTGAGATGGCACTTAAAATTCCTACATATAAATGCAGGAGTAAGCGCTACTTTCTCCATGAAAGTGGTCTTCAGCATTGGATAGTTTTTGGGTCTTTCAAAAAACTGATCTGTGTACTAGCAGCTGTGGTCCGAAATGTGTGTTTGAAGTGTGGAGGGGAGAAGAGCTGAGAGGCTAGATGGGATCTGAATAGCCCTTGTGCATCAGATCAGTGAAGTTATTTTCTCTGTGGGTTTGATGAGACTTAGTTATTGGAGATAAAGCTATAACTAGAATAATGCAGTACTAAGATTTTACATTTCTGTACTGCATCCTTTGGCTCAGATGCTGGCCCAAAGCAGGAGTGCTACCATTTATATCCAGTCTTGATCCTTTGTGCTCTGACCAGGTGGAATCGGTAGTACAGTTTAGACAATTCTTCTTTGGATGAAGCTATAAATGGTGTTTCCTTTTGTTCTGCTCTGGGTGTCCGGGTTGCCTCTTGAAAAGTGGAACTGAATCCATGATGGGGGTAGTCAGAAGATAACAGTGGGAGTTCAGGAACACCTGAGTTTTAATCCTGGCTTTAACCGAATCCCTCAGTGGCCTGAAACAAGTCACTTACCCCTCAGCTTTAGTTCCCTCACCTATAATACAGGGATAATACTTGCTTACCTTGGATATTGAGGATTTAGTGTTTATAAGGGGTTATTTAGTTATTGCTATAGAAGTATTTAATTTTTACTTGCTACAACTCTGGAGTCTTAGCCAATGTTCCCTCTAGCTGCCTGTGGTGTTACTGAGGCAGATATAATCTAATAATGAGATGCTGAGCCCCTGTGACTCCCAGTTATTTCAGTAGGAACAGTGTGTGCTTAGTACGTCTCAGGATCAGGCCCATAATGCCTGTCACATCTGCCTACAATAATTACAGTGCTGAAATCCATTACAAATAAATGAAAGAGCTGATGTGTGAAATGTACTAAGTTCATTATTCAAACCTTATAACAAGGCGTCTGTGTGACTGATCAAGGTTTAGGCAGTGCAAATATCGAGTATGACAGCAAAGTCATTACAGCATGAAAAAATGAGGAGAAAAAACAAAACAACCCTAGCAAATGAGTTAGATGGATACCTGTACTACCTGGGTGGTCAGAAATACTGGCTGAATCACCACTTTGTCATGTGCTGCTATCCATTCCTAACCAGGATGTAATATCAAAGAATAACCTCCCTGGAATCTTTGTGGAGGATGTAGGAAGCAGTGCATTGTCTGCTTATATGCAGTGTGCTGGTAGACAGGGGATGAGAAGATCTCTGGGCTTTCTGCATTTTCTCACTATGGAACACTCACTAAATAAACTGAGTTCTGTGGCATTAATACTGTTGTTTCTTCTAGTTATTGTTACTCTGGAGCCTTGTGAACGGTCGGAAACATATGTCAATGGCAAGAGGGTTGTGCAGCCTGTGCAATTGCGATCAGGTAAGAGACTTCAGAAGTTTGACTTTTTGTGACAGATTGTTCCTCAGGAATTGTCCATAGAGGATATTTCCTGTGGGACTAGTGAGGAAAACTGGATGCTGTTAAAGATAAGGGATGTATTCTTTTTTGTAGTGGAGGTACCATATAGGAGTTAACCTCATTTATATCTCCATTAGTGACTGTTCCTGCTTTTCTTATTTTCTCAGGCCCTTCACATTGCAGCAGCTGAAAGCCAGATTTAAATGTTCACTGCAACACAGGGCACTCTCTGCTTACGTCTCTCTCCCTACTTACTCTGATATTCATTCAGTATGTACTTAGCCAAGACTACTGCCTTTGGCAGTTGCGATGTGAGAGAGCAGACTGCCAGCTGCTGATGGAAAATCCCTAGCTTCTCTGGCACAGCTAAGATGTGACCCCATGCAGGAGCACAACAGCGTGTCCTTTTTTTAACTCAGTAGCGTGTACTCAGTAACCTGGTTAGATCTCCACATGTCCCTCATGTCTCAGGGGCCAAGGAGAGTGGCTTTCATAAATTGTAAGCTTGAGACCACCAGAGTTCAGTTTCTTTTAAATCATGAGCATATGTTCTTCTTGTCCTGAAATGCAATCTAGTGCAATGGATTCTGGACTGTGAGTGGGTGCTTGCAAGGAATTAAGTGCATCAACTTCAGCAAAATGCTGGATGTGGGGATGGAAGTTGGTTTCCAGTCTCTCTCTCTCTCTCCCAATCATCCCACTCTTTTGAAAAATGTTGGTGCAAGCTGGGCATGTCCTGCAGAGGGGGAACTGCTACTCATGTTCTCTTGCAAGCTAACTTAAAAAATAGCTTTCTATACATCTCTTCAGTGCTTATTTCTTGACAATTACATCACTAAAACTATTGATTAAATATCATTAACCTCGTTAGAAGGCAGTTGTTTTACTAGTAGGTTCACAGTGACGGTCTTGATTGCTCTGGAGGTTTATTTATGTTGCATGGAGAGAGCAGAAGTATTTTATCAATTATATTAGGCACTTGTTTTAAGTTTCCTGTACATCTGATTCCAGTAGCACTTAGATGCAATTCTTACCTTACCACTTAACTGTGGCTCTTACTTACGCTATGGAGAATGAAGTAGTAAATACCTCCCCAGAAATTCCACGAATTAGGACTTGAGTAGAAACTTAAGTGACGTATCGGGCAGATCTCTACTAAAAAATGTAAAGCATCCATTCTTCAGATGGTTGAGGTTAGATTATCTAAAACAGATATGTTTGTAGGGTGGCTTTTGCCCATGATTTCCGCACCTCTTTTAAAAAATTAGTTGACTAGCTGACTTGTTGCAGCTGTCAGTCCATCAGCAAGACATTCTTTATTTTGTGGTACGTTTCTGCAGGGGTTTAAATCTGGCTCTATGGACAGGTTTTCTTATGTGAGCATTTTCTGCGGCAGGCAATGGGATGTACAGTTTAACCTCCTCTGCACTAAGTAGGGTGTTCCTTTTGTCCGTTTGGCCACCTACTACTAAATGTTTAAATATTGTCCAAATTCTCATTGGGAAATCCTGTCTTCTGATCCTCAGGTTACCTAAACAGCTTAGAGTAAACTTCACTGGATACTAAACTTCATCTCTCACTGGTTCTGGTGTTCTTACGCTAAAGAGTTAATTTTTTTTTTGTTTTAGGAAATCGTATCATC
Source organism: Natator depressus (assembly GCF_965152275.1). Taxonomy (NCBI): domain Eukaryota; kingdom Metazoa; phylum Chordata; order Testudines; family Cheloniidae; genus Natator; species Natator depressus. The sequence goes on along the minus strand of NC_134251.1, from coordinate 12,645,569 downwards.
ATGGGTAAAAATCACGTTTTCCGATTCAACCACCCTGAGCAAGCACGAGCAGAGAGGGAGAAGACTCCATCCGCTGAAACTCCCTCTGAACCAGTAGACTGGACATTTGCTCAGAGAGAACTCTTGGAGAAACAAGGCATTGATATGAAGCAGGAGATGGAGAAGAGGTAAGTGGACTAAACTAACTCCGTTATTTTACTTGGCATGTCTGATATATTTTGTTAGACCTGTTTAGGGTTGCGTCAACTCTTACATCAGTCTGAAGTTAAATAAATGCCTGCTTTTCTCTAGGAAAGGCTGGTTAATTCCTACCTCCCTGTGAAATGAGGGCACCAGAGCCAGACTTTGCAGCCCACTTCAAAAAAATAAAAAAAAAAATCCAGACTAAGCTAGATTAACACAAACATACTCCTATTTTGTACTGTAGAGTGTCTGAGAGAGATTTGCCCACACCTTTCTGTGATCTAAAGCTGGATCTGCCAAGGGGGCCCTCTGCTCCCAAAGTTGAGAGGATCAGGCTACTTGCTCATATTTGTCCCTATCTCTTTATTTTATGAGTCTACTTCTTTAAAATTCCACTTATGCCCCCTAAGCATCAAATTTATGGCCAATGCAGGGAGTATAGGGGGAGGAATTGGATGGTCTCTTGACACATTTGTTCTTAAACTGACAAAGAAGGAATGCTGGAAAATTATGCAATCTGGGACTTCCCTGAGTTTTTGCCTCCAGAAGGCTGTCTGCTCATAAGGGTTAAGAGGACCAGAAATTACTCAGATATGGTGCTCTGCTGACTGAGACTTCTCCTTGCCTTGTATTTGGAGGAAACTAAACTCCTCGGTTTCTAATAAATCAAACTATTAAATATACAAACTAGCAGTAGTACTTGTGACTCCTCACACACAGTAAGAGTTACACTTTTTGCAGCCTTAATTGTATGCTGTGACATGTCTAATTGTATTTAATCCTTTATTTTAGTTCAGTTACAGAACTGATGTTTTCCTGCTTGTGGATCATTTGCTTAAATAAGGCTTTTTGTATACTTCAGAGAGTACATTCACTAACATAGGCAGTAGTGGAACAGAATAGGTCAAATTCTTGGTCACACGGATCTAAGATAATTCTCATTCCAAGTGAACTGAAAAGTGTCTAGTTTGAAGGAGGCAGGAAGTATAGTATCTTTCATGCTAGTGTATTGACAGTCGTACACCCCAGACTTGCCCTTGTCTCTGTTACTTAACAGAGTCTGTGCACAGAGTAACACTAACACAAATAATGGTCTACACGGCTGCTTCTGCTTCCCTTGTGGTTTTTCTCTCCAGGTTACAAGAAATGGAGATTTTGTACAAGAAGGAGAAAGAGGAAGCAGATCTCTTGTTGGAGCAGCAGAGGCTGGTAGGTGTCAATTCTTCTGGTTGCTTGTATTATTGGCGAAGGTTAACTGCTGCCTTTATTGACCCTAAAGTCCAGGAAACTCGCTTGGGATGTCTGCATAAAGCACAATCTCCCCCCCCCCCCTTAAACACTATCTACAGTAGTGAAAATTAGAGTGGCTAAGTGGACACATCTCATGCTTTACTCTTATTAATGTGGAGATTATATTCACCCACCTGTGGGCACTAAGCAGTGCTTGGGAGGGCTGGTCAAGTTTGCTGAATTGTAACTTGGGTCAACAGGAGGATGTTTCTTCGTTGTCATTGCTTTGAAGTTACTTTTCAATAGTCTGATTAGTTGTTGTGAATGTTAGAACTCTGAATGTTTGTCTTGGATCACCAGAAAGTACTAATTTTGAGCTGCCAAAACACCTAGACTATATTCATGTGCTAGGTTTTACAAATAATGTCTGAAAATGTTGCTGCACTGTGCATGTTTTAACCCTGCTCCCTCCCTCTGCATGGAGTCTGAATCCCTTGCAAGGGTCTTCATGGCATAATACTGATTGAGGGCAGGTGTGTAGTAAAGGAGTTTTCATTCTTCCAAACCCATGGGAAAAACACCACCTATATAGCTAGGAAGTCCAATAAATAGTCTAATGTTTCAACTTGAGTGTTCATTGTGTAATAATTGGGGGTAGGAATTTCTTGCTTATACAGTCAGATATGTTCTAATGGAACATAGCTTTTAAAGTGCAATACAGATACATGCAGAATCCGGGCCTCCTGTCGATCAGAAGAGCAAGTGTGAGCCCAGCAATCAAGACTGATCTTCCTGAGTAACACTGGGTCAATTATATCTGCTCTTTATTATTTTTGTTAGCCACAGGACAATGTTAAGCTTGGTGAAAAGAACTTTAGGGGTTGCAGCTTGCTGTTAAGAAGAGTCTGAGAACCTGGGAGCCCCTAGAAGCTCTGGAAGAATTGAATAAATTTCTGGATTTGTCACAAGGCTCTTCCCCTCTTTCCCCAGAGCAGAGAGAGGAGCTAGGACTCCTGTGGCATCCATTCCTTGCTAGACAAGCTGTGTGAGAGTTAACACTATTTTTCATTAACTACAGTATCAGGTGGCCTTATAACTCCCACTCAGAGTTTTTCTTGAAAAGGGATCACTTTGAGAATGGAGAGGCCCAACTGCAAATTGAGCCAGAACAGAGTTTGATGGGACTAGTCACTAGTGTTTGATCTTGGCGACTTTGTATTGAAAGTAAAACTGGGAAGGAGTGAATTGAATGCATGAGATAAGGAAATAGTCTAGGTAAAGAGTAGCCGTTGGGTGTTTTGTTTGGAGCCACAGGAGATGAGAAGTGGTGTTCCCTCCTTAAAACTTAGCGTAGAAAGACGTGGATATAGCTTCAAGATGAGGCAGCATTTTATCCCTGAAAAGCACATGTGTAGTTAACAAATTGTGTGAAATACACATGCCAAAACTGTTAAATTATTTTGAGGCCTGTTTAAAACAAGGCTGCATTTGTAAAAGTTCTGTAAAGCCGGGTTCATTTCCCTGTTCTGTGTATATTCCTATGGAAGAATATTTAATACTGTAATAAAAGTAATTTCTGTAAACTCGGGTTTTTTTGCTTATCTTAAGGGGACAAGGTTGGAAGATGTCATTCTAAATTATCAGTGATGAGCTTCTTTAAAAATTGTTTCCCTAAGGTTGAGAAATTATAATAAATCAGATCACTGGTCAATCTGGACAGTATGCTGCTTTTGGCAATGGCCAGTACCCAGTGCTTCAGAAACGCCCCCACGGTGCATTTGGCCATTTCTGCAGTATTGTATGTGGGGTTGGGGGCGTGCATAGGGTAAATACCTTCCTGACCCTTAAAAACAATTGGTTAATGTTCTAAAGCATGGGCACTGATTAACTTTAGCTTCTGTAACTGGCAAATGTTTATAATTGTCACAGTATCATCCAATCACAGTATCAGACTCTCTGACCTACTGCCATAGTGAATTCAACATTTGGTAATTGTGAAATGGTATTTTTTTCTGTTTGTTCTAATCTTGATTGGGAGACCCTTGCTGCTGTTAACAACTTATTTTGTGGCAGGCTTAGATGTCAACCAGGTTGTGCCCCTGTTGTGATAGAAGCTTCACAAACATATAGCAAATTACAATTCCTGACCCCAAATCTTATAACTGTATATTTGGATGTCTTGTTGGCATGACCAGGGGGCAAGGCTGGCCAAACTTCCTTTCAAATTTGGAGTGAAAATGAATATGTACTTCTCAGATAATCTCCCCATCTGACTTGCTGCCCCTAGGTGGCCATGCCCATGAAGCGACCCCTGGGAATTTTGACATTGGTAGCTGTGCCAAATGGATTAGAGTTAATTTTTGAGTTCATGTAGGAGAATGACCACATAGTGTATCATTTTGTGCTATTATTTAAATGTATGAGTAATATTGGTGACATCAAGAATGATGAATGACTTTTTTTCTTTCTGGATAAAGCCTTGAACTCATATAGCCTGTACAGTGTGCAGTGTCTCTGTTGGGTGTCTTCCATTTCCACTGCACGATGCAGTATGCTAGTAACACTACTTTTTGGGGCTCCAGATTTTGCTTGCCATAAACTCATAATGAGTTATTGTCAGATTCTAATTTTTTTTTTTTTTAAGAATTCACCATTATTTTACTGATCTGTTCTGGCCTAAACGGGGAATATGGTCTAAATTATTTTTATTACAAATCTTAATATGAGTTCACAAGCAGTACACATAATGTTAATAAGAAAAAAGTTACTGACCCTAGAGAACAGAACTTTCTCTAAAATCCATCTCATCGTTCTCAGAAGCAGAATATATTGTATTGCATATACCCTGTTCTTTATTGCTCAACTATTGCCAATAGGGTCTTTTAAATTGTCTGTCAATCAGTGGTTTAGAACCAGAGATGCATATTTCCCTAGCATGTAATTGACTATTGCTGTTCTTGATTTTTCATGTGTTCTGTAATTCTTTTGTCTGAAAAACTTGCGAGTTGCAGTTACTTCAACAGAGATTGACTCTTGCAGTCTTTTGAAGGGGATACAAGCTCTAGAGAATCAGATTAACAACCAGAAATGGACAATATATTGAAGAGTGATCTCAAAGTATAAAAAACCCACCTTTTAAAAAATAGACTGACTTAATTCCAGGTTGCAGTTATCAGTAATGAATACACTTAGTTTTTGGTGGCATTTATCTCTCAAGTTACCATTCATAGTTTATAGAAACCTGAAGAGTTTCTCAATAAAATGATTTAATAAGAGTGACCTCTTCAGAAATCCTGCTGGAAAACTTGGAACAATGAAGCAAAACAAGTGCAACCCTTAGCAAACGTATGGGAGCTGCAGGTGCGAATTTGTTAAATGTTTACTAAGGTTTGAGAAGATGAGGAGAAAACTGGGTATTGAATAGCATTTTTATTGGTTAAAACAATTTTTAAAAGTTACTATAACGTTCTTCTGATGCTGACTCTTCAGACGTGCAAGTCTGTCAATGTTTTTAAAATACATGGCAAGGTGGCAAATGGAAAAACCCTTTGAAACTCTGATTCTTGTTATCCCCTTAGCTTGTAGCAAGTCTTCCTTGGATTATGAAACATCTTCACCTGTCATAGTAGCACTTACGGTACTTTTAACATCGACCCTATTGGCTGCTTCTATTTTTATTATTTCTTATCCTCTTAACACTTCTCTGGCTGCTCTTGTAGTAAAGTGGATTCTAAACTCAAGCATCCCAGCACCATATACAACATTACTAACCAGTGTTAACCCGACTTACTCTGGCTGCTCATCCCATCATTCTACGATGGCTGTTGTGTTCACTCACTGGGGGAGGATTTTCTGAAAGAAGCAACAGCAGTAACCAAGGCACATGTGTGTGGCATGGAATTGCATGTCTTCGTAACATATGTGGGGTGCAGTTTACACCTTGTTTTTGTCAAGGACTTTAGTTCTGTTTAAAGGTTTTGGAGGAGGGCTGGGAGGGGATGAACTTAGGTTAGATGTAGTATTTTAAAGTTAGAGTTAAATGTAAATTTTAGTAGACTGGAGAACTTATATTTTAAAGGAAACAATGCTGGGAGGCTGACAGAAATGTTCATGTCCTTACACTCAGTCGTGAGAGACATCCATATGATTTGTTCTGTTAATTTTTATTTGTTTTAGTTTTCTTTGCCTGTTTTTATTTTTTTTTTCCTTTTTTTTTTCAATTTTAATTTTGGTTGTTTTGGGGCCACTTCTTGATTTTTGTTTTTCCAAAGGATGCAGACTCTGATAGTGGGGATGATTCGGACAAGAGATCGTGTGAGGAGAGCTGGAGACTGATCACCTCCCTGAGAGAGAAGCTGCCCCCCAGCAAGCTGCAGACCATTGTAAAAAAGTGTGGTCTCCCCAGCAGTGGGAAGAAGCGAGAGCCTATTAAAATGTACCAGATACCACAACGCCGGCGCCTTAGCAAAGACTCAAAATGGGTCACCATCTCAGACTTAAAGATACAGGCTGTGAAGGAGATCTGCTATGAGGTAGCCCTCAATGACTTCAGGCATACTAGGCAGGAGATTGAGGCACTGGCCATTGTTAAAATGAAAGAGCTTTGTGCCATGTACGGAAAGAAAGATCCCAATGAGCGTGACTCATGGCGAGCTGTTGCCCGGGATGTCTGGGATACTGTGGGAGTTGGAGATGAGAGGATTGAAGATGTCATGGCCAGTGGGAAGGGAGTAACTGATGTGGATGACCTTAAGGTGCATATAGACAAATTGGAAGATATTTTGCAGGAAGTGAAAAGGCAGAACAACATGAAGGATGAGGAAATAAAAGTTCTCCGAAATAAGATGCTAAAAATGGAGAGGGTTTTACCACTGATAGGGTCACAAGAGCTGAGAGCCCAGTCGACCACAGCTAATGCTGCTAATGTTAAAAATCCAAACTCTGTGAGTGTGGTGGATGCTGACAAGAAGTATGCAAATGCTTTGAAAAAAGATGAGAATGATGAGCTTGATAAAGAGGACCGTGTTTCCCAATTAATGGAGGATGACCCAGCCTTCAGGCGTGGGCGGTTGCACTGGATGAGGCAAGAGCAAATTCGGTTTAAGAACTTGCAACAGCAGGAAATCGCCAAACAGCTCCGTCGACAAAACATGCCTCACCGATTTATCCCACCTGAAAACCGTAAGCCCCGGTTTCCATTTAAGAGCAACCCCAAACACAGAAACTCATGGAGTCCAGGTACTCACATAATTATCACAGAGGATGAGGTTATTGAGGTCCGAATTCCAAAGGAGGAAGAGAGAGAGAACAAAGAAGAGAACAGAGAAAAAGGTGGCAGTGCTGTCTCCCAGGATCCTCAGCAACTATGGAACCTACATGACTCACAAAGGAGTCAAGATCATATCCAGATTAACTGGCAACAGCTAAACACTCAGCCACAGCCTGGCAATCAGCAACAGACACCACCTCAGTTACGCTGGAGAAGCAATTCTCTCAACAATGGCTACCAGAAAAGCTTGTGCCGTCAGACATCTGGCTCATCTGAATCACTGCAGTCCCACAGTGGGCACCAGAACCCAGACCTGCAGAAGTTCCAACAGAAACGCCACATTCACCAGCACCACCAATCCTATTGCAATCACAACAATGGAGGCAATACAGAGAGCACTGCAGTTAACATCCACCCAAAACAGATTAATGGGCACAGCCGTTACGACCAGTTTGTGACACCTCCACGGATGAGACGACAATTCTCTGCACCTAACCTCAAAGCTGGCAGAGAAACTACAGTATGATTCACTGGACAAATGGGAGAAGGGGTCAGTGCTGGCTTATTATTCAGAAGCATTGCAATGGGACAGTTTTGATCACCATCTACCTTGGGTTTCAGTTGGCCAATTAGAACTTGAGTGACTTGATGTACAAAGCACAAGATATTGGTATTTCAACACATCCGTTTTGTTTATGAATCATGGTGCAATTTTCAAGACCTCGGAGAAATATTGTGAAAAATGTTGAGACCCCTTTATAGATTAGAAGACTGTGGAAAAGAGGGTACCCTATTAGCTAGTGTACCTTCCTTATTTTTTGTCTTGGAGTATTTTTCTAAAGCTGAAAATACTGTCTGGAATATATAAAGAGCTGCCTCCCTCCATGTTTTTATGTAGACAATCAAAAGGGGAATCTAGTTTATAGTGTTGAATGTCTCTTGTGACCTTTTGGTTAGAAATGAAGAAACCGATCACTTATATTGTAAGCTTAGCTCTGGCTCTTCAATTCAATTCACCTTTTCACCTCCTAACCCATGTTCTTAAATAATTGGTAAACCAAAAGCTGTCAGCTGGCAAGACAATACGTGGCTTTTTGTAGATGTGCTGTCTCCTTTACAGAAATTTATGAGAGCTACTTGGACACTGCCCCCCCCCCCACCCCTTTAGAGAGTACCATGCCTTTTTGTCCTCCTGCCTAGTTTCATCAACATCAGTATGAAATTGCCATGACTGTAGAAATCTGCCTCTGTATGGGGGACTGTGCACATGGCCAGAGCCATGTTATGGAAATAAGCTTTTTCTCATTCCCATCTTGTCTCTATTATAATGGTTTTTAGTTATAACTTACTATACTGAGATGATAAACGTGCACTGCACTTTTTGATCTTTAGTGGTGCAGTAAAGACACTCTGAGCTGATTTCTTCCACTGCAGTGGTTAGGCTTTGGGTCTCAGATGTATTACTGGTGAGGATTTAGAATACTACCGTGAATTGGAGGGGGCAGAGAAAGGAGGGCTAGAGAACTGATTCATTTTACATAATACCTCATTCTAGTGCCTTCTGGTTTCAGATTGCTCTCTGTTTCAAGTCTTGTTGAACAAATCTGTCACTTTAAGGGGAAATCACATTGGTCATTTACTCCCCATCCCCCAGAAAAGTACAGTTTAGACGCAGTATTTTAACTTATACCATAAACAAAGGTACCTAAATTTAGAAATGAAAACACCATAAACACTTGCAAACCCTGTGATCCTACTTCAGATCTCTCAGAACAAATGACACTAAAAATAGTGGACAAAAAAGTAGATGCTGTTTGACTAAGAACTAGGCTTATGGGTTTTTGGAGTTTTTTATCTTGATTGGAAAGTGCTACTTTTAACTATAGGACTTGTTTCTTTGCTTTTGAAAACGTAGTCTTTTCATTAATTCTTATTTACTTAAGTTGTTTTTGGACTTGAATTTTTAGGACATCTGAATCTTTGGAGGGAAACTTGGTTTACTGTAAGGTTTAACCTGAACGCAATTTTTAAAATGAACTTGAGTATTTATGGCTGATTTAGTGTGGTTGGGTCATGTTCTATGTTACATTTGTACAGTTAAATGACTTGTGCTGTGTTGCACAAATATCCTTGATTTTAGTACTTGAGGTCATTTTCTTTGTGTTACACATAAGCCCTACTGGTAACAGTTTTTACTTTTGCATGTTTCAGCATAGCTATAAATGAGCAGAAGTTGCCTGCAACTTACCTCCCCTTTATTATTTCCTTCCTACATATTTTCTTCCCTTCTGAACTATATTATTACAGAGGAGCTGGTTGTAACTCCATGGTTAAATTGCAACCAGAGACTTACTACTTTGGTATCTGTCACTCAGGTCTCAACACTGCAGTCTGGTCACATGAATGTTTCCTGACACATTATGATCTCTGGGATTTAGGAGGTTCAATAGCGTTGCTTCCCAGATGGCTCTAAACTGATGACACGGTTAATTTTCTGTCCAAAATGGTGATGCCAATGGCATCTGTTCCATATTTCAGTCTCCGTGAACAATGGAAACACTGAAATCCCTGATCCTTCAAAGAAAGGAAGCCCTGGTACAAAGACAGCACTTTTCTTTCAGCTTGAGTCAGCACTCTGATTTTATTTTTGGGCTGCAAATAACCTTGTGCTGTTAGCTTTACTATAGAACTCTGTGTAAATAGTTTGTCCCATTCCTACTATTTGGCAATAACGAGTGATATGATTTGTCCCTCTGCCATCCTTTTCAAATGTCTTACGACCTGATCTGTTTTGTGGCAAGCAGGGAGAGATGAAAACAATGAGTATCTGGGGAAATTCCCATGTGCCTTCATATGGAATATTCCAGCCAAGCAGAGATTATCCTGGATAGGAGCCAGGCACAAGGGAAAGACCCAACAAGTCTATTTTGTGTGTCCCCATTCTGTTTGCGCAATATAGCAATAACCTATGCAAAACCAGCACATGGCTGAGGTATGCAAAAGGAACATGTCGCATGCAGTTTTTTTGAAATCCATTCAAGTATGTATTTTGAAATGGGATAAAATCATATACTAATTTGATTTTTAAATCCCAGACTTTAAATAAGTCTTGTCAATGTGTGTTGGCTTAAAATTACCTTGAAATAAATGTTCTCCTTAGCTCTAAATATCTGATGAGGAATGGGTTTTAAACCATCACTCTGTTACCCAAGACTGTCAGTGTTTTTTGGTGCAGCACTAAAAAACCACCCAGTTTGTTTGAATTCTGCATCAGTTACCTAGCAAATGCTGTTCTGAAGCTGTCCACATAAATTGCTTCTTAATTTTCCTGCATGACTTGAAAAAAGAGCTAAATACAGTAACTGCCAAATGGAGTCAAAATTGGGCAGGGGAAGCTGGCTTTCTTTCAAACTTTAAGAGGCTATTACAAACCATGTAGGGTGAAACCTAAAAACTATTAAATTATCCCTTTCTATAGGGCAAATGGAATTAACCGGCACGAAAACAGTCAATTTCCTATACAAGTGTGAAAAGGCTTTCATGCTAATGGAAAAATGCAGCATCCATGATGCAGGTGCCTTTTCAGGAAGTTAATTGCCAAGGGCTGATTTTCTGTTTGCTTTGTTGGCAGATGACTTGCATGCACCAGTGCCTTAGCGTGAGGGGTTTTCTTATCCTTAAAGAAATCTCACTGGGGGACTTGGGATGGGAGGGAAATGCTTCTTATTTTTTCACTTCAGTGTCCTTTTTCCGGCTATCTGATTTAAGAAATCTGTCAGATTAGGGGGAGAGCTTTGTATAAGTGTTATGAACATATTTTCAGTATCTTTCTCCATTCATTTGTGTAAGCTGTGTGTTTTTAAACCCAGATACTTGCCTCTGAACCACTTTAAGAACTGCCAGATGAGAAATCCATGTTTACCCATTGTTACTCTAAAGGAGGTAGTAAGTCTCCTTCCAATGAAATTATGGGATTTTCAGATCTGTCCAGTTCACGTTTTTTAAAAAAAAGTTTGATTGTCTTGAGAGCAAATGCTTTCCTCATGAAAAGCAGAGCTGGTTTGTATTGTAACAAGTGCTTTTTCAATAAACTATGAAATACTCTTGTAAGCGTCTGACTTATCTCTGGTATATTCAGTAGCACAAAACTTTAGCCTTTCTGATATTTTTTTAAAAAATATTTTTTGTCTTGTGACCCATTCTAGTTGAGTTCAGTTTAAAATTTCTTCCTCCTTCAGTTGTTCCTCAAACTGGCCCATGTAAAATTAAATTACTCTTGAGACAGATATAGCAGGGGCCCCATTTGCTTCTACCACCACATGTTATGAAACTTCATTTACAGTGCAGGAAGGATATGGGCTGTAATCTTGTTGCCTACATTAGTTTAAATTCTGAGGAAGCACAGCAGGGAATTCACAATTTCCTTTATAGACTAAGGAATAGGAAAGTCCATCCTCACCATCTTGCTATTCCCAAAGAATGAGGAACAGAAATTTAGAAGAGACATGTCTGTACCATGATGTGTTCTTGGAGCAGCAGACCCCAGTCAGGCATTTAAAAAAAAAATAAAAATCCTACCACACATTTGAAAATAAAAAGCTTTAAGGATTTTTCTGTGTGGTCTTGTTTTCTCTATACAGTTTTTTTTGTTCTGTTATACCACAGTTTTTCAGTTGAAAGCTACCACTCAGATAAAGTATCAAACACTTAGCCTGAATCTCTTTCCATTGTGTGGGTTTAAAAAAAAAAAGTCAATGACCAGTATCAAAGCCCAGCAGTCCCATCACACGGTCTGTGAATCAAGATGACTGTTCATCCTTTTATTCAGTATTGAAAGCCAAGCTGCCAGATAGCTTAAACACTAGAGTACTGCCAGTTGCCGGGAAACAGTCCTATCTTACAAGAATATTTATTTAACTGGTGAAATGTTCCCTTATTCTGGGAAAATATACCTGACCTAGTCCACTTAAAAACAAACAAACCTGTTTCTTTTTGTAAGATGAGGATAAAGGGGAAAAAATTACGTACTGTGAACATGTTCATATCTTTAGATATCTGTCTATATATGATTTTTGGTTTGAGTCCACATTTAAAAAAAAAAAAGAGGATCACTACAAAAAAGGAGAGACAAAGGATGAGTTACTGTGTCCTTATCGTACCCAAATAATATGTCTGTACTCAAGTACTAACAGAAACAAGGTGTTGTGATGGAACATTTCCGATGCTGCAACCCTTCTTTCTGTCAACCTTTCAGCTTCTCTGAAAGAGCCAGAACAAAGATTCTACTTTTCAGGGATGCTGAAGGAGTTGGTGGGTAATGCACCACTAATGTAAGCACTGCTTGAAATGCATCTTCCTTAGATTCTGCTTCTCCCACAGCACCTCTGTCTCTGTAAACAGTAAGTCAGGAGACCGCTAAAATGTCATCTTCATATTAATAGTGTGTCTCCGAAAGCTCCAGACCAACTCCAGGAAAATGAATCCTACCCTTCATGTTTGACTGTTTGACTTGTTTGTTGTTTGTTCTCCCATCCCTCTCCCCACTGCTCGCTATCTGAGTTTCAAATGACAGTGGTTTAGTCATTTAGGGGGGGGGAAAACTGATCTCTAGAAGACAGCTGCCTTTTGTATTGAAATGCATTTTAGAGTTCTAGGTATTCTATGTCGCTGTCAAACTTGGTGCAGCTTGAAGCCTTCGTCTCTCTACCACCTCACCCACCAGGCAAACAAAAAGAATCCCTTTCTTACAGAGCAGAAATCATTAAGAACTTCAGCATGGGACACAATGTTTAAAAAAAAATCTGTTTTACCTATGGCTCTTATTCCAAAGGGATAATTAATAAAGAGATTTATCAACTATACAGAGGAATCCCTTCATCCTCCACTGAAATGCAACCCCTTGTGGAGAGAATGTAGCAACTACAGCTTAGGATGAGTGAATTTTCTTCAACTGGAAGTTCAAGGAAAAACAAGGAGTTGAAACGTGGCCCAGATACAAAAAAGAAATGCCCTTAGTCCTTTTTTTTTTTTTTTTTTTTTTAAAGGCCGGGGGGACTTTAATGACCTCAAGTGGTCAGGACTTCTGTTTCAATGTCTTTAGAATAAGACAGCAGTCACCTCCCTAATGCCATCACCTTGTGGGAACGGTGCCACCTGCTGGAATTCTAAAGTTCATTCCTTCTGCTTCTGCGTGCTCCTTCATTCTTCCATCAAAGTACTGAACTGGTGTGATAAGATATACTGTGGGTGCACGAGGTGTTTAGCTTAACTACGGGCTTGTCTACACAGGGACACTCAAAGATCATTCACATGTTTAGTTAATGTGGATTAAGTTTCCTGGGTGTCCGCATGTAAATAAGTCTGAAGAATTTTGTTTAAGTAGGGCTTAAAACAGTGTAACACTGAGGTTTGGGCACTTCATTGGAATGGGGAACAATGCAGTGCTGACACTTTCATAACAATTCGACTTTAGAATGTGGCATTGGAAGAAATGCATTAAGGGAAAGAATGAATTCTAGGGTTTTGGATCATGGACTAGCAAAGAGGTTTGAATTGCAACCTAAATATCTGCATAAATTCTTCCAAAGAACCCAGCAACACCCTCTGCACTTTCTGAAGTATTGGTGTGTATTTGCCCCTTGATCCCCACATAAAAATTCTAAGAATTAAATTCATGTTGCATTTATATGCTTGAAAGTATCTTTAAAAAAAGACAAGGGAGTTCTGAGATCTGGAGCCGAGATGAGACAAGCTGGAATCTTCAAAGATCTTGAAATAGGGGATTATTGAAGTGCAAAGCTCATGGCTGTGGGAAAGGCACATACCACCAACTAAAAAATAAAGGATCACCATGCCTTGGTGGGCAATAAGTGATGATCTTCAGCGTCAAGGAGCTCCACAAATGATCCAGTGTGGGCCCCATTCATGCAATGCAAGTACCTAAGGTCTTGAAGTCCATTTCAGTTCATGTACAACTAGAGCCTCATAAACCACTGCCTCTTCATTCTCTCGTATTGATGTATCCAGTGTTATGGGGACTTAGTTCCCAAAACTTTTTTGGGGAGCAGGGGGTGGCCAAGAGGGCTGGAGGAGGGAGGATGAAGGCAGAAAGATTAAAAGCTTGTCATGTGAGGAACCAACAAATTCATAATCTGTGAAATTTTCTTCTGATGAAACACTGTTCTGGGTTCTGCTCCTCTTTTTCTCCCAGGCTCACAATAAGACTGAAATTTTGTGAGTGCTAGGGTGTGTGTGTATATTTATACTGTATATAATGTGTTAAAGTAAGGTGTGTAATCCCTTAAGCATCCTCGTTTTGGTACAGCGTGAGGCTGAAAGTATGTTCCAGTGCTGAAAACATATTAATAGGGTTGCTGCTTTTAGTTAGATATGGGACCTCTTTGCCTTTGCCACCCTTTCTGTTACGAGGTTATAAAATCAGCTTACCTTTGACTGTGAAAAGGTTTTCCCTTCATCTCCTGTATGCTTCTCCACCAAGAATGTCTTGTTGGTTCCAAAGCAGAACTATCCATTCAAACCAGATTTAACACTGCAGATGTCTTGACCAAGCTCCTATAAATCACCCAATTTCTTACTACTTTCCTCCTCTTTTACAAAACCTACACCAGTTTAGAAATGAAAGTAGTAATTACTGCATGTTTCTAAAGTAAAGACTCTTCAAAGCTTCTCTTTTTTTAAAAAAAAAGAAAGAAAGAAAGAAAGCTATTTTCCCCAGTAAGGATACACGCTTACAAGTGGGAAAGGTGTGTATGTATGTGTCAAACCCTCACATGTCATAAGACAATCTAGTACAGTAAGGCTGAACTGTGTATGTTCAAGGAAAATAAATGTGTCCACAAATGGGAAGGGATAGCTCAGTGGTTTGAGCATTGGCCTGCTAAACCCAGGGTTGTGAGTTCAATCCTTAAGGGGGCCATTTGGGATCTGGGGCAAAAATTGGGGATTGGTCCTGCTTTGAGCAGGGAGTTGGACTAGATGACCTCCTGAGGTCCCTTCCAACCCTGATATTCTATGAAAAGAGAAATGCCTGCTTGTGGAGTACCAGATGGTTTGACAAAGGCTCTTGGTAGTTTTATCTCCTTTGCATTCCCCAAAGCACCCACCTGACTCAGTCATAACTAAGCCCGTTAATACCCAGAAGCTAGAGTCCATAGATTTCCTTGACTTCTCAAGAGAGTATTGTTTTAATGACAGCTAGTGACAAAACATTTAGTGGGGATAGAAATGGCAAGTGTAGGGACTTTCGACTCATGGCGAATTAACTAGTTAAGGGATTCCATGGCCTTGTATGTTACAAGGGCTGGCTACTGAAAGCCCATCATCTCACTGGTAAAACAAATCAAACCGTGAAATAAGGGGAGGCAATCTAAAACATGAGAATTCCCTCCGAGAGATGAGACTGTCTTTGAGTATTAAGCACAGGTAATCCTCTTCCTCTCACTTTGCA
The DNA here is from genome assembly GCF_965152275.1 of Natator depressus. NCBI lineage: Eukaryota > Metazoa > Chordata > Testudines > Cheloniidae > Natator > Natator depressus. The sequence goes on along the minus strand of NC_134251.1, from coordinate 12,630,420 downwards.
AGCCCAACACAGATCTTTTCTCCCCTTTTTACTCTGTCCAGCAGTCTAGCGCTATGTTTATTTTATCCTTTCAAAAGAACACCCTGGCTACTAGGACTATAGCACTGCCGTGGTGCTCTGTGGTGGAAAGGTCTCCCGATCCATGTTAAATTGGAGAGGTTTGCAACTTTTATTACCAAAGTGAGTTTTAGGTAGTTTTACAGAGGGGCCAGTTTTAAGAGCATCCAGCAAACACCAATTTAGACATCTAAGTAAGCGTACAGACATTCAAAAGTGGGAGCTACAAGGTGCTGAGTACTCCTGAAAATCTGGCCCATAGCATCTTCCCTACCTCTTAGGCAGGATGAAATTCTCTGGTCCAAACCCTTTCTCTCACATGCATCTCCACACCCAGGTAGTCAGCCTTTCACAATTAGTAACTTTCTTATTGACATTTAGGATGTCAGTATATTTAAAAACAAGTGTATGGTATTCTGTTAAGCTTCTGTCTTCTCCTGTACCCAAGTTGGCATCTGATCTAGAGCCTGAGATGCACCTTTGAGTAAATGCCCATATGTCTTATTGTTTGTTTTTTTTTCTGTATTTCCATGAATATCAGTATTTTCTTTCATTTATTTGAGTAAGCCTTTGCAGAGTCCTCTGCAAATTAGCAGGATATACTAACTTTCACTTCTAATGCTGCTCATAGGGGAGCTCCAAGAGAAATTGTTTTCCTGTGCTGTCCTCCTCCTTCTCTCCACCCACTGGGAGAAGGAACTTGTTGGTGGTGACAGGACACTTTATCTCACTTTGTCCAAGCAATTACTCTTGCAAGATACAACATCCGAAACATTTTTCTACTAGGATGGGTCTGATTCTTTTCCAAACACTTAAGAGTCAGAAAAATACCTCTGGTCCATTCCTCCACTTCACATGATGGGGATAAATTTTTCACCCCCTGCACGTCCTTACCAGTGGGACCATAGTATGCTCAGAACCAAACCTGCTTTGGCCTAGGCACAGTTAGTCTTATCTGTATAAACATAAAACTATTTTCTTCCTTTGTGAAATTAAATATACATAATGGTGTGTTGCACTCACACCCTAGGTGGTGAGAACTTGATAAAGGAATAAACTTCATTTAAAGCATAAAATTAATTCCATTGCACCAAAAGACACAACTCAATGGAATATCTAACTCTTCACGGTCTTGGTTAAATGAAGATACACCATCTCTCCAGTCCATCTCCATGTAGCCTAACTAACTAATATAGAGAACAGTGCAGAAATGTTAACTGCATAAAACTGTTTCACAAACATTTTAATCTTTGAGGCACTTAACCTCAATTTCTAAGCACTGATCTTCAGCTTTTCCATGTTTTATAATCCTACTTTGGTCATTATTCCACTATTTAGTTTGTATCAGCAGTGAGTTTTCCATTTTAATGACTTTTATGGTGTGTGAGGGATGGAATAGTGGGGCATGGATCCATTGGCCCTGCACACTTTTTATGCAAAATGTGCACTGTCACCAGAAGTACTTTCAAAACTAGTTAAATTATACCAACAAATTTACTGATGCCCTCTTGACATTCCAGTTTTGAGTTTTTTCCCACCGGGGGAAAAAAAAGCCCTCCACAGTCTATGGCCATTGTGTGTAGGGGGGGTCTTATAATAAGGAAAACACATGGCAGACATACCAGCATATCTTACAGACACCCTTGTCTTCTCCTTTCCACTCTTCTAGAAGGAAAAGTTCCAAAGATGTCTAGTATGTTATTGAATTCTATTTCAGAGGAGTCTGATCTCTTTGAGAGTTAAATGGAAATATTTGTGCATATCTCCTCTCCTTTTGTGTGTCTGTCACTCCTGAAGTGTTTTTCTCTTTCTGGCTGTCTCCTCTTCACTTTCATGTCTGTCTTTTTCCTACACGGTATCTCCTGTCTTCCCACAGGACTATGAGAGTAAACTGCAGGCCTTGCAGAAGCAGGTTGAGACGCGATCCCTAGCTGCTGAGACGACAGAGGAGGAAGAGGAAGAGGAGGAAGGTGAGTTTGAGACTGGAAACAATTCTGGCTGTTTCCAAATCTTTGGTGCAAAGGAAGGTGTACTACAGAGTTATTTGCCATAAGATGGAAAACCAACTTTGGAACTTGTGAAAAAGTGATGGCCTCTTAAAGAGCAAATTTGACAGCCATATAGACTGAAATTCTGTATCCACAGAACGGGTTCTGAATGAGCATTGAACAAAGGAACTGGACCAGGACCCTCAAATTCATTTAAGCCACCCAGCAGCCATTGGATGGGAATGAGCTTTGGGCTTCATATTCTGGTGCCAGTCCACAGAGCTCTCATGTCCTAAACAGAGATTATTCGTGAATTTGCGCTAGGATTCTCTAATCTGTGGGCTGGTCTACACTACCGTGAAAGTCGATCTAACTTACATTGCTCAGGGGTGTGAAAAAGACGTTTCCTGAGTGATGTAAATTACATCGACCTAAATGCTGTCCACACCAGCGCTATGTTGGCAAGAGACGCTCTCCCACTGACATAGCTTCTGCCTCTTGCAGAGGTGGAGTAATTATGCCAACAGGAGAGCGCTCTCCCATTGGCATAGCGCGTCTTCACCAGACATGCTACAGTGGTAGTGTAGCGCTGTAGTGTAGACTTGCCTTGTGAAAGAACTCCTGATTGGGTCTACTGTAAGTGAGAGCATCTTATGCAGCTAACTCCTCTGTGCTACAGAACACCCAGGAAGGGAGGAGTGATTCAACAGATGTAGAGCTTAACAATCTTCTCCCTGGGTATTTGCTTTCTCTTTTTATTAGCATTTTAGCCTTCTGGATTTCTACAAATCAAGTAACCAGAGCTTGCTTAGTTTTTATTTCGGTCTAGCTACTCCAAATGCTTTATAGCAGGGGTCGGCAACCTTTTAGAAGTGGTGTGCCGAGTCTTCATTTATTCACTTTAATTTAAGGTTTCGTGTGCCAGTAATGCATTTTAACGTTTTTTAGAAGGTCTCTCTTTCAGTCTCTATATATTATATAACTGAACTATTGTTGTATGTAAACAAGGTTTTCAAAATGTTTAAGAAGCTTCATTTAAAATTAAATTAAAATGCTGATCTTATGCCGCCGGCCCGCTCAGCCCGTTGCCGGCCTGGGGTTCCGTTCACCTAGGCTGGCAGCAGGCTGAGTGGGGCCTGCGGCCGGGACCCTGGCTGGCGTGGGGCTGGCGGCCGGGACCCCAGACCGGCAGTGGGCTGAGCAGCTCAGCCCGCTGCCGCTCAGCCCACTGTTGGTCTGGGATTCTGTCCACTGGCTCCTGCCAGCCAGGGTCCCGGCTGCCGGCCCTGCTCAGCCCGCTGCCGGTCTGGAGTCCCGGCCCTGTCCACATAGAGTAAGTACCTACCTTCTCCCTGGTTCTAGCCCATTCTCTTCCTCTCTCTCTGCACTGAGCTGAGGGTGGGAGTGCACTGAGAACAGGGCTGGGGGTGAAGGAGCAGGTTGGGGTGCAGGGTCTGGCCAGGAGCTGGAATGAGGGAGGGGGCTCAGGGTTGGGGCAGGAGGTTTGGGTGTGGAGCGCTTACCTGGGCAGCTTCCATTTGGTGCGACGGGTGCAGGTGGGAATGTGGGGGGTGTGCAGGAGCTCCTGTTTGGTGGGAGTGGGGATATGGGGGTTGCAAGAGTCAGGGCGTGGGGTGTGGGGGGGCTGAGTATGTGTGGGGGGTGCAGGAGTCAGGGCAGGGGGCTGGGGGGGGCTGGGTATGCGTGGGGGGTGCCGGAGTCAGGGCTGGGGTTGTTTGGGGGGGTGCGGGGGATCAGGGCACAGGGCTGAGGGTATGTGGGGCGGGTGCAGGGGTCAGGGCAGAGGGCTGGGGTGTGTGGGCTGGGGTCGTGGGGGTGCTCCCAGGCCCCTGCCCTGAGCAGCTCACGGCAGGGGGCTGGAGGGGATATGCCCTGATTCCACCCCCTTCCGCAAGGTCCCCGGAGCAGAGAGTGTGCTGCAGCTCCACCTTTACCTTTCCCGCTCACTCGTAGTAAGGGCTGTCAGCTGATCGGCCGCAGGGCGGGAGAGAAGGAGGGGCAGGAACTAGCACGCTGGTGGAAGAGGCGGGGGGAGGGGGAAACTTGCCTGCCCTGCAAGGAGAGAGCGGTGGGCTGGGGGGCAGAAAAGAGCGGGCCGGGCAGGATTTTTAGTGGCACCCTGCTGTCTTCCCGGGTCCGGCAGACAGCAGCATGCCAATAAAAATTGGCTCGTGTGCCATTGGTTTGCCGACCCCTGCTTTATAGGCTAAGCTTCCAGTGCTTGGAGTGGAAGATCAGAGCTAGTTACCCATTGAGCAATGAGTACAACCTATCTCCTTTCCATGCTCTCTTTTCAGTGACAACATTAAGAATTTTACAAGAAAATGAAGAGAAGTAAATAACCTCTGAATGGGTGTGTTGGAGAGAAAACCATTACATTTGACTAAGCTATTTCCTTGCTTTCCTCAGTGCCCTGGACTCAGCATGAATATGAACTGGCCCAGTGGGCGTTCAGGAAATGGAAGTTTCACCAGTTCACTTCATTAAGGGACCAGCTCTGGGGCAATGCAGTCTATCTGAAAGAGGCCAATGCAATCAGCGTGGAATTAAAGAAGAAGGTAAGATTGTACGGACCACCAAACTCCTAGATGTTGTCTGTATACTGATCCTGCTTTGATGTATTATACTTATTTTTCTCGCCTTTAACCCACCATACTTCGTGGTTTTTATTTTGGTATGTGAAGTGCTTTGAGGCTTGACTGCCATGATTCAGATTCCATACTGAATTTGTATTTCTTTCAATCCATTTTTGTATATTTCATCTCCCCTACATTGTCTCCCCAGTCCCCATTCCAGTTATCCTTTAAAGCCTTGTTAAGATGGAAAAGAAAAGGGATCTTATCTCTAACTTCATGTTGGGTCATTCGTTTTTATCAAAAAGTGAATGCTAGATCTAGATGCCCAACATGGCAGTATTATATGCTGTTGTTAGACTACCAGGCTGTTCCTTAAATGTTTTGAACTTAAAAAATTGGTGCTGCTCTCAGAGATAAAAATCAAGTTGTTTCCTTCTTTCGTTTAGGTGGGTCCCGGTCTCATTTTAATGAGGCTTTTTGGGAGTGTTCTTGCTACTAGGGTTAAATAGAAGCCCCCTTGTGCCTGATTTCTATGAATATATTTGTTTTTCTCCATTCAGGTGCAGTTTCAGTTTGTCCTGCTGACCAACACTCTCTATTCCCCTCTGCCCCCTGAACTGCTGCCCAATGAGTCAGAGAAGACTCGGAACAACAGACCTTTCCCTCGGACAGTAGTGGCTGTGGAAGTCCAGGATGTGAAGAATGGAGCAACACATTACTGGTCCCTGGAGAAACTCAAGTAGGGTCTAGTTCAAAATTAGTAGGGTTTTTTTTCTTAAGGTCTCTCTAGACTTGTCCCAGTTGATCTCACTGCCTTAATATATATGTTTCCTGCACTTGTCTGGTACTCATTCCTTCTCTTCTGCTTCACATAACCCTACCACTGATAAACAGAATTAAAAGGTAAAACTTCAGTAATGGAGATCTGCCCTTAGAAAACCCTCCCAAATTTTAACAATCTCAAGTCTGAGGTGGTGGTTTTCATCATTCTTGTGCAATGTGCACAAGATAGGCCAAGGTTTCCTACTCATTTGTATGACTAAGGATTCTTCAATTTATTTTTGCACTTCTGGAGTGTAATCCAAGGATTTTGAAACATAAACCTTAAATAATCCTCTGCGTGCTTGTGGTTTATAGTGGGGTCATTTTGCCAAGTACTGAAATGCAGCCACTTTTTGGGGGGGCATGTGACAGCTATTCAGTAGTGCACACCAACACAATACATTGGTTCAGTGCAGAAAGCAACGAATGTGCCTAGATGAAACTGCAGGAGGAATTTGGGGAGGCAGAATGTAATGACTGAAGCGTAAATTTGACCAGAGCCTCAGGGATTAACCTGCTCTTATGAAAAGAGCCATGGGATATTTACTGACCTTGACTGGCATGTGTTCTGCATTTCTTCCAAAAGATGGCATCTCCCACAGCACAGTGACCCCTAACATTATGGTAGAGCATTAGTACAGTAGAGATGAACTGGCCCCTTACCTCTTTGTACCCCCCTTTCCCCTTGCCTGTTTTAGGACGATACTTTATTCTGTCCCTGTAGTATGCATGCTCTTTTAGAAAAATGACCACAGTATCTCTGTACTAATGTCCTCATTCATCATACGGTAGAAGCAAATTCTTATAGTTTCTTTCTCTCAACATTAATTTTTTGGGGGACTTTTTGCTGTGTAGGCAGAGGTTGGAGTTGATGCGGGAGATGTATGACAGGGCTGGAGAAATGGCGTCCAATGCCCAGGATGAGAATGAGAGCACAATGACTGGTAGTGACCCCTTCTACGATCGATTCCATTGGTTCAAACTGGTTGGTAGGTACGTGATGACAATTCTATCTCCTGGCACTTCACCTACTCATTGCGGGGAGAAAGCTGTGACTTTGAATAGAGTTTTAGGCTGTGTAGTCATATCAGCCATGTATGTGGGGTCTCAGGATTGATGATCCAACTTCTGGATCTTATTGATCATCTTGCATCACCAAAACACTGGTAAGAAGCAGGAAATGCTGCCTAAAACTTTCTTGATACAGATTTAACCTTTCAGAGGGTAAGTATTTGAATTCACCCTTAATCAAACTTGAGATTTATTTCTAAAAGGAAGGGATTGAAATAACTAGTTAAGTGTTGTCTGAAGTTGTTGGAGTAGTGCTGTGAGAGAGACTGAAGACTTATGGAAATACCAAGGGAAAACTGGTCCAGAGCTTGAGGGCTTTGTGTGGATGTGACACTAAAGCAGTTTTGTTGCTTTTTTCTGGAAGGATTTAAACACCTAGTGAGAGGAGACCGAGATTCATTAAGTGTCTGATTGCTGAGCCACTCCTTTATTTTTAAAGTGCCTTATGGTGGATATACAGATTGTAGATACGCTAAGTGAGCTAATAAGAACAATGTAAATAACCATACATGATTAGCCTTGTTTGTCTTCATGTTTCCTTTGCTTTTTGCTCAATCCAAGGATTCCGTCTTTCCCTAACTATGTCAGCAATCCCCTTCCTCCCATCTCATCCCAATCCAGATGGTCTAAAGCTTTTGCTTGCTGTTATGGTGGGCTCTGTGCTGACTGCAGCAGTATGATCTGTGTTATGAAGCATTCCTCTCTCCCCTTGCTGTGTTAATCAAAGTGTTCCGTTAACTGATATCTAGCTCCCCCATTTTCCATGGCTGCGTGAATGAGCGCCTTGCTGACCGCACGCCCTCCCCCACTTTCTCCACGGCTGACTCCGACATAACCGAACTGGCCGATGAGCAGCAGGATGAGATGGAAGACTTTGATGATGAGGCCTTTGTGGATGATACTGGCTCCGACGCTGGAACAGAGGAGGGATCCGACCTCTTCAATGATGGGCACGACCCGTTTTACGACCGGTCCCCTTGGTTCATTTTAGTGGGAAGGTTGGTGAGGTTACTGTGAGAATAGCCAAAAGGGACCAGCTCTTGACATAGGCTGCAGAGGCTTTGCCTTTCAGAATGGAGAACATTAATCAAGCCCAGCCATATCTAGAAATGGAACTCATCAGACCTACTCAGGTAGTCTGTCAGTTTTAAGATTATAATGCAAATCTTCCACATTAAAGGGCCCAAGGAGCCCTTGAGAATACAAGCTTTACCCATCAATACATAAAACCAATTCCTTTTCCCTTGCTTGTAGTAATTAGGGTGTTTACCTGGACACCGTACTTGATTTGCAGAGATTATGGTAGTATTGCTCTGACGCTTCTTTTCTCTAGAGGAGCATTCCAACAAATATGAAGGAAACTGTAACATCTAATCTAATAAATCCCCCTTTAGAAAACTCATTTAACATCCTCTTTGTGACTGGGAGGAAATGGGAGGAAAAGTTGAAGGTCTGAAAAATAGCTCATCCCAAGGTTCCTGTCTGGACTAGGGGAAATAATTGGAATTTTAAAAACATCTCAGTTAACTGTTTAACATAGTTTTTAAATACCACATACCATGTTGTGTAGACCGGGTTTCACACCTTTAAAACATGTTAGCTTGTTTTCTGCATGTTTTAAATGTGTTAAACCCTGTCTACTCTATATGCTATGTGGAGTTTAAAAACATGTTTTTAGAACATCAACTATTTTCATAGCCTAGATATGCTCTAGCGAGTCTTAAAGACTCTCGTGTAGACACAGCCATGTACAGCATGTTACACGGATAATACTTGTGTTTTGATCACAAAAAGTATTCACAAATAATTTCTGTGAAATATCCAGTAGGCAGGTTAGCCAAATTTTACTGATGGGGAAATTGAGAACAGGGTTGTTGAGTGACTTGCTTCGGCTATAGAGAGAGCTCGTAAGTGATTGGAATTGTGATTGGAGCTCAGAAGTTCTTAAACCCTGAGGAATAAAAACTTTAGTTCTTAAAGATGCAAGGAAGCAGAAAATTCCTGTTCCCTGAGAAATATTGTATCCTACCACTCAACACGTGAAAGTCACATTTGAAAGCACAACTATTTCAGGTTAATCTAATGCACAGATTTGTCAGTTTTGGTGTGGAGTTTTCTTAATTGTCCTGTATGTGCAGTAACTGCTTGCACTAGCAGGAACCACGCTCTCACAATAGTGCCAGCATGCTGAGTGTATTATGCTATTGTGTATATTCATTCAGTGTGTGGAGTGCTTGGGAAAATGTTGAACTATTCATCTTCATTTCACAGTCCTAACATCCAGACTCCACAGGAAGCACTGTATACAGGCTGAGCAAATGCCGTGTATGAAAAGAACACTTGTGCTTCTTTGCAGTTAGGTAACTTACACCCTATATCCACATATAAAAAGAGTACAGATCTCTGAATCTCTAGATGTATATAAGTCAATCTGATCTCCTGTAAATTGCCTCTATTATATAACTCCACTTTTGATCATACAGGATTTTAATGAAACTGAATTAATAGTTTCATGAGTTTCCATCTGTCCTCTGACTGCAATTGAATTTAAAGCTATCCCCCTAACTATAGGTTTAGTTTTATCCGTTTGTATAACCTTATGCTGGTTGTAACAGCAGTAACCTGCTGCTGTTCTTTGACTTAGACTATGGCTGGAGATTGGACACCACCAGAGTTCAACTGATTTCCATTCCTTAGTATTTTCCAGCATGTGTCCTGTTCCGTAAACTTTGCATACGGACAAGTAACTTGGCCTACCATCTAGGCAGATATTGTCTCCCACAGTGGTGATTGCGTGATACAGATTGAGACAAAACCCCATAGTACACTTAATTAGCTGTGCATTGCTGTGTAAAAGGGACACAATGGGACAGAGTAGCATTCCTTCCTGACCTCAGCAGTGATGAATTTGTCCTGAAAGGGAGAGTTAAAATACTGAGGTTTAGTCATTCAATTACCCAGCCCTTCTTAAAATCAAACGACAATATTTTATACTGTGCATTGTCTGCCTTCTATCTGAACTGTAGTCTTTTCTTTTTCAAAGAGCTGGTCCCTTTAGCCATCTCTTCTGGCATGCTGGGATGTTAAGTCTGACTATTTAATGGGGTGAAATATCAAAACATTTGGTTTGTTTTGAGGGAGGCGGAAGAGGGTTATGATGTATTTTCTTCAAATCCTGAATTGATGATGTGTATATTTAAAGAGAAAATTCCATGATCATTCTGAGTTCTGTTGTTTTTATGTTTGGTAAAAATTTCTGTTTGTAAATTTTCATTTCTAGTTTTGTTGTGAATATGCCATTTTACCTCACCAATCTTTCTGCTAATACAGTTCCCCCTCTTTCAGTCTGCTGGGCTAAAGTGCAGGGGGAGACCTGAAGATGGGGATGATTGAGGGAGAGTGGGACAATTCTCCAGTGTGTGAGGGAGTGGTGAAAGATAACCTTAACCTTTCATCCACTCCCAGCTTGGCATACTCCTGTGGTGTAACAGGTGGAGGAAGGTGGTATTGCTGGATAAAGACAGCTTTTCTCTGTACAGCCACAGCAGCCAATGTGCCGTTGCTGCTCATGCCACACAGGATCCAGCATTTCTTACACCAGATGGGAACCCTAAAAGATTCTTTGTATACATAAATTTCTTTCCCTGATTTAAAACAATTGCCTATAGCTGGTAACTGGATAGAAGGAAGTGGAAGACGAAAGGGGTGTGTGTGTGTGTGTGTGTGTGTGTCTGTTTTGTCCTCTGGGGTTATCATTTTATCAAGGTGACTCTCAAATTGCAGCTGACTTTCTAAAACTGAATGCATTTGATATCTTATCTGTTGGATCATAACTTCAAAACCTGGGTCATGTGTGTAAATGTATTTTCATTTGCCATCTTGGGATAGAATGTTCGGGTAGCCCTAGCTTTAGAGCGGGAAGGCCTTTTGTAGAGACTGCCTGTGAGACTGTCTTTTATTGTATATGCACACAGATATGAGGCTAGCTAGATTCCTGCCTGGTGGAGAGATGAGGAGAACGGGGTGTGTGTGTCTACTTTCCCTGGACTTAATGTTTTTTAAACTGCATGTATTATTGGTAATGATGGTGATATTATACCTCCCTGAACTCCTACCCTGGTCCAGCCAGTGTAAATGATTTGAGTTCATTAGTGTTTTGTTTGGCTTCTTTCCCTTCAAGTTAGCACTACCTGAAAATTTTGGGTTTAAAGTCAACATTATTTTGTAAACCATTTCTTTTTCTGACTTACCCCTCCTCACCCTGTTTTATCAGGAGGGCCCTACCAAGTTCATGGCCATGAAAATGCATCACGGACCGTGAAATCTGCCCCCCCCCAATCTCGTCTTTCGTGTGCTTTTATCCTATACTATACAGATTTCACAGGGAAGACCAGGTTTCTCAAACTGGGGGTCCTGACCCAAAAGGGAGTTGCAAGGTTATTTTAGGGGGGGTCACAGCAGTGCAGAAGTAAGGGTAGCAATACCTTCAGAACTGGGCGGCCAGAGAGCAGCAGCTGTTGGCCGGGCAGCCAGTTCTGCAGGCAGCGCAGAAGTACGGGTGGCAGTACCATACCATGCCACCCTTACTTCTGGGCTGCTGCCTTCAGATCTGAGCGGTCTGAGAGTGGTGGCTGCTGACTGAGGGCCCATCTCTGCAGGCAGCAGCCCAGAAGTAAGGGTGGCAATCCCTCTGCCTTCAGAGCTGGGCTTCTGGCCAGCAGCTGCTGCTCTCCAGCTGCCCAGCTCTGAAGGCAGCACCGCCACCGGTAGCAGCACAGAAGTAAGGGTAGCAGGACCACACCCTCCCTACAATAACCTTGCAAACCCCCCCCCCCCCCCAAGTCCTTTTTTGGTCAGGACCCCTACAATTACAACACTGAAATTTCAGATTTCAATAGCTGAAATCATGAAATTCATTATTTAAAAAAATCCTAAAACCATGAAATTGACCAAAACAGACCATGAATTTGGTAGGGCCCTATTTATCAGTGTTTACCTCACTTTGGAGCAGACTGAAAAGGAAGTAGATCCTAATTTTATTTATTCATGTGCTGAGTTATGATTGTTTTTGTTGTATATTTCTCTTCATGTCTCTTTTTTTGCTCTTACAGCTTTATTAATCCTTTTCTTCTGTACTGCATTTTGTCATCGCTTTATTTTAGCAGAATTATTTTAGTCTCTTCAGTTTGTAATTAACAAATGCCTACCCCCTCCTCATTTCAAAAACACCCTTATGTTGAGGAGGTGAGGCCCAGGGAGGAATGGCCTCTTATTTTATCTAACTTGGGTTCTTGACTATGGGGCAAAAGGCACTGAGTTCACCTCTCTTTTTTTCATCTGTTTTCCTGTGTCTGGTGAACACCCTGTACATTTGAGGGCACTGGTCAGAGGCAGCAGGGATCCATGTTGCTTACCCTATACACCCAGAATAATAATTGATTCAAGCTTTATTTTTGATTGTACTGGATATAAAGGCCAAGAGGAAAATGGAGTGTATGTGAAAGGAAATCCAGCTAAACACGTGTTCAGTGCTGTAGTATAATTTACTGTCAGCTCAGCTAGAACCATCTGAACGAAACAGTCGTCATGTAGATTTCTAGTTAACGAAGTGTAAGGAAATCGTAGCTGGGAGTATTACGTACCCTCCCTGCCTTCTTCCATTGAATTCTGAAAGCTCTCATAATACTGTCTTTCTCAACTCATTAAAACCCCTTCTCCTGCCTTCCTTGTTGAGAGCTATCCATGGACTGATCTTTTAGGCTTCTCTGCATTTAGAAATTTACTTTGATTGGGGGGGGTACTCTTTCCACACTTAAACTTGCCATTTTAAGATCCCTTTACAATTTTAAGTTCTGCCGTTTAAAAGAAAAAATGAATGAGCTTTCGAATATAACTCAAAAGTATAACGCATTCTTAGCTTTAAAGTATAATTTGAAAGTTGTGAACAATAAATTGGTCAAACTACTAATCCAAAATAAGACCCCCTTCTCCCCCACTTGGTGTTAAAATTTTCAGTTCTAATAAGTATTGTAATATCTTCCAGTACTGGTCCAAAATGCTGCATTCTCTCTGTTGTAAGCTGCAGTGTTTTGGACTGTTGCTTTAGAATTTCAAGGTGGCTTGTTATATGGGAGTGGGAAATCTAATATATTCCAAGCTACTTATCTGAAGAGAATACTGTAGCTCCCCCAATACTCAGTAAATGATCTTCTTAGAAGCCTGAAAGATGGTTTATAATTCACTGGGGAATTTTGATAATTACTTCATATATATATAGTGTATTATAAAATATGCATAGAGGAGAGAAAATGCTTAATCAAAAATCTGTTTTAAATGCTTGTATATATTCAAGTTAAACATTTTGTTAGATTGCTAAACAGTCACTTTCCTTTTAATTTGTCATCTCTAAACTACAATCACAGGATGGAAGGTTCCTAATGATGCTTTGTATGCAGTAGAGCCTCTTGTGTTTTTAACGTCTTTCTAACAATGCTGTTTACAACTGTATTGCATCAAAAGTCATCTTTCATAAGCCAACATCTTAAATGTCTCCTCTATATACTTTATAACTCACTAATGTAGACCTGTTGGCTCCAGCCAGCTCTGGTTTAAAGTGTCTGTGTTTTCACACAATTTAGCTTGAAAATACTGCAGGAGCTCTTTAAGGGCAGTGTGAAAATAGCAGTACATAGTACAAGATAGTCTGTTATAGCAGAACTGCAGACACTAGGCTGTATGAAGGCATTTGTGTCCTGTCAGCCAATGAAATACAAAGTTCTCTCTACAAGTGGTGGTCTCATGTTGTTTTTCACTCCTATTACCAGGGCGTTCGTATACCTGAGCAATCTACTATACCCAGTGCCCCTTATCCACAGAGTGGCAGTTGTCAGTGAGAAGGGGGAGGTTCGAGGATTTCTGCGTGTGGCAGTGCAAGCAATAGCAGGTAAGAGAGTCTGGGATTGCTCTTGCAGTGCAAGCTTTTGGGTGGCTTTTGAACAGCTGTATTTTAAAAATAAAATAAAATAAAATAAAAAATGGGCGAATGGGGCGGGGGCGCTGGCTTCAAAATGTTTGCTTTTTTGCTGCATTCAGTTCTGGACCAGCTTTAAGATCTGGTACTTGCAAGCCTCCCAGGACACTTACTCTGTCACGTTAGAAAGACGGGGTTGTATTCTTTCCAGTGATATAAAGCTTTTGGCCAAGGCCAATTAGCGAATTTGACCAATTGATGTGTAGAAAATGTATCCTCTCTTTTAGAGGTTTTGAAATGTTCACTGTCTACCACTCTGAGATTTGTATGTGGTAACTAAGACAACCTGAGGTGTAGAGACCGGGGAGGGGGGAGAGGAAAGATCATATCAATAGATATTTCAAAACACTTTTTTTAAAAATGTCTTTCCTCTACAGTATGGCATAAACATAAGAAGTGATGGTGCATGTGACTGTGTGTGAGAGTATAAAGGCTTGAATGGCACTATTTTTGGATGACCCGCAGAACTAGCTTGTGGCTCTAATGTCTTGAGTCTCATGTGCTTGTCCCAAATAAACACCCATGAAACCTTTACTTCATTACGTACCATATATTCATCCTGACTTTTCAGTCTTTCCTGTCTTTATAAATCACGTACAAAGTGCTCTACCATCTTTATATTATATTCTCCTCTCTGTGAATAAAGGCACCTCCAGGGATTGGGGAAGGAGTAGAGTTAGCATTAATTCCTCAGTTACTCATAGGCCAGATCAGTGTCTTTCAGCATCCAAAGAAAAGAGTTAACCTCTGTCTTTGTATAGTGGCTGAGGGTTTTTTTTCTCCCTCCTCTAGGGTGGTTTCCCTTACTCTTGTAGCAGGTATTGTAGAGAACTACATGCTAGCCGCACCCTGTTCAATTTTGCATGGGACAGTGTTGGTTTGACTAGGTGGGGCTGCTGGGTAAGGACAAAAAATTCCTATTTCTTTTCAGGGAAAACTTGATTTAAAGAGGGAGGAGGGGCGGAATATCTAGCTAAGAGGCCCCTTCTCTTTGCTGATTTTGAGAAAGAGAGGAGAAGGTAATAAATTTCCTTTGACTAGGTCTTTGATCTGCCAACCAGTTGGTGGTATTTTGTCCTTTTTTTCCCACACTGAAATGAACTAGTCAAGGTTTGTCCCTGGTATTTGATCATGCACCATTCATCCTGGTGAGAGCTCAGATACTTCTTGTAATTTATCTGCTCTTTCTAGCAATGGCTAACTTCCAATCATTGTCTCTTGTATTGGAAGGCAACCCTACAGGTCTTATTCTCCATGGAAACATGTAATGAAGTCTCAGACACTGAGGCTGTGGGATTCATTCTGGCCAAGGCTCAAATGGCAGATGAAACATTTGAATACATTCAAGTTTTACTTCTAGCCTGGTTTGCTTTCCTTGGCATTGACACTTTAATACCTATAGTCAAATGGATGATATGAAAGAGCAAACCATGGCTATTACAAATTGATTTTGCAACATCTCTTTGAAATATGTCATGGCTTTATTTAGTCCAAGTGATATTTCAAGATGGCATTCTTAATTTTGGGATCACTTCTGTAAGTATGTGTCTCCTATTAGAAAATACCTCAGCCCTATCTGGGCACCCCCTCCTCTCTTATTGTCAGTCTCGGCAGAGACTGGGCTGAATGGGCCATAGAGACCAAAGTAGTCTCTTGCTTTGAGAGTCCCTCTGGATCAATATGGCACATGGAAGCTGTGCCATTGTGGGTGCTCACTCTGTGGGTAGAGGATTTTAGTTTTCAGGACTGTAAACCTGGCCGTTTGTTCTTTCTTGAAAGACCGGTCCGAGGGATTGCTGACTAATCTGGCAATGTTCATAATTACTGAACTCTCTCTGTAAAAAGCCTTGGATTGCTTTTTATCCCCTTCTGTAAAGCTTCTTATTGCACTGGGTGTTTTGTCATGGCCAAACTGTCATTAATGTACATCTTGTGTCATGGCAGGAAAGGGTTATAAAGCTATTATCCCTAGTGAACTGGACATGACTATCTAGATGAATAAGGTAAAGAAATTAAAATGGCTGTAAACTGCCTTCATTATCGATATATTCTTCACTGTGTAGCAAGAATCCCCTATAGATAAGGATCTTGAGGTGTGACAAGGTCAGTGGTTGCATTGGAACTAGTGTGGGGACAGGAATTGAAAACCTGTTCTCTGCTAATCAAGCCATGGATCCTTCCTGATTAGGGTTATATTTAATGTTTCAAATGTTTCCAGTTGGAAAAAACTCTAAGACATTCTCATCTCTGATTGTTGGTCTTTTCACTCATCATGTTGTACACTTTTGCCCATTCATTTTGGATGTAACCTATTTAGAAACCAAGCAATTAAACAGTAAATATGGAAATAAATTTTTAACCCAGGAATTCTCAAACTCCAGCATATTAACTTTGAATCTTCTGGGTATCACTAACCTGTTTTGCTGGCCTTCTCCATTCCCTTCCCAAAAGCCAGTGCTAGGTAGTTCTTTACTGTATTTTATCTAGCAACTTGTTCCAGTGTAAATGACCCAAGTGATGGGGTATCCACCACTTGGGAGACTAGTATCCCATCGAGTCATTCTTGCCATTGGAATTTGTTTCCATTATTATATTTTCTTTGCCTTTCTAGCTGATGAAGAAGCCCCAGATTATGGATCTGGCATTCGGCAATCTGGCACAGCTAAAATTTCTTTTGATGATGAATACTTTAATAAGGTAAGAAACATTAATTGGGTTGGAGAGGTTTGTGAAGGGAGGGGAAAAAGGTCTTGTTCTAGATACAGATCAGTTAGGGTGGGTTAAAAAGTACAGGGGGCAAATTGGAAACTGCAGGGCTCTCATCTGCAGCCCCTGTCTTGTGTTCCTCAGAATGACTTTTCTTCGGTTGCCATGACTCGTTCTGGACTGTCACTAGAAGAGCTGAGAATTGTGGAAGGGCAAGGTCAGAGTTCAGAGGTCATCACTCCCCCAGAAGAAATTAACAGAATGAATGACCTGGGTAAGTGGGCACAGCTTCTGGGACTTGAAGGGACAAATTTGGGGCTGTTCTGATTCTTTATGAAAAGGGGCTCTGGGCTTTATTCGGAAGTGTGCTACAGGTGAAGGAATGTTGTCCTTAGAGTGCTAGGGTACATAATTGTGACTGCTTCCTTGTGAGAGTTTTGATTTACAAAATATTGACTCCGATGTAGCACACAGAAGAAGCTTATAGGTTGCAGTAGTTTTTGATCATTGTCAATCCACTAGAAGGTTTCGGAAGTGGCCTGCCTCTTTATTTATGTGACTATCTAACTGGTAATTACTGTGCACCCCTCTCTTGCAACTCTAGTGTCCCCACCTTGGGTGAGAAGCGAACTCTGTGAAACCTGCACTGTCCCCACATTGTGCTACCAGTGAACTCTGCACTTCGTTGAGATCACTGTGTCTTGTCTACACCAGGACTTTTTTTATAATTAATTTTTCAGGTGCAGCTTGGTAGGTGGTAGCCTTGGTGATGACTATAGTGTAGACAAGGTTCAGAAGAACCCAGGCACTTTTACCACTGTCGCCTAACCCTGCTCTGAGTTGTTAGACACTTTGGAACAACACTTGAGCCTTGACTACCCTACCGCTTTTATCAGTGCTACCACTAGTGAAGCTGCATGTACTGTGAATTAAGGCTTTGAAAAATCCTTTGGTAGATAAACTACCGGAGAGCAGGTGTTTGGGGGTGGGGGATTAAATCCCTCCTTTGCTGGGTCAAGTATCTGTAGATGTAGTAAATCTGAATATTTCACGGGAGGTCTTTGTGTCTCTTTAAGACCTGAAGTCAGGCACTTTGTTGGATGGGAAGATGGTGATGGAAGGGTTTACCGAGGAGGCTGGCGACCACCTGAAACTGGGTAGTGTGTTCACCTTCCGTGTGACAGTGCTGCAGGCCAGTGGCATCCTCCCAGAATATGCAGATATCTTCTGTCAGTTCAAGTAAGAATCTCTCCTTGGTAGTACAGGGTGGGGAAGACTTCTGCAGTGAAGAGGAGTAACTGATGCTAGATACTGGGAAAATGGAGATAAAACTGGAGTGATTTTTAGGAGTCAGTGTGGCAGTGTCCTGTGGGAGGGGAGTCAGAAATCTGTCTCGCCATCAGATCATGTGCCCTGACCAAACATCTGCTTTGTGTTAACATGGCATCAGGGAGTAAAGCTTTGTAGAAAGGGAATAAGAATCAACTTTTAAAAGCCACACATCCAATGCCTCTTGTCTTAGGCATCCCAAGGTCTTTTGTAGAAGAGTCTTTGAGGTCCTCTAACGAAAAGTGCTATAGAAGTCTAAAGTCCTAATACCCAGTAAATTGGTTTATATTTATTACATTTATAAGGTCCAAATCAGTGGGCATTTAAGCATCAGATAATGATACCTATGTATAACTTTAAAATTAAAACCATCCCATGTATACACCCAGCTTGAATCAAATGGTCTGGAATTAGGGCAAATTCAGCCGCTCTCAAATGAGAGCTCTGTCCCCATTTAAATTCCAAAGAATAAGGATGAAAAGAGGAGTTAGCAAACATACAAACCAGTAAAACAGTAGAGGGAGCCCCAAAGTTTTCTAGAGTAAACCGGCCTAAATAAGATTGGTCAAGGCCTAAAAGGTGGCCAGCAGTGCAGGTTTCTCTAAGGGGTGGAGCTCATAGCTGAGCAGTTTTCACTAATTTGATCTGTTTTGGTTTCTTTTAGTTTTTTACATCGACACGATGAAGCTTTCTCTACTGAACCTCTCAAAAACAATGGCCGGGGGAGTCCTCTTGGGTTTTACCATGTTCAGAATGTAAGTGAAGCTTAGTGATTCTGTATGAAGCGTGAGTGAGTGTCCATAATACAGTGCTATTTAGGCTGATTTCAGTGCTGGGGAATGCTTGTAGCCTTCCTGTCAGCCTCCTCAGTGAGGCATGTGCAGGAAAGTGGTGGGGGATACAGATGAATAAACAGAGGGGGAGTGATCAAATGAGTGATATAATTCTTTGTGTAGAGCATAATGCCTATTAGTAAATTACAGAGCATTTAAGGAAGTGTGTGTAGAGGCTATATGAATCTTTTCCCTTCCCTTAGTTCTGAATTCCTTGTGCTTCCATTTCACCCATCAGAATATTGGGAAGTGCAATAAAAACCTCTCCGGAGTTTGCATTACAGGGGAATAGAAAGTGTAAACGGGAAAAGCCATGTTCAGGCTTCCAAATTGATAGTGTGTAGTCTTACATGTAGTGCAATCATCTTGTTACATCTTGTTAGGATAGTTTCCTACTTTCTCTTAACTGACAAGTGCTTAGGTCAAGGGGATTTTTCTCCTGTAACTGTTAATTGTCATACCTTACTTCATTTCAGGTGTTAAGTATGTGCAGTGATGAGCTGCCAAAATCTTAAAAACGGGTTCCCTCCTCACCCCACGAGGGGGTCATTGCCCCCCCCCCCCCCCCCGGTCCCCTGACTGCCCCCAGAACCGGGCAGGAGGGTCTCATGGGCCACCGTAGTGGGTGCCCCACCCCACCCCTAAGAGCCAGTGGCACCTGCCGGGGGGTGAGGTGGGGAGTCCAGGCGGTGCTTACCTAGGGCAGCTCCCAGGAAGCATCTTGACAGGTCCCTCTGGCTCCTATGGGCAGGGGAGCGTAGCTAGGCAGGGAGCAGAGGGAACGGCCGCTTCCCCCACCAATCACATCAAAAGTGGCGCCTTAGGTGCCGACTCTCTGGGTGTTCCGGGGCTGGAGCACCCATGGGGAAAATTGGTGGGTGCAGAGCCCCCACCGGCAGCTCCCCACCCCGCGCCTGGCTGCAGCTCACCTCACCTCTGCTCCGCCTCCTCCCCTGAATGCGCCACCCTGCTCTGCTTCCCAATGCCCCCCCCCGGCTTCTCGCGAATCAGCTGTTCGGCAGGAAGCTGGGGAGGGCTGAGAAGCAGGCCGCGGCTTCCCACTCAGGCCGAGGGTGGTGGAGGTGAGCTGGGGCAGGGAGCGCCCCCCCCACGCCCCCCCCTTACAATTACCAGCAGGAGAGTGGGGTGGGGGGGGAGAGAACCTGGATTTGTGCTGGAAATGGCCCACCTTGATTATCATACACATTGTAGGGAGAGTGATCACTTTAGATAAGCTGTTACCAGCAGGAGAGTGGGGTGGGGGGAGAGAAAACCTTTTGAAGTGATAAACACCCATTTTTTCATGGTCTGTGTGTATAAAAATATCCTTACTGCATTTTCCACTTTTATGCATCCGATGAAGTGAGCTGTAGCTCACGAAAGCTTATGCTCAAATAAATTGGTTAGTCTCTAAGGTGCCACCAGTACTCTTCTTCTTTTTATGAATACAGACTAACACGGCTACTCCTCTGAAACCTGTCACTGAGTATGTGGCTCCCTTTGCTGGGATTGGCTCTAGTCAAGCTATCAGCCACTGGATAAGAAATGTAGAACCCTGGACTCTAATCTCAGCAGTTGTAAGGTTTTCATTTGATCTCTGCCCTGACTCCTTTCCTTTCCTTTTTTGCTAGATTGCTGTGGAAGTGACAGAATCTTTCGTGGAGTACATCAAAACTAAGCCTATTGTGTTTGAAGTCTTTGGGCACTACCAGCAGCACCCTCTCCATCTGCAGGGACAGGATCTCAACAGGTATTGATCAGTTCAGAAGTACAAGTGTCCTTCCCCCTCATACTTCTCAGCGGAAGGAATAAATCTTGAATGGGAAGTAGACACCACATACCCCATCCCTTTGCTTCCTGAATTCCATGCCATGCATGGAAGTCTTGCTACTTAGCATTCGTCCCAAGTGTGCCCTAAGCAGATTCTAATGCTAGACAAGTGACAGCCCCGCTCACCCGCATAATGGGTGCCACGTAGGTGATAAGAATACATATTTAAAGCCAAAAGAACCCTGTGCAAAATGAAATGTGCTTCAAACTCCTCATGACTTCCAGAAGCACAGCAGCCAAGGTTGCTGAGCACCTTAAATGTTCTGAGTCAGGGAAGGGTTTCCTAGTCCTATTGCTCTTTGGTGTGAGGGGAGAGGATGATGCATGGATTCCTGGGTTTGGCTTGGATTGGTGGAGACAGTAGCTGCAAAGAGGAACCACATGCTGGTGTTAAAGGGAAGAACCAGCAGAGGTTTGTATCCTTGTATAAAGTCATTTTCAGGAAATGCATCTCTTCCTGTTTTCCCTTGAGCAGAGACTAGGGAAAGGGCAGTTGAAAATATTAAAAGGTAATCCATCTTTGCTTAAAGCTGTGTAAAATTGAGCTGGAATGGAAAAAGGTGTGTGTGTGTGTGTGTGTGTTGGAGCAGGGCAATGAGTCCTGAGTTATGTATGTTCCAGACATGTCCCATGTGAGATTGGGCACATCTGTACTTGTTACCTTCTTTGTAGAATGGAGGTTGTATGTATCTGCCTCATAGAGTTGTGAGGCTCACTGTTTTTTTGTAGAGTGTTCAGAGATCCCTGGGTGAGAAACAGGTGAGAAACACCAGAAGTAACTGCTCCCCTTTCTCTGCAGCCCTCCTCAGCCATCCCGACGATTCTTTCCACCTCCCATGCCTCTCTCAAAGCCAGGTGAGAACAAACATGTTCTATGTAGGTGTCTGTAAACTCATCACGTAGAACTAGGGTGTGAAATATTCAGAACCGCAGTCATTTTGAAATTGAGAAATAAAATGAATAAGCAGTGCAACGGGCAATTGGAACATCCTCGCTGGCTGTGTTCCTTCCCAGGTGTTCAACCTCATCTCAAAGCAAAAGTGTTTCTGAGGGCAGTCAGGGGGAGAGAGTTGCATCTATGAATCATTCTGCTCTGCTTTTTCTAATGTTGCTTGCACTTTCATGCACTAAGCCAACCTTGCTGAAATGATCCCTCAATTTTCTTTAATTTTAACTGTGCATGTTGAACTCTTTTTTTTTTTCTTTTTTTCCCCTCTGTCCTTTTATCTCCTTTCCCTTGTTCCCATCACCTGCTTATCTCCATCACTCCCATTTTTGTTCTCCATTCCCTTTTCAGACCATGAGAGAAAAATTGAGTTGATTAGGTATCTCATGTCTGGCTATGTAAATGTGCATGTGCTGAACACGCTGTCTGAGCACGCCAATGTGCTTGCATCCTCGGCTGTGGCTGCATTCCAGGATGGGGCTGACCAGCTGCCACCTTTTCTTTTTCTGCCTGTTCCCAGCTGTCAAAGCGAGCGGGTTCCCAAAAGAGATGGTTAGTAGTCAAATTCGATCTACGGTAGATGTAGAAATAACTCCTAATCTTGACTCCAAAGCATTTTGTCCACACTTTTACCCTGTGGTGGGCTGAGTACCAGAAACTACCTTGGGTTCTGTGGTCGTTGTGGAGTGATGAAGCTTCTAGAATAAGCAACATCTAGTGTCTACAGCAGAGTATGGGGAGTCTGAATTTGTATACCACTCCCAGCTCTGCCACTGATTTATTGTGACTTTGTCACCTAACTTTGCTTAGTCTCAGTTGTCCCATCTGTAAAATAGGAATATTTACCCCTTGCCCTTTGTAAAGTGCTTTGAGATCATTAGATGCAAGGTGCAAAGTATTATGTAGTAAGTTATAAAATTGAGGGGTAGAGGGCATTTTCTTTTGAGGTTCTGTAAAAATTCTCCTTCCTGCTTACCATTATCTAGCTTCATTTCCCTCCCTACCTAAAAGTCAGCTGTTTGGGTTGGAGTAGACCCAATCTTTATCTTGCTGACCCAGCCCATGAATATTTTTAGAACAGGCCTGCACATAAATTTTCAAACCTGACTTAGTGTGTTGGGTTTTCTTTTCTGGTGCAGCTGAATTCTTCTGCTTGGTTGAAACTTCAGTGGTCTGTGTCCCTGACCTTCTTCCTGACTAGCATCAACAGCTCTGAGTCCAGCTGTCATGAGCTCATGGATGCTATGAGCACAGCTGCAGCTGTTGTTTTGGTGGTATGGTGGGGGTGTAAGAGGGTGATGTCAGCTACTTAAGGTATGAATGAGGGAGAGCAAGTGATGTCACTGGAGCTCACTGCCTAGCATGACAGTCTTGGCCTGCTGTGTACTTCTTTCATTCTTGTAGTAAAGTCTGTCTGCACCTTTGTGTTAACTATTCACAGTTATCTGAACAAGGAGTAGACAGAACACAAATCTCATATTCTGAAAGAGATTACCTATCTTGCGTGCATACGCAGGCATCTCAACTGACTAAGTGCCACCTGTAAAGCTGGATTTTTGTCTCTTATCAGTGGGTTGTAATTGAGATATTATGAAAATGAAGAGAGGCTGAGGCAGGAATGGGAGAACCTAAAGAACACTAAATTAAGGCTTATCTTCAATAAATGGTGGGATGGAGCCTTGAGAGGCTACAGAAAACATTGACTGTATTTATTAAAACAACTAAATAAACATTAAAACCAAGGGAATGGGGAGAAAGTTGCAAAGTTGAACACTCTCCTGTATTTAGGGTGCGGTGGAACAGAATCCACATAAGTACCTTGTCCGCTCCCAAGAACAGAGTAGGGAGGCAAAGTGGAGGTAGGGGAAATGGTAGAAAGAAATTGTGTAAACGTAGGGATTGTCTACATAGCCCTGCAGTTCAGACTACAGCCAGGTGAATTACAGGGTTGCACGAGTGTATTGCACTGTAGCTCACCCATGGGGATGCTATGGGTGCAAAATAAAAGGTATCTAGGTGGCGTTAACCAAGGCCTAGTCTACACTAAAAAGTTCAGTTGGCCCAGCAGTGTCGCTCAGAGATGTGAAAAATCCACACTCTGGAATGACGTAGGTAAGCCAATCTAACCCCTGGTATAGACAGCACTAAGTTGACAAAAGGATTCTGTTGACCTAGCTACTTCCTCTCAGGGAGAAGGATTATCTATGCTGATGGGAGAACTCCTTCCATCAGCATAGGCAGCGTTTACACTGAAGCGCTGCAGCTGTAGTGTTTCCAGTGTAAACAAGCCCGTAGTCCTGTTTTAAATAGGACTAAATTAATGCAAATGAGGTACCTTTTAATTCCACAGTATCTACATGGGATAGTTAGAGCACAGCACACTAGTGTGCACTGCAGTTCGCACCCCCGTAGTTTGAACTGCAGGGCTGTGTAGACATGGCCTCAAAGAGGGGAAGACTGGAGTATTGCTAGAACCTGTCCATTTCCTGTGATTACCAGTTACTAGAAGCACTATTTGTCCATTCAGTATTTGAGGAGTTAAGGTATCCCTGTAAAGCTAGTGAGTCTTGAAGCACTAATTTACTAGTAATACTGAAATATAGGAAGCCAAGGCTTCCAGGACTTTTGCTCAGGAATAACTCCTGTTAAATTCCCTTATGTGCACATGCCCATTCTGTATGTTAGCAATCCCAGCTGAGTGTACTACTGTGTGCAGTAAAGTGAAGTCACTAACAGCAAGAATCGTCTAAAATACCTACAGGTCCAGTAGAAGTGCATCAACCTTAAATTTCTGCAGGAATCCTTGGGATCTTGACTTGCTCCTTTCATTCAGAGATTCAGAACTGTGATGCAGGAGTACATATGAACAGATCTAGACTCCCCTGAATTCCACACATGCATGTTGGAACTCTTTAAAAACTGGTCTCAGTATAGGTCAGAAAGGACCTACATGTTGGGGTGTCATTTTGAGAACACTCTGAAGCATCTGACTTCCCTGCCACATTTAATGATTCTAAACTATGCTTTAGGTTAACCTGTTCCAAAAATGGATCTTTGAGGTGGCTTAGGATTCTCCCATGTATGAATCTGCAGAGGTTGCCTGTTTTCACAACTCTCTCCTAGTTAGAGTTCATTTCTTTCTTTGTAACCTGTCAAGTGCCAACATTTTGCCAAGCAGTAATTTGGGGGAAAGTGCTATAAATGCCCACCTTTCCTTCATGGTGTGAATGACCTAATGGGATCAGGTTTGTTAGAGCCTCTATAGATTATATAAAACATGTCCCTTACTGCACTAGGTAATGACCACCTATCTTGCAGGGTCTGGTGCAGTATTTGAGCAGTATAGGGGTGGTGGAAGGATTAGACTTTCTTGTATTTACATGAAGGGAATTTAGTAATCTTTTCTCAGTTTTTGCTGGAGTAGTGAAATCTCTCAAACAAATAGTGCTTCATAATTGCCACTCAGTCTCCTAACTGCTTGTAAAGTCACTTGGATTGGGGGAGCACTGTGGGTTTAAAACTAGACACCTTGGTTCCATAGACAAGCCTGTGACTGAAGTTTTCTTCCTGCCTTTTTGACTGCCAGGTGTCTTTGCCATATGACCTGCACATACATAGGTAGAAATATTACACTGCTTCTGTGATAAGAAGCACTGAAATTACATTGTGGAACCAAAGTACTGTAATAGCATTACCTGTGTGCAGTTTTTGTGAACAATTTTTGTATTATTTTAAGTGCCAGCCACAAAGCTGAACACTATGAGCAAAACTAACCTGGGCCAGAGCATGAGCAAATACGACCTCCTTGTCTGGTTTGAGATCAGCGAGCTGGAGCCAACAGGAGAGTGAGTTCAACTTTTATCTTTCTTTTGTATAAAGAGGGAAAATGGCTTGTGGGAGGGAATCCCTTCATCTTTAGGTCTTTGATTTAGATCAGCCCAGGTTTATAACGTTTGGCTATTCTCATCTGTAAGATGCCTGGTTTTATATGGAATAAAGTGGTCCCAATCCAGTTCCCAGTGAATAGATATCAGCGACACAACTGGCATTAGTTGGCCCCATTGTTCGCAGTCTAATCAGAGTGGCCAAAGACTGAAGAAGTATGGAGAGTGACCTTCCTTCTCACTCATAGATGTGATCCCTTCAGGTCAGTGGCTGGGTACGCTGGCAGAGCAGTGCCCAGGGGAAGCTTGCGCAGCTACAGATCATGTGACCTGGTCTCTTAACTAAAGAGTTCAGTCTCCAGAGGTCAGTCCAACAAGAACATAAGAACTGCCATACCAGGTCAGACCAAAGGTCCATTTAGCCTAGTATCCTGTCTTCCGACAGTGGCCAATGCCAGGTGCCCCAGAGAGAATGAACAGAACAGGTCATGATCAAGTGATTCATCCCCTGTTGCCCATTCCTAGCTTCTGGCAAACAGAGGCTAGGGATACCATCCCTGCCCATCCTGGTTAATAGCCATTGATGGACCTGTGTTCCAAGAACTTATCTAGTTCTTTTTTGAACCTGTTATAACAAGAACTATATTGAGTTTAACTCTGCAACATAGAGGGAGTTCCCCAACAGACCTTTGGGAACTACATTATAGGGTCATTTTGCAGTTTTACAAAGCAATGTTAATATGCGATGTGATACTTAATGATGATTTAAAGTCCAGTAGAGAGGCTGATTTTGGAGTCACTGGAAGCAGCCTTATTTTTATTAGGATATTCTACAGAAGAGTGTGTTGGTGGTAGAGCAAAGCAGCAGCATTATCTAGTGTCCTGCTCTGTTAAACGCACCTTCTCTAATCCAGGATGTTCATTCTTGTTTCACACAGATACATCCCTGCTATTGTTGACCACACTGGAGGTCTACCCTGCCAGGGGACGTTCTTGCTTCACCAGGTACTAACAGAGGCTAGAGGGGGGCAGCTAAAATACTTATGTCCTTTTGTGTGGAGCGGGCAGACGTCTCATGTACTGAATTTCACATTCATTTTATCTTTTAGTTCTGTCTTACCACATACCTGTCTGTCTCTCTTACTATAGCTCTTGGGTCAGTCATCTTTCTGTCTGTACCCTTATCTTCCAAGCTTGGGTCTTTGCTGGTAGGAAGTTTGGTGTCTAAATTCTGCTCTTTCAAGTGTTTAGTCATATATATATTCCACTCTTAGTACTCGTTCAAGATCGGAATCTTTTGACCAGCAGTGCCCTGTGGGGCTGCACATGCACCTTTAATGTCCTCGTGCTCCTGTATCTAGGCATAGAGTGGTGCAGGCTCAGAAACCACTTAGTTCCTTTTCACTGCCTCTGGCTGCGAGATGGAGCTCAGCAGTGTTTGCGTCTTGATGCACTCTTCCAGAGGAACTTGAAGATATTTGTGTATATTAGTGTGTTAGTGATGGCTTATTTAGCATGGTTTCCCGTTAGCATGCTTGGGATGTTTACCTACCTTATTTGATTTTCTTTTGTTGTGAAGTTCTTCCTGGTATTGGGGCTTACGTATTGTCCCTCCTTTGAGGCAGTAATACCCATTAATGCTGGGCACACCAGATGCCATTTTTTGTCTCCCCAACAAATGCTGTACATATAAATCCTTTTCTAAAAGGAGTTGGAAGGTGAGAGGCATGCCTTAACCTTTCTTTGTTAGGCTGCTCCATGCAACCTGCTTCTGATTTGGACAGGGAGCCCCCTTAGACTAGTTCCATTTCAGTTCAGAGGTGCCCCTGTAAATTCTAAATCCACTGTCTCCCAGGCCCCATCTTCAGAAACTTTCCCGTGGTGGACTCATATCAGACAAAAAACAGATCTTTGGAGAAAAGGGAGTATCTCCTTTGGGGCAGGTCCCCATTGGGAATACCCAGTAAAAAGAGGTCCACTCCCACTTTAAGGAGACTCCATGGCCCAAGATGGGTACCACTGGAGCTCTGAGGTTGCACAGTACTGGAACTCCAGCACCATCTCAAGAATATGAATACAAAGTGGTCATGTGCACACATCTGATTATTTCCTAGGGTTTGTGAGACTGACTCCTATATACCCTCAAGGTACATGTACCTTCCCTGGAAGTTTAGAGAGACTGTTCTAGGAGTATTTTGGGTGAAATAAACTTCCCCTTGTGGTATGTGAAGGGAACAAGATGAGTTCTGCTCTGTAATATGAAAAGATTCTTCCTGTATTAGGTTATATTCAGGGCCCAGAAGGGCCATTGTTTCCCATTATGAGCCTGCTGACAGGTGAGATTTACATGTTTATCTCTCAGCCATGGTTTCCCTATGGAAATGACTTAATGGAGTGTTTTATTTAATAAAAAAAAGAAAGAAAAAGTCTAAGCTGTGCCTTTTTAACTCCACCAGGGAATCCAGCGTAGGATCACAGTCAGCATTATCCATGAGAGAGGCAGTGAATTGCACTGGAAAGATGTGCGAGAACTGGTTGTTGGTGAGTATCTCCCCTGTTGTTCCTTCCATCATCATCATGAATTACTGACTAGAGGTTGGGTAGTGTCACCTATTGAGGGGGATCCAGAGGGAAAAGCTTTTGGTTTGAGACTGACTGTTAGAGCTATAGGTCTTAAACCTCCAGTATAAAATGCCATTTGGCAATGAGAATTCCTTCTGAGAGCCTTTCCGGTTAGGTTTAATTGGTACTGAAATTCATTTATTTTCAGGACGCATCAGAAACAAAGCCGAGGTAGATGAAGCTGCTGTGGATGCCATTCTGTCTTTGAATATAATCTCTGCAAAGTACTTGAAGTCTTCTCACAGTTCCAACAGGTAGGCAGATGTAAAGTGCTTTTGGGGCTATTTACATTACTTCTCTCCATTGATAAGCACCATGAAAGGAGGAAGAAAGAATGGTGGGAAAGGAGGATCAGCATTTCACCTGGGAGTTGAAAAATTGAAATTTAAAATACAAGGACAATCCCATGGGTGAATCAGGCAGCCATGCACATCCCTACATTACAGTGGGAACAAGCATACAGTGATCTAACAAAGCCTGTTGTGTTAAAACATTACTCCCGCTCTGATAAACTCTTAGTCTGTGCTTTTCAGTGCCACTGGTGAGTCACGGGGGTGAGAGGTGGGGGGTGAAGTGCATTTATGCAGATGTCACAAATTGGCTCCTCTAATGTACTTGTGTATTGTGATATCAGAGCAGCCTTTAAGCAATGTTTCATTGGAGCTCTGGCGACCTGCAATCTTCATTCTTGCATCCAGTGAGGATCTAACTCTCAACAGTTGCTCTGAGCATCACTTATCAGGGACAGAGGTATCCTCCCCAAGTGAATATTCTTCACTATGGGACGGGGCAGTCTTTCCAGGGAGGATTTGTGGCTCAGGGTGTCTCTGTGGGGTGCCTTGTTAATGAGATTTCATGAACTGTATAGTCCTGTGCTTCAGGGTCTGCAACGAAGGGCTGCAAAGCAGAATTCTGTATTCTGGGCAGAGCCCCTCCCCTCCAGAACTTCAGCCCAGTCACTGACTCCCTCTCTATTTCTGTCAATTTCTGGGAAATCGGGAGGAAAACACACACCTTTCTGAAAAATCAGATTCTGCATCCGATTTTAAGGCAGGGGGTGGGGGAGGACATGATTTGCAGCCTGCCTGCCATCAGTTTTCAATAGTCTAGCTGGAGAAAGTAATTCCAAATTACTCTGGACTTTGTGTTGTCACTAACTGGGTGTGGTGCTGTCCCCTAGTGTCAGTGAGTACTGAATTTTGTGACTTTGGTATTTTGGCTATTACCATCTAATGTCTCATCTCGTGCAAGGTGAAAATAAAACTCCAAAATATTGAGTAACTTTTTCTAGCTTGAGGGGGGAGTAAATCCTTTCTATAAAGGAGGAGGGAAGTGGGGAGAAGAAATAGGGCTTACATGGAGATTTTATCCCTTGTCTTGTAAGAAATCTGAAGGGCACTCTGTAATAGAAAAATTGCTCTGTGTGGGCTGACATTCACTGCTGACATCTGCTGCCAGTGTTCACCACTGAATTCTTTCTCTCTGATAGTCATAGAATAAGTCTCTAAATTCTCCTGGTAGTCAGCCTAGGTATTTTATGCTGACTATTTCTTAAAAACAGGCAGCAGTGAGCATGACTATTAATGTGGGCCTTGGAAAGCTTTAGAACGTGCACAGCTGTCAGTCAAAAGGGAATAAAGCTTCAGGAGAGATGGAAAGGCACCTTAAAATCATTTCATAGCTCTGATGGAGGGATTTGTATAACCCCACTGATAGTTGTTGTTTATACATTTTAATGTGATTTAATTTTTAGCATCTTGGTATTGACCTTTCAGCATAACTGGACTGGGAGGGAACAGTTGCTTCATTCCCATCTGATCTACTCGATTTGCAGTAGATTTTCACATCTCCTCCCTTGTTCCTTACTTCCAAATAAATTGCAGTATGGCCCCAAAAATCTCTATCTGAAGTTCTTGGAAGTGGGATGGGGGTGAGTGAGGGCTCCAGTAGCACTTGTGTATAGTTGGTACCCTGTCTTTCCCCAAATGCCAGAGTTTGGTCTCTAGGTGTGTGGAGGGGTGGGGAGCAAAGAGGGGCCAATGCCACAGTCAGGGATGTGTGTTCTGTTTGCTCACCGTCTGCAGACTTGTTTTCTGGTTGCTGTTTTTTGTCTGCTTGTTCTTCTCCTTTCAGCTGTTGCTTCTCTGTTCTGCCTTTTGCTGCACTAACAAAAGCTCTTTATGTTTTTACAGGCTCTTTCTTGATAAGGATATGCCTAGGTATTTTCTGTTTGTTTCCTTTTGCACATAAAGGTTCTTGTGGAATAGAATGCTTTATGTCTGACTTGTGTTGCTGCCATTTCCCTTTTAGTTTTTAGTGGATTTTGTCAGCAAACCTCTTGGCTCTTCTTGGAGTGGCACATTTCCTCCTCCCTTGTGTGCTGGGAATTAGTGCATGTACAGTTCAGTAGGTGAACACATGAAGACAAATTTCCTTCATTGTTCAACAGAGACAGCTTACAATGGTCCTTGCTTCATTCTTTCAAAGGTATAAACAGAACATAACTCCTCCCCCCCTTCTCCTTCTTTGTCCGTCAGCAGACAACCATGGCCAGCATTTAGTATCTCCGACTACTTGTAACATATTTGCTACATTGGAAGTTCCAGGACCGGGGCTGAATGGCCAGGTTACTGGTTCAAATCTAGCCCAAGATGAGAGTGAACAAAGCCTGTTGCCATCAGGTGATGGTTTGATGGCATTCAATCCTTAATTTGTTGTTGCATCCTGAAATTATCATTGCAGTGGCTATTAATTGGCCTGCCTAGGGGCTGAGAAGCCAAGAATTGAAAGGAGACACTGACTAGTCTCCCCTCTGACAAGTGCTTCTCCAGTTCATGGCCAAGGCTTGCTGGCTGAGCAGTGTGGGGGAACTTGCACTGCTGCTGCCTATACTCTAACACTAAAGTTCACTTTAAAATGGAATCTAAATCAGCCTTAGATTCCCATTTCAGCTCCTACCTTCTTCCTTGCTTTGCCTTGTTCTGCCCTCCTCTTGCTCCCAGGTATCATTTGTCACCTGCTCTCTGTATTGAAAGCACAAGAGGTTTGCTCACTTTGAGTTTTTGTTTGTTTGCCTCCTTATTTGTTTTAGCAAGATCTGGTTTGGATGAGGTAGGCGTATATGTATTCATCCCACGATCAGAACAAATGTAGTAGCGTGACTGTTGAAGTCTCACTTTCACTTGGCAATTGGGATTGCACTGACTTGTTCACCCACATTTCCTCACTTTGCTGATGTAGCTTTGCCCTTCTGAGCAATGATTACTCCTGTCTCTATTCTTTGGGTCTTAATAAAGCTGTGGAGTCAGTTCTATTGACCAGCACAGACCACAAAGCTTGTGGGGGAGTTTTAGTGCACTTGCAGGCCATCTCTGGAGACCTGGTTTACATTTGAGTTCTCAGCCTGAGGAGTTTAGTGAGCTTGATCCAGTCCCTGTTTTTACTCCCATGACAAACAATGTGCGCACCTGATGGTCCATATTCAGAAGTGGTTCTTGACTCACATGGAAGAGGGGGTATTACAGTTGCTGATTGAGTGGCACTTTGTGAGTGAAGCCCATGCAACACTTGCCTGCACTCTGCCCTCTTCCATCAATGCTACATCTGCTTCATGAAAATGAAAATTCACCTTTGCTAGTCCGAGGTACCCAGGGTCTCCATTATGGCGTTACAGTTCTCCTCTGGGGCAAGGCACTGACTGACCATAGCACTGATTAGTGCACGTTGTCTGACTGCATTAATGTGGATTGCACGTTTTGGCACCAACTTCTTAGACATTATATGGACCTCCGAG
Source organism: Natator depressus (assembly GCF_965152275.1). Lineage (NCBI taxonomy): Eukaryota > Metazoa > Chordata > Testudines > Cheloniidae > Natator > Natator depressus. Next base: position 12,598,912 of record NC_134251.1, on the reverse strand, counting down.
TAACTGAGCATTTGAGGGCCCAGCAGGAAGAAGCTCTACACCAAGCTGAGTGCAGTAATTACCATGCTGCACTTTCGGCTGAGAAGTGAGGGATAAGAGCATCAGAGTATGGGTAAGGGGGACCCAGTCTGAATTTTCTCTGTCAGGCAATCCAGAGCAGCACGTACTTTGGCTCAGAAGAGTTGCACTTCTGCTTCTGTAGCTGAAGGGTAAAAGTCTCCATCAAAATGGGGGTGGGACAAAAGATTAAAATACAAGGGTTCAATTAACACCACTCTGTAAAGGATTAGAAGACAAGCTGCTTTCTGTCCCTGATCTCTTGTCCTGGCTGAGAAGTGAGGTCCCCTTACGCTGTAGTGCCCCTCAGATCTCCGCTTCTCTAGGCTTCAGCCGCTGCTCCTTTGGCACAGGGCTCTTCCGGGGCACTGTTTTTCTTCCTTTAGTTAAGGCAGACCAGGCAGCAATTTTTTTTAAAGATAGAATGTAATGGTGTTGAGCACCACTGAATTGGATTGGCTGATTGTATGGCCCTCATGGGCTACTGAATCCCCTTTGAGCTCTGTGGACCTATGTAATCCATCTAGGGAGAGGGGGGGTTTATAGGATGCTAGTTTTAAGTCTGGCACTCCTGTCTCTGCCCTGTCTGCTCTCAAGTTATTTCTCATCCTGCCTTTTTTTTGTCTGTTTCTTTATTTTGTTTTCTCTCTCATTTTGCCTCTAGTTTCTTTTCCTATCTTTCTGGAGTAGCTCTGGGCACTAGCACAGGAGTTCTTTACAGGTGGAGCTGGCTTATAGAATGCAACTTTACTAGGTTCATAACACATGAGTATACCTCTTCCTTGCAGCCCGTACTCACAATTTGTTAGTGGAGGGGGCTGTCATACCTAGACCACTTCTCAGCTACTGATGTTTGGGGAGGGGGCACTCGGGAGTGTGTGGAGGGGATGATCAAAGTGAGATTACAAGAGACCTTTGTGCAGCAGGCCACAGCTGCCCTTCTCCCTGCACACCCAGTTGAAAAATCTTTCTTATTTCAGCTAGTAATTGGTCTGCAAAGCTTCACCTGAGGGATAGGTTGGAGTGGGCATGGGAATAGTTTGGGAATAAACAGCTTGTGTTTCCTTATAGGCTTACAGGAGAAGAAATCCTTGTTGCCTTAATAAAAGACTTAGTCCGGTTTTGGAGTTATTCTGATCGCCTGAAGAAGCTATTGTGTTTTATTGCTTAGTGCTACCGGCTTCTCTCCTCTGTTTTGTTTTGTGAGCCTGATCAGCACTATGGTGTATTCCTGTATGCCACCCCAAAACGTACCTCAGACTAAGGACAATGGTTACAGAAAGAATTCTTCCATGTGTCTTGGAATCCTATCCTAGGCACTTGGAAAGAGCTGAATCCATTTTTAAACTGTCCTCTCATCCCAACTTCCCCTATGGTTTTATGGTGCTTTTTTTTCCCTCGTCTTTTCTTCTACAGTCTCTCAATTCAGCCCCTTCCTCTGAGCTTTAAGAGGAGTCTTCATCTCATAACAGGCCAGGGCACATTCAACTCCAAGTTAATTTAAATGTAGATGGATAGTCTTGGATGCTTCAGGAAGCTGGTGGGTAAGGACATCCTGGAGCTCTTCAAATGTTGGTGAAGATGGGGCTTTACTACAGGTGTTCGCTGTCTAACCAACCCTGCTTAATAAAAAACACATCGTTAGATGGAGTCCAGGAGGAGGCACTTTGCGCTCATTTGCAGTGGAGACAGAGGTTCTTTTACTACTAAGCTTTTGTTTTACTTTCTTCAGGACTTTCTATCGTTTTGAGGCTGTTTGGGATAGCTCCTTGCATAACTCCCTTCTCCTCAATCGAGTGACACCCTATGGAGAGAAGATCTATATGACTTTGTCTGCATATCTGGAGGTGAGTATATTGTGCCCCACAGCTCATGTATGGAATTGGATGGAAGGAAGCAGCCAGTATAGTAGGTAATATGTATCCTAGATAAAATTGTGCTTAATACAATGTGATCATTGCCAGAGGATGCAGCTAGAAATCTAGCTAGCAATATGTTTTGTTTTTTGTTTTTGTTTTTTTTGAAAAAAAAAACAACAAAACAAAACAACAACAAAAAAACTGATGAGTAAGGCACACTACTTAATTTGAGATATTGTGGAAATTGTGAATCCCACAATATTAGGCTTCCACTGCAATTTTGTCAGCCACCTGGCTGACAGTGGGAGTGGGTTTTCCAAGTTGTTGCAAATAATCAAGGTCCATTGCTACTTTTCTCTGATTTTCCCTATCTTGTCCGCAACTCAGCCACAATTATTTGACAGTCATCCCACAATTCAAGTAGGGCCTTAATAAAGAATAAACAATGTCACGACCAAGACAGTGAAACTGAATGTTTTGGTATGTATGGATGTAGGCCTGCAGACATCATTTGCTCGGTGTTTGAGAGCCATTTGTTTCTTTGTTCTAGCTTGACCACTGCATCCAACCAGCTGTGATTACCAAGGATGTCTGTATGGTCTTCTACTCACGAGATGCCAAGATCTCACCACCGCGCTCGCTGCGCAATCTCTTTGGCAGCGGCTACTCCAAATCCCCAGACTCGTAAGTTTAATCGGCAATTTCAGTTGCTTTTGATTAACAGCAGAGTGTAGTTCTTCTATTATATGATCCTATAGGTGCTCCACCATAGGATGTGCATGCGCTTGTGTGCTCTCAACTGGAGATCGTAAAGTGGTGTCCATAGGGTGGCCAACTTTCTAATTTGTGAAAACGGGACACTGAGTGCTGGAACCTTCCCTGCTCCTTTCTCCACCTCTTCCCCTAAGGCCCCGCCCCCTGCTCTGCCTCTTTTCCCCTCCATCCCCTGCTTGCTGCTCTCTCCACCACCCTCCCCCTGCCCGCTGAGCAGGGCTCTAGGGGTAGAGGAGTGAATGGAGAGAGCCAGGCCCCGGGGGTGAGTAACTGGGGCAAGATGGGGGAGGGAGAGCTGCACTTCGGGGGTGGTGGGTGAGTGGGGCAGGGCAGGGGAGGGAGAGCTGCACTCGGGGAAGGACGGGAGCTGACGGTACCTCTCTCCGCTGGAGCTGTTGCTGAGTGCTTGCCTGCTCCTCCAGGCTCCAGCAGCAGCTGCTGCTCTTCCTGCCCCCTGGTGATGGAGGCCAGTTACTGCAGGCAGTCGGACTTCAGTGTCTGGGCAGCACTGCTGACTGGACACTGCCAGGTTCCCTTTTTGACCGGACTTTGTGTGCGGAGCAGCTCCTCATGCTCCCCTATGAAGGCATATAGGGAAGCATGAACTCAAGCTGCTGAGAAAGCGGCTGAAAAGTAATTGATGGCAGCGAGATGTAGTAGTGAGATGGAGCAATATTTTACAGCGTCCCGCCTTTTTCACGTATAGTGAAACTTCTTATTTAGTTATCTACTTTGTTTTTGTCAATTTAAATTTATTTTTATTTATTTGCAGCACCATTGTGCTTTCAGGTGAGTTCCCCACCATCACCCCCATCTCTTTTTCAAGACTTTAGTGCTTTGGCACACTGGATTGTGCCTAAGACCTTGGGGTTTAAGCCCTGCCAGAGATTTTTTTTTTTTTCCTCACGGTGACAGGCACTGTACCTGTCTCCAATGCTTAGGAGACACCCACATCTTGTCAAAGTGCAAGGTGCTCTCAAGGTTTAAAGGCAGGTATAGAAAGGACAGCAAGGCTATGTTGATACTACTCTTAATGAAGTGCTCCCTAGCTCGTGAGGTGTCCGCACCCCTCCTGTACGTGAGCCCCAACATCTCAGGCTGCTTCAGTGATTGCTGGAGCCTTGGCAGGAGGCCCAGGGACCAAGACTTCCAGGAAAAAGAAGCCTCTTTCATCTACCTGGGAAACAAAGAAGAGAGGTAGGTAGGTCACTACATAAATCCCCCTTCTGGGAGACCTTGCATCCTGTAAGGGATACTACTTATGCTCCAGCCCACTCCGGTACTGAGTCGTTGATACTGCATAAAAAGCCATGTGCAGAGAAGTTTTCTGCTCTCGGGCAGCTCCTACATCAGTCCTCTCAGACATCTCTCAGCACCGTGATGTACATAGGGCTACTCTCATGCCATCACCTTCTTACGGCTATAAGGTCAAAGAAGCTCCCTTGTTGAATTCTCCAGTACCACATTCACCTTCTCCTCACCAATCTGTATTCCCAACACAGGTACTGATTCAGGCTTTGGCCATAGACTGTCATAGCCCTCCACCACCTTCCAGATTCCTTTCCGTGCAAGACCTTGTTTCACACAAAGCAGAGTTCCCTTTATCAAGGAGGTCTACTAGAGCTCCTGCCCCAACAGCTGCAACCTGACAGTCAGATGGGCTTCTATTCCTTTACCAGCAACAATGCCTGTGGGGGGGCCCCCTTAGCCCAGAAGATACTTCAGACACTGAAATCTCAGAACAGGGCTCCAGTGTGGTGCTGTACCATCACACTGCCATGAGTCCGTTTACTGAAGAGGACCTTCCAGAGCCCACCAGGCGTCTTAGACCTCAGGGATGTGTGTACCCTTGGGGATCCATTCCCCAACTGAATGTGCTTACTGGAACTCGAGGCGGCACTTCGCTGAACAGTTCTACAGAGTACCAGCTGGGAAGAAATCCCAGCATCACCGGTGCCACATCATCCACAGGCACCAATGGACCATCCTCCGGTATCATATGCCTCATCAGTACTGGAAGAGGAACAAGAGGCACAGACTGTTACTTCCTTCAGCCAAGTCATCGTCCTCCCTGGATGAGATGATAATGGCATCACCAGCTTCTTATGCGGATGACTTTCGGGCTTTCCAGGACCTCATTAAATGCCTGGAGGACTCCCTCCAGACTCCTCTAGAAGAGGTCCAGGAGTCTCAGCACTCCCTAGTGGACATTTTAAATATCACCCCCAGGGGAAAATTGCCCTACCAACTAATGAGGCACTGTTATCTCCTATATGCACTCTATGCCAATCACCTGCCACAATTCCACCCACCTGCAAGCGGGCAGATCATAAATATTATATTCCAGCAAAAGAAATAAACACTTCTCCCACCCCACCCCACCCCTTACTCTCTAGTGGTGGATGCAGTCAATGAAAGGAATTGCCAGGCCCATTTTAGACTCTCTGCCTTGGACAAGTCCAAGCAACTGGTCCTACTGGGCAGAAAGAGCTACTCATCAGTGGCTTTTCAGTTTCAAGTCTCAAACTTACCCTGCCTTTATAGCAAAATATGATTTTAACCATTATTCTACTTTGACATGCTTTATTGAACACCTGCCATAAGACCTAAGACCAGTTTCAGTCTCTCATCCCAGAGGGTCAGTTAATTGTGAAAGCGTTCCTGCAGGCTACTCTCACTGCTGTTGCCACAACTTGTAGATCTAGAGCTACTGCTGTGGTTATGCAAAGAGCATTTTGGCTCCAGTCTTCTGGACTCCTGAGAGAGATGCAGAAGAACTGACAGGACCTTATCCGATCTAGCAGGAGATCTACTACTTGCAAAACTTCAAAAGTGGAAATGCTTTCATTCCTGGTTTTCTCTTCACTCCTGTCAAACATCAGAAATGCTGCTTTCCAAGATACTAGACTACCTGTTGGACTTAGACACTGGGTCTGTGTGTGAGCTCAGTCAGGGTACATTTGGCTGCTATCACTGCCTTCCACTCACTGAGTGCGTCTCAGTTTTTGCCCACTCTACTGTGACTAGATTCCTTAAGGGATTACACAACTTTAGTCCTGTACAGAACCTGGCCCCACAATGGAATCTTAATTTGGTTCTCAATGCCCTGAGGAAACCTCCCTTTGAACCAAGTGCTGTCTGCTGTCTCCTCCACTTCTCCCTCAAGACTTGATTCCTTAAAGCCATCACTTAGGTTAGATGAATGGGAGAACCCAGCTTTTACTGTCTTCTACAGAGATAAGGTTACACAACCTCCCATCCTCTCTTCCTCCCTATGGTCTCTTTGGAATACCATATTAAACAGGAAATCCGTCTACTGGTGTTCCATCCAAAGCCTCATGTCTCCAAGGAGGGAACCAGCTAACATACACTAGATGTCAGGATGGCTTTTGGCTTCTTCCTTGACCGGACTAAGACATTCAAGGCCTCTCCCAGCCTGTTAGGGGGCTTATTCCTTCACCCACTTACTTCCCTGGTCCTTCTCGCATGAACAGAGAGCAACAATACCCGAAGTCCAAAGGCGCAAACAATTCGATGTTTATTGGGGTGAACTTCCAGCAAGCATGATTCCAGTTTCCTTCCTTAGTGTCCCCCTTCCCAGCTCTGACACCACAGAGCCTTACACCTGTGTCCCTGTTCCCATTCCTGCCCTTAGCAAAACATGATTCCAATTTCCCCACCCCCATTCCCTGTTCCCATTTCTCCCCCCCACACATGCTTCCTGATTGACTGCAGACTATATAGTAAAACTTGAGTTCTGCTTAGCTATACCTTAACCAGTCATTTTACTGAAATTTAACTAACCAATCCTAACCTATTGTAACATGATTATGTAACCAATTATATCCCACCACCTTAATTAGTTTACACCCAGTAAAATTAATTATACAGCAGACAGAAACAATCACAGAACCAGACAGAGATTATACAGACAAACAATAGCAGAGTGGGAACTATAATGACAAAACAATACAGAAGTGAGGATTTCACATCCCAGCTATTGATAAGTGAGTTCTTGCCAGAGAGGATGCTATCAAACTAAGTTTCCTTTTACATCTTCTAGGCACTTCCCTTTCTCTGGAGGCGATAGGCATCATCAGGACAGGATTGTATTTCTAACAGCCCAGTAGCACCTTATTTCAGTGTGACTAGTTTGGAATGTGAGGATCTGACCGTTCGCTTCCCAGCTTATGGCTGTCTCTGCTGCTTAGCCAAAGGCGTTAGCCTAAGAACAGGGCCTCGGACTGTCACAGTAAGAGAAGGCTCTTACACCGGCAGACAGTGATTTTGATTCTTTCTTTTATACCTCTATAACTAGCTAAGTGATAAGAATACACCTAAATTCTTAGAGTATAGGTCTTTACAGACAGACCTGAATATCTATATCCTAACACAGCCTATTTGTATCTTTTAAAGACATGATGAAGGGACAGCCCATTTCCAGGTAGAGACTGTCAAAGTGGGCCTCAGGTTGCATATTAATATTCTATGAGACTGCCAGGGTATCATCCTTTCATAGAGTGACAGCACACTCCCCTAGGGCGCACTCCACATCTATAGCCCTCTTGAAAGATGGACGCATTGCAGAAATCTGCAGAATTGCAACTTGGTCCTCCATCCATACGTTCACCAAGCATTATACTATCTTACCTGCTTGACATGTTTGGTGACAGTCCTCTGAGCTGTCTTAGATCTGCTTCCTCAGCACCCATGTCCATTTTAAGTTACTTTGGGAGTCTCCTACAGTGGAGCACCCACAGGGACATATACTCCAAGAAGTATGAGAGGTTACTCACCTGTACAGTAACTTGAGTTCTTTGGGGTGCTTTGTTCCTATGAGTGCGCCAGCTCCTGTTGTCCTTCCCCTCTGCTGCGGAGTCTCTGGCTTTGCAGTCAAGAAGGTACTGAGTGGTGGTGAGTCCACACCTCTCTGTATGTCCTCATAGGGAGCATTAGGAGCTGCACTGCTTTACAATCTCCAGTCAAGAGTGCACAGGCACATTCATGTCTTACAGTGGAGACAAAACCTCTTGAACTCAAGTTACTATACAGATAAGTAATCTCTCATTTTTCATATACAGACTGAAAGAGAATGCAACATGGTAGTTTGGAAGGGTCTTAATTGAAAGCCTGCTTAGCTGCAGTTCCCAGCTCTATTGGAGGGCATTAAATGTTCCTCCTTTGTTAGGTTTACCTCAGTAAAAACCAAACAGACTATTCCTCAGATTTTCTGTCCTCCAGACTTGCCTCTGTAACCAGCCCTTGAAAAGATATTTGGATGTTTTAATGGAGGGGAAGCACATTTTCCAGTTGGCCTATGGAGGACATTAGTCCTTAACTGTAATTTGCTTAATCAGCAGCTTCCTAAGGATAATGGGCTAGAAACAGGGAAGGACAGGAGACAGAGTGGAGGTGCCATATTTGGGGAACTGGCCACCTGGCTGGTGTATCTGTCAAGCTTACAGTGGACAAGGGTCTCTGCTTTTCAAATACAAGTTTTTCTATTTTGGGGGCAAAGGGTCCTCTGAATCTTTAAGATGTAAACCTTTTCAGAGACCGTGTACTTTATCTTGATTTATTTCTTGAGATATAACAAATTTCCTCTCTGTGGGTGTTTTGTAAACAGCAATCGAGTAACTGGAATCTATGAGCTGAGTTTATGCAAAATGGCAGACACTGGAAGCCCAGGTAAGCAGGAACAGCATGTGCATTCAAATGTAGCGGTGTGTAAGTTTGTAAGAGTGATTATGGCAGCTGGAGAGACTGCAAATAACAGACGTGTGGACAAGAGGGAATAAATTGCCATATTGAGAAGTAACTCCTATGTGGTGCAGAAGTTTTCATAGCTTTGGAGCAAGCATTGCTGTTTTGTGGAAACCTTAAACTGCCTCTTACCTCTGATTTAGATGTATATTCAGGGCACTGTCAATCCCTGCATCGAAACATTTTAAACTCCCTTACACTTTCTCTCATAGAAGTGTTAGAAGAAATTGGGCAATGTAGCTGATGAGGCACTGAGCCTTATCCTACGAGTTCAGTTTATAGATATAAATAAAGTTTAGTGTTCGCAGTTCAGGTCACCGTGGAGCTGCTTCTCTCTGGAGGGGTCTTGTCATCCTGCCTGCAGGACTGTGTTTATCCATATCCCTGTATGGTGGGAATACCTATGTCCCTCCAGGCACAGTCTGTTGTTCAGACATTTGGAGGATTATTCAGTTGGTTTCTTTGAGAAATGGAGTGGATTTTTTAACATTTAATCATAGAATCATAGAATATCAGGGTTGGAAGGGACCTCAGGAGGTCATCTAGTCCAACCCCCTGCTCAAAGCAGGACCGATCCCCAATTAAATCATCCCAGCCAGGGCTTTGTCAAACCTGACCTTAAAAATATCTAAGGAAGGAGATTCCACCACCTCCCTAGGTAATGCATTCCAGTGTTTCACCACCCTCCTAGTGAAAATTTTTTTCCTAATATCCAACCTAAATCTCCCCCACTGCAACCTGAGACCATTACTCCTCGTTCTGTCATCTGCTACCACTGAGAACAGTCTAGATCCATCCTCTTTGGAACCCCCTTTCAGGTAGTTGAAAGCAGCTATCAAATCCACCCTCATTCTTCTCTTCCGCAGACCAAACAATCCCAGTTCCCTCAGCCTCTCCTCATAAGTCATGTGTTCCAGTCCCCTAATCATTTTTGTTGCCCTCCGCTGGACGTTTTCCAATTTTTCCACATCCTTCTTGTAGTGTGGGGCCCAAAACTGGACACAGTACTCCAGATGAGGCCTCACCAGTGTTGAATAGAGGGGAACAATCACGTCCCTCGATCTGCTGGCAATGCCCCTACGTATACATCCCAAAATGCCATTGGCCTTCTTGGCAACAAGGGCACACTGTTGACTCATATCCAGCTTCTCGTCCACTGTAACCCCAGGTCCTTTTCTGCAGAACTGCTGCCGAGCCATTCGGTCCCTAGTCTGTAGCGGTGCATTGGATTCTTCCGTCCTAAGTGCAGGACTCTGCACTTGTCCTTGTTGAACCTCATCAGATTTCTTTTGGCCCAATCCTCCAATTTGTCTAGGTCCCTCTGTATCCTATCCCTACCCTCCAGCGTATCTACCTCTCCTCCCAGTTTAGTGTCATCTGCAAACTTGCTGAGGGTGCAATCCACACCATCCTCCAGATCATTTATGAAGATATTGAACAAAACCGGCCCCAGGACCGACCCTCTGGGCACTCCACTTGATACCGGCTGCCAACTAGACATGGAGCCATTGATCACTACCCGTTGAGCCCGACGATCTAGCCAGCTTTCTGTCCACCTTATAGTCCATTCATTCAGCCCATACTTCTTTAACTTGCTGGCAAGAATACTGTGGGAGACAGTGTCAAAAGCTTTGCTAAAGTCAAGGAACAACACGTCCACTGCTTTCCCTTCATCCACAGAACCAGTTATCTCGTCATAGAAGGCAATTATATTAGTCAGGCATGACTTGCCCTTGGTGAATCCATGCTGACTGTTCCTGATCACTTTCCTCTCCTCTAAGTGCTTCAGAATTGATTCCTTGAGGACCTGCTCCATGATTTTTCCAGGGACTGAGGTGAGGCTGACTGGCCTGTAGTTCCCAGGATCCTCCTCCTTCCCTTTTTTAAAGATGGGCACTACATTAGCCTTTTTCCAGTTGTCCGGGACTTCCCCGGATCGCCATGAGTTTTCAAAGATAATGGCCAATGGCTCTGCAATCACATCCGCCAACTCCTTTAGCACTCTCGGATGCAACGCATCCGGCCCCATGGACTTGTGCTCGTCCAGCTTTTCTAAATAGTCCCGAACCACTTCTTTCTCCACAGAGGGCTGGTCACCTCCTCCCCATGCTGTGCTGCCCAATGCAGTAGTCTGGGAGCGGACCTTGTTCGTGAAGACAGAGGCAAAAAAAGCATTGAGTACATTAGCTTTTTCCACATCCTCTGTCACTAGGTTGCCTCCCTCATTCAGTAAGGGGCCCACACTTTCCTTGACTTCCTTCTTGTTGCTAACATACTTGAAGAAACCCTTCTTGTTACTCTTAACATCTCTTGCTAGCTGCAACTCCAGGTGTGATTTGGCCTTCCTGATTTCACTCCTGCATGCCCGAGCAATATTTTTATACTCATCCCTGGTCATTTGTCCAATCTTTCACTTCTTGTAAGCTTCTTTTTTGTATTTAAGATCAGCAAGGATTTCACTGTTAAGCCAAGCTGGTCGCCTGCCATATTTACTATTCTTTCTAAACATCGGGATGGTTTGTCCCTGTAACCTCAATAAGGATTCTTTAAAATACAGCCAGCTCTCCTGGACTCCTTTCCCCCTCATGTTGTTCTCCCAAGGGATCTTGCCCATCAGTTCCTTGAGGGAGTCAGTCTGCTTTTCTGAAGTCCAGGGTCTGTATTCTGCTGCTTTCCTTTCTTCCTTGTGTCAGGAATGATAGAAATTCCCAGTATAATCCTAACCAAAAGGGAGGAGAGGAAAGATGTAAATGAGAGAACACCTACGATGAATGGATATGGTGTAATAATGGCCCGACAGCACTAGTCCCCCTGTGAATTGGGGCCTAATCTATGCCACCTGTGCTGTTTATAGTTGAGTGAGGACAGCTCCAGTTAACAAGAGGTTGTGTGTCAGGGCCCAGGGAGGAAGGGCACCATAGATAGCATCTTCAATTTAGTCTAGTTGGGTCTTGGGGGAGCAGTATCAGGGGATGAGGGGGAATTCTCAATGATTTTTCCTCCCACCCTTTCCTAAGGACTGAAATTCAGAGCTTGCAAATACCTGATACAATCATTCACAGCTATTTATCTTGAAGCTCCCATAATATCACCAGGCCCTGGAGAAAAATGCATTTTAATGTTTCTGTTGAATTGGACTGAACAGGGTTCAGGCAGTTATGGAGGTACGGGAAAGATATTTCTGGGCTAGGGCAGAAGGCGGAACTAAAATGATGCTGTCGCACCCGCCCCTCCTCCCCCCGTTTGGAGTGTGGTGTGTGACTGATGGAGGCATTGCCACTGATGTAATCCTGGTTATTTTGTCTACACCAAGTTGAGTTGTGGGATGTGAGTTCCCTGCCAGTTGCTGTACACTAAGTCTGTATTGTATCTTTTCCCAATCTGCTGTTTTTAACCTATGCCACTACTCTGTGCTTGACTCCTCAGGAATGCAGAGGAGGAGAAGGAAAGTCCTGGATACGTCTGTGGCATATGTCCGTGGGGAAGAGAACCTGGCAGGTTGGAGGCCCCGTGGTGACAGCCTCATTCTAGAGCACCAGTGGGAACTGGAGAAGCTGGAGCTGCTGCATGAGGTACACAAAGGAAGGAGGAAAGAGCAAGACAGAATTAAATCTTCCAGCAGCCTTTTATGCTGACTGTAACCTCCAAATTGGGAGGGCCTTGCAAGGGAATTTTCAGCAAGGCTAGGCCTTGGGTAGGTTCCCCACTACATGGGTACAGAGAGGCTGTTCATGCCAGTGAAAACAGTCTTCAGCTCTAAATGCATTCAGCAAAAGCAATGATTTAATTTTTTAGCAATGTTGCCAGTTATTTCTGCTCCCCAGCTTCATGACTCTCTGGTAGATATCCTGTTGAGTGAGAGAGGGATTCCCATGCTCTTGAGGGTGAAGAATATCCTAGAATTGATGCTTAATTCTGCTGATTCTCAGGTGGAAAAGACTCGTCACTTCCTGCTACTGCGTGAGAAACTTGGCGACAGCATCCCCAAATCCTTGAGTGACTCGCTGTCCCCCAGTCTGAGCAGTGGGACCCTCAGCACCTCCACCAGCATCTCCTCCCAAATTTCCACTACCACTTTTGAGAGTGCTGTCACGCCCAGTGAAAGCAGTGGCTATGACTCTGCAGACATCGAGAGCCTGGTGGATAGGGAGAAGGAGCTGGCAACCAAGGTACATGCTGCCCAGAGAACAGAACAGGTCCAGGTTATGGCACTGAAGATGCAATAAAGATGTTGTAACAAGAAAGAGTTAAAATATCTAGGGCTTAATCATTGAAGGAACCACAAAAGCCTTTCACCTGCACTACTTGGGCCATACATAAAATATCTGATGGACCTCTGTATCATTCCCAACTGGGGCAAATGATCAGATGGGGAAGAGGGACAATGAGCTGACATGCTCTTGTTTTTTAGCTGGTACCTTTTTGGTTTTATACATTAGATGTATGAAATCCTTCTGCTAGATCTTCTCCAGTTCAGGGGATACTTGGCTTACAAGTGCACTTTAGGACCAGAAACAAGTCTTCTGTTGTCTCATGTCCTTTTCTTTTGCTTTTCCATACTCCGCCCCTTATATTACATGGCGAATGTGCTATGTTCTATACAGAGCCTTTTTTAAATAAGCTGCATAACCAAAGTTCTCCTCTCAAATCAGCCAGTAGATGTCTCCCTTCAGTGAAATTTAAAGAGATGACTGGGGTTGCGTTGTTAATGCCATACCCAGCACTTGCCTTGGTGCTCCTGCATATGGAAGTGTTGGGTAGTGTAATCACAGAAATTGTATGACTGACATCTGTTTTTCTTGTTGGTGTCATCACAGTTAGTCTTGGGCAGACTGTAGTTCACTAATTCTTGAGTGGGTCTTGGTAGATTGCCTGTTATGAGTGCGCTATTGCTATCTAAAATGTAATTGGAAACACCTGGTTTTTTTGCTTTTTTTCTCAGTGCCTGCAGCTTCTTACCCATACTTTCAACCGGGAGTTTAACCAGGTGTACAACAGCATCAGTGATTGTAAGGTAAGGTGCTTGCTGTAGCTGCTGTGACAAGCAGCCAAACATACAATAGGCCTGTTTTTTTTCCTACAGTACCTTTTCTGTCCTCTATTTAATCTGATGGAGTCTTAGAATACTACATACTCTCTAAGTTGAAGTATGATTTGTAGATACTGTACAATTGTGTATTGAAAGGCTGCCTGTTTGTGTAAAGTAAAGATTCTCATGCCATCATGGTGAAAACACAAGAGAGAGTTGCACCTGAATATGATACAACTGATATTGGATTCAAACCATTTTGTTTCACTTCAGTCTATTGGGGTGTTGTTCAATGGCCACCCCCCACCCCCCCCCAAGTTCCAAAGCGTAGGGAAAGCAGTTTGAATGGTGCAGGAGAAGTCTCTTCTGGGTTTAGTACTAGTGCTCCGGCTTGTATTATAGTTCACCTTGTGGCATGGAGTGCTCATTATCATCATGTTCCTCAGCTTCCCAGCAATAAAGGATAAACTGAACTCATTTGAGAACTGACTTTAGATACAAATGACAATAAAGAAATTAATCTGATGTTATAAAACCGACCACCCAATGTTGTATTGATGGATTCTGTATACAGATCATCAGATGTCTAGCACACTGTCAGACAATGCCCACAGAAGTGCTACCATATCTGCTTTTCAAACAAGGAGATTTCTACAAAGAGGGATTAGGTGCAAAAATATGGCTGTTGTGGTATTTATCTAATAGAGTAATTAGTATTGGTAGAAATAGTCCACTGAGCACTCCTAATTATGGATACTCTGAGTGCAGTGTTATCTTACCAAGGTGACAGACACCAACTACAAAAATCTTATGCTGCAGTGTTTTGTGTGTTCTTGTAGCTATCTGATATCTCTCCAATCGGGCGGGACCCATCAGTGTCCAGTTTCAGTAGTGCCACCCTCACACCTTCATCCACCTGTCCCTCTCTGGCAGATTCAAGGTGCAATTCAGTGGATCAGAAGTAAGTAGAGATGGGGTGGGGGGATTCTAAACAAACACTTCCACTCTGCTGCTTCTCTTGCTCTTGCCCTTTGATTTCTCATTCATTTTTTCTCTCTGCTTCTTCTCCTTTCCGCATATGCTTCCTCATTCTGTTTCCTGCTCCCTTCTCTGCATTTGATTTCTCATTCATTTTTTCTCTCTGCTTCTTCTCCTTTCCGTATATGCTTCCTCATTCTGTTTCCTGTTCTCTCTTCTCTGCATTTATTCTCTTCCCCTTCTTTCCTCTTCAGGTGAACACAGTGTGTGTTATGGACACCGCTGTGTTTTTAGCATGTAAAACCCTCTGTGGTTCTGGGGACTCTGTCAAGAGAACAGATCATGATAGGCCAATTTGGCGAGTGACCTCTGTTGCTTGGTTTCTCATAGTTATGAAGGATGTTTTAGGTAAAATTGGGGCTCACTTCTCATTGAAGGACAGTTTGGTACCTTCCTCATTCTTTAGTCCTCAGTGCCCTCCTAGTATCAACTCAGCTATAATTTGGGCACAGGCCCTTAGTGTTGTGGACTGTGCTTGGAGAGGGATGCACGGAAGAAATGATCTGAAGCAACCTACGGGTGGGCAGATCACTTATGTTCTGAGTTGAGGGCCTCAAGCTTGTGGTAAATGCTGTTCAGGAGTTGTACAAAAGGCTTCCATGGGTCATGGTATGGCATATAGTCACTCTGAAACTGGTGGCTCAGGCTCATTGCAGAACAGAAGAGCATCTTATGGGAGAAGACAGGCTTCAGAAATGCTTTCAGTTCTGCCGTCACAACCAGTTGCTTTGTAGTGATTACTTTTCTCCCCCATCTTTTTTTTTAAAAGGACTCCAGAAGCAAATTCCCGTGCCTCCAGCCCCTGCCCAGAGTTGGAACAATTCCAGCTGGTTCCAACAGTGGAAACCTCCTTCCTGGCCAGAGCTGGAAAGAATGAATTCCTGAACCTTGTTCCAGATATTGAGGAAATCAGACCTGGGTAAGTCAATTGCTGCAGTGTCAGTGTCATAAATATAAAGGGAAGGGTAAACCCCTTTAAAATCCCTCCTGGCCAGAGGAAATCTCCTCTCACCTGTAAAGGGTTAAGAAGCTAAAGGTAACCTCGCTGGCACCTGACCAAAACGACCAATGAGGAGACAAGATACTTTCAAAAGCTGGGAGGAGGGAGAGAAACAAAGGGTATGTCTGTCTATATTCTGTCTTTGCCGGGGATAGACCAGGAATGAAGCCTTAGAACTTTTAGTAAGTAATCTAGCTAGGTACGTGTTAGATTATGATTTCTTTAAATGGCTGAGAAAAGAATTGTGCTGAATAGAACAACTATTTCTGACTGTGTATCTTTTTTGTAACTTAAGGTTTTTGCCTAGAGGGGTTCTCTATGTTTTGAATCTAATTACCCTGTAAGGTATCTACCATCCTGATTTTACAGGGGGGATTTTTTTTTATTTCTATTTACTTCTATTTCTATTAAAAGTCTTTTTGTAAGAAAACTGAATGCTTTTTCATTGTTCTCAGATCCAAGGGTTTGGGTCTGTGGTCACCTATGCAAATTGGTGAGGCTTTTTATCCAACATTTCCCTGGAAAGGGGGGGTGCAAGTGTTGGAAGGATTGTTCATTGTTCTTAAGATCCAAGGGTCTGGGTCTGTAGTCACCTAGGCAAATTGGTGAGGCTTTTTACCAAACCTTGTCCAGGAAGTGGGGTGCAAGGTTTTGGGAAGTATTTTGGGGGGAAAGACGTGTCCAAACAGCTCTTCCCCAGTAACCAGTATTTGTTTGGTGGTGGTAGCGGCCAATCCAAGGACAAAAGGGTGGAATATTTTGTACCTTGGGGAAGTTTTGACCTAAGCTGGTAAAGATAAGCTTAGGAGGTTTTTCATGCAGGTCCCCACATCTGTACCCTAGAATTCAGAGTGGGGGAGGAACCTTGACAGTCAGACTTTCCTGCGCTCTCTAAAGCAGGGGCTTTCTTAGTAGTAGTAGTTCTCAGTAGTCCTGCCGCATCTGAGGAAGATGAACACAATAGCTACCAAGATTTCTGCTGGCAGTATTAAAGCAGCAGCCTGCAAGAGACACTCAGAGGCTAGTAGCAGGGTAGGGGAGAGTTGTTGATCTGTCTTCCATAGTGCTCAATCCTGCAAACACTTCATGCACAGAACTAGTTCTTCTACAGAATCTGACCTGTTTTATCTGTTACTGCAGCATAGCTGTCTGTGCATCACTTGTCCCGTGTGCACAGCTAGGTGTCCTTTTGGAATGGGAGATGGGGTTAAGCTTTCCTCTGAAGAAATTGACATTGGCTGGGATGGAAGACAGGATTATAGACCCACTGGTCTGTTCTTATAGCCTTATTGCCATTTCACTCTGTTATTGGGCCATCCTAGCGGGGCTAATTCACTTCATGCTTTCTTGGATAAATATATTTTCTCCGTTGTCTGTTTCTTCAGCTCTGTGGTCTCAAAGAAGGGGTACCTCCACTTCAAGGAGCCACTCTCCAGCTCCTGGGCCAAGCACTTTGTGATAGTCCGCCGTCCATACGTCTTTATTTACAACAGTGACAAAGACCCTGTGGAGAGGGGGATCATAAACCTGTCCACAGCTCAGGTGGAGTACAGCGAGGATCAGCAGGCAATGGTGAAGGTCAGTCTAAGTGCCTGGAAACTGAAGTCCTCTGTTTATTCACAGAACAGGGGCAGAATGCTGATGCAAGCTTGCCCCATGCTGCCATGCTAATCTGACTGATCTCTGATCTGGAGTAACCACCTCAAGGATTTAGCGAGATCAGTCTCGGTGGTAGTTCAGCCATTGACGCCTCTGCTGAGGCTGCCAACAAGGTTCCCAGTTAGTGCAGTGGTGGTTCTTGTGATGTGCATGCAAACCTATAGGGACCTGGACTGAGACTATTGGTCCACTATCAGTCACCATCAGTCTGGGAAGGATTCAGATTGAGAGGTTTATGGCTGTCCCCTTTACCAGTCCCCTGATTCCTCTAGTCCTTCACATATGCATTATATGACTACAGCAAACTGATTGACTTCAGTAGCTTTATTTGCATTATTGTAGCACCTAGGAGTCCACATAATGGATCAGGGCCCCCTTGTGTTCGGTGCAGTGTACACAGAACATAAAAAGATTGTCCCCGCCCCAAAGATTTTACCAAAGGATCCGGGTCCACGAGTAGTGTGTGAAATACGCTCTTGTTAATAGCTTTGGGGCTGAACAATATACTGGACACATCTAATGCATCCTGGAGGAAAGAAAAGTATGTCGGTTGTCTGAATGTCTCCTAGGAAACTACTGCTGGGACCGGCACATTCCAGTAGCAATGAAGGAGTGTTAACCCCATGTGTAACTAATCTTTGCATCTGCAGGCTTGGTTACTTGAGAACTGTCTGTTTAAATATTTCAGACCCCCAATACCTTTGCTGTGTGCACAAAGCACCGTGGGGTCCTGCTCCAGGCCATCAACGACAAAGATATGAACGACTGGTTATACGCCTTCAACCCCCTTCTTGCTGGCACAATACGGTAAGAGGCAGCTGTGCCTGAGTGAGCAGACACTGCAGAGCAGAGATGTGGTTAGTGTGCTGTGGGCAGGCAGCCTGTCACATTGGTTAGCAGATTTGCTCTGAGGGGATGGGGGAGCCGATTCCAGTGAGCACTCAGTCTACTGGTGTGGAAAAAAAGCCAGCCCTAAAGCCTAGAAAGTGCAGTGGATGCTATCTGTTCACCAGCTTCTTACCAGACAAATCACATTTAAATATATGCAGGACGCTGTGTGTGATGTAGATATGAAGAGCTTAAAATGGCCTTTGGCCTCCTGGACTTTCTCCCTTTTTACAAATATATTAGACTTTTCACTGTCTCGCTGCTGGTAGGTCTGGGCTGCTTCTCTGTTTGGCCAGGTTGTAGGGTGACTCTGAAGAACTCCCCTCCTCCTTCCCCTTGCTGGCTTTCTCCCAAGAGTTCCTGCATTCTAGCCCACACCAAAAGTGCCATCTTGTCAGCTGGGCTACGGAAGTTCCTGGCTCTCCCTTGAAGGCACAGTAACACAGTACTGCTAGATAAAACTCAGTCTTCATTTTACTAATAAGTTCATTGAAAACCCAACTGTGTTACTGGCATAGAGAGAGGAGCTCTTAAACTACAGTTCCTACTGATCCCATCTCCCTCACAAGGACACTGGGGCAGCAAGTACAGCATCCAAGTTATCACTGTTACATATTTTCCTTTGTAAAAAAATGCAAAATAAGCGTAGATCAAATAACATCAAGATGTGGCAAAAAAGAAGGTGAAGAATGAGGCTCAGGAGGTAATGCCAAGCTAGCTAATCCTTTTTCCTTTTGTTTTGTGCAGGTCAAAACTGGCCCGAAGACGCACAGGCCTGCTGAAGTACTGACTCAATGTGTCATTCTCATCTGTTCTAACTCACCTTCTGATAGATAAAGTGTTCCCTCATTTCTTTGTGTAATTCTTGATGGTTTCTCTTGTATGTAATCCTGTGGCTTAACTTCCCTTCCCTCCCCATCTCCTTCAGCACTTTTTCTAGCTATTCTAACCCTACCCCTTTTTCTTTTCATCTGTGTTGAGAATCCTATTAGTAGCACGTGGCCAAAACAAAAGGAAAAAACAAAAAAAGGATCCAGTGAATATTGCACGACTTTAAAAAGAAGTTATTTTTTTTTTTTTGTTTTTTCCTTAAGACTATTGGTTTCCCATTCCAACTGACTCTTTGATGTCTGTACCACTGTCCTCGTTGTTACCTGTCTGAAATGCTTTAGGTTTTTCTTTCTTTTATGACTTTGCGGTAACCACAATGCTGCCCTCAGGACAAGATTCTTAGGCTAGGGAAAAATGGTTCCTTCTAAGCATCTAAACGTGGCGTTACCCAACGAGAAGCTGCCGCTGCTCTTGAGGCTTCCTTAGTCTTGCCTGTCATTTAACCCCCTGTGAGAGCTGACACATAAGATAAGTTAACCCATCCAGGTTGGACTTGAATCTCAGACCCCAGATATCCCGGAATTTGAGTTAATTCTGGAAATGGAGGAGTTGCTAGTGTTCAGCAGGTCAGAGCAAGGTCTGCTGCTGTCGAGACTGAGGGGAGGAGAACAGGAGCAGACCCTGAGTGATGTAGCAGCGGGCTGGAAGAAACTGCCCCATGGGCTCTTGCCATAGGGGTCTAGATTGGCACTGTTTATTTATAAAGTTCCCCAAAACCTGAGCAGAGCAGGTGGAGTTTGTGGTAACTCTGTGTAGGCAATGTGGCCGTGTCCCTCCTGATAGAAAGAAGAGGTTGTCACTGAAGCATTGGGTGAAAATCCTGAAATTTGAAGGGCTCAGCCTTTTCTTTGAGGTGATGCTAATGAAGGGAAGTGGAAAAATCCCTGTGTGGTAGTTCTCTGGAGCATATGCAGGAATTAACCAGAAGGCTGGGGAGATGCTTCCCTTTTCTCTCTACCTTTCTTTGGTCTCAAGAGTTATTGTATCAGTGACTTTTCCCTTCCCTGTCTGATTAGCTTTAAAATAGAAACCAGCGTGGCCTGAAAAGCTACTCTGAAAAATGCATCTGGCATATACTCTTGGAGTACCTCTGAAATGGGGGCCTCCCTGCTCCCACCTTGTGCATCCTACCCTCCTTTCTTCAATTCGAACGATATCCAGTCTGATGATGGGAAAGTATCTTCTCTCCACTGTCTCCTTTTAAAACCTAGTGCTTGCAGCACTCTCCAGCCACTGCATGCGCCAGGATGGGAGGGAGCTTTGGCTTCTCTTTGGGGAAAAAAAGATCACATCGCTGCTTGTATCACCACCACCTTCTCCTCCTCCTCTTCTTCTTCAGCTGCCTCCAACCCTTCCCCCTAAATTCTGTGGGCAGGAAGATAGTCCCTTCTGAAGAGAGACCAAGCAGACTCCTATTCCTGGTCACCAATGTGTAACAAGTGCCTGTTGTAAGATCCCCCTGGGCAGCAGCAGCAGCTATTGCTAATTTGATATAAGGTCTCTTAGACAAACCTTGACCCCCTGCCCCTTCAGGCCTTCCACCAAAGACACAGGAAGCTTCCTTTCTCTGGGAGGTGAATTTCCAGTTTAGGTTTCTTGGTCGCTGCAGGGGAGTTATTTTTAGCATCCTTCATTATACTTCAGCGGCTCACTCTGGGGAGTGGAATGCCCGGGGGGGGGGGGGGTCAGGATGTACAGACCTCTCATTAAGTTTATAGCTCTTGGGAGTGGCAAAGGGGGTTTATTTCACTATCCTGGGCACATGCAAGAAAAGGTCCTCGGATCACTCCACCTCAGGAAGGTAGTTTTCATTTAGATCACTCCTTGTCACCTAATCATGCCGCCCACTTGAGTTTCTGTGGCCAGAATCATGAGGGGTTCTCAATAGAGCAACTTTATTTCAGCTTCATGCACTGCTTTGCTTCTGCCGCAAAGCATAATGCATAGTGGGACCTCCTAAAAGCTTAGTTAAAAAAGGAGCAGGAAGACGAAGTCTGATGCTTGCTAGGACATATCTTTATACCTTACATGATGGTAATCAAGCTAAGCTGTGAGCTCACCTCTTCTCCTGCAGTCCCCTAACTCCTTCCAGAACAGGAATGTGCAATGGGGGAGTGTTATAGGGATCCAAGAGCATCACACAGAAAGCATTTGTTTGCGTTTGTTTGTTTGTTTAGCATTTTGTTCTTTAATTGTGTGACCCTAACACAGTGAGAATGTTCTTTGTTATGTAACAGACACAATATGCACTTCCAGTGTGTGCACAAACCAAGACTGCTAGTGCAGGAAGAGGCTCCCTGTGCTGGAGTTAAGCAGATTTCAAGACTGTTCTAAGAATGAACTAGAGGTTAATTTTAAGCACTAAGTCACTGCTGCTGCTGCCACCATCGGTAATGAAGGTGGTTCCTGTCTGAGAAGGGGAGGGATGGTGTTGATTAGATGGTGGTATTATGTGACGCACTGAGAACATTTTTTTTTATTTTTTTTTAACTAGAACAAAACTAGTTTGCAAAGTCTTTGCTTTGGATAGGCCAGAAGCTGGAAAATTAGCTAAATTGTATTTATAAATATAGGTATTATATATAAACATGATTAAGGAACCCTCCTTAGGAAACAGGAGGTGGCAGATGGGTATCTTATTACCACAGAACTGGAAATGTTACAAATGTGTTGCATAAATTTCACCCTCCTATATTTGAGAACTGTAGGCAGCTTCTGGTGGCCTGATCTGTATGTGGAACAAAGGTCACTGGAAGTGTAAAATTCTATTTTTAAGTTTCTACATTTCTTAAAGCCCCATAATCTGTAGAGAGTTCAGAGGAGGCAGTACCACCTTCCAGTCTGATGTAAGAGAGATGTTGAATCTCCTAGAGTCTCTCACTGGTAATGGAGCTCTGCTCTGGAATGGCAGTGTTCCTTGGTCCGTAAAGTAGGAAGTAGAAAAATATTTTTTTTAATTAATTTTAATTCATATTTTTGTACAGGCTTCCTGTTCTACCCCAAAGAGTTTAACATGGAAAAAATACAAGGGGCAGGGAAAACTGTCGCCCCTCCTGAAGTTTAAAAATCCAACTGAGCTGGTGTGCTGGTTTAGCTGCATGCAGGCCGCCCTGGAGTCAGCCAGCTCTTGGGACTTGCTGCTGGAAAGTGGGCACCATGCCATGGGCCAGCCAACCTTTTGAGCATGGACATTGATCCTAAAGGATGTCCCTTGGAAAAAGTTAAGATTGCAGGCACACCTCTAGTTTGGGTTTTTAATTTAATCAATTAATGGAAGGGAAGAAATGACCCAAAGGCCCGTGAAAATATGACACTATTGTGTAAGTTCCACAAGCCATTTTATTTTAAAAAGAATTGATACTGTATTTTAGAGATGCACTTTAAGTTTTTAAAACAAAAACCTTTATCCTGGGATGCAGAAGAGAAGGGAGAGGATTTCCAAACCATTGGGAAGGCTTGTCATGCCCCTGTCGAAAATCTTTATTACTGCCTGGTGAGGTGTTTCAAAGCAAAGACTTTACTTTCTGCTGCTTGTTATCTAATTTACAGGGATATTTAATTTTTTATGTAATGTATTGTATATTTATACATCTCTAATTGCACATTAGATAAGGAAGAGAGCATTATCCTGGGTATAGAACCCGCTGGTACTCTGCAATTAATATTGCCTATGCATCACTCTGGTACTTACGCAGCATCAGTTTGTGTTAGTTGTATTGTTCTGGATTTTTTCTCTTTTTTGTTAAAGATGCAGTTGTTAACCTGCTACTTAAAGGAAGGATACTAATGCTGCTGCTCTTGGAAGGTTTGCAGAATGTATTTAAATGGGACTCTAACTTGTGTGTGTTGCATCTCTCCGTTGTAGCTAATTACCCCATTTGTGATCTGAACTGTACTGTATGTAGCAGGAATGTATTAATTTTGTGCTTCCTTGTTAAACAGAAACATCAGCTGTTCGAGAACAGAAATGAGAGTTTTGTTCAGAAGGCCATTTATGAGTTCTAAGTATTGGAGGCCTAAAAACAGTTTAACACTAAACAGATTACTTAACCTTGTGTCAATATTAGTTTTAAATTTGCTTCAATCAGTGAGAGAAGCTGTGCACTCCAACTTGTGGGTCTGGAGGGTTATAGGACCTCCTATTTTTAATGTTGCCAAATTAGTGGCCTGACCTGAGGTACTGAGCTACCCCTACCTCCTGTTGAAACCAAGGGTTGGGAACTGGGGAAGTTATGGATGCTTAGCACTTCTCAGGATGAGGCCTTAATTTTCACTCTGCTTGTTCAGAGCACATACTCCATGTGCAGTCTGTTAATGTTCTTGACTTTGGACATTAGAAATGCTGTTGCACTGAAATACCTATTTTTTTAACTAATGTTTCCATCTCCCTATTCAAGTCCTCCACACATGGTAGACACTATAGCATAAGTAGCCTTCTTGAACAAATCTCTTTGCAAACTGATCTCATCCCAGCAAAGGAGTGCATCAGCAACACTGTACATTATTAATTTGATTTTCATTCTCATGTTTTATTTTGTAAATATATCTGATGTTTGGAGCTTGAGTATACAAAATGTAAATATAGTTCATGTATTTGTACTAATTCTGATCCATTTGCTGTATAGGCTTAGGTGTGCAATGCAGATATCTAACTGTGTATGGTAACCTTGCACCACCGAACTGTTAGTGAACGAGGTGAAACAATAAAGGTACAACCAGTGCATTAGCAGGCATTGTGTGCGCTGCGTTCTTCACTTACTATTTTTTACCATTAGTTTCTTGGTTTGATCCCCGAGAGCTGTTGAACTCTGATCTGAACAAGCTCATTCAGAGAGTACAGACATTCCTCTCTGCCTAATTCCGGGTGTTTGTCAGAGACCCTTCTCCAGCTTTTCTATCACCATTCCCCTCAAACACAATCAACTGGCAGTTCTAATTATTCAGTCACTTTCACTGTAAAAGCTGCTAACTATAGTAGGCCTGGTGGTGGTTGTCACAGGTGACTAGGAGCTCCTTAAATAGAGGCCACTGAAATTTGACCCTGAGGTTACTAGCTGTATCAAACATGACTGCGGTACATGGACTTCCCCACAGGTCAGACTCCCAAGGCCCTGTCCGAGTAGGTGTAAAACCTTACAAAAATTCTGACTGTTCAAAACTGCAGTGAGGTCCTTAAAATATTACAGCTCCTGAAGTCCCACAAGTAGAGTTGCCAGGCATCCAGTTTTTGAGCGGAATGCCCCATCAAAAAGGGACCCTGGCAGCTCTGGTCAGCACCATTGACCGGGCCGTTAAAAGTCCGGTCAGTGGTGCAGCGGGGCTAAGGTAGGCTCCTTACCTGCCCTGGCTCTGTGCAGCACCTTGGAAGCGGCCGACATGTCTGCCCCCTAAGCACAGGGGTGATCCGGGAAGCTCTGCATGCTGCCCCCACCCGCAGGGCTGGGTCCGCAGCGCCTATTGGTGGGGAACGTGCAGGTATGGGCACCACGCAGAGCTGCCTGGCCACACCTCCACTTAGGGGCTGGACATGCCGGCCGCTTCCTTTGGAGCAGCATGGAACCAGGGCGGCAGGGAGCCTGCCTTAGCCCTGCTCCACCATGGACCGGGAGCTGCCTGAGGTAAGTGCTGCCTGGCTAGAGCCCACACCCTGAGCCCCCTACCCAGGTTGGAGCCCCCTCCTGCACCTTTAACTTGCTCCTAAACCCCCTGCCCCAGGTTGGAACTTCCCTGCATCCAAACTCCCACCCAGAGCCCGCACCCCCTCCTGCACCCCTACCCCAGACCTGAGTCCCTGCCCACACCCCTCACTAGTGTCTGCACCCCAGCCCTGAGCCCTCTCCTACACTTCAAACCCCTTGGCCCTAGCCCTATGTTCCCACATGCACCACAAACCCCTCCTCCCCAGCTACATCCCCCTACGCCCCTGTTGGAGCCCTCACCTCCCCCCATACCTCAAGTCCCAGCCACGTCCCCTCCTATGCCCTTAGCCCCTTATTTCTAGCTCTACCCTGGAGCCTGCACCCCAACCCTGAGCCCACTCCCGCACCCCAACCCTGAGCCCACTCCCACACCCCAACCCCTTGCCCAGTGAAAATGAGTGAGGGTGGGGAAAAGCCAGTGATAGATAGAAGGGGGGGCTGGAGGGAGGGACCTCAGAAGGGGGGGGGCAAAGGTGTTTGGGTTTGTGCAATTAGAAAGATGGCAACCCTCTGGATTTAGCATTGAAACCCACAGCCACGCTCTGGGGCTAGGCTGTGCCTCATTTTGCATGAGGGAGACCTGCCCAGCAGCCTAGACTCCCCGGCTACTGCCTGCCACCCCCCTTGCTTCAAGGCCTTGAAGGCGGATCCTGCCCCTCTAAAGGACGATGAGATCGGCGCTCGGCTGGGCCCCTCTGAGCCATCAGCCCACAGATGGGGCGGAACTAGGCGAGGACGAGCCCCTAAGTCCCGCCCTCCCGAGAGGCGGAAGCGGCCTTGGGCCAATGAGAGCGAAGCTGGGCGAGTACAGCTGGCCCGGCCCGGCCGCGCCGCCTCTGCTCAGTCCCCTACCGGCCCAACGAGGGGAGTCGCCGCCGCCGCCATGGCACAGTGAGTCCCGCGGGCGGTCCTAGGCCTGGCGCTGGAGCCTCCTGCCACCTAGGCGGGCGGGGGCGCTCGGTCCGGGGTAGTGCGTGGCCTTGACCTGAAGCGCGCTGGGCTAGCTGGTCCCCGCGGCGGCGAGGCCCCGGCCCCTGGGAGTGACCAGGCGGGCCGAGTACGAGGATGCCGTCCCTGCACGGTTGTTTTCCTGGCTGGCTCAGAAGTGGGGAACCGGATGGTTGAAGTTGGGGGGGGGGTTGGGAGGTTCGTGTGCAGGAGGTTAGACCAGGTCAGTGGTTTTCAACTGTTTCGTTTGCAGACCCCTAAAAAATTCCAAACAGAGGTGCGGACCGCTTTGGAAATGTTGGACACAGTCGCAGACCCCCCAGGGGTCCATGGATCACAGGTTGACAACCACTGGACTAGGGGATCACAGACGGTCCCTTCTGGCCTTAAAGCCTGTGAGTCAGGGTTTTTTTCTTGGGGCCGAGAGGAGGCTCTCCCGTCTGCCCCGCACCCCCAGGAGACTGGAACCACCTTGCTCAAACTTTGACCCGAGCCTTCTGGGGCTCATTTTGCCCATCCCACGGTGATGCCCAGGGACCACTGACATGGGCCACTCTTGGATAGAATTGAGGGGGGTGGCAGTGAAGAGTTCTGCTTAGCACTCTCAGGTGAGAAGGCATCAGAATTTGATGAGAGCTGGATTGTTGCCTTCAGTGACTTCCTTAATGGCACTCAAGCTGCATGCTAAAGCAATAGTCAGTTACTAATTCAGTTTGTCATCCTGCTGCATATGCAAATAGAGTCAGAAAATATGCGGATGCTTTGTAGTCTCTGGCTGAAATTCTCGTCAATTATTTCACTTTTCTTTTTTCTTATTGACTTAATAAGTTGAGAAACATTACTCACCAGAAAAGTGTTGCCAAATATATTGTCCTATTGGTAACTCCTACTGGAAATTGTCAGGTTACAGCTGGACTTGTACAGGGCAAAGGAATTCAAGAGCATGAACAGAAGGGGAAAAGACAGGTTGTGAATGTGCTGGGGCAATACTACTCTCCTGTCTGACCTGTTCGGTATTTCAGGGTCCTGAGCTTGGAGACAAATGTCCTCCCTCGTTGATCTTTCTCTAGAATATACAGTACAGCCTTTAATTATCTGCCTCAGAGGTCAGGGTCAGGGGCAGGATGACTCCCAAAACAAATGGATAATCAGGTGAACCATCAAGCTGATGTGGAAGAGAGAAGATTCCTGGCAGAGTGAAGAGGGGACAGGGCAGACGTTATTCATATGAAGACTTCTACACAGAAGTCTCTCTTTGCATAAGGTAGCTCATCTCTTCCTTGCAGAGCTTGGGGAAGTTGGTGGCTCTGGTAGTTCCTCCCAACTTCTTTCTGCAGTGTCCTGTGCAGTAAACCATAGGACGTTGGGGAGAGAGGACATGATAACCAAGTGGCTCCATGAGCTGGATTTCTGCCAGTTGAAGTGGACTGCTTTGTCAGAGGCCTGAGGCAAAATCCAGGTGCTGCTGGGCATGGAGCCCTGACCTTGTGAAAATGACATCGGTGGTATTGATTGCCCTGTCATCCTGAAACAGCCCCTTATGTCCCCATTAGCTCTCTTTAAATCAGTCTCCAGCACTACTTCATTCCCTCCTCCACCCCTGCTGGGGCAGTGATACCAGTCTTGGAGCGCCGCCTTGGCACCTGTTGAAGATGCAGCGAAATACAGAAATGCAAAGTGATGTCCAGATGTTGTGTCTGACACAGTGTCTTTGGTTGGGGCTGCACTGCCACAGTGTGAGCACTCCAGATCTGTGTTGGGGTACTGTGCTGCTCACTCTGACTCCATTTG
This sequence comes from Natator depressus, assembly GCF_965152275.1. NCBI lineage: Eukaryota > Metazoa > Chordata > Testudines > Cheloniidae > Natator > Natator depressus. The sequence goes on along the minus strand of NC_134251.1, from coordinate 12,571,516 downwards.
GCACAGTATCACCTCTTGCTCCTCCTTTCATCTCCCCTCTAGTTGCTGGTGGGGTATTTTCCTTCTCTCTTCCTTCCAGGGCTTGTTTGCCTTGATAGTTGGGACGGGATCCTGGCAGCTCAAGATCACTTGGTATGCACTGTGGAGAGCTCTGCTGTGTTCACCTCTCTACTGTCTCTGCCTGAGACCAGAATCCGTTAATCATGTGGGCTCACACTGTTTATATAGAGTCCTCTATAGCGCATGTAAGATCAGGGAGAATATATGTACGCTCTCACCAGCACAGGTTCACTGAACAGTTCAGACCAAAATAGCCTGGTAGATCATGAAAGGATCATTGTTAATAACAGTTGGAATCTTTCTGATATTGGTGTGTTGTTGTTCTACTTTTCAGAGCTGACATTGCTTTGATTGGACTGGCTGTAATGGGTCAGAACCTGGTTTTAAACATGAATGACCATGGCTTTGTGGTGAGTGAAGGAATTTGGGGAATTATTTGTCATTTCCAAGGGCTGAATCCCTAGTGTCCAAGAGCAGCAGGTGGGCATTTTAATTTGTGTGGGAGGTGGTGTACGTGAACAGTGTGCTGAGTTCAGATTCTTTCCCTTTTATGACAGCCTTTGTTGCTGCTCAAAAAGGAAGGGATTGGAGAAGAGGGCTGTACTCATCTGTGTCTAGCCAGGAATTGTGATCACATGTGGATTTGTTAGACATCAATTCATCCTTTGGGGGTTGCAATTGCACTTGGAACATCCTGTTAGCGATTGAACCTAATGCAAAGACATACAGAAAAGCTGCAAGAGTATCACTGACATGTGGCTTCTTGGAGGGCGGAAGCAGGAGAGAAGTGTATAATGCTGGAGCTAGCCGACTGTTGATTGATATGGACAACATCACATTTTTTTGCTTTCCCAGGTTTGTGCGTTTAACAGGACGGTGTCCAAAGTGGATGCCTTTCTGGCCAATGAGGCCAAGGGAACCAAAGTGATTGGGGCTCACAGTCTACAGGAGATGGTCTCCAAGCTGAAAAAGCCCCGTCGGATCATCTTGCTGGTGAAAGCTGGAAGTGCAGTGGATGACTTCATCAAAAGTCTGGTGAGGATAGTTTCCTTCCTAGCTGCTACTGGCCCCTTGTTCTTTGCTGCCGCCATGCCAGCTCCACCTTCCCATTGTTGCAGAGACAATCTCACAGGCTGCTAACTTGGCATTGCTTAAAGTCACTTGCATATGAGAACTCGTGGGGATTAAAATCAGTTAGAAGACTGCCTTAAAATAAACGTTTGGTTGTTAGAACTTTACAGACACTAATTACGCCCAAGTAGATAAGGTGATGTCTCTGCTTTATAGATGGGGAAAACACACACACACAACCCTCCCCTTGTTTTAGCCTTTGGATTCTGTTGTTGAGGAGCCCAGTCTAGTGATGAGCCCTTAATAAATCTGGCCCCTAAAAGGAGGGTTGCTTGTGATTAAGGCAATACCATCCGGAACAGGTTCTGATGAGTTCACTCTGACCTTTCAGGGATTTCAGCTGCAGGTCAGTTCTAAGTTTTTCCTATATGGACCAAATAATAATGGTGATTGATTTTATTTTTTCTTTTCTGGTTGCAGGTGCCATTGCTGGAAGCTGGAGACATCATAATTGACGGAGGGAATTCAGAGTACAGGGACACCACGGTAAGTCTGATGCTGCCTTCTAGACCCCTTCCTCTAGGTGAATGGGCTGAGAATGCCCTGACTGTGTTTCTTTCCTCCCAGAAATGGGTGAACCAGAACTGCTGTATACATGGATGTCTTTTAGTCTCCTGTTTGGGGGGAACCACACCAAATTCTGTCTGCAGTGGAGCCCCCTTACTGACAGACCTGTTAAAGAACTATGTTAGGGTTGCTAGGTCCTTATTGTAGGAGCAGACCTGTGACAGGTGTATGTTTGTGTCCAGCAATATTGCAATAAAAACACTGGCCTCATTAGAATGAAGCCCTTTTGAAAATGCATCTGTTCTAATCTCTGGAAGCCAGGATGCTTATAGCAGAGCTATTGCCTGAGAGGAACACGAGGTCATAGAATATATGCTAATGGGCAATATTGGTGTCATTCCACTGACCATGTATCCCATGAGCATGGAAATGGTACAGGAATAATTCACTTGGATAAAACTGCCGTGTGCCAAGAGATGGGTTTTTTCTTCATAGATTCATAGATACTAAGTCAGAAGGGACCATTATGATCATCTTGTCTGACCTCCTGCACAACGCAGGCCACAGAATCTCACCCACCCACTCCTGCGAAAAATCTCACCTATGTCTGAGCTATTGAAGTCCTCAAATCGTGGTTTAAAGACTTCAATGAGCAGAGAATCCTCCAGCTGGTGACCTGTGCCCCGTGCTACAGAGGAAGGCGAAAAACTTCCAGGGCCTCTTCCAATCTGCCCTGGAGGAAAATTCCTTCCCGACCCCAAATATGGCGATCAGCTAAACCCTGAGCATATGGGCAAGATTCACCAGCCGGATACTACAGAAAATTCTTTCCTGGGTAACTCGGATCCCACCCCATCTAACATCCTATCACAGGTCATTAGGCCTATTTACCATGAATATTTAAAGATCAATTCATTACCAAAATCATGTTATCCCATCATACCATCTCCTCCATAAACTTATCGAGTTTAATCTTAAAGCCAGATAGATCTTTTGCCCCCACTGCTTCCCTTGGAAGGCTATTCCAAAACTTCACTCCTCTGATGGTTAAAAACCTTCGTCTAATTTCAAGTCTAAACTTCCTGGTGGCCAGTTTATAGCCATTTGTTCTTGTGTCCACATTGGTACTAAGCTTAAATAATTCCTCTCCCTCTCCGGTATTTATCTCTCTGATATATTTATAGAGAGCAATCATATCTCCCTTCAACCTTCTTTTAGTTAGGCTAAACAAGCCAAGCTCCTTGAGTCTCCTTTCATAAGACAAGTTTTCCATTCCTCGGATCATCCTAGTAGCCCTTCTCTGTACCTGTTCCAGTTTGAATTCATCCTCCTTAAACATGGGAGACCAGAACTGCACACAGTATTCCAGGTGAGGTCTCACCAGTGCCTTGTATAAAGGTACTAAAACCTCCTTATCCCTACTGGAAATACCTCTCCTGATGCATCCCAAGACTGCATTAGCTTTTTTCACGGCCATATCACATTGGGAGCTCATTGTCATCCTATGATCAACCAATACTCCAAGGTCCTTCTCCTCCTCCATTACTTCTAATTGATGCGTCCCCAGCTTATAACTAAAATTCTTGTTATTAATCCCTAAATGCATAACCTTACACTTCTCACTATTAAATTTCATCCTATTACTATTACTCCAGTTTACAAGGTCATCCAGATCCTCCTGTATGATATCCTGGTCCTTCTCTAAATTGGCAATACCTCCCAGCTTTGTATCATCCGCAAACTTTATTAGCACGCTCCCACTTTTTGTGCCGAGGTCAGTAATAAAAAGATTAAATAAGATTGGTCCCAAAACTGATCCTTGAGGAACTCCACTGGTAACCTCCCTCCAGCCTGACAGTTCACCTTTCAGTAGGACCCGTTGTAGTCTCCCCTTTAACCAATTCCTTATCCACCTTTCAATGTTCATATTGATCCCCATCTTTTCCAATTTAACTAATAATTCCCCATGTGGCACGGTATCAAACGCCTTACTGAAATCTAGGTAAATTAGATGCACTGCATTTCCTTTGTCTAAAAAATCTGTTACTTTCTCAAAGAAGGAGATCAGGTTGGTTTGGCACGATCCACCTTTTGTAAAACCATGTTGTATTTTGTGCCATTTACCGTTGACTTCAATGTCCTTAACTACTTTCTCCTTCAAAATTTTTTCCAAGACCTTGCATACTACAGATGTTAAACTAACAGGCCTGTAGTTACCCGGATCACTTTTTTTTCCCTTTCTTAAAAATAGGAACTGTGTTAGCAATTCTCCAATCATACGGTACAACTCCTGAGTTTACAGATTCATTAAAAATTCTTGCTAATGGGCTTGCAATTTCGGGCTTATCTTCTCTTTGCAAGGACCCATGTCAGTGGGGGAGCAAGGGGAAGTTTCCTAATGTTCAAAGTGCAGCCTGTGTGTATGTTCCTCTTTGATTCCATATATTGCCACGACCAAAGCAGAACTGAAAAAACTATTTTTGGGCCCAAATGGTCCCATCTCTGTCTTGGCTCTATCCTGACCCCATGAGTGTTTGAAGTAAAATGCAGGATTCCCCCTCCTCTGTTTCAGAAAAGCTTTTGTTGAATACTGTTTCTCTCTCTCCCATTCAGAGGCGCTGTAAAGAACTCCAGGAAAAGGGCATCTTGTTCGTAGGAAGCGGTGTTAGTGGGGGAGAGGAGGGTGCCAGGTACGGACCCTCGCTCATGCCAGGAGGAGACAAAGAGGCTTGGTAAGTATCAGCCCTCCCATTCCCACCAGCTCCTCTTGTAGACTGGTCATGTAGTAACAAAGTCGTCTCTGGATGTTGGGAGCAGAGGGTACTGGTGAGGGTGGGATGTGTCTATATCAAGAGAAAATTGATGTTTCCTGGGGGCTCAGGACTTCTCAGCCCAGCTGAGGTCACAGGCAGTCTTGGCTGTTCATGGCAGTCCAGGCTTACCCTGTTTTCTTCTCAGTAGTGTGCAGGTGGAGGTACTAACTTTACAGGGGAGAGGAGAACGGGGAACCTGACCAGATATACCAGAGACCTTTATTTGACTCTTTTGGGACTCCGTGCCAGCTGAGAAATTGCTTGTTATAACATGGGCAGCAACAGGAGCTGCTGCAGTGACTCATAGCTCAAAGGAGGCTTAGTTTGCTCTTCAGTGTCTCTGAACTGTTAATAGGATGCATGAATTCTTGCACACAAACATGGCTCTCGATCCAGCTCCTTCTCCCACCCCCATGTCACTGGAAGGGACGGTGCAACAATGACCGTGGTGATTTTTTTCCTGTGTGTCTGGAGAGAGATTTTTCCTGGGCCTAGTCTTGGCTCAAGCAAAAGACAGCTTTAGAAACTGAAAAGTCCTGTCGCTTCACACCAGCTTTACCTCTCAGATCAGCTTGTTCCAGCTTGATGGTGCCAAGTTGGCAACTACAAGAGTAATCTCTGCTTTTCTTTTAATCTTAAACACGTGGATAAAGGCTGCTTGTTTCTTCCATCCCCACCTAGAATTCTGTCCTCCTCTCCTCACCCCGTTCTATGTTCATGCTCCTCTCAGGTGGCTCCTTTCGCCCACTCCTGACTCAGTGTTCTTTCATACCATATCATCTGCTTGGCACAACCTCCCAGTTAACATTCATTAAGCCTCCTCCTTCTCCCCTTCCAAATCAGCTAAGACTGATGTTGTGGTTAATGTGTAGGGCTGCAAGCCAGAGAATCTGGGTTCTGTTCGGGCTCTGCCACTGACTCACTATATGACCGTGGGCCTGACATTTAATCTTTCTCTGCCTCAGCTTCCCCATCTGAAAAATGGAGGGGATAATAGTTGTCACCTTTGTGAAGTGCATTGACGGCCTCCTCTACAAGGTGCTGTATAAATGCACAGCTTGTGCGGTTTGCTATTTCCTGCATAAAGTGGCTAATCCTTGAGGCATTTTGCCTTTATCTTGGTTTTGATGGAGATGTCTGGTAGCCAAGTCCCCTCTCCCCATTTGGCCTGGGGGTGAGTTACAGTGGCAGTACGACATCGATAAATTTTCTCTTGTAATGTTTGTGTCCAGCTGCTGAGTTATATCATTCCTCTCCATAGGCCTCACATCAAGAAGATATTTCAAAGCATCGCTGCTAAAGTGAACACTGGGGAACCCTGTTGTGACTGGGCAAGTACTGACAGACATTGATAGACTTTGGAATATGATTAGATCCATCGCTTGGTTGTTTAGGCCACTGAAATCTCTGTGTGCGTGTGCGTATCACAAATGCTACAAATGTATTCCTTAACAAAGCAGGGCTGCTTTTTGCATTGATCCTTCAGTCTGCTGCACCCAGTACAGATTTTCTGTTTTGTGGTACTTCACCCTTCCCATGCTCTCTGTCCACATGGACCCATGTCCACAGCAGTGAAGCCACCATCACAGATATTTCCCTTTTTAACAGTCTCAGCAGAGACCAAGGAAGGACTTGGTTGTAGAGAATGAACTCCCCTCTCATCCCAGGTGGGGCACATTGCTGAGGCAATGTGAGGGAAGCTGCCATGCAGTGTCTACACACAAACAGCGGTTTGGTGTGTCCAGGGTGCCTTTCCCCAGTACTAAACTCACAAAGCCGTACTAAGCAAAGGGAAACTATGGGCAGGTATTTAGTAGTGGTGGCAGCAGTGTGTCTGAAGGCACCCTGTGATGTCTCTTTGGCAGGTAGGAGAAGAAGGTGCTGGGCACTTTGTGAAGATGGTGCACAATGGGATTGAATATGGAGACATGCAGCTGATTTGTGAGGCCTACCACCTGATGAAGGATGTACTGGGAATGGAACATGATGAGATGGCAACGGTGAGCTGCAGCCCGCCCCCTCCCCCCCCGTCTATTTCACCTCTGCCCTGAGACCTAGCAGGTGACTGCTCTGCTTTGAAGGCAATTAGGATGGAGCACAGCTTATGTCTGTAGTAGAATCCTCTACCAAATCTTCTGCTAGGGCCAGTGGGGAAATGTGCATGGGCACCGACTGAGGTGGGTCTTAAACCTTGAACACTTTTAGACCATTGCCTCAGATCTTTCATTCCCCATGTGCCTCCTGCCCTGGGAAAGAATCTGTCTTGGTCGGATCTGAAGTGTTTCCACTTGTTGCTCCCTTATTCCTTGACTTGGGCTGAAAAAGCTAATGAACCTCCTCCATATGAGCCAATAATGTAGGTCACAGAGATCCCTTAAAGCAGGGTGGGATTCAATAATGTGGATAGATAATCCTTATAGAGACCTGATTAATCTTGGGATGAGCCACAAATAGTCAAAGTGCCAAGAGTATGGTGTCATGGAATGAGGCGTTTCACTCCCCATATGGCTCTTGTAGTATCAGGCCAGAATATGCCTGTATGTTTCTGTTTGGAGATGGCTGCTTTGCGGCCCCATGCACCTACAGTACCTCTGACATGGGGACATGCTAGTTCCTCTTCTGAGCTGTTGAGTAGATGCCTGGCAAATGGGCTAAGATCGTCAGTGGGTTTGAAGGGGTGCCAGTAATTTGAGCTCGGGTAAGTATCCCTCTTGCAATCCCATTGTTGGTTTCTCCATCAAGGTGTTTGGAGAATGGAATAAGACGGAGCTAGACTCTTTCCTGATTGAAATCACAGCCAACATCCTCAAGTTCAGGGACTCTGATGGCAAACACCTGCTCCCAAAGATCAAGGACAGCGCGGGTCAAAAAGGCACTGGGAAGTGGACAGCCATCTCGGCCCTGGAATATGGAATTCCTGTCACGCTCATCGGTAACTGACTTGTCAGTCTGACTGATATCACTGTCTCTTGTTCTACCGGTCTAACAGCATGTTAGCCATGGAACACTTCGCAGTAGAGGGGATAAGCCCATGATGAAGGTGCTTCTGTCTCTGTTATCCCTGGTCTAACAGTTAAGGCCCTTTTGCCCTTTGACAGTACTGCTCCCTGCTTTTTGCTTATCTTCTATGGGAATTCTCCCTAATCATCTGTCCCACTTGTACCGTCAACACCTCTTTGCCCGCATCATGGTATTTGGTAGTTCCTTAGCTGGTGGTGACCCAATGCCAGACCAAGACGTGGGAGAGGGTTTTTAATATTTACTACTCTAGTTTGGTTCAGCCCTGTTCTCAGTAATCTATCCTCCCCTGGTGCCCGATGCTGAGTCATATCACAGCCTTGAAAATGTGTGGAATAAGAAACTCCTATTTCTGCTGTAGTTTTATAAGAACTTGCGTCTTCCTGAAGATGTAGGAATTATTTTTCCACCATCCCTGTACCTTTCTCCTCCCCCATTTCCATGTGATAGTTTTAGCAGAGCTCGAGTGACATAGTGTCAATCTGACTAGACAGGGACACTTAGGCCTTGTCTGCACTATGGCTTGAACAGCACTAACCCCCCCAGCTGTCTTTGAAAATGGATTTTGAGCATTTATCTGTAAGAAGCATAGTTGCTATCTATGTTCCAACATGATGGTTGTTTGCATGGTTTCTCTATGCAATGTGAACAGATTTTTTTTTAAACTGCTTTGGTTAGCTTACGGTCTGACCCAAAGCCCATTGAAGTCAGTGGGAATCTTTTCATTGACTTCAGTAGGCTTTGGGTCAGGCCCCTAAAGTGTGCCTGAAAAGTAGCCACCCACATAATTACCCACCTACCACTGATTGTTGTTTCTAGCATAGTTTCTGAACACAGCTGTGAAATTGCAGGTGCGTTAGGGGTAGACACCCAAACTATGTTACAGATGTGTTTAAATTCATGGTACAAGCTCTAGTGTGGACTTTAACTTCGGGAAGTTCCATCTGTTGTCAGAGTTTGCTTTATTTTTCCTGCTCTTTTTCCCATGTCTTCTCTCCCCTGTAGTTTTGCTAAGCCCCCTTGTTTTAGAAGATAAATTGTATTGATCACTCCCTCTGTGGCCAGCTGAATCCATTATTGGAGAAGCTTGGCTGCACTGCAACAAAAAACATTTTTACAAAGTAGGGCTGAGGCTGCTATTTGCTGAATAATTTAAATATTATACCAGAGCTTTATATCTCTCAGAGCTTTGTTTACTTTTAAATTGTGTCCTCCATTTGGTTGGTAAAGTTCTCTTGCTTGGGCTCCTTCTTTTGCAAGGATCAAGGGTGGAGGCATTTCCCAAATATAATTCTGTGCTGCAGAAGTGGCTTGTGGAGTTAATGCCTCACAACCCCTGTGCAAATACTGGAAATTCTTAGTGCAGTTGCTACATCTTTCTCCTTGCATCAGGGTGACTTGCAACTTCCTCCCTGCAATAGCAGAGTCATGCTTCCTCCACAATAAAGCAGAAGGAAACAGGTTGGGCAAGAATGAAAAGGAGTGGTTTGTTCTGATTATGATAAAGTATAATGACCTATGACAGGGAAGTCCTGTGCAAACCTGTGACTCATTCACAGGTGTATGAAAGAAAGACTTTTTTATAACCGGAGATTCATTGTAAAGGAAGAAGGAAAGTCTTGTATGCTTTCATATTTCTGTCAGTCCCCTGAAAGGTGACCTCAAATGCTAAAAAGTAAAGGAAACTGTTTAAATTCCCGGTTCTCTCCCTGAATATCTGTACAGTCTTAAATTAAAATGAATACGCTTTAAAATAACATCTGTGAGTGAGTTTTGCCTTTACTTATCTGCCAGGACAAGAATTCAGGGTTTTGGCTTCCATGCAAGAGTTGATGATATTGCTTGCTTCTACAGCTCTCCAAGGAATGCAGCTCCCTACCTTGCTTAGTGATGTGTACAACTCTTGCATGGGCCTCTGACTGCCAGAACTAAGATCTTAACAGATAAAAATTTTCACTTCCCCTATGAAGTTGATTTATTTGTAATGTTTGTCTGCAGCATTTTTGTGTGTGCTGAGGATTTCTTAGAAAAGCATCTCCAATTAATGTGCATCATACTTGGTATTTGTGTAAATGCTTCTCAGCTTCAAAGCACTGTGCAAGTATTTATTTAGTTTCCTAACCCCACCTCTCCCTAAGATATACTGTGATACAAAACTGTCTGTATTTTATGGATGAAGGAAACGGAGACCAAAAGATTGAAGTTCCTTTTACAAATAAGGAAACATTGATTATTTCTGTCCAGGACTCTTGTCATATAGTAGATGCCTTATGTTGTTTTAAGAAATATGTCAGGCCAAGCAATGCTGCCCAAAACTGCTCTAGCCCAGTGGCTGTGTTTCTGGCTGATATTCTGATAATTCATCCAAAAACCTAAGTAAATGGTTCATTGGAAGCCACCTTTCTTTCCTTGGACTCTCTAGATCTCAGAGTGTGGGCTATTTCTCACTCAATCCCTTTCTCTCCTCCTCCACCCCTCACTTTCTGCTATTTTTAGATTCTCCCTTCTCCATTTCTGATGATCCTCTATTGAATATGAGTTCTCTGGCTAGATTAGATTGTGGAGACTCAGCCCCACACTGTGAATCAGCTGTCAGGGGGTGCTTGATAAAAGGTCCTCTTCTTGTAGACAGAGGAAATTCCCTTTGGTGTGGCCAATGGGAGTCCTCTGTCATTCCTAAACCTGACCTTCCTTGCATGGCAGTGTGGCCTGCTGCTGTCATCCCATCTCTATAAACACCTGTCCCCATGCCTTGGCTCTGCATGCAGTAGGCTAGAAAGGCCTCATTGTTTGGCTTGTGCTTGCTAAATGTCTTCTCTTTCCTTCTCTGAGTAAAGGTGAGGCTGTCTTTGCACGGTGCTTGTCTTCCCTCAAGGATGAGAGGGTACAGGCCAGCAAACGGTTGGATGGGCCCAAAATGACTCAGTTCAGTGGGAACAAGAAGGCATTTCTGGAAGATATTCGCAAGGTGAGTCAGGGCTTCTAGCCAGAGCTCCGCATTAGAACTGCGGGGACAAAGTGAGCTTCTATGCTGTGAGTCCGAGACTCTGAATGGGACACGTGTTGGCTGTGCTCTTGTGCTGTCCTTGTTTCCAGCCATTGGAGCCTGCCCTGGACCACCTCCTGTCATGCCCATTTCTCTCGGTGTGTGCCAACTGAGATGCAATAAAATATGGTTAATGGGGAACTTGTTCATGGACCAGAGAAAGATCCCAGTTGGGATGAAGGGTGATACAGGCACAAGACTGGGAACCAGTTGCTATTCCTAGTCAAGTCACTAACTCATTGTGTGACCTTGGGCAATTCACATCACCTTTCTGTGTCTCCATTTCCCTCTTTGTGCAATGGAGATGGTATTTCACTTTCTGTCCATTGGAGAGGCTGCATTTATTAACACTTAGAAAGCACATTGAGCTTCTCAGATGGAATGTGCTAGAGAAGTGCCAAAAATTTATTATTGTAGGAAAATCTGCCTGGCAAAAGGCTCGGGGAATAAAAGGAGACAAAGAGATGTATGTGTGTGTTCCTGTGCATGATCCAGATTAAGTGAAGAGTGCTTACTTGCTCTTTTAGCAGTCTCCCTTTCTGTGGTACCCATACAGTCTGGGGAAAACTACTGGAATAGATGCACCAAAAAAAAAAAAGAGAGAAAAACAAGCAAAACCACAACCCTGACTAAAACTAAGTAGAATTTGACTGTATCTTTTTCTTCATGTTCAAGTAATAGATGAGGGTAGCACTAACGCAAGAAAATGGTGATATTTTGATGTTAGTTGTCCGAACTGCATAGGAGAGAGATTTAGTACCTCTCAGTACCTATTGACCTGGATCAACTATATTCTTTTGAACTGTGAGATTGAAAAGGCTTTGACCATCAGAGATAGTAGTTAGGAGTGTTTGGAATTCAGTAAGTGAGTTTCTTACATATAACTAGAGTGTTGCCCCTGAGATGGACCTTGGTGTGACTTGTGTGCTCTGCTTGTGAGTCAGATTCTAAAGTTCTTCTATCAGAGTTTGTGGGCTGCTTCCCTAAATACGATTTGTCTCTCTCTAGGCACTCTATGCCTCCAAGATTATCTCCTACGCTCAAGGCTTCATGCTGCTAAGACAGGCAGCCAAAGAATTTGGCTGGACAATTAACTATGGTGGCATTGCATTGATGTGGAGGGGAGGCTGCATCATCAGAAGGTAAGAGAGCAATTGGGGCAGGGAATGCTGACCAGAGAGCAGTTTGGTTTGCCTTGTGCTGGACTGGCCCGCTCAGAGATCTCTGTGGAAGATCTCCTATATTTTATCTGCTAATACTGGGATGCTGCTGCCTATGTCAACACTGGAGCTCATGCAACCTGATATCAAGTTTATATGTTACTCCGCCACTGCTGATCTTTTCATTTTTTCACTTTGTCATTTTCCCCTAGGTGTTGGTGTTTGGAATCTGTTGATTGGCTGAGTTCTGTAAACACTGTGCCTTACTGGCTGCCTGTCAAATCCCAGCCATTAGCCCTTTGGATTCTAGGCAATTCACAGCTCCCACCACTGATACCTAATTCCAGCTTTGTGTCTGTCCTGTTTAGTGCATTCCTGGGGAAGATCAAAGATGCTTTTGACCGAAACCCCGATCTCCAGAACCTGCTATTGGATGACTTCTTTAAGAAGGCTGTGGAGGACTGTCAGGTGTGTGTCTGAAGAAGGGAGAGCACAAAGGCAACAATTTACAAACAGTACATGCCCCAAAACACCCCTTCTGCAGTGTGGTTAGGTCCAAGAAGAGAGAGGGCAGAGAAAAACGTCTTTAAAATATCTTTTATATAACACCCTTAATCCCAAAGAGCTTTAGGTAATCCTAAAGCGCTTCGGGATTGCGTGTGTGTGTGTGTGTGTGAATACAATGTATGCATCTAGGAATCACTCATCCACCATTGAAATGCAGCATCCCCATGGTGGGACATGCCAGCTGTTTAGCACTACCACTGTGTACAGCGAAGAACAGGAAGTGAAACATAATCATAACCAGTTGAAACTGCACCATCATAACCGTGGTGAGGCAAAATGTAATTATCCAAATTAGAATTTGGTCTGGACACCAAAGTTAACACCCACACTTTTGTAAAAATACCCACATGAAGTCGAGACCCTTCATTTCCATCTCATCAGAAAGATGGAGGTATTACATCTAAATAAAGGAAAAAAGGGAGAGACTTTGACTGTAATGGGTAAAGTACTACCCTATAATTTTGGCATCCAAATGAATCGAGAGCTGAGCTGAGCTGAACTCTTCCTAGACTGTAGGATTTGGAGGTGATGATGTACTGCAAGGGTAACTCTTCCTAGACTTGCCATAGTGTCAAATGTAACACACATCTCCTTGAGTGTCACAAAGTATTAATATGATCTTCCCAGAAGTAATATACAAGCAAACAAATGTTCAGTTCTTTGCCCTTAATTCACATTAATTCATCCTCAGCTACCATGACTCATCAGTTTCTAAAATGTAAACTCTTACTTTTAGATTAGTAGCAACCATAAACTCTTAAGTTTGCCACTCCATTTTCATGTGAAATCATAAGACAGGAGTGCAGTAGTTTGGAAGAACTGTGGTCCTAGAAATTATTTTTTTCTTCTTCTTTCTTTTGTCTAACAAGGTGAAACCTCATTCTCATCACTGACAATGCCTTTTGCCTTGGAAGGGGCCTGCTGTGCAGAGTTTGGATTACAATTTTGTAGCTAAAAGATTCTGCTGTTAGTGTATGCAGTCGCATAGTATCAGCAATGTACTAGGCTCTTAATTCACTAGACCTAGGACTGTCCAAATAAAGTGTTCTGATCTGGGCAGGAGACAAGTCCAGTTAGAACTATAAACATTGTCTGTATGGCCAATTGAGTCATTTTATTATGACTTAATTCCATTCACTAAAGCTGAATATCCTATGCATGTTACTAAATCAGATTTAACTTTCAGACAAAAGATTGTCCACATACCTTTCTGAAGCGACGTACTAGTCTCTTATGTCCTTGGGGAGTCATTGTGCTCTTTTTCATTAGGATTACTGAAAACGCCTTATTTGCTCAGTGTTCTGCTTATTATATTCTTCTCTTTGGAATTTGTTCTCCCTGCATATGTAAAAGAGCAGAGTTCCTGCCTGAGTTTTAGATCTGATTGTGTATACAGTATAGGGTACTGCTTTTACTGTGTGTGTCTTGTTTAATTCTGTCTTGCTGGGCAGCACTCTGGACTGCTTTTGTTTATGAATACTGATTGGAAAATCTGCTCACTTGATCCAGGGTGGTGATTACCAATAGGAACATGCCATTAGACTAGAGACGAGTAACCTCTGCTGTAGTCCTGCATGCTGCTGGCTAAGTAGTCTGTTTCCTTCTTTCTCTTTATTCTCCATCAGGACTCCTGGCGACGTGTGATCAGCACTGGAGTCCAGATTGGCATCCCTATGCCCTGCTTCACTACGGCACTTTCCTTTTATGATGGGTATAGGCATGAGATGCTGCCAGCTAACCTGATTCAGGTAAGCACCCAAGACGCCACATTGAGACCTGTGAGGCTGAAATTTAAGCCCAAGGAAGAAAAAAAACCAAAACAGCACATCAGTGTGTGAAGGATCACCTGCCAAAAGCCTTTCTTCCATATTGCCACCTCTTCTATGCGTTATTCCTGGGTTCAGACCCTGAAATCTTAAATTACCTCACACTTCGATAGCAATAAAATGTTGTGCAGTCAGGTTACTTCTCTCCCTCCCCCCACCCTTATCCTGCTTGTGTTCTCTAGTCTGAATCTGCTTTCCTGAAGGTTTTGCTATCGTATGACAGATTACACATACACATTCTAGATATGTTCACTTTGTAAGATTTGCCCCAAATCTCATATATTTCTTTTAAAATGGGTGTCACTCAGACACCATGGCAATGGACTTGGTATGAGAACCTAAATAGGTACCTACATACAGAGGTGGGATGTAAGGTGCAATATCTCAGTGATGTTGGTATTTGATTGTGGTGTTCCTGTGTGTTTCATCATCTAGGCACAGCGTGATTACTTTGGTGCTCATACCTATGAACTGTTATCGAAACCAGGGGAATTTATCCATACTAACTGGACAGGTCATGGAGGAAACGTGTCCTCTTCATCCTACAATGCCTAGTGGAAATATTTCATCTGGAAGCCAAGATACTGTAGATCTGAGACATTCCTCTTGATGGCAACACTTTGCTTATACTGCATTTGGCTAGAGTTTGTCTGGGTACTTTTATAATAACTTGTATGTATGTGTCTTATAAGAAAGGCAAATAAACTCACTTATAAATGTATTGTGGGGTGTTTTCTTCTCTTCCTGCTTTCCCCTCTTTCAAGTCAGATGGCCAGAAACACGTATTGGTTCATGGAACACATTTAATTCCCCATTCATATTTTGTATTCTTATTGTTCACAAGCCTTAAGAGCTTCACTAACCACATAGATAAAGAACAACTGAAATGCAGCCACCTCATAGGTAGAGGGTGGTAAACCATGAATGCAAAGCAACACTGCACAATGGTGGAGGGAGGTAATTAAAGTGCTATGAAATTTTTAATGTCCATTCAGAACAGGCAAGATCTTGGTTCTAAAGGTCTTATTTTAAAGCACTCACTCTTTCTCTGACATGACCATCTCAAGCTCCATATATCTTCCTTGGAAAGATAAAGGGCTGAGTTGATCTAGGACAGATTCAAACCAGTGGTTCCAAGGATTCTAAATATTTCAAGACTGATAATAAAGTCACTAAGCCATCACCTCTGGCTTTAGCTCCCCTGCTATGCTGGAGGTTTAAGATAATGCTTTTTCACAATTTGGTTTTTAAAATGATCATATTAATGTGCAAAGTTGGCCTCTCCCTGTTCGCTTCTCACTGCTACATGTTCTTCAAACCCGTATCCGTAAGACTCCTGAGAACTCAACAGAACTGAGCCTGCAGGCTGTTGGTGGTGCTCAGTTCATGTCATCACGACCCTTTCTTCACTCTAAACCCTGCTAAGTGTCAAGCTTTGTGCAGAGTTCTTACAGGCATACCTTGCCCTTGTTGGTTATTTATGTTAATGGCTTTCAGACAAAGGCAACTATCAATTAACTGTCACTATGACTATCAAGAAATTAGTGTCAAGTGAAAGCATCCCCTTGGGAATAGCAGTCTGCATTTTAAGTTTGAAGAAGTCAATTGTACAAAACAAGATCTTGCCAGATGAGTTGCAGGAAGTGGCATTAACTGAGGTGGGCATGAGAAAATCCCATCTGTTGCACTCACCTGCAGGTGACTTGTTAGCCCCACCACTATGCCCTGCAGCTTGAACTGGCCACGACCATCTTGGAAAATGGTTGTCAAGCATTATTCTGCCAGGGAACCATTTTCCAACACTAGAATATTTTCTGCGTGGACAGGGCTTTTTCAATTTTTATCTGAAATTCCCCTAATCTTACCCATCTATTCTTAGTACTTAGTAGCACCTAGATGCTTCATTCAAGATTTGGAGTCCCATTGTGCTGGGCACTGTATGAACACAGTGAGAAACAATCTCTGCTCCAGTTGTATGTTTGTAACATGAGCAAGGTGAGCAGGATTTGGCTCGTTGTTTGTAATCTCATTATAGCTCTGTTGAGCCATAACAATCTTTGGGGGATGGGGGGAAGTGCTCCTTTATCTTCCTATTTGATCATCTGTTGTTGAATACTTGTGTTTGTACCCAGGGTTATATGGTATTTGGGGTACCCTAACTCCCAGTGTAATCATTGTTAGAAACTAGACTGGTGACTGATTGGAGACACATACCTAAGGCAGTGGTTCTTAAATTGCTCTGCGGATCACTTCCTTGTGTTCCAGCTATTTATCTAGGTTCTTTTATGGCACCCATCACTATAGTTTGATGACTCATCTGCTGTTGCTTCTGTCACAGTGATGAAACATCTTCTAGCGGTGATACTTCCTGCTAGTGTGTAGCCAGGGCTTGCTGTAGATTTTTGCAGAGGCTTCCTTGACCAACTACATATTTCTCTGCAACCTGCATGGCTGTGGCTACTTCATGTCTTTCTTTGCCTTGTGTTTCTTAGGTGTAAATCCAATCAGGATCAAATTTACAGGAGACACCAGATCAGAGGGTGTAGCAAGTGTCCATTCCTAGCCCTGTGTCCCTCACTTCCCCTCCTAACTAAACCCAACCTCCCCACCAAATAAACAAACACGGAACTAACATGATGTTTGCAGCCATCATATTGTTCGCTCTACTTGTGTTACACCTCTTCCCACACTATGTATGTCTTGTCTATTTAGACTCTTTGCGACACAATAGGGCACCACTCTTGGTTGGCTGTTAAGCACTATCATAATAAACATGTTAAATAATAATACTGTGACCTAGAGGCAAAGGGATTCATAGACTCATAGGGTTAGAAGAGACCGCAAGCGTCATCTCATCTCACCACCTGCCAAGATACTGTATATAGGATTTGTTGTGTCTATCATTTCATAACCATTGTTAGATTGAGATACAACAATATATCCCAGGGGTGGGCAAACTACAGCCTGGGAGCCACATCCGGCCCTCCGGCTGTTTTATTCTGGTTCTCAAGCTCCCGCCAGTGAGCGGGGTTGGGGGCTTGTGCCGCTCCACGTGGCTCCTGGAAGCAGAAGCATGTCCCATCTCCGGCTCCTACGCATAGGGGCAGCCAGGGGGCTCCGCACACTGCCCTCGCCCCAGTCGCTGCCCCTGCAGCTCCCATTGGCTGGGAACCAAACCCAATAGGAGCTGAAGGGGTGGTGCCTGCAGATGGGGCAGCACACAGAGCTGCCTGGCCACGCCGCTGTGTAGGAGCCGGAGAGGGGATGTGCCGCTGCTTTTGGGAGCTGCTTCAGGTAAGCACCCCTGAGAGCCTGCACCCCTGACCCCCTCCCGTGGCCCAAACCCCCTGCCCAAGCCCTGATCCCCCTCCCGCCCTCCGAACCCCTCGGTCCCAGCCCAGAGCACCCTCCTGCACCCCCAACCCCTCATGCCCAGCGCCATCCCAGAGCCTGTACCCCCAGCCAGAGCCCTCACCGTACCCCAACCCCCAATTTCATGAGCATTCAAGGCCCACTATACAATTTCCATACCCAGATGTGGCCCTCAGGCCAAAAGGTTTGCCCACCCCGATATATCCCATTCCTAATCCAATCAGACTCTAGTATTTGACAGAGCTGTATATTTCTAGTTTAGAAATTAGATACATTATTTCAGCACCAACAAGTTTAAAAAATATTTATAAACTTCCATAGTTAGTACAATTACTTGCATTTTTACCTGAGCACATGGTGCTTACATAAGTATCTCAGATGAGCTGCCATCACAAATAAATGTCCTCAGCTCGCAGACGGCCAATGTGATGTGACAGATAGAGCCACGTCTCACATCCTAGCTAAGCATGGCAACGTTGCTGTCAAATTTTTCAATCTGATGAACACCAGAAAACGCAAAGGGTTTACAGTTGAAAACTGCTGCTTTTCGCTTGTTTTTGGGGTTGTAATTTAGGGTTGTCAATTTTGTATTCCTGGAGGTTTCATCACATGACAATCTTTAATTAAAGATTAATCTTTAATTCCTGGAGACTCCAGGACAATCCTGAAGAGTTGTAATTTCTGATTTTACGTATGTTGAACATTATTGCTAGAAGTTCTATGCATCTCAGGACAAGATTAAGGCATGGCTCTTCCTGGTGCTACAGCATTATACCCTTTATGCTTTCTTAAAATGAATATTAAGGAGTAAGAGGAGAATAATTCATGGTGTGAAATTATCAAAATTTATTGTATAGGAAAATGACGACATCTAGTGGCTAGTTAAGGTGTATCTGAATCAAGACAGTTTTACAGTGGAAAAAGAGGGGGAGACAAACATGGAAAGACCGTGGCACTGGAAATGGCTAAAGGTTGAACGGATTTGATGAAGGGGGGGGGGGGGGGGGCAGAACAGAAATATGCAGCATAATAAATGGGGCAGAGAAGGTAAATTGAGTGCTCCTTTTTCCTCTGTCAATATAAGAACGAGGTGACATTCAATGAAACGGTTACAAGCAACCACTATAAAACTGAATTATTTTGATGCAGCTGAATGAATCTGAGGGATTGACTGCCACTGGCTATTATTGAGGCCAAGCGCCCTGTAGATATTTTAAAGGCTCAGACAGCCAGAGAGAGGCCTAGAGGACTTTTTACAAAAATGTTTCCTATGCTCCCTTCTCTTCCCCTTCCCATCCGCCCCCCACAGCTCCATGGCCTGGCTCCCCCTCAGCTCCCCACACCCCATCCCTCCCCCCTCAGCTCCCCTCCCACCTTTCTCCTCCAGGCCGGGTCAGCGCCGTGCCCCGCCCCCCGTGAGCGCTGGGCGGGAGATTTGGGCTCCGCCGGTGGCGCTCGCGCGAGAGCAGGCCGGGCGCGCCATGGAGCCGGAGGGGGAGCGGGAGCGGGAGCGGGAGCGCGAGCGCCTC
This sequence comes from Natator depressus, assembly GCF_965152275.1. Lineage (NCBI taxonomy): Eukaryota > Metazoa > Chordata > Testudines > Cheloniidae > Natator > Natator depressus. The sequence goes on along the minus strand of NC_134251.1, from coordinate 12,552,487 downwards.
TTACACACCCAGGTACAGGGTGAGGTGACGCCCCCCCGGCCCCGTCCTGGGGGCGCCAGGCCGCCTCTCGCTGTCAGGAGCGGAGGGGAATGGTCACCCCTCTCTTTTATCCCGTGTCTTCCCCCCCCCACCCCCGTATATACACAGCCCCTGAGGGTGCTGTCCCTTCCCCCAGTCACCCTGGGGCGCTCCTGCCTCCCCTCCTCGCCCAAACCCCTTGGGATAGGAGCCCCCCGCCCCCATTTCCCATCACTTCGGGGTGGCCTCTCCCAGCTCATTCCTTGGGTCATGTTCCTCCACACCCAACTGCCCTAAGTCTGCTCCCTCTCCCTAACTATCCGCCCCCCCGCCCCACAACCTGCTTTTAGGAATAGCTCTGTCTGTTTTTCCCCTCCCCATCCATTCCCATGGATGCTATTCCCACCCCTTTTTTATCGTCTTCCCATGTGTTTCTATGCTGGACTGGGTATGTCCAATAATGTTATGCCAGTATCTGAACTGATACATGACTAGCCTCTTTTGTGCTATAATGCAGTAAATGGTTCTATGTTATATAATTCACAGTATATTTCTGGAAGACCCTAAACATAAATCAAGTCGCTAAATTGTCAGTTTCGTAATGGAAGAATCAAATTAGAGTCAAATTGTCCAGAGGAAACAAAAAAAGTCCAGCATTTAAATATGAGTACATCTCAACAATATTAGAAGGCCTCAGAGCACCAAAGATGCTGTCCTTTAATTTATCCTTTTAATATTTTTATTGTTATTTTTCTGGCTCTCTCCCACAAAATTAAGTTGTGGATATTGGACAGAGTATACATCTCCACTCAAATCTTGATTCTTCAGCCACTTGCCACCTGCTGCAGTGCTTAGTACTGAGGGTAATCTCATAGATTCTTCAGAGTAGCAAGCTCTACATAAGCATATAAGGCCCAGAGCCTCAGAGGTATTTAGGCTCCTAACATCAATTGAAATAACTGAAAGTTAGGAGCCTAAATACCTTTGAGGATCTAGGCCTAAGTATTTTTCAGATGGTCAGGCCCTAAGGACATCCTTCTGAAGTTAATGGGACATAAAGATGCTAAGCATCTCCCTGGATCAGGCCCATAAATAGGATTTACTTTTGTAAACACATGCACAGTACAAATGAGATCAATTGTACAAAGGTGGTCTGAGCTCATTGTAAACTAAAAAAAAAAAAAAAGTGTTGGTTTCAAACCTAAGTAAACAGAAACTATTGTAGGTAATTTGTAATGGAAAAGCAAAGGGCAAGGTGTGATTGATGCTGTGATTTGATCGAACATTCATTACTTGATTTTAATAATAAAGATTAATAATTTGTTTTAAAGTCTTTGATATTCTTAAGGGACATAGACCTTTCCCAATATATTTTATGTTGATTCTGTTGTCCTTTCCCATCTTGTTTTTTTCCAATTTAATTTAGACTGTAACCCTTAAGGGTAAGGGAATCCATTTTTGTCTGTATTTTAAAGCATCATACCCACTTATGGCACTACACACTTCATAAATGTGCTGTCGCAATAATTTGTTCTGTATTGTTAAACAATGATGTATGTTTTATCTTTTCAGTCAGTGAATGTTTCTTTATAATTTACTTGAGAGGTGGTGTATTGGTATGTAAAGTCAACTGTGTAATTGTTTTGGATTGTTTCAGAGGCTAAAGGCTGCAGTTCACTACACTGTTGGTTGTCTGTGCCAAGAAGTTGCAGAAGACAAAGGCATTCAGTTCAGCAAACAAACCATTGCAGCTATTTCAGAGATCACCTTCAGGCAATGTGGTATGTCCATACATATCTATATTTGTACACAGGAACAATCAGTGGAGATTAAGTGCTTTTTAAAAAATAGAACTGGAATTAGACTGTGTCTTGGGTCACTTTTAAAGAGTACAAGAAATATTAACTTTATTTTCCTGGCATGAAGGGGTACTTAACACAAGGTTTATGAAACCTCAGATATGGTCTCATCTATGCAAGAAAATGGCCCACATTAAGAAACTGGTCTCAAGAATGTATATTGATAATGGTTTCAGATAACATGGTTGTTTTGGCTGATGCCTGATAGTGCAAAGCAGAGAGAGCCTTTTCGGACTGCGGGGTTGAGGCTTGCCTTTCTTATTGTATGTGCAGCTATTCAGTCTCTTGAAATAGTGTTTTCTACACTTCATTTTTTTTATTTTTATTTATTTTTTTTTTTTTTTGTAAATTGAAAATGCTTCAGGTGGTTCTGCATGATAACTGCTATATAAACTCTTGGGCCATCTGAGGAGCTTATGCTTGCTTAGCATTTCTCTGACCTGGGTTTACTTACCAAGTCAGCTTATTGTTCATTTCTCCCCTTAACTAGAAATTATCATGTATAATGGTCCAGAAGCCTTCACTGCTATTTTATATCTAGTCTTTGAAATAAATAAATGCAATTAATGGAATGTGGGTTTTTTTTTGGTTTTTTTTAAAACAAGGCCATGGCTACTTTGTATGCACGGTACTTCTTGTAACAGTTGGGTATTAGCCCCAAAAGGTGTCATTTTCTCCCCAGGTACAACTTCTGCCATAGAGCCACAATGTGGACTGGGCCTCTCCAGCCGTGTCACATGAAATCATCATAATGTTTAGCACTGATAGAGGTTTATAAACATTAATCACTTGAGATTAGCCAGAGGTGTTTGGCCAATGTAGATGGCTTAAGGGTCTAATATTCAAGTTTGTAATACTTGAACTCATGGGACCACAGTTTCAAATTCTAGCAGAACAACGCAACCCATCATACTTCCAAGGTAGATAAGTTGAGTATAATGCTGTTTGTGTCTTTCAGACCGAGGCCTTAAAAATGTGAGGTCCTTTTTGCTCTGCATGGATGTAAAAGGTCCCAGGGCAATGTCTGTAAGAGCAGAAGTTTATTGTTATTATATAATCATACACAGAAACTTGCCCTGGTGTCCCTATCCAAAAATATCCATCACCTCCCCGCACCGTTGTGCGTCATATTTTACACTGCTGTTTGCATGGGTGCTGCCCTTTATACCTAAGGATGGTGACCTTACAAGCAACAATGCTAAATGTATTTTCTGAAATGCTTTGAGTCAAATGGTGTTTTGTACATGAGACATTATTGGCCACAATAATTGCTATAGAAATGAAATAGATTTAATCTTGTTGACTTTAGGAAGTGTTTTAACTGTATGAAATGTATTTTTAAAATTTTTCTTTCAGAAAATTTTGCAAAAGACCTTGAAATGTTCGCAAGGTAGGTACTGCAAGAACACTTAATCCTTACAAAGTCTTGGTTTTTTGCTCTCACTCGGTGATATATTTGGATACAGAATGACCTCTCTTTCCTTTTCCCCCATCCCCTTGTATTTGAGAGCGCCTGTACTTTCGGCATTTTTCAAGGGGCCCAGCCTGCTTTTCATTTGGTGGGTGATTGTGAGGTTAGGTAACAGATACTGAAGCCATTCTGAATTAGAATGTAGCTTTTATTCAGTGCTCATTGTTTGGTTGGGGTCAAGAGTGTCATTTTTTTTCATCTGAGTGGACTGTCTGTATTGGTAATGTTGATTCAAAACTGTCAGGGCATTTTCCAAAGTTTGCTGAGTGCTTGACTCAGAAACTGTTTAATGGATGTGAGTAGTGTCTTAAGGACTCTGGATAGTACTGTGGCTTGTGTTTCCCCCTCCTATCCGTTGGTCTCAGAATTGCTTTGTCAGTTTGTACCAAGGAAGGAAAAAACCATACACAATACCAAATAAATAAATTACCTAGAGAATTATAAAGCCCTTGTACTGAAACTTGCTTCCTGAGTGTAGTCTTGTGTGTGAATTGTGTTCTCTCTAATGTAATTGCATGCAGATGTCTGGATAAATACAGCACAGTAACCACAGTCAGAGGTTATCATTTTGCTGTGCTTGTTAGCATTAGTCGTGCTTCTTGAAGAACAGATTAATAGTAGTTGGTTTTACACTTGTAAAACTTCTGTTGTGTGATGTGCCTGTGATTTGTGCTCATCTGTTCAATTAGAACTGTGGGTAACAGAAAATTATTGTTATTGAAAGTTTTTATGAAACCACTTGAATGACTGAGGACTGTAGAGGCTGAAGCTTTTCAGTGTACCAACAAGTCAGGTTTGATGCCAACAGTCCTTCCTCCCCATTGTATTATTTCTGTATGCAAAAACCCTGTGGATTTAAAATCTCTGTTTTGGGTCATCTGTGTATTTGCTTTAAATGGATGGGTATCTAACTCTACTCTTATAACATGAAGTGCCCAAGCATCCTTGTATCTCTGCTCTCTCAACATCCCTTCATTTATTGCCACTCCTCCGCTTGTACAAAGCCCTACTGCTAAAATTGCCTTCCTTTCCCAGCTCTTGGGACTGTGTCATTCCCCTCTTTGAATTCCACATCTTTGAAATCAAGTTCAAGCTTGTTGTCCCCTCCATCAAGATCCTGCACAACTTCACCCCATCTACATCTTTACTGTCATTGCTCTTCCAAGGCTTCTTTCCTAAACACCCCCTGCAGCCTCCTCACTCTTGTCTTACACCTTGTTCTGTGCTACTTGGGACATCTCTTTCAGAATTGCTTTCTCCTGGCCTCTTTCCTCTCAAGAGGCCTTCCCCTCCCAGTGTTACATCATCTGCCTGTGTGGCTGCCTGCCAGCACATTTCTTCCTCTGGGTCACTGGAAGGGTTTATTTTTTTTCAAGTGATAGCTTTAAATCAGTGTCTTTAGATGACAGGGAAATGCATTATCATCTAAATGAGTGGGACTAGATGACTCACAAGCTCTGAACGCTTAGCAGTATGGGGGTGTCTTATTCGGCTGAACTAGAGAGCTTAAAGTGGTGCTGGGGATTCAGTAGGTGGCACTCTGCGTCAAAACTGACCCAGTAACCTAAGATGGTGTTAGAGGGAGCTGCGTTGTTTGAGGTGCCAATTTTCAGTTATTCGTAGATATTAAGGTCAGAAGGGACCATTATGATCATCTAGTCTGACCTCCTGCACAACGCAGGCCACAGAATCTTACCCACCCACTCCTATGAAAAACCTCTCACCTATGTCTGAGCTACTGAAGTCCTCAAATCGTGGTTTAAAGACTTCAAGGAGCGGAGAATCCTCCAGCAAGTGACCCGTGCCCCACCCTGAGCATATGGGCAAGATTCACCAGCCAGATACCCAGGAAAGAATTTTCTGTGGTAACTTAGATCCCACCCTATCTAACATCCCATCGGGCCTATTTACCATTTAAAGATCAATTAATTGCCAAAATCATGTTCTATATAGATTCTTCTATTGCCATCATCACCGTAGAATCTGAGCACCTTCCATTAAACCATTAAGATGTGTGACTAACATCTGTCATGTGTGGTTCATTTTCTCTCTAATTCTCTTCCTAGAGAGGAAATTATGTGTAATGTTTGGGTAGATTTTTTTTTTTTTTTTTTTTTTTTTTTTTTGCTACTCTGTTTGTGGTAGAGAAGGCTAGCTGAAGAAATGTGCCTTGCACTTGAAGTGGATGGTGGTGAGTGTGACAGGATGGGATGTCTGTGTCAGATTATGAACTTATTTCATACTATGTGTGGAAATATTGGGCGCTGTGACTGCACAATCCTGGAAATGCTCACTGCCTGGGAAAGATGTTTAATATCTCATTGAAGGACTGATAAGCCATCAAGACTGCGATCTAAGGCTGCCGATTTTGATTGTCTCAACTACTGGCACACCCCCATGGAACAGTAGTCTCTCTACATAGGGGCCCACAAGAAAGGGGCAAAGTTGACTCCCAGGTCTGGAGCTTCTCAGTGCGAGTATGTGGCAGAGAGATGGAGGTGCTATTTAAGAGCAAGGTTCTTCTCTGTGCAGGGGGGCCGACTGTCACAGTGTGTAACAAAGACTTGCAGGGAGAGTGAGATCAGATGATGGGAGGGTGTGTCTCAGGACTTTTTGTTGTTTTCCAGGATCTGGGACTCTCGAGTGCCTTAAGAGAAAAGTTTCTGTGGTTAAGAACTTCCTTTCTGAATCTGTGTTCCTTGCTTTCCTACTATGTTGTCTCCGAAGGGAGTAAACTGAAAGCCAAAATTCCCACAGGAACTCTCAGGGTGCACGTGTGAGTGACTGGGAGGCTTAGGAAATCTAAGCCACTGGTTTCAGGGTCTAGGCAGCTGTATTATAGCATCCCGCATCCCACATCCCAAGGAAGGATGTCAGCAGGTCACACCCCTAAACTCAGACCTATAGACCCAGAGTTAGAAATAGTGACTAGCTAGGACCCAGACATAGGCAACTGGAAATGGTAGAAAATGTTTCTCATAGATGCTGTTTTGTGAGAGCTTAGCATCAGCGAGGACCCAAGAGCCCTCCTAAACAATGGACTGAATTGTCCAGTTATGGGTTGTGTACCTTCAACCAAAGGAGACTGCACCATAACTGCAAATTCCTCAAAGTGTTTTCCTCTTCCCACCAGCATCACCTTAGTCTTGCTTGGGTTCAGCTTGAACCAGCTTCTGTTCGTCCATGAGCTGATTTAATCAAAGCCCTGGGCCATCTTAGCAGTGGTGGTACAGTCACATGTGGTGAAGGAGAAGTAGAGCCATGTGTCGTCTGCGTATTGCTGGTGCAGGAGTCTGTCATCTTACCAATTCTCATAATGGCTAATAGGTGAATAGGACTGGCGACATAATTGATCCTTGTGGAATTCTGCACATGAGGGGTCTGGTTCAGAGGTACAGTTTTTCATCGCAATTTTTTGGATATGTTCCTCAAGGAAGGACTTTAAAACCATTTTAACATGTTCCATGGACACTGCCACCTTTTTCAGGTGGGGACATGGGAGTTTGTCTCAAGAACAGCAGAGCTTTAGGAGACTGCTTGGGTTCAAACAACTGTGGCTTAGAGCAGGATCTGTGAGTCCGGACCACTTGGGTTTGTTCCCAATTCTGAAATTGATTCACTATGTGAGTTTTAGACAAGTGGCTTGAACGCTTGATGCCTGTTTTCCTCATCAATTTAACTTGTAAGATCTTGTGTGGCAGGGACTGTTTCTTTTTAAGTCTTCTGTGAAATGCTTAGCACCCTAAGGGGTGTTGCAAAATCGGGATAATATCCATATTTGTAAAGAGCGTTGAGACCCTTGGATAAAAAGAAAGGTGCTGTCTAAATATCACTTATTATCATAAATAAGAGTGGCTGGGGACTCTTGCTGATCTATCTCATTCTAAGATGGTCAGATACAGGTGAGAGAGCCCATGGTTAGGTGTACAGACCTTTTTACTTAGTGTTTTTTAACACCCCTTTGCTACAGATCTCAGCAAACATACTGCAAACTGGTTGTTTTTTTAATTTCATGCAGGCATGGAAAACGAACTGTAATCAATTCAGAAGATGTGAAGCTTTTGGCCAGGAGGAGCAACTCTTTGGTGAGATTAACACCTTTCCCTCCCTCCATTTTATTCCTAATAAATTACACGAGTATTTCCAAGAGCATCTGCATAAAAACAGGTGGTGAAATTATTAACACCTGCTTTTAAATTATAACGCAGAAAAAGATACGGATAGTGGGGTGGCAAGACCAATCTCCCAACCAGCATCCTTGGTGATCAGTTTGATTTTTTTTGTATCCTGCTCTAGTTTTTGACATTTCTTCCTCAGTATAATAGCACAGATCTGATTACAGCTGGAGCAGCAGCCGTGTTCTAGATACAGCAAAGCTGCTGAGGCTCCTGGTGCAGAACATAACCTCCAATGAACATGTTACAATATCTTCAGACTTAGAAAGAGATTCTTTTGTTTTTCCTGTCATGTTTTTGAGTTTCGGGTCAGGGAAATCTCATCAAAGCTGCTAAATGACCTAACACATCAGTAAAGTGGAGATTATTCTTCCCAGATTTCTGTAAATATTCTGTCATATGATGGCCTATATGAGATCTGATGTGCATTCCACATAATTTAGCTGTTACATGTAACAGCTATCCTGGTAAGCATCTAAACGTCATCAGGAAGAGAACATAAATCCTGCACATTGGAACAAGTATTTGTTAAGCACCAACATTGTGTTTGGCACTGCACAGAAACCAGAGTCCTTGTTCTGAGGAGTTTACTATCTAAACAGATACTTCTGTGCAACCTTGTACACTTCTCTGCAAACGTGCCTCAGCTGCTAATTTTAGCCTTATCTGGGTAATTTTTTATGTCCATGTGGGATATGTGACACAAGCCCATCTCAGAAGAATTGGTGAGGACTGGAGCTTTATTTTATATCCTAACTACCAGATGCAGTATAACTTAATTGGAAGTGGAGTGTCTGTGAGGAGAAACAAGATTATTGTGCTGTCTCCATACTGGAACCACAACTGTGCTAGCTACAAATCTGTGTAAACATAGCTGTTACTAACTGTGTGCTAGTAAGGGAACAAGGTACAGCATCGAAGCCAAGGCACTGATCCAGCACTAGGATCTCAGTTCTCTAGGATGTTGCTACAGAAAATCCAAATAAAAATGAAGGTTTTATTCAAAAAATAGGACAGCTGGTGCCTGGCCCTACTGGTGAGTGGAATGTTTCTGTCTGTAGACAGGAAGTTGGCCAGCTTTTTTTTCTTAGGGTGCGTGAACAGGCAGATCACTGATTAATTCTCTGTTGTTAGCTAATCCCCAGCAGATGACTGATTAATAATTCTCTGTTGTTAGCTAAGGTATATCACCCAGAAGAGTGAAGAGCTTGCATTGAATAATCTGGAACAAAAGGAGAGGAAGAAAAAGAAGTCCAGCGCAGCAAAAGGAAGACAAACCTCTGATGAGCAGGTGGAGGCTGCTATGGCTGAGAGTGAGGATTCCAACATGGCATGATCTTCCTCTCAAACCACTTCTTTGCTTGCAATCTGCTTTGAAACATGGAGCAGTAAGGATCCAATACTATCCTAGGGAAACAACTGCAGCCTATTTGTATGGGAACTCCATTGGGAGTTGCCTTTGTGGGGTAGCTACAGCATTGAGTCCTTAGGTTTTAGGTGAACACGATTAATGTTTTAGTTCCATCTGCAAAAACAGGCATCAACACCAAAAGCTTTTTAGAGGTCATCAAAGGAAGGCTTACAAAGACAAGTATTGCCATATTTTCATGTTTTTCTATTTATATTTCCCAAAAGAGAATTTATTATTGAGTGCTTGAAACTCTAAAGCAAGGTATCCTTTGCCTAGCCACGTAAAAGAATCTAGAGTGTGAAGGGCGCTTTCTGGCAATCCTCCATGTCATTTGTGGTTGGCTTCTTCAAATTGCCAGTCTGAATTGTGATACTCCGCACTTGTTGGTTGCTACTTTGTTGAAGTGTATAAACGATTTTTCAGCCATAACTCATGCTTGTCGTTGTTTTTGGCTATTAAAGTAGATTTTCCTGCATCATTTTCCCAAGTGAAATTACTTGTGTGCAACACTCTTATTTTAATTAGAATGAACAAGCTGTACTTCAAGCCCTTGTGTTTAGATGAAACAGGAGATACTGACAACATATCCTAAGATTAGTTCATCTCCTCTGCTGCTGCCAGACCTTCTGGCTAAAGTCAAATGTAGCATTGGATTACTACTGGATGTGTCCTCAACCTTCTTTACTGGTGGACCTATGATTCAGGGTCATTTCTAAATAATTATTCTGATTCTAATATATAGGGGGATGAGACTGGCCTCTTTAGTAGCTTCTTTTTTGCCCTTTCCTGAACTTAGACTTATCTTGTGCCGCTCACTCATCCTGAGCTGTCCCAGTTAGCACTCTGCCTTATGGACTTTCTCAGCTCAATGAACCTGTGTCTATTTGAACATGTGATGCAGTTGCAAAAAAGATTAATATCATTCTGGGGCATATTAAGATAATGTCATATGTAAGACCTGGGAGGTAATTGTCCCATTCTGCTTACCCCTGGTGAGGCCTCAGCTGGATAACTTGTCTAATTCTGCGTGCCACACTCTGTGCCCCTCTGCTCTAGCTAAGACTGAGTGTGGAGCTTCCACACAAGTTTTGTTCCTCAAAGGTCCCTACAGTCCCCAGTGAACTTTGAAATAGCAGCTTTGAAATAGCAGCTCTTCTGAGCTTCAGTGCTGCTTCCAAAGCAACCAGCAGGGGATCGCTATCTAGCTGAGTGTGACACCTCCATAGCATTGTCACCTTCAGAGGGGCTGGGAAATGGGGGTTATGTCTGAAAATTAAACTGGAGTCTCTGGAGTCATGATGGTGCAGAGCACTACCCACTACACCAGCCAACCAGATCAGAAATATTTGGAATTCTGAAACATGTGGCTGTCTGGGCTGATTATGACCCCAAAACCCTGGTGTTATATCCTTAAGAACATTTGTGCCATTGACGTTCAGTCTTTTCGTCATTTGGGCCCTCATGCTACTCCATGTGATATTTAATTTATTCACTTTTTTAATCAGATTACTTATTTAGCCATTCTGGGGAAGAGGCTATAAAATAAAGTCCAGAGAAGTATCTAATGTTGAGGTTGATCTGCCTTTTGATACTGTCTGCTCCACAGAATTTCTGGTGCTGTGTGAATTTGATCCTATATGAGCTGTGGAAGGCTTCAGCTGTTGAATTTTTGGGTGGAACTGACTCCATGAGGAGTGAGTCTCTTTAAACTACTATTTCAGACTGCACTCAGCATGGAGTTGTCTTTAACTGCTTCTTAGCATTATGGCAACTGAGACAGTGTTGCCAACACCTGTGATATTTGGTGTTTTTCATAAAACGTGAGTTCCTGGAGTGAAGTGATTTCATAAGAATCTCTGCTTTCATTTAAAAAAAAAAAAAGTGTCTAGCTCTCATAGTTGTGGAAAAAAGCTTGAAAATATGACTAAGTGTACCCTAAAGGCTCAGAAACTAGAAGGCAAATATAAAGAACCCCAAATCTATTTTTAAAAAATAAACATGACTCATGATTTTTGAAGGTTCAGGGTTGGCAAGACTGCAGAGACAGGATAATATTTTTAGAATTAGGATCTAAAAGTAGCATAGCAAAGACTATTGATTAGAGAAGGGGCTTCAGAATCAGGATTTCTAAAATCCATTCCCAGTTCTGATATTGTCTTGCCATGTGATTCTGTGCAACTTTTTTCAGCTTTAGTTTTACCATCTCTAGAAAGGGGATGATCATCTGTCATTATAGGAATCAGCACAGAATTTAAGAGCCAGGAATGACTGAGTATTATTTCCTTCCCTAATATTACTCTCCCCTGTCTACATTAAAGAATTAACTTGGGGGAAGGTAGAGGGAGGAGAATAGACCCATGCTGATTAGTGTTCTGAACTATTCCACACTAGCACTCCTCTAAACAGTTTCAGTGGCAGTGTTCTCTGGGTACATCTCCCACAGTTCCTGGCAAGGCCCACAGAAGAAACAGATTCTGAAAAAGCTGTAGTGCCCTGTGTGACAGTAGGTGGAAGACTACGGGTACTATTTTAGTGCCATCCACACTAGCACTTACATTGTGCAGATTAAACTGGTGTTTAGTTCTGCTGAAGGCAAGCCTAATCAAAACAGCTATATTTAATAGGCATGTAAACCATTTGGAGGACTAGTGTGGACATTAAACATGTTGGGGGTCCAGTCATAGCACAGACATTTTCTCTACTGTAGATAAAGCCCTAGAGGCTCTGGGTCCCCAGAGTATACCCCTCTTATAATGACCTGGGAGGGAGAAATAATTCATTCTACACAGCTGCCCTCCCTGCAAACTCCTGCACTCTGGGCTGACTGATGCTTCCTCGAGGCAGAAGGTTAACCCTTTCCTTGCCAACTGCTGGACAGAGCCTATACACCTCATGACTGGTGGCAGCTATTTAGTTAATATTGGTAAATCTCTTTCAAATGCAAAGTATACGGTTTAAATATGTTGGATACATTCACAAACCAAAAGACCAGTATGGCTTCAGTTCTGTCTTCTAGCTCCAAATTATTGCTAGGACTCCTTAATCCAAATTATACTCAGTCTGTCAAAGGTTCCAACTATTGCTGTGTTGGGGTGTAGGAAAGAAATTGAGTGAGCCTCATATGCTCCCCCAAAGAACTTCAGGCAGATCCAAACTGCATCCTTCCCCCTTTAGATGCTCTTGGTGGATCCCTAGCATTTCAAGATTTCATTCCAGCTGCCTGTTAACATCTTCTTCAAAGAACTGTTGTGATGCTACTGCTCACTTCTGTGAAGGGAATGGAAGCCTTTGAAAGTGAGATAGCTACACTACACAGCACTAAGAGAAAAAACACCTCAGTTGTTTAATTGTAAGTGATCTCAAACTTGTTTTAAACAAAGCAAGGCTTCTCTGACAGACCCTCCAGCAGAGCTGTATCCATTCCCAAGGTTTCTGCTCCCTTTGAAGAGGGTTGATGTTAGGGGGCTTATTCCTTCACCCACTTACTTCCCTGGTCCTTCTCGCATGAACAGAGAGCAACAATACCCGAAGTCCAAAGGTGCAAACAATTCGATGTTTATTGGGGTGAACTTCCAGGAAGCATGATTCCAGTTTCCTTCCTTAGTATCCTCCTTCCCAGCTCTGATACCACAGAGCCTTACACCTGTGTCCCTGTTCCCATTCCTGCCCTTAGCCAAACATGGTTCCAATTTCCCCACCCCCATTCCCTGTTCCCATTTCCCCCACTCACACCCCCTCACTTCCTGATTGACTGCAGACTATATAGTAAAACTTGAGTTCTGCTTAGCTATACCTTAACCAATCATTTTCCTGAAATTTAACTAACCAATCCTAACATATTGTAACACGATTATGTAACCAATTATATCCCACCACCTTAATTAGTTTACACCCAGCAAAATTAATTATACAGCAGACAGAAACAATCACAGAACCAGACAGAGATTATGCAGACAAACAATAGCAGAGTGGGAACTATAATGACAAAACAATACAGAAGTGAGGATTTCACATCCCAGCTATTGATAAGTGAGTTCTTGCCAGAGAGGATGCTATCAAACTAAGTTTCCTTTTACATTTTCTAGGCACTTCCCTTTCTCTGGAGGCGATAGTCATTATCAGGACAGGATTGTATTCCTAACAGCCCAATAGCACCTTCTTTCAATGTGACTAGTTTGGAATGTGAGGATGTGACCGGTCACTTCCCAGTTTATGGCTGCCTCTGTTGCTTAGCCAAAGGCCTTAGCCTAAGAACAGGGCCTCAGACTGTCACAGTAAGAGAAGGCCCTTACACCGGCAGGCAGTGATTTTGATTCTTTTATATCTCTATAACTAGCCAAGTGATAAGAATACATCTAAATTCTTAGAGTACAGGCCTTTACAGACAGGCCTAAATATCTATATCCTAACAGTTGAGTCTGCAGCCATGGTCCTAGAAGACAAACCACCATTGAGGCTAGGTGGGCAACTCAGGACATGTCACTCCATGAGGATATTCAGCCAGGGCAGCTTCTTTCTGACTAGGCGACCACAAGGAAGAAACAACTTCCAGGATGTAAAAAGAAAAGGAGTACTTGTGGCACCTTAGAGACTAACCAATTTATTTGAGCATAAGCTTTCGTGAGCTACAGCTCACTTCATCGGATGAAAGCTTATGCTCAAATAAATTGGTTAGTCTCTAAGCTGCCACAAGTACTCCTTTTCTTTTTGCGAATACAGACTAACACGGCTGTTACTCTGAAACCTTCCAGGATGTAGTTTGCTCAGATGTATTAATCATTACATTTTTTAAACCCATGACTTCAGTGGGTTGCTGCAGTGGAGGATTCTTGCCATGTTAGAGGTTAAACTTTGATCATTCAGGATAGTGTAAGGCGCAATGCTTCTGCCTTTAAATTGACTCTGCAGCCTCTCCTCCCATCACCAAACCCATGCACAAAATCCACCCTCATGAATCATTTGCAGCTAAATCACCCTATTTTGTACTCAAGACTGCCTGGAATATAGGAATAATGGTGAGGAAATGATGTGGGTTTTTTAGCAAACAGAATGCATATGCAGCTTAAATTAACAGCAAATACACACTTTAATAGCAGCACAATCCAGAAGCTCTAATTAAGGGTTAAATCCAAACAGTGTATTGTTGGGAAGTTAATTGCTCTTTGGTTTTTTCACGTCACTGCATAAGCTGAGAAAAGAGGGGCTACTGTAATATAAAAATAATTGAGCTGGAAGTTTTGCTCCGGCCCAAAGAAAAAAAAAACAAACTTGCGAGGCAGGGAAGTAGCTTGTTGCAGAGCTCTTATCACGCAGTGTTCCACATACATCCACCACTCTGCCTGTTTCTTCTGCTGACTTCTGTCTCCTGGATGATGGGGGCTGCTGCATGTCCAATACAGGAAAGACACACATTGAAAGACAGCAAGGTAAGCGGAGAATGGATAAAAACCCATTATATCTATAATGCTTGTTATTCACTCTTCTTCTTTGCACTGTACCCAGGTGAACAAGAGTTTCTCATCTGGGGCCACAGGGTACTCAAATTGCCAGGATCTAATAACAGGAGAATCTGAGGTATTGGTTTGTTTCAGTTCCCCCTTTTTCTGCTCTGTGCCCTCTATTTCCTCTTGTTTATCCCAGTCCTTTCTGTAGTGGGGATTTGGTACTTCCTCAGAGTACCAAAAAGCTGACCTGCCTCAACAACTGCCTTGTTTGTACTATGTTGTTTGTACATCATTTAGATGAGACTTTCAACATTGGGGTCCTGTCTGTGCTCCCCTGACACTAAAGTCCTAGGGAAATTTAATAAGCATAATGGCTTGACCCGTTGTCCCTGACCAAAAATCTTCCCCTCCCCGCAACATACACATACAATCATTGTGTCAGTTAGCTGCTGTTTCCTCCACCCCAGAAATGGTCGCAACTCAATGGAGCTGCAGTTTGTTGAAGTGCGTTAGCACTATCTTGCCGTAAAAGATTTGTCAGCCCCAGACAGGGAACTCTGGCTCTGAACTGAATACTCCAATAACATAATGGCCTAGTCACTTAGCTGCCTATATGTGTCTACACTAAAAAAGTGCCTTAATTTATAAAGATAATTGAATGCTTTTACTAGTTTCTAAAAAAATGTCATTAAGTTAGCCATTTAAAGAGTTTTCAGCTTTAAGTGTTTGATTTACTGTACTCTTTTGAAAAAGATCCAAGAACCAGTACATAAACTTGACCATTAAAAAAGGATTTTTCACTGAAATTATAGAATGAGCTACAGCATTGTACTTTATTAGCTGAAAGCTCTTGACATTTTTTTTGGTGAGACTTTTAAAGGATGTTGAAGACAGTAACAGAATTTTTAAAAGGACACATTAAAAATAATGCTTCTGTCTTTTATACCTGCTATGGCAAGTAACATTATGACTACTATTAATTGAAATCTTAGAGAGGGAAAAAGTCAGTTTACTGTGTATGCAGTTTCCATTTCTTTTATATAAGCAGCTTGTTTGCCTGGGTCTTGAGCAATAGGGAAAATAAAATAATTTTAAAACAAAAAGGAAGATGATTGTATGACCAAAGAAATTGGCAGGTGCAATATCTTTTAGTTCTTCTTAATAACTGACTAGATTTCCAGTTGGTGTTCCTTTAAGATGCCTAAGCTATCATTATATGGCCCTGGGAACAGCTCTACCTCTCCATATGAGAATTGAATTATTGTGTTGACTTAAAGATAATATTGTGATCAGCAACAGCTCTTTTCAAATGAAGAATTCAATGTTTTATGAACATTAAGTATCCCCCTAATGTCTTACTGCTGGACTCAGAGCATGCAAAAAAAGTAATTGGGAAATCATGATTTTGCACACTGCTAGCTTGCCCCAGTGTCGCTGAAATACATTGATAGAAATAGTTGGCAACTGTTGCTGGAAGTACAGACGTAGATGTTAGGTGACCTTCTTCTCTGTGCCAGGATGTGCCTTTCAGCCACACTTTAGGCTTCCCTTTGTCACTTGGAGGAAGGGTTTCTCCCCCTAAGATTAATAATTCTTTCTTTTTTTACAAGTACTTGCAGGAACGGACAGATGTAAAGAGAAGCACCTTGCCCACTTTCCTCTCTGCACTGGTTGACTGGATATCCCAGATGTAGGACACATCCCTGATGGAGGAGGAGGTAGAGCTGGCCAACCGGCAAGAGAGGTCTGCCATTCAACAACCTCGAGCATGGGAAAAGTCCCCCTGCAGGAACTTATTCCGGAAGACTTTCTCCTCCTGCTAACAAAATAGCTTCCTGAAGCTCTATTTTAGAGTGGCTTTAGCAACAGCTGCCTCCGTCAGGATGAATATTATCAGTGACTGATTCTCTGTGAACAAATACTATCTCTTTGTAATAAGTGTGATTAGACTCTCTCTCCCCATCCTCATTCTCTAATAAAAATTGAATAGAAATGTATAGACAGAAATAATGTTATGATTGAAATGGAGTGCAAATATAGAGACTGAGCATCTTGAAAAGTACCAAGTTGTTACTATTTGTTCAGATAAAAGGCTGAAATGTCAACTGCCCAACAACTCGTGGTCTGATCCTGCAGTTCTCATTTCCCCAAAATTCTCTAAGGGGAGGAGGGATTGCAGGAGCAGGTTTAATAAATAGTTACATTGGTATTATCTATAGTGGAGCTGCAAGGATCATGCTATTTTTTTATTCTTGCTCCTTAGGTTTTTCATACCTTTATCTGGTACAACCTCCTACTTTATACTACATCACTGTAAAGCTTGCTCTGGGAAAGACTTCACTTCTCTTAGTTTAAATTTTTTTTGGAAGACCTAGTTTGTGTTGTTTTTTCTAATATCTGCACCCTTATCTTTAATGCTGTTACAACTACCAGTAGTTTTCTTTTTGTGTCAACATTAACCTATACATGAGACACATCTTTCATTACTGTTTAGTATAAATTAAGAGTAAGCTTCATAGATTCCAAGGCAAGAAGGGAGTGTTGTGATCACCTAGTTTGACCTCCTCTATAACCCAGGCCATAGAATTTTCCCAAATAATTCCTAGAGCGTATCTTTTAGGAAAAAAACATCCAATCTTGATCTAAAAATTGTCAGTGATGGAGAATCCACCACTTGGTAAATTGTTTCAATGATCAAGTATTCAATTTTTAAAATTTACACCTTATTTCTAGTCTGAATTTGTCTAGCTTCACTTCCACCCATTGGATCATTTTATACATTTCTCTGCTAGATTGCGGAGCTAATATTTGTTCCCCATGTAGATACTTTTAGACTGTAATTAAATCACCCCTTAACCTTCTTTGTTAAGCTAAATAATTGAGCTCCTTGAGTCTATCACTTTAAGGCATGTTTTTAATCCTTTCATCATTCTCATGGCTCGTCTCTGAACCCTCTCCAATTTATTAACATCTTTCTTGAATTATGGGCACCAGAACTGGGACAGTATTCCAGTAGCAGTCACATCAGTGCCAAGTACAGTAGTGAAATAACCTCTACTCTTACCTGAGATTTCCCTGTTTATGCATCCCAGTTATCACATTAGCTCTTGTGGCCACAACATCACATTGGGAGCTCATATTCATCTGATTATCCACCACAATCCCCAAATCTTTTTCTGTCACTGCTTCCCAGGATAGAGTCCCACATCATGCAACTTCTGTTTCTCTTACATAAATGGGGGCCCAACAGGATCTTCAATACTGGGTTGAACTTTTGCTTACTAAGTTTCAGCTTTGCGTGAAATGTACCCCTCAGAATATAAGGCTTTATAATGAAAAAGCTGGCAAGCCTTCAACTGTTCTTTGCCCAGTAGGAAAATCAGTAAACTGAAAAGCATGGTGCTGTCTGGTCTAGTTCATTGCTGAATTTGTACTCGAGTAATTATCTTTACACAGGTTTCAGAGTAATAGCATAGGCTACCTTGCATAATGACTTAGCCACTCCCTGTCTCTATTTAAGCCTAAATTAATAGTATCCAATTTGCAAATGAATTCCAATTCAGCAGTTTCTCGCTGGAGTCTGGATTTGAAGTTTTTTTGTTGTAAGATAGCGACCTTCATGTCTGTGATTGCGTGACCAGAGAGAATGAAGTGTTCTCCGACTGGTTTATGAATGTTATAATTCTTGACATCTGATTTGTGTCCATTTATTCTTTTATGTAGAGACTGTCCAGTTTGACCAATGTACATGGCAGAGGGGCATTGCTGGCACATGATGGCACATATCACATTGGTGGATGTGCAGGTGAACGAGCCTCTGATAGTGTGGCTGATGTTATTAGGCCCTGTGATGGTATCCCCTGAATAGATATGTGGGCACAGTTGGCAATGGGCTTTGTTGCAAGGATAGGTTCCTGGGTTAGTGGTTCTGTTGTGTGGTATGTGGTTGTTGGTGAGTATTTGCTTCAGGTTGGGGGGCTGTCTGTAGGCAAGGACTGGCCTGTCTCCCAAGATTTGTGAGAGTGTTGGATCAACCTTCAGGATAGGTTGTAGATCCTTAATAATGCGTTGGAGGGGTTTTAGTTGGGGGCTGAAGGTGACGGCTAGTGGCGTTCTGTTATTTTCTTTGTTAGGCCTGTCCTGTAGTAGGTGACTTCTGGGAACTCTTCTGGCTCTATCAATCTGTTTCTTCACTTCCGCAGGTGGGTATTGTAGTTGTAAGAATGCTTGATAGAGATCTTGTAGGTGTTTGTCTCTGTCTGAGGGGTTGGAGCAAATGCAGTTGTATCGCAGAGCTTGGCTGTAGACGATGGATCGTGTGGTGTGGTCAGGGTGAAAGCTGGAGGCATGTAGGTAGGAATAGCGGTCAGTAGGTTTCCGGTATAGGGTGGTGTTTATGTGACCATTGTTTATTAGCACTGTAGTGTCCAGGAAGTGGATCTCTTGTGTGGACTGGACCAGGCTGAGGTTGATGGTGGGATGGAAATTGTCAGAGAACACTTCAATCTCTCTGGTCACGCAATCACAGACATGAAGGTCACTATCTTACAACAAAAAAACTTCAAATCCAGACTCCAGCGAGAAACTGCTGAATTGGAATTCATTTGCAAATTGGATACTATTAATTTAGGCTTAAATAGAGACTGGGAGTGGCTAAGTCATTATGCAAGATAGCCTATTTCCCCTTGTTTTTTCCTAACCCCCCCAGACGTTCTGGTTAAACTTGGATTTATGCTGGAAATGGCCCACCTTGATTGTCATGCACATTGTGGGGAGAGTGGTCAGTTTGGATGAGCTATTGCCAGCAGGAGAGTGAGTTTGTGTGTGTGTGGGGGGGGGGGGGGTGAGAAAACCTGGATTTGTGCTGGAAATGGCCCACCTTGATTATCATGCACATTGTAGGGAGAGTGGTCACTTTGGATGAGCTATTACCAGCAGGAGAGTGAGTTTGTGTGTGTATGGGGGTGGGGGAGTGAGAAAACCTGGATTTGTGCTGGAAATGGCCCACCTTGATTATCATGCACGTTGTAAGGAGAGTGGTCACTTTGGATGGGCTATTACCAGCAGGAGAGTGAGTTTGTGTGTATGGTTTTTGGAGGGGGGTGAGAGAACCTGGATTTGTGCAGGAAATGGCCCACCTTGATTATCATACACATTGTGAAGAGAGTGGTCACTTTGGATGGGCTATTACCAGCAGGAGAGTGAGTTGGGGGGGGGGGGGGGGGCGGCGGAGGGTGAGAAAACCTGGATTTGTGCTGGAAATGGCCCAACTTGATGATCACTTTAGATAAGCTATTACCAGCAGGAGAGTGGGGTGGGAGGAGGTACTGTTTCATGGTCTCTGTGTATATAATGTCTTCTGCAGTTTCCACAGTATGCATCCGATGAAGTGAGCTGTAGCTCACGAAAGCTCATGCTCAAATAAATTGGTTAGTTAGTCTCTAAGGTACCACAAGTACTCCTTTTCTTTTTATCTTTACACAGTTGAATAAGGCATGGTTTTTTGCCTGAGTAGCATGAACAAACATTCTATACAGCTACTATGGCAGCCTACAACAGGAGAAAAGCCATCTCCTGTGGCAGGAAAATTGCTTACAATGTGAGAAGGAAAATAAAGTATTGTGATAAACTATTGTTTTCCCTGTCCAACTCAGGGACACGTATTGTTCCATTGTAAAAGAAAGGGGCAGTTCAGGCCAAGAGTGAGCTTTTATTTCATAGAGACAAGACAGCACTTCAGTAGGTTCTTGGCAATCAGGATTCCATGTTTAAGTCTAGGTAATACCTTTCAATTAGAAAGATGTAAATGACATCCTTAACTCACACCTACTCCTAATTAAGATTCAGCATGGTTTTATAGGAAATAAAAGTTAAACTTAGTTTTCCTATAAGACAGCAGATTTTTGCTTAAGTTACATCAGAAACACTAGAACTGGTTCAGGGTTATGTTCATTATAACTACAGTAAGCATTGTAGTTATGGCACATTCATTAAAAGCTAGATTGCAACATCTGTACACAAGGGGCATTTCTGAATGTTCAGCTTTGCTATACATTAAGTGACTTATCTACTCCACTGCTTAATCTAATGTTAGATTAATGGGTTTTGCAATGTTGGAAATACTGTATAATTGTATATATTAAATATTCACCACCTCTTTTAAATGCTTCAGCATTTTTATCTTTTGCTCTCCTAGGACAGAACTATCAATAGAGAATGTATGTGCTAATGCACTGTTACCAACATTAAGGTGGGTGCAAGGCCAAATGGCACCTTTGGGAAGGCTAACTGCCACAAACTCTACAATTAAAAAAAAAATCTGAGACAACAAGCCCCCTTGGTGCTTGGGTGATATCAGGGTGTTTCCAATAATTAGACAGTCATGTTCTTGGAGATATATAGCAAGCCAGGCAGTGTGTGAGAGCATCACAATAAACAGCTTAATAGTATAATAAGCTTTTAATATTAAAATTCTCCATTAAAAAAGTGTTTCAAATTATTTTTAAAAAAAATGGGCCAGTCAATAAGAACAGTGTCATTATGTTGTATAAAAATATAGGAATATAGACAGGCTCAAAACTGAAGTTTTCTCCCTGAAGCCCTTTAAAAACCAAGCATTTTAATTTTCGGCATGCTTGACAAACATCAGTTCTCACTCTCCTCCCGCAGTGGGAGGTAGTAGCATGTGGAAATAATGGCACAAAGGTTAAAATATGATTTGATCAGTTACACAGCAAGAGATTATCAGAACCAGGATTTGAACCTCAAGTCCCTGGATCCCAGACTAGTTCTCAGTCAATGCCACATAAAGTGGTAGCTGGAAAAAGTCTGCACACTGGCAGTCTGACTACAACAAATTGTAATAAACCTCACCAGGAACAGGCACTGAGAACACTGCATCTCTCACTATTGCACTCTGTTTAGAAAATAATCTGAAGAGAACGTGCTTGGTCTGCACTCTCCTGTGCAGCCTCAGAATTTGGTATGAAAACCCTCATGCTCACACAGCGTTTAAAGTGCCCTCTAACTTGGGCATTGTCTATACTTGAAAGGAGTTGCCACTATATGGGTAGAGGAAACCCACAGATACCCCAAGTGGAGACACAGCTTATGCTAGCAAAAGTTCTCTTGCTTAAACCAGTTCCCTGAATGGAGTAAGCTATACCTGTAAAATAATTCTTTTGCTAGTAGAAATACACCTACACTAGGCCCTTTGATTGCACAACTATGTTGGTTAGGGGTGTGATTTCCCCCCTCCTACCTGACATAGGTATGCTAGTAAAACTTAAAGAGTACACCAAGGCTTAGCCTCACAGTACCCCTCTGAGTAAGTAACTCCCCGCATCTGAAAGACGGGAGGGAAGAGACAAGGATTAGAACTCAAGAGCACCTGGCTCCCAGTTCTGCATTCAAAAATACCTCTCTAATGCAGCATTTAGCAGGACACTGGTTGTGTTTACAGAAAATTTGACAAGTACCACTACTCTGAAAAAAATAAAGCCTTTGGTTACGTGAGATTCTAGACTCTCACTAGAGGGATTAAACCTGTCTGTTAACACCACAGAGGCAGAGACAAGCCCAGTTTTTAGTTCTCTAGAGGCAGGGCATAGTATGACCAGAAAACTATGGTACTTGGGGAATTTAACACACCATTTGCTTGTGTTGGCGCCAATACACAAGAGACCTATGTTTCTTTGACATTTAAAGCACTGTCAGCAGCAGTGCTGCAAAGTCTCTTACTTCTTGCGTTTTGAACTCAACCAGTCTCCCCAGGGCAGCTTTTTCTTGCCCTTTGATATACTCCTCAGGGAGCGTAGAGCCTGCACTTGCTGTAAGCGCCTGGAGAGCTCCTGATCACAGGCCTGTTGGAGAGCTTCAGTCTTCTGCTTATCCCAGCACAGTGCCAGAGCCAAGGCTTCTGTGTCTTCCTTGAAAACCAGCTGTGAAATAAAAAGTTGGACACACTGATCCTCAGTGCCCCACACCTTGTCTTTTACAACAGCCAGAATTTCTTCTAGTGGTACACTCCTCCTGAACTGAACCCTTCCCCCCAAAGTAAAAATAGGTGGATCCATGAGAGAACTGCTGAAACACAAGCAATGATTTGGTATATTTAATTAAGACCAAAAGCTCACTGGGGTCTAACACATTTATCCTTGAGCTTCACAATTCCCTGACTTACAGTTTCTACCTTTCAAGCCTAATTTGTTTTTAATTCTACTTGGCATCTGGAAATTAGGAGCTGGAAAGGTCCAGTAGGTGCCTGAATGACTTAACTCCAGCCAAACAAAATCAATACATTTTCACTCCCTTTGTCAACAGTAGAAAGAAACAAACAAGGAAGTCACAGGTCCTTGCAACCAAGATGAAAACTCTTCAGGATGAGAGGCAATTCTAGAAACCTTCACCTTTCCAAGATAAGGGTTTATTTACGTTGTTTTTCTGTTTTACTGGGACCTTTATGCTGGCCTGGTAATATGAAAAGAAAAAAAAATACTGCTAAATGCAGATTTGCATTCAAAGAGCTAGCTTGTAAAATATTCCTAGTTTGAACTCTGGGTGACCATTTCCTATGACCAGTTGACAAAGCTCACAAGAAGTTCCCATGATGGGTTCCTTTCAGGGAGAAGGGAATTTGAGTAATTGTACTGCTTGGGAAAAAGACAGGATACCACAGGGGAGCTCCACGCATGGAGGAAGCATATGCTGTGGCAAGGTTCCACAGTGCTGGGATTTTGAACAAAAGATCACCATACTGTACCAGGGTTTAATAAAGTGGAGAGAGAAGACCAAATCTCATTACCTTTGTGCCTTAAACTAGAGTTAACACTTGGGTCTCCAGAGGTGAAAGGACAGTTTTTCCCACATCCCTTCTCTGCACAGGGAGATGCCAGTCAGCCTGCCTAGAACAGGGTGAAGACCAAAAGTTACCAACCTCTAGATCCTGACTGTCTAAGCTGAGTTCTGGGGCAGGTTTCTCTTTCAGTGCAGCAAGGATCCCGCTACTGAGTGATCTTTTGGCGGAGGCACCTGCACTGCTGCTATCAGTGTTGACTACATTCATCTCCTCCCTGGGTGCAGCGTCAGGTTCTGAAAAGTAGCAGGGAGACAGTGTTCAACAGTAGCCAGCAGCATGAACACAAGTGGAGGGCTGGGAATGCAGTTTGATCAGTTTGCACCAACTACTGCAGCGTCACCACAAGCTCCTTCACAGCAGCAATGGCTCAGGCAGCTCTCTCATTTCCCCTCCCCTTTAATCCCATTCAGATGTCTCTGGAAAGTTGCTCATGCTCCTTACCTGATGCCTTGGTTAAGATGCTGCCTTCATTCTTTAAGGCCTTCATGTAGAGTTCCAGAAGCTGTTTGGATTGGCGTTCTTCCTCTCGTCTGTCCAGCGCCTGCTGCAGGGTGTCCTGTAACATCTGGGTTTTTGGTTGATTCTGGGAAAGCTCCTGGGCCAAGTCTGAACATGGTACATCAATGAGAACCTAAACGAAACAGTGGAGTCCTGCTACATGGAACGATTTAGGTAAGCCTCATTTTAATTGTTCTATCGGACTGACTACAACAGAGCTATAAAGATGGCATACCTCCCAAGTCACACGTACGGAGAAACAAAGTCTCAACCTTGCAAGGATACAGCAAGTTTTATTAGGCATTTCCAAGTCAAGTCAGCCAGGTTATAAGTCGTTCTAACTGGCACTCCCACAAGCCAAAGTTCTTTACCTACAGTCAAATGTCCCTCAGAAAGGTGTGAAATTATTGCCTACTTTTGAAACAACACAGAGAAATTCTAACAATTTTACAGCGAAAGTCCCACTGATCAGTTTGAGTGAGACATGCCAACACCAACAGGGACTGGCTTTTGGAAAGTAACTTTTGATCCAGACTGCTGAATGAGTACTACAAGCAGCAATCATTAAGACCAAATCCTGTTATGCACAGATGTTAAGAGGCGGGAAGTGTTCTGGCATGCAGCCGATCATTTACTTGGAACCAATAATCAAGTCTTCTAAACCCCTCCATAGACCAAAGTGCAAGACAAACAAAAAGGACAGGTGTGGTTGGAGGCCAGGATACAAACCCTATAGGAAGGAACGAAGAGCTTAGTGAGGAATGAAAAAACACATGGGATGAGAGATGAATCAGTCTATGTCTGAGAACCAAAAAACTGTAGGGATATAGCATCAATATGGGAGAGAAGGTAGAAAAGATGAGAGTCAGCATGGAGAGGAGGGATGCTGGATCAAGTGAGCGAGGAAATGGAGAACAGATGGTGTATTGTGTGTGTAAAAGAATGATTTACACAGTGTCATTTTCAAAAGCCCATTCATTCCATTGGGAGAACATTTCCCCAAGAGCAGAACTTCACTCCTGCACCAGAGCCAAGTCAACAGTATGCATTTTCCTTTCCTAAGATTTCACCATCTCCCTTCTAATGAGGAAACTAAAGGAAGGAGAGAAGTGTGACATATGGGTTCTCACTATACCTGGAGGTCTTCCTCAGACATCAAAATGATGCTGGACAGGTCATCCTTCAGCTGTCTTGCCAGATGCTTCCACTTCGATTCACCGCTATCCACTTCATCTATGGACTCCCTTGAGAGCCAGGCTGTGCCCCCATCTGACACATGAGAAATGACCACAGTCATAAGAGTGGAAAAACTCATGGTTGCAAAGATCACAACAACAAAATCCAAAAAGCCCTTACTGAGGGGGTGTATGAACAAAGCTGCTGAACAGGAGATAGATGTGGTAAATTAAACAGCTTCTAAGCTTTGAGCTAGAGGGGTTTTCTTACCTCAGAGTTGGAATCACAGCTATGAAATCTATACTAGAATTAGAGAGCGTTCAAAATGTTGCTTCCAGGAAATAATCATTAGCCTTTTGGACTCAGCCTCTTGCACTGACCTGTCTATGTGAGATTAGAGGGAGAATGGGGTGTTTAACATTTAAAGCATTTTTTAAAAGTCTCTTTTCATGGTGTCTGTGTCAAGACTTCCTGTGAAGAAAGAATTGTCCCTCACACCTCTTCTCAATCTTGGCTGCTATTCTTCCCACCCCTTAATTATCATCACCATAATCATCATCATCATCTGTCCTTTCCTCAGTTTTCAGCACAAGCGAGTTTCTGTAAGTGAATAGGAGGGCAAAGGACCAGTATCACCATGTCTGTAACACTTGCTCCGCTCAAGCCCGAGGCGAGGGAGTGCAGAGGTGGTAACTTAAACTAGGCCTCCAGCAGAGTCATCAGTCCATCTTCAGTGGAGGTCTTGGTGTCTGGAAAGTTAAGACATAAGTGTGGCAAGCTCAGTGAGACCCCAGTCCCAGGTGGCACCCTGAAGCGGGGGAACTCCATCACAATATGTTCCCCTCCAGCCTTGTACCTGTGGAGCTGCTGGTCCACTTTTCATTCCTGGCCAGTGCCACAAACTTGGTGTTGGGCGGTAAACACAGGAAGTAATCTTCATCATCCACAATGGTGCCATCCTCTGCCAGAACTAAGGTGATGGGCTCCCAGGCCTTGTCAATGGCCAGAATGTCACAGGCTGCAGAAGATAAAGTGTTTTCGTGAGGCAGAAGGAAGTTTGGCAAGGCAAAAACACTGTCCTTTATGCACATATGACAGACACAAATTTCCCTTGGGGCTACCGCTAGGATAGGTAAGTGAATGGCCCCTGTCAACATGCAGATTCTGTACATCAACTCTTCTCTGGTTTATGTTTACTAATTTGTCTCCATCAATCCACATTTTTAATGCTGTTCCTGATACAAGCTCAAAAAATGCTCCTTTCCTGGGAGTTCATCCTCCTTTACAGGGCCAAATGTGGCTGAGCAGCCTAGAAACTACATTTTCACGTGCACATTTTCCAAATCTCCCTATCTTGACACCAGGAGAGGTCCTCAATTTTAATCCTCTATCCTGCTGGTCTACGACATAAAAGGTGGAAAGGTCAGACAGACAGACTCATGAAATGTTGCTGGATAGATCCAGGAGAAACAGGTGGGCGTCAAGAGGTTGGGCTGGGAGCTCTCCCAGCCAGACCAGATAACACAAATAATTAAGAATGCCTTTCCAGCTGCACTAGGTATCAAGGCTTGTCCAGCAACACACATCGATTGTTTGTCAACAGTTTTAAGTGATTGTAGTGCCTATCAGCACCTTGGCAAAGGGAATCTCTGCCTCAGTGGTACATCAACTCATCTAGATATTTGCTTTGTTTTACAACAGGCTGCATAAAAAGTACGAGCGAAGTCAGTACAAACTAAAATTTCACATAGACAATGACTTGTTTATACTGGTCTATATAATATACAAGGAAATGTAAAGTACAATATTTATATTCCAATTGATTTATAATTATATGGTAAAAAAAATGAGAATGTGAGCAATTTTTCAGTAACGTTTTGTGACACTTTTGCATTTTTACGTCTGATTTTGTAAGCAAGTAGTTTTTACGTGAGAGGAAACTTGGGGGTACGTGAGACAAACCAGACTCCCGAAAGGGGTACAGTAATCTGGAAAGGTTTGAGAGCCACTGCTCTATCTAACCCCAGCACCCTCCCAGTCACACGGCACCTCCCTCACACCCTGTTTCCTATGCCCGATTCCTCCCCACAACACCAATGTGGGGTTGCCCAGCTGTGAAAAGAGGGGGGCCACCACAACAGGAAAGGCTCGCTGGAGTAATGCAGGCGGCACAGTATGATAGGGGAGGGGGACTGCAACAAACCCCCCCGCCCCCCATCCTTCTTCCCCGACTCGCCCCCATTTACTGTTTCCCTGCCCCCCCCCCAGCTCCCTCTCTCCCAGACTGCCCCTCCCCCCACCTACAGGATCCCTCCCCCATCACCTGGATCCCTGTCCCGCTCCCCCTCACCCTTGCTCCGCAGCTCCCGCAGGCAGGAGGCCGCCACGCCGTGGTGCTCCCGCTGGCTCTTCCGCCGGATCAGGCACTGCCTCCGCGGAGACACCCCCTCCCCGCTTCCGGGAGCCTCTCCCGCCATCTCCTTCTCCTAGCCCTGGGGCTGAGGAGCAACGGCAGCTAAGCCGCTCCCCTCGCACCTCAGCCCAAAGACAAGCCCCAGCCCGGTGTATGCCGGACCTTGTAGTCCTGCTCCCAGAGCACGGCTCTTCCACAGACCCAACCCCGGTGCAAGCCGGGCCACGTAGTTCGTTCTACATATCAGCCTCGCGGCCACTCCCCCTGCCTAACGCTGCCTCCCTCTCCCTCTGCATGCTGGGAGATGTAGTCCTTTCCCGCCAGACCAGCCTCTAACTCCCATCAGGCCGCGTTAAAAAGGCAGGAGCACATTTTAGTCTTTTTGTGTGTGTGTATGTGTGGCTTGCTGTCAATAGTTCCAGGGTAATTTTCAGTTTTAAAGGTTAAAGACGAGAGGGCATGAAACTGAACTACAGAGGGGAACGTGTGCAGCATAGGATGTTGCCAATAAAACATATGCAAACACACAACACAATATAATATATAAATGCAGTATTGCCAACACACAATAGTTCAAAATCACCAGTCATCCCTTAAAAATCATGTGATTGACTTTAAAATGTAGAGATTAAATTTGGGATTTTTATTTTTTGCTTTCTGGTTTCTGAACCTATAGGGTATGCTCAGTCACATTTTCAAGCTTTTCTCCACAACCATAAAAGCTTTTTTAAACCAAAGCTGATATTCTCTTGTAATCACTTTACTCCAGGAGCTCAGGCTTTAAGAAAAATCCCAACTAGCAAGAGATTCACAAAAAAATTGTGAGAACTGGAAACAGTGTAAATATATACAAAATAGTGTGGTACCATTAAAAAGAGTATTAAATTACTACATAGTTAAATGCATATACATATTCATATGCATTTAATAAACACAGCTATAAACATGTTTACCAACTGTGAAATATAACATATATAAAAATAAAATATATGTACAGCTCTGAGTATGCTTCTGTGAACATATGAGTGCATCAGTATAGCCCCAATCCAGTGAAGGAACTCCATGCACGTAGGACCAGGTCCTAACTTTCCTCATGTGAGTAGTCCCATTGAAGTCAAGAATATAGTTACTCACTTACATAAATGTTTGCAGGATCTGACCCATTATTTGTCTTGTTTAGCACCTATCACACTTTTGGGAGCTATCAAAATAACATAATAATGAAAAATAATTGTGTGTGTAAACCAAAACAATGAAATAATAGGCAATACGACACCACTGAAATCAATAAGAGTTTTGTCATTGACTTAAGCAGAAGTGGACTTTTAAATCCCTTTTATCAAGTCTAATTTAAGGTGTGATCTTGTAGGATCACTCACATTGGCAAGCTTATTGTTTTTACTCATTAAAACAGTCCCATTGAAGTCAACTAACTAGACTAAGGAGGATTTGTTGCTGTACAATTTCCACTTATTATTATTAATATTGATAGCTATGACAGTAAATGGGCTTTAAATCCTGCAGGCTAATCCATGCAGATGAGGCCTCAGTCATTTTATAAGTTATCTTAAATACATTATAACATAATATACTAAATATGGAACACACTGTATATATGGCCATGAACTATAAATAAATAATATGGAAGCAATAGTGGATAAATCAGTGGCTTTTAATTATGCTATGACCAAAAAAATAACCTCAGGGCTAATAAGCAAATGCATGAAAAATAACGTCAGAGCTGAAACTGCTCACTACCGCCCCACAAGCTGTGCCCTGCGATGGAGCTCAGAGACAGGACAGACTCATTGCAGGTAGGGGTCAAGGCAGTCCCTAGGGCTGAGGCCTATCAGTTTATCGGAAAGTGACTGCTTCTGCCTGAGCTCGGGGTTGAGGTAGTTCCATCCATAGGGAAGGGGATGGATTAGCTGGGTCTGGAAACATGGCCTCCTCAGAGCAGGCGGAGCAGCCCAGCCAGGTAAACGGGGCCGGAGCCTTCTCCTCGCGCGCTGGGAGCGGGGCCGGGCTTTGTGCCCCACCCGGGGGGAGGTGTGCGCCCCCTGCTCCCCTACATAACTCCCCGGGAGGGGAGGTGTGTGCCCCCTGCACCCCCCATGGGGAGGGGCGGTGCGCCCTGCACCACTGTCTAACCCCCCCAAATGGGGAGGGGAGTGTACCTCAGCCCCCCCCCCCATGTCACCTCCTCTGGGGATGGGGGTGTGCCCCCTGTCCCCTGTGTAAACCCCCCCCATGTCACCTCCTCTGGGGATGGGGGTGTGCCCCCTGCCCCCTGTGTAAACCCCCCCCCATGTCACCTCCTCTGGGGATGGGGTTGTGCGCCCTGTCCCCTGTGTAAGCCCCCCCCATGTCACCTCCTCTGGGGATGGGGTGTGCCCGCTGCCCCCTGTGTAACCCCCCCCATGTCACCTCCTCTGGGGATGGGGGGTGCCCATTTCCCCCTGTGTAACCCCCCCCATGTCACCTCCTCTGGGAATGGGGGTGTGCCCTGCCCCCTGTGTAACCCCCCCCATGTCACCTCCTCTGGGGATGGGGGTGTGCCCTGTCCCCTGTGTAACCCCCCCCATGTCACCTCCTCTGGGGATGGGGGTGTGCTCCTTGCCCCCTGTGTAAACCCCCCCCATGTCACCTCCTCTGGGGATGGGGGTGTGCGCCCTGCCCCTTGTGTAAACCCCCCCCCCATGTAACCTCCTCTGGGGATGGGGGGTGCCCACTGCCCCCTGTGTAACACCCCCCCAGGGAGAGGGGGTGTGTGCCATGGATCCCCCTCGCCTATACTCCTCCACCCCATGGGAGTTTGCGTGTATGTGTATGCATCAAAGTCCCTCTCTTCCTTCCCCAACTTGTGCCCTTTTGCTCTCCAGGGAAGGGAGTCTGTGAGCCATGAGTTAGAAAAGTACATTGTTGCTCTTTCCAACGGGGAATGCTGAAGCTCTGTAAATGACTCCATTCCCATCATATGAAACCTTGGTCTAACTTGGTTGTGACTAGAGAGGGAGTTGCCTTATTTGGCTTCAGTGTGTTTTTTCCCCAGATTGTTTATCTGGTCTGATAGGCAGGGGGCATACATGATGCCGTTACCGCTAACCATAGACTTTCCAGAATCAGGCCTCTTAGCCCCACTCTCTAGTCTGTGCTTTAGCAGGAACTGATTTATGAGGCTCAATACGCTATAATAACAAAATGCAGTTCTGAATGGGAGAGACATTCAGGCCAGGCCCCTAGACAGTGTTTTTATTTCTGGATCTTTAGGTAAAATTTGATAAAGCTTTTGAAATAGAAAAAATACAGTTAGAGAGAGAAGAGAGATGTGATTCATTTCAGCTGGGATTTGGAATGAGTTAGTCAGTGAGGTAGTGTGTGATAATTATTGTTTTAGTTGGCAGGTGTGATAGAGAGGAAGGCTTGTGCGCCAGCTGTGTTAAGGATATCGCTGCGATGAGTACAACATAAATGCCTTGATAGACTGAGCCCTGGTCTACACGTCAAGTTTAGATCGACATAGCTACATCCCTGAGTGCCGTAGTTAAGCCGACCTGACCCTTGGTGGAGATGTGGCTAGGTCGACAGAACAATCGACCTAGCTACTGCCACTTGGGGAGGTGGATTACCTGTATGACATTCTGGGGTGCAATCCAGATCAGTGAGGGACTGTGTCACCCCTGCCTTGCAAACTTGGGTGCCTTGCAATGCTGTGCTACTGTAGCTCCCACCTGGGCCACTCACTAACAGCCTTCCAGCAAGCAGATAAAACCCTGGATGTCTGTGTATATCAGCAGCCTGCCAGTCAGTCACACTCTGGCTTCTACCAGCCTTGGTTACCACTTGCATGATGACTCCAGTACACTCCCAGTCCCTGCTTTCCCATGAGTTCTGCACTGTCCAGCCCTCTCCTTGACAATCCAGATATATTAGGTCCGTTGCCCCTCTACAGGGATCAATATACAACAGTTTGCTACCATAAATAGAGTTACCCACACAGTTCACAATGCTGGATTAGTTTTGATTAAAGAATAAAACAAGTTTACAAGGAGTTAGATTTTAAGTTAGTACAAGTATAAAGCATTAGAGTCAGAAATGGTTATGAGAGAAATAAAGATAAAATGCTTCCCATTACTAAACTTAACACACTAGACTTGGGTCCAGATAAAATTCTTACCACATGCTCCCAGCAACAGGGCTGACCAGCTTTCAGGCCAGGATCTCTCCCAAAGTCTATTGGCTGCTTCTGTTGTGTTCTTAGGTGAAAAAGAGAGAGAAGGATAGGGAGAGAGAATGTGGGTGTTTATGGCCCTCACTTTTATAGTTCAGTCACCCTTTGGAAAGCATTTTTGTGAGGAAAGGAGTACTTGTGGCACCTTAGAGACTAACAAATCTACTTGAGCATAAGCTTTTGTGAGCTACAGCTCACTTCATCCGATGCTTATGCTTATGCTCAAATAAATTTATTAGTCTCTAAGGTGCCACAAGTACTCCTTTTTGCGAATACAGACTAACACGGCTGCTACTCTGAAACCTGTCATTTTCCTGAGGGTTACCTCTAGATAAAGTTCATTCCCTCTGTGAGGGTGGAGTCAAGGAGTCTGGTGGTGAAAAAGATTCCATGCTGTTGATTGCTAAGATGCAAATCTGTTTGTTCTAGCCCCCATTGCTTGCCAAAGAATGGCCACTTGATAGGTGATTGCCCATGAGATTTGATGACACCTGGCTAGGGGCATTAGCTTGTCCTTTGTCTTTGAGAAACAGGTTTTCCCACTCCCCAGACTTGTCTGGTAAACACACTTCAGTCATGATTTCAGCTTATGTTCATAACTTTACATATAATGTTGCTACATACTTTCATCATGATATTATTGATCAGTGCGTTATTAGTTTTCAAACGATATCTCACAAGGCATATTTTGTACAAAGATTTTTACAATAGCATGAAGGGTGTGGAAAAACCTCTTCAGCTGATGTAGGAAGCGTCTACACTATGGCAGTACTGTGGCATAGTTGCAGTACTGCGCCTGTGCCACTGTAGCACCGACATGCCCTGAGTGCGAAGGGAGGTAGGGACACACAAGGCCAGTGAGGTTGGCTGGAGCAAGCTCTAGGAGGGTATTAAAGGCTACGAGGACAATTTTAAACTGGATCCTGGAGCAAATGTGGGAAGCCTGAGAGGAGATGGAGGATGTAGCTGCTCTGTATATGTGCAGTTTTGCACATGGTGGTACTTGGGAAGGCGATAGAGGAGAGAGCTGAAGTATAATGAAGAGGGGAAGGGAGGTATGAAGGCCTGGGTGAGGTTTCAGCAGCAGGGAGGAATGTGATGAAGTTAATATTTGCCTCCAGGAGAGTTCATGGTCTCCTAGGCCTTGTCCACATACAAACTTGGACTTGTTTAACTAAATCAATGCAAACCCCTAGATGAACACTCTTATTTTGGTTTGAGAGTGGCTATTTTGGATTAGTTTAAATTGGTTGGAAACAGGTTTAAACTAAACTTTTAAGTTGCTAGTAATGAATAAATCAAAAGCGAGAAATTGCAGAAAATTGATACGGGAAACAAAGGGACACAAGGATAAATCTTTGGCCAGCAGAGTTAAGGACAATAAGAAGGAATTTTTAAGTATTGGGAACAAAAAAGAATCCTAACAATAGTACTGGTCCATTACTGAATGGAAATACTAGAGTGATCAATAATAACGAAGAAAATGCAGAAATGTTCAATAAATATTTCTGTTCTACATTTGGGAAAGAAACAGACGATGAAGTCATATCATATGATAACACTTTTTCCATTCCACTGGTCTCTTAGGAGGATGTTAAACAGCAGCTACTAAAGTTATACATTTTTAAACCAGCAGGTCCGGATAACTTGCATGAAAGAGTTTTAAAAGGCTATCTGAGGAGCTCACTGGACTGTTAATGTTGATTTTCTTGGAACATGAGGAAAGTTCCAGAAGACTGGAAGAAAGCAAGTGTTGTGCCCGTATTTAAAAGGGGTAAACAGAATGACCTGGGTAATTATAGATCTGTCAGTCTGACATTGATTCCAGGCAAGATAATGGAGCAGCTGATATAGGATTAGATTAATAAAGAATTAAAGGAGTGTAACATAATTAATGCCAATCAACATGAGTTCATGGAAAATGGATCCTATCAAACTAACTTAATATGTTTCTGGATGAGATTACCAGTTTGTTGATAAAGATAATAGTATTGATGTAATATACTTAGACTTCTGTAAGGCAGTCGACTTGGTACCGCATGACATTTTGATTAAAAAAACGAGAATGTTACAAAATTAACATGGCACACTTTACGTGGATTAAAAGCTGGCTAACTGATAGGTGTCAACATGTAATTGCAAATGGGGAATCGTCAAACAGGTGTTTCTAGTGGGGTCCTGCAGGGCTTGGTTCTTGGCCCTATACTGTTTTTAATAATGACCTCAAAGAAAACATTAAATCATCACTGATAAAGTTTGCAGATGGGACAAAAACTGGGGGTGTGGTAAGTAATGAAGACTGGTCAATGATTAAGAGCAATGTGGATCAACTGATAAGCTAGACTCAAGCAAACAATATGCCTTTTTATATGGCTAAATGTAGGAACAAAGAATGTGGGGCATTACTTACATGATGGGGTACTCTATCTTGGGAGGTAGTGACTCTGAAAAAGATTTGGGGGTCATGGCGAATAATCAACTGAACATGGGCTCCCAGGGCATCCCTGTGGTCTATAGGGCTAATGCAGTCCTTGGATGAATAAACAGGGGAATCTCAAGTAGGAGTAGAGAGGCTATTTTACTTCTATATTTGCACTGGTGCAATTGCTACCGGAATACCGCGTCCAGTTCTGGTGTCCCTAATTCAGGAAGGATGTTGATAAATTGTAGAGTTCGGAGAAGAGCCATGAGAATGATGAAAGGATTAGAAAACATGCTTATAATGATAGACTCAAGAAACTCAATCTGTTTATCTTAACAGAGAGAATATTAAGGAGTGACTTGATTACAGCCTATATCTACGTGGGGAACAAATATTTAATAACTGGCTCTTCAATCTAGCAGAGAAAGGTATAACACGATCCAATGGGTGGAAGTTGAAGCTACACAAATTCAGACTGAAAATAAGGTGCAAATTTTTACAAGTGAGGGTAATTAACCATTGGAACAGCTTACCAAGGCTTGTGGTGGATTTTCCATCGCTGATAATTTTTAAACCAAGATGAGATGTTTTTCTAAAAGATCTGTTCTAGGGATTATTTTGAGGAAATTCTCTGGTCTGTGCTCTATAGGAGGTCAGACTAGATGATTGCAATGGTCTCGCCTGGCCTTACAATCTACGAATCCATAAAAATGCAAGTAAGGCTGTTCATGCAGAGCTTTGCACTGGTTTAGATACATTATTTTAAACCCAAATCTTTGCTTGAACCAGTGCAGATCTCCCCGTGGACCCAGCCCTAAGGTGATGCTAGCATCTGATGAAGTGGGTTCCAGCCCACAAAAGCTTATGCCCAAATAAATTTGTTAGTCTCTAAGGTACCACAAGGACTCCTCATTGTTTTTGCTAGCGGTTTAGGGTCAGGTTTGCTGGACTTTCGGCTTTTCACTGGCCAACCATCCTTGGTGGTACTTTTTGGCACAGGCATTATGTGCCATTCTCACTCACCTGGGTGAACATCTCAGCAGGATGAAAATTTGGGAAAGCAGGATGAAAATTGGGGAAAGATTGGAACTGACGTGTGGGTCATCTGGGAAATCTTCCCCGGGCTATTAGCTTTAAGCATTCTAGAAAGAGTCTGATAAACTGTAGTGCCACCTGGAAAGTCTGGTTGCCCAAGAAGTAGTCAGGGTTCTCGTGAATTGCCTGGAGGGACAAGGAAGTTATGTACACTGTCATCTTCACCCATCCCCCTGTTGAGACCTTTTATTACAGTTACCGAGAGCTGCAGTGCCCCAAAAGGAGGTTTAATATTTGAAAATGGAAACTCCTCTCTTTCTTGTATGTCTAGTAAATGTGATCTAGTGTTTGGCTCATAAGAGCCTCCTGGGTTTTAATCCCAGCTCTGACACTGACTTCTCTGTGACCTTGGGCAAGACATGTCACCTCTCCCTGTCTTGGTTTCCCAATGTGAAAAATGGAGATGCTAATAGTTAACAAGTTCATAGGGTGTCAGCGTTTGTAAAGAGCTAAATGGTGTTATTACTCTGTCCGCTTTCTCTCTGTCAAGAAGTGTTTGAGATAGGACAGAATATTCCTTTCGCTGGCACATGCTGCTGAAGAGTAATTGTTCCACATTAGGGCAATTATTGTCTGTTTAATTGCATTGGGGAGGAGGGAAATTGCTTCTCTGGATGGGCTGGAATAACAATGTTTTGCTGCCTGAAGTCTGTGGGGGTGGAAGGGGCTGGCTAACCCCTTTCTTGCTGGACTCAACTGCAGCCTGTGTGGAAGTGCTGGTTTCCAGGCAGTCGCACTCCCTAGGGATGTTATCACTCCAGGAGTGATCCAGCTGATACATAGGGCAGCTCTGGAGGTGTGTATTGCCCCAGGTGTGTGAGGCAGCACTCAATGTGTGGTTAAAGAGCAGCTGCTGATCTGTGGTAGTTTTAAAAGGATATTCTACTTTGGAATAATCCTGCTTGCTTGTGATATTTTCTCCCCTTCCCTGCTCACTACTCTGTGCACCCGAGTGGAAATTAATTAGGATCATTGTTGTTTTCCACATCCATCAGCTTTGGCTGCTGTCTTCCCCACCTGGAGTCCTCTCCCTCTGTCTGTGACATTGTTAACATTTCCACTGCAGTGAGTTGAGTCCTCAGGCAAGGCTTGATCCTGTGAGATGCCAAGTGCCCTCCCCATCCATTGATCTCAATGGGATTTGAAAGCACCCAGTGACTTGTAGTACTGGGTGGAAGAAACACAGAATGAAGTCTCCAAGAAAGCAATAGACAGCAGGGGTGGCTGGACTCTTAAGGGAGACATTGTTGAGCTAAAAAAAGTCGTAACAGATGTCTTTACCAATATGACTAATGCAGAGTCCAATCCAACTTTCATTGAAGTCAGTGGGAATTTTAAATTGAAGCTGAAAGAACTAAAAAATGAATTGACTTTTTCCCCACTGATGCTGTTTGTTTGTTTGCACATAGTTCAGCATGAGGGTGTTGAGTATTATCACCACCCTGTGTGGTCTGTTAATACTGAGGCCATGGCTACACTGGAAACTTCAAAGCGCTGTCGCGGGAGTGCTCCCGCAGCAGCATGCGAGTGTGGTCACATGTGAGCGCTGGGAGACAGCTCTCCGAGTGCTCCTGGTAATCCGCCTCCATGAGGGGATTAGCGCCGAGTGCTGGGAGCCTGTCTACACTAGCGCTTTAAAGCGCTCAGACTTGCTGTGCTCAGGGGGGTGATTTTTCACACCTCTGAGCCAGCAAGTTAGAGCGCTATAAAATGTACGTGTAGACAAGCCCTTAGTACACAGCATGATTCCTGTTAAAATTCTAAAAAGGCCATAAATGTTTCTATTGGGGTTTGTAAAAGATTTATTTTTTGTTTATTAAATATACTTTTGGTGCCCTCTTAGACTCATGGACGGTGACAGTGCCTCCTTTAATAAATCAAATAACAACAAAGATCCTTCTTTTCTGTGAATGTCCCTAATAATAAAATCAGGGGAAGAGTAGAGAGACAGTGCAAAGAGATGAGCAGGACTGTTTTTAAAAATCAGTTTTCCAGTTTTCCTTTGGGCATCAGCTTTTCTGTTAACTCTAAACTCTATGGCAATAGACTTGATGACTCAATTCAGCAAGCCACCAGCCCTGGCCTCTGATTTTTCTAACAAACACTGAATCCCTATACCACTGGAAAACCTAAAATTTCTTTTAAAACATTTGGCAATGATGCTGTTGTTTAGATAACAATGTTCTAAATTTCCAAGCCACTTGGTTTGGGATACAAATGACACCTAATTGGCTGTATAATCACACACACAAGCTGAGACTCTTGTCACCCAGAAGTTAGCATGTAGTATGTCTGTGTGAGTGAGAAAAGGATTAAAACTATGGAGCTGCTGTCTGAGTGGGTGTGGCATTCCCCTAGGGTACAATCTGGACCACTGAACAGCTGTGTCTCCTTAATTCTCTAACATGGGGTGCCTTTTACACTGCTATGCTGTCAGAACTTCTTCACCTGGCCTGCTCAGACAGCCTTCAGCAAGCAAATTCACTCCCAACTAAATACAGTAACTCCTCACTTAAAGTCATCCCGGTTAATGTTGTTTCGTTGTTACGTTGCTGATCAATTAGGGAACATGCTCGTTTAAAGTTGTGCAATGCTCCACTCTTACATTGTTTGGCTGCCTGCTTTCTCCACAGCTGGCAGCCTCCCTATGCTGCCCCCACTCCAGTGCCTCCCGTCTGCCAGCAGACCCCGTGGATCAGTGCCTTCCCCCGCCTCCCCCCCCGCCTCCTGCCCGTGGCAATCAGCTGGCTTGCGGCATTTAGAAGGGAGGGGAGGGAGGGGGAGCCTGCATGCCAAGTCCTCGCTCCTGCCTCCAAAACGCCGCAAGCCAGCTGATTGTCATGGGCAGGAGGTGGGGGGGAGGGCGGAGGAGCAAGGACTTGGTGTGCAGGCTCTGCCTCCCTCCCCTGCCTCCCGAACGCTGCAAGCCAGCTGATTGCTGAGGGAGGGGGGAGGAGCAAGGACTCAGCGCGCCTCCCCCCTCCCTCCCCTGCCTCTTGCCCGCGGCAATCAGCTGGCTTGCGGCGTTTAGGAGGGAGGGGGAGTCTGCGTGCCAAGTCCTCGCTCCTCCCTCCTGCCTCCAAAACGCCACAAGCCAGCTGATTGCCGTGGGCAGGAGGCGGGGGGGGGAGGGGGGGCGCCGAGTCTTTTTGT
The DNA here is from genome assembly GCF_965152275.1 of Natator depressus. Taxonomy (NCBI): domain Eukaryota; kingdom Metazoa; phylum Chordata; order Testudines; family Cheloniidae; genus Natator; species Natator depressus. Next base: position 12,514,264 of record NC_134251.1, on the reverse strand, counting down.
CTGGCCAAAAAAAAATTTCCCTGGAACCTAACCCCCCCCATTTACATTCATTCTTATGGGGAAATTGGATTCGCTTAACATCGTTTCACTTAAAGTCACATTTTTCAGGAACATAACTGCAACGTTAAGTGAGGAGTTACTGTACATGAGCATTGTGACCAGTCACTCATGAATTACATACAGGGGGATACCTGCAAATTCTTAGTCCCAGCCTTGTCTCCCCCCCACACCCACCAAAATGTGTGTCTTCTACTGTGCAGCACACTACTGAACAATGCAAAGGAACAAGCTCATAGAAGCAAACAAGCTCATAGAAAGTTTGTCATTTCATCAAAGGAAAATGATATATGCACCAGTCTTGGTTATCCCAAATGGAGCTTCCCACACACTTTAATCCAAACGTGCTGGTTAAGATAAAAGAATTAGATAACTTTATTAACTACAGAAATATTTTAAGTGATTATAAGTGATAATGCATAAAAGTCAAGATTGTTTACAAAAGAAATAAAAGAGTAATAGGCAAGCTAATACATGACTTAACAAGCTAAGTGAATGTAGAAGCAAAGGGTTTGCGTCAGCATACACTGTTGTACATTTCACAGGCTGGGTCTCCTTCCAGCCTGGGACCACTCCCCACTTAGTTCAGTTCTTTGAGAGTCATTGATGTAATGAGCATAGAGGTGGGAGGAGGAGGAGAGGTAAAATCAAGTCGTTCTCTCCCCGCCCCACTTTATAACTCAATTTCTTGTGCTAGAAACATCCTTGCTGAATCACAGTGACCTGTAGTCTGTTGTGGATGTGATGTTTGAAACATTCCTGTGATGCAATGTAAATTTCTTATTCACACCTTCCCATTGGTGGAGAATAGCTGCTTAAGTAAGCGATAACCCTCTTGACTTCGTTGATAACTGTCTGGGGGTGCCAGTGTGTCTTTGTCTCTGGAAAATCTGGTTTGTGCCTGCTTGTCTTAAGCTTGGAGCATGTTATAACAAAGATACCTGGTAGAATCTAATATGTTCTCATACAATGTTGATACACACATTTTACCAAGACGATAATATTCAGCAGATTATGAGTCTTCAATTAATATCTCCCAAGGCACACTTTATACAAAATTTATCATAGTCTAATAAAAGTGGTGACCATAATAGTATAGACCATCACATGGGACTTGGTACTAATATGGTTGCTGCATCCACTAGGGTAGGATAACCCATAAGCACAATGCTTGCAGTGTACAAGGTTTTTCTTTTCTGCAGTATAATGCCACAGAGCAGAGTGGGCTAAGACAGGCGGAATCTAATTTTAATGTCAGAGACAGAAACAGGAGAGATGGTGATGTAGATGGAAGGCACTGGTGATCTACGCCTTTCATACTTACCAATGCAATACCTATGATTAAGCGTGGAGATAAAGGAGACCACCAGGACCTAAAGATTAAAATGTTACATGTGTGGCTAAAAACACTTTTAAAGCCACATTAATCTGATCTGGGGTGGTCCCAGTGCCCAGCTGTTTTTTGTTTTGTTTTGGGGGAGGAGGTGAGCAAAGCAAATGTAGTGCTTTTACGGCTGCAGAGTCTTAATTCCTCTAATTGTTTCAGGGGCAATATCAAGGCAAGCTTACCCCAAATCTGCCAATGTCTCTTGCCTGTTTATCTTCTGGCCTTTCTGCTGAGGCTGCAACAAGGGACGGGGTGTTTTGTAATGTAGATACCTGAGCTCTACATCCAGCCACATCACATGGCAGTAATATATTGTCTCAGCCAGTGAACTGGAGGAGAAATGCTCCATGTCATATGAGACTAGCTCCTTAAACTTTGAATTGTCCCTTGAGTTTCTTGTGTTTGAAAGCTTTGCTGCAAGGGAAATGCACCATCACCATCTCCATCTCCATTAAAAACAATAGTAAACATGGCTGATACAATCAAAATACCATAAATAACTTGTAAGTCAGATGCATATGGTCAGTCTGTTTAAAGGCAGCTCTCAGAGTGCTTCAGTATTTGTCCTATGAGTATTCAGAATTCAAATTCCTATTGATAAGTGTAATGTATGGTTTCCCATAGTAACTTGCGCTTTCTATGGAGGAGTTAATCATCCAGCATCAGACAACGTCCAGGAATAACCAAATGTTCCACATGTGCTGAGTGAGTTTATAGCAAATATTGGTTAGACTCCAGAAGAAAGTGCATATGGGCATATTCAGGGCACTAGTGGAATGTCCTACAGTTGTACAATCTGCAGTAGTTAAGTCAGGGAAGTAGGTTCTTTTCTGTGTTTTGCTACTGACTTGCTCTGTGATCTTAGGCAAATCGCTTAGCCTCTTGTTGCCTCAGTTTCCATATCTGCAAAATAGGAATAACTAAACCTCACATTAGGTGTGTGAGGCTTAATTAGTACTCGCAAAATTGCTTTGAATTCCTTGGAAAGAGCTACAGAAAGGCCAGACATACTTATTCTGAATAACCAGTTTTTGTAAGCAGAAGATCTGTGGAGTAGTGGAGGAGTAATGCTCCACAAATGGCTCCATAGCCACATGTAGCTTTTAGGGTTTCATCAAGGGTTTTTCAGTGTGCCTTTTGCTCTGCCTGTTCTCAGAAATTCTGATCCAAACCCCATTGAAGTCAATGGGAGTCTTTCCATTGACTTCAGTGGGCTTTCAGTCAGCACCAGAGACAGCATAAGTGTTAACCACAAGAGGGCTCCCAAAATGGCGCCTAAGTACATTAGGTGTTGGAGTGAGAGCATGGGGAGAAGAGGTACCAGTGTGTCAAAGTAAGTCCTGGAGGATCTTGTGGCCTTGGTGCTGTGGCATTGTGTCAATATGTGGTGAGATGGCCTCAGGACTCTATGCCCTAGTTATTTTGTAGTTTATAGACTCCCTTTGACTAAGTAGCTCACCAGCTGTGCAAGGTTGTGTTCCGCTGTCATAGGATCTGTCTGCTCTAATGTAGGCTTTTGTTAATGTGTAGTCCCTCAGGATTGTAGAAGGGAGACCTATATCACACACAGACTCCTACTGTTCTTCACCAGGATTTGAAAGGCGCACCAGATACCTATTAGCCAGAGGACAAAAGGAAAGATTTTGGGGAGGGCCACAAGCTACATCTGGCAACACCTCCATTATTTTTTTCTGGTGCTTTCCCAAGCATCAACATGGTAAACCTGACCTGATTCTTGTAAGTTTCACGCTTAACCCTTGGGTTCCAAAGAACAGCAGAAAAACAGTCTAATGTTGTGTCCGTTCACTCAGCTTTCCCAAGCATCAGAAATGAGCAGCTGCAGAGGCACTGGAGCTGACTTACTGCAGACTTGAGCAGTCACGATTATGTAAGTTACACTTCATGTTTGGTAGGTTTTCTCTGCAATCATAAGGGCCATAAACTTAATTTAAAAAAAAAATCAAAAGCTTAAAATCTGCAGAAATTGGCTGCTTATATCCTCAAACTCACTAGAGAGAACTTCACACTCACTGGTAGTAAATAGGTAAATGAATGTTTCAATGTCCATCCTCCAGATGATGCACAGTGGGAGCTTGCAACATTGTTTCTAGATTTGGAAGAGTGAAATCGTAGCTGTCCAAACTGTTGGGAATTGCGTTAGAGGTTGGATTTGGTGCTGTGTGCTTAGCAACGCAGAAATTCTAGTTTGCCACCTGCTAAAGGTGGGGGAGACTGCAGGGTTATCAGTTTCATCTCTCAGAAGGGGTGATGCTGACAGAGGGTGAACCTGGTTTTTTTCCAGCATCGTTCTCTGCAGATTGTTCATAACTGCTGTTAACTGAACTCTGCTTAGCTCCCCAGACCAGATAACCACAAGGCCACTCCCAAGGCTCCTAGAGTGACAAAAATGAGCAGGTAGGACTCAGGATCCTTACACCTGAGCTCCCATCTTAAACATTCGACCAAATTCCCACAATGTCCTGAAGAAAGGTGGTCCCACCACACTTTGATATTCTACTCTGTGGGTTCCCTTTCCTGAAAGCCTCCTCCTGATCTTAACCCTTTGGACACCAGCTTTTTCCAGAAAACCAGCCAGACTACGGAGTATTTACTATGAGGTATGCAGCTCTCCGCAGTCTTCAAGGGGTTAACTTAGCCCTGATCTCTAAATAAACCACACCAACTGTATTTTTGTTTTAATCTCTAGATTTTCCCCACTTTTTTGGAGGCGAGACTTTAAGCTCACTTGGTGGTTTGCCCTGACCCTGCTATAAAATCTCAAAAGCAGGGGTGCATACACAAGAGAGGGTGAATGTGAGGCCAGTAGAAGAGCTTGTAGCTGGGGAGATAGTGTCCCTCTTAGTAGCTTGGAGATGGGGTCATGCACTTTAGCACTTGGACACCCTTGTCTTGGTGCCATGTAATACTGTCTCCTGCACTCAAATAGAAGGGTAATGGGGCCTGCAATATGGGGACCTAGAGGATATATCTGAGTCCTGGTACTGCTGCAAGTATGACCAAGAACAATGAGGTTGCTGTGAAGTGAATTATTGGCACCCTCTTGTGGTAAATGCTTGTTCCTAACATGCAGTGCCTTATTTTTTAACATGGGAAACACCTGAGATGCTTACTTAGTAGGTGTGATATGTTGTATAAGAGTGAATCAGACAGAATGGGGGAGAAGGTCTCTGAGGCCTGGTCTACACTACATGGTTAGGTTGACATAAGCTGCCTTGTGTCGATCTAGCTTTGGAAGTGTATTCAGTTAAATTACGCTCTCACCGACGTAAGTGTCTCTCTGCGCCGATTTAGTAACACCACCTCCCCGAGCAGCATAGAGTCACTGGTGATATAATTGGGTCAACGCAGTATCAGTGCACACAACTGTTCCTGGCTTTCAGGAGCAAATCCCACAATGCCCCACCCTGACAGTTCAATCTATACAAGCGCACCTGATGAGGGCGCACACCGCTGACGCAAGGAGTCAAGTGTGCACACACAAGCGGTGTGGTGGCTGTATGCCAACATAAGTTAGGTCGACATAACTTTGTAGTGTAGATATGGGCTGAGACTTTGTGGTGTTACTTGATGGTATAAGCTGAGGGTCTTGCATGCACACAAAACTCCAGCTTGTGCTAGGGAAAGGGGCCTCTGTGCTCTAAACTTGCCTCTGTGTTTTGTGCTGGTGAAACATGGGTCCTTGATAAAGTTATTTCTGCTTTTGGACTGTGAGGCAGTCAACAAGGTTAAAGTATGATCTGAGCCTGAAAGCTAGAATCTCCTGAGTTCTAAGTTCAGCTTAACCATTGCTTCAGGTCACATAGCAGTCAACTCTCTTCACCTCTCTGTGTTTCTGTTTCCACATCTGTAACACAAGAGTGACAATTCTAAGCTCACTGGGGAGTCATGAACTTGACTATATTTCTAAGGTGCTTGTTACCTTGGTATCTTGGTTAAGTGTAAAGCTCTTTGGAAATAGAAACTCCCATGCAAGTGTTAAATATCATTCATAAATTCAGCCCCATATTGATAAATGGGATGTGGAATAGATAGTGTTTGGTTTTTGGAACTTAATGATTAAATTTCCTAATGTTTTTTCACTGCTTAAAAAAAAATCCATCTCCCTTTTCCTATGTGGCTAGTCAAAGTCACAAAGTTGCTGTGAGGTCTAATTAATTAACATGAATTTGGTTTGAAATCCTTGGATGAATGATGCTAAAGAAATGCAAAACATTGTTCTATTCCAGAGATGGGATATGCCAAACTTCAGACTGAATTCAGTCTTTCTACACAGGATAATAAAACACTGGACCAGAGAGATGTACCTTTGAACTCAATTTAATAACAATACTTTGGACTTCTATAGCAACTTCCCCCCCCCCCTCATGGAACTAAAAGCACTTTGCAAACATTAAGCCCTGGGAGGAGGGTGAAATGTTATCTTCAGTTTACACGTGGAAAAACTGAGGCACACACAGAAAGGGGAAATGGCCTGCCCAGGATCACACAGTGAGTCCAGTGGTGCAGCTAGGAATTTAGGCATACTGATTTCCAGTCTCAAGTTCTGTCCACTAGGTTACCTTGCTATTGAATTCTGAAGTGTAATTATCAGGTATGTTTCTTTCAAAATGGCACGACTGATCTGTCTGTCAGTGATTTCTTTGACTCATGGTAACTAATGACTCCTCAGAGGTGCTGAGTGCTTGCAGCTTCCATTGGATTAAATGGAAGTTGCAGGAGCTTAGCATCTCTGATGTCCAGGCCTTTTGGGTCACATGTGATCTTTGGTTCATGACAGAGCTGCCATTCATGTCAATGGCTGTGAGTGCCTGATCCTGGTCGGGTGCTGTGGGGCCTTAACATACAAGCATTTTTAGATGTGTCCATCAGGTGGCACTGTAACATCACTCTTCTTTTCCCTCTTCTTTGCAGACTGGCTCTTCTCCTGGAACTGAGAATGTCGTGTCTCGGGAGCCACTGGTGAGTTCATCGAGATGCAGAATATAATTTCCTTTCAAAGTATTAAACTGAGTTTTACAAATTGTTCCCTTAGTTGAACCATTTTAGATGAGTACTTTCTCTCTTCTTAGGCGCATGTGTTGTGCTGAGAAAAAAAGTCTAAACCATCCCATGCTGCCAGGCTGGTGACCTCTGAATTATGACCTTTGCCCATCACCTCCTGCTTTTTCAGTGGTTAGTTGTGGGTCAGTCAGTCCTCTTTGCTTATCTGAGCCTGGGCTGTCTTAAATGTGCATAGTGTGTATTAGTGAGGAGTCTGAACCCATTGAAGAAAAACCTCTGAGACATGATTTGAGCTTGGGTCCTGAAGGTTACTGTCCAATAAAACAAACCTCCCTGTTCAGAAACCTCATCCCAAGTTGACTGTATGCTCAAATAAGCCAGGAGTGAACTCAGAAGTTGCTGGCAGCAGGTATTGCATGTGATCCAATGTTTTGACTTGTACTGTTTTGGAAAGGGCTCTGGGATTTGTGTGTGTGATGATAACCATGAGAAACTTCATCTTCTTACAGTGCTGTGGGTTGGGAATTGAGCCACCATTTTTCTATCCTGGGCTGCAATAACTTCATATTACCATCTCCTGGTTTCTCGCCTTGGCCCTCTAGCCCAATCAAAACACTGCTAAAATAATTGTCCCCTCTGCTGCTCTAAACAACACATCACTCCTCTCTTTAAGTCTCTTCAGTAGCTTACCCTCGGTGCTGTTTTCAGTGGGAGTTCTGGGTGCATGAGGAATGTGGGACCAGGCTCTCTGTCTGTAACGGTAAGCCCCAACTGCTTTCTGTAAGGGCCCTGCATTGGTAACATTAAAACCTCTAGTGTCTTGGATTCTTTGGCTGGAGCATCCAGGAGTTGTTTTTTAAAGGAAGGAAGCATTTCTTTAGAGACGGTGAGTTAGAAAGTGGGGCTAAAGACACATCTTATAGAAGGGATGCTGCTCATGGACTGGTAAATTTGGAAATCTGAGCACACAAGCCTTGTAATGAACATTCCTCTTGCCTCATACCACTGTGAGCATGTCCTAATTGGTTGAAGCTCCCTGTGCCAAGATTTGCCCTCTCTGTTGTTTCTTGCTGATGTCCTGTTCTTTGAGAGTGTATTTTTCCAGGAAGCCCAGAGCAGGCTGCAAATCCTCACAGCTGGCACTGGTCTAGAAGTCGCTCTCTCTCCAGGCCAACTCTAACATTATCTTCTATTTAATTAATATATTTTCTCCTCTTTATACAGAACTATATAAGTGTTCAGAGGAAAGAAAACAGCTATATATGTTTCAGAGTAACAGCCGTGTTAGTCTGTATTCGCAAAAAGAAAAGGAGTACTTGTGGCACCTTAGAGACTAACCAATTTATTTGAGCATAAGCTTTCGTGAGCTACAGCTCACTTCATCGGATGCATACTGTGGAAAGTGTAGAAGATCTTTTTATACACACAAAGCATGAAAAAATACCTCCCCCCACCCCACTCTCCTGCTGGTAATAGCTATGTGTGTATAAAAAGATCTTCTACACTTTCCACAGTATGCATCCGATGAAGTGAGCTGTAGCTCACGAAAGCTTATGCTCAAATAAATTGGTTAGTCTCTAAGCTATATATGTGTGGGTGTGTATATAGATATAAAATATAAATAACAAAGAACCCCAAAATTAACTCCGATCACATAATGGTGAATCCTGCATTTGGGGTAATCAGAGCCCTGTTGAAAGATGGAGCCTTTCTCCTTTTTTTTTAATTAATTTTGTATATTAAACTCTCTGAGCCTCTGTCACATCTGCTTAGGAGTCATTATTGCTTAGCTGAGTATCTGTAGAAGCCTTATTAAATGAACAGTTCAGTTCTGTGAGCCAGATTACATACCCCACACTCTCTTCTGCAGCTCCTGCACCCCCATGAAAATGCCCGCTCCCCCCATGTATACAGTGGGGCTTGGGCCCAGCAACAGCCTTGTAGGCAGATGGCACCTGTCACAGGCTTGGACGTGCTCTGCACTACCTCAGTGGCTACACAGGGTCCATCCTGTAGTTCCCTTCTCCCAGGGACACTTCAACAAAAAAGTGAGTCTGGGATCATGCAACAAAACTCCCTTCTTGGGGCTTGGTTTAATGAGAAAGCAACAGTCTCTTTTCCCCACCTCTCAGCAGGACTTATTCAGTCTCTCCCAGCCTCGCCATCTGGGCAAACACAGTTCTTCTCCCCTGATATCTCCTCAGGTTGTTCAACACTAAACATAAACTCCAGCCTCCTCAGCTGTGTCCCAGTCCTCTTCCCACTAGAGGGGTAGGGGATTCCCACAACCCCTTTCTGGGTCACAGTCTCACTCAGTTCCAGGCTGCTTTTCAGAGTCCCTTTTCCGGAGCTCAGCTTCTGCTCTACCAGCCCTTCACTGATCCTGGGTGGGTCTTTCCAGCCACTGCTGACCCCTAGGCCATCCCACCTTACTGCTGAGCTCCCAGCTCTCTTTGTTTTGCTCCACACAATTAATTACTACAATTACACTCCTTTCCAGAAGGCCCTCAAACTCTTTTTGAAACTTTTTTTAAACTGAATTAATTGTCCCACACTGGGGGTGTGCTGATAAGGCACAGGTGCACTAGTCCTAGCTCACCCTTACAGGCCAGTCATCCTGTGACAGCACAAGACTGTAAAATGTTCACATAAACAGCAGAACAAAATTTGGCTCTAATCCACAAGTGGGCTCTATGTTGGGCAGGGAGCCCTGCATCCGGGCTTAGCCCCACTCACTTTAGGGTTGGTATAAAGCAACAGAAGAGGGAGGCCTGTTTTCATAGACTCGTAGAAGAGAAAAGAATTGTCACCAAAATCTGCTGAGTACCTCCAAATCCCTTTGACTTCATTGGGGACTGCTCAGTCGGTCACAGGATGGGTTCTCACTGAAATGGAGGGAGGAGAGTGCTTTCATGGATAGCTGTGGGGTAAGAAGGTAGAAGGCAGGCATCTTATGCCAGGTCAGCGAATGCCATGTTAGGGTCTAATCCTGCTTGCATTTTGCATGTGACTTGAATGGGGCTAGCCAAGCACCCACCCGTGCATGGTGCTAAATGGTGCGTGCTACCTGCTGAGCACCCTTCACCCCACTAGTTTCAGCAAGAGAGCAGGCTCAGGCTTGTTGATTTCAGTGGGAGCCGTTGGTGCTCAGTATCTTGCAGGAGGCATTCCTCATTCTGCAGGATCAGGCAAACAGGATATGCATGTTCTCTGTTGCATTATGGGCTTTTACAACACAGCTTGTCAGGGTGATTGGGGGTTTGCAAGGTGGAACCATACCAAATGATTTCATTCTGGTCTCCTTACAGCCATTGCATACTTCCAATTTCAGCCACTTGTGACCTGAGTGCGATTGGAACAACCAAACTGGAGGCTGGGGGCTCCTTGTCCCATTATTAATCCCTTGAGCTGTCCAGTCCTCTTATGATAAACTGTCCACGTTTAAAAAATCCTCTCTAATGAGAGGTCGTTGTGGTAGAGCATTGATAGTGGGGAATGGACAGGGGGCGGGCGAAGCTGTAATTTTTGCAGCGGCGAGCGGACACTCATTTCCCTGCTGTCCGTCTTGGCCCATTAAAATTTGCCTTGTAGCTCTGTGGTGGGAAGCGTAACCTTGTGTTACAGAGTGTCAGCATCTCGCTCCGCTGCTGTTTACAGCTGCATTTGTCATCATTGGTGTGGGATCAACCTCTCCTTGAGTCCGGCTGATCACTGTCACTGCTGGGTCCCTTTTTGCTGCCCCCGGCTTTTGTTTGTGCAGCCATCTCCCATAATGCTCTGAGTACATGTGGAATTTGAATAGGTTTGTTTTTTTGTAGCCACTGAAAGCGAAGTCCTGGGATGTGTAAAAGACCTAATTACAGAGGACAAAACCCCACTCTGGGTTAAAATATCAGAACTTTCCTTTCCTCTTTTTTGTTCCTTTTCTATCCTTCTCCTTTTTCTTTAGTCTTCTCTCTCTCATTCCTTTTTTCATTCTCCTTTCTCCTCTTTCTCTTTTAATCTATCTTCTTTTCTTGGTCTCTCGGCAGTCACATTGTGTAGCCTTTTAAATCTAACTTGCCATCCCAGAAGTGTTTCTCAATAGCTCTCCAGTGTGTTTGATGTCAGGATCTGGTTTCTGCCAAACCTACAGCAGCAGCATAAGTAGGGATTGTAAAGTTCACACACGCACACAGATATCCAGTCTCCTGACCTGAACCTAGGTTGGGAGAGAACCTGAAAAACCAGAGCCATTATTTTTTTGCTGTCTTTAAAAGCACTTAAGTGAGGTCCTTCCGCAAGTTGCTTGAGTCTTCCTGACGCTTGCTCCCCACCTGCTGTTTTGTGTCTGGAAGAAGCACTGTTTGTAAATGTAAATCACTGAACCGGTTTCTAGTGAGGACTCTTGGCATGGAGAACAGGATATTTTTCCTCCCGTCCCTTAGCAGTTCCACCTTTTCTTGTGTTTGCAGAATCACTTAGCTTTTCTCTTTCTCTTGTCACTGTGGTGTTTCCCCTTTTCTTTCATGTAGCAGGTGATGGGCTTAGGCATTGGAGCATGGGCATTGCTTAATGGGCCCAGGCAGAGTATATTGTAAAGAGGGTTATTATTGCTGTTGAATGTAGAGTGTAGAATTAGCTGATACCCGTTGAAGTTCTAAGCCGTTCATGCACCCCTTCTGGCTCATCATCCTTTCATCTTCTCCTTCCCCTTTAGTAGTTGCCATGATACTTATACAGCCCCTTCCATCCAAGGATCTCCAAGCACTTCATAGACCTTAGTTTGTTAATTCTCATAACATTCCTGTGAGGTGTATAAGTGGTATCTCCATTTTACAAAAGAGCAAACTGAGACACAGATTAAATGCCTTGCCCAAGGTCACACAGCAAGATGGTGGCAGAGTTAGGAATAGAATCCAGAATCCCAGTCCCCTGCTCCAGTAACTAGACCACATCCTCATCTAGGTGCTTCACTGTGCACTTACGTATGTGTTCAGGAAAGCTTCTGGCTGCTTCATCTGCAGTGCTATTTTTGAGTTAACATGGGAAGGGAGTGCTTTAAAGTGATATTCATTGCTGTACTCCAAGCCTTTCCGAGTGTAGGCTGCAAAACAGTCTACTCTGGAACCATCTGAATTTCCTGGGGGAAATACATTTTGCTGCCTGTTAGAACATGGAGACAGTTTGGCTTCATTGTTTTTATAGGGTTGCCGCTTTAATTTTTCCTTTTTCTTTTTTTCACCGTTTTCATGTGAATTAAAATAAATTTGAGAGGGGGGAAGGAGAATTAAACAGTTGTATCCACAATATTTTCCAGGCTCTTAATCCTACAAGTTGATCTCACAGCTACAGTCAACAAGTTTGGTGTTTGTATCTGGGTTTGATTTCCTGGACTATCAGTGAGGTTCGGTTCAGTTCACAGCGGTAATGTTTATATTGGGATCCTGACACTACAGTTGACTTGAGGAAGGATGTTTAGAGGAACTTGTGTGAGCCAAGGCCTGGTTGTGCTTTCAGATCGGAGACCAGTGCTGGCACCGTATGTTTGCAGAGATGCCCATGTGGCAGGAGTGTATTGGATGATCCAGGATGTACTGTGGTTACCATAAAGGGTAGTCTGCACATGTGATGATGCTTGCAATGCAGGAATTGGAGAATGGGAAGTGAATCCTTTTCCTAGTGGGTTGTTGGTTTAATCTGGACCACCTTTGTGGTGATCAGAAGTTATTTGAGAGCTACCCTGGTGTCCTGTGTGGAACGAGTCGGTGGTCTCAGTCCAGTTCCTAGGGGATAGATGCCTATATCATGGTCATATTTCATTCCTGCAGTCTCCCTCTGTTATAGTAAATGTTTAGGTTTGCTGGGCGATTATGCTGTCTGTCACCTTGTTGGAAGTCTGAGCAGAGGTGCCAAAGGCTGAAGGGGTCATGGAGACTGACTTGACCTCTCGCCCTGAGAGGGGGCTCTCAAGGACATGGATGAGGTGTGTATGAGGAAGCTTGCCCTGCCGCTACCCATTCTGTAAATGCTTTGTGGGCAAACAGGACTTCAGTCTCCTGGGCTGTCTGGCGCCTTTCCATGAGCCTTACATATTCTTTCTAAAAGCATCTTGGGGCGCAGATGGATCTCGGTCATTTTGTGTGAGCACAGAGTATCTGGGAAGGACAGTTAGATTCCTGGGTGCTCCCAGTGCCAAAGGTTTTGTCAGAGCCATGTGAATGAGCAACAAAACCAGTAAAAAGCATAGTAAATATTTATGCTGGGTAAACCCTCTGGGAACAGAAACTGGAGCTAGGATGCTGGACTCGCCCCATGATTTATATCCTCTCTCAGTTGGCTGGATTTGAGCGTCTAGCATTCAGTGGCAGACAAAACAGTGTGTTTAGGCCCTTCCTGTTTCATCTCCCCATTCCCAGCTTTGCTCATTACCAGTAGCTCCTTCCTTTATGGATGAGGCTGAGGGAGAGTTTCAATTAGAGTTGTGTGAGAGAAGCTAAGGGCTTGAACCCAAAGTCTGAGCACCTTCAGCTCAAACTGAAGTCAGTGGAAGTTGTGGGTACTTGGGACCAAACAGGATCAGGATATTCAGTCCTGGGCCCTTAATTACATGAACAAGCCCATTGAATTGAATGGGTAAGAGCTGCAGAATTGGTCTTAAAGCCCTGATGCTGCAAGGTCTTGACTGTCTTCAGTGAAGCCAATTATAGTTCAGAGCATTCAGCATCTCTCAGGATCAGGGCCCAAGCTTGTTGCTGTTTTTCTGAATGAATCATTAAGTGCATACAAAATCCAAGAAGTGATAATTAAAAGGTGATACAGAATAAAAGGTCTTCTACAGTGTTTTTCAAATGTGGCCATTGTGGCCGCATGCAGCCACCAGGGGATTTTTCTGCAGCCCTGAAAGCCTCCTGGGTTGACATGTGGGGTGGGAGGAACAAGCAGCGCCCAGCTGTTGCTCCTGGCTGCCCTGGAGTTTGCTGGCACCGCCAGCAAGGGATCAGTGCCCTCCACCACACAGCCTCCTGGGGGCTCTGGGCGGAGGCTCTGGGCAGTGCCTCTGCGGACATGTGGGGCCAGTGTGTGTGTTGAGCGGGCTTCAGCCCTTGGGCTCTGGTTCTGGGCTTCAGCCCAGGTCAGCATGGCTTCGGCTTGGAAAAATTGTCAGAATGGCCACCAGTAGGGGTTAGTGGCCACACTCTGAGGCCACCAAAAAAATGGCCCTAAGAACTAGGGTTGTCAATTAATTGCAGTTAACTCATGCAATTAACTCAGAAAAATTAATTGCGATTAATCGCACTGTTAAACAATAGACTACCAATTGAAATGTATTAAATATTTTTGGATTTTTTTTATATTTTCAAATATATTGATTTCAATTACAACACAGAATACAAAGTGTACAGTGCTCACTTTATATTATTATTTTTTATTACAAATGTTTGCCCTGTAAAAATGATAAAAGAAATATGATTTTTCAATTTCCCTCATACAAGTACTGTAGTGCAGTCTCTTTATCTGAAAGTGCAACTTACAAATGTAGATAATTTTTTTTGTTACATAACTGCACTCAAAAATAAAACAATGCAAAACTTTAGACCCTACAAGTCCACTCAGTCCTACTTCTTTTTCAGTCAATCAGTAAGACAAACAAGTTTGTTTACATTTATGGGAGATAATGCTGCCCACTTCTTGTTTACAATGTCACCAGAAAATGAGAACAGGCGTTCTCATGGGACTTTTGTAGCAGGCATTACAAGGTATTTATGTGCCAGATATGCTAACCATTAGTATGCCCCTTCATGCTTCGGCCACCGTTCCAGAGGACATGCTTCTATCTGATGATGCGTGTTAAAAAAATAATGCGTTAATTAAATTTATGACTGAACTTCTTGGGGGAGAATTGTATGTCCCCCTGCTCTGTTTTACCCATATTCTGCCATATATTTCATGTTATAGTAGTCTTGGATGATGACTCCGCATATGTTCATTTTAAGAACACTTTCGCTGCAGATTTGACAAAACACAAAGAAAGTACCAATGTGAGATTTCTAAAGATAGCTACAGCACTTGACCCAAGATTTAGGAATCTGAAGTACCTTCCAAAATCTGAGAGGGATGAAGTGTGGAGCATGCTTTCAAAAGTGTTAAAAGAGCAATATTCCAATGCAGAAACTACAGAACCCGAACCACCAAAAAAGAAAATCAACCTTCTGGTGGTCGCCTCTGACTCAGATTATGAAAATGAACATGTGAATCTGCACTGCTTTGGATTGTTATCGAGCAGAACCCGTCATCAGCATGGACGCATGTCCTCTGGAATGGTGGATGAAGCATGAAGGGACATATGAATCTTTAGTGCATCTGGCACGTAAATATCTTGCGACATCAGCTACAACAGTGCCATGCGAACGCCTGTTCTCACTTTCAGGTGACATTGTGACCAAGAAGCAGGCTGCATTATCTCCTGCAAATGTAAACAAACTTGTTTGTCTGAGCGATTGGCTGAACAAGAAATAGGACTGAGTGGACTTGTAGGGCTAAAGATTTACATTTTTCTATTTTTGAATGCAGTTATTTTTTGTACATAATTCTGCATTTGTAAGTTCAACTTTCATGATAAAGAGATAAATGGTATTGTTTAACAGTGCAATTAATCGTGATTAATTTTTTTAATCACTTGACAGTCCTATTAAGAACCCCTGATAGGAGCTTTTGAAAGTCTCTCCTTTGCCTGAAACTGGCCTTCAGAGTGAAAGCAAGGAAGGGATTTCCATTGGAAAGCTTCTTGCTTTGACTAACTAAAACTCAATCTCACTCAGGACACATGCACAGTTAGGGTCTTCAGACTTTTTCAAGTTTCAGAATCGTAGTCTGTGTTTCGGGATTAGCAATAGTGTGCAGCCTTCTTGGAAGGAATTTTCAGCTTTTGAAAGCTGCTAGGAGACAAAGTATTCTGGAGAGGACCTTGTGCCCTCATTCTCTCTCCCCCTCACACCTTTTATAGCTTACAGTTAAAAACAAGATTTATGCTTATTTGCTACACAAATTTTCTTTCTGCCACAACGTGTTTGTTTGAACAGTCCAGAGTGGCAGCCTGCATTGAGTGATTCTCTACAAGTAAATCTATCCAGAGGGGATTCCCAGACAGCCAGAGTCAGCAGGCAACTAACTTATAGCCCCCAGCGAAACATTAGTCAAGATAATATACCACTGTCAGCCAGAGAAAGACACTATCAGCTTCGTGACCTCATGTACAGGCAGTAACCCTAATGGTGCGATAATGCTTCAGTTTGTTTGGGGAGTTCCTGGGTATATTGCTGTGGATTTCCAATGCTGGAGGATGATTCCATCAGGTCTTAGAGGTCAATAGCAGTGCAGGTTTCAGGCCAGGAAGGGGGAGTTCGATGTGTGTTGCTACATTATGCAATATCCTTTGGTTTGCTGCAGAGAGAATGCTTTAATTTATCAATCAATTTTCTGTTGTGTTTGACCTTTGGATGAGGGGTTTTTTTTTTATTTGGCCTGGTTTTGTCTCTTATTGCTGAGTGTTCATTTACTTTTTTTTTTTTTTTTTTTTTTGGTGGTTCATGCAAAATGTACTCATGCTCAAATAAATTGGTTAGTCTCTAAGGTGCCACAAGTACTCCTTTTCTTTTTGCAAATACAGACTAACACGGCTGTTACTCTGAAACCTCTCTTAATTTGTCGATTCCTTTTACTGTGTTTTTAGACAAATATACATACGCAACATGCAGGCACAAATGTACTTACAGAGCATAGTTAAAGAACTCTGTCAAGTCACTTTAGGCCCCAGATCTGCAATCAATAGGAAGGTTTTCTTGAAATTATTTTAAAACTCAATTACAGTAGAATCTCAGAGTTACGAACACCAGAGTTACGAACTGACTGGTCAACCACACACCTCATTTGGAACCGGAAGTACACAATCAGGCATCAGAGACAAAAAAAAAAAAAAAAAAGCAAATACAGTACAGCACTGTGTTAAGTGTAAACTGCTAAAAAAAATCCATAAAGAGAAAATTAAAAAAAAAGATTTGACAAGGAAACTGTTTCTGTGCTTGTCCATTTAAATTAAGATGGTTAAAAGCAGCATTTTTCTTCTGCATAGTAACGTTTCAAAGCTGTATTAAGTCAATGTTCAGTTGTAAACTTTTGAAAGAACAACCTTAATGTTTCATTCAGAGATACGAACATTTGAGTTACGAACAACCTCTATTCCCAAGGTATTCATAACTCAGTTTCTACTGTAAGTATTTTTGTGTGAATGTCACTCATCTTCCTCCTCTTGCTGTGTTTATAACCCAAACATTGCAGCGTTGTGCTAGTGCATCAGACATGGAAATTTGCTGCCATTTTAACATTTGCAGTAGTATTGAAGGACCTACACAGGTTGGGGTCCCATCATGATAGGTGCTGTACAGACATATAACAAAAAGAAAAGGAGGACTTGTGGCACCTTAGAGACTAACAAATTTATTTGAGCTTAAGCTTTCGTGAGCTACAGCTCACTTCACTGCAGCTCATGAAAGCTTATGCTCAAATAAATTTGTTAGTCTCTAAGGTGCCACAAGTCCTCCTTTTCTTTTTGTGGATACAGACTAACACGGCTGCTACTCTGAAACCAGACATATAACAGTGACAGTCCCTGCCCCAGAGAGTTTACAATCCAAAAGACCATTCAAAACAGGGGGATAAGACAAACAAGCAGGCTGAGGGGTGAGGGTGGGGGAGACAGTAACAAATTATAGGATGTGCAAAATGCTTAGTCATTCAGTAGCAGTGGTCATAACTCATCACCTGCCTAGTTGTCATCAGCTTGCACTTTTCTATATGCATTTTGGCAGAGTTGAGTTTTGAGGAGGGAAATTGACTAAGCTTTTTCTTCTTCAGGCAAACAGCATTAATGGTCAAAAGTTGATTAGACTTTTAAAATTATTTTAAAATAATTTTTATACTCAAAGGTGTTCAAACACAGGTGAGGAAATTAATTTTTAAATTGTCAGGCCAGAAATGTCAAAACGTAGGTGTTGAATGTAAGGCATCTAAATAAGTGGTTTGATGTTCAGCAGTGGTGAGCCCCCATAGCTCCTACTAACGGCAGTGGGTGCTCCGGTTGCTCAGCTGCTCTGATAATCAGCCCACTTTTTGAGTGCGTGCTAGGCACCCAAATTCAAAGTTTTTGGCAATCATTTTCAATCTGACAGTGTTCCTTTAATCATGATGAATTTCACTATGCTTGTACGATGCTTTTGAGGTGTAAAGTTCTCTATACCTGCTAAGCATTCTTACCGTTGGAGTGTTGAGCTGCCAGCTGGTGAGTCTGTGTTGCTTGGCAGCCCCACTCCCTGCCTGCCCAGCAAGAGTGGGAGCCTTTTGTAACATGCATCCTGTCTGTTGAAAAGGGCATCTATTAATTCGGCACAGGTGACAGCGCACGGCAATGTGGCGCCCGCACTGCATACACTTGGGTAATGACGGGTTGTGGGATCAAGGTGAGATAATGGTATCTTTCCAAGCATGAGTGTGGAGAATGTGCTGTGTGCAGAATGGCTTATAGAGGGCAGCATCCACTCATGATTCCTCTTGCATAGAGGAAGAGACACCAGCCTCAAAACTTCACCGCATCTGCTGCTTTTCCAGCCTCTTGAAAGAACTCTATGCAGGAGCCTTGCTCTTCAGGGAGTCATTTGCTTCCAGATTATTTAATTCCCACCCTGAAACCTTTCCCTTGAGAATCTTAACTCTCCCCCTGTCTCTAGTGCTCCTGGGCAGTTGGACTCTGCTGCTGTGCTCAGACACATGTTGCCTTTATCAATTTTTAACTTAATCAGAGAGGGCTAATATGATGACTGGTGGGTAAAATAAGACAAGAAACTATGAGAAAAATTCAACTCCCAAACTACACCTACCTGCAAATATTTCACACTTTCCTTGATTTTTGTCTCCCCTCTCGCTTTTACTCAGGGGAACATGAATCCTTCCATGTCCCTGAAAGGGCTTAGTTCAGTGCCTAATGGACAAGTGTCCACCTCGCCATAACTATTATCATGGTTGACTCCCTTGTTGACCATCAAGGATTGAATGAGTTGCAGAGATGTGAGCTCTCGTCCAGTAATAACAAATGGCAATTTCCACCTGAAGATTTCAAAGTGCTTTACAAAGCCATTGAAACTCACAACAGCTCCCCTGGCAGGTGGGTTAGTAGCGCTATCCCTCTGTTGAAGGTGGGGTCACTGAAGTACAGAGAGATGGAATGACTTGCCCAAGGATCACCAAGCACTTTACAAGATAAATATACAGGAATCATGCCACCAGTGTAATGCAGCCATATCTTACATAAATTAAGTTGTCATGGCATAAGAGGGAAGATCCTTTCATGGATTGAGAACTGGTTAAAAGACAAGGAACAAAGGGTAGGAATAAATGGTAAATTTTCAGAATGGAGAGGGGTAACTAGTGATGTTCCCCAAGGGTCAGTCCTAGGACCAATCCTATTCAACTTATTCATAAATGAGCTGGAGAAAGGGGTAAACAATGAGGTGGCAGAGTCTGCAGATGATACTAAACTGCTCAAGATAGTTAAGACCAAAGCAGACTGTGAAGAACTTCAAAAAGATCTCAGAAAACTAAGTGATTGGGCAACAAAATGGCAAATGAAATGTAATGTGGATAAATGTAGAATAATGCACATTGGAAAAAATAACCCCAACTATACATACAATATGATGGGGGCTAATTTAGCTACAACTAATCAGGAGAAAGATCTTGGAGTCATCGTGGATAGTTCTCTGAAGGTGTCCACGCAGTGTGCAGCAGCAGTCAAAAAAGCAAATGGGATGTTAGGAATCATTAAAAAAGGGATAGAGAATAAGACGGAGAATATCTTATTGCCTTATATAAATCCATGATATGCCTACATCTTGAATACTGTGTACAGATGTGGTCCCCTCATCTCAAAAAAGATATACTAGCATTAGAAAAGGTTCAGAAAAGGGCAACTAAAATGCTTAGGTGTTTGGAACGGGTCCCATATGAGGAGAGGTTAAAGAGTCTAGGACTTTTCAACTTGGAAAAGAGGAGACTAAGGGGGGATATGATAGAGGTATATAAAATCATGAGTGGTGTGGAGAAAGTGAATAAGGAAAAGTTATTTACTTGTTCCCATAATATAAGAACTAGAGGCCACCCAATGAAATTAATGGGTAGTAGGTTTAAAACAAATAAAAGGAAGTTCTTCTTCACTCAGTGCACAGTCAATCTGTGGAACTCCTTGCCTGAGGAGGTTGTGAAGGCTAGGACTATAATAGGGTTTAAAAGAGAACTGGATAAATTCATGGAGGTTAAGTCCATTAATGGCTATTAGCCAGGATGGGTAAGGAATGGTGTCCCTAGCCTCTGTTTGTCAGAGGGTGGAGACGGATGGCAGGAGAGAGATCACTTGATCATTACCTGTTAGGTTCACTCCCTTTGGGGCACCTGGCATTGGCCACGGTCAGTAGACAGGATACTGGGCTGGATGGACCTTTGGTCTGACTCAGTATGGCTATTCTTATGTTCTTCTGTTCTCTGAGATGGAGGGCAGCAGCCAAGTTAATAGAATTTAAAAGGTTAGAGTTGGGAAAAACCTGAGATCAGGGGTTCCTTAATGTTTCATAGCGTGAGCCCTCTCCCACTCTCAGAACATTTCTGTTACAGCTGCAGCGATTGCTTACCTTGGGAATTCTCAAACATCTTCATGGATGGATGCTTCTCTCCTCCCATTCACAACTGCATAGACCATCTCTCTCCTATTCACAATTCTATAACATGCACAGCAGTGGCAGCTATAGAATCATAGGACTGGAAGGGACCTTGAGAGGTCTTCTAGTCCAGTCCCTTGCACTAAAGGCAGGACTAAGCATTGCCTAGACCATCCCTGACAGTCCCTATGGCAGTTGCTCACATGAAAAAGTAATGAATGGTAGGAGATACTGATATATATTTAGCTTTTATTAAAAATTATTACAAAATGGGAACAAGGAAAAGAAGCACCATTGTATGATCTGCTGAGACCATCACTAGGCCACAGTGAGAGGCACTGTATTCAATTAGCTGTTCTCTCTCTCCTTGGCCAGTGCATTTACTAGTGCTTTGTAGAGTCTTGTTTTAAGTGGCTCCCACTTAAATGCCACAGTAATAATAATTCCACAGCCTAGAACATCTTGCTGTCAGGAAGTTTTCCTTTTATTCAGCCTAAATTTCCTTAGTTCCATTCCGTCACTCCTGTTTATTCCCCCATGCCACCATAAATGAGCCCTTTCCTTCTTTAGCATCTGTACCCTTCAGATGTTTGCAGACGGTTATCATGTTGTTTCTGCCTCTTTCCCCCTTCCCCCCATCCTGGTCTCTTAGCCAGGTTCTACATATTTAGCTCATTTAATCTTTCCTCATAAGTCAAGGCTGTAATTGACAGCCCTGACAGGGAGAGCCGCATTGGTTACACACATTGCCAACAGGATATAAATACTTTTTATGCAATGATTGAGAATTATAGTCAAGATTGTGATGAGCCCTCCCCAGGCCCTATTTTTGGTAATGCCTTTCTCAACACCAGGTTGCCTCGACCCCATACAACAATGGCTCAGTCTCTCACGTTGCTGGTAAGGGTCACCAAGCACTAGGTCCATCTCCATCACTGGTCAGTTGTGACATCGAAGGTTTAAACTATCTGGGGGTCCAAATCAAGCCTGAATTTTCATGAAAGTGTTGCCCCAGTCAGGAGCAGGAGCAGGGGTTGCCATACAGACACAAAGACAGAGATTCCAGCATTTGAACCTTGTGTGTCCAATGTTCAGCTGGTATGTTTGTCTACTGCAAGTACCAGGGCTTTGGAGCTGTGCTCTGGCTCCGCTCCAGCTCCGGGCAAAAACCTGCAGCTCCACTGCTCCAGAGCTGCTCAGCGGGCTCCACTCCAAAGCCCTGGCGAGTACGTTGCTGTGCAGAAGCTCTCAGCACTGGCAGGGCACTGCCATGCTGAGGCTTACAGAATTGACAAACGCACCCGGCATGGCCAAGAGAAAGCGCACAATGCAGCATTCCTGGCTGCCACTGCTGTGAAGAGGTGTAAGGGTCCTGCTGATACAAGCGGGAGCTAGGGGAAGGGCTGTTATCCATAACCTGTGAGGTGTTGGAATGGATAAAGGGGTAACCCTGTGCTGCGCACTACTGTGTAGGTACGCACAGCTCTGTTTTCAGCTGAGCAGATTTTGTTGTAGGTTGCCTTAGGTGACTTGTCTTCTCATATTTGCTGTACTTTCTGCGAGGAGATGGGTGTAGCAGGCACTAGTGTTGGGGAGCTGGGAAGTGGACGGTCTGGTTTTTAATACTGTGTTCTGTAAAGCTTCATACGATGCAGATTCCCCACTGGGGCTAGTTCACAAAAATTACATGTATTATTGCAAAGCATGCAACATAAGGAGGGCATTTTATGAAAGGGAATATCAGAGGAAACATTATAGCAGGGACCTTTATAGCCCTTCCATTATTATGGTTTAAATCTTGACGTGGCCTTTATTTGCAATGATACTGGGACAGTAAAGAAGTGCATTTCTCCCCCCACCCAACCCCCAATCTCTCTTTCCCCATCCTCTTTTCATTCTTTTCTTCCACATCCTGTTCTGAATCTGTGGTGCAGAGATACAAATCATTAAACATGCAAGCAGTCAGAGAGCCAGGTTTCGGTTTGTGTGGAATCGGCCCCCTTTGACTCAGAAGTTAGAAACCAGATGACTCACTGTTATGCATGTTTGTTGTTTTACTAACTGTCATTTTGCAAAATACTGTTAAAGCTTCAAACCACAATTAGTGGAGTTTGAGGTGGTGTGTGTGTTCATGGTTCTTTTGGAAGATTTTAAAAGTGATTGTAACTGAGCTTTCTCTAAAGAGCTGAAAATTGCATGTATTGGCAATATAAAAATATGTAGGGATCCATTTTGTCCTGCTACCTGAAAAATATTGTCTGGATCAATTACTTGAAAAGCCCCCAGGTGCTAAACATCTGGTGGGGGTTGTAGGGCCCCTGTTTTGTGTTTTTTAATATATGCCCAAAGGAACAGGTTTCTCAAAAGGAAAGCAGACAGATGTTTTTCATTTGTAGAATTTTAAGGAATAAATGCCATTCCTGCTTTTCTTTCTTATTTCTAACAAAATTCTAGTATTTCCTTTCTAGGAAACCAGCAAACTTGAGGGTAGGTCCATGGCAGAATTCCATAGCAATATGGAAAACCAGAAAAGATATCTAGAAATCTCTTATTTTCTAGTGATTCATTACTATTTGTACAGCAGCTCATATATTGTAAATTCAATATGAATTGTTATTGTTTTTATCTGCAGTACTTTCTAATTGTAAAAAATAGAAATGCATTTTTATTTGTTAAATTCTGCATGCATTATTCTGAACTTTAACTCAGTGTAAATCTAGAGCCACTCTATCAAATCAGTGGGCTCAGGTTTGTGAGCTCAGAATTGGGCCCTTTGTGTGAAAACAGCACATTTCTGATGTAATCCACTTGTGGTTATGGATTTCCCCATAGTTTTCAGGCCCCCACCCTTTACAACCACTGTGTGCACTGCTCATGTTGTGATCTGTTGCAGCTCCTGTCACAACACAAAGAACTGTGACGTAGCCCTAGGGGCACTTACCAGCCTGCCACAGTGTATTAGAAAGTGACAAATTAGTGGCTAACTTTAAAGAAATAGTTTGTGGTTGGTGTCTCCTTTTAGATTGAGATGGAGCATCTCTCGGTTTAATGGCAAAACAGCCATTAGAAACCGAAAAAAGGGGCTGCTGCTAATATCAGGAAGTTTGGATGCATAGACCCCTATCAGAGGGAAAGTTGTGCTCATCTGATTGTTCTGATCAGAAGAAGAAGTTCTCTTGCTTGTTTTGTTTTGTTTTGTTTTATTTTTGAGAAAAGGGAATTTTAATCCTTCTGAAATTTAACAAATTGATAGCTCCAGAAACAGAAACCTTCTGCTTGTAGGACAGATGCTGCATGAGAGTGGCATTGCAAGCTTCCCCCCACTTTGGTATGGAAGGGACCCCATAGGGATGATAGGGGAGTTCAGTCTCCATAGCCCATTCGATGCTTGGCTTCTCTTCTGAGGCTGCAAAGAAGCATGCCAATTCTTCCATTTAGCTGACTATTGTATATACTTTAAAAGGGAAGGTTTTAATGTAGTTGGCTGCTATATAGACTGTTAAAGGGAAGTTATTTATTTTAGCTGGCTTTGGTATGGATTGTTACAAGGGCGTTCTTTTAGCTGCCGTTGTTATATTGACTGGTAAATGCAATGGACTGTGTTGCTAGTAGCTGTCATGTTGCCTGTTACGGAAAAGATCTGTATTTAAGCAGTAGCACTGCACTGGGATCTCCCAGGCAGGATATTAATGCTAATTCATCTGCTCACCCCCTGCTGTGAGTGTTATTTGTTTAAATCTGTAGAATCCCACAGCGCGTTTATATCCTCACTAGAGTGAGCTCCGCTCCCTGTAATTATTTAACATTATATGCTGATATAAATTGTAACAGTTAAAGAATGGTAATGAGTAGCAAAAAAACCCACAAACTTAACCTTAGAAATGGCAGAGTCAGCTCTTAAAACAGCAGCCAGCAACTTTCTCTCTCTCTTTTCCCAAGTCCATAGGTACAATATTGTGCATACATTATGTGTGCGTGTGTGTTCATGCTTGTGCTGGCAACTGTGCCAGGCAAGCTGTAATTATGCAGAATATACTGGGTAGCTTAGTCACACATGCATAATTACATATGGTGCCAAAGTACAGTGAGTCGCACTCTCAGCAGTTCAGCGTCTTGATTAGGTGATTTGAGTTGAGGCTACCATATTGGTATAGGAAATGGTGCCCCCTGGATTCATCCCTGCGGCTATCCACAGGGAATGTGTGTCCAGAGGTTAAGCTAACAAACCATTGGGTGTCAGTATTGTTCCATTTAAATGCAGCTGGCAGAGAGTTTGTGGGGCAATAAAAACTGGACTTTCAAAGCAGCAGTTTTGTCTGTAAACAACTAAGGTACAATTTATATATTCATATCTATACCTATTTCATTTGTATGTAGAGGCAGGTGGATATATCTAGCAGAACCATTATATTCTGCTGATCTGAATTCCTTGCCTTTTCGTTTGGATATTGTAGCCTGCTTGCCCTAAACTCTCGTGTGTTATGGCCATGCGCTGTTAAACAGATGCTGCGTTCTGCTCCAGAAGTAGCTGCGCTTCAGCAGTGGATAACGTGACCCCTGTGTATAATTTTTATATCCGTTTAAAACTTGAGGTTTTTAGAAATAAAACTTTTTATGATGTGCAGAATTACCCGTGGAAACAACAAACAGTAACATTCAGTTTATATTTGTGAAAAGCTTTGGCCCTGCTTGGGTTGGAAGGCGCTATAGAAATGTAAGTAGCTCTTCTATCCATGCACAGGGCACATCCACATGTGTTACTTATATCTAGCCAAAATCAGGTCTGTATTACAATAGAGAAATATCTAAACTGGATAAGGAAGCTTTCATCTACTTAAAAAAAATAAAATAAAAAGACCTGTATAGGAATTAGAGGAAACCCTATCAAAAGCAAAGAAAATTCATTTTAAAAAGATTCCTTCATTCCCTCCCTTCCTCCTCTGATTTCAGGTAGGGAGTAAAAGCTGCCACAAGAGGAGGCGAATTTGTACTTGATTTGCAGAGTAGCGTGATGGTCGGTCGAGCTGCGTTGGCAGCATGGACCTGTGCCAGACTTCACCACAATTCATACTGTGTCAGTTTAATAAATGCACTACTTAAATTATGAAATTACAAAAGAAAAAAGAGAATGCACTTATTCAGACTCTTAATACATTAAAAATAAGGCATTAAAACACTGACTTTTTTTTCCCTTCCAGAATCAATAATGAACAGGAAGGGTTGTAGACATTAACAGTCATGGACATTCAAACTCTTATACATAAATTATCTTAGAAAAATGCACATAAGACTTGAATAATGTAAATACATTAATGCATTTAATAATTTAAACATTAAAGCACATGCAGGAATTCGCAGCAGAGGCTGTTCTGAGATAAGGAACGGTCCTGGAAGTTGTGTGTCCCAAGATCGATGGCTGGTTTCCCCTTGAGAAAACTCTCTGGGGAAGTCGCGCTGTGCAGCTAGATGACCGCCTGTCCTGAGAAATCCCAGGATGTTCGCCATCTCATCTGCTCCTTCCTCTCCCCTACTCAAATCCCACTGACTTGAAAAATCCAACCTGTATCCTGAATTCTGCTCTCTCTCCATGGCAAATAATTTGCAATTTGTCTGAAAATCAGGTGCAACAACTTTGAAGAAAAGAGAGAGTTGTGTCTAAAAACAAAACACCAACGACGGTTAAAGAGGCTGCTGCAGCCAGGGAGTTGAGAGGAAGTTTCAGGGCTCTCCATTCCAATGGCATTGTGCGGGACAGGAGACAGGGCCTATGTTTGCGATGATGGGGAGAAGAGCTGGGTGAAGGACATCTGGAATCCGATCTCCTGTTCTCCTGGGAGATAGGCCCAAGTTGAGAGCCAGCCTTAAGTACAAGTAATGAAATGGGGATCCTGCTCTTCTGGGGCTCCGCATGGACCCATAATTCACTGGCCAGCCCAACTTCCATTCTTTGGCAGATGTACCAGGGAAGACCACTCTGCCCAGTCATGCCCTCCTGCAGGTCATAAGGCTGCCCCGTCTCCAGCATACTGACTGTGTGCATGCTTCTCTTTGTTCTTGCTTTTGCCCTCCCGTTTGGACTGAAGCATCCTCATCACTGTAGCAGCATCTGACTAGCACACCAAGGTTCTCATGCCAGGCATTTTCCTTAGGACTGAGTTGTGTCATTTCTCTGGGTGTAATTAAGTTTGAAAGGTGTTGCATCAGCCCCTCACTGCAACTCCCCTTGGTTCAGATCCTAGTTCTCCTTGCCTTCTCTACAGGGGAGCATGCAAGCAGTTGCTTTGGAGGCCATTTGCACCCTGCGGTACTCCTCACAGAGTGGTATGAGATATCCCCCTTAGCTTAGATACTGAGATGATGGGTACTAATAAAAAAAAATTGCTTAGTCTGATTCTAAAGGGAGACAAGATGTTCGTTAATTAAAGGAGCCTGGCACAGGGCAGCTGTAATTATAGGTGCGAGAAATCTGAATCTGAAGTAGGCTGTGCAGATGGGGAAGTGTAAGGAGGCACCCAGAACTGCGGGCTGTGGGCAAGAATGCTGCAAAACCAGATTCTGGAACTCACGCTTTGGCAGAATTTCTTATTGAATTCCTCTTTATTCATTTCTTTTAACAGAGAGCTGAACCTGTATGTGTGTGTATGTGCGTGCCTGTGCGCTTGCGTACAATGCAGGTTGCACCCTGTGACTGGAAGGGTGATATTATTAAGGCCAAGGAGATTGGGAGGCAAATCCTGTTGGAGAGACAGACTCTGCCCAGAAAAAGAGTTGGGAGCTAACGATCCCCCATTACTCCTCTGGTTGTACTGTTGGTGATTCCTCTGGGTGTTTGTCCTATTTATCATCTCTGCACCCTTATATCTACATCACTGCACGGAAGGATCTTTGTGGGACACCCTGAGGCCCCCAGAACCAGCTGGGAGGTGGCTCCTAAGCTCTTGTGTAGGTCTGGGTGTGGAAGATCCAAACAGATGCTCTGTGTATTATGCCTTTTCTCCTCTTGTTGAAAACTCCAGTCTACATAGAGCATTTTTCCCTCCAGGGACCAGCTCTGCAGCCCTCTCCTGAGGTGGATCTGCTCATCCAGTTGCTTCACGCCAGGCAGATTTCTAGGTGGGTCCCACACTGGGGACTAGAGGGGCTGTCTGTGTAGGGAGTCAGCATTGGTCTAGTGCAGTGGTATGCAAACTATGGCCCGGGGGCCACAACCGGCCCTCCAGACATTTTAATCTGGTTCTCGAGCTCCTGCCAGGAAGCGGGGTCTGGGGCTTGCCCTGCTCTGGCGCTCCAGCCAGGGAGTGGGGTTGGGGTCGGGGTCTTGCCCCACTCCACACAGCTCCCGGAAGCAGGGGTATGTCCCCTCTCCGTCCCCTATGTGTAGGGGCAGCCAGAGGGCTCCACGCATTGCTCCCGCAGCTCCTATTGGCCAGGAACTGCAGCCAATAGAAGCTGCAGGGGCGGTGGCTGTGCACAGTGCAGCGCGCAAAGCTGCCTGGCCGCACCTCCGCGTAGGAGCTGGAGCTGGGACATGCCGCTCTTTCTGGGAGCTGCTTGAGGTAAGCGCCACCTGGAGCCTGCCCCCCCCCGAACCCCTCCCATGCCCGAACCCCCTGCCCCAGCCCTGATTCCCCTCCCACCCTTTGAACCCCTCGGTCCCAGCCTGGAGCAACCTCCTGCACCCCCAGCCCCACTCCATAACCTGCACCCCCAGTTGGAGCCCTCCTGTCTTCCAACCCCCAATTTTGTGAGCATTAATGGCCCGCCATACAAGTTCCATACCCAGATGTGGCCCTCGGGCCAAAAAGTTTGCCCACCCTTGGTCTAGTGGTGAGAGTGGGAGACTGGGATTCAGGAGGCCTGAGTTCTAATTCCAGCTATGTCCCTGACTTGCTTGGATGAGTCACTGTCTGTGCTTGTGTCCCCCTCTCTGAAAAAGGGGGACAATAGTGCTTTTGTGTTAAAGGGACTCTTTGGCGGAAGATGCTCAAAGCAAAGGATGCTTCAAATTACAGTAGATGTTAAGTACTATCGGGACTACTGAGGAAAGACTGGGTGGGGAGCTACGCTGGATGAAGTCTTCAGGGAGGAGGAGGGATTGGGGATCTCCCAAGGCTTGCACGGTTTACTGGTCACGTTTGGCTGGATTTAAGAGGCAGAAGCATTTATAGCAAATCCTAATGCTGTGTCAAAGCCTGCTCTCCGCTTTGCTGGCTTTGTCTCCATGGGGGTATCGCATGCTTTATCCCATTTCACAGCCTGGACCCTTTGTCCCCTGCTTTAGGGGATTACATGGGGCAGAGATGTAAGAAGGGAGGGAATCCCGCCACTACCCCACCCCTTTATCTATCTGGCTATGTATCTATCTGTGTATCTCTGTCTGTCTACTTTCCTGGGAGCCAAGCTTCCTGCCTTCCAAAACCTTGCCCTGAAATGCTGATTCAGAAGCAGGCAGCATCTTTCGGGCTCTTGGCAGAATAAATGGCTCTTGCTTGCTCTCCTGGCACTGGGATTTCATCCCTGATTTACAGTGCTCAGGCTTATCAATGTCCCTTGCCTGAGCTGGGCGCAGTGGTGATGGTATGAAGGTCGTTCTATGTATGGCTTGTCTGCTTCGGGAGAAGTGGTGGGAGGGTGGATGTCTAGAGCAGCGTCTCCTGCTGGGAGTGGGAGGAATAGGAGGAGAGGATAGCTCAGCATTCCTTCCTCTCCGCCTCTTGCAATGGGATGAAGGTTTTGACAGCCTAATTCAGCATTTAGGGAAGGATAGAGCTGTGCAGAAAGTTTTCCCACTCCTTACAGCCCAGTTGTGACAAACTGACAGATAATTAACAAATCAAGGTTTCCTATTAGTGTTGTCCCTGATGCTTTGAAATGGCTCCTTCATTGCACATGTCCTTTGGCAGAAGCCTGCACATTATGGCTATTGAGTGAGGCATTTAGATCAGCTTCCAGGGGCTGGGGCTTACCAAGATATCAAAATGTCTGAATGCTTCTGAGCACAGTCAATGTTAACTGTCAAGAAGAAGGTACAAGGGACAATGCTGGGAAGAAGTTGTTGCCTTACTGATTAGAGTAGACATTAGAAACCCCTCCAGTAATGCAAGGTGTTGCTAAGGAGTATCTCTTGCTTTCACAGAGGATGGCGTGAGTTGAAACCACAGTTAAGAGGGCAGAGTTTTGTTGGTCTGGGATTGGGTATGGTTATAAAGTCTACATGCCAAGAACCAGCTTGGATCAGTAGATCCTTATTTATTAGATCCAGAATCATGTCTGGCTGTGCTCAGACACTGTTCGCAATTTGCTGTGTGGCCTTTCCCCTTCCTTTGCCTTAGAACTGCTGAAACATAGGCTAGGTCTACCCTTGAAGCTGGGGTTGTGATGCCCAGCTTGAGTAGGCAGGTTTTTACTCAGGGTGGCTAGCCCATGCTTCCGTGGGTATACTACTGTTTTTAGTGCACTAGTTGAATGAAAGCTGGCAGGAGTATGTCTACTTGAACTAAGCATCACACCCCAGCTCCAGGTGTAGACATAGCCTATGGAAGTGGGTCCCCCCAAAAACCTTTATCTCTCTGTGTAACCTAGAATGGTCACTCTTCTCATTCTCCTCCAGATAAGTTTAAATCTCCAAATATACCAAGATGTAGGTACACACAGCCAGTGATTCCTGAGCCTGACACATGTTGGAGCAGTAGAAAGACCTAATTGCATCAAACCCATTCTTAAGTTCATGTATGTGGAGCCCATCAAGCTGAAAGCATCCAGACAGCATCTGCTGTTATCAAATCACTCGTGAGTCCAGCTAATTAAAATAGAGCTTCATTTTTCTGAACCATTGTTTGGCAGGAATTTGAAACAGGTCTAACCCAATTTCTGCGTGTTTATGAGCCTTTATTATATCAAAGGTACTTTTCTGTAAATGTACAGGGCAGCGTTAAATGAATTGATCCGCACTGTATCACTGTAAATGCACTATGGAGTTGCTAATGATTTCTCTTTCAGCTTTCTGGTTTCCAGACATGTTCCAGAAAGCTTGTTTTCTTCTCTCCCTCGTCATCCTCTTTCTCCCACCTATATTTCTCCCTTCCACACCCCCTCCAGGCTAGTGGGTGGTGGTGGTGGTGGTTGTTGTTGTTAATAATAATAATAATAATAATAATATTTATTAAAACATTTACACATTTGTGGCAGTATGCAAACATAGAATAATAAAAGTTAGCTTTATACTCTAAACTGGTATAGGGGGTCTCTGTATCTACTGAGGTTCTTACACAGTGCCCATCTGATGGTACAAGAGAAAGTCTGAATGTTGCTGTGTTCAATTTGTTTGGAATGGTGGTGGGGTGGTTTTTTTTTTAATTTAAACTTTTTAGATTTTCAGAGTACAAACCAGTATCATATTCCTCCTCATAAACTGATACACAAGGGATAAAAATACACAAGAATGTGCTCTCTGAAGGCTGGCTCTGCTTCTAGACATCCAAAAGCGAATTAATTAATACTCTGCAGAAAGAGAATACCACACATAGGGATGTTCAGTCTAGTATATATCAGTCTGTGTAACTGCTGAGTAGAACAGTAAGAGGAGGAAATAACTGTTTCCAGATATTTACAAATAAACATGTTCATATCACATTCTGAAGTCTGGGGGTTTAACTCAGAGTATTGTGGTGAAATTAAGAAATGGAAATTTAGGGTTAGTGTCAAGAAAACTTCCTGACTGTGTAATGCAGTGGTGGGGAACCTGCGGCCCATCAGGGTAATCTGCTGGCGGGCCGTGAGATAGTTTGTTTACATTTGCACAGCCGCCCACAGCTCCCATTGGCCGCTATTTGCCGTTCCCAGCCAATGGGAGCTGGAGGAAGCGGCGGCCAGCACGTCCCTGCGGCCTGTGCTGCTTCCCACAGCTCCCATTGGCTGGGAACGACGAACTGCAGCCACTGGGAGCTGCGGGCGGCCGTGCAAATGTAAACAAACTGTCTCACGGCCTGCCAGCGGATTACCCTGACAGGCGATATGTGGCCTGCAGGTTGCCCACCACTAGTGTAATGTATTAGGTCAGGGGTTCTCAGACTTTTGTACTGGTGACCCGTTTCACACAGCAAGCCTCTGAGTGCAACCCCCCTTATACATTAAAAACACTTTTTAATATATTTAACGCCATTATAAATGCTGGAGGCAAAGCGGGGTGTGGGGTGGAGGCTGACAGCTCGTGACCCCCCATGTAATAACCTCATGACCCCCTGAGGGGTCCCGATCCCCAGTTTGAGAACCCCTGTATTAGGCTATGGCATAGTCTCCTTAGGAGGATGGTGGAGGCGTGATGTTGTTAAAAGTAGACTAGACAAAGCATTAAAAATAAACTGTAGGGAGCAATCCCCCACTATCAGGGGGTGGAGTGGATGGCCTGTTAGGTCTTTTCCTTCTCTAGTTTCTGTGATTTTGTGGGGTTCTGTTGATGGATGCACTTCAGGAAAGGCTGTTGCGTTTGAGAGAACTTATCCATCCTGGAATGACTTCCATGGATGATCATCACTTACATTTCAGTGCATTGTATTTTGCATTTAATGCAATGTGCCCCAGGTGTATAGTCAAGACTGTGTAAAGCTCAAGGGCAGCATTCATGAATTGATACTGGAAACAACCATAACATTTTAATACTAGCAAATTTGAGGGAAGACTCTGCCAAATGTGGGGACATCAAACTTTTGAAGTGTTATCTTATCTGACGTGTTTTTAAAGACGGTGCAGGTTGTTCCCATAGAGGTTTAGTGGTCCCTTGATGATGGGGGCATTTAACACTCCTCTGACCTCTCTTAATGCTGGTAGAAAGAGGCAGTGATAGCATAAGTAATTGAAGTACCTCAGATCAAGTGCAGCATGGACTGTTGCACTGTGGGCTTCCCTGCTCACACTCCTGCTAACAAGACTTGACTAATCTGGAGGGCACCATCTCTTGGGGTCTATTCTGTCTGAGTTTATTCAGTCCTCACTCTGTCTCCTGAGACTACCAACAAAAGGATCAGTTTTGCTATGGACACCTGTCCTGCTAAGAACTATGCTGTGCCTAGCAACTCATATCACCTGGGCCAGTTTGCCCAGCTTGTAATGTTCATGGGATGATGTGAGGGACCTGCATTCTGTGCTCTGCCAGAACACTACAGTGGAGAGGAGTGTGAGTAAATCCAGACACTCTTGGATGGCAGTCACCCCAACCTTGTTCTGTGCTAACCTGGAGTGGGTACCGAATGAATATGCATACGGACCAAAAAGGGCTTGTGTATGCCCCAGTGCTTCCTGTGTTTGCATTCATTGCTCATGTTGCTATTGCAGAGAAGCAGCTTTAATCCTGTCATTCTTACAAAGAAATGTTGTTCCCTTTTTTGTTTTAAAACAAAAAAGTGGGTTATTTCTTTTGAGGTTCCCAAAGCCCAGGAAATGCATCTCTAGGGCTCCTCGTCCATTTGGGACCTAATGAAATATAGAAAATACTCTATAAAAGCGCCTTTATTACTTTAGTTGCTTAAATGTGGAGTTTTTAGCCATCAGGTTAATGTTTTTGTATCATTTTTTGATTCGATTGTGAGCACTTTTCCAGGTATCTCTGCCACTTGAGCGCTAATTGGATTTCCGCAGATAAATGGTGCTAGCTGTAGCCCTTACCTCACTGCGTTCTTGCTTCATCATTATTTTATTTGTTTTTACTGTAAAGGTTAATAAATCTTTGTATGTTTAAAGCATGGAAAATGGCAGGCAGGCAGGCAAAGGACCACAGCATGAAAGGGGGAAATCTTTGCAGTGCTTTCTCAAAATTGAGTGAGGCATCGTGCCCTTTGCGGTATTTTAAAATGGCCAGTTGGGTGTGTTATGTGGCCAACTAGCAATCCATAATCCTTCAGATAAAAAGCGTTGATCTCTCCAGTAGTTCTCAGACAGAGCTTGAAGGCATTCCAATTGGGTTACCATTGATTTGGGCTGGAGAGGACACTAAGTAGCACTGGTCTGTTTAAGAAGAAATATATGGAGTTTTTTTGTTTTGTTTTGTTTTTTAAAGGAAAATTGGAAGCCTTTTTGTACAAACACACCTTGGTACCCCTAGATAATCAGGAAAGTCTATAAGGAACCTATTAATGTACTAAGGCCAGGGAAGTAGAAAAGATCAAACCATCTTCCTTTTGTTCTAAAGATGGGAAAACGTCAGATTGCTGTTCTGGACCAGGCACTGAATATTGGGCTGATGCTTTTGCAGTGTCGTGGACCCAGGCATTCAGTATTGTGCCAGTGCTCTGCTGCAGCATGGACCAATCATTGAGTTGGTGCTAATGCTTTGCAGTAGTTTGGACTGAACATTCAGGGTGGGTGCTAATGCTCTCTGCAGCATTTTGTAGGTAAAGGCTGGTGGTTTTTTTTTCCTGAGGCGGGTAATTGTTTATTAATTTTTTAGTAGGTAAAAAGTTTAATTGTAATAATCCTTGACATGTGCTGACTGCTCCAAGGTTTAAGGAATAAGCAATGTTGTTTTGTAGCTTCCGTGCCTCACTCACAGTGTCTCCTGGTTTAGATGAAGATTTCTGCATTGAAACTGTGCAGGGGCAGGATTCCTTCAGGATAGTTCTCTGTGGTATTAATCCTTTTGGACATTTGAACTTGATCTTGGACTGTGGGAATTTGCTGAGAGGTTTTAGGTGGAGAAGGCAGGAGACAAGGTGTGTGAATTCCTTGTGCATATATGCTGCTGTATTGGTTGAGCCTTATCTTGAATGTATCATTGCACCTATCTGCTTTGTTTCTTTAAATAGTAAATATGAGATCTCTGAAACTTGCCAAAATGACCCCATCGGAAAATGAAAACTTCTCTTTGTTCTTAGAATATTTATAACATGGACAGCAGCTGTGTAAGCTTTCCCCACACTTGCCCTTGCATTGTGAGCATCCTAGGAGTTGAAAATGAAGTTCAGTCTCCATATCCATTCACTCTCTTCTGAAACTGCTCACATAGGTTTCCACTTTTGAAGGAGAATTTTTGTGATGTGGGCGTCTTCTCTGTTGGAAACTGGACAAAGACGAGTGACGTAGCTGAATTTGAACTAATAAAACTGTATGCCTCTAACACCCCCCCACCCCCCTGCCCGGGACCATCCAACCCTTGCCAGTCAGTTTTTCTGACCCATACTAAGTTGCTATCCTAAAGCAGCAATTAACAACAGTTACAAAGTGCATAGGCTGCTTCATCATGTTATTTTGTAGTGCAGTCTACGAGCCTCAGTCCTAGACCAGGACCCCATTGGGCACTGTACAAACAAAGAACAAAAAGACAGTCCTTGTCCCAAAGAGCTGACAATCTAAAGATGTTTATGTAAAATTATCATTCGCTTAAATGTTCTATATCCTTCCTCTCTCTCTGCCACTTCCCAGTTGCTGTGGCTTGCATGATTTATTGTGTACTTGTCTGTATTTCCAGCTTCTCAACCATTTCCAATATCAGACCTTTTGTTTGCCAGTTTCTTCTAGCAGGCCTGGCTCCCTTCTCCCTCCCCAACCAACTGTGCTCGTATGCACTCATGTTTGAAGTTTTTGAGGTACAGGCCAAGGTACAAGTGTGTGAGGGCTAAATTAACCATCAGGTGTAAGAATCCCAACCACAAACCCCTATTTCAGCCCCAGTCACATGGTTCCTGTCATGACAAGGAAAACACAGTTTCCAGTTTTCACCATGCATTGCCCAAGTAGTGGAAGGTCCATCAAGCAGTTCTCTATACAGGAAGTTCAAGAAACTGTGGCTTGCTGATTCTCCAGTGCACAAGATTCATTTCCCTTGCTTACATCTTTGGTAGCAACCTCCACAAATGGGACACACATTGGGCCTTCTGCAAGGGAGTCTGAATCATTTATGCACTTTGGTTAGCCAGCCTCTTGCCTGTGGAATCACAGGAAGCCAAGTTGGTCTGAACAATGACCCTGTTCTGGTGCATCTCTCTTGGGTGATGAGCCTTCCAGAGTCTAACATTCAATTAAAATTTTAATGCTTGGATATTGTCATTAGCCAGGAAACAAGCCTCCCATCTCCCCCTCCTCAGTCATCCTACAGTGTAATAGCATGTGAATGGAGATCTACCAATTCCTGTTTGTCCTGTGCTTAAAAGGATGAGACAGTTACTTATTATTTCATCCTAGCAGATTTGAAGATACTGTAGTTAGGGTAAAAGGAACAATCCTTCAAAAGCTGTCAGGACTGAGCTTTTTCAGAATGTCGGTGGGGTGGGGTGAGGGGGCTGGGGGTGTTGCCATCAGCTAACTCTGATTATTATATTCTGCATATTTTTAGTCCTGGAGACAACAGGGTGAGCTCACGGTTCTCCTGTAGTGAGCATCTTGGACACTGAGTCATTACATTCCTTTGGAGTGATTCAGCGCAACAGCTTGACACCTTCATTAATTTTACAGCACAGAACTTCAGTGCTCTCTAAGCTTCCTTTACAAAGGATAGATTTAAAGGAAGCTAATACATAACTGGGATGCTACCCTGAAGAGTTATAAAATGGGAGCCTATGGAAGTCAAGAAATCAAATTCCTCACCTTGCCCCATCATCTAGCACCTATCCCATTGGCTCAGTTCCCTTACTTGCCCTTGGCGTGCTGGCATCATCTATATTTTGAGGCCAGACCCTTCACCCACTTCCCTGGGGCACTGACCTGCTGATCCATGTATATCCATAATGATCCAGCACTTTCAGCACTGAGGTTACTGCAGTTATTTCTGTAAACAGGACTTCAAATAATTTCCTGACAGTTGGTTTCAAAGCCAAGCAAATGGCAAATGTCATCTCTTCTCCTCTGTCCCCCACCCCCCCCATTCTAAAATCTCCTTTGGTGGTAGCATCAACAATTGTAGGAAGGTTTCCAAAGGCAAAAAAATGAGAAAAAAAGAGGCTTTTAAAAGCTTATTTATTTAGTATGCTTATTTTTCTTCTGGGAATGGGAGGAAATACGATTCTTTACTGTCCCCTCCAAAAAAACCCTCTGACGGTGCACTCCAGGAATAAAGGTGTATGCAGCTTATTGGCTTGAATTTTATAGAAGCATTTGTTAATACAGCTATAATTACAGGTTTTATTAGAGATTTCTTTATAAATTGTTTTTTCAGGCATTTATTACTTGAGGGTAACAATTTATTTTGAGTTGAGCTTGGGACTGCAATGTCTCATCCTCGTTTCTGAGATTAAAAAAAATACACATTCTTCCTTGTGTGTGTGATATGTGAGAGTGTATGTGTGTACATATATGTATGTATCTCTGTAGAGTCTGGCTGTTTTAAGGCTTGTGTTTCTTTTAAAGTATGTGTAGTTTTCTGGTGTTTATTTATTGCAAATGTATAATACTTAATATCAGCTTTGTTCTTTTAAGAGTGAAATTTTGGCAAGCTGTCCATCATGTGTTAACCAGAGCCAAAAAAATTTAAGATGACAGACATATTTCATTTTGAAAGGTGGCTACTGCACAGACGAAGTCGCTACTTTTCATAAGGGCTTTTACTTCATATATCAATGTGTTTTAAGAGAGACTTGGGTCAATAATACCATGCTTTAGAATTCCCTAAATACATATTTACACAATAGACCTTAAAATATATTAGTCTATCATGTCAGCTCCTGTAGGCTGCTATCAGGGATGTTTTATGTCCTTAATGTACGATACAATAAAACTTTATTTTTTATTGCATTTTTCATACAAACTGTATCCTGGAATGCTTTGTGGAGTTAAATAAAAAAGTTACAAGGTTAACATTTAAAAAGCTGAAGGGGAGAAAAATTAAGAGGTATATGTGAGGGAGAAGGTATTTTGAGATGAAATTCAAAACTAGATGGAGAGTCCACAGGGCAGAGAGAGAGAGGAAGGTTGCAGAGGAGAAGGCTCTTAGACAATGGTGAGGTTTTGTGAAGGCTGGTTATACCTGAGCAGAGGGGGTGGAAAGATCAGGCCCCTATAATCAGCTGGAGCAAATGTGAAATGGCTCCTGAAACGAAGGAGCTAAGAATGGGGGTGTTTGTGTGGTCTCATTTCTGTGGATATGAGAATACTGAAAAAATAAGAGGAAGAAAAGTAAGTGAAGGGAGAAGGTGTCCCACAAAACATGGGTAGATAACTACAAGATTTTGATTCAAATCAGTGAGAATAGGATAGCAGTGAACGAACGCCTGGGATTTTGCAACTTCTTCCTTTTAACCCATTCCATTGTGCTAAGGGAGTGCCAGGAGTCTCAGCTCAGTGGAGGAAGTCTCCTGCCTTTGGTATTAACTAGGCACAGCAAGGTGAGATGAAAGCGCCTTAGCTTGGTTTTTTCTGGCTTTTATTGATTTTTTTTCTGTCACCATCTTAATGTAAATTAAGCAGGGCTTTTTTGTGTGTGATAATTATAGATAAATGTATTTAAAGTAGATCTGGATTTTGTCGTCCCGGAGAAAAGGAGGAAGAGTAATTTTTTCCCCCCATCCCTGTCATATGTTCATTTTAATTAGCAATTTTAAAAAATTGAAAATAAAAGGGGAAAATGAATAGGTGTTGAACCAGCCTGTGATATGTAAATGCCAACTAGTAATTACCTAAAACCTCAATTTTCTTTCTGTTTCATCTTGCAAAACATTTCATTTCCACTGAGTGAAAACACTTAATTTGGGCTGCGTTCGTTGGTGAACCCAGCCGCTCAGATCCTGCGCCTCCCCCAGGTCTCAGCTAGGGGGAGTACTGGCTCTGTGCTTACACAGCTCTTGCAACTCTGTCTGTCCCAAGGTTATGCCTCTGGTGCCATCCTGGTGGTTTTACTCTGAGTGTTGAATGGAAATCCACCCCCATCCTTCCATGCCCAACCTTGCATCTGGTTTCAGAGTGCCTTGCTCTTTCCAGCATTACTGAATGCTAGGCAGTCTGTGGCATATAATATTTTTTACTTTTCACCTGGGTGTTGTCATCTTGTCATTCTTGAGTTAGATTTAATTCATAGAACTCTTTCTAGCCTGAGTTTCTGGATCCCTGAGACTTCTGATTTTAGCTTTTTATTGACCCTTCTTCCTCTTTCATTACTGTTTTGCTCTCTCAGTTCAGGATCCCTGATTTAGATCTCATGCTGAGCTTGTTTTTTTTTCTACCTTCATTCCTTCGGGTTCTGGACCCTGGGACTCTTGCTTTCTATTTCATACATTTCTCTCTCTATATTTTGAGTGAGAGCTATTAAATTTGACTTCCTAGGACTGTAAAATAAAGTTCATGTAGGTTTCTCTTGCCTGTTAACTTTTGGGAGCCGTCTTTTAATACGTGTTTGTGCAGCATGCAGCGGGGGTCCCGTCCTGGTTGGGGGCCAGAAAGAAAGCTCTGTGTACCAGGGAAATGTACATTCGGAGCCTTAGAGCCATGTCTCTCTCATTAGCGACCTCCAGATATTCTGCTTAGAAAGAACAAGTACTTTTTGTGATATTGGGGGTCCTGGGACCCTGAACCCTGCGTTAAGAAAAGGTGGGGTTTGACTTGGGAACTGGAAGCTTGGATTAGAGAGAGCTCTGTGTGTGGTGTCCCAGGACCCTGACTCTAGAGAGCTCTGCCTGGAATCTCAAGGAACATTGCCTCTTTAGTGAGATATATGGCTTCATAATTAGCCCCTTGCATTTTTTCATGAGTGCTAGCATCAGCGTTCTACAATGTGTTTCCCTGATTAACAGCTGCTTTGCAACTATTTCCTTGTGTCACCGATGACCATATTTGTCAAGTTAGTCCTGACAGAGCACTGATTTCTTACTAAAATGCAGCATTTCTGTTTGAAGGGGTTTTCTTGTTGCTCACGGTGCCAGGCTTTTAAGTCAGCCCTTGTTACAATGTGAGCTGGCTTTAGCCTGATGCTTGTTAACAGGATTCTGGGTATCTCCTTTGGAGTAGGAGTACAGAAACCTTTCACAGACAATTTAATCTTCTGAGCCTTGCAAACCTGCAGCCTCTCACTGGGGGGAGAGGGGGAAAGGGGGTATTGCAGTAGGCTATGTATTGATCAGTTCCATTTGCCCTGCAGCCGTGGCCTTCTGCTCTGGCTAAAATAAGGTTAGCTTTTGTTAATACTGCCATATTATTTTTAATACACTTTAAAAAATAACTCCCAATACTTTTACATACGTCATATATATTGCCAGTGTTGATTGCCTTCTGCACATGTAATGTAAACTATTTGGGCATAGTTCATGGCCTGTGCCTCCGCTGCTCAATGAAAAGAAAGGTTGCATTTAAACAGACACAAAGCTGTTCAGAGACAGACCTCCCCTCACGATGTATAATCTCAGACCCAACCTTTAGTTCCCAAGTCATCCTGAAGTCTTGCTCTGTGAACAAATACGATTCAGTAATAACCGACAGAGGATTCCCAATATGAGGGGATCTAATAAATGTCTCACTCATTGCTCCCCCAGTGGCACTTTATTTTGTTTTCCATCTTCATCTCTGTCTTCAAGTCCTGCATAGCTGTGAGTGTGTGGGATGATTTTTTGGAAGGGGGTGGGGAAGAGGTTGCTTGCCCCTGAATCATCTTCTGAACCATGTGTTTTATTTTTCACATGCCAGCAGCTGATAAAGCAGCTTGGATTCCTTATGTAAAAACCCTGTTGCTGTGAGCATAATAGTAAAGAGGGCTGACTTCATCTTCCTCGCCAACACCAGAGGAGAGGGAGATTGGGGGTGTGGGTGCGGGACTTCGGACCAATGTCAAAGTGCAGTGCCTTAGCCCGGAATTTCCCAAGCTTGCTGCACTCCCGCAACATCTGCAGTAAGGTTCCTGTCTCCATGTTTCGTCTATGACATTGAGGTGGAATATTTGCCTGATTTTATGTAATTTGGCTGGGCACAAATATATCCCATGAATCGTCACATTCATCTTCTAATTAGAAAATCAAACGATAGCCCAAGATCTGCTGCAGTGTTCCCCCACAGTATTTCTGATCAAAAGTGTGTCTGTGTATGATTCCATTGCAGAAAAAAGGCTGGTGGGATAGCAGGTTTATGATGTTAATTCACTTTTAACAACTGAATACACTATTTTTCGTTAAGAAAAATAAAGGACAGAGATCTGCCGGTTAAATGTGATCTGCTGGCCACTGTGTGCTGGCAGTCTGAGAATCGGAGTTGGTAATATGATGATGCACACTATTTGGCAATGTCCTAATATTAGAAAATTTTGGTCAAGTGTTACAAATGTTACAGAAATAGTATGGGACAATATGTTTCCAGCTGAGTCAGAATTCTGTTTGCTGTATAGTTTTTCACCTATGCATGGGACTGAAAAGTCTTTTTTTTTAACAGACTGCAGTTGTTCTTGTTCGTTCAAACAGAATGATCCTTAGAAAGTAGGAAAGCGCTCTTGTCCCTTCTTGTAAAAAATTGGCATGTTATCATGGCCAGATTGTTTCATATGAACATTTTATACACAAGATAAATGAGGAAAATGAAGGAGATTCAGTTGAGGATAAGAGAAAAATATATCTCTTCTCTAAAGGCAAGCACAAACTTCTAAACTAGAGAAACATAGGCTCAGGAGACATTTTGGAGATGGGATGTAATAGTTAAGGACTTTGTTTTTGTAAAGTTTGTTGTTGCTTGTTTTATTTTTAGGTGTTATTTTTGTCTCATTGTTTTAAAATCAAGACCTTTGTAAAAAGACGTCAGAGGAAAATGATACAGGAGGTAGTTTGAATAATTTAGTTCTTTAATGTGGAGGTTTATTATTTTTAATGTTTTTGTTGAAATGTTTACATTTTGCAAAACAAAAATATCTCCCAATAAATGGCTGCAATCAATAGAACATTAAAAATGGATATACTTAAGAAAATAACAGAAGGGAAAATGTTTTGTTTTAGATTAATTTTTTTTATATAAACTGATTAATATTAATGTATGAATCCAAGAGCTTTCCACATTCTGGTTCCGACAAGTCCTTTGTGTCTGATTTACTAGCTCACTAGAAGCAGGAGGGGAATGTGGAAGAGTTCCCAAAGAAACAAGTAATTAACATAAGAAGGAAAGTGGTTTTGATATGTTCGCACATCTATGTGTCTGCTTATTTGGGCATCTTTCTTATTCAGCACATTATCCTAAAGTTATTAGTTTGGGTGCTTTATATTTCTGCATTGGGCGTAGTGATATCAGAGCCATTTAAATGCGTGATTTGCCTGTCGCCAGCATTTCCAAGGGACAGATCAAGCGGCACATAAACGAGACCAAAATGTACTTTATGTGGGGTGTTCTGCTGTGTTATTTTATGACTTGAAATTATTGAATGTAAACTAAAAAATCCAACTGTTCCCCTCCCCCCTAACTTTGAAGTGTGCCGGGACTTTGTCAAATTCCCGTTAAAATAAAGATGTCAATTTCATCTCCCTTCCAAATTCATTTATCATGCTTTTTTAAAAGGTGTTTTCTGCTTTACCTGATGTTTAAATTGGATTCGCTCGTTTATGCTGTTCTTTGCTGTATCCCCCACGTTTTTCTTAAATGAATTAGTAATGACAGCGTATTCCATCATACCCTCTCTACAGCCACTTTAAGGGAAGCCTGGTGATCTAAACCTTTTAACCTATTAAAGATGATTTTCCCCAATTGAATCAGACCCACCACAGGTGTAATAACTAATCATTTAAACTACACCTGCTATTATGTATTTTTAAGCCATTATGCATGTTGGATAGATGATAATTCATGTTTATTGCATTGTCCAATGGATCCGTTTTGCCTACACTAGCCTGATTAATGTATTTAAAGAAATAAGAGATGCAATTTAAAAAAAAAACACATTGATGGAATGCACTGAGGAGTACATTGAAAGTGCCATTAAACCCATCAGAACTTTGCTCTCTGACCAGAAATGCATATTCCAAGGGCTGGATTCAAAACCAAGGTGAAACTTGTTCATTTCAATAGTGATGCTGGGTTTTTTTTTCCAGTCATGAAATTTTTTTAAAACAACTTTAAATCTTAACTCTAGAAGCTGCATTGTAGCTTGCACTTCTTGAGACCTGCAAATCCTCTTTCTCCTCCTCTTGTACTCAGTACAGCTTATAGGGAGTGCAGATGCCACCATTTGGGGTGAAAACCACGCTCTTCTTCCTTGTACATGGAAGATCAGCTTCATCAAAGTGCAGGGAGGGAGCAATCTCTCACCTCAATATGGATGTGTCTGTCTTCTAAGTCAGCTTCAAGCAGTTTATCCCCTTCTGTGCCACATCCAAAGCAGAAGTCTTTTATAGCGGCAGATCAGATGGTTTTCCACAGTGCAGCAGGATGTACCATGTATAGGACTGGATGGCTGAGCGGATTAATATTGGAATATGGAGCTTTTCCCTTAGTGCTGTGTGGTATGACCCATAGTAGTCACAATGTGGTGGCTGCTCAGCAGACTCTGTGAAATGAGTTGGTGGGTCTCAACTCTGCGCACTGCATCAAAAGCACTATCACAACTGGTGCAAAATTGGCCTCCTTGTAGATAATATCAGCAGAGACAAAGGATTGAATGGGCTAGGGAGAGTCAACTCCCCTCATATCCTTAATGGTGATTCCTCCAGAACAGGCCTGAGGGACATAGGCAGGGGTGTGTGGAGACTTTCCCTGTTATATACACAATGTACATAGAGAGGAATCCAGCACCTTTCACTGGCACTTTAAGGGACTGCAATCATTGTGTGTGTGCAAAAAGTGTCATCCCAGTCCTTACACTCTGTGGAAATATGGGCCTTTAAGTCCTAAGTCACTTAAAGGTTCATCTTCTAGAGCATAATGAAGTCAAAGTTCTTAGACCAAAGCTGTATATAGCTTCTACCACAGCAGAGCATAAATATAACCACTTATCTGCCTGCCCAGTTGGGTCACTCAGAAAATAAAACTTAATCTTTATGTCTTTGGTAGGTTAGTGTGATCCAGGACAAGGAAAATAACCTCTCACATGCTAATAACAGGCTCAGGTATCCTAATGGCATTTGTTTCACACTAAGCAGTGTTTCAGCTTGGTAAAAGATGTTCAAGGAGAAACTTCTCTAAGTCAAAATATTAATACTGTACTATCTGATTAGAGATGAGCCTGAGCCACAAATTCTGATCTGGATCCAAAGATTCCCCAAAGTCAGATCCAGGGTCTGGTCCAGTCCATCAACATCTGATGCTGGATTTGATGCCTGGTGGTGTAGTTCAGAATTTATTTAGAATCAGAATTTTGAATGTTCTTAACTCAGAGCTTTTCACTCTTCTATTTCTCCAATCTTCTCACCCTAATCAGATTGCAACAGCAGTGAAGTTTCTACAGAACTCCCGGGTCCGCCAAAGTCCGCTCGCAACCAGAAGAGCGTTTCTCAAGAAGAA
This sequence comes from Natator depressus, assembly GCF_965152275.1. Lineage (NCBI taxonomy): Eukaryota > Metazoa > Chordata > Testudines > Cheloniidae > Natator > Natator depressus. Next base: position 12,470,683 of record NC_134251.1, on the reverse strand, counting down.
AGGTACAGATTCATCAGTCTCATTCTCTTTTCTTAGTATTAATGAGGGGGTTTAGGGGTGGGATGTAGGCCAGGAGTTATTGATGTGGAAAATTAGGTATTGAGGGGAAAAAGCTCTCTTGTCCCAGGAAATTTTTAGTGTGGGGTCAAGGCAGCTTCATTTTCCTCCCGGCAAGTCAGAGGTAATATTGGCACCAGACACAGCATTGTAGAATGAGTTATGGGAATTTTGGGGTTAACTACCAGTAGAGGTCTTCAGAAGCGAGGCAGTTTAGAGTTACAGGCTAGATGGTCAATTCTAACTCCTTAATGACATTGGCTTTAAAATGACCAGCTGTAGTTAAAAGGTCAACTGCTTTAGAAGAGAGCCGGAGAGAAGAATGAAGGAAGAGAGACATGGTAAGAGTAAACAAGGTCAGGTTAAGGTCAAGCTTGGGGTCAGCCTGACTTTCAGCTTGAAATGGCAAATTACTGACCATGCATGGCTCTTTCTATAGCAGGAGCAGGACAGATCCTGACAAATCCGATATTGTCTCAAGCCAATGGAACCTGCTTTGGCCACAGCCTGATAATAGTTTTCCCTTCTGTTTATAAAGGAACTAACTATGTTTTTTCTTTTGATGTTCTGAAGTTTTAAGACAACAATTCAGGAATTTACTAGCACATTTCAGGTGAAGTTTATTCCAGTGCAGATTGCCCAGCCAAGAACCCTCCACATCCCTTAAGTCCTTAGCGTGGGACTTATGTAATAAAGAGGCTCATGCTCTGGAGTGAATTTCATGCTTTACAGAGTTAGAAAGGGTAGTTTAAGTGCTGGTGGGGGTGGTGTAAGTGCAAACTCCAAAATTATGGGGAATGGGGACCCATTTTTACATTAGCGATGTGAATATTACAGTGTAATTTGAATTCTTCAGCCAAAGACCTTGAGCTATGGAAAGTAAGAAACCCCAGGAATATATTATCCAGGCTGGAGATATGAATTGTTTAGTGAAATCCATGATACTCCATGGCATGAGATAATCTACTTACAGGCACCCCTGCTCATCTTGGGGCAGAAAGCACTAAGGATGGAATGGTAGGAGTTGGGTTCTAACAGCTTTGCCATAAACAGTTCTCTGCAGGTACATCATTTGGAATAGGGTCCTTTCCCCGCTGGCCCTAGTGTCAGTTACAAAGCAGCCCAGGAAGGGGATGCAACTCTGCTAGGTGCGTTGTTTGTCCTCCTCTGCCATCAGGATGGCATTGGATTTGCCAGTATGGCAAAATTTGGAGCTTGTTGGCCACTCTGCTCTGTGAGTTTTTCCTTGAAATATGTGGACCTACGGGGAGTAATTTATCATAAAAGCTTGGGGATTTCAACTCTATCATCGAAGCAATGAAGCAGGGGAAAGCTGAGCCTAAAAGCTGTGCTGATTACCCGGGGTAACCTGATACAAAAATCTATTGTTGCCGAGAGATTCTTAGCCCCCAGTATATCGTGCAATATTATAACCGCCTGATCTTCTCCTCTGCTGACAATGACCAGTTATTCCTCATTTTCTCTCTCTAAACGTAGCTGGGTTAGAATTTCATTTGCAGAAGGTATTTAGAGCAATTTAGAGACAAATGTCTCTGGTGTTTGCTCTGCACTTCCCCACCGCAGGCTTCGCTGAGCAGTTTTTAGTATCAGGAGCTCCATCTAATCTGTTTAATTTTAATAAATCCCTGACTGGGAGAAAAGGAGGGGTGGGGAGAAGGAGGCAGAGAGACACTATGGCCCGACTAATACTTCTTGTGAATTACTTGGCTAATAATTACCAAAGAGGAGAAACTGTTTGGTAGAACTGTTTGTTCCTGTTTGTTAATTCCCTCCCTCCCCTTTGCGCTAATTGCTCATATGGAAATTTAACAGTAGGAGAAAGGAAGGAACAGAGTCCAGCAATGCCTGCATCCAGGAGTCATTGGGAACTTGATCATATGGGATCTGCCCACTTGATCATATAATGTTACCTTTGCTCAATGCTCCAGAGCAAAGAGATGTACATGTGCATCATGCCAGTTGTGCCCTAAGGGGCAGGAAAAATTCTTTCCTAACCCTAGATGTGACTAGTTCAACCCTGGGCATATGTAGGAGAATTAACATGGTTGAGTATTCAGTTCCATTTACATCCTGAGACCTACCCATTGGCATTCTAAGTAACTGTCCAGTGTTTTTCCTGAATTCTAGTAAAGCGTATTCTACCAGGACTTCCTGGAGTAGAAATTTCAAGACTTATCCTCTGAGAAAAAATCCTGTCCATGTATTCATTAGTAATTACTGTGCAAGTCTGCAGCATGTTTCATCGAGGATCTCGTGACTTCGAGGATCATAGAGATTAAGGCCAGGAAGAACCACCAGATCATCTTGTTGGACTTCCTGTATATCACAGGCCACCGACACCACTCAGCTGACCTGTCCCAGAGCCTAGGCTTCAGCCCACAACAAAACATCTACAGTACAATTTTATAGCCCTGCAACCTGAGCCCTGTGAGCCCTAGTCAACTGACACGAGCCAGCCATTTATTGCAGAGTATACATACCCTGAGAGGGTTAAGCTGCCTGACCCAAGGGCACACAGCAAGGCAGTGACAGAGTTAAGAAGAGAACCCAGGAGTCCTGACTAGCAGTCCCCTGTTCAAACCCCTAGACAACACTCCTTCCTTATATCATATATTGTATCATATATCAGAGCATATCTATCATATCATATATAAACATTTCTATGAACCCCTATGTTAAAAATAACTTTGTACATATCTCTGTAGGGAATAATACAGAGGCATCATCTCCTGGGAGGATTTTGCAGTTGTTCTGGTTGTAGTTTCTTCCAGCAGATTTTGCTGCAGAGAATGGGGCAGGACCACTGGCTTTCTGAGAGCTGTAAGGAAAGAGATTGATACCCTGGCTGTGGGGGAGCTCTCAGCTACCCTAGTTGCAATCTGTTCCAGCAGGAGTGGATGTAGAGAATGTAGGGGTCAGAGCACTGGCAGCAGGGGTACTCCCAGGTACTGCAGTCTCAGCTTTGCTTAGGAAGTTTCACATCTGGAACTTGAATTATAATCTTGACTTGAAAAGGCAAATCCAATTTTGTTTTTTTTAAACATTATTTAATATTTAATATAGAAATTGTGGTCCCAGGGGTGCATGTCAGTTCAGTCTGAAATGAAGGTTACTTTAGAATTATCAGCTGGGTTGGGTTTGTTTTCTTGTGAAACAGCAGCTGGGTGGTAGTGGAGGGAGGCTGCCCCTATTTCTGTGAAGTTAAGAGGTTGGGGGTCGTATATTACAGGCCTGAGGTAATAAGCCTGATGAAGATGGAGAGCGTGAGGAAAGTGTCCTGTATTTAAGGTCCTTCAAAAGTTCAATGAGATTTCTGCATCGTCTTGAACACTTTAAAACTTTCTAAATTCAGAGACATTAATGAGAAACATGAAGTTATTAGAATCATTTGTCATTTTCTTTGAAGCTTACACTGGCATTTTGTGTAATTTATGACATTTCCTCCTTTTTATTGTGAACTTCTTCAGATGAAGGGGAAAAGCAGCTGTTTTCCTTCAGAGTATCTGAAAGGGAAAAAAAGATGATGTTTGTTTTTTGTCCAAGTAGCTGATCCTGCTGATGATACGCCACAGAGAATTGGTGCCTGGGGAGTAATTAGACAGGGGTTTAAACCCTGGTCGATATGTGTCTGTTGTTGAGCTGTTGCAGCTCAGATGTCCTGTAATGCTCAACTACCCATCTAGTAGCTCATGCGGGTTAAAATTGTGTGTTCTGAATCTGTAACATGTGACTGCAAAGGGAGGATGGTCCAGTGGTTAGGGTGCTAGCCTTTGGCTTGGGAGCCTCTGTCTAAATCCCTGCTCAGTCATAGACTTCCTGTGTGATCTTGGGCAAGATGCTTAGCCTCTGTTCCCCATTTGTAAAATGGAGATCATAGCACTGCCCGATCACGCGGGAGTAAGGAGAATAAATTCATTCAAGATTGTGAGGTGCTCAGGTACTACAGTGATGTGGGCCTTATAAGTACCTTAGATAGACTACGGTCGCTGTTGAATTACATTGGGGAAGAGTAAATCCAGAAATGTGTGGGGTCAGAAACTCTCTTTAGAACACTTATTACCTTGATTGGTGCTTTGTATGTTCATATACACCTGCTTCCCAACCGAGTCAAACTTCTGTTTGATGAGATGAGCAGGAGGTCGGTGGGAAGCTTTGCCCTTAACATGTTGGGTCTATTTATCTGTTTCATTACCTCGGCTTGTAGGAAGCAAGTAAATACAGAAGTTTTTCCACGGCTCTGTGGCCTGTGGGTTCCACACAGCTTTTTCAGTGCAGTTCAAGTAAAGAAGATGACAGAAGTGGGAGGTGGTTGTCAGACTGGAGGATAGAAGGCAGCTGGAGGTGAGGGCTCCTAAGATGCTGGTAAAAAGGCATTGCATAAATTATGGAGTTTTAAGTGCCCCACTCCACAAAAGGACCAAAGGTATTTACTCCTTAGGAAACAAAAGTACTCAATCCAGGAGTCTGCTGTAGAAAATCAGCTCCCTTCTCTTCCTCCTTTTAATCAACTGCATTCCTGGAAGTTGAACCCCCACCAGTAACTAAACAGCCTCTTTGCTGAAGACAAACCGCTGCAGAAAACCCGTGGTGGATCACGTTGAGGATGGGAGAGGAGGGGCCACAGCCTGTAGTTGGAGAGTTTTAAGGGGAGTAAATTCTTCTGCAGATTTCAGTTTAACTCTCTTTTATTACTTTCCTTTTTTATAATTTAAGTCCATTTCATGAGGCAGTTTGCATGTCCTTGAATGGAATCTTGTTACCATGAAAGCTTTTTTAGCATTGATTTCATACGTTTTAATTTAATAGCTCCAGCATTACTGAGAAGCCCTGAGAGTGAGGCCCTAGCTTTCCAGGTCGCTGACCTTTTAATTACAAACCTTGTTCTGATGGCCAGGTTATCGACTGGACAGCTCCCAGCTTCTGCCCCCAGGATGCCAGTGAAAATAACGGCCTTTCCTCTCCCACCTCCAGAAAAGGGAGGAAAAGAAAAGTAACCTCTTGTGTTTCTAAAATTAATTTTCTCCTTCAGCTTTACTTTGTAATTAATTCTTTAACATGTCTCAGTGAAGCTTGAACAGTTTTTACCAAGCTTTTCCTTGAGCACAAAACGCACTGCAAGTCAACGGAGTCCAGTGACAGCTCATGCAAAAAGATCCAGTTAGTAATGTGCTGCCAAGACCCACCCATCCCAGGAGGATTGTGGAGGTCCTCTCCTCCAGCTTTTGAAGACACACTTAGTTTGACTCAGGGATGTGCAGAGGGGGTCATATTTCCAGACTAGTCTAGTCATTCTCTCTTGACTTAGCAGGATATGGATTTAGGAAGAGAGGGGCAAGAAATGGAGCAAAGGCATTAAGAGACAGATTTTCAGCCAGCCTTCGTTTTTTGTGTGTCCACTTCTGTGCATGCAACTGATTGTGCTAGTGGTTGCTTATCCCTTATCGCACATGCAGATTGGATAACTGGCTGTCCAGCTGTCTAAGTGGTGTGTGCAAATGACTGTGCAGACCCCATGACTAGCATGGACAACAAAAAAGGGATGGAAAGCTAGAGGCCAGAGCTGAAAATGTGGCTGTTGGTAACTTTAGTTTGCTTTGCAATTACATGAGAATTCTCAGAATATTATGCATGCAATACAACTGGAGCCAACAACCTCAGACCAAAGTAAGAAAAAAGAGCTGAATGGAATAGCCGAAACCAGGGAGGATGCTTACTCCAGACAGTGATTCAGAAGTTTAGAACAGCTGCTCAGATATGATAAAAACCTTTGTAGACAGATAAAACAAGAGTGCTGAAGAGAGGTTGGATGGCACTTTCCCGTGGAAACAGAGTATTTGCAAAGTAAATAATTGTCTACATTTCTGTAGTGCATTTCATCTGAGGCTCTTGGAGCACATTACACCCATCAGCTGATTTAGACACTCAACACCCTCTTGAGAGGTATAAAAGGGTTATGATGAGAGATCACTTCACCTACCATTGAAATGGAGCCACCTTGAAGGTAGAATGCAGCAGCTGTTTAATGCTATTGCAAGAGTTTTAGGACAGGAAATAAAGAATACTGTATCCAAGTGATCTTGCAGGTGGAGGCTTGTAGGGATGGAGAATGTAATTACCTGAGTTAAAAATTTGCTAAGATACTTGAAAGGCACTATGGCATCTTCAGTAACCACAAAGAGTCGGGTTCTCTGTTTTTATGTCTCATATGAAAGGTATATCCCAGTATCCTTTTACATTATTCTGGGACACTGGCTCCTTATTAAGTTTGAGGAAAGAATACCCAACACCCCTTCCTGCAATATTGTTGTGGTTGTCAAGGCTAATTCCCCACTGTGGCACTTCGAGTGCAGAAGATGGGGGCCCGCAAGGATTCTAAAAATTAATACTGGCCACTCCAGGCTTGTATTAAACTCCCAAAATTACAGCTTCTCTCTGACCTTGGATGGGTAGATGCTGCCACCACCCAAGTGCAGAACCCCTTTGGGAACCCAGAAAGGCACACTTGGGATACCATCAAGTGTGTGGGGTACCATCCTGTGGGGTACCATCAAGCCCTTTCACCTGCCCTCTGGGGAAGAGCTGAGAAAGGAAAAAAAGAAAAGAAATCAGCTGTTCCCACCAGCTAATTAAACAACCTGTGCACAAATCTCTTAAGACACAAAAATCCAATTCTCTTCTTAAAAAAGGTAAATTTTATTAATTAAAAAGAAAGAAAGAAAATACATCTTGGAACTTAGGCATTTGCTAGATTTAAAAAAAAAAAACTACAAGGATGAAGCATCAAGAATAGCTTTCTTGAGGTCCAGCTTAAAGGTTACAAGCAAAACAAAAAGCACCTGGGGTTAGCACAGAGGAATCCACAAGCCATAAAGGAATAAAAGAGATAAACCTAATTGCGTCGTCTTAGACATTTCCTGATCTACTTACATATCTGGGGTTTCAAATGAGTAGTTTCTAGGTATGATACTGATGGGTTTTCATTCCTGGCCCAAGCCCTTACAGCAGAGCTCTGTCCTGTCCGCCTCTCCCCGGAGAACAACCCAGACAGACAAAAGGGGAGTCATTTTTCAATTGTAAAAAGTTCTAGCCTTTCCATTGGCTCTTCTGGCCAGGTGTCCACTCACTTCCTTTTACCTATGCATAGCAGTGAAACTTTTTAGCCCTTTTCAGGTAGAACAATTAGAGAACAGCTACTAAGAGGGATTTTAGAGCTACTGGCTGGCTGAGTGTCCATAAAAGGGAGCTCTCCCCCCCCTTCATTTATCACAGTGGTCTTTGATGTCCTCGCTACCATGTATTGAGCCAACATGACCCTGTTTATCTTTCAAGATCTGATGGGCTCCCTAGGACTCAATCGAGAGCCACAGAATGAAGAGTGAGAGACTGAACGTGTTTTTCAGCATTAGCAAACTTGCAACAGTTTCCATTTGAATCCAAGTTATCTGCAGTCACATCTGCTCTTGGCACTCTGGTAATGTTTGCCCAATGCTGATAATGTTCAGCATATACACAGAAGATTCCTGCTGCAGGTTGCTCATGACCCAATAGTACAAATGCATTCATGAGTTGGAGATTAGGACCATAGCTCTATGTTGTTAGTTTAATTTTTTTTTCCTGAAAATGATTGAGAATCTCCATCCATCTGCTAAGAAGAGATGTCTCCCTATCCTGCCAGTCTCGCATGTGCATATCCATCATCTGGTGTTCTGTGCCAGCCTATTCATCATGCTGACTCTTCCCCCATCAATTTTCCCACTGCTTGTGTTATCTGAACTTGTCATGAACTCTACAGATTTTCTCAGCTTTGTGCCAAGAGGAAATGTGCAACAGCAATGCCAGCAAAGCTTCACCAACCGATCAACTGTTAGGATATCCCGGGGAGTCGATTAGATAGGGCTATTCCTTGGGGCTGCTGAGCTTTTGGAAAAAGGTGGAGCTTTTAGGATGAGGGATATTTGGAAGATTTGGAAGAAAGATAGGGGGCAAGCCACTGGACCCCCATACTAATGGGGAGAATGATTCACATCCTGCCTCTGATTATGGCCAGTGCCTGGGATTCAAGAGATGACAAAAAACATGCAACTTCTGGGATAGCTGCTTGTTGATGCTGGAGACAAAAGAAGGGGAGATCCTTCCCAATCACTGCAAGAGATCATCTTATGTTCTGACGCATGGGCTTTGCTTAGCAGAAATGTTATCAATTGTTGAAAAATCACCCAGTGTTTATTTTCGATGGGAAATATCAGGGATGGAATCAAGAATGGGACTGGGAAGCATAGTGAATGCCTCTAAACATTTAGTGCAGGTCAGGAGACTTTAGAAATGATCTCTTTGTGTTTGAAACCCCACTGTGGTCAAGGGACGCATAATAATTTTTTTAAAAGTTGCTTTGTATAACACTGTAAAAGGTTGAAATTAGAGCTGGTTGAAAAATGAAATTTCTGTCCTATTGGAAATTCTGAGGTATTGAATTGGAATGAAAAATTGAAAATTCAGAATTTTTTGCAAATTGAAGTATTCCAAAATATTTTCTTGCTATTATAATGTATAATATAAGGGACTGATGTAATAAAACATAATATAAAAGTCAAAATGATGAAATTGAAACAGAATATTTTGATGTTCTCGAAACAGAATGTTTGGATAACTTCTCATTGAAACCGTCAATGAAATTGAGGTCTTCTTGTGAAATGTTTCTGTTTAGTTGAATCAGCATTTTCTAATGGAAAAATGTTTTTTGAAAAATTTTTGACCAGCTCTACTTGGAACTGAAATGCTTCTTTACGAAAGTTCTTCCTGCAACCAAATAAGTATCTAATTGTTTATTTTTGTAGGCTTGCTCCCAGAAGCAGAGCAGCACACCCTGTTTCATGCTTGCAGGGTTGCTCATGATGTGCTAGGCTGCTGGCTTTGAACTGCAGCATTTGCTGATGGGGGGAACCCCCACTTGGACCTGCAAAAAGACAGAAGAAGAAAAAAGGAAGGGCAAACTTAGGGCCAACCAACCTTGACAGCATGACCCTTTAAGTAACATTTCCAGTGGGGTTTGATAAGTGCTTTGCAGTTTCATGTCGAAAAGATGAAAATTGCTGTGACTTTTTCATCTGGTTTCTGTGCAAGGCTCTGGAAAGTGCATTGCATGAAGCACCCGTTTGATGTTTTAATGATGTTGCAGAAGAATCCATTGAGGGAGAGAGACTCACAAATTTGACATCCTTAAAATGCTCGTTTATTTGTTCCATAACAGAGGGTACAAGTCACATTAGTGGTAATAGCCTCTCTCTTACTTCAGGCTCACCCTGTGACACACTTGAGCCATTTAGATGTGCATTCCACAGAAAAAGAGAGCTGATTTCATTTATAGTACAGTGAGTGAAGAATCAGGCACAATTCCCATTTCTCCCAGTTCACTTGTCGTCCAGGAAATTCAGCAGTATTTCAGTGGAGCAGGGTCCATCAGCACCTGTGTTGTGTGTTCATAGTTTGCAAAGTATTGGTAAATTGGAATACATTTATACAGTGCCCAGAACACACTCAGACAGTGCCTAGAAAGTTGTGTTTGCTCCAGATGTAGTCTTTATTTTAACAAATAAATGGAATGTTACTGTTTTAATAGTGACTTTCATTTTGGCTCTCTGACAATAACTATGTAATGTAGAAGTGGTTAAAAGTGACTCTGCAAAATTAGCTCCTTTTGCTTCCTGTGTGTGTTTTGAGTCATACTGGCCTTGTTTACTGTCAAAACCTTGTTTCCATTCCTGTTAGCACTGCAGAGCTAATACCATGATGGCAGCATGAGCTGGATTCCATTCTGGATCAAATTGTCAGCTAAATTCTGAGTTTTGAGTCTTTAGTATTGATGATGCTGGGCAAGGAGAACAAAGCTAGATCTTCAGACCCTAGGTTGAGATTGCAGCAGTGACAGGAAAGTCATCTTTTGATGTATGTATTTAGCAAATTTAACTGTGGATATCCTTGAGTGAGACAATAAATATAGGGCAGCTAGAGGTAGGCTGGTGTGATGGTTAAAGCTCAGGACCAGGTGTCAGGAGATCTAGGTTCTGTTCCTGTCTCTGCCATGAACTTCTTGCATGATCTGAGGCAAGTAACATAATCTCTCTGGGCCTCAGCATCCTCATCTATAAAATGGGGATAATGATGATTACTTCCACCTCACAGGCATGCTGAGCTTTAACCCATTCACATTTATAAAGGGATTTGGGATCCTCATAGCAAAGTTGCTAAACAAGTGTGTATCCTGCCATGCGTCATTTTTGAACCGCACTTTCAGAGAGAGAATTTACCTCAATCGGACGTATAAGGCAGGGGAAGTTTGTCAGAATGCCAAGGCTCAAGCAGATTGCATGCAATCCTAATCTAACCCTGGAGCTCTGACCTTTGAAGCAAGCTTCACCTTTAGACAGCCAAAGAGATCTATGTACGCTTGTATAAAAATATGTTTTTGGATTGAAGGAGGAGTTCAGTCTCCATGGCCATCCAGCACAGGGAAATTCAGTCTGTAACCCATTCATGAATGAACTTTCTCTTCCAGTTCTGGAGGGACAGCCCTCTCCCTTGGGGTGGAGTGGGGAATGTAATCTAGGACATGCCATGTTACTCTTCCAATGAAACCCATCCCACTCATGTTGGTGCTGCCCTGCCCGGGGTGGGATGCGGGAGATGAATTGTCTCCATGTTAATTTAATCTGTGGGCTCTCCTGGACCACAGTTTTGTTGTGTAATAGACCACATCTTTTGTAGTGACAAGGGGACTGAGTGCTCATGTTGCTATAATCCCATTATTCTTTTCTGCTTCCCACCACTCCCTCACTAATTTTAACCTGGGGAGGACCCTCCTTGGATAGGAGGAGAGTTAAGTCTTGAGTTTGTTCTTTCTGACTCTTTCTGATGGATCCTAGCCCAGAACAGACCCCCAGCCCTAGGATATGAGAGGAGAATTTGTTCTCTATTAAATCTGAGGCTCTCTTAAGTAAAAACTGTTGACTTTGTCATATTGTGCAAATGTGCATTGCTTTTATCAAGACAATAAAGGGTAAATGGGGTGATCTCTGCTCCTGTGGAGCGGTCGGATGGTTACATTACACAATCTTCTAGAACATCTTGCAGCAAATACATGGGTTATATTAAAAGTTGCAATCATATCATTTTTTAAAGTAAATTGCTGACCTTATGCAGTGGAATCAGCTTTATTGAATTTCGCCAAAAATGCGTTTATAATTCCCCCCTGCCCCTGCATACACACGATATTCATGTCCTTGCTGTCCATGTGGAAATGTCCCTTTTTATGGTGATAAATAAAATTAAATTTGTCTGTGCCTCTGCTGCCCTGCCTCACCTTTAAGATTCCATTGGGGGGGTGGGTAGGGGTGCCAGTAGGTGGCCTCACTCCAGAGGGAGGCTGGGTTGTGTCCCTGCACAAAGAGATAGGACATTGGACTGTGGCCGGAGGCCACTGAACAAATCGCATATCTAAATCTTGCCTGTTGGCAGAATTCTGTACTGCCATGGAAGCATTTCCAATTTAGGGGGTGAATATATAGCTCTGGTATTTTCTAGGAATGCTGAGGCATGAGAACATGTAAAATATTAATTTTGACTATAAATGCCTATATTTTGCTCTTAGGTGCTTTCTAATTACCATACACTACAAAGAATAAATCATTATTGATGTAGTCTCATAATATCACAATTTTACTCCTCCCCAGTAATAAACTATAATAATCCCTCAGCCCCCTCCCTAAATTCCTGCAAGAAGAGATACTTTGCAGTATGGCCAGGAAGTTAACAAATTTATATCCTGCACTTCTAGAGCGATTTACATGTTGAAAGCACTGTACAAACATTAGCTAATCCTCAGAACACACTGTGTGTAAGCGAAGCATTATCATCTCCTTTTCTACACTCCGTTCTGATTGTACTTCCTTATCTGATTAGCCCTTTTCATTTTAAAAGCATTTTACAAATGTTAATCCTCAGGAAACTGCTGGGAGGTAGGTGGAAAGTATTATTATCCCCATTTTACAGATGAAGAAACTGAGGTACAGAGGTTAAGGAGTCAGTGTACCAGATCTGGAATTAGAATAGAGGAGTTCCTTGCTCCCAGTCCTGAGCTTAAACCACCATATTGTGCTAAGGTGCCAATATAAATCAATGTGTTGCTATTGAGACAGCATAATTTCTCAGACTATTTTTATGTATTTCCTTCTACAGGCCCCAGCTTCGTTTGTAACTAGTTGTATTCCCCACAGTCCAAACAGAATCATGTAAGTAGATGAAAGGGCAGGCTGTCTCTATAATGCTTGGCATATGCCCCTTTCTGCTACATTTCCCCCAGTCCCTCTCTTTGGGCATTTAAAAGACCAGTTTCTCATATCTTAAGTGAAGAATATCCCTGCTCCCACTCCTAGAGTAACCAGGAGCATGCAGCTGTTAAACCCAGAAATATAAAATACATGTTTAAAAGATGACTCTGAGTGTGTTTAAAAAGAGCGAGAGAGGAGTTCAGGGGAACCAAAAAATAGCAGCTTCCATTACGGTAATTAAATGGCAGCATTTAACCTATCAGGCTGTTGCGTGTATGTGAGAGGCGAGCAGGGAGCTGCATTTGAAATGATCACTGTATCCCTTGGGGAACAGAGTAGTTAAATAATTTGTTTGTGAGGTGTGAGTTCAGTGTCGGTAAAGCGAGCATGTGTGTGTTAGGAGCTGCGGGGAGAAGGGGGCGGCGGCGGCTATGTGTTTACAGAGAATACCCTGGGGGTTGGTATTTACTAGCACCTGTGTGCTGTCAATAAGAACGCAAGCTGCTGTTGCCTGTTGGTTAAGTTATCAGAGGAGCTGGGGCCTCACCTAGTTCCAGGTATTGCATCATAAAGGCAGAACTTGCTTCATGCCAGGCTGCCTGGGACAGGCAAGAGGAACAATTAAAGAAAACCAGGGAGAAAATGGGGGAAGAAGTGAATGGAGTCATTCTGATGAACTTCAGACACTGCAGTGACTGTAAAGCAGAGGTGGGCAACCTGCAGCCCGTGGGCTGTGCACGCCCCGTCGGGGTAATCCACTTGTGCGCCGCGAGACAGTTTGTTTACGTTGACCATCCACAGGCACGGCCGCATCTAAGAAGTGGGGTTTTTACCCACGAAAGTTTATGCTCAAATAAATCTGTTAGTCTTTAAGGTGCCATCGGACTCCTTGTTGTTTTTGTGGGTACAGACTAACACGGCTACCCCCTGATACTTTCCTGTTTAGTGCCATCTAGGGTCTGTCTGCCTCTTCTCATCCCCCTACTATATTTGTTTCATTTGTCTAGAGGGTATTTCCAGACACCAGAACTTCAAGACCTGTCCTGGCACAATGTGAAAGGATACTGGAAAATCTCCAGACCCTCCAGCTGCCCCACCATCTAGTCTAACGGATGCTCACTAACATACACACAAATGTTTCTGAATATTCATGCCAGTTATTAAATGAATTTACTTCGACCATGTTGTTGCCTCTCTTTTGTTTGCATTCTGTGAAGATTCCAGCCAATGAGTTCGCTGGCAGAAAACAACCACTGTTCATGGAAAGCAAATCTTGAAATCACAATTGAGTGTTCACCCCAGAAACCTGATTTTAATAGAACCCAAAGGCTTTTTATTATACAAGAAAGAAAACTCCGGAGGTATATTTGGCGTGGTAATCGTAACCCTAGAGAACCATGTTTTGTGTATGCCCAGAGAGAGCAATGATGAAACTCCTTTTATACCTTACCAGTTGAGTACCCTGTGTGCGTTTGTGTAGTCACCATAATATTTTCCACTGCTTCGTTATTTTTACTATTGTTAGCATGAGTCATCTTTTGGGCAATTTATCCAGACTTCTTTAGTTTTATTCAGAACTCTGAAGAGCTGCTGAAGACTCATGGAAAAAAACGCTCTTTTGTCTAAATGGAACATTTTCCATTAGATTTGCATGTCCCCTTTATTTTCTTTCTTCCTTTCTCCTTTGTTACTAAGTATACATAACCCAAATACAAAATTTTTGTTTCTTAAAAGTTCATCTGCTGCTGTGTCTTACCCCCCACCTGAGATCAGTGTCCTGTGTGATGACATAGATAGTTGTTTTCTAAATGCATATGAGGTAACCAACAGAATTGTGAAGGGCAGGTAGATATAATTTAAAAATATATTTTAAAATTACAATGCAGGAACCTCTTAAATAGAATGTATTTCAACCCTTTTATTGGCACCATCAGCCTTTAATTTTACAGGTGGCTAGCTTTGTACTAGCATTCAACAAACATTGTTTTAATGGCATTTAAAAGATGTATCTAAAACAAAAAAGAATAAAGAAACCAGGCATGATTTGTAATGAATACTAGCTACCACGCTTCCTCATATGAATATATTGGCATGTCTCTCACTTTCAGGGAGATGCAAATCAGAGGTGCCATAATAATACCAACCACTTAGATGGATTTTTCCTTATCAAGTTAATCCCCTCAATACCCTGATGAAGTATATAGGTGAGCAACATTATCCCCATATTACAGATGGGCAAATTGAGGCAGAAAGGTGAGGTGACTTGCATGATGCATAGAGGGAATCTGTGACAGAGAAGGATTTAAAACTCTCTAGTTCCTGGCTTCCATCCTGTGTTCATTTCATTAGAGCATTCTCCCGTGGCTTTGGGAATGGGCAGTAGCAGGTAATTCTGCTCACCCCATTATAGCAACACTTCCTGATGTGTAAGGAAGGCATAATATACATGGCAATATTGTATGTGACTTAATGTGCCTTTGGTACGTCTCTGCCTATCGCACACTTAAAAGGGTCAACAGCTACACATTTTAGATGTTTTTTCTTGGCATTAGCCTAGGCTGATTTGTTTAGTTGGTTCATTTGTGAAGTTTAAAATGTTGATAGTAACAGAGGCAGCAAGAAACATCAAGGCAAATACATTCCAATCAACCTTAGGCTGTAGAGAGTACTCCCTGGTAGCCATTGTTTAATGTAAAATATGCCAGATTCCCTTGCTAGTGGAGCCATCAGAAATTCTAGAGTAAAATAAAGAATCAGGAGTAGCAACTGAAGAAAATATTTCTCATTCTTTCATATAGAAATTCTGCTATACCCCAGACTTCCTAACAAATCCTGTTAAATGATTCTTTAATATGCCCTGAGTTTGCCAGCAAGGCATCACCAGTACTTCTGTAAGATTTGTTACTCCGAAACCTCAGACTTCAAAAACTCTGGGTTTGGAGTTTCATACTAGTCTTCCAGTCCCGCAGGTCGATGTGAATTTTCTGATCCAAATTCATTCCAAGTCTTTCAAGAGATGCAGAGCCATGTGGCATAAGTGGATAAACCTATAGAAGAAACTGGAATTTTTATAAAAGTTTATTTATGAAAATTTGGGGACGATTGGAAAATGAGGGCGAACTCCAGAACCACTTTCCAGCAAGGGAATCCTGACCAAAAGAGTTAACCAAACCTGTCAGTCTATAAAATGATGCCTCTTCTCTCTACCATTCAAAATGTTTCCTCTTCAAGTTAATTTGATCTTACATGGGAACTTTGAAGAAAGGTCCATATGTGGCCAACAATTCTCGTACCTTGGACTATTGGAGGCCTGTGCTTTCAGTTTTCAGTTCTGGGAGCAAGTCACCTTGTAAAGACAGAGTCTTCAGAGGTGACCATTGAGCACCTCAACAAAGGAGCCACTTAAGCTTTTGCTACAGCTCCCCTGCAATAACAAAGTTACTGTTTGAGTTCCCGCTGCCTCCCTCATCTTCTGTGCTAGAATTCTGTAGTGATGTTCCTCATAGAATATCAGGGTTGGAAGGGACCTCAGGAGGTCATCTGGTCCAACCCCCTGCTCAAAGCAGGGCCAATCCCCAATTTTTGCCCCAGATCCCTAAATGGCTCCCTCAAGGATTGAACTCACAACCCTGGGTTTAGCAGGCCAATGCTCAAACTACTGAGCTATCCCTCCCACCGTATCAGTCAGCCTGGGTCCTGAAGGGATCAGCATGGCAGGTTGTGCCTTGAAGATGCAACTGTTTGATGTGGGTCAGGTCATATGAGCTGAAAATATAGTTTAATATTTTAATTCTAAAGATAAGACTTAAAAAAAATCCTTCTGAAATTTTTTTTTTTGGTGTCACCTGATTTTGAAAGAGAACCTCAAACTTTTCCCTCCGTACCCCCAAAATACTGACATTTTCTCCTCTCCCACCCAGAAAAAAAGTTCTCTCTGACTGTACATCAGCCAAACGTCAGTATTGTTCTCATCATTCTCTGCTACTAAATAACTTTTAAGGAGTTAAGGATGGACATTTGTTTCACACTTAGGAACTGTATGAAAGTTTTTCAACCTTTCTGTTTCTTGTTAAGATTGGCAGCCATGCTGCTTTCTATAGCTAACTTTTTTAAACTAAGATTTGGTGAGGGTTTTCTTCCCCACCTCTCCACCCCCAATAGCTGATTAATTTGTGTGCTGTGTAGACCAAAAACTATTCACGTGTCAGAGAAGCAAGCCCATAGCCTTTTCCTCCTGGATCCTTCGGAACATGAGTTGTTAGCATGGTCCCCACTTTAGCAAAGAATAGGTTTCATGGACTACTTTCCAATTTCATTTCCAGTCACACAGCATCCCTGTGACAATTATAGCAATTGCTTACCAGAAAAATTAGGATTAGAAAAATATTGTTGTAATTTAATTGTGTTTAATGCAATTACCTTTTTGTCCTTAAAAAAACCCAACCAAACAACTGATCACACTGTGTCTTTATCTGTTCTTAATGTCATCTTCCCCTTCCATGCATTGTTGTTATATATTCTTTGTATTGTGATAGCACCAAGGAGTTCCACTGATGGATCGAGGCCCTATTGTGCCCAGTGCTGTCCAGACACAGAACAAGAGTCCCTGCACCAAAGAATTTACAATCTTAAGTAAAAGACCAGAAAAAGCAGGTGGATACAACAAATCAACTGAGTCCTCTCTCTCCACGCACATGCCTCTTTGCTGTCTGGTTCCCTTCTCCTCTGCCTGTGTGCTATAGCTCTTGGCTTCCGACTCCCTGAACATGCTACCCAGTCTCTAGGTACCCTTCCCTCTTGTTCCAGCTCACTTTGTGTGCTGCCCAGATACCTACTCCCCTTGATAATCTGTCCACTGACTCCCCTTCACATGCTTCCTGGTTCCCTGCTCTTCTCCCGCCAGCTTCTCCTGGTGGTGGCCTTAGTAGTCCTACTGTTGTCTAAGATCCCCAATGGCACCTCCTGTTACTTCCTCCTCTTTTCCTCTTCCTATTATTTTAGTCATGGGCCGTAATGGAGGCAGCTAGGTTGGCCTCCGCTCCTTGTTCCAGCAACTTTTACAGGTACCAGACCCTTTTGATGCCTGTAGTATCAGCTTGGAAAAAAGGAGCACCATGGTTCAGTGGACAGGGCACCAGACTAGGACTCATGGGAAGAGGGTTCTGTGCCCAGCTCTGCCATTGACCTGCTTTGTGACCTTGGCCAAGTCACCTCCCCTGTCTTTCTTCCCTCACCCTTGCTCTATCTTGTCTATTTAGACTGTGAGCTCTTAGGCAGACAGTTCCCCCCACTATGTGTATGGACAACACATAGCACGACAGGGCCCTGATCTCTGTTGGGGGCTCTAGGCACTACTGTAATACAAATAAAGTAATGAGGAGGAGGAGCCAGCACCATGTGACCTGCCAGCTGTCCATGTGCAAGGACTCTGACCACAGTATGCGATCTGATGTTTTGGAACAGGAATTAGCTGCTAGGTGCATCAGGAGTCCATTTCTCTGAATACAGAGCCCCATTTCCAAGGAGGCCTAGTTGTAGTGGTAGTAAGTGTTTATATTATGAGAGCATTAGGCTTATTAGGTTAGCATCTAACCTCCTCTATTATCTGGGGTTTTTAGGGGGTGGATTTACATGCTGGCCCTCAAGCAAATGTTCCTGAGAAGATTTAGTCTCGATCATCTTCCATTCTTGGTAAATTACTCTACCTTGGAATTGGGTTCCTGCCGTGGACTCCCCTAACCTCAGTGTGGAGCTGCATTGAAAATCACTTCTGTTTTCTTGAGGCTCTTGGCCCTGCACGTGGCAGTCTCAGGCCATCTTCTCTCTGAGTCAGGTACACAATAGAGGGTGCTGCCTCACAGCCCTTTGTTGTGACTTTAGCTTTCACCTTAGCCAGATATGCTTTCCCTTCCATGCTGGATGAAGCCTATCTGTAGTGGGCAGAAACTGTCTTCTCCCCTTGCTTGCCCCATCATTCTGTTATCAAATTTCTGATGATAGAAATGAAAGGCTGTAGGCAAGAGATCTAAAAATAAATATGGGAGAGGAGGTTTGGAAATTCTCCCTCCCTCTCTATATAAGAAAAGGAGTACTTGTGGCACCTTAGAGACTAACCAATTTATTTGAGCATAAGCTTTTGTGAGCTACGAAAGCTTACGCTCAAATAAATTGGTTAGTCTCTAAGGTGCCACAAGTACTCCTTTTCTTTTTGCGAATACAGACTAAGACGGCTGTTACTCTGAAACCTCTCTATATAGGTTACATAGAGGGGTAGCTCACTTCTGTCTTGTTTGCTGGTTTTACCACTACCTAGAAAGACTTGATACGTCTAATAGACAAGTGCCTCCTTGTAAGGAGCTAAGAAAGAGAGAGGTCCCCATCTGGTTTTGCATATAGCAGTGACATAGGAATTTGACCATATTCAGGGACAAAACTTTGAGCGCTCTGTAACTAAGACCATGAGCACTTCTGATCCTGTCTGATCTTGTGCAAAATCTGTGACAATCAAACTGAGCAAGCAGTCTGTTGATTCAAAGGTGATGAGTTCAAATCCTGTTGAGGCCGTGATACTGCATCTGGCAGCCTCACAGAATTTTGAAATAGATAAGACCTCCTATATTACATCACATAATCAAACCACTTCCTCCTCCTCCTCCATGATTGTTCCCTATACTCTATTTCTAGTGATTTATCTAATCTAATTTGGGTCCCTGAAATGTATAATTTAGTACTGGAAGCCTTTGCTTTGGCTATCCCTCCCTTTTTTCCTGGGTGGGACAGAGATAACATACTTCATACAAATGGAGAGCTCTCTTTGCATTAGAAGAGGAAGACCTGACCTCTCTTATGACAGGCAAAACTGTGTCTCCTCTCCTTTAAACCACCAGTGAAATACATTTTGCACTAGCTTATAATGCTGTGATTTATGCTGTGATATGCTTTGCAATAACCCAGTGTCCTTTTGCCTTTGTGTTGATTTTTTTCTCTCCTATATTTAATATATTGTGTGGGCATCTTAGTGCATGGGTATTTACCCAAAATGCCCATGGGAGATGATGCTCCAAGCTTTTCCTGCTTCTTAAGGGGAGAGATCTACCATTTTCTTGTGTGTGCCTATTTTTTATTTTGTAAATTTATTTTTCTGTTTTTGTTCTTTTGCTGCCACCTTTTGAAATAGCATTAACAAGGACCATATTTTAAAGCAGAAGATAACTGGAGGAAAACATACACAATATGTGTGTGTGTGTCTCTCTCTCTCACACACAAACACCCCCCCCCCCACTGAGTGACCAGTAGCAACTTTTTCATAGTATATTTTGAACTTCTCACATTTAGAAACAAAGACGAAAAGTTGCAGCAGGTGTTCCTGGTTTTTCCTTTAAAGATGCACTAAACCAGCAGCCAGACCCTTCTTGTTCAGGGTGAAAATACTTTGATCCAGTTTTATGAAAACAATACTCATTTCATGAGAATATATAATCAGTAGAAAATAGGGAGGATTTAGTTTGTTTGTTTAGTATTTAACCAAGTGAATAAGGCAGATTAAGGGGGGGGAGGGGATCAGACCCATAAACAAGGTGATATATAATATTTTTTTTCGTTCTCCTTTTAAATAAATACCGATCAGCTTTATGTTCGGAGACAATAGGAGCCGTTGGCTTAAATTTGCAGTTTACTGTATTTATGGCTGTAATATCAAGGTGCTGCCGTCGTAATTTCATGCCCCAATGAGAAGAGCAAGGTCGAAGCAAATGCTTCCATCGGCATCTGCTAACACACTAACTCATAAACAAGGCCCGGCTGGATCAGGTGGCATGGAATAATACAGGCTAATGAAATACAGCACAGCTTTCCATTACTGTTAGTTTTTACAGTGTCGTCATTACGTGTAATTTATGTTTAAAAAATTCAATTTTATACAAGGCTCTGGGAAATAGGGGTCTGCAGGTCACCCAACGACTTTTAACGGCTCTGAGAGTCCTTATTGCACTCCACTGTTCCAACAAAATGTTAATAATAAATAAAAATTTTCCTCCTGTTTTACTTTTTCTTCTTTCCCTGGCTGAGTCTCTCCGTCTGCCTTTTTAATTTTGAGCACTTTACAGAGAGTTTGAGGGTTTTAGGCGTTTGAGGGTGTCTCCCCCACCACTCTGATATTTGGGGAGGCAGCAACTGCCTGCTCATTCTCCCTCTCTCCATATATCAGTCACTCAGGGTCCTGTAAATGGAGTAAACATGGCTTAGGAGAGGGAGATACTTAACAACCTCTCTCCCAAACCCTCACCCTCTGACATTGCCCTCCTCTCCTCCATTACACTTTATTTTATTATAGACTCCAAAAGCCCAGGAAGAGAAACTGCTGCCAGGGGGTTTTTTAATGTCCAGGGAAAATAGTATGCCATTTTTAACCCTTTCCTTCCTGGGTGCTTAGCTGAATATTTAGTCTTGTGCTGTCAATCAGGTTTTCTCTTAATTTAGGGCAAGATAACTGAGAGGAAGGCACTGTTGTCAAGTCCGAATGCTGCTTAGAGGGACCTCTGGCACATTAAACAGTTGTATAGAAATAAATAAATAAATAGTTCTCAGTTGTGTAATTAACAGTGCCGTAGATTATTAAAGTGGAAATAATTCAAAGCACTCTAAATTAGTTTGAAAATTGCTTTACTTTTTTCCTTTCTCTGTTTGACAATTAAACTAGACTGGTCATTTTCATGTTGACATTCAGGTTCACATGTGCTTGTACAATACTGGAGTTACAAGTGCATCTGGAAAGTGTTCGGATCCAAATAAATGACTTCATTTAAATGAAGAAAAAAAATCACAGAGATGTTTCTATTGACTTTGGGTTTTGGAAAAACCTTAAGCTGAAATTGACCTGATGTTGGCCCTTTGTCAAGGACATATGGAAGGAGAAGGATCAAGGGATTGTACCTTTGACCCCAGTGATATGTATGAAACTCTATGAACTTTTTCAAAGGACTGCCTGTTGGAGGAAAAACAGTACTGGCATCTGGATTAAAAGGACCCAGGTAGCAGTGCGTGGAACTGACTCTGAACAGGTGGAATCATTAATGTGGATCAGATTCCAGGATGCTTCTATGGTGATTCTTTTAAACTGTGACCATGTTCTTATGAGAACAGGTGACTCAGTGGCTTTCAGGAACAGGACTGTAATGTCATTTCAGGATACCTGCTGATAGGTCTTCCTTTCAGTTATGTGATTTGATATAGGCATCATGCAGGCAGGTGATTCATGGCAATTAAACAAAATCAGCCAGTTTTATTTTGTTTACTTTTCAACAGAAACAGGGAGGGGAGGGGAAAAAACCCGCTTGTTTGTCTCTGTAGAAGTGTAGGTGTGGCAACAGCCCCTGGGGCCAGTCTATCAGACAAAGTGATAGTAAAGCCAGCTTTTGAAACCGACAAAAGAATTTTACTGAACATTTTTTTCTGCTGGGGCAGGGATAAAGTTTCTTATCCTTTCCTAGCGTGACGTTTTCTCCTCAAAACCAATTCTACCTTCAGAGAACTAGTGAAAATCCTGTTGCTTGAGTCACTGAACTGGGTGAAGCTCTGGCGAGTATTATTGTAGGGAACAATACCTACACAGGATGGGAAATGAACAAAGTGCCCTAACAGGAGCGTATGTTGGAGATAAAAGGGTTTTAATAGCTCATTTAGTCCATCTCCCAGCTAATGCAGGGTTTTTCCCTACCCTATGTTATCTTCGTGTTTTATCCAGGAAGTGCTGGCCTTGTAGTTAAGGCACGGGGCTGGGACGTAGCAGATTGGGGGTCAGTTCCCGGCTCTCCCACAGACTAACTGTGGGCTTGTCTTCATGTACGGGGCTACAGCGGCACAACTGCTGTAGTGCTTTAGTGAAGACGCTACTGTGCTGATGGGAGAGCTTTTCCCGTCAGCGTAGTTAATCCACCTCCCCAAGAGGCAGTAGCTATGTTGGTGGGAGAAGTTTTCTGGTCGACATAGCACTGACTACACTAGGGGGAGGGGGTGGATTAGGTTGCTATAACTGCTTTGTTCAGGGGTATGGATTTTTCACACCCCAGTGTGACAAAGTTATACCGATATAGGTCTGTAGAATAGACCTAGCTTGTGTGATCTTGGATAAGTCACTTTAATCTCTCTGTGCATCACTTTCCCAACTGTAAAATGGGGGGACAGCAGTAATTCCCTCCCTCACAGAGGTGTTGCAAGAATAAAAGTTTTATTTTGTGTGAAGTCCTCAGGTACTACGATAATGGATTTTATAAAAGAGTCTAGGTAGAGAGTTTTCAGAGTAGCAGCTGTGTTAGTCTGTATCCGCAAAAAGAAAAGGAGGACTTGTGGCACCTTAGAGACTAACAAATTTATTTGAGCATAAGCTTTCGTGAGCTACAGCTGAAGTGAGCTGTAGCTCACGAAAGCTTATGCTCAAATAAATTTGTTAGTCTCTAAGGTGCCACAAGTCCTCCTTTTCTTTTTGTAGATAGATTGTATAATTTTAAAAGTCCCAAGCAATGGAGCTTCCAACATGATATCCCAGGCGCAGAGGGGACTTTTACCTCCCTGCTTCATTCTCTAATTTGTTTTGATTCTGTGTTTAACTACAATTTACAGAGGCTGGGTGGTTTTCCTGAAAATTGGAAATGGCAACAATAGTGAAGTTCCTGAGAGAAAGGCAACAAGAACATCTGAATGCAAAGCACTGTTGAGTGTCAGATAATGAAAATCAACACCCTCAGACCTAAAAAGAAAATTTTATGACTTTATGAAAATTATGACTAATTCTTACAAAAGCTGTGGCTCTAAGGAGGTATGAGATAGATGGACCAGAGATGGGAGGTGGGGGAGGTTTGCATTCTGTAGGGCTGTGAAGACAGTTTCCTTACATCCTTCTCAGTTCAGTCCTTTCTCAGTACCCTCTGTGGTTAGATTATTCCTTGCAGATAGCAATCAACTGGAAGGAAGTGTGTGTCTAATTTGCATGAGATTATTTAAAACAAAAAAAAAAGGCCTGCATTAGTCAGGGTGATGGTAAACAACGCAAAGAGATGCCTTTTATAATATAGCCGTGGCTCAGCTTTCAAAGCCAAATATAATTCACTTACAATTGGCAGTTTCCTTTATTGTTCCTTTTAACCTTTTGGATTCTGCATGGTCTTGATCTTGCTGCAACTCCAGAAGATCTAAAATGTTTGCCTTTCAAACTGGGGGGAGGCGAGGGTTGGGTGGGGGGAATCTTCTATTATACTGATATGATTCTATTGACACAGTTGTCCCCAAAGGCAATCTTATTAAGCACAAGGCTTTAGGTTTTGTGGCACTGTTGTGCGCCCAAGAGAGACTGTGTTATATTTGGGTTGCTAAATTCATTACTAGATAAGAGAAATGAACAAGACTGTGAATGCTTTTTAGATGCTGCTATGATGGACTATAAATTCTTAGTGGAAGTTGTGGTGGGAGGCGAATGGTGGAAGCTGATGAGGTTTGTTGTCCATGAACCAGCACCAACCCAAGAACAGCCAAGTAGTGGAAATATTCTTCTGCCATGATACATGGGTGAATCTAGTGACCTGGTGTCACTTACACCAGCACTTTCTCTTCTCTAAGTAGCTGATGGGCTCTACTGAAGTATTGTCTCTGGGTAGTACCAAGACCCTTGGCTTCATTTTGGCTTAGGCAAGCCAGAAGGGACATAGGTGGAGTGAGGTCAAGTTACTTGAATTTGTTTAATAAAGAGCAGACCAGCCATCATGGTAAGTCAAGACAGGACACGGGGGCTAGATGGTCCAGTGGTCTGATCTGGTACAGAAATTCCCATGTCCCTATATTAATGATATAATTTTTTGCATTCCCGAGCATGGAAAACAAAGTTAGACATACCTGAGTTTGGAAAAAATTGCTACTGGGGTATGTGAGGCAAATTTCAGTCCAAAGTGAACTTTGATGGCTAAATTATATACTCCTGAGAAAAGACTTTTTCAAATATATTGTACATTTTTATTAGCGTTTGTGAAAAGTGCCAGATTGACAGTGTTCAGTCTCTGCTTGTTACAATCTTGTCCTCTGCTTATTAACAGGGGGACCAATTTGGTAGTGTTTTCTGAGATGCAGAGATTTGTTGTCGACTAGTATGTGAATGAGGCTACTTCATGGAGGCCACAGAATAGCCATTGGACGGTAGCAATTTTCACTCACTCCTAACTTGTGCTGGATTCAAACCAGCAACCTAGATATGAAAGGCTCCATATCTCATTACCATTCACATGAGTTTTTCCTTCCCTGTTAAAACAGGATTTTGTAATGGAAATAGTGACACTGTCGTGTCATTAGTGGGCATGACCAGAATAATGCAAGAAATTTTATCTGTAAAACTTTTTTTTTTCCCCAAACAGGCTGAGAATTGAGGGGGCGGGAAACAATGAGCATTATTTCCTGTTCTTTTCATAGCCCAAAGATCTCAAGGACAAAGTATCCTCCATAACTAATTGTATGTTCTTCAATGTTAAATGTTATCACATCTGCTACCTTTGCACGGAAATAGAACAAAATGCCCCTTTTTAGAGAGAGTCACATTTGCAGCCAGCAGCTAATATTGGCTTGTGTGTCTGGCTCCAGCTTTATAAAATTCCACAGTTGCTGGTGATCTACAATGCTGACATCTGCTTATGCTCTCTCTTCTATTGGATAATTATGAACTGGTTAAAGCAGTTCCTTTCTTATTAGGACTTTGCTTTCTAACATGGTTTAGATACCATAAATATTGCTACTGGGACTTTAAAATAGAAGCCTGAGTTGATGTAGACCATCTCTCTTTGTTTTTCATGTGTCTCTTTCTGAGTCTCTGCCCTGATGAGGCATGCATCCAACACAGGTAGAGAGAGAGAGAGAGTGTGTGTGTTGCCTAAGCACAAGACTGGGAGCCAGGAACTTCAGATTTATAATCCTGTTTCTGACACTGACAACTCTCTGTGACCTTGGACAAGTCACTTAACCTTTCTGTGCATGGGTTTTCCCATTGTAAAATTGGGATGATAATAAGTAACGTAACTCACAGGAGTGTTATGAAGATCAGCTAATAAATATAAAACCCTCTGAAGATCAGAAGCATTGTCAGTGCTATGCATTAATAAGTAGCTGTCCAGAGATCGCCTCAAACACCTACTTCTTGCAGTGTTGTTTGTGTTATGGATTAGTCTGTTCTATGTGGATGCAGAACATGCGGTCAGATTTCACATCCTAGGTTAACTTCTCCAAGCAGGAGTAATGCTCTCAGAATCCTGGATGTGTCCTATATTACTCCTCACCACGATGTTAAGTGCTCTAGGGGGAAAGTTCCAAGCATTCTATCTGCCAATAGTACCAAGAATAACCATGTGGCAGTACTCTGCAAATCTCATGCTTGAGAGAAAGTGCTCCCTCTGATTTCTCCCCCCACTCTCAGCTTCATGCCATCTTCCTTGCCGTCCTGTCTGCTTGGAACTGCTTTCTGAGAGCCAAGTTGCCTCTCTCTTCTCCTCCAGATCCCAGCCCCCTTGAAATTTGTTTCTTTTGCAAGCCCGGATACTCTGATCATCTCACTCCCAGTATTTCAACACTTTCTTGCATAAGCACTGCTATCCCATGTGGTGGTGGGGGTGCCTGAGCTAGATTGTAAGCTCCTCAGGGCAGGAACCTGGCCTTTTTCCTGATTCTGTGTGGAATGTATGGCATTCCACAGACAGTGCACACACTCCCAGGCCCCACATCACAGTCTCCACCCTAGCACCACATTCTTTTGCTAGAGCACATTTTCTCCTGTTGAAAAAGCCGTCCAGCTGTGCTTGCTTCCTTCACAGATGCTGGTCATCATGAATCTTTCAGCTGCTGTTCTCTTTCCCCTCGTAGGGCAAATTCTCTCCATATGTTGTGGCCACTTACAGATGGGCACCTTCACATTTTCCAGTGACAGGAAAGACTGCACCACAATGTACCATGTGTGCAGCTTGGCTACAGTGATGTGCGAAATAAAAACCAGGCTGGCCTCGGGCAATATAATCAGGCAATAGTAGGCTTGGACAGTGCTAGTCTGAAAGTTTGAGCTTGGCCTTGTTTTGATCTGTTTTGTTAGTTTTATTTCCTCCTTGCATTCTGTGTCCCATTCATACTAATCACAGTCAGTCCTGATTTTTTCTTTTTATTTCTGCATTTGTCATAAAATAAAGCAAATTATTCCCGTCTTTGGAAACGATCTAGACTAATTAGTCGTCTAACCCAATAATTAGTTTTTTGTTTCCCTGTCTGTTTTCATGCATTATTGTTGGTTTTTTCCCCTCTTTTTTTTTTTTTTTACACCATTACAGATTAAAATGAGCCACATTTGCAGTTGATGGTATCTTTTTTCGGGGGAAGAATGGAGAATTGCAATAGAAAACTACTTCCAAAGCAGCAATAAACTCAAGGATAAATTAAGGAAATTGAATGAGCCACATTTGGAAGCAGCGTTGAGGCTAATATTCTGTCGCTTGAGGTTAAATTGCAACTGAGAGAAGAGAGGGAGTGATTTTAGTGAATCCAAAATCGGGGAGGCGATGCTGCTCGAATCACTACCAGAGTCCTTCTGCAGCTTGAAAGGGTTCTGCCAGGCTTGCAGATTTAATTACAGGCGCATCAAGTGAGTAAAGATGCTAAACTGATCTCGTTTCCTCTTCTCCCCCAGGACTGACGGATGAAGAAATTGACCTGGCTTTCCAGCAGTCGGGCACTACCACAGATGAGCCACAGTCTCTGGGTCCTTCCACACAGCTGGTGCCAACGCAGCCCCTTCACCTCTTGCCGTACAGTAAGTAGCCTCTTGAAAGCACCTGGTCCTATCATTTTATGCAATGATTTGCTATCCTATTCCCTGTCTGCTTCCTTACCTCTGTGCTCCTTTAATGATACTAGCTTGCAATGCTGAATCCCAGGAAACAGTGGAATCTGCGGTGGTTGTTTCTAGCAAATAGCCCACTTGTTGTCAGAATCAGACCCCGATCTTACTTTAAATACACTTTTTAATTGTTGATGCAAGTGACATAAATACACAGCAGACACAATCACAAGGTGTCACACAAGGCAGCTGAGGTACAAGCTATATTAGTCCATAGACTAATGTGGTAAATGATAGTCTGTTGTCGCTTATGCTTAGGAATCATGGTGTAGAGAGATCTGGTTTCTGTTTCCAACTCTGCCACTGACTCACTGTATAGCTCTGGACAAATCCCTTAACCTTTGTAGGCCTCATCCCCCCCCCCCCCCCAAAAAAAATTGGGGGCTAGTACTTCCCTACCTCATAGGAGATTTATGAGATTTAATTATTTAATATTTGAATAGTAGAATGATAGAAGGTGCTATAAAAGTCAAAAGTTATTTATTTTACAATGGAACCTGTACAAAAGTTCACCTTTACTAGGCAAACTCCTGCTTTTAGGAATCCATCACAAACTATCCACAAAGGTACTGAGTATAATTCTGCTCCATATTAATTGGAAGACTTACCTCCCATAAATGACTGATTTTTATAATTGATCCCTTGAGTAGTTGCTTAAGACAGGTGAATAAAGAATTTCAGCAAACTAGAATGTAAGTTCTTCAGGGCATGGACTATGTCTTCCTAGTGTGTATGCAAAATCTAAAACAGGTCCCCACCTGTGATTGAGGCTCTGGGTGCTATGGCATTACAAATAATTATAAATAATAATGGTGCTTATTTATCTTCAAAAACACCTAGTGTTATCCAATCACACCTACATTCTTAAAGAAGGACTGCAAAATTTTTGGGTATACTGTGTGTATATGTATATATGGCTGTTATATTAAAATACACACACACACACACACACCCCGTTTTAAAATTCCCAGTGGAATCTGTCTAGACTTAAGATTTACGTATACTTTTTGCTAGGTTTGTTTTAAAATGCAAATGTACCTAAGCTCCATACAATAAAAACCAAAATGTGCACACCATTAAAAATCCATCAAGAGGAACTATTCAGCTCATATGTGTGACTGGCAGTTTGAAAAGCATTTCTTCCTTCACTTACCTGCCAAGTACCAAGGACTGAGCTTGTTATTGTTCCTACCAGTCAGTAGCTCCTAAAACAGTGTTATTGCGATGATGTTGATGCTCTCTGGTGTTGCAGGTAATGCACCCATCTACCCATGTCCTTTCTGTGGTCCAGCAGATAGGGCCCATAACTGGGAATCAGGTGACTTGTCTGCTATGCCTAGCTCTGTCACTGGTTTAGGTGTGTAACCTTGGGCAAGTCACTTAACCTCTGTGCTTCAGGAACCCTTTCTGTGAAACAGGGTTAATGTTACTTACCCTCCTTTGTAAAGTGGTTTCAGATCTTAGGATGAAATGCGCCATGTAAGTGCTAAGTGGTAGTGTTATTGCCGAATGAGGCATAAAGTGTTTCTATTGTTTGCAGGGAACTTGGCTCTTTATTTGGGCCTCATGCTAGGTACAACATTGTTTAAACACAGTAGCGGAATTCAAGCATGGTTCCACAACCCATGTGCTGACTTGCACTGGGCGGGAGTGGTTAGTTTATGGCACAATGTGGCTATCACTAGAGATGCTCCAAAATGACCTCCCTCATTCTGACATATCTTGAACTTTTGTGTGGCGAGAGGAAGGTTTGGAATGAGAGCTTTGCTGTCTGTAATGGGCTGCACAAGAAACCAAATTTCAGTGGATTTGGGAAGGGGGATTGAAATATGAATTTTGTGTCTCGATCTAATCTCTAGCTATCATGGTCACAGAAAATAACCCCCAAACCAGACCCTCTCTATCTTGGTCAGGGAAACTGTACTTAGCCCCATATTAGTGACAGCTGTGTCCAAGTGCAGTTTTAACTAGCTCATTTCAGGATCCAGTACAGGCAGGGTCTGTGCTCTGTTTATGTCATAGATTCCCAAAGCAGTGAGGAGACACATAGGGTAAACTGGAAAACAATGCCAGTGTTGCCAGCCCTCACAACTTTATCACAAGCTTTGAGCGATATGGTATTCCTCTAGAGCCCTGGCTCTTGCTGTTCTACGAATAGGTGAGAATCTCTGCTTTTTAAAAAAATGTATGTTTGTAGTTTTCCTGATTGCAGAGACAAGCTTGAAAACATGGCCCCTGAAGGCTCAAAAATTAGAAGGCAAATGAGAAGAACTCAAAAGTTGTTGGTTTTTTTTAAAAAAATCTCATAGTTTTAAGCCAGTCTTGTGATTTTTTTTTTTTTTGAGACCCACTTTTGCTTTTTGATTGTGTGGGGTTGGCAGCTGTGCGGGGTCTTCTACGTGTGAACCAAACACTACGTTCTCTAGCAATCCTAAAGCACATGGAATAGCACAAATGGGGCCATCTTAGGCAGTGTCCTACCCCTCTGTCCTTCCCCCCCATTGCTTCTTTGAAGACCCTTGTATTTGCACTGAGCCTCAGAGTATGGTTATAAAAAGAATAATAGTGAAATTAAAAAGATGCATGCCTAACCTCACCCTTTGGTTGCATTCCTCTTGCCCCTCCCTTGCTGGATCTTGTCTAGTTAGATATAGGCCTTTCTCCATATCTGCCTATACAGCGCTTTTCACACTTTTGGAAATGCACAAGTAATAATCTATGAATTGCCTTATGGCTGGCGGGTTACACTCTGCTGCAGGACAGAGTGTCCCTGCAGACTTGGCCCGATGATCTTTTAAGGTAGCTCATTTGCTACAGGCAGCTTTATCTGTTGGACAGTGATAGCTTGATGGATATTTCTTCAAAGGCCCAAATCTGTCCCAGGTCAGTTGTTTCCGTGATAGTTTACCAAGCCGCTTAATCTTTGGTAGATTCATCAGGTGCTGCACTGTATAGGAAATAACCCATTTCTATTCTCTATCTACTCTGTGTTCTTGTATGACCCTCACCACCATAGTGTCTGAGCGCCTCTGTAGGTAGTGCTCAAAAGTACTCAAGAGACAAAACAGGCCAGTCAGAGAGCTGAACTTAAATCCTGTGAGCCTCACCAGATTCCATTGTACTTGGGCTCCTGTGCTCTTGATAATGCCGTCTGTTCTGAAGGAGATGATGCAGGAAACAAATTATATGATTTAAATACCTCCTGCTGCACAGATTGTGCTGGGAGTGGAGGCAGTAGAGTAAATTCTGATCTTTCATTGGCAATAGCTATTAGCCATATAAGTACTTTAAAAAAAAAAAAAAGCCTTGTAAGTTTTTAAAAATAGCATAGATCTTGCCAGAGGTAGAAGTTATCCCTGGTTTGGCTTTAGAGCAGCAACAGTAACTTTTGGGGGGCAGAGGGAATTAAATTCCTCAAGTTTCCAGTCATTGTCTTTGAGCTTGGTGCCTCCTATACCATTTCACCCCTTCTCCGTGGGGATAATTCCATCTCTCCTTTCCTGTACTTTTGCCAAGAGGTGTCAAAACTGCTTAAAAAAAAAAAAAAGCTTGATTTTGATTAATATAGAGAAACAAGACTTTGCCTGACTGATAATAAAACTGATAAATGACATTTGAATTACTTGTAGCGGTAATTTATTACATAAAATATCTTTTATTTGACATGCGATTAGTTGCTGGAAGCATCACTCAATCTGACTAGTTTAAACATGCTCTGAAATGAACCCCCAGTTTAAAAAAAAAAAAAAAAGGCTGTCTGCTCCTGGTGTTATGAAATACACTAATCCGGGAGTGAGGACAAAAATCTGACTTTAAATATTTAAATGATTAATTGGGTTTAGATATTTTTTACCTTTCTAGCCCCCTTAATTACAAGCAAACTCAGGGGAGTTTCTGAAATAGGTGTGCAAAGCTGTTTGCTTATCACCCAGGCATTGTCTGCTTCCCTCTCCATGACTCCATTCATGCAGATTTTATACACAGTTCCTGTGTGACCTTGGGCAAATATTTATCAAGCTATCACCGTCCAATAGATGAAGCTGCCTGTAGCAAATGAGCTACCATAAAAGATCACTTAAACTTTCCGAGCCTCAGTTTCCCCATCTGTAAAAGGGTGCAACATCCTTTCCATGCCTCACAGGGGCTTGTGAAGATTCCTTAACATTGGTGAAGGACTGAGACCCTCTGATAGAACACTTAATGGAAGTGGCAAATGTTATTTTTCTTCCTTCCCTATGATTAGTTCAGAATAGAAGCTAGAGCAGCACAACTGTGTGTCTCGGTATAGTGCAATATGGGCATATGGAAACCTTGAGTGGTGAGGGACAGATGGAGGTCTAGTATCTCCCGTGACGAACGAGGGAAGTACTGCTCAGTTTCTGACTGAATAGTAGGGTTTGAAGGACTTAGTTCTTTTCACCTCCTTCACATTAACTCATTGACCCTCACAGCATAAGTCTTACTATTCCCATTTTACAGATGGGGAAACTGAGGCACAGAGGTTAAGTCAAGGCAGTTGGCAAGTGCCCAAGAACATAGAAGGAAGTCAGTGTAGGAGAGCTCAGGAGTTCCAAGTCTCAATCCTGGGCTTAGATAACAATTGGTAGAGAGCGAGCCTGAGAGGGGATCTTAAGCACAGTTCTGATTCCGTGTGGCCTTCCCCTCTTTGTAATATCACATGGTTGATGCAGAGTCCTCCCTGTGTCCCTTTCCAGTTTAGTTTCTTTCTCTCTCTCTCTCTCTCTCTCTCTTTTTTTTTTTTTTTTTTTTTGCCACAAGACAGAATTGTTTCACACATCTCTAAAACGAGTAAAATGGCATTTCAGCTTCTTGTCTTTATAGACTCTCTGAACTTTAGGAAAGATCATTCTGGTCCCTTTTCATTAATAATGAAAACCAGGGGGCAATAAAATGTTCTTAGCACGAGCATTATAGGAACAGAGGGAGAGATGAGAGAGGTGAAAGGGCAAAGCTGACAGGGACCTACAGGTGTCTCTTAATTCCACCGGAGGTCAGAGCAGCTGGGGGGTAGGTGGGGACAACTAGGGGAGTCCATGCACATGGCACATTTGGGACCCATAGCACCTCTGGGATTAATTAATCCTTTATGGTTGGGAGTTCACCATCGATAGAGTTACTTTGTCATGGAATGATGTTTTTAGTCTGGGGTTCAGCACAGAGAACTGGAAATCCAAGCAGATCCAGGGTTCTAATCCCAACTGAGCCACTGACCCCCAAGTGTGACACTAGATTTCCTTTTGTTTGACTCCAGGCTTAGCTGTGATGAGATGAGATTTGGGCTGAGAAATGAGATTAGAAAAATTGTGTTATTAAGAACTGGGTGTTGCATCTTGAGCAGAGTTCTAGAGTTCCCCACTCATTTAGCTCTCCAGACTACTGTTGTTCATCCATTCTACCAGTTCAAGTGGCACAGGCTTTGTTCTGATTCACTCAGATTTCCACTTGGTGGGTATGCTGGGAACCATGTCCTCAAAGGTAGCAGGTTCCCATTATGCCTCCTTAATGGGTACATTTTCTATCTATAGTGCCTGGGGGGCTGGGGTTTCTGAAGAATTCCTGCAGTGAGACACCTACAAGAAGGGGTAGGCAGCAGGAAATCTCCATGGGCAGTGAGTAGGGCCGTACCAAATTCACGACCATGAAAAATGCGTCACAGACTGTGCAATCTGGTCTGCCCCCTGTGAAATTTGGTCCTTTGTGTGCTTTTACCCTATATAATACATATTTCACGGGGGAGACCCTCAAACTGGGGGTCCTGACCCAAAAGGGAGTTGCAGGGGGGTCACAAGGTTATTTTAGGGGTGTTGCAGTATTGCCACCCTTCCTTCTGTACTGCCTTCAGAGCTGGGCGGCTGGAGAGTGGAGGCTGTTGGCCGGCGCCCAGCTCTGAAGGCAACGCCCCGTCAGCAGCAGTGCAGAAATAAGGGCAGCAATACCAGACCATGCCATCCTTACTTCTGCGCTGCTGCCTTCAGAGCTGGGCGGCTGGAGAGTGGCGGCTGCTGACTGAGGGCCCAGCTCTGCAGGCAGCAGTGCAGAAGTAAGGGTGGCAATCCCAGACCATACCATCCTTACTTCTGCGCTGCTGCCGGCGGCGGCTCTGCCTTTAGCGCTGGGCTCCCGGGCAGCAGCCACCGCTCTCCAGCTGCCCAGCTCTGAAGGCAGCGCTGCCACCACCAGCAGTGCAGAAATAAGGGTAGCAGTACTGCAACCCCCCTATAATAACCTTGTGACCCCCCCAACTCCTTTTTGGGTTAGGACCCCTGCAATTACAACACCGTGAAATTTCAGATATAAATAGCTGAGATCATGAAATTTGTGATTTTTAAAATCCTATGGCCGTGAAATTGACCAAAATGAACCATGAGTTTGGTAGGGCCCTAGCACTGAGCAAGCAAGATAGAAGAGAGGCAGGTTTCCAGTTATCTCCACCCATCAAGCCTCTCTCTCTTCTGGAAGTCCAGTTGACAGTTTGCGGGGGAGACTACGTTTCCTAAACACTAGCAGGTTACGTGCAAATTTGGATCTGTCTGGTTAGAGGCTGCCTGCCAACCTTCACCTCTTTGGTGTCTGCCCACATCCTGCGACCAAACTTTAGGAAAGATCACTCTACATCCTCTTTATTATTGATGAAAACCAGAGGCAGTACAAGATTCTTAGCAAGAGTGTTATGGGAGCTGCAAGGGGAGGTGAAAGGGTGAAGCTGGTGGAAAACTACAGGTGTCTTCTGATTCTGCTTGCAGGAGAGGAGCAGACTGAATCTTCGCTTTGCTTTGTTGACTCTTTATGCTTCTGTGCAAAACTGTGTGTTAAGTATCCCAAGCTCGTCTTCCCACCTTCTTTAGTTGTCTTAGTGCATATTCCGGCTCTGCTACCGCTGGCATGCCTTGGCCCCTGGTCCTAATTCAGCCAAGAAAGCCATGGAATCCCCATTCATGCCTGTATTCTAAGGAAGCCATCCACAAAGACTGACACAGAACACTTTTAGCTATTCCTTCTTCTTGTAAACCCACTTAGTCGTCCTTCCCCAATCCAGGAGTTTCCCTCCACTTCCAGAGAACATTGCTCCTTTTTCTATCCCCCCTCCACTTCCTGAGATTTCTTCTCCTTCCCCAGTTTCAGAAACAGTGATCTATGAAAGCAGTCAGAACTTGCTCTTGTGGGCTAGACTAAGCACAAACACTTTCCAGGGTCAATGCAGCGGAGATTTGAGGGTCCTCTCCAAGAAAAGAGCAGATCGCTGAGGTGACTCTTAATTGCCGGTGTGATTTTGATCCCTTCCTCACTCTCTCTGGAGTTACCCTGAAGTCCCTGTTAAGCTTTAGGAAACAAGAGTTGACACCACCCTGCCCACCTTTGCCTGAATTAAGTGTTTGGGTGAGATGCACGCAAATCCCCGAAGGCCTTGCTGTGTGCAAGTTCTGACCATGCTTCTCTCTTGCTTTTGGCCATTAGGTCCTCCAGGCTCCAGATGGCGAGACTATGGTGCTTTGGCGATCATTATGGCAGGGATTGCCTTTGGCTTCCACCAGCTCTACAAGGTAAGCGATGTTCTCCCTACTCCCCTAAGGTGCCTTGGTGCTCCGGAACAACCGTGGTAATGCTGCCCATGTTCCATGCTGGCTCTTGGTTGCGATGAAATCCTTGGAGCTGCTGCTCTTATCAGTTCTCCTTTGGGTGTATGTGCAGAGCTGTATGGACAATCTGACGTGGAAATGCAGTAAGTGGTGAGCAGGTCTCTTAGCCCTGGTCTACACTAGGGTGGGGGATCGATCTAAGTTACACAACTTCAGCTACGTGAATAATGTGGCTGAAGTTGACGTACTTAGATCAGTTTACCGTGGTGTCTTCACTGCGGTGAGTCGACTGCTGCCGCTCCCCCATCGACTCCTCCTGTGCCTCTCGTGGCGCTGGAGTACAGGAGTCGACGGGAGAGTGCTTGGGGATTGATCGCGGCCTGCCGATCCGGCGGCTAGTGAAGACATACCCTTACACTAATAATAATCATACCTAGCGTTTATCTACTCTTTGCATCAGCAGATCTCAAAGTGCTTTATAAATGAGGTCAGTATCATTATCCCCATTTTTTTCAAATGGGGAAACTGGCATAGGGAGATGAAATGACTTGCCCAAAGTCACCCAGCAGGCCAGGGGCTGAACAAGGAATAGAACCCAGGTGTTCCGAGTCCAGTCCATTGCTTTAACCACTAGATCACATTGCCTCCATGAACTAGAGACACATCTCTTTTGGCTGGTCAGGAGGTTGAAGGGAAGGTTTTTAACTCCAGCTCTATCAGCTTCCCAGTGGATGTGTACAGCAAGTGTGTAGACATACACACCCACCCTGCATTTTTCTGGCTGGACATATTCTCACTCTCTGTCACGAAAGACCTGTTCCCCAGTTCTGTATGCAGTAACATGATAGAGGCTGTTGGGAGAGAACCCAAAACATTGGTTGTATAGCAAGGCATGGGGCAAAGGCCAAGTGACTTCAGCCCCAGTGGAGTGCAGCAGCCACTCACTCTGGTACATTACGTTTCACTTGCAAGTGTGTGTGTTTGGGAGGTTGGAATGAGATGGAAAGTAACAATTGGTTTATTAAAGAGTTGTTGTTTTTTTAAATTGGGCAAATTGATGTGCTTGGCAAAGCCCATGTTTAAAGCTAAATGTTTTTTTAAACACCCTTGATCCTTTTTATTTTTCCCTTTTATTAATTACCTTGGCCTGGGGAAGGTCAGTATGGGGAGTATGTCCCAGGATTGCACAAGGTAGCTCCTTAGATGGCTGTTCAGATTATCCCCTTGCTCCTGACTCAACATATTGATGCAACATATTGAGCAATGATGCTGACCTTCCTGGTCCATTCAGTACTGTAAAGGCTGGTGTGGGGGGTTGATAAATGCCCAGAGTGATGCTGAGGAAGGAGCTACTGGTCTTTACTGGATTCATAACAGGCTGGCCTGGAGGGCCTTATTGCTATTGTAAAATGACAACTACCACAAAAATATCAATTTTTTTATTTAAAATTTCTTACACAGTCTCAGTGATGGTGACAATAGACTGCATCCCACTGTCATTCTCTTTGTGTGCAGATCCCCTCTTCACCTCTCCATCCAGACCAGGGGTCGGCAACCTTCGGCACGCGGCCCATCAGGGTAATCCGCAGGGCTGTCGGCCGAAGTTTGCCAACCCCTGATCCAGACCATACAATACCACCTTGGTTATCCAGCAGAGGCCCCTGTTCCCTTATGGGAGCCGAAGATGCCTTGGGTCAGCTCCCCAAGTGCAACTGGTGCGTAAATTCCTTTGGCAGAGATGTGATTTTTGTGCTTGTGCTAGTGGTCCTTATCTCAAGAATAAAGACTCCTTGCCAAGCCATTGGTATGAGTGTTCCAGGAGGTTCAGAACAGAACCTTCTGTTCATTGCACTTTGTTTTCTATGGGAGTCCTCAGAAGCAGCTTGCTTCTCAGAATGGTGGATGGAAGAAAGTAGAGTGACTGTGTGTGCATATGATAGCTATCTACAGAGACAGCTAGATCTCTATATAACCAACAGCACTTAGTTCAAGAGGAGGAGGATGCTGTCCCACACCCCTCAGGCCTGTCTCAGAACCGTATCTTTGAATATGTCTCTCTGGAAGCATGTACATCAAAAGCCAGGATACAAAGGAGCTGTTAGGCAAGCTGTTCCCTTGTAATTGAGGCTGTTTCTGTGTCCTGGCTAACCCCCTCTCTCCTTTATCCCTCTTGCCCCAATCATGCTATGTCTGAATGTGCTCTTGTTACACTCCACACTCAGTTCAAGTGTGCTATGCCCCAGAAGGGGTCACAGTAATTAGGGATGGCTACAATGTGTTAGATCAAGTCCATCTCCTACCAGGGGAGTCTGAGTTTGATTTAATCGCTACTGGGTATGCTGTCAGTGAGCTGCCACCACTCCTCTAGTGTCCTGACACCTCTGTATCAGCACCTCCCTTGCCCCTGCCTTCATGGCTTTCTGCCTCCATTCTTGTTACCTCAGATCCCCTCTACCTTTGCTCCATCTCCTCTGCTCTCTCATTCCCATTTCCCCAGATCTCTGCTCTTTACCGCCACTATCCTGCCTCCCAGTCTCTATACTCTCTGTCATTTCCCCTTCCCTCTACTTTTATGCCCCCCAGCCCCTTCATATCTGTGCTCCCCTCTTCTCCCTGCTCTGCATCTCCTGCCTTGTGGGTACATTTAGAGTCACATGAGAGGTGAGTGCAGTGAGATTGAAATCCTTCTGGATGGGGGTAGGGAAGGGGCTGTAGGCTGAGAATTTTCCTAAATACATCCAAGGACCCTCCCTCAGCACCTCAGGAAAAAAGAGCACAAAAGTCCTACCATCCTGTTTTGTGATTTATGTGAATGCCTTCTTCCAGGGGACCCCTCTCCTCACCATCTGTGATCATGGTAGTTTCTGGGATGGGGGTAGAGATGTCTGGCCGGCTCTGAGGTACTTGGGGTGGGTTAGAAGGAACCCCTTGCATATCCTCATCTCTTAACAACATCTCCATGCTCTGTGCAGAAATACCTACTCCCTCTCATCATGGGAGGCAAAGAAGACAGAAAACAACTTCAGAGGATTGAGGCGAACATTTCTGAGATGAGTGGCAGCGTGACACAGACAGGTAAAGATTAATGACTCCATCAATTTGCCCCTCAAAGCCCTTCTCCCTGCATCCTCCATCCTACCTAGACCCCCCCCTCCCCTCCATCTCCACTTTATGTGGTGACTTCATTTATCTGCTCTGAGAATCTGTTCACATTTGCAAATGAAGCTGCCGTCATTTCGGTTTAATTTGAAATTGCTTGTTTACTGTCGGCGCGGCCTCAATTAATTATGTTTTTACGGAAAGGCTCCCAACCTCAGAATATTAATAAGGGGAATAAAATGACAGCCTTTCGGAGGGCTGTAAAGTTCATTTTTAATTTCTGCTTCTCTGAGGTTTTCAGGGGCTTTTTTTTTTGGTGGTTTCTCCCCCCCATTGCCTCCAAGAATCCAAAGCAAGGTCAAGAGAGTCTGTAATTACTGTGCCTCCACTGACCCCAGCCACCTTCTCTGTTATTGACTCCATAGGGCACCTGTTCATTACCCAGTGCCCTAATGATGGCCCAGATTAGCTGTTACCTGTCATGCCAATAAAGTTTTTTTTTTTTTTTATCAACTTGTTTACTGGATGGAAACTCCAGATAAAACCACCAAAGCTGTAGGCAGTTCCCTTCCATCCAGACACAAGTTCCTGTTCCAGGCGAAGTTTTCCACTGGGAAGATTTCTCTTGAAATCCAGGAGAGGGTGCTAAATGTGTGTCCAGCTGTTGGCAGAAGGGAGAGCATGGCAAGTTTGTTACTGCCATCATGGGGTGAAAGGGCAGGTGGTCTGATGGTGGGAGGGTGCTAACTGGACCTGCTGGTGGAGGAAGTGGATAAAAGAGGCTTGCCTTCTTTTCTCACTACATCCTGGGATTGATCCAGGCACCTGTCTGTTTCCAGACTAGAGATAAACCCCAAGTATCATGTGCCTGTGTGAGGCCCGAGGTAGATAAATGATACAGACATTGTATAAGTTCAGAGAGATGTACAAATCATAAACTGAGATAATTAGAAGGGAGAGGTTTTGGACGGATATACTGTGGGCTATAGACATCTATACAATGGAAAGATAAACTAGAAATACTGGAGGTTAGATGCAGTGCAGGTAGATTACCCATAGTGCAGATAATTTATATGGATTAGAGCGAGCGGGTGTCTGTAGATAAATTAGATATAGCAGGAATAGAGGCATCTTGTAGCTAGACAGCAGGAAGGGCACATGTGTGTGTGTATTTCTCAGTTTAACAGAAACTCTCCTGCTTTTTCATCCCACAGTAACTCAGTTGCAGACAACTTTAGCCTCCGTCCAGGAACTGCTGATGCAGCAACAGCAGAAAATCCAGGAGCTCACCCAAGAGCTGGCTGCCGCCAAGGTACACCTCCATCTCTTCACTAGGCCACCCTTCAGAAATTCTCTTGCCCTTTTTAGTGTACATGGCTTCCCTAGCCCATAACTTTATCCTATCTGGCCAGTTTCTGTATGCAGCCTTGTCTCTCAAGGGTGTTTGTATAGAGCAATGCGTGCTGACTGGGTGCTTCAGGCTAAACATATATGGCTACTGAGAGGGCTTTGTTCCATGATGTTCTTTGCATCTTTCATGTCCACAATCTCCTTAATTGCTCTCAGCTGTGCAACTAGTGTCCCTTGTAGGAGAGCTCGTTGTATATCCAGTTGGAGCAATAGGGAGCGGGATTGGCCCTCCTGCTAACCCATGGACTGAAGGAGGAAAAGGGTAGAGGTAGATGTTTTGTGTGTATTTTCATCTTGTCTATATACTTGTCTGTTAACTGATGTATGTATTCTATGCCCATCACCGTGGTATCTCAGTGCAAATCAGTGCAAAGTAGTCAAACACAGATCGGTTGGATTATATGACTCAGGGGAATGGGAATGGGCTGTGGACTCTTTTGCATTTAAGTCGCCGGTTGCACTCCAGGCCAGGTAATGACTGAAGGTTACCACCATCCGATAGCTGGTTGGTGGCCTGCGTGAATGATTTTGGTGGTCTTAGTACAACAGGTGGTGCCACTACCATATTTGGCACTAACTGGCAGCCTCTTTGGCACTCTCAGCGGGGAGGGCAAGGACCCTCCACAGAACAACCAAAGCACAGGAGCAATGCAAACTCCGAACGAGAGGGACCATCTCTCAGGCTGAGAATGGAGTGCAGTCTCCATGGCGCATGCAGTCCTTGGTGCCTGTGCTGAGACTGCCAACAAGGACACCAGTTACTGCCAATAATGGCTGGTGGTTTTGCCATGTGGATACTTGTGAGTTTGGGAATTGAGC
The DNA here is from genome assembly GCF_965152275.1 of Natator depressus. Classification (NCBI taxonomy): domain Eukaryota; kingdom Metazoa; phylum Chordata; order Testudines; family Cheloniidae; genus Natator; species Natator depressus. The sequence continues at coordinate 12,430,448 of NC_134251.1, read as the reverse complement.
TGAGACCCACCCAGATCAGTTCGCATTGTGGCAGCAACAGTGCTTTTCATTGTCCTTGGCCTCCCAGCAGCCACCAGATGTCAGTCATTCCTGAATTGGGCTGGATTTGAACTGCTGACCTAGAGGTGAAAGCCTTCCTCTTGTTATCAAAGCCTGGGATCAGTCAGTCCCTCCTTTGACTGTCAACAACCTCTGCAGAATGGGAGCTTTAGCCCTCTGTATAGCAAGATCCCTGAAACAGTTAGGTGTTTGTAGAGCAGTCCTCCATCTACAGCAGTAACAGTCCTTCTTTCCCAGGCTCCAGTCTCTCGTAAACCCTTTGATAGTGTGTAGCCGGTGGGCCACCTCTGGCTGTGCAGTGAATATACCTTACAGTAGGAATCAACTGTAAACCCAGCCATGAAAGTCAGTTTATGGTCACATCTATTCACTCCAGTTTTCCTTGGGAACTGTGGCCCATCAATGGCCTGGAGCCAGTCCGGAAATTGGAAAACTGTTTTCAGGTTGTAAGTGTTAAGATTAAGACCACATGTTGAGCTCTCAGAAGGGAAAAGGGCATAGGAGTGTTGCTGGTTTAGAGAGTCTTTAAAAAGTTCTCCCTCCCTTCCCTCCTCTTCTGCGCTGAAATGGTAGCACACGCTGTTATGGTATCTCAGCCTCATATGTACAAAGAAAGACTTGGGCAAGACCACAAACCAAAGAGTAAAAGCTGTGTTTTCTCAGCTGTAATGTAAGTTTTTATATCTGCTTTTCAAACTCCTACTGGCATGCTGTAAAAAATTAAAAAGAGGGGTTTTAAAAGTAATTAAAAAACCTACATAAAAACTCAAGCCTTGAATTTTCTACAACTGTTTTTTAAAGAGACTAGCTAAAAAGCCCCAGATGTCAGATTTTATTTCTAAATCCTAGGCATCTGGCACCATATGTGTTTTGGAAATTTGAGTCCTGTGCAGGCCGGTGAGTGGAAATCACTCCCTTGTTAATGTGCTGATGTAGCTTTCAAAGTCTTGGAGAGCCAGAACAGTGGCTCCTGGATTCTCGCTGTCGGAGGGCTGGGAGTGTGAATCCCAAGGGAACGCATCTGTGTATATCACAGCTACTACAGACTGAGTCTCTCTCAGCTGGAATCATTGTAGGGAATGTTGGCTGTGAAGGTGCTCATGTCTGTCCAGCCCCAGCTGAAGTCTATGTAAGGAATGAGTAGGCCCATTGGCTGCGGGGGAGTTACAGTCCCAACTTCTCCCAGTAGGAATTAGCATGGGGGAGTTTGCAGCTACTCCAGTCCTGGCTTCTCCCAGGGGGGAAATGGATTGGAACACTGGCTGTGGGGGTGCTCGCAATCACTCCATTCCCAATCCCTGCCAGCAGAAATCATTGTAGACAGTGCTGGCTGTGGGGGAATTCACAGTTACTCCATATGAACTAAACTCTGACAAGTCAAGTGCAAAAGTATAGTTAGGCCAAAAAAAGAATTTGAAGAGCAAAAAGATACAAAAAGAATTTTTTTAAGTACTTCAGAACAGGAAGTCTGCCAAAAAATTAGTGGGGCCACTGGACGATTGAGGTGCTAAAGGAGCACTCAAGAAAGACAAGGCCATTGTGGAGAAGCTAAATGAATTCTTTGCATCGGTCTTCACTGCCGAGGATGTGAGGGAGGTTCCCACACCTGAGCCATTCTTTTTAGGTGACAGAGCTGAGAAACTGTCCCAGATTGAGGTGTCAATAGAAAACGTTTTGGAACAATTTGATAAATTGAACAGTAATAAGTCTCCACGACCCAATGGTATTCACCTACAAGTTCTGAAGGAGCTCAAGTATGAAATTGCAGAACTACTAGCTGTGGTATGTAACCCATCGCTTAAATCAGCCGCTGTACCGGATGACTGGCAAATAGCTAATATAACACCGATTTTTTTAAAAATGCTCCAGAGGCAATCCTGGGAATTACAGGCCAGTAAGTCTAACTTCAGTACCAGGCAAACAGGTTGAAACTATAGTAAAGAACAGAATTATCAGACACACAAATGAACACAGTATATTGGGGAAGAGTGAACATGGCATTTATAAAGGGAAATCATGCCTCACCAATCTATTAAAATTCTTTGAGGGTGCCAACAAACATACGGACAAGGTGATCCAGTTGACCTAGTGTACTTGGACTTTCATGAAGCCTTTGACAAGGTCTCTCACCAAAAGCTCCTAAGCAGTCATTGGATAAGAGGGAATGTCCTCTCATGGATCAGTAACTGGTTAAAAGTTAGGAAACAAAGAGTAGGAATAAATAGTTTTCACAATGGAGAGAGATAATAGCCAGGTCCCCCAAGGATCTGAACTGGGACAAGTGCTATTCAACATATTCATAAATGATTGGGGGAAAAGCAGTAAACAGCGGGGTGGAAAAGTTTGCAGAAGATACTAAGTTACTCAAGATAGTTAAGTCCAAAGCTGATTGCAAAAAGTTACAAAGGGATCTCAAAAAACTGGGTGACTGGGCAACAAAATGGCAGATGAAATTCAATGTTGTGTAATGCACATTGGAAAACATAATCCCAACTATACATACAAAATGATGGGGTCTAAATTAGCTGTTACCACTCAAGAAAGAGATCTTGGAGTCATTGTGGATAGTTCTCTGGTAACATCTGCTCAGTGTGCCGAATCAGTCAATAAAGCTAACAGAATGTTAGGAACCATTAGGAAACAGATAGCTAATAAGACAAAATATCATAATGCCACTAAATAAATCCATGATATGCCCAGACCTTGAATGCTGCATGCAGTTGTGGTCACCTCATCTCAAAAAAGATATATTAGAACTGGAAAATGTGCAACACAAATGAGTGGGGGGTATTACAGAGGTCTATAAAATCTTGAATGGTGTGGAGAAAGTGAATAAAGAAGTGTTATTGACCTCTTCACATAACACAAGAGTCAGGGTTCATCTAATGAAATTAATAGGCAGCAGGTTTAAAACAAATGTAAGGAAGCACTTCTTCACACATCGCACAGTCAACCTGTGGAACTCATTGCCGGAGGATGTTGTGAAGGCCAAAAGTATAAATTGGGAGGATATAAGTTCATAGCTGTTAGGTAAGATGGTCAGGGACACAATCACATACTCTGCATGTCCCTGACTGCCATAAAATGGGACTGGACAACAGGGGATGGATCGCTTGATAATTGCCCCATTCTATTTATTGCCTCAGAAGCATCTGGCACTGGCCCCTGTTGAAAAACAGACTACTGAGCTAGATGGACCATTGGTCTGACTCAGTATGGCCATTCTTGTATTCACTGTGGGGGTTAGATGAGGGGCACTGTCAATGCAGGAGATTATTTCTTTTTCTGAGCACTCTTCCCTTAGCCTTGTTTACATGGGAAAGCAAAATTAGTCTGGTCGTGGGAAGAAGTGATATTGCTTCTAGTCCCATGAATGTATAAAACAAAAACTGCCAAGTGATTATTTGCAGCAAATCTTCCCAAAGCAGGGCCTTGCCCCAGTTTCCATCCACTCTCTGACAGACATCACTGTGGAGTATTGATGTGGTACCACCAGCAGCTGTACCAGAGTCCCGTGAGTTGCTCATCATCTTCCCCCACCGAATTGGGCTCTTTGCCTTGAAATGTCCAGAGGAGAGTGTCTTGTGCAGCTGCGTCCTGGAGAGAGCGTCTGGTAGCTCAGGCACAGCTCCAACTGTTCTGATCTAGGGGAGAGTCCTTTGGGCTTTTAAACACCTATTGCACAGTCCCCCTAGAAACTCCATGGAGTACAGTCTAGTGGCAGGTTTTTTTTTTGGTGATCTAGGAGAGATTGAGTTAGTGCTCTCAGTCCAGTGTCTAGCCTGCAGATACTCAGATTATAATCTGCTCCCTTGACTGAGGGCAATGTCAGGAAAAAGAGAAGGAACTGACTCTACATTATAGACATGAGGTAACAATTTCAAATCCCCTAAATCCCACCAACTTTCAGTGGGACCCTAAATCACTCATGTGCTTTTGAAATTTTTACTCAAAATCCCATACCCTTTTCCCTAGAAGTGGTCTGTCCAGGTCAGGGCTGAGCATGTTGGCAGGGCCATGTGAGGAAGCTTGCATTGCTTCTGTGCCTGGTTGCCCTTGGTTTTCTTACAGACACCTTGCTGTAGGGATCTCTGTTCGGCACCCTAGGAAATACTAGCTTCCCCTTTTTAAAAAAACAAAAGAAGAAAACTCCCTTTGGGGTGCTTTAGCAAAGGCCAGGCTTGGTGCATTGATCCTAGTCTGTGCACAGTGTGTTGGAAGTGGTTAACCCTTCTCAAGAATGAAAGAGAAATCTTTGACTCGTCCTAGAATCAGAGCTAAGAAGTTTTCCTAGGAGGCTGCCAATAGAACAGTTGGCCTGTTTTGGGAAACACTCAGGTACATAGCTCACATTGCGGAAATCCCTCTTCCCAGCATCAAGAGGTTTTAAATGCCAGATCCCAGGCACAGTGGCCCATTGCTGAAGACTCTGGGGGTGGAGAAGGAGGGTAGACGGAGAACAGCTCTGAGTTATCTCCCAATCCACTCTCTCACCATTGCCTCTTCCATTTGTGTCCTAGGCCACCACTTCCACCAACTGGATCCTGGAGTCACAGAATATCAATGAATTGAAATCTGAGATCTACTCGTTAAAGGGGCTCCTTCTAAACCGGTATGGAGGGGTGTGTCAGCGGGATAGCAATGTGAGGAGGGGCGACACTCCTTGGGATTCCCTCAGGAGGGAGGAGGGCATTACCGGGAGGAACTAGAACTAACCCTGCCCCTCTGTCAATGCTCTTTAATAATAATACTTTGCACTTCAGTGTTGCCTTCTATCCAAGGGTCTCAGAGCACTTTACAAACATGCATTAAACCTCACGGTGTCCCTGGGAGATAGGTAACTTCTATTGTTTCCATTTGGGATAGAGATTGACTGACACATAGCGAGTGAGTGGCAGAGACAGGAATGGGGCTCACATCTCTGAATTAACCACAAGATTACCCTCTTCCCCTAAAGCATCTCTTATAGTCATTGGCTCTTAGTTCTTCCCACCCTGCCTTGTCTATTTGCTCAAATTTAACAAAGTCTGCCCATCATCACTGCTCTATGACATAGGTAGTGATGATGGGCAGACTTTGTTTAAGATGAGACCATTTAAGATGAGACCAAGCAGCTGCTGGATGTAAGCAGGTGCACTAAATGGGTGCAGAGGCCTAGAAATTGGGTTGGGTTTGATTTTTTTTTAAGCTGCACCTGAGGGACTTTGCCCCACTCCAGTGGGAATCACAGTAGAAAGCTTTGGGGAACTGGGGTCATGTCATGTCACTCTCTGGCAGAAGTCACAGGTCCTGTCTCCATCCATTTGGGTCACGCTAGCCTCATTTTAGGAGCAAGGACATTGGCTATTGAAGCCCCTCCATGAGGGCGGGGGTTGGGGGAGAAGTGCGTCACTCAGGGATGTTTGGACAGAGCTCACAAGCCTGGCCACCCTTTGGCATGGCTTTCTGTCTCAGGCCAGATGAACAGCACAACTCACAGGGCTGCTTATCCCTTCACCTTTCCAGTGAGGAGGGTTCTGCCCGGGTTCATGTATTTGGCCTGGATGGCCCCTGCTCCCTGATGTTGATGGGCAACAGTGGGATAGTGCTCCCTGGGGTGTGCGAGGGGACAGCTGTCATTAAGGGAAATTCATTGTTTTTATGCAGCTGGGGGTTAAGTGCTTTTGGGGGGGGGGAAATGAAATTTAAAAAAAAAGGCATATCTCCCTGCAGTGAGCAGGCGGCGGCAACACTGGAGCCAAGAAAGTCTCCAAATTGAATTTCTTGATAGCATTTATGATCCTGGTGAATAATGCAGGCATTAGCTTGTTTGCACTCGGACGAGATGGAGGCTAGAACGGCAGAGCTCCTCCAAGGCCACTGGCAGAGGGAGGGAGGTGAGTGCAGTTGTTTTTAGGTCTGCCGAAGAAAATTAAATCTGTTGCATTGGCCTCATTTGAATGCTCCCTGCAGAAAGGCAGCTGGCCTCCCTGGGTCTCTTCTGGAGCAATCCTTGGCACAAGCCAGCTCAACACGCAGAGCGTGTGAACCCTTTCCCACACTCACTTCCTTTTTAAGGGCCTGATCCCATATCTCTATGCATGCTGAATTCCCACTCTCATCAGTGGGAGCTGGGGCTGCATGAGGAATACAGGATCGGGTCCTGGTGAGTCCCTTTCTGGGTGACGGATGTGTTTCCGAAGGCACCTGATGGAGCATGCCCCCCACCACAAGGCCTTCTTCCCTCTTCCCCCATGTGGTTACTTGGGCTGCCACTAGGGACAGATGGGTCAGCTCCTCAGCTGGTGTCAATTGGTATAACTCCATGGAAGTCAGTGGTGCTAAACTGCTTTACAATTGCTGAGGCTTTAGTCCAGATGGGTACAGTGCACACTGGACTTGGACTTCAGTGAGCTAGTGCGTGTGTGAGCACACACGTGCATGGGGGAGATGGTGGGGAACCAGGCTGCCATTTCACCACGGCTCAGACACGGGTTGGGGTTGAAGCTCCTGACTCCTCACACAGATGGGAATGATCTTCCCCAAGCTGCAATGGTTGTGGAGGGACAATGAAACCTCTCTGTCTGTCCAGAGGCAGCACTCTCTAGTCGCTACAGCTTGGTGGGGGGACTTGGAGTCAGGACCCCTAAGCTCTAGTCCCAGCTCCCTCTATGAAGTTGGCCAACTCTCAGTCTCTCACCGCTTCAGTTTGCCGAGCTCTGAACAGGGATGGTATTTTCTTCTCATGCACGGGCTCAATTCCTGGATGCTTGTAAAGTGCTTTGACATCCTGGCACGAGAGGGGAAGGAGCCTTGTTACTATTCATTTATTACAGAGGAGACTTGAGATCCCGGTCCCACCTTCTGTGACTCCCTGAGCATGTCGTGCGTCCGGGAGGCTGATCCCTTCTCTGATGATTCCCCCTTGCAGTGCTTGTAATAAAAGCTCCTTTTTCTCCTTTCCGTCCCCCCAAGGAGGCAGTTCCCTCCCTCCCCTTCAGCTCCCAAGATCCCATCATGGCAAATCCCGGTGAAGCCTTCCTCGCCCTCCAACCCTGTTGCTACCAACCACAACAGCAGCAGTGACATCTCGCCCGTCAGCAACGAGTCCACCTCCTCGTCACCCGTGAAGGAGAACCACAGCCCAGAAGGGGCAACAGTCAGCGGCCACCTGCTGGGTACGGAGGAGGAGGGCGAGGTGGTGATGGACGTCAAGGGCCAAGTGCGAATGGAAGTGCAGGGCGAGGAGGAGAAGAGGGAGGACAAAGGGAATGAGGAGGAAGAGGACGATGAGGATGATGATGTCAGCCATGTGGATGAAGAGGAGTGCCTGGACGTCCAGACCGAGGACCGACGAGGAGGGGATGGGCAGATTAACGAGCAGGTGGAGAAGCTACGGAGACCTGAAGGGGCCAGCAATGAGAATGAGATCGACTAGGGTGAATGGGATTCTTCCCATGCCACCCTGCATCTGTCCAGCCTTCCCCCAGCCCCTGGTGCCTCTCTCACTCGGTGGAGAGAACTCTCCCCTCCCCCCCCCGCCCCCCCAGTGATTCGCCCATGATTCACCTCGAGTAGCGTCCTGATCCTCCAGTGAGCAAGGCGGGTCCTGTGTCACCCCAGGGCCATGCAGCTTTGCAGTGTCTTCTTTTCCCTCTCCGCCCCAGCACCACCGCAGGAATCTGAGCTGGGGGTCACTGCCTAGGCTAGAAGAGTACTCACCTGACCATGCACCACAGCTAGAGAAACAAGTTCCCTTGTATCCAGCGTCCTTCCTGAACCGGCCAGTTCCTCGCTGCTTCCTAGAGATCTTCCATCTGATCTTAGAAACAGGCCTGCCCCAGCCCCTTCTCATCCCAATCCTTTAACTGTATCTCAGTCTGAAACCACTTCTGCCCAACCCCTGAAATTTCCCATCAGGCTTTAGTCCTGAAATCAGATGGTGTGCCATCCCCAAACTGGCCACCCCCAGGCTGTTTCTGTTTCTGAGATCTCTGTCAGATCTGCCTCCCAGTCCAGCCATCCCCCTCCCCAAACCTCGGGCCAGGCCCAGTTCCTGAAACCATCCAGCCTTTGAGAAGTTCTTGTTGGGTCCAAAGAACAGTACTCCTGCCCCCTGCTCTCCCCTCCACACTCCTGCAGCCTCTTGCTAGAGGCCAGACCCATGGCTCGTGATCATGAGAGCAGGAAGCCTCATTACTAATTACCCTCAGGTGAAAGGCCTTCTCCTGTTAGTATGATTCTCACCTGGATTGCCCACTTCAATTCGTCGCTGCTCTCCCATGCAGAGAAGGGGAGCTCGTGTCCGTGTCTGGCATCTTCCATTCTATTGACAGCCCTGCCTGAATGGATCAGGTGTCTTGGCCCCTGGCATAGTTGATTAGTTCTGAATCTTGGTAATAGTTCTTAGCCCATCTTCCTCCCTAAATAAGGAGAGAGCCCACCAGAAACAGTTAGTCGAGACTTGTGTTGGAGCAAAGTATACACACCCACCTCAGCAAAGTGCTGTTCACAGTGTGGAGAGCACTTCCAGAGCAGAGATGCACCCCTTCCCCTCCCCACCTACCCCACCTCAGCCCTCTTTGCCCTACACAGACTAAAAACAAAAACAAACCAAGAACTTTTGAAACCTCTTGTTTGCAGCATTGTGTTCTCAACTGGTAAAATGGTGCTGTCTGATTCTTATTCACTGCATAAGAGCCTCTTAGCAGAGCAATTCCTGTAACATCTGAGTCTCACTGTCGTCCTCACCAAGCAAACGTGCTCGTCCGTGTGATCATGTATAGATTTCAAATATAAAATACGATTGTATATAATTGTAATAAATATGGGTTACCACTATTTAACACCAGGCTGCCAGGATTGCTGCTGCTCTTGTTTTCTGAGGAGTGGGGAGGGAAGTGAAAGGGAGGGAGGGAGGGCAGGCTCCAGAAATGGAGCCCCTATAAAAACATTTTTGAAAGATAATTGGAAAAAACGTTTAAGGTTGGTTTTGTGTTCAGCTGCTGCAGTACACGGCTCTCCCAGCAAGGGGTAGCACAAGGTATGACGGAGATGCTCTGTGATTGGGGCTACTGACAGCTACTCCAGCGCCCTTCTCTCCCAGCAGGAACTACTGCAGGGAACAGTATAAGTAGCTCTGGCTGTGCCATAACTTGAAACTGCCCTCGTCTAAACTTCTTAGCAGGATGCGCTGCAGGGGATGGTGTAGGTGCATCACCTCTGAGGTAACACATAGCTACTCTAGTCCCACTGTCATCCAGTAGGAGGTGCTGCAGGGAATGATGTGTTGCATCTCTTGGCTATCTAACCCCACCTTCTGCCAACAGGAGGCGCTGCAAGGCATGGCGTATAGCAACTCATAGCTGCTATCATACCATCTTCATTCAACTGAAGTATTTGGCTTCCTTCTCAAAAATGAGGGATTTACTTGATTCCTGGGTATTTGTGTGTCTGGTACATGGTGACATTTTCCTGCTCGGGGGAGAGAAAGGGACCTTCAGATTACTGTATTTAGACCTGCTGTTGAATGTGATGATTTCTCATTCCTTAAATGGACGAGTATCTTCCCTCAGGAGTCTCTCTCTCTCTCTCCCCCCCCCCCCCCTCTCCTTTAACGTTCACAAAGAACGTTGCATTTAGCTAAAACAGGGCAAATTAGAGAGTGTTTAAAAGCAGAGGCTTTCTTTGGGCGATGGCACTCTCTTTTTCCCCAAGCCAAGAATCTTTGTGAAATGGAAACACAGGGCGAACGTGGGGATGTAATGAAAAAGTATTGCCCTGCCCGTGTACATTTTATATACATAGAAGGGTTTGAAAATAGAAAGTGCCTGGACAAGAGCAGTCAGTGAAATGTGGAAAATATGTTGCTGAGGTATGCGCCTTGCGGAGTGACTTACGAGGTTTACAGCACAGGCAGCCCGAAGCTTTTTTTCCCTTCCCTCCGTGCTCCGTTCATTAACAAGATGTGTTTGCTACAGGTTTTTCAAACCTTGCTTTGCTTTGTGGTGCAGCGGCACAAAGTGATTCTCCTCCCCCTCCCAAATTTTCCAGGCCTTGAAAACCTTGCTCTCTTGCTGAGTCACAGCCTGCCTGTTCTCTACCCAATGTACGTCCCCTGCCAGCGGGATCAGAGCTCCTGTTGGTCACAAAACTTAACCCTGGGCATCTTGCTGCTGATACTGTGTTTATTCGCTCACAAGTGCTGCCTAAGGAGAGCAAGGCCTACTTACCAACAGGTATTCCCAGGAGTGCTGTTTGCTATTAGTTCCTATGTCAATCACATCTTGTCTTTGCTTTCCAGCTATCCACGTAATGAAAGTACTGACAAGCTAACCAAGGGTGATGGAACTGCTCTTGTCAGGGGCCTTTCTTGATTGCCTTGGCTTGATGCTGGGATGCTTGGGCCAGTATTTTAGTCCTGACAAACAGTGGAGCTTGACCTGCAGTTCATAATGCCTCCTCCTTTCTACCCCAGACCCCTACTGGGACCTGGCTTCATAAATCAGTTGCTCTGGGAACTGATTACTCATACAGTGGCCAGTATGCATTGGGAACACCTTAACATTAGCTGACAGATCCCTGAGAAGGGACCCCTTTCTGCAGGACAAGAGAGATGACAGCAGCCTCTGTCAGGTGAAGATACCCCACCAATAGCTTTCTACATGTGTTTACAGGGGTTCTTGCCACTGTACAGAAAGAGGAGAACTGTGCCAAATGATTGACAAGTCCCTTGCACCAAGGGGGACACACCTTGGAGCAGCGTGATGGAGGAGTGGAGTGGAGTGGTGGGTGGGGGTAACTGGAATGCTTCATGGAAGAGGCAGGTTCCATGGTGTCGGTAGGAGGGGGGTTTGCATAAGTGCATCTGGAGGCTGTTCCAGGCATAAAGGACAAAGTGGAAGAAGGAATGAAGTCAGGAGTGGGCAAATGACACAAATGAGGGAGGCTGGTGCAGAATGAAGAGAGAGGAGCAGGTAGAAGGAGATGAGGCTGGCAGAGAAGAAGGATCATTGATCCAGGCCTTCCCCCCCCATGAACAGCTGAGAAGCACTTCAGTGAGACACCATACTTCCACCAACCCACCTCCCCGAGTGGATGCAGACAGCCTATGCTGTGTCAGACAATATGGGGGCAAAAGAACACATGCTCCAGTGTCCAGCAGCAGCAGTACAGATGCCAGGACGTCTCTGGAAGCATGCCAGAGTGGGAAGTGATTAGGAGAGGGACGTCCCCAAATCATCTTTGTCTGACTCCACCTCAGATGACAAGCGAGCCAGGATCTGTTCTCAAGACAACATAAAGTCAAGATTGTCCAGGTGAGTTTAGAGTTCAGGAAAGTGAGAGGCTGGCTGGAGCCAGGCATTGTGCGAATTCCCCCAGTGCACAATGCTGGCCAGGCACCTTAATCCTGGGTTTCCCAAATGCTGCCTGTTGGTACACTTCAGTTCTGTCCTGCAGCCCCCACTTGTGTGAGAGTATGAGAGAGAGAGAGAGAGAGAGAGTGATTGTAGCTCTAGATCAGGGGTGGCCAAACTTACTGACCCGCCAAGCTGCATACAATAATCTTGAGAAGTTCAAGAGCCAAGGCACCCCTGCTGGGAGTCGGGCTTCAGCACCTCGGGAGGCCCCTGCCAGGGCTCGAGTTTCAGACTTGCTCCTGCTGAAGCCCCGAGCTCCAGCAGACGCACCCTGTGCGGCTGAAGCCCCAAGACTCCCCTCCCCTCTGGGCAGAATCCCCTACCTCACCACCCTGCTGCAAGGCAGAAGTCCCGAGCTCCCCCACCCCACCCCCAGTCTGGTAGGTGGAGAGTGGGGTGGGGGGGAGGTGGGGGGGCTCCAAGAGCTGCACTTTAACTAAAAGAGCCAAATGTGTCTCACAAGTTTTTCCTTATATTCCGTGGCCCGGCCCCCCGCCCCCTCCCCCCCAACGTGCTTCTATCTGCTCAAAAGCACATCGCCTTCCCCACCACCACCACTTGTAAGCATCTCCCTTTCCTCACTTGTCCTGTCTCCACATGATCTGGAGCAGGCTATCCCCTGTTGTTGGGTGTTCCTTGCTCAGTTCAAACCAATGCCTATTCTCTCCCCTGGCCTAACACGAAGTGCAGGCAGCTTTGTCGGGCATGGGGAGGTCTCACTCCAGAGTTGAAGTCCTGCTGTGTACACTGCAATGTGAGTGCTACCCCGCCACCCGCATGGGCTGCTGGAGACAGGCGAGTTCTTGAGATAATGTGGGGAACTGTCAGCATTTTGCTCTGCGTGCTCACAGAGTAAGCCAGGCGGTTTGGGATAGGGAGTAAGGAGACTGGGAGTTGAGCTAGTTTAGTGCTGAGAGGGGATGATAGATGGAATGCATCCTAGAAGAGGCAGGTTCCATGGTGTTTTTGGGAGAGAACTTTGCAAAAGAGATTTGGAGGCTGTTCCAGGCATAAGGGAAAGTGTGCTGGGTTCTAGTCTTGACTTACTGTGTGGCCTTGGCTGAATCACTTTACCTCTATGTGCCTCAGTTTCCCCATCTTAAAGGAGAACTGCAAAGCAAAACTGCTGATGCTACTTAGATGACCCCCCCCCCATCATCACTGCAATGTTTGAGCATAGTCTGTAATTATCCTCACCACACCCCTGTGAGGGAGAACAATGCTATTATCCACCTTGTACCGATGGGAACTGAGGCACAGAGAGGCTAAGTGACTTGCCCAAGGGCACACAGGAATTCTGTGGCAGAGTAGCTTGAACCTGGGTCTCCTAAGTCCCAGGCTAAGACCCTAACCACTGCACCATCCTTCCTGTCCTTGAGTTGGGCCCAGATCTCTACCCCAGGTCACGTAGCTCACAAAGAAGCATTACCTCCTCCCCAGGCTCTTTCCTGAGTGAGACTGAGAAAGTGGTGATATGCCACATGCAGAAGGCCCTGGCTCCTCCCAAGTGTGGAGTGTCTCAGGAACTTTTCCCCCAGCATGCCTTTCTGGAACTGGCCCTTTACATGTGGCTGAGCCAGGCAGCTGCAGCCCTGAGGCGGCCATGTTGGACCTGGCTGCTTCTTGCCCTCTCCCAGCTACGAGGTTTCCCTTAACTCCAGCTGTGTTTTCCTTCCCTTATTGCTGGGGGATGGCACCTTCTCCCAGGGGCCCTCTCAGCCCTGCCTGGAGATCTGCTGTGACCCAAGGAGGTCACGAGCCAAAGTGTGTGATGGCCGAGAGAAGCAGTGGATTGCAGGAATGCTGACGTCAGCACCACGAGGGCTTCCTGAGGCCAGGAAGGTGAGTAGACCCTTGTCTGTCCTGTGTAGTCTGGTTTGGGAGGACTGGGGGTGGGAGGGGCTGCCAGGGTCCAGCACAGAAATCTGACTCCCCATTTTTCCTTTGTGACATCAGTAAAGGGCTGTGGGTTCTTGGGAACAAAGGCACCATAGCAGCCTTAGTGCTGCCTCTCGCTGTGACCCTGCCGAACGCTTTGGGCCTATATGGCTGAATAGAGCTCTGAACCCAGCTTCCTCTGCTGCTGACAGCCCACGGGATCCTTTGATGCGCACCCCATTGGCTAAGCCGTGTTTCAGCTCTATTTCCCGACACAGATCTTGAAAGCAGCGAGAGGAGGTAGGTCCCCCCTGTTTTACTCTCCCTTGCTCCTACAAAGCCTGGAGCTGGTCCTGACCCGCAGGCTCTCCCGTGCTTCGTATTGGTATCAGCGTAGTGCCTAGAGCCGCCAGCCGCGATGGTGCTGGGCGCTGTGCAAACACCTGGCGAGGGACAGACCTTACCTCATAGAGCTGACAATCTAAATAGACCAGCCGAGCAAGCGGGGCCGGGGACAGAAGCACAGAGAGGGGAAGTGACTTGCCCCAGATCGCACAGCACAGCTCGGAGTAGATCCTGGGTCTCCTGACTCTGTATGGTACCCTGCCCACTGGACCACACTGCAGCTTCCCAAGGAGTCCATCCGGTGTAGACCTTTGTACGTGCATCTAAGGCCTCCTCCACCTGCTCCGCCATGGAGACCCAGCCTTGGTGGTTACCTGTGCTGCTATAAGACAGTAAACGCAGCTGAGGTGCATCGGGGGAAGAGAGAGCAGGGCACAGGAAAGCCAGTCCGATTCCCTGTGCAGCAGGAGTGCTGAGCTTGTGCGTTTGTGGATTGAGGGGCTGGCATGGTCTCTCTTGGCTCAGGGAAAAAAACAATCCCATCCCCAAAAGGGAGCGAGCACTAACCTAATAAAGGCACCAGCTGGACGGAGGAGAAAACCAGCCCTTTGGAGGGAAAAAAAATTCCTTTAATTAGAAAAATAATATATTTCATCCAAATAAGGTAAAAATATTTGAAATGGGGCAGAAGTGAGCACCAGGCAACATCTGTCAGACCCTTTCTGGAAAGGGGAAGATTATTAAACTCAATTACAATTTATTTTTGTAGAGTGTCTTTCAGACTAGAAATCTCCCCTAGGGCCCTCACCCTCTCTTTTCTGTGTCTGCTTTAGGGTTTAACCCTTAATGGTCTTTCATCCCCCTGGATTCCAGAGAATGGGGGATCTGGTGTGACACGGGTGTGGCGTGAATGCGTCTGGGGGGATTAGAGAGAAAGAAGAGATGGGATTTATATTTTCTTGACTGGTTTAGAGAAAGCCCCTACTTTTCAGTAGGATTGTGATTGACAGGCCAGGTGATTGGCTCACTGGATGCCTCTAGAAGTACAACTGGCATACTTGCTGCACGTTTCTCTTTGTGTATACTTGTCTGTTTATCTGTCACTTTGCCAGGCTCTCTGTCTCTTGTCACTGTGCCTGTCTTGTACAGCATCTCTCTGTTGGTCAGTCAGTCCATCCATCTCTTTCTCTGCTCTGTTTGTCTCTTTCTCTTCGTCCAACATTCAGAAATGTAACACTTTATCCCATGGTGCTGTAAGCTAGTATCCAAGGCCTTGTCTACAAGAGAAAATAGCACTAATTTAAATTTAATGGTTTTTTAAACCGATTTAGTTAAATTGGTGCAAATCCCTGTGTGGACACTCTCACTTCAGTTTAAACCAGGTTTATTTTGGTTTTGCTTAAAGTGGTTTAAGCTGAAGTACGTTTGACCACACAGAGGATAAGGTGAGGTAACCTGGTGCAACTTTCACTTATAGACAAGCCCTGGTTTAGGGCCTGCTGTCATCTCTGCCCTCCTGCCCCCGTTACACCATCACCAGCAGGTGTCCCCCGCCCCCCCCCCACTGCCTGTTCGCCAGCTTGCTCCTGTGTTCTCCTTTCCCTTCCCCAGCCCAGCAGTGTACGTGGTACATGGGCTCTTTCTGCCCTCGCTCCCGCATCCATCCTAGGAGTGAACAGTGAGCTCTGGTAACGAGAGGAGCTTGTGGTTCCCTAACAACTTTTATCCCCTTCTGTTTCTTGGGAGGGTGGGGGAGAGTACAGTCTAGTGGTTAGAGTAGGAGTGTGTGGGCCTCAAGTTGTGTAAACAACCCCTTTTGCCTCAGTTTCTTCAGCTATAAACCGGACCAGTTTGGGGTAAAGCTGCCTGCTTCGTGGGGGTAGACAGGCTGAGTTCAATCGCGTGTGTAAAACAAATGGATTAATGGCATAGGCTGTCCTCTCCTTTGCTGCCCTCACAGCAAATCTGCAGCCTGGGGGACTCCAGGAAGTGGCAGTAGTCTTGCATTGTCAGGGATGCAGCTCAGGTACCTTCCTCTTGGGGGAGTGGGTTCACTCCCCTCCCCAGTCCCAGCCATACCACTGCGCTGCCCCACGGCGAGACAATCCTGAGGAAACCTCACAAGCCCAGGTGCTGCATGTGGGACAGCCAAAAATTCTGCTTCCGCCAATGCCCCAGGTCTGAGTTGAGCACTCAGCCTGGTCAGTGTGGCCTATGGGGGTTTTGACTATAACCTGCTCACAGTGCGAGTGGGTGCTACAAGTGAAGTGCCTGGCAGACCAGTGCTAGGGGCCTCGCACCGGATGTTAGTGAGGTACTTGTGTGGAGCTGTCGCCGGGAGAATACAGGTGGATGTGGGTGAGGTTCTCATGTAGAGTGGAGTTAGGGGCCTGGCACCGGGAGAGCAGGGGTGGATGTGGGTGAGGTACTTGAGCGGCGCTGAGTTAGGGGCCTGGCACCAGGAGAGCAGGGGTGGATGTGGGTGACGTACTTGTGTGGAGCTGAGTTGGGGGCTGTCACCGGGCGAATACGGGTGGATGTGGGTGAGGTACTTGTGTAGAGTGGAGTTAGGGGCCTGGCACCGGGAGAGCGGGGGTGGATGTGGGTGAGGTACTCGAGTGGCGCTGAGTTAGGGGCCTGGCTCTGGGAGAGCAGGGGTGGATGTTAGTGAGGTACTTGTGTGGAGCTGAGTTGGGGGCTGTCGCTGGGAGAATACGGGTGGATGTGGGTGAGGTTCTCATGTAGAGTGGAGTTAGGGGTGGATGTGGGTGACGTACTTGTGTGGAGCTGAGTTGGGGGCTGTCACCGGGCGAATACGGGTGGATGTGGGTGAGGTACTTGTGTAGAGTGGAGTTAGGGGCCTGGCACCGGGAGAGCGGGGGTGGATGTGGGTGAGGTACTCGAGTGGCGCTGAGTTAGGGGCCTGGCTCTGGGAGAGCAGGGGTGGATGTTAGTGAGGTACTTGTGTGGAGCTGAGTTGGGGGCTGTCACTGAGAGAATACGGGTGGATGTGGGTGAGGTACTTGTGTGGAGCTGAGTTGGGGGCTGTCGCCAGGAGAATACGAGTGGATGTGGGTGAGGTACTTGTGTAGAATGGAGTTGGGGGCCTGGCTCTGGGAGAGCAGGGGTGGATATGGGTGAGGTACTCAAGTGGCGCTGAGTTAGGGGCCTGGAACCAGGAGAGCAGGGGTGGATGTGGGTGAGGTACACGAGTGGCGCTGAGTTAGGGGCCTGGCTCTGGGAGAGCAGGGGTGGATGTGGGTGAGTACTCGAGCGGAGCTATATGGAGGAAGGTTACTCCCACTCTCTTGCTCCATACCAGGATTTAGTCAGTCTAATATCAGTTCCTCTCATTCCTACTGTCCCCTACATCTGTGTCTCTCCAGTGGCGCCAGTGGAGCTGGTGTCCTGCTTTGCGAGGCTTTCTGGGTTATTTAGAGTCCTTCTTTTACCTTTAGTGCCCCCCATATGTGATTGTTTAAGGTCATTACAAAGTGGGTGTGAGGCCACTCAAAGCCCCCAGGTCATGGTAATGAGCCCCTTGCTGGGGGCCCTGCCCAGGGTGGTGCTGGTGTGAGCTCCTGGGTGGTGGGTCCCTGCCTGTGGCAGCTGGGGCTGACAGTAAATGCTGTTGGGGCCTGGTTTCCCAGGCAGAGTGAAAAGCATCTCCCCAGACTGCTCCAGTAAGTAGTGGCTAGTGGGAAGGGGAGGGTCTGGGCCAGGGAAAGGCTGCTTAGCTGGCCTGTCAGATAAATCTTTGGCTGTTTACTTAAATCTTCAGTGTTTCTTCATTTGTTTGTTTAAAATTTTCCCTGCCAAAAAAGAGCAAAAGGAAGGAGGGAAGCCACCCCATTGGCCAAGCTAAGCTACCTCTGCCACGGAGATGCTCCACGAGCCGGGGCAGAGCCCAGGGATAGAGATCACGCAGTCACCACCAGGGTAAGGTGAAAAAACAGCCCCAGGAGAGAACAAAGCTCTTCACAGCAAATGGACTGCAGAGTTGGGAGCCCTAAAGGAAAAGAGACTGTATCTCAGCCCCATTCTTGCGCCAGAGCCTGCGTGGAGGGGCCCTGAGCCCCCATCCTAGTCACCGCCCCAACAAGTGTTTTTCAGACAACCCCTGCCCTCCCCCCTACAGAGTTAGTTATTGTCAGCTTCCGGGCTCCAGCACAGCTAGGTCAGTCAGGAGACGGAGAGGGAAAGCTGGGGTTTCCTGCCAGACTATTGTGTTTTGACACACTTGTGTCCACAATACACAGACTCAAAATCACCCTCACTTACCTTTCTGTTGTGTGCACATGCACACCCAGACCTCCTCTCTCTCACACGCACCCTTCCTTACACAAGCCTGGTCTGTGTCACACTCACACTTGCATGCCCATACGCACTGCAGGCACCCTCACAGGCCATTCCTGAAGTTGGCACAACAAGCCCTGTGTACTGCATGTACATATGTGTGCACATGGTTTCACATGCATACAAACTTAGACGCAGACTTGCATACACACAGAGACCCCCTTCCATACTATATGTACACACAAATGCCCAGACTTGTATACACACACATACGCGCACACTCACTCTTTCTAGGCTTGGCCCGCAAGTTTCACCCTTATCTGTACAAAAAAAGAGTTTTTCTGATATGAAACTCTCATAACATCCCTGCAGTCTGGATGCCTTTCATTTGGAGTGGTACAAGCTCCTCAAGGACTTTCAGCTACAGCTTTAAAGTTTATGTTCTCATAGGAGAAGAAATGAGATTTTACCGTCATTTTGTAAAGCTCCTGCCTCAAGTTCCCTCCGCTCCATGGTGAGGCAAGCACTCGTTTGCTCCCCCAAGAGCTTCCTTTTCAAAGGGGCCTCCCCTGAGCTTTCAGAATGGCGCCTGCAGGTGGTTGACATGAGCTTTTGTGTGTGAGAGCGTTGGGTTTGGGAGTGCAAATCAGGGGCATAGATGGAAAGTGCAGAGCAAGCAACTGGTGCACTTTGTGTCACGTGTAAAATCTTACCTCTGGGAAATGCTTATGCAAAAATGTGCAGGGGATTTGAGAGCCTGATTGTGAAACTCTGAGCTTATTGTTTCTGTTTGATCTTAACGCCCCTTTCTTTCTCTTACCTGACACTCACAAATATCTCTCTCTCTGGGATATTTTGCATTATTACCCCAGACTCCCCACTCTCATCCTCCCTGAGGTCCCCCAATAATTGTGCCCTATGAAAATCTTCTTTCCTAGAGCTTTGGAGATAAATCCCATGGTGTAGCATGGTTGGGAGGGGAGGGGTCAGGAGGCAGCAGCTGGCCTCCAGCCCAAGGCTGAGTGGGAAGGGCAGTGCCAGAGCATGGAGGGAACTGGCTCCATTCATTTCTCTTTTATGTCTGCCCCATCTCTGGTGTCCAGCTTGCCGAGGGAAAGAGCAGCTCTTGCCCTGGCCATGGTGCAAGCAGGAGGCCATCCTAGAGTCACTCTTCATTGTCCTTCAAGGAGGCGAGCAGGCCCCATCCCTGCCCTCCTGTGGGAGATACTCTGTTTTTTGTCCTGAATAGTAGGAGCCTGGAGGTTTGTGGCGGAAGCTTGCTCAGTGCTTCACGCCTCACCTACTGCTCCCCCAGCTATTCCACTTCTGGGCTCCCCACCCAGCTTTACCGATGCCCCACATTTCTGACTAGAGACCCTACCCCTCTGTTCCAGGCCTGGGCCCTGCACAGCTGTGACTGGACCAATTCAGATTTGGTTCTCAAGACGGTTGACAGCCTAGCTTATGTAAGTGAAGATGATTCGTCTATAGCAAGTCACTGGGCCTCCCTTAAGTGCACCGCGCCTTGGAACTCCCATGGTGCTTCTGCATGATTGTCCAAGGCTGGGGCAGACTGTGCTCTGTTTGAAGCCCAGATGGCTGCTTCTCCCTCTTCTCAAGAAGTTACAAAAATCTTGAATTTGCCTCCATTTGGGTGTAGGAGGCATTGTGCCGCCAGAGCTAATTAAAACAATAAAACATGTTTTACTGCATTTTCTACTCAGGTGATCAAGCTGTGAGGAGCATCTCTCCGGGCACTAGCCATGGCTCTGCACACCTTAGGGTGTGGCTAATCGCTCTCTGCCTGCTGCAGCAGTGACTGCTTGCCTGGCTCACTCCCTGGGTTTCTGGCTCTCTGTGGCCCTTGCTGGGTCGAGTGTTGGTTCTGGCTTTTGGTGATTGAGCTGGAGAGGTACCTGATGAGAAAAATCAGAGATTCTTGTAGCTCAGACTTACGTAATTCTGGGGCATCAGGAGAGGCACAACTAAGCGCACCATTTTCCTAATACACTTTTTACTTCCCCTGTGGAGACAGAGGCTGGGGTTGGCCTGTAGCTAAAGGAAATGTCGGCGCCTTGTACCGCCACACTGTCCAGTACCCCCTGTTTCAAGCTAACACTGATACCTGACCTCTTGATTTCTCTCTTGCTGGCCCTTATGGTGAAGGGGCCCCCCCTTGTCCCCATTAGTTTGTCCTCAGTTACTCTGCATGCTCTTTATTTACTTTCAGGCAGGCTTGTACCGTAGCCACCTCCAGCAGGTGAAGGGCAGTGAACTTGTTTGGAAAGGGAAAGGCCGTGCATCCCCAAGTTTGTGTTGTGCATTTGGGCCTCTGTGTGTATGCGCACAGTGCAGTGCATGTGTGTGCTGAAATGCACCGAAGGCTGTAGGTGTCAGGCCCCAGAGCCTGGCAGGCCCTATCTCTAGTGGGGAGGGCCTGAAGGGAGTGTGGCAGCAATGGCTTTCATTTGTTGAACTTGCTTTGTCTCCCATAAATTACTCACTCTTTTATTTAAGTGCAATGAGAGCCTCACAAAGAGCAGGCAAGTCCCAACGCGAGCCTCCCAGCTGCGTGTGTGTGTGCGCGCCTGCCTGCCTGTTGGAAATGTCCCACGTGCTGCGGGCAGAGCTCCAGCATGAACAAACCTCTGCGCTCCGAGGGCGGCTTAGGAGCGTGTTCGGATAATGACATCTGAAAACAGGATGGCTGGGAGCAGAAGCGGAGCAACCAGGGGGCTTTGAAAGAGAGAGGAGTCTTAATCCCCTCTGCTAACAAGGAGGCGGCAGCTGCCAAGGCAGCAACGTTTGGCAGGCTCTGCGCTGCTGCTTCTGGGCTCCCGTTGATGGGTGGCAGAGAGGGTAACATGGCACAAATAGACACCTTGCCAGGGGCAGCTGAGGGGAGGGGCAAGGCAGGGGAGCGGGGCGTCTTTCTTTGAGTGACATGAGCTGCTCGGACCGTGGTGGGAGGGACTCGGAAATGGTTAGCCCAGCCGCAAGGTTCTGGGCCAGGCCTGTCTGTAGGAGCATCTCACCTGGCACTGCCAGGGCTGAGGAACAAGGCTGCAAGGTGATGAATGCTGTGAGAGTCAAGCGCCTGCCTTCAGTGTCTGGGGGCCGTCTGTGCTTTGAGGACAATCAGTCCCAGCCCTGCTTGGCAGGCAGGTGGATTTGTGTTGGGCCTGAGGGTGGCCATTTAAGGCAGGTTTCACTGTGCATGGATGAGACATGTAGACAACATGTCAGTTCAGCGGAAGCTCCTTTGCCTAGGTACAGCGGATCTATAGACACAGGCTGAACAGGGGACAGCTTTATTACACAGTGTGGATGTGAGCTGAGGTGAAAGGATGGCACATCCCTCTCTCCAAGTGGGCAGGCCTGGAATAATTCTTGTTTGGGGACCAGCAGTGGTGCATGAGCAAGCTGTATTGCACACCCACTGGGGCTCTAGCTAATCTAGTATCTGTTTCTCCAGCCAGCACTCAGCACTGCAGGATCTGCTGCTCTGGAGCGGTGCCGCATCACACTTGGGCAGGGCATTCCAGCGCTGCCCAAAGCCAACAGCCTGTGCATCTAATCCCAGGTGGCAGTCACGCCAGCCAACAGATATGCAGCATGATGTGGGCAGATCCCTGTTAAAAGCCAGGTAAATAGCAATTTATGCCAGAATGGACTTGGGCTCTCTTCTGCCTGTTTGTTGGTCGCCCTGCCTGGAACGGGGTTCTTTACTAGCCCGACCATGGCATAGGGCTTTAACACTGCAGTTTATAGAAGCTAGCTTGTGTAGCCTTCCAGCAAAGGTGCTTGCCTTTCCCCAACACCATCTCAATCTCATGACTCCAGGAGGTCCCTGTTCTCGCTTGGGTAGGCTAGTCTGTACACAGTTTATGGTGCGTAGACATACCTCAATCCTGCAAACAACACTGAACACACATGGATACACTTTACACATGTGAGTAGCCCCAGTGAATACTCTGAGTAAAATTACTCATGTGCTTAAATGTTTGCAGGAGCTGGGGGGCACCATCAGTAGGGCTCATCCCCTCAACTCTTTTGAGTCCAGATGAAAACATCACTCAGGTGCCAATCATATAATCGTGGCTGGTTAATAGAGAGGCTCTGCCCTGGCACTGGTGGCAGCCCCGGGATGGGGGCCTTAAGAAACCACAACCAGTCAGAAACCTCTGAGATCCTTAAAAATAAACAAGCCAGAGACCAATAAACCCAATGAATAAGGCAACTTCGTCATTTGTTTGGTTGGTTGGTTTTTTTTCCAGTTTTTATTGAGTGAAAATGTCAAACCTTGCATCAGTCATGCAAAAAAAAAAAAATCAAATAAATAAAACACATATATTAAATTTCTAATAGCACTAAATTCAAGTGGAAAAATATTCAGTTCTTAATAATGCAGGTGCCGAAGAGACCAGATTCAAGTAAATCAGAGCACACCGTCCTGTTTAGGGTGGTTTATTTTCTTTTCACTTTCTGCATTTTTTTTTTGTCTCAAAACCTATATATATCTATATATCTATATATATGTATATACATATAGATATATACACACACACATATATATGTGCATACATATTGTTTTTATATTTATATATATACACATACATATTTATAAAACATTAAAAAGAGCATTGGTGGTTCAAGCATTAATTCCCCCCCCCATGGAAATAAAAATAAAACAACAAAACAAAACAAAACAAAATTACACATTTAAAATTCAAAATGAGCTAGCAATGGCTTATAGTCCTAGTGTGCAATATGGATATTACAAAAGGCTAAAATTCTCCCTCCCTTTTTTTTTTTTTTTTTAAATCTTGGGGATTTTTTTTTTGTTTTGTTTTTTTTGCTACATTGAAAAAAAGTTTTTTTAAACTTTTTTTTTTTTTTTTATAAAATTTCTTCTACACAGACATTAATCCAGTTGAGTGTGTGTCTAGAATGGGCTAGTTGCTTGTTTTTCTCTCTTCAGCAGCGAATGGTGGCAGAATTGGGAGGGTTTGTCTCAAGGGCTTTGTTTTTTGTTTGTTTGTGTGTTTGTTTTGAACAGACTAATTCGGTCTTGTCTCTCCCGCTCCTAAGTCGGTCAGTTGAACTCCCTGGTCCTCAGGTCAGCAAGCTATTTTAAACACATGCCTAAATTTCATCATGTGAGCAGCCCCACTGACTCCAGTGCTTAAAGTCATACACCACTTGCTGAACTGGAGTCCTGTGTACTGTACATGACCTCAGTTCAGGAACGCACTTAAATCCATCCCTGTTCAGCAACTCCCTTAAGGAAATGCTTAACTAGAAGCCCATGTTTATGTCTCATTAAAATAACCACGCAATTTATTTGCTATGCTTAAAGGCTTTGCTGAATCAGGGTCTTTATGTGGCAAAAAAGACTTGTTGGTTTTAACCCATCTTGAGTTTTCATTTGGAAAGAAAGAAAGAAAAGGAAATGCAATCAGGGATAGGCAGATTGAGCAGTGCGGGTCAACCTGAGGCCCCATCTTGAGGTGGTGGGCACTCTCAGTGAGTACTATGGAGGGGAGTTCAGCGTGTTGCCAGATCAGGCCCTTGTTGGGCGGGCTGAGTCTGGTACCAGCCTGTCCTTTCCCAGTACCAGCTCCTGAAAATAAGAACTGTCTAAGGTAGGAAGAGGATTTGATGTATGGGTCAGAGATGGATGGGGGGGGCAGGGATGAGTCATAAACGCAGCTCCTGCTTGAGGCACTGTGGGGTTGACAGTGGGGGAGGGAGTGGTGGTTCTCTTCTCAGACCTCTGCCCTACACAGCTGCTTTCACCTGCCACCTTATAGGATTCAGTCAGTGGAGGCTGGTGAGATCTGAACATGGGGAGGCAAAACTGAAGATGCAGGCTCCTAGCTGTCCTGCATAGCAACCACTAGCTGCAGGGAGCTATCCATCTCTATTATCTTACCCCTTCCAGGGGCCCCCCAATCCTGAACACCCTTAGGACTGTATGGAGTTCTAAGCTTGCAATCCCATTGAAGTAAATGGCAAAACACCGTTGACGTCAATGGTGCAAATTAAGCACTGCTGTGTGTATTTGCAGATTTGGAGCCATGTTAGGACTAGAGGGTTTTCTATAGCACCCATCATGCTAGTAGGTAAGTGCTTGGACAAGGGCAACACAGTATAAAACCTGCAGCTAAATGCTCTAAGTACAGCCAATCTAACCCATCCTGCCTCTGGGACAACATGCCCCAAGTCCATCTCTGTACTCACTGAGGAAGCTAACTTCCTTATATTGGTGTGTGTGGGGAATAATAGGGGAGGACTGTACTAGAAAACAAGAAGCGGGGTGGGGGGGCGGGGAAGAGTAACAAACAAAAATAAAACCATATGAAAAATAAAAGCCACACAAATAACCGCTGGGAAACCCCCGCCCCCACCATATTAAATTAAACTACAAACTTCTTTTCACAACAGCCATTTGTTTGTCTACAAAATTCAAGTTAAAATTCGGAATCGTGCAGCTCCAGTCAGTGCTAGGAGTATGAAGACAGCCTCAAACCATGAGGTTAAGGCCCCTCCCTCCTCTGCTGCCCCCTACCAATAAATGCTAAAAAAAAAAAACAAAAAAACCCAAACCCTGAAAGAGAAAAAAAAAATTGCACACAAGTAACCAAATCTAGGCTCTAAGGGGCTATCCAGAAGGCAGGCCCGTCTCCCTCTGGCAGGCATTGTTTCTCTTTGTTCTATATATAATAACCTTTAAAGGAAAAATACTGTACAATCCTTTTTTTTGTTATTTTTTTCCTTTTTCTCTCCCCCCCCCCTTTCCTTTTTAAGCATTCACCGAACATCTCCCTGCATTTAAACAGCTGAGGAGCTTGTCTATCATTCAGACCCAGATCCGCGCTGGCTCCTTAGGAAAATAATAAGAAAACAACCCAAACTGCTTGAGGCCTCTTTCTGTGTAGGGTAGAAATGAATGACAGGGATTCCTTGGGCTTAGGGGGTTTGTTATTAGAAAAAATAATTAAAACAGAACAAAATAAACAAGGGCAAAGTCTTAGACACAAGGGAGCAAAATGCCCAGTTGGTCTACACACTGGCACTGAAATCACTACATCAAGCTTCATTCACACCTTTAGTCCTTCTGGGGCCAGTGCACATGTGTAGACAAGCTCTCTGTCTCAGGACTTGGGGGTCAAACAGCAACTGTCATCTATGAGAATGCTGGATAGTCTCCTGTAGTGTGTGTGTGTAAACTCTTTACTGGCAGGGTTGGGGGAAGAGAACAGCGGGAGAGCTTGTAACCATTTGAGTGCTGTAGGTCTGTCCAGCTACCATGGTGCTGCCTGCAGGCACTGCATGAACTGTGCTGCAGGCCTTGGTGCCATTCGCCCATGTGGAGTAGGCTTGACACCCTGCCGCATTGCAGGTAGCAGTGCCCTCAGGTTCCACTGCTCGCCGTGCCACAGGAGTGGCTGACAGCAGACAAGGGTATTTGGGTGCAGGACCTGAGCAAGCAATAGCTCTCTAGCCAGCATCTGAGGAGAGAGCCAAGTTGGCCCAGTGTCTGCATTAATCCCCCCCACCCCTTCTGTATGGGTGGTGGCTATGCTCTCTCTCCCCTTCGGGAAATTCATTAGCCTTTGCACAGAATCTACTTGCCCACCCTCACCTTGAGGAGGAAAACACTGAGGATACTCTGCTTGCTCATCATTTAAAAAATTCAATCGCCCTGTGTCAGAGGGCAAGTAGCATTTAGCAAGGCATTGCTCCTCCAGCTGCACCAAGGCAAAGGATGCTAATCTCACCTTCTACTCCTGCCTCCATTCACAGCCTGCCTGAGACAGGGGTGCTGTCTCTGAAGCACCAAAAAGAAAGAGCCTAAAACTGGAGAAAAAAGGGTAGCACCTGGGGATGGGAGTGGGGGTTAAACCCCAGTCCTCCAGTGTGAGTGACAGACCCTTTAACCGCCATATGGCGACCTTCCCTACCATGGCTGCAGCTAGATCACTACCAGGAGATCAGCAGGAGCTGGGGGAGGTGACCTACAGCTGTTCGGACAGTTCTAGACAAAGGGAAGCTTAACAATATAAATAGCATTTAAAAATTATTATTAATAATAATAATAAAGAGGATCTGGAAGAACAGAGAAGTGTTCCATTCCCAGCCCCACTGATTCATTAATGCTTCCTCGTTTGTAAGACAATAAATACCCCCTCCCACCCTTGCTGTCTGGTGCATCAGTCTCTCCCATTTATTTAATGCTGGAAAAAAGAAAAAGACCTCCCCGCCCCCACTGGTAAAGGCTTAGCTAGTTGCCTTTGTGCCACCAGTTCCTTACACGCACTTAAAAAAACCCATATAATTCTAAAATTCATCACCTGCCATCCCCACACCCCCCTTCCGAGGAGTGGAGATTATTATTAGTATCATACAACTAAAACCATGGAAAAATAAAATCCAGAAATAAAAGAGGGGGGAAAAGCCCACCCCAAAAGAAGGGGTCCCGAGACTGGGCACACGCCCCACAATGGGGGGAGGAAAGGAGAGCAGATGTCACCCTCAGAGCTAGTGTCCATCTAGAAGGGTTTCGTGTCTCTGCGTCCTGCCCTGTCTTCTGTCATCCGCAGAATGAAGTGATGGTGCGCTGGCCCCATGCGACCATGTCTGTCCTGTCGGTCCCGTGGGGCCTCATGCGTGCGGTGTGGAGTTCGTTTTGTCGCTTTCCGTCCCGGTGCTTTGTTCTCGCCTCGTAAGGAGTCCTCTTAATAATTTCATTTAAGAGCAAAACCAAACCTGCTGCTGTCTCTAAGGTTAAGGAGAAGCTGCCGGTGCGAGGGTGTGGGTTGGGGTCAGGGCAGGGGTGGGGGCCGATGTGAGGTCTGGGTTTGGCTCACCCAGAGGCCTGGAAGCATCGCCGTGGTCTATGGAAGTAGAGGCCTCCCCTGTTTCCCCATCCTCTTTAGTGGCCAGGCCCTCAGGGTCGGGGAGTGACTCTTCAGAGTCTGTGTTCAGGTCTTCCTCCTCCTCCTCCTCCTCCTCATCGTCATCATCATCATCGTCATCCTCTTCATCATCATCCTCTTCCTCATTTATCTCCTCCTCGTCCTCATCTTGGGATGAGTCGTCTTCATCCTCCACATCGCCGGAGTTGGATACCATCACCCTGCTCTCCTGAGGGCTTGTCCCTGCTCTGCTTGGTGATGGGCCAGCAGCAGCCTCTGGTAGCTTCTTGCTGAGGTCCAAGGAGTCATTGAGGCCCACGCCAGCTGCATTCTGCAGGAAGAAGAGGGAGCTGTTGGCATCAGTGCTGAGGTTGAGGGAGCTGTCCAGGTTTACGGAAGAGTTCTGGATGTCATACTCCAGGGTGGAGTGATGGAGGCCCTCGGGGCCGGGAGAGATGGCTGGCAGCTCCCCCCGCTCCTGTTTCTCATGCTTGCGCTTGTGTGAGTCCATCTGTGACATGCCCACCACCGTATGCTTGCATCCGGGGTAGGTGCAGTGGAAGTGGGAGCACTTGAGCTTGTACTTGCAGTCGGGCACCTCGCAGTCCACGCTGGAGCTGAACTGGCAGAAGCCAGCAGCGCTGATGACGTCCTGCTTGCCATGGTGCTTGCGGTGGGCGGTCACCTTGGTGCTGTCAGTGCAGCGGAAGCCGCAGCGCAGGCAGTGGAAGTGCGTGCTGTTGCCGGAGAACTGGCAGTCGGGGAAGCTGCAGCTCAGCGAGGACTTAAAGCGCTTGAAGTCGTCCAGCACCAGGTTGTCGACGCGGTCGTGATGCTGGGCGTGCTTGTACATGTGGGTGCGGCCGCAGAACTTGTAGCCGCAGTTCTCCCGGGTGCAGTGGTAGTGGGTGACCTTGAGGGAGAACTGGCAGTTGGTGTCCTTGCAGTCCTCGTAGAGATCGTAGCGCCGGAAACCCTCCAGCATCATCCCCTCGTCCAGCATCTTGCGCGAGGAGGCTGTCTTGCGGCGCTTGCCAAATGGAGACATATCCTCAATGATCCAGAAGCGCTTTTTGGCCCCCGAAGCAGTTGGCATGGTGATGGTGTTCCCTGGGAATAGGAAGAGGAAAGTGGTGTTACTCATAGAGGGGCAGCAGGAACTCCTATCACCTCCTGTAACCAACATGGTACTTGCCAGGTTGGATCATACCCCGTATTCTACCTACGACCCGTGGCCAATGCACGATGCTGCAGGGGAAGCAGCCCCCAACCCAGTAAGGCACCTGACCAGCCTTGTATCCTGGACAGGGGCTGAGGAAGGTGTGCCGATAAGTGCTCATTCAATATTGTGGCAGTAGTCAACCTGATTTCCTGACACACTCTACCCCCATGCTATTTGTGTTGCTTGGCACCAGGAAATCCTTATAGTTGCCACTCTTGTAGACGTGATAATGTCCAAGCATCAGCTGTTGCTTCTTGTCAGGGTCAAAAATCTCCCAGCGTCTCCTGTCACTTTATTTCTAGTCCTCCTTCCCCAGGAGTAAGCTCATCCCAGTCCACGGAATGTGGCACCTTCATTGATCTTTGATTGCTCCTTTCACCCCAAACAATCCCCAAGTGCTTTATAAACTATACACAGCGTCCTTCTCCCTCACTGCTGTTTAATAGGGCACAGCTATTTAGGACAGGAAGTGCAGAAGACTCACCGCATCTAATTAAAACTGCAAGGGGGGGGGATTTTTAGAAGCAGGATGCACTTTGGCCAGAATCAGCCTAAATATTACACTGATGAGCACACACAGACAGATGTTCAGTAGGGGTAATTCTCAAATGACTATCCATTGGGCTCCAAGAGAAAAATCCCACTTTTAAAGCCTTTCCTTGAGCCTCAACAATCAACCCGCTTGCCACTAAGGGACCAATATCAGTTTCCCATCCTTGGAGATAGGTGCCGGAGTCCCAGAGGACTGAACCTGATACCAAGAATTTGACCACCTTACATCCACATTTCCTTCCTCTTCTGCCCACTGGTTATTCCTCAGGTCAAATCATAGACTCAGAGACTTTACAGTCATGATCATCTAATCTGACCTCCTGCATATCGCAGGCCACAGAACTTCACCCACCCACTCCTGTAATAGACCCCTAGCCTTTGACTGAGTTACTGACATCCTCAAATCATGGTTTAAAGACTTAAAGTTACAGAGAATCCACCATTTGCACCTGGCAGTGACCGGTACCCCATGCTGCAGAGGAAGATGAAAAACCCCTAGCTCCAGATCCAGTGTGCTCAGAGCAGGACTCGGGGAGGCAAGAAGACTTTCTCACCAGGTGCAAAATGGTGAATTTCACTGGAAATTACAGTTTCCCATTAAAACGGGCCTTCCTGAGCTGCATGCTGGGGCTGCCATCCTGTTGAAAAGAGGCATGGTCTGTGTCATGAGTGTCTGGGTCCCAGCACCAAAGCAGTTTGCATCCTGCTCTAGGTGTCTGAAGACGCACTCGACCATTTGTTTGAATGCTGTAAAGTTCTTTTGCTGACTGTAAGCATGTACTCAAGGTGGTAGATGCTGGTTTTCCCGTGTCAGCCATGGGAGGGCCTTAGATGATGCCCCTTGAAGCTAGGATGGTGCTTATCAAATGGAGTCTCCAAAATGGTGAGAAACACTGAATACTGAGGATCAGCACCAGACTGAAAACCCTGGAGATAGAAGAGTTCAAACTCTCCACCAAGCAGGGATGGCATGGATGACAGTAGGCCAAACTCCCCCCAGAGTACAATGCCAACATCCCTCTGGAGTGAGCCCATGCCTAGGGGAGAGAGGCAGAGGACAGAAGTCTCACTTGCCCATTCAGTATGCATGGTGACACTGGCAACAAAGGAGGCAATTCACAGTGAAGGCTGTCTTAGTGATGTTCACTAGGAACTGGGCTAAGCCCCCTTACGCTGATTTAATCTGCACCTCTAAACAGCCGCCAGAGAGATAATAACTCTTCATCACTATTAAGCTCAACCAGATACAGACCAGTGAATTCAAGGTTACAGAATCCCTATCCCATTATGGTCCAGGTCCCCCAAATCACATTTTATTTTCAGACACAAATCTGTGCTTATAGGTGGCAAGGTGCAGGGGTGCTCTGCAGGCTGCACTCATGTCCTGGTACAGGACACTGATCTCCAGGCCAGTTCCTTGCTGCACTCCTATTTTGGAGAGGAAGAAAAAGATTGCAAGAGTCTAGTTACTGGGCCTGATTCTAGATCTTATTTACATTGCGATTAACCAGGAGTAATTCCACAGTTTGGGGTTAAGGCACTGGATGGCAATTTGGGAGACCTGGGTTCAATTCCTGGTGCTGTCAGATTCACTGTGTGACCGTGGGCAAACCATGTAATCTCTCTCTGCCTCAGTTCCCAAATCTTCTGCTAGTTTTCCTTTCTCTCACCCTCTTTCTCTATTTCGAGTGCAAACTCTTTGAGCAGGGACCGTCTCTTGCTGGGTGTATACAGCACCTAGCATAATGGGACCTTGATCTCCTTTGAGGTCTCTAGCTGCCGCTGTAAAACAAACGATAACTAATAACAGCAACATAGAAGTCATGGAATTGCATTGGGGTAAAGCCAGTGTAAGTCAGCAGATAATGCGGCCCCATGTATCTATATTACAAAGAAGTATTAAACCACTAATGGTTTTAAAGAGGTGTGTACATTACTGAATAATCCCTAGCACTGTATACATAGTAACTAATTGAGCCTCCCACTGTCTTTAAGAGGTAGGTAAGTATCATTATTCCCATAATACTGATGAGCTAGGTGAGGCACAGAGAGGTTAAATTACTTGCCCAAGGACACTGATGCCTTGTCCTCACTGAAATGCATGTTTAGTTCAGTGCAAGATCCCCATGCCCCCCTCCAGTATGGACACATACTTTGATGTGAGAGTGGCTTGTTTTGGTTTAGCTTATTACAATTTTGAATCAGTTTGGTTAAGCCAGGTTTACTTCAGCTCATCTTAAACTAAGTGTTTGCCTAGCCTTTTGTATCAGTTTAACTAAAGCTGTTTAAAATCACATATTTAATTAACCTAGTTCAACTTCCTTGCGTAGGGTGGGTGAAGATGGAGAACCACCCAGCAGTCGTGATTCTATGTCTCCTGCTCTAACCACTAGACAGTGCTCATTCCCTAATAACTAATTAGAGACAAACATGCCTCAACAAATTTAGGCCGAAGCAGGTCTCAACTGTAAGTAGTTTATAGTCAGCCTGTGCTGTCAGCAGAAGATGATGATTTTATACAGTACTTTTCACCTATCGGCATCAGAATACTTTAAAAAGTATAATTAGCCTCATTTTACAGATGAGGAAACAGACAGAATGAGGTGATCTGATTTGCCTCTCAGAAGAGTTCAGTTTTGTGACTGTCTGTCTGTTGGACCACACTCCCCCTGCAGAGGGCCACCACAAGTGAAGGCATAATTTAAATCCCACTTAAGCAGTCAAAATCCCCATGAAGCTCTGGGCAGGGCAATGACCACTGTTGGGGAGTTTCACACCTCTGCATGCTTACACTGTGCTTAGCTAGCAGAGGGAGAGGATAGCTCAGGTTTCTGAGCTGTGCGTCTTTTTAAAAACATAACTTTGCCAGCACAAATATGCTTCCAAGTAACCGAGAAGGAGCCAGGCTGGGAAAAGAGGGCAAAACTGAGCACGCCCTGAAAAGCCATTCTCAACTGGTATAAAACGCCCCTGTCTGTGATGTCCCTGAGCTCTGTCATGTAGGAAACACTGAGGGCCTGAGGTGTTTGAAAACCAGCCTTACTTTCTGCAGCTGTAATTGGTGGATGTAAATAACTGTGGGTGCAACAGAGATCACTGAGATGCATCATGTCAGTGGCATCACCTGTGCCCATGAGACCCCAAAACATGCGATAGAGAAAGCCAGTCCCAAGCTCTATGGTGCACATGGGAATGACCTGTAGTGATGTGCAGCAAGGGTTGGGAGCTACTAGACTGGATGGCCAAAGAGCTCTAAACCAGTCTCCAAGTCCTGTTATGCAATGTGGTCAACATGTTGCATTTTGGCCACCTAACAGGAGGAGGAGGCTCAAAAATGGCAGGTTTATTTACAAATGTTGCTGTTGGATTTGGGTTGGGATTGATGAGGAATTGCTTCTGGTCATGTGAATTTTTCACAGCGATTTACTGTGCTTTCAGATACCTTCCTTGGGCATCTTTACAGCATGACATTATTATCCCATCAGTGGAAGGGAGGGGGTGTGTGTGTGGGGGGAGCCCTTGGACAGAGTTAAACAAGACAGAGAGAGAGATAGTGATGTCTTTTCCATTTATGACTTAACAGAGCTCAGGGGTGGGAAGAGACTATGGGCAGGGGGAGCTGTCACTGAGAGATAAAGCATATAAGAATTACCTGCTGCATCCTGAACTAGGGGAACGTCACTTTTTACTGGAGTTGGAGTGGCAATGATGGGCGAGAAACCAGGTGTGCTGGTGGCAGGCATGACAATGCCCCTGCTGGATCCAAGAGTGGCACTGAGCAGAGAGTATGAGAGACAAGATGGAGAGAAGAGGTAGGGGAGGGAAGGAAGGGGAGACCTGAGCAAGGCTTGTGAGAAAGATGGAGGCAGAGGTGGCGGTGGAGGTTGTGGTGCATTGTGGATAGCATCATCGGCAGCGGCAGCAGTAGGAGGAGGAGGAGGAACCAGGCAGCCTGGAGAATGTGGAGAGAAAAAAATAGCAGAAAAAACAAAACAAAAAGGAAAAACAAAAGAACCGAAATGAGAACCCAAGAGTGGAAGCAATATGATGAAAATGGAAAATACATTCACACACGTACAAAACAGAACTGTAACAGAGAGGAGATGGAAGATGCGTGACTGACAGCAGCAGCAGCAGGGGGAATGGTTGTCACCACAGAAAACAAGGAGTGTCCTTAATTGCAGGGGGTGGAGCCACCTGGCTTCCAAAAAGAAATTCCTGCCCTGCTTAGTCTGTCTGTTCATCCACGTGGCACCAGCGTGCACCAGCCTGCTGCTGAGAGGACTCTGTTGCAGGGTGTTATCCCAGAGGCTTTCGGATTCACTCATAACATGGTTATTAGTCAGTGGGTTGTTTTCCGGGAGGTGTGACTGATGGCTCTGATGGTGCAGTTAGTTAATAGAGAATCCTGGGAGCTGCTGCCCCTCCAAACCCTCTGGAGGAGCTTTAGCACTACGTGCAGCTGTCGTTCTCGTGGAATGTTTATGTCAGGGTAGCGTGCAGAGGTTGTGTTAGTGCCCCATGTGACGTGAGAGGTCAGGACATCTTCCTTAGTCTTGCCTCCACCCAGTGTCAGTGGGAATCATTCATTACTCTTATTTCCTACTGCTGTTTAAAAGTAACGGAGATGAACATCCACCCCATAGCCCTGAGGTCTGAGCTGAACCCCCTGGTCAGGGAAATGCTGGGCTCAGGTTGTCACCTGACTTTTCATTTAATCAGTGTTGGAAGAGAAGGTAGGAAAAAAATAGGTCTGAAACTAAGGTCCCAAAAGACAATAAATGTTATAAAGAGACTCAGAGACAAGCAGCCCTGGGGAGAGTTCACAGAAAGCTTTCCTGGAATACTAACAGGCAGCCAGAGGTAAGGACAATTAAGGGAGCCTTACTCACTGCTACAGGGTATTAGAGATGAGTTCTGAATCTGCCTGCTGAAGAGAGAATCCCATAATTTATAGAAGTTAGGCAGGGTCAAATCTCAATCCTCAAAACAGGAAGGGATGTTAGAGTTCTCTTTTAGGAAGGGATGCATAAAGCAGACATGACACCAGGGGATCTTCTCTGAGCATCGCCCTGATAAGGAGGTAGTGACGTTAGAGGTTTTCTTTTCTGCATCACAACTTGTAAGAGGAGAGGAGCTGCTTTTATAGGTCACTTCCTGAGAAAGTGATGGCAGAGGTTCTCATTTACTTACACATCACTTCCTGAAAGAGTGAAGCCAGGAGGTCTCTGTTGTCCAGTTTATTGAGCATCAGGAGTGCAGGGAAACCTCTGACTTCTAGATGTGGCACAGTGTAACACAAAAGATACTGGGGGAAGGCAGGAAGCAGACCAGCAAGGGAAATTAACTTTACAGCCCTAATGACTCGACGGCTCTGGTACAGATATTGAGCAGTTCAATTATTCAAACCGGTCCAGCTCCGAAAGATAGGACAAAAACCTCTTCAGAGGCAGAAAAAGAAGGGAATGTCAGATGTTAAGGGACAGCCCAGAACTATGTGGAAATGGCTCCCTCCCTGTGAATGATGGAGGGGAGCTAGGCTAGCGTAAGGCAATACTCTGTTGAGCCAGGGGCTGACACAATGTGTCAGAAGGCACAGTTTCTCCTTGGCCTCTGGTTGTGAGTTTAGGGCTCTTGGCAGCAGAGACCTGCAAATCTATTTCTCCCCTGCTGCCCCTTACCTGCTGATGTGCTTTCGTTGCCCACTGGAGTGCTGGAGCAGCTGCGGTCCATATTGGAGGATTCAGAGGAGATGCCCCCGGGGCTACAGCCAGTGTAATCCATGTACTCATCTGTTTCAATGTCCATCATGCTTTGGGGTCCCTGAAAGGAAGCTGGGGTTCCTGAGGAAGCTGGGCTGGGTGCCATGCTGCCAACATGGGGGAGATTTTCATTTCTTGAAGTGTGGCCAATAACCTGCAGCAAGAAATTAAGACGGACTTTTCACACCATAAGCAAGATGTCAAGACCAAAGCCATCTGTTTACACGTTCAGTTTTCTCTGACATTGTTCTTCAGGGATAGTTGGAACATGTTGGCAAGTGGATCCTATGGCACTGAGGCTGGGAGTGGTAATCTTGGCACCAGGATCCTGGTGTGTGGATTCTTATGCATTTAGATGGGAGTGTGTACATTGGCACCGGTGCCCTGAGGTGTGTATCCTACTATACTTAGAGGTTGGGGGTGTGACGTTTTGCATTCTAGGTGGAGTGTGGGGCATTCAGAGATTAGGCGCGTGAGTCTTGGCTCTAGTGCTGCAGGGAGGGTACCTAGCAGCGCTCAGCCCAGTGCCTCTCTGCAGTGAGCAATTGACGGTGCATCACTACATATGTATCTGCTGCTTAAATAACCAGTGGATTCACCTGTGTGGGAACTCGGTCAAAGTTTTTCCCCAGCATCCTCCTCATGTGCTTCCTGGCGTGGGACGTCATTTGGTGCTTGAGTAGGAAGGAAAACTGGCAGCCCTCTCGAATGCAGTGGAAATGGCTGTTCACCTGGTTATACTTGCAACCTGCAGACACAAAACCGATACAAATCTGGTACATTAAAATAGCAAGAGAAAGGGTTGTATCAGCACACACTGGCGGTAGCGCCAGACTGCTGCCATACTGAATCCTGATCGTCTGGAGTGCTCTGTGGATTCTTCAATGACAGTCCGAGACCCAAAATTAAATCCTTCCCAAGCTGAGTAATGGGGAGAAAGGATGTGGTTGATTTAGACACAGGAAGTGGCCCTGAGCCAGAGTACCACCCCCATCCCTCTTGTGACAGAGGGAACAAGGGGGAAACGTATTATTAATGTTGATTATTTGCATTTTGCCAGCACCTAGAGATCCCAATCCTAGACCGGGACCCCATTGTGCTAGGTGGTGTACAAACACAGAACAAAAAGACAGGCCCTGCCCCAAGGAGCTTACAATTGAAGTAGAAGGTAAGAATAATATCAGGGATTGTTCCATGTTGGAAACAGCCAGCTCCTTTTGATCTGCGTGCTCTGGAAGCAGAATGATAATCCCTTTAACACCCTGGGCTGTAAGGCTCGTCCATCCCATCCCCAACCTTCCAGCTCTGACCAGTGCATGGTCCCAGGCCAAATGTGGAGAAGCCAGGGAGTGTTTGTTGCTACTCCTGGTTTGGTGACGTAGGGGCTGGTACCAGGCCGAGGGTAATGGAAACAGCTTACATGGATTCTGGCATGCTGGACCTGCCTCCAGACAGACAAGGAGACTCAATTAAACAGCCCCATTAGTGTTTTTTTTTTAATGGGAAAATGCTGGATTCTGCCTCATGCAAATCACTACGAATCTGTGTGGCTGATTACCAGACAATCCCCAGACCACGTCCTGTAGCTGAAGTATAGCTTGCTGCAGTAAAACCATAGGCATGTCTACACACTGACAGAGACCTATAGCTGCGCACCTGATGTAAACACACTCACAAACCTCAACACAGGGATACAGACGCACTTGCTGTACACACAACACAGACCGACAGAACAAAAGACACACTTGCATACAGATGCAGGAACACATTTAGCTGCCCACATCGACAGACATGCCTATATGGAAACATACACAGACACTCATTTACAGTCACGTGGAAAGACATACCTACATGTACGTGCCCACACACACAGTAGACATGGCATTGCCAAACAGCTCCTGAATCATTCGCCCTGTCTTTAAGGCGGAGATGGTGCTTTATGTATAAGCCAAGTTTGTGTTTGTTTAGATATTCCGGCCCTCCTCCCCCACACTCCTACCTCATCTGCCCTCCCCATCATTTTTGTGCTGTTCTTTGGGATGAAGAACAAACAGTGCTGGCGGGACTGAAACAGTATCAGCAAAGGGCAGGTGAAGACTTGCCCGTTGCTAGGGCAGCGGGGCGGGCTGAGTATCATATATCATCTCCCCGCTTTGTCTAGCCCTGGCTATCACCTGAAACACCAAAAGTTGAGTAAATAACAGCAACTGCTCAATCTCCTGACATTTGTAAACCGAGACCCAGGTAAGGACTGGCCTCGGTGTGTTGACACTTATTGCCTTGGTTACCATGGATGACCTATCGCTCAGGCATACATTTTTCATGAATTAAAAGCTGAAGGGGGAGCATTTTTGTTCTGGTTGTCATGGGTTTGTATTTTTTGGCCATTGACTCCCCCTCTCCTGCTTCTCAACAGAGTACTGGGGGTAGTCAACAGGTGGACCGTGGGCCAAATCCAGACCGCCACATGCTTTTGAATGGATCCCAGAATCTTCTTATTTATTATCATTATTGTTATTCTTTTATTATTATTTTTTCTTGAATCTGGACCTTGACATAAAATAATTGACTGCTTCTAGAGTAAGCTGTGTCCAGGGAGCAGTAGGAAACGACAAAGAGGCTGAGCTATCCTGCTGGGGCTGCTGAGGCCAAACCTCTGACCAGGGCTGATTGGTTTACTTAAGCCAAAAATGAACAATGGGCATGTGAGTCCCATGCAATGGGATGGAGGCTCTGGGGTGCTGTCTGTGGGGACTCTAATTGTTTTCCCTGCTTTTTGCTGGATGCTTTTAAGCGCTGACATTTCATAACTGCTTTGGTGCTACCTGATGAATCTAACTAGCGGGCAAACCTAGGAGCCCAGCACAGCGTCTTGTATCAGATATTTGGATGAGCTGACACTCTAGTGGAAGGCTGGCACTGAAAGAAGCTACTGCAGAGGCCAGGGGGGTGGAATATTTATCCTTTTGATATGCAGCCCTGGCAATGCACATCAAAGAGTTTCATCTTAAACTGTCTGGAATCAGGCAAAATTGGGAGGTGTGAAAATTCCTTCTCACACGAGGGAGTAGCAGTCATCAAAACAGAAACATTTTCCACCATTCTCTGTTTGCTTCCAGACTGAAAACATTTTCCCCTCAGCCTACTCTAGCCCAAAACAAGCCGCAAGTTCAGCAGAGCACATGGTGCAAGAAAAGACCTCGAACAATCAAAGGCGGAAGCTGCTCCTCCAGAGGCCTGGTCATTCCATCTGGAAGAAAGGAGCAAGGCCTACAGGCTGGCTTCTTTGAGCAGAAATGAAGAGGCCTTCCAGCCCTCTCCTGCCAGTGTGGAGATGGCCATAGCAACTAAGCTCACAGGACCCTGGCCCCTGATCAGAACACTGGGGATACAAGCTGGAGCCTGTTCAGCCAGGGCAGAAATGGATCTCATATACTCCAATATTTCGGCACCGAAGAGAACCTCGGTGGGGCACAACCCTAACTTCTCCTCTATGCGTGGGGCTGATGTTTCTCCCTTTAACTCTTTGTATCTTTGACTTCTGTCGGTTTGTGTGTCAGCTACAGTGAAGCAGTGCGGTCTACAATTTAGATGGTGCCACAATGCCTGGCTTCTGTTTCTGGCTCCAGAAGGCAGTGTTCTGTAATGGTTAGAGCAGGGGCCTGGGAGACAAGATCACTGGGTTCTGTTCCTGATTTTGCTATTAAAACCTACAAAATGATTGTGGCGAAATCAACCTCTGTGCACCTGTAAAATGGGGATGATAATTCTGTGTCTTATTTAATCAATCTCTGCGTCAAGTGCGTTGAGGCTCACTCATGTTCTGGATTATATAAATGAACAGTTACAAAGCCCAAGTGGGTCATTTTTATACCTATTTGGGCTACCCCACCCCAAGTTGGCCAAGACAGGGTCACGTGATCTAAATACATCCTTGATAGTGGATGTAGAAGTACTACAACTATAAACATTGAGGGAAAATTTCACTTACATTCTTTCAAAATAAGATAAGGTCAAATGGTCCCATAAGCTAAACTACCGGTGCCTCTGCCCAGAGAGAATATGAAAAATATTGTCAAAGGAAGGTTTATAATGACTGAAGTCTCTAGTGTATCGGGAAAATGGCTACACCCTGAGATTGAGAAAGCGACCCAGAGGGTGAGTATGCTATCAGCCGGAGCTGTCAGGCAGTATATCCCATGGCTTGGATGAACAAGGTGGGTTTACCTAGCCTGCCACACTCTTCCCGTTTGGTGAAGTACTTGAAACCATTGGCTGCTCTTCGCTCTGCCTTCTCATGTTTCTTCACATGCCAGGGAAGTTTGGTGGTGATGTTGGTCACAAAGTAGCAGCCAGGCCGAAGACAGTGGTAATGTCCCCGCATCCTGAACTCACAGTGCTGTAAGGAACCAATGAGACAGGTTGTTTTAGACTTAGCCAGCAACCGTACTCTCAGTTGCCTGCTGCAACTTGCTTTCTCTCTGAAGGTCACAGAGCCGTTAATGTCACAGGTGGGCAAGGCCTCCAGTTCCATGTCACACACTGTCCATTCTTCAAGGGGCACAGTGCATTTGCTCTTCATCGGGCCATCTATTTTCAAATCATAGGACTTCCACCATTTCCCTTGGGAAACTATTCCACTATCTAACAGGCAGCCTTTGCCGATATTCAACCTCCATTTGCCTTTGTTTCATTTCATCTCATAGCCTTACTTAGCGTTTACACTAGAAATAGGCCCAAAATCAACATATTCCCACACCCCCGCTCTGAACAAATACAAACTGCCTCTATTTTGGTCTGGAGCTGATTTCCCAAGTCTTGCTCTCTCTAATTTATACCCTTCAAATAGCTCTGTGCATCAGAGGCCAGATTCATTCAGTGGTTCAGCAGAATAACATTAGGGATGAATTGGCCCCAGGTTGTCTTCCTGTCTTTGTCAGGCTTTTACCTTTTCCTTTTCTCCTGCATCCTTTCCCTCTCCTCCACAGCCCCTGCCTGGCCCACCTCTAGGGGCACTCTTCTTGGATTACTCTTACCTGGTTTGGACAGAGACATTGGAGGGAGTAGTAAGCAAACTGGTCTCGCACATTCACCAGGTTGTTGTTGGGGTTGATGTGGTCCAGGCAGTGGGACTCTGCTTTGCCAGAGGTTTTGCACACGTACTTGCAGTTCCCGAAGAGACAATGGAAGTGGAACTTGTTGGCATACTTGCAGTCTGTCGCCAGACAGGGGTCACTGGAACACAGCCAAAATCCAGACATCATCCTCATTTCTTCCCTCACACCTTGGCTTCTTTCCCAACATTCACTCATTTAATTGAGGGGTAGCCCAAGTGCAGCCTATGGGCCACATGCGGCCCACAGAGCTCCCATGGCCAGCCTCGTTAACATGGAGCTGCAGCCTGCAGACACTATCAGCCCCAGCAGGCAGTGCACGCTCGTGACAGGAGTATGTGAAGATGGAGCACTGCATGCCGGGACCTGGAGCCTCTGGTTCCCTTCAGATCATGATGGGACCTGTTGAACCCACATTCTGCACCTTCCTGTTAATGGATGAAGAGAGCTGTGATTGGCTCCATTTTTTGCACAGATTAGGTGAAACACTCGGGCTGCACGTTGCAAATTGCCAGGGGAGCCCTTGGCTAAGCAAAATTTGTGCAACCGTGATTTATTTGATGACCTAAATTGCCTTGGTGCCTCTCCCAGGGCAGTCATGTTCCATTGTTTTTCGGCTGCAGTTTGTGAACTCTAAGGACTTGTCTAAGTCACAGTTAGGACTGTGGGGTGTGAATTGCAGTGCACACTAGCTGCGTTGTTACTCTCCCAGGTGAATGCTGCAGGCGCAAACGAAAAGGTACTTGTTTAAAAAGGACTACTTCACTGCGAACTAGGTTCCTTTTAGGTTGCACCTGCAGCGTCCACACGGGGGAGTTGCAACGCAGCATGTGTGTTTGTGTAGCAATTCATACCCCCATAGTTCAAACTGTGAGGCCATGTAAATATAGACTATGGGGAATTTCTAGGGCTTAGTATATAAGATGGCCAAAAACTCA
The DNA here is from genome assembly GCF_965152275.1 of Natator depressus. Lineage (NCBI taxonomy): Eukaryota > Metazoa > Chordata > Testudines > Cheloniidae > Natator > Natator depressus. The sequence continues at coordinate 12,389,961 of NC_134251.1, read as the reverse complement.
TCTTGTGCATTCAAGTCACAGTCCCCAGTGCTACCGTCCCTGCTCCAGGAGCTTCCTGTAGTAAGCTTGCTTGAAAGAAGACATAAGTGGGTCAATTTCTGGCCCAGAGAGACATGGCCTACCAGCCTAAGCACATGATGGAGAGCTAGGAGCTGCAGAGTTCTAATCCCAGATGTGACCCATATTCTTTCATTGGCCCTGAGCAAGTCACTTAACCTCTCTGCCTCTTTTTCCCCATCTGTAAAATGGAGATAACACTTGCCAGCTTCCCAGGAGTGTTATGAAGCTTCATGAATGTTTGCAAAAGGCTTTGAAGCAGAAAACTCTAACAAGGTGCTAAGTGGTGGTGTTATTTTACAGCTGCACTTAGGCAAATGCTTAGCCCTTGAATTACCTTGTAAATAATAGCAAACAACATTGCAAATGGGAGCAAAGAACTTCAGGAGACCTACTACCTTTGCACAGCAGCCCAGCTGGGATGCCAAGGCTCTTCCAAGGCAGGAAGTGATGCATCTGCTCCCCTTCTCCCCCATTCCTGGTTTGATCAGAGCATCTGAGCACTTTCTTTTTTTCCAGTTTATCATTTTTAGTGAGAAAAGGAAGATGCGCTGCATAGTCCAAGATACAGATTTGACGTTCTAACAAAGAGGCAGCAGGTGTTACTGTGGGCAGAGCCGAGAAGAATTTCCTTCCCAGGCGTCTGTACAAACCCATTTCTAGTTAGCTTTGCAGATGACAGTCCTTGCTTTAAGCGAAACATAGCTGGAAATGGCAAGTTTCACCTTGTTTCAGGTCAAAAATCACTCACTAAATTTCTCCTGGTTTTCATCACATATTGGCCCAATTTTGCCCAGACTCATCCCAAACCTGGTCCAACTTGGCCTCAAACCCAGACCAGTTTCACCAAACATTTTGCAAACATCGCCTAAGTCTAGCTTCGCAACAAAGCCTGGAACCAGGCAACCATGATTTCTTTCTGAAGGATTTGCAGTCTCTGGCCCATACCAATGACAATGGGATAGCTCAGTGGTTTGAGCATTGGCCTACTAAACCCAGGGTTGTGAGTTCAATCCTTGAGGGGGCCATTTAGGGATCTAGGGCAAAAATTGGGGATTGGTCCTGCTTTGAGCAGGGGGTTGGACTAGATGACCTCCTGAGGTCCCTTCCAACCCTGATAGTCTATGATTCTATGATTCTATGACAATGCAAAGCCCAATACCTTTGCTTTCACACCCCGGAGGTACAGCAAAATTGAGACAACATGTCAGCAGGTTTACCCTCCGCCCCTGACTTTATCTAAAAGGATTCCCAAATGTGTTCAAACATCCAGTTGGTTTTCTAAGTGCTCAAGAAGTCGTTTGTTAGACTTTGGAATAGCTGCTTTCCTGCAAGATTGGGGGAGGGCAGAAGTGCTGAGAGCACCCTGGGGCATGGAATAAATAGCCTCTCATTGGATCTGTCTCTCACCCAGCCGCAAAGAGAGAGCCTCAGGTGGACACAGAGTGGCTGATCAAGCATTGAACAGAGGTGAAGTGGGGAGTGAGAAGCCTCTGTCTACTCTCTTGGGGCTGAAGAGGGCACATGGAGGCTCTTGGGGCAGGCAAGACAATCATCCCCTTGTTCCCAAGGAACTCACTTCTCCTGGAACTGGAGGAATCCAGGTTTGACCTGAGGCTTGGCGTTCTCTAGGGAAGTCGTTGCCAAGGGTGAAGTTGCCAGGTTAGGCACCAATGCTGGGATCTGAGGCATCTGGGGTATGGTGGAAGCCAGCTGCTTCCAAGCTAGCAGTGTGGGGGCAGAGGGCACAGTCGCTGGGCTCGGAGTGGGCACATCCAGGGTGGGAGCGCTTGCCATAGTGACGGAAGTAGTGGATGGCGACGAGGGGGCCAAGGAAGTCTTGGTCTCTGCAGCACTTGGGAAAGGAGACTCAGAGTTTCCCTTCACAGCTCCACCCTCTGTTCGGAAGTGAAAACTGCAATGAGAAGAGACAACCGTTCTAATTAGAGAGAGCAAGCACACGCTGCCGACTCCTTGACTAAAAAAAGGGCAGATTATGGAGAGGCTGGCTAAGTGGTGACCAAGGGTCAGGAGAACATGACAACAAGCTCAGAGTACATGACAGGTGTAAACCATGACCCAAATTTTGAGAAGTGCAGGACAGCTGCCGAGCAGCCCCAGCTTCCACAGACTTTAGGTTCCCCCCCAAGATCTGGTCACAGACAGGGAGAGGAATTATTTAAGGAGGCACATGGGGGTGTAGCTAGGAGCAATGGGCTAAAATTGAGGTGAGCTATGTAGGTCTAAAATCTTCGTGCCAGTGAGAGCCACCAGTCTGTGAAGGCATGGGAACCCCACTGTTTGGGACATTGGTATATAGGCTGAAGAAAGCAGTGGAAAATGCAACAGGGAACAATCCTGCTCTGGATAGAGCCGATGGCCTAGAGTCCAGCTCTGTTTGCTCTGAGTTTCCTTCCATTTAAAACTATCCAGACTTCCACAGTCATATGGCCACACCCTGAAGTCCTGGCTCAGTCCTTACTTGGGAAAATCTCCCATTGACTTCAGTAAGAACTGTGCTTGAGTAGGGACTGCTGGAGGTGGCCCTTGGAAACTGGGGTAGAAAATATCTATTAGACTTTCTAATCTCTCTGCCTCCAGATAGTGCAGATGGAACTTGGGGCCAGTCCTTCCTTCACTGCTCTCCTTGTAGCAACAATGGGGCCAAATCCCAAAGTCCTTCTTTATGCAAGACTCACACTGGAGTCAGTTGGAGTTCTGGGTGCGGTATAGACTTCAGGATCTGGCCCACATGCAAGTACTTTTTGACTGCTTCAGTCTTGGCAATCCACTGCTCTCCAAAGTACTCTGAGGGCGACAAGAAGGGCCTATGTTGGGCTATATTGCCCATGCTGAGAGGGATGTTAGGGCTGAGCTGGCTGAATCCTCAGCTCCAAGCCTCTTGCCTACATGCAGCGAAGCTCTTTAAAGCAAACAGAGCCATGGAAATAGGGACCTAGAAAGCAGCTTCTCTCCTATGTTGGGTAATCAGGGAAGGTGCTTGTTAAACAGGATTTGCAGAGACAAGGGCGAGACAAATACAGTGGGCACCATTAAAAATGCAACGTTTGCCACTCTGCAGTGACTGCAGCACTGCCAACACCATTCCAAGAAAGGTGACAGGGGCAGTGAATGGTGGGTTTTTAAAGGGTGCTCCCATCTGTCTTTCCTATGTTGGTAATTCTTATTGCACATTTCTACAATGCTGGGAAGCTGTGTTCCTGGTGCATCGTCTCCTGGGCAGCTTAGGGGAAAACAGGACTGGCCAGTTCTCAGCCCTGCTGACACTGCAAACCAGATGAGAGACACATTTGCCAAAGGCTGAGCACAATGCCGGTGCACACTTGTTGTGAGTCACTGAAAATTAAAGAGTACGCCCAGCTGTTCTGCAGGCAATTCAGCCGGATATGTTTAAAACAGGACTGTGGATGCTCCAACCGCTGCCCTCTCAGCCACCATGCAAACCCACATTCCCACTCATAAAGGCAGTTACAGAATGAACTCCCATTGCAGTCCCGACCCAGCCTGCCTACACTGTGTGACCTTTGGGTTTCCCTGGAGTGTGTCTCTGAATTCTTGATCCTCCACTTACTTGGCATGTTTGATGGCCCCATCCAAGGTGCTGAAGAGGGCACCACATTCCTCCACCACGCAGTGGAAATGCACTTTATGGAGGAAGTCGCAGTGGGCATCACAGAAATCCTTCGTACCAAACCTGGCCAAAGGACACAAGCATATGGCTTACAAAGAGCCCCATGGTGGCAGTATCATTTGAAGGGAGTTGTGGGGAAACAAACAATGGCACATTAGTATTATCTATTATTTGTATTATCATAGCATCTAAACTTTTGTTTTTAACTTCCTGGATCCGAGGAGCTGGACAGGCCACAGCTCTGATGTCACTCTGTGTGTGTGCGCGCACACGTGCATATCTCTGGCACTATTGCTCCATTACAAGAACTTGGCATGTACCTCCACATACAAATTGGGAGCCTTAACTCTCTCATGTTGAAGTCAATGGCAAAACTAGCATTCACTTCAATAGGAGCAGGCTGCGGAGTTTTCCTGAAACAAAAGATGAAGAGTAGTAACATTCTAAAGCATCTGTGCACAAAAGCAGTGGGCCTGTGGAGCAAGAAAGAAGATGCAAATGGAAGGGGATTCTGACCTAGGGAGCACCACTCAAACCGAATGGGATGATTCTCACAGCTAGAATGGCACTGGGAGTGCCAAAAAAGGAAGAAATGTGGGGGTGGAGCCAGAGATCAGGGCTTGAGAACACAAGGAGTACAAACCAAAGACTAACAAGACAGGAGGACAGAGAGAATGAGTAACTCCTTGGCCAACTCCAGTGGGACTTGAAACTTGAGGTGGGTCCAAAGCCACACCTTCTGCCTCAGAAGGCATTGAAAGGCATGGAAAGGGGTTGAATCTAGAGTCAAATGTCCTGGCTTTTCCACATCTCTACTGAAACCACAGCGTAGCACCTTCGAGGGGGATTGTAACTTCTCAGGTGTCTACTGTGTAACACATACAGCCCAACAGGCATCATCAGAAAGTCCCTAAATTATACAGGAAAAGACAGTTACCCTTTTCCATAACTGATGTTCTTCGAGATGTGTTGCTCATGTCCATTCATCTTACGTGTGTGCGCTTGCCACATGCACAGGTGCCGGAAGTTTTTCCCTCAGCAGTATCCGTAGGGGACCGGCTCTGGCGCCCCCTGGAGTGGCACACATATGCCGCAGCATATAGGATGCCACCAGCCCCCTCCACCCTCAGTTCCTTCTTGCCGGAAACTCCAACAGTGGGGAAGGAGGGTGGTTCGTTGAATGGACATGAGCAACACATCTTGAAGAACACCAGTTATGGAAAAGGTAACTCTTTTTTCTTCTATGAGTGATTGATTGCTCATGTCCGTTCAACTTAGGTGACTCCCAGCAGTACCCCTGGACGCAGGTAAGGAGTTCACAAACATATAGATTGCAACACAGCTCAGCTGAACCCAGCATCGTCCTTGGCCTGCTGTGTGATAGCATAGTGGGCCATGAACGTGTGCACCGAGGACCACATTGCAGCTTTACAGATGTCCTGGATCAGAATATGTGCCAGGAAGGCCGCTGAGTCGAGTGGGCTCTGATGATTGGCGGCGAAGGGACTCCCAGTAACTTGTAGCAGGTCCTAATGCAAGAGGTGATCCAGTTAGAAATCCTTTGCATGGACACTGGGAGGCCCTTCATCCTTTCAGCTGTAGAGACGAAAAACTGAGTCGACTTACAGAAGGGTTTTGTCCTATCTAGGTAGAAAGCCAGAGCCCTTCTTATGTCCAAAGTGTGAAGGTGACTCTCTTCACTGGTCTCATGGGGCTTAGGGCAGAAGATCGGAAGAAAGATGTCCTGGCTCATGTGGAAAGTGGACACCACCTTGGGAAGAAAGGCCAGGTGGGGCTGGAGCTGGACCTCGTCCTTACTGAAGACCGTGTACGGTGGTTCTGAGGTCAGGGCTCGCAGCTTGGAGACTCACCTCACTGATGTCACTGCCATGAGGAAAGCTACCTTCCATGATAGGTGAGATAGAGAGCACGAGGCCAAAGGCTCAAAGGGCAGACCCATAAGCCTGGACAGAACCAAGCTGAGATCTCACTGAGGGACCGGGGACCGGACTTGAGGGAAGAGCCTCTTGAGGCCTCGAAGGAACATTACCATCATGTCATGGGAGAACACAGTCTGCCCCTGGATTGGCGGGTAAAAGGCCGAAATGGCCGCCAGGTGCACCTGGATAGAGGAGTGCGCCAGGCCTGGTTCCTTAAATGAAGCAGGTAGTCCAAGATGGACTGCACTGAAGAATGCCTAGCGGGAGAACCTCGTCCACTTTGCCAGGTAGGTCTGCCTAGTCGAGGGCTTTCTACTCTCAAGGAGGACCTTCTGGACCCCGTCCAAACAGGCCCGTTCATCGGGGTTCAGCCATGCAACATCCACGCCGTGAAGTGGAGGGATGCAAGGTTGGGGTGCAAGAGTCAGCTGTGATCCTGTGACAGCAGGTCTGGTTGGTTCGGCAGGGGTCAGGGAGGGATCATTGACAAGCTTGATAGCGTCCAAACCAGTGCTGGCGAGGCCACGCCAGGGTGATCATGATAACCTGCGCCTTGTCCCTCTTGATTTTCGCTAGGACCTTGCTGATGAGCGGAATGGGAGGGAACTAGTACATCAGGCTTCCTGCCCATGGCAGGAGGAAGGCGTCAGAGAGGGAGCCCTTGCCCAGACCCTGTCTGGAGCAAAATCTGTGGCACATCCTGTTCTGCCTGGTGGAGAACAAATCCACTTGGGGACTTCCCCACCTCTGGAAGATCATGCCGGCTACCTCTGGGTGAAGCACCTACTTGTGGGGAGAGGAGAAGTCCCTGCTTAGGTGATCTGCTAGCGTGTTCCTGGCACCCAGAAGGTGACTCGTTTCTAGATGGATTCCGTGGTCAATGCAGAAGTCCCAGAGACGTAGTGCCTCTTGGCAAAGGGCCGAGGATCGCGCTCCACCTTGCCTGTTAATGTAGAACATTGAGGCTGTGTTGTCCATGAGGACTCTGACCAGTCTGCCCAACAGGTGAGGTAGGAACACCACGCATGCTCTGTGCACCCCCCTGAGCTCTTTGACTTTTATGTGCAGCGTCGACTCCTCTGGGGACCACATACCTTGGGTCTGGAGGATGCCGAGGTGCGCCCCTAGCCGAGGTTTGAGGCGTCCAAAACCAACTTGACTAAATAAGGAGTGTTCATGAAGGGAACTCCTTCCAGGACTTTCCCGGGGTTGGTCCACCATTGCAGCGATGTAAGTACCATTGCGGGGATGGTGACGACCTTCTCCAGGTGGTCCCTGCACCAGTCTGAGGCCATGGGCCCAGCTGCGGTGCTGCTGATGTAGTCTGCATTGTAGGTGCTGGAGCCTGTCCCGCCGCTAGGGAACCTGAGCTAGAGCCCGAGTGGTCACTCCCTTGTGACCAAGACAGAGCTGATTGGTACTGGTCGCCCCTCCTCGAGTTGGATCTGGCTGACCTCGAGGAGCATCTGGATTGGGGCCTCGGCGACCAGTGGTGCTCAGCAGATCCGTGATGGCCCCAGGCTGGCGATCTATGATTCACGCTTAACGAGTGGTACCGGGATGTGGAGTGGGATCGGGAACTAGAGCAGGCTTGGCATCATGCAGTGATGCCACCCTAGGGGATTGGCGATGGTCCAGAGAACAGTACCGTCGGTCCCTCAACCTGTCCCTGGAGCGCTACTGGTGCCATGGAGATTCTGGGCACCGGCTCCGAAATTCCTGCTGGGGGGGCGCATGCCTCCAGAGATCTGCACCTGGTCATTGGCAAGCTGTGCCTTAAGCCTCTCTGCCCTTGTCCTAGGTCCGGAGACCGGATAGGGCTATGAAGCTTCTGCCTATCGCAGTCAGAAGCATGTTGGCTGCGAGAGGGTGACTGTTGGCGGGACATGCCCCGCGATGGGGAGCGCTGCCGGAAGGGTGCAGACTGTGGTGGTCCCAACGCGGGTTTACCCTGGGACTGGGACCCCGCAGGGGCCAGAGTGGGTGGCACTGGAAGGAATATAATGTCTTGCGCCTTTTGGAGGGCCTCTGGTATGGACGGCACCCGGAGCTGATGAAGACCTCCGCTGCTATCTGGGTTAGCTGGCAGGGAGTCGGCTAGGCTACACCGCTCGACCTTTGAGCAGGGGGTTAGACTAGATGACCTCCCGAGGTCCCTTCAAACCCTGATATTCTATGATTCTATGATCCTGAAGGGGGTGAGGAGGCACCCGAGACAGGGCCTTGGTCCACCCCAGACTTGTCCTTTCCCTTGCGGGAAGCTGGAGACCTTCCTCATCCCATCTTCCTGGGCTTCTTGGCTGAAGCCACGGAAGGGGACTGGTGCCGGCTCAAATACTGTACCAGCGGGGCACTGCCCTTACCCCGATGCCATAGCAGTGCTCCGATTTGGCTCCGAGCACCGTGACCTGGGTACGCAGACTCCATCAGGAGCACCTTCAAATGAATGTCACAATCTTTCTTCGTCCTGTGCTTGAAGGACTTGCAGATTTTGCACATATCACTAATGTGACTTTCGCCCAAGCACTGTAAACAACTATTATGTGGCTCGCTAATGGGCATGGGCCTTTTACAGCAACCGCAGGGACTGGGGCATACCCCGTCCCGAGGCGAAGTCCCTTTAGGGACCTACTAAGTCTCTAACTTAACAAATAGGTTGAAGTAAACTAGAGGGAAACTATATACAGTAATATTTGCAAGGCAAATGAGTTCGAACGAACGAAAAGCAACAGCTCTAGCTGAAGCAGCACCAGTCCCATACACCATCACTGGCAGCAAGAAGGAACTGAGGATTGAAGGGGCCAGTGGTGCCCTATATGCTGTGGCATATGCGTGCTACTTCAAGGGGCACCAGAGTCAGTCCCCTATGGATACTGCTGAAGGAAAAACTTCCGGCACCGGTGCATGTGGCGAGCACACACCTAAGTTGAACGGACATGAGCAATCACTCGAGGAAGAAACAACTTTCTGATGCAGAAAGTGGGAGGCTCCAACCAGAAGAGAAGCCATGCAGGAGCTGCCTCTTGCCACCAGGGTGGAACTAATCAAGAAGGCAAGAACAATAGGGCAGCCCAGTACCAGTGACTATGAGCTGCTTGGATTCACCATAGTGAGGAATGGCAGCATAAGGTTATGAGATTTCAAGAAAGCAAATTCCAAAATTCCAGGGACTTAAAAAACCTAGTGAGTAAGGTGCAACAGCAGGAAGTATTTAAACCTCCCTGGGTGTGGAAGGACTGGGGAATCTGCATAATTAATGTGTGACAGACTACAGTTCTTCTGAAGAGCAGGAATGCAAAACAAGCAGCAGCCTGTGTGGTCCCAGGTGGGACCTTAAATATCTGAGGTTAAAAGAAACAAAAGAAAGCTTGTACTGGAAAAGGAAAGTGGCAGGCGATCCAGAATACATGGGGTCACTTAAAGCTTGCAGGGAGAAGATAAGAGAGAGAGAGGCCCTGATAAGAGGAGCAATAACAGCACAAGTTAATGTAAACTAAAGGGGTCATTTTATCAGGGAGAAGAGGTACCATACTTAGGGAGAAAATAGGGCCATTAAAAAATGAGGATGGTGGGTAATGTCTCAAAAATGGATGAGCTACTCAACCGCCTTTTAAAATCTTCGTCTAACATGAAAAATAAAGACAAAGCAACAGGATGAAATGAAGATCTTACAGAAAAGCAGATACGGTAATGCTTAGAAAATGTAAATATGCACAAATCAGCCAGTCTGGATGATTCTCATCTGAGAGCATGCTGGGAATTAACTTTCAAACTTACTGGACTACTGATTTTTAAGTCATAGAGAACTGGGGAGGTGCCAGAAGACTAGCAAAAATAAATATGGTACATATTCTTTAAGGAAAAAACAAGAGTGATCCTGGCAAGTATCGTACCTCTGGTCTTAATGTCTCTTCCCAGTAAAGTCATGAAACAAATATTAAGAGAGGGAAGAAAATCATTAAACATCTAGAGGATAAAGGAACCATGAGCAATAAATAGCATGGGGATTATAAAGAATAAATCTTGCCAAACAAATTTAATTGCTTTTTTTGATAGAATTATACAATTAGTGGATGAAGGGCTGCAATATATTTGGACTTTAGTAAAGCATTTTGATACAGAGTCTCACATATGCTTAAAATTAATTCAAATTGGCTTGGATGTGAATACTGCCACATGGACTGCAAACTGGCTGAAGGACCATAAACAAAGGGTAATGACAAATGGCAATGTATTGAGCTGGGAGGAGGTATCTCATGAATGCTGCAAGGTTATGAGTCGAGTTAGGTCTGATTTTATTTAACATCTTCATTAGTAATCTAGGAGAAGGAGTAAACAGTACATTAACAAATTCACAGATGATACTAAATGGAGGAGCTGGAAGCACCAGTGCAAGGGAAGAGAAATAATACAAAGGGGCCTATAGAGACTAGGGGGAAAATATCACAAATTGAGATTCATATTTGGAAAAATGCAGCTAATACATCTGGGGGGGATATTCAATAGGCGAGGAACCTAGAAGGCAGTGTTGCAATAAGAGACCCAGAGAAACAGTGGACACAGTAAATGTGATACAAGTGTGCAATGTGAGATACAAAAAAGGAAGTGCAGTTTTAAGCTGCATACAGTCCCTGTGGTGTGATCGCACTGGAGTAGGGGATCCATTTCTGGACAACTGAGAGTTCAGCGAGAAGCAAACCTCGCACCAAACAAAAGAAATGAGCAGGGGCCTGGAGGGACTGATTTACAAAGTGAGATTCAAATAACTAAATCACTATAGCTTGGATAAATGATGATATGTGACTAGTCTGTGAATATTTGAAGGGGGTAAATTCCAGGCAAGAAGAGGAATTAACTATTGTGGTTCAAGGGGTATAATTAGGAGAACTGCAACAAAATAAAGAAAAGAAAAATTCAGGCAGCATATCAAGAGAAAAATATATCCTGACAGTGAAATGTATTAGGTAGTAAAATAATCCTCTAAGAGGCGTGGAAGCAACTACATTGCTTGGCATAGTTAAAACTAGACAGGATAAAACACTAGCAAACAGACTGCAGGGATTGATCTTGCACTGGTAGAAGCAGCTGGACTTCAGAGATCTTTCCCATCTTCAGTGTTTGCAATTTTATAATATGTTCACAGGCACTTGTAGTCAAGTGTGTTTTTGTCAGAGCACAAACCCATACATGTCTGTTTGGGCATATTCATGTGTGCTCAAATCATGTGTCATTCTGGGTACATATGTGCATGTGTGTCTGTGTGGATGAGTTCTATGCCTGTTCCATTTTCCCTGAAAGCCTCCTTGTCTACAAGAAAAACAGTCCCTCAGAGCAAGAACCAATTGTCTGCACAGTGCCCCCTGGACTCCCTGCTTTGTATCACTAGTCCACTCACAGAATCAGACAAGAGGCGCTAATTCCACAGCAAGAACTCTCAAGGCTACTGTGATCTTCATGTATTAACTGTGCATGGTCTAACACTGGTTCACTGCTGAAGCGCACAGCTACAGGATATCCTTCGGATTCACTGCCTAGTATACGGAGGAGGGTTTCAGAATGAATGTGCATGCCATAGCATTCAAGCCACATGAGAGCCTGTGCTGTTAGATACCACCCAAGGGCCACTTGTGGCCTAATCCTACAAGGTGCTGAGCACCTCCTGCAAGATATTAAGTACCTAATTCTCCCCACTGCAGTCAAAGGGAATTGAGAGGGCTCAGTGCATTGCAGGGGGTACTCAGCATCTCACTGGATCAGGACCTCAAATTAAATATCATTAACTGCATTGAATCCAGGTGGGACTGTAAGTGGTCTTAAAACTTGCTATAGGAGTTGGCCTCTTTGAGCAGGAAATAATTTCCCTCTCCCCTCTGCACAGTTCCATGTTTCCCTTACCTGCGCAAGTACATCTTCCAGGGCTCAGAGATTTTCTCCTGAACAAGCGCCTTCACTGCTTTGCCCAGGTATTTCATTGGCTCACCAGCCCCTGCCTGGTTGCCATCTCCTTCTGTCTTCAAGCTTGGCAGGTTGCCAAGGCTGGCATTGGACTGGTTCATCTGTGGCAAGAACACAGACACAGCATCAGACATGGGTCACTGGCCAATCTGGCTCCGCTCAAAAGCACACCATGAAAAGCCACATTTTCAGGATTAGAAGGAAAGATCAGGCAAGAGGTTTGCACAGGCTGCACATTGCTCCAGGATAAATCAATAACTCATCATCGCCCTTCTCCAGCACCCTCTGTTTGAGGCTCTCAAAGCACATACCATTAATCAAATCCTCTCAGCCCCTACATCACGTGTGGAAGCGTTATCCCCATTTTACAGATGGGAAAATAGAGGCAGAAATGGGCCCTACACTGAAAACCAGGTGGATGGACCCCTGCGCCTAAAGGAAAACTCTTGACTCCATGTTTCCAGTACAGGATTGGAGCCTCAGTGACTTGAGCCCTATAGTGGCAGAGTCAGTAACGGAAACACAAATTCTGGTTCCCAACCATCCTGCTCTAACCACAGGACGGCACTCTGTCCTATAAAATGATTGTAAGATATATTTATTTAAAGGATATATAAAATCCCAGTTCCATTGAAATCTAGGGGAAAATTCCTAATGACCTCAGTGGAGTCATGATTTCAGCCTCTGTGTTTTATGTACAGACAGGGATGTGTGAGTGTGTATTGAGAGCGAGAGAGACTCTCACTGATTCCAGTACAGAGTGCTGGTGGGATTAGGCATAGACTGTACAATAAAAGACATATAAGCTGAAAAAATGAAGTTACTTAATAATGCTTAGCCAACAAACTTTATCTCCTAATAATGTATAATATAATACCACAATTCAGTCCTGCTCACCTACTCAGATGAATAGCTCCAGTAAAGTCAGTGGAACTCCAGGCACAAACAAAGTGCAGTATCAGGCCCAAGCTTTGCATTTAGAAATCACTTCCCCCATCTGCAGATCTCAAAAACCTTTATAAACATTAATTAACTAACAGCCACCCTGAATAAACTGCATAACAACTGCCATACATTATGGGACCCCTGGCTATTCTGAAGCTACTGCTGCTACAATACATCTCTTAATTGGAGACTGTAACTCTCACCCTATGTCTACACTGCTGCTGAGAGTGAGCATCCCAACCTAGGTAGACAGACTTGCACGACTGTGGATGTGGCAGCTTTGGCAGTGGCTCAGGATTTCAAGCTGCAACTGGGTCTGAGCCCAGGTGGCCAGCCTGAGTCTGCACTGGAGCCACAACTGGCCACACTGCTATTTTTAGCACACTAGCTCAAGCCCCACTAGCATGAGTCTCGCTCCCGGTTGCGGTGTAGACATATCCTTAGAGGCTGGGAGTTGGAAATTCAGTTTGTCTTATTTCTTTGGAAACTTTGGAACTCTCAGTTCAATTTCCTGGAAGGGCATTTTTAAAAGAGAAATTCACACAAAGAAAGAAAGAATTCCTCAATAAGGAGAGAGACATTACAGAGCAGACAAAGAGGGGGAGAGAAAGACAGACACAGTGCTGTAACCCTTACTCTTGTGAGTAGTCCCACTGAAGTCAATGGGTCAGATTCTCCTTTGCCTTGAACTTTATGACCCCATTTAACCCTGTGTATACGTTAAATGATACCTATCTGATTCGCTAGTGCTTTACACCCACGCTGCACTTATTTTGCACAGGAGTAAGATGCCTGATTTGGGAAAGCATGTAAGCAAGTGCTTAACTTTAAACATGTGCTTAAATCCCATTGCCTTCCATAGGACTTAAAGTTAAGCTTTCCTCAGCTGGGGCCTTAAGGATGACTCAAGATGCCAGGCAATGGGACTACTCTCAGAAGTAAGAGCTGCAGATCCAGGACCACAGACTATGGGGAGGAAGGTATAAAGAGAGAGAGAGCGTGCATGTGTGCGTGTGTAACTAAGTGATAAAGGAACCACTGAAAACCAAATGGAGGAAAAAGCAGAATGGAGGAGAAAAGCAACATACAGTGAAAACGAAAAAATGGAGAGTAAAAGGCCAATGGAAGAAAAGAGGGAGGAGGAGGGAGAGCACTAGACAAAGTCACTTTGCCCTTTCTTGAGGGTTATATAGCCTTGCTGGATATAATGCCCAGAGCCAAGGGGATGGCAGTAGTTATGCCTCTAAAGCCTATCACACAGTAGGATATTAAAGTGTGGCTCAGAGGCTGCCCTGATCACTAACGCAGTTGTATACAGTAGCAAAATTAATCTCGCTATAGTAAAATTTATCATGTGGAAGGGAAAAATATATTTGAGATGATGTATAATTTAAGGAAGAAAGAAAAAGAAACTGTGCATTATTTAAAGTAAATATTCCAGAGTGTGGTAGAATGGGCTCAGTTGGACACTATTACTCATGCCAGAAAGGCGGAAATGGATGATTTTTGCTCAAAACTTGTAATTTCGTCTTTTTCTTCTGCTCTCTTTTACAAAAACAAACTCACCGGCCATGAAACAAATGTTTTACAGTAAATAAAATAGATAACTGTAAAAAGAGAGAGAGAAGTTGCCAGGTTCTGGAAATCAAATTTTAAAAAATTCTTTCGAGCCCTTTCTGTCTAGAAGGGATAAAAAAAAAAAAAAGGGTGTCAGGGCTGCGATATATTTCTTCAGCCAGTTCATTAAATTAATTCATAAGCAGGGGCTCTGAAATTACACCCAATGACAAATGGTCTCAAAATTTAAATGGTACAAACTCATCTTATTAGAGGCAAAACATTAAAAAACAAACGCATCTCCCCCCCCCTCGCCATCACGGCTTTAATTTCTCTTGGTGGGGGGAATGAAAGGCGTTTGATGGATGGCTCTTACCTTATTCATAAGCGAGGATAAAAGAGATGAATTTGCTGAGACTGTGTGGCCATTTGATTCATTACTGGAACACACAAACCAATAGGGTTTAGTTAAGACGTGCACAGGGACCATGAGCACTGAGATTAATTCCCTTCAAATTGTGTCCTCTCCCCCCCTCCTCCCCTACTTCCCACCTGCTGCATCTGGAGGAAGAGATGATGCCCATTCTCCCTCGGGCAGGTCAAGCTCTATGTGGTAGCTAGGATACAGGGGAAGAGGGTCTCAAGCTTCCAGAGCTAAGATGGATCTCTTGGCCATTCAGTATTCCAGTTCACACCTCAAGTGTCCAGCCCAGTTGCCTCCTCATCACCTGCCACCTAGCTCATTTCTCACTCACCCTGCTTTACTCTTTGTCCTGCCCCAGGCCAGGCAGGACTGTTAAAACACACATGCCACAGAACACTCAGGGCTCCTATAACAAAACCACAGGGTGACAGTTGTGAATTGAGAAAGGCCCTCTCTATAGTAGATGAAGAGGCATTGCAAAAAAAGTCTAGGGTACTAGGGTGCAATGTCTGAGACCGACACACAAGGGCAACCCAGGTATTTTACAAGCATTAGCAGGACCTTGCTGATTACAACAACTGGGACAAAGTCTTTAGCTCTCAGGCCTGGATGAACCTCAGTATGGAGAGGAAACCACAGGTGTCTCAGGCTGCCCTGGTTCAGCCAGTCCCCCAAAGACCATTCATTCCACAATGCAGTCCTTCTTGGAAAATGATCCAAAAGCTCTTGCTCTCAGCAACAGTACTAGGCACTGTTGGATAGGTGCTTCTTGAGTCCCAGAATGCACCAACATGGCTGTCAAAAACTGCAGGGCTGTACGGATGTGCTAAACATCTGCAAGGATGAGCAAGACAAGCAGCTGTTTCATGCAGCTGACATTTCTCCAACAGTTTCCTTGCTTCAGCCATGATCCAATGCCCACTGAAGTCAATTGAAATACTCTCATGGGTGTCAGCTGGCATTGGATCAGGCCCTTAATGGAGACCCATCATTAGTCTTCAATCAAATATATGGTGTTAATGGTGGTTGCTGAGGGAAGAAGGTTGGCCAGAGGCCTGTTGGTGGTCAACTTAGAGGAGAGTGTGTTCCAAGTTATAGGGGCTCTCAATCCATAAACAGGGCCCAGTGAAGTCAATGGGAGTTTATGAGAGCAAAGAATGCCTTCGAGGACAGACACCTTATAATGCCATGGGAGGCTGAACGAGCCATCTAGGGCACACTAAAGCTCTTCACTTTGCAATTTACAGATTTTTCTTACTCAGCACAAGTTAGCAGCCATAGGTAAAACAAGTTAAATCAAACCGTTCTCCCTTGTGTTACTGGATGTGAGAATAGCCTTTGAGTGCCTCAGTGGATGGAGCCAAGTCTCCCAGCCTCTCCTTCTCACCCGTGATCTTTCACGCTCAGGTCCAGGCTGTGCTCCTGCAAGGAATCCTGGGTTGCCGGGGATGAGGACACCACACTCTCCACGGGCTCCTGCTTCACTTGAACCGGATTGAACCGGCCAGGAGTCATTAGTTGCCCGTTCCCTATAGGAGACAGAGACCAAAGAGAAACATGAAAAATACACAAATTAGTGTCAGAAAGAGGCGATGGAGGCAAATAAATGAATTAAACCACCACCACCAAATAATGGGAGAGAAGAAAAAAACCAAGTGGGGGGAAGGGAAGCACCCGGGTTGCTGGTCAGCGTTTATCGCTGGGCTGACTTGATGGGTTCTGACGTCCACCCCAGCATGGAAATTCTTCAAGTGATAATTATTGCAAAATTATGTCAAAGTTGTCCAGGCTACGGGCCCTTTAAAGGAGAAGAGTGGAAGGAGCGTGGGGGAGACCTGATTCTCTGCACAAACTGTCATAACTAATTTGCGGGGCTGCCTCTTAAGCGTTTATTAAAGACTCTGTTAATGCTGAGGCAATGTGGCAGCTTTCGACTGCTAGTCAAGCCCCCTTTCCATTCCCCAATCTCGCCGTTGCCTTAGCGACCACTCCGGCCCTCCACTGAGCATGCCCAGAAGGAACATCTGCTGTGTCAGGTCTATTGAAGCTGACAGCCAATCAGATTGGTTCAAACTGCGTGACCTCTCTCCCATCAAGTTGTCCAGATGAGAAGGGGAAATATATATATATTTTAAATGAGAAAAATACGAACTATATAATTTTTAGATGAAGGGAATGAAAAAAAAGGAGGATGGAAAAAAGAAAAAAATGGTGGGAAAGAAGTAAGAAAGAAAAAAATGAAGAGGAGGCTAAAGAAACGGGGGGAAAAGTTGCTGACAGGAACATGGCCGCTGAGCTTTTTTCCACAATCCCCAAGTGACTAAAATATTAATTTACCCTCAGGCACTACAGCTGACGGTGAGTTGTTTCACAGACAGCAAGTGGCATTTTATTAAAAAATAAAGGAAAATAGTTCTCATAATGACCTTTCTGTGTTTTAGGAAAGAATTATTTTAATAATAAGGGGGAAAATATTTCAAAGTTTTTCCCTCCTTTTAACCAGATCACGTCACTCTCATCTCTTCTTCATTCAGAGAGGACTCTTGTTTGAGAAGGGGGGGAGGAGGCAGAGGTGACACACCCAGACCCAACCAGCTTGCCTCAGGCACCAGACAATGGAAAGGTTTTCAATGTCCTGCGGGGAGAGAGGAATTGTGGGGGCAGAGTCTGATGTCGCTGGGGCCTGCAGGCCAGCTCCTACTCTTGGTCACATCAGTGTAAATCCAAAGGCACTTGATTGTTTTCAGTTGGGTTACTCTGGATTTACAGCGGTGTCACCAAGAGCAGTCTGGCCCTGTTCATCGGAAGGGGCCTGAGATATTCTGGCTGAAAGGGATGGCTACAAATTAACTGTCTACTTAGGTTCTAGAGGGCAGCAAAGAAAGGTTTCATTAGTCCCAGTGGGGTGATCCATTCTGCCGTGGATTCAGGCTGCTCCTTGCAGACTGTCAAGGGACTATGTGTGGGTAGGATGGGAGGGAAGGAAAGCAACCTGCCTGTCAGACCCAGGAAGGTAAAATGTCGCATCTGAGAACCAACACAGTGGTACTTAAGAGGATCAACCAGATGCTTCAATGGGAGAAGCTCATCCCCTCCCCCAAGCCAAGGAGAGAAAAAGAAAAAGGGAGATGAGGGAGTTAGAACGAGCCACAGTGAGAAGAGAGCACTGGGTGGGCTGGACAGCTCACTGGAGCACACCTCCTGGCACAGATCCAGTGCTATCACTGTTGTTTGTCCTGTAATTACTGCAGTAGAGGTGCAAGGTGAGGGGGAGAGAGTCATTCGGTGCAGCTCAGCTTATCAGTGAAAACCTGCAGCTCTCACGCTTGCCTGAAAAGCTGCAAGATACAGAACCCTCTCTGACTCCATTTCCCCTCTGCCTTTCACTGGCTTCACAGTCCTTCCCCCCTTTCCAGGCCAGCCCTGCCTTCCCTGGAGTGCAGCCTTCTTTCTTATGCAGAACGCCCCCAGTCACAGCCCCCTTGATGCTTAATGAATCATGTACAGCAGGGGTAGTCAATAGCCAGACCACGGGCCAAATCTGGACCTCCAGGCACTTTTGAATGGACCCCGAAATCTTGTTATGTACTTACTATCATTATTTTTTATTATTGTCTCTGGCGTTTGGACCTTGACCAAGAAATTTGGACCTTGCCAAAAAATAACTGACTACTCCTGCTACAGCAACAGACGAAGCAATGAAAGGTCCTTGCTGCTGTCCTTTTCCCCAGGCCAGGTCCAGTTTCTCTCCTAATACTCCTCATCCCTGCCCTGTTTTCCTGAGGAGCAGAAGTTCAACCTCACCAGATGCTCCTGATTAACTGAAAAAGATTCTGATCGGGTGCATGTCAGCAAGGTCTCTGGGGACATGGCTGGTACTCGGGACACCAATCAAATGGCAGAGACAGGGCTCGGTGTTCACCCACCTCAGAGATCCAGCACCAGCAGCTGGTGGCAGGGGTCGGGGGAAGGGTAGAAACTGCACCGATGAGTCCACCCAATGTACAAGAAACAGAGGGCGGGTAGGGAGGGAGCTCCATGTTGGGCTGTGAGAATCGGCTGGGTCTGACTCACCCCGCTCTCCTGTGGGAAGGAGGGGAGGACAAGGCTGTCGTCAGGACCCAATGCTTGACTCCTCAAGATGGACCATGGGAAGCATGACCTGGGGATGCTCTGTAACCCTGGGACTCCGGTGATTTCTCTATCCATTTCCATTTTGAATAAAATGCCCCTTACTTTCCAGCCTACAGTTAGATGGGGAGGGAGGCACCACACAGGAGAACACTCCTCCTCCAGCTACGTGAAGACATCCAGGTTCCACAGAAACCCCCCAAGCCAACACTGTGCGTTGGCACCGACGCTTTAACTGGACATGGCTGAATTGCTTCTCCCAGCAATGCTCCTATACAGCCTGCCTATTGCCAGCGGGTGGCCCATTGAATAGACCTAGTATCTCCAAATCAGATATCTCCAACTCTCCTACCTTTTACCTAGCTCCAGTGTGATGGAGGGAGGCTGGGGGACTCACCTGCTTCGAGTGCCATGGATGGCTTGAGGGCTGCTGCTGCCAGCCTGGCCATCATAGGTGAGATCAATCCTTTGCTGGCAGAGATCCTCTCCATAATGGATGCTGCTGGACCTGGAGAAGAGGTGGCTGTTGGCTCACTGGACCCTGAGACAGCTTGGGAGGGGGAATTGGCAGCAGTAGAGGATGCTGGATTTGTGCTGGAGGAACCAGCAGTCATTAGATTGGCTGAGCTGGCGGGATGTGGTGTGGAGACCCGGCTGGGGATGATGGGGAAGTAGGAGCTGGCCGTTCCGGGAAGGGCTGAGTTGGCGAGCGCCAGGGCCAAAGGTATATTGCTGGGGAGGGCCTGGGAGAGCAGGCCGGAGATCTTGGTGGCCGGTGGCATGTTGTTGGTGGGCTTACAGGCCTGAGAGGAGGCGAGCTCAGCAGCGGAAGAAGGCGCAGCCGGGATGATCAGGGAGACGGAAGACTGCTGACTGGTAGGGGAGGCACTCAGGCTGGAGTTCTTAGAGCTCATGGCGGAGAAGTCAATGAGGTCATCGTTGCTGGACTCCTCCTGCTCATTATCCTTGGCTCCCAGGAGAGAGGTGGGGAGGCCCAACACCCCCGAGCTGCGGATGTGCCGGCGCTCATGCTTGCGCTTGTGGGAGGTCATCTGGCTGGTAGAGGTAAAGGTGAAGCCACAGCCCGCCCGAATACAGTGGAAGTGGTTAGTGGCCTTGCTGTAGACGCAGCCCTCGTACTTGCACTCCTCATACTTGTAGAACTTCTTGAAGCCATCCTTGGCATAGGCATCATCCTTGATGTGGTAGCTCTTGTGCTTCTCGATGTCGCACTTGTTCTTGAAAGTGAACGTACACCCGGGTCGCCTACAAGGGCACAGAAGAGGGTGGAAGGCTGTATGAGTTGGGAGCACCAAGGGGCTGCCACATCACTTGCTTCCTTGCTGGAATGAGGTTTGGGATCAGTATAAAGTACTGAGCCCTGGTAGCAAGAGGCTTCTTGGCCCCTCTTAGACTTGGCTTGGGATGCCAAGAAGGGTCTTTTCAGCCAAGGGAAGCAATGCTGCGACCAAGTATGAGAGCTGGGATAATGCCCCCACTCTGAAGACTAGCCAACAAAACAGAGGCAGGGATCCAGCCCCACCCACCAGCCATCCCAAACAGAACACGAGCCCAAGGCAGACTGAGGGTCATTCCTAGACATAAACATAGGCCCTAGCTTTGCCTTGATTTTCTCCCAAATGATTGAGTGTCCAATGGAGTCATTGGAAGGGCACTCACGTAACTGAAAGCAGAGTTTGACCTTAAGCTAGGAGAGCTGGATGGCTGGTCTCTAGAGAGAACTCTGAAGTGCAAGTGCCATTAATACTATAACAGTACCCCTCAATGATGACCTTTCAAGCAAAGCTAGTGTGGTCTCTTTCTTGAGAGATTTCTATCATAGATTTCCCAATGGGCATACTTGCCTTGATTCATCAGGGAGAGATCAGGGTGTCTCCTACCACGAGAGCTCTCTCCAGATTATACCCACTCTGGAGTTTATGTCCTTTCAGGAAGATGCCTGGGAGGTTCATATCCAGAAAGGCCTTCCTGGTAGGTTGCCCCACTGTGTATAATCCTGAGCTTTATGACTTTTCAGAAGGAGGCCAGCAGATGTGCATCAATAACGTAGGATTTTTGCCCTCCCCCACCATCTCACCTGCAGTGGAAGTGAGTGGTTTTCTGCCCATAGAACTGGCAGTCCACGGTGCCACAGTCTTCTGTGGCTCGGAACCGCTGGAACCCATCGTTGATCAGCTGTGTGTTCTTCTTGTGGAAGTTTTCGTGGGTCATCACATCAGAGGTGCTGGTATAGACCTTGTTACAGCCCACCTGCCCAGGACCAAGGGAAAGAGACATCAGACCATCCCAGCAGCAGCTTACTGATTTATTATTAATACCAGCAGTAATAAACACACAAGCAACACAGAGATATTTTAATTGTATTTGTGCATTTCCCCTCAGTATTGAGTCATCGCTTTGGTTGCCAACCTAAGGACTGATGCTGCAAAGAGTCTAAGAAAAGCCCGAGTCTATGGGGATGAAGCAATTAGAACAGGAGAAGGAGGCAGAGAATTGGGGGAGATGTGGAGAGATTAAGGCTACTGCTCAGGGACAGAGCAGGGAGGGTCCTGTTCCTCAAAAGAGCTGGACAGACTGACAAATACTGTCATGACCCTTTGTCATCTTGGGAAGATTTGGAGAGACTTAGGGCTTCTACTCTAGCCCTTCAACTACTAGTGGAGCACTGGAGAGACTGGTGGTTACTCATCTATTCATTTTCTCTCTCCAGGAGATGGGGTGGTGTAGAGCAAGCTGAACTCAACTCTAGGGCCTGTTCTACTCTAGTTAGTCACAGACCAGAGTGGAAATCTGAGTCAGCTGGTCACCAGGAACCGGTGGCTTTTCCCCATCACCCCCCAACATCGTTTGCTCAATGATTTTAACTTTGTGCAGCGAGTGGGAATGGTGTGATGAGAACGGAATGCTGAAAACCTGCCTGCCCCCAGGCAAAGCGGGCAACTTTGCCATATTGAGTAAAAAACCAGTGGAATCTGAAAACGCCATCACCCCTGCTGAGCTGCTGACAGCGGGTTTTATTTTTTCCCTTTCTTCTTTTGCACAGTGTGTGCCAACGCCTGCACCATCTCAGAAGTGAAGAGAACGAAAACACCACCTCTCGGTTCAGCCCAGGTTGATTCAAACAGGCAATAACAAATACCCAGGGGGGAAAAAAAAAAGGATCTCCAGCTATTTCCAATATAAAAGAGCCTCTCTCTCTCCACGCTGACACCTTGAAAAAAAACAGACCCTGTGCAGCATTAAAAAAAAGAATTAAACAAAAACCTCCTTAGGAATAATTTGCAATGCAGCTCTTGGTGTTAAAGCCTAAAAAATGTCAGTTTATATAAACAACTAACTGAATTTTATCCACACCAATTATGGACATAAAGAAAAAAAAACCATGAGGCGGATGGCACAAATCCTGCCATTTAAACAATATTCATTTTAATTGCAAGTTTATGTTCTGACACCTTTCCTGTAAGACACTGCTTACATGGTCATTGACTTTCTGGAAGGGAGTGGTCACAGGGCTAAATTACCCTTATATAGAGGCCTAGATAGGGGTCTTTATTGAACCTCGGAGTGGCTGCAGACTGAGAAATCTTGATTGCCCTTTAAAAATTAAATAATTCCCATCTTAGTCAATTCAGCAGGAAACTGAGCAAGAAAAATATAGGAGAAATAGCATTAAAATGCCCACAGCAGAGACCCAAATGGAACCCCAATTTCAGCAAAACACTAAGCACATGCTTAAGTCCTACCCTATTCAGGATAGCACTTAAGTGCCTGCCTAACATTAAGCTTGTGCTTAAGTCCCATTGACTTCAAAAGCTGACTTGACTTAAATATGTCCATCCCTATTCAATAAAGCATTTGAGCATGCATTGAAGACTCTCTGGCTTTACTGGGCCTTAAGCACATGCTTAACTGCTTTGCTGAATTGGAGTCTTATGATTGTAAAATAATCCAGGAAGTGGGACCTGAGATTTTAGAGTAGTAAAAACTTGTGAGGGTGTTTGATTATTTTCTGTGTGATTAAAAATTCCATTGCACATTGGTGTAGCAATGTTTTAGGTGCTGATTCAGTGTATCCCCATTCCTACCCTGCTTCAGAGCTGATCCCACTCTAAGAGATGGATAAAGTAACCAGGGTTCTAACTGCCTCTGGGCTAGAAAGGGACAAAGAGCTGAAAGTTTTGTCTATGTGGTAATTCCAATTCCTGTTACACCATGGTCAAAACACCATTTGCTCTTGAAATTTAACCACATTCCCAACATAATGCCCAATATCTCTCAGAACTTCTCCTCTAGCAATGCTGGTGAGGAAGGCAGAGCTGAAGTTTGCTTCAAAGTGAGTACCATTAATATTTGATTGTCCTAGCAGCTGGCTACAAAGGAACTAAATCCAGTGCTAAAGGACAGATGCTGGGCCGAGAGAGGCCCTATATCGAGGGAAGCTGTGGCTGGTCAGATGGTCTGTTTGGGCACAGGCAGTGGCACTGTAGAGAGACTTCACCGCTTGTCCCGCTACCAGTCCCACAGAAAGGGATCGTCTGTGTGGATAAGTCAGGTACAGAACAGAGGAGGAATCCTGAACCCCGCCACAAAACTAGAGCGTTGCCCTTCTTACAGATCAGGATCGTGCTTGGCAGGAGAAAGTCCATGCAAACGGGATATAGATTCTTCATAAAGGTGATTGAACCAGAAGGGACCACGAGAGGCTATATTTAAGCTATTTAGA
This sequence comes from Natator depressus, assembly GCF_965152275.1. Classification (NCBI taxonomy): domain Eukaryota; kingdom Metazoa; phylum Chordata; order Testudines; family Cheloniidae; genus Natator; species Natator depressus. Next base: position 12,366,556 of record NC_134251.1, on the reverse strand, counting down.
AGTTCTCCTTTAAAACAGTTTGCTGTAGGAGAGGCTCCTGTCCCCACAAAAAGGAAAGTGTTGGGCTACCAGAACTTCAGGATCCTTTAGGTTTGCAACAGAAAGGGAACAGGTCAGGCCAACTGGCTCTGGATTCTTCATTCTCCCTACAGCCCTGTCATCTTTTCCCCAGCCACGTTGCTGCCTTCTCCCCAGTCCAGCTGTGTTACCTGCATGCAATGGTAGTGTGTGCTTTTCCCATTCAGGTGACAGCCATGGTAGTACACACTGCAGTCATCCAAGGGGCTGAAGCGCATGAAGCCGTGCTGGAGGGAGTTATCACGTTTCTTGTGCATGTTGTAATGCCGAATCACATCCTGTTTACTAGTGAATCTCTGGGGAGACAGAGAGAAAGTGAGACACACACATGAAAGGGGTGGCTGAAGTGAGTATTCCTGGGTAACTTCCTTTATAAACCCCGTACACTGCGGATTTACAGTTCAGCCATACAATGCATTTGACACCCCATGAGGGTCAGGTTAGATTAAATGAGAAGTCTGTCTTTTGTTAAAGGGACAATATATGCAAACACAAATTGTTTCAGTAACTATAAGCCAGGAGTGAAAGATGCAATAGTCTCCACGTGGGCACCAATGATACTGCCAAGAATGACCTTGAGCGGATCACTGCGGACTACGTGGCTCTGGGAAGAAGGATAAAGGAGTTTGAGGCGCAAGTGGTCTTCTCGTCCATCCTCCCCGTGGAAGGAAAAGGCCTGGATAGAGACCGCTGAATCGTGGAAGTCAACGAATGGCTACGCAGGTGGTGTCGGAGAGAAGGCTTTGGATTCTTTGACCATGGGATGGTGTTCCAAGAAGGAGGAGTGCTAGGCAGAGACGGGCTCCACCTAATGAAGAGAGGGAAGAGCATCTTCGCAAGCAGGCTGGCTAACCTAGTGAGGAGGGCTTTAAACTAGGTTCACCGGGGGAAGGAGACCAAAGCCCTCAGGTAAGTGGGGAAGTGGGATACCGGGAGGAAGCAGGAGCGCACAAGAGGGCAGGGCTCCTGCCTCATACTGAGAAAGAGGGACGATCAGCGAGTTATCTCAGGTGCCTATACACAAATGCAAGAAGCCTGGGGAACAAGCAGGGAGAACTGGAAGTCCTGGCACAGTCAAGGAATTATGATGTGATTGGAATAACAGCGACTTGGTGGGATAACTCACATGACTGGAGTACTGTCATGGATGGATATAAGCTGTTCAGGAAGGACAGGCAGGGCAGAAAAGGTGGGGGAGTTGCACTGTATGTAAGGGAGCAGTATGACTGCTCAGAGCTCAAGTATGAAACTGCAGAAAAACCTGAGCGTCTCTGGATTAAGTTTAGAAGTGTGAGCAACAAGGGTGATGTCGTGGTGGGAATCTGCTATAGACCACCGGACCAGGGGGATGAAGCGGATGAGGCTTTCTTCCAGCAACTCACGGAAGTTACTAGATCGAAGGCCCTGATTCTCATGGGAGACTTCAATCACCTTGATATCTGCTGGGAGAGCAATACAGCGGTGCACAGACAATCCAAGAAGTTTTTGGAAAGGGTAGGGGACAATTTCCTGGTGCAAGTGCTGGAGGAACCAACTAGGGGCAGAGCTCTTCTTGACCTGCTGCTCACAAACCGGGAAGAATTAGTAGGGGAAGCTAAAGTGGATGGGAACCTGGGAGGCAGTGACCATGAGATGGTTGAGTTCAGGATCCTGACACAGGGAAGAAAGGAGAGCAGCAAAATACGGACCCTGGACTTCAGAAAAGCAGACTTTGACTCCCTCAGGGAACTGATGGGCAGGATCCCCTGGGAGAATAATATGATGGGGAAAGGAGTCCAGGAGAGCTGGCTGTATTTTAAAGAATCCTTATTGAGGTTACAGGGACAAACCATCCCAATGTGTAGAAAGAATAGTAAATATGGCAGGCGACCAGCTTGGCTTAACAGTGAAATCCTTGCTGATCTTGAACACAAAAAAGAAGCTTACAAGAAGTGGAAGATTGGACAAATGACCAGGGAAGAGTATAAAAATATTGCTCGGGGATGCAGGAGTGAAATCAGGAAGGCCAAATCACACCTGAAGTTGCAGCTAGCAAGAGATGTTAAGAGTAACAAGAAGGGTTTCTTCAGGTATGTGAGCAACAAGAAGAAAGTCAAGGAAAGTGTGGGCCCCTTACTGAATGAGGGAGGCAACCTAGTGACAGAGGATGTGGAAAAAGCTAATGTACTCAATGCTTTTTTTGCCTCTGTCTTCACGAACAAGGTCAGCTCCCAGACTACTGCACTGGGCAGCGCAGCATGGGGAGGAGGTGACCAGCCCTCTGTGGAGAAAGAAGTGGTTCGGGACTATTTAGAAAAGCTGGACGAGCACAAGTCCATGGGGCCGGATGCGCTGCATCCGAGAGTGCTAATGGAGTTGGCCGATGTGATTGCAGAGCCATTGGCCATTATCTTTGAAAACTCATGGCGATCCGGGGAAGTCCCGGACGACTGGAAAAAGACTAATGTAGTGCCCATCTTTAAAAAAGAGAAGGAGGAGGATCCTGGGAACTACAGGCCAGTCAGCCTCACCTCAGTCCCTGGAAAAATCATGGAGCAGGTCCTCAAGGAATCAATTCTGAAGCACTTAGAGGAGAGGAAAGTGATCAGGAACAGTCAGCATGGATTCACCAAGGGCAAGTCATGCCTGACTAATCTAATTGCCTTCTATGACGAGATAACTGGCTCTGTGGATGAGGGGAAAGTGGTGGACGTGTTGTTCCTTGACTTTAGCAAAGCTTTTGACACAGTATTCTTGCCAGCAAGTTAAAGAAGTATGGGCTGGATGAATGGACTATAAGGTGGACAGAAAGTTGGCTAGATTGTCGGGCTCAACGGGTAGTGATCAATAGCTCCATGTCTAGTTGGCAGCCGGTATCAAGTGGAGTGCCCCAAGGGTCGGTCCTCGGGCCAGTTTTGTTCAATATCTTCATAAATGATCTGGAGGATGGCGTGGATTGCACCCTCAGCAAGTTTGCAGATGACACTAAACTAGGAGGAGAGGTAGATACACTGGAGGGTAGGGATAGGATACAGAGGGCCCTAGACAAAGTAGAGGATTGGGCCAAAAGAAATCTGATGAGGTTCAACAAGGACAAGTGCAGAGTTCTGCACTTAGGACGGAAGAACCCCATGCACCGCTACAGACTACGGACCGAATGGCTCAGCAGCAGTTCTGCAGAAAAGGACCTAGGGGTTACAGTGGACGAGAAGCTGGATATGAGTCAACAGTGTGTCCTTGTTGCCAAGAAGGCCAATGGCATTTTGGGATGTATACGTAGGGGCATTGCCAGCAGATTGAGCGACATGATCGTTCCCCTCTATTTGACATTGGTGAGGCCTCATCTGGATACTGTGTCCAGTTTTGGGCCCCACACTACAAGAAGGATGTGGAAAAATTGGAAAACGTCCAGCGGAGGGCAACAAAAATGATTAGGGGACTGGAACACATGACTTATGAGGAGAGGCTGAGGGAACTGGGATTGTTTAGTCTGCGGAAGAGAAGAATGAGGGGGGATTTGATAGTTGCTTTCAACTACCTGAAAGGGGGTTCCAAAGAGGATGGATCTAGACTGTTCTCAGTGGTAGCTGATGACAGAACGAGGAGTAATGGTCAGCAGTGGGGGAGGTTTAGGTTGGATATTAGGAAAAACTTTTTCACTAGAAGGGTGGTGAAACACTGGAATGCGTTACCTAGGGAGGTGGTGAAATCTCCTTCCTTAGATATTTTTAAGGTCAGGCTTGAGAAAGCCCTGGCTGGGATGATTTAGTTTGGGATTGGTCCTGCTTTGAGCAGGGGGTTGGACTAGATGACCTCCTGAGGTCCCTTCCAACCCTGATATTCTATGATTCTATGTCCAAGATGTGCTTTGTGAAGCCTTGGACATGATTCTTCTGATAAGATTTTAGCTGCTGCTCTCTGAAGAGCTGCTACAGCTGGAAAGGAAACCAGTGAACTATACCTGCTATAAATGACTAATCCCAGCTTTCAAATCATTCGTGCTAGGGGTTTGCAAGACATTGGCTACTAAATCCATGTCAAAAGGAAGAGGGGGAAAAGGTACTTTGCTCGCCTACAGTGCCTTTTCCATCTAGAGCTCTCCAAGTGCTCTACAAACATCATTGAACTTTAGCCTCACAACCCCCCCTGGGACATGGGCTGGCTTTGTTAGAAAAACCAGCTTTATGGGGAAACTGGAGATATAGAGAGAAGTGACTTGCCCATGATCACACAGAAAGTCAGTGGCAGAGCTGAGAATTGACCCTAACTCTCCGTGTTCCATGCCAGAACCACCAGACCATCCCCTTCATCCTCTGCCTGCTTAAACTAAGGAACTGGTGCCCCATTATCAGTGCAGACAAAGTGCCTTTAAAATGAAGCTTTTCATTTTTATTTCCCACATATATTGATATTCAACGGTGAAGGTGTGAAAGGAAATCTGTTTAAAAAAAAAATCAATAGCCATTTATTGTGAGGAGTGATTGGAAAACCTAGTATTCTAATATTTAGCAACTTTTCCAGCCTCCCTTTACAAGAGACAAATGATTATTGCTTCCACTCTGTACTCCTATAATATCAATCCTGATCATTCCATTGGTATTGGCAAGGGGATATATGGATATGGATTTCAGTAGGAAGCCCGCAGAGGCTAGAAGTACTATTTCCCATGGCGTACGTACAGGATTCCCATTGCCAATCACCGTTAATTTGTGCCCATTTATTACAGAGCATTACTTATTATAAACTATATCTCAGCCATAAAATAATTTGCATTTTAAAAAGCAGCCTAAATCCTTATTCCCCCGTGAGACCAGCCAAGCTCCTTTGCAAGCAGCTCCTGGACTCCTTGGGAAATAATCATGAGGCCAATCATAATAATAGGTTTTTCTGTCTTTCCATCCTTTGTGTCCCCCCTGCTCTCTGTGCACGGAGACCTCTGTGCTGTGATTGAGAGCTCTCCATCTGATTGGTTTCAGAGTAGCAGCCGTGTTAGTCTGTATTCGCAAAAAGAAAAGGAGTACTTGTGGCACCTTAGAGACTAACAAATTTATTTGAGCATAAGCTTTTGTGAGCTACAGCTCACTTCATCGGATGCATCCATCTGATCGTCCCTCTCTGGGTCACTAGCAACATCCCAAGGAAAAACCCCAGTCTGATCAACTGAAACCTGAAGTCGAACAGAGTGGCGTCAAACTAGTTTCCCTTGCTGTGATCAGACTCATTTCCCCAAGACCAAAGTGCCTCCTTGGGCTGGGGCAGGAGTCATGCTGGATGCAGAGTAGAGGCACACTCTGGGATTTCCCCCCATCCCTACACACAGTCTGACCACAGAGAGGGCAGAGCCATGCTCACAGACCTGGAAAGAGGGTAAACAAACACAGCACGACTCAGAGCTGGCTTGATGTTGCTATCCTGGCAATTCTCCCAGCAATTACTGCACATGCCCCTTCCCCCACCCTCTCCCCAACCATAGATCCAAGGCTGCTGCTGGTCTTATTGGGTGTTTTGTTGCTGCTACTGCTCTCATGTTGCATGGACAACCTCAGAGACAGAGACAGACTGACAGACAGCATTCCCTATTTTCAGGCAAAATTTATAACATAGCTAAATTTATCTTCTTGGCAACGCTGGTGTAAATCTGAACTCCTCTGACTTCAGCTGAGCCAGATCCTGCTCTTGGTTACACTGGTGTAAATCTGGAGTAAACCCACTGATTTAAATTAAGCTAGATTCTGCTCTCAGTTATAGTGGTGCGTACCTGGAATAACACCACTGAGTTCAGCAGGGTTAGGCTATTGTAACTGGGAACAGAATTTGACTCCAATAGTTCCAAATTGTATCTCCCCCTCTTCCCAGGACATGGAGAAAGCAGATGATCTGTTTCATGATGGAGTTCTGTAAGCTGTATCCCTTGACAGTAAGGACAGGCAATGGGATCTGGCAGTTCATGTTCACCCCGTTTACCTGATAGTTGCACTCCGGATCGAGGCAGTGGTAATGTTCCCGGTACTGGTATGCACAGTGTATGTGTCCGCAGTGCTGACTCCCAGAGAACCTGGCAACACAGGCAAGAAAAAGAATGAAACTGATGCTCTTTGAGGATGGTAACTGCAAATCAAGGTGCAAGTGAAACAAGTATGGCCTTCCCCCTGTCCTCCTGCAGCGGGTCTACACTTATCCGTCACCAGAGTGTACCGAGGAGACATAGGACTCCTTGGAGACAAAGATTCCTATTCTTTCCGCCCCCAGGGGAAATGCAATTCTTCAGTGCTACTGAGCTGAAGGAAAGAGGGTCCCCTTCCAGTCAGAAGCCCCATTTCTAACGAGGTTTTATATCATTACATCCCAAGCCAATATCATTGCTCAGCTCTTTGAAATTCACCTTATTCTCATCCTGCCCCATTGGATCACTCCTGAGTCTGGTGAGCCTCTTGCTGCTACTCCCAGAATGCAGGGATGCAAAGTCTTGACACATCATTTTCCAAGAAATCACAGCAGATCTCAGACACAAAGTCCATTGGAACCTGATCAATTTTTCCCCTCCACCCGTAGCTAAACATCCTTCCCCCACTGTCCCATTTCTGCCCGTCCTGAGTCGAGAACCAGAATCTAGGACATCAGATTGAGGGAGCCGCAGGTGGAGCCATGAAGAAAGCACTACCACAGTATTCTCAGGCAAAAGCCAGCACACCAGAATAAGGTGCAAAAGAAAACAGAGGAGAAGGCCTGAGGGCTGCAGAAAGGTTGCAGATGGGTGTGCGGCTCTCGGCTCCTTTGGAGCAGAAAGACTAAAGGATTGCAAAGGCCACTTGTTGCAGCAGGAGAGAGATGGGGAATAAGCTGTAATGTGCCATATTTGCATTTCAATTAAGCAGGGTGCCAGCAGCTGCTTTTCCGCTACACCATAAAAAAAAAAGGTGATTTTTTCTTCTGCCTCACTGAGAGTTGAAGAGCGGCATACTTGAAATTAGAGTGTCTCACGGCAGCACAAAACGAGATAATAAATGGGGGTTACTTACACTTTTGGAAGGGGGGAGAGAGAAACACGCGATTTTCCTTCTGCAGGCTCATCTCTAGGGGGCAAATCCTGCCTCCTCTGTGCCCACAGAGAGCCCGAGGAGAAACGAAACCGGTGCTCTGTGTTTAACGACCCTGCCCAACTGTCTGGAGGACTGAAGTCCTCTCTCTACAGAACAGGGCAGCAGCACTGCAAGCTTCCCCCAAGCACTGTGCTCCAGCCTGTTGTCCTGGAGGAGGCCCTCCCCAGGGGTAAGATAGAAGTATCCATGGCCCAGTCAGTCCTTGGCCTCTGCTGAGACTGCCAACACAAAGTGGGGGGTGGTAGGTGTAGGTTTTGTGACACTTGCCATGGAATAAGGCCCACCAACTCCTATCACAGGAGTCACAGAACAGTCGTCGCAGAGCAACAGCTCCCAGTCAATACCTGGGCAGGATTTGAACCCGTGACTTTGCAGAGAGAGGCTGCTCAGCCGACTACCAGCCCTGAGCCACACACCCTCCATTCCCACCTTCTGTGACTCAAACAAGGCTGTTCCTCTCCTTGGTGATTGGTCACTCTGGAGTTTCTGTTTGGGCATGAGAGGAGAGATGGTCCTAGCCAAAGCTTTAAAGGCACAATCCCAGTCTGGCCTACTGAAGTCATAGAATCCTAGAAATGTCGGACTGGAAGGCACCTTGAGAAGTCATCGAGTCCAGCCGCCTGCACTGAGACAGGACCAAGCAAATCTAGACCATCCCTGACAGGTGTTTGTCCAACCTGTTCTTAAAAACCTCCAGTGATGGGGATTCCTTGGAACCTCCCTTGGAAGCCTATTCCAGAGCTTACCTACCCTTAGAGTTAGAAAGTTTTTCCTAACATCTAACCTAAATCTCCCTGGCTGCAGATTAACCCCATTACTTCTTGTCCTACTCTTCACTGGACACAGAGAACAATTGATCACCTCTTTATAACAGCCCTATTGAAGATTATTATCAGGTCCCCCTCAGCCTTCTTTTCTCAAGACTAGATATGCCTTGTTTTCTTTAACCTTTCTGCATACGTCAGATTTTCTAATCCTTGTATCATTTTTGTGGCTCTCTCCCAGACTCTCTCCAATTTATCCACATCTTTCCCAAAGTGTGGCACCCAGAACTGGACTCAGCGATGCCAAGTACAGTGGAACAATTACCTCCCATGTCTTACATACGATACTCCTGTTAATGCACCTCAGAATATTAGCCTTTTTCGCAACTGCATCACATTGTTGACTCATCAATTTGTGATCTACTAGAACCCCCAGATCTTTTCCAGCAGTACTACCACCTCACCAGTCATTCCCCATTCTGTAGAATTGCATTTGATTTTTCCTTCCTAAGCACAGGACACTTTGCACTTATCTTTACTGAAGTTCAGTGGACTCTCCCAGGGTGCCCTGGGCAATGGCCCCAGGAGGGAAACTTGCCACATGATGTGATATGTGAGGGAACAGAAGTCTGATGCCAGAGTCCATTTTGGGTGGCAAGTGCATCAGCTGGCTCCCAGGAGGGGAGAGAGAACTGCACAGTGACACTGTCAGAGGGAAAAGCTGAGGATGAGCTTGTACATGGGGGATGGTAAAGATGGGAACTCTCAAAGAGCCTGGGGAAAGCAAGGGTGAAAAACCCACCCATGGGGAGGGAAGAAGAAAATGGAGACAGGGGAGAGCTGCTGGTGTGGGTGCAGTGACTCGATATGAAAAAAATTGGGTGCATAGTCATGAGCTTAAGATGCCGTTTGGGTGTCACAACAGATGACGAGTCAGAGTATTAACGGGGTGCTGGGTCCAGCGGGCACTTGCTGTAGGATGGATTGGCTACACCAAAAGGGAAGGGAGTAAATGGCTGAGGGATGCATAGAGTTGTGGACCTCTCTGCTCTCACAACTGCTGTGCTGCCACTTTAAACTGGTGTCCTGTTGGAATCCCAGGGGCACCAGGGGTGCTGCACAGCACAGGCGGCTGTGGCTTTCAGACACAGAGGACTAGGTACATGTGCCAGAACTGTCAGTGGGTAAACCTAGCTTGCAGAAGGAAAGGGGCAGGTGTCTGAGGAGGGGAAGAAGCCCCTCCAGAAGCCAGAATAATAGAAGGAAGATGCAGCCTGAGCATGTGGCAAGGTCAGCAGGGAGGAGGTAATCTACAGAATGAAACAAGGAATGTAGAAGTCTAAAGGAAAGAGAAGAGAGAGGAGGAAACCTCTAGGGAGGTTTCTTCTCCCCACCTCACTTCACAGGGCAATACAGTTGCTCAGGATGGGGAACATTGCTAAGATGCCCCAGGCTGCAAGTGCAACAAGACTGGGAAGTAAGCAAAGGACAGGGAGTGCTCTCCTCTCCTGGGAGTCTCTGGCACCAGGGCTTAGCTGAGACATGGCAGAGACAGAAAATCAATTGGGGGGTAAATCCAAGGGTTTTTAGAGGAGGGAAAAGGGAGGTGTCAGGGAGAGTGAGACCAGAGATGCTGAATGGACTCCAGGTGGGCGACGTTTGTTCTGGCTCCAGTTGTTCCTACAAATGAACTATGAAGCGTTGGATGTGGTTGGGCAACGGGATGAGGCAACAGCCCAAAATCAGACTGTGAATGACTAGCAAGTAGGAGATTACCCTTTGCTTGGGGCTGGTGTGGAAGCCAGGAGTGTCTCAGCGTGTGGTGATGAAGTGACAAGATGGAGGGTAGTTATGCCATGAAGGATATTTTTGAGTAAGCCTCTCCCAATAATGATGGCTGAAGAACAGCTGGCCATCATGGACAGAGAAGGGAAACAAGAAAGGAGAAGAGAGACTAAAACATGGATGTCCCATTAAATAAAATGCCTGCATCTAGGTAGGGTAAGAGAGCATATTTCTTTGAGGAAAAATTAATATGATTCCTAATATTCCTAATTATGTATCTGGAACCTAGATATTACAGTGATGAGAGCTTAAGAAATGTCATATGATTGATGGATAGATAGATATATTGATCAATCACAGGCTCTCAATCTGGAGATCAGGACCCCCTAGTGGGTCTCAATCAGATCCAGGGGGTCACAAGCACCCTCTCTTTATGTATGGCTAGATTGAACGGGGAGGAGGAGTGTCACATGATGGAAAAAGTTAAGAGTCAGTGGATTAGATAGATACCAGTACAGAGAATGGCTACCATAGATGGGGGGAGGGATAGCTCAGTGGTTTGAGCACTGGCCTGCTAAACCCAGGGTTGTGAGTTCAATCCTTGAGGGGTCCATTTGGGATCTGGGGCAAAAATTGGAGATTGGTCCTGCTTTGAGCAGGGGGTTGGACTAGATGACCTCATGACGTCCCTTCCAACCCTGATATTCTATGATTCTATACCTTAGGCAGCTGGACAGACTGATGGGTAGATATAGATACAACAGGTAGATACGTAGAAAAAAATACCTGAGATAAATCAGATACTTGTAGACAAACCTGTAGAGAAGATACTTGTAATTCTACAGGTAAATTACACAGACAGCTGAAAGACTGTCCTGTGGACATGTCTCCTCTCAGTCACAACAGAACGGATCACTACCTATCATTAGCAATCGCATAGCATCCCTGTGGCAGCTACAGCAATTGCTTCCACAGAAAAGTAGCATTAGCACATGTATTTTGGGCTGTCTTTTAGTGCAAGTTAGTAGTGGGAAATAAGTAGGAACAGCCAGCACCAAGTGACACAGCCAGCTCTCTGCAGACCACCAGCAGCTGCTCCACAGACTACAATTGAGCATATGAGAAAGAAAGAAAGAAAGAAAGAAAGAAAGAAAGAAAGAAAGAAAGAAAGAAAGAAAGAAAGAAAGAAAGAAAGAAAGAAAAAGATCTGCAATCGGCAATAAGGGAAGAGCTGGAAAAGGGATAATCAAGACAATGAATTTTACTGAGCATATTGTGGAGGAACGTGGAAGAGCTGGAGAGCTTGAAATGGATAAAGCAGCGGAGGGAAGGGGACTCAGAGAGGAAACATTCAAAGATAAATTACCATCTGCTCAAGGGTTCCACATGTCACCCAGCACTAAAAAGACTAGGACTGCACATGAGAAAAGGCATGAGAGAGAAGCAAGAAAGGGCAGACAGGAATGAAGGGTAAAACAAAGGGGTAGGTAGGATGGAGGAGGGGGTGCAGGAGGGAATGATAAGGGGACAGGATAGGAGGGGGGATAAAAGAACCAAAAGTTTCAGACTGCCAGACCATGCAGCAAAGCTGAGTTGGAGGATGAAAGGGAGCCGGGGCAAAGAGCAGTAATAAATAAGGCATTTCTGAAGTACATAAGGAAGAGGAGGTCAATTGTGGAGACAGCAGGGCCTTCAGGAGATGGAAAGGGGACTTAATTGACAGAGGAGATAGACACTGCTAAAAAATTAAATGACTTCCTTGCCTCAGCATTCACAAAGGGAGATGGGGACAGATGCCAGAAACAGACATGCCTTTCCCATGGGATGGAGAAGAAATACTGCAGAAAATCAGGATCACGCCAGAACAGGTGATTGAGAAATTGGAACAAACCTTAGCAGCAGTGGAGAAACAAACCAAAAGGCAAACAATGATGCTGGGCTGCATAAACAAAGGCATGGAACAGGAAGGAGAAGAAACGAGGCCAGCCCTATCTAAATGGGACTTGCCAGACTAGGACTGGAAAGGTGACTGCAGATCTGGCCACCTTGTCATTACACATGAACTGCTGCAACAGATCAGACCCATAGGTCCATCCAGTCCAGAGTCCTGTCTCTGACAGTGGCTAGCACCAGTAGCTTCAGAGGAAGGTGTAGGAAACACCACAGTTATAGGATACCCTGCTCACGGGGAAGATTTCTTCCCAGCCCTGTTGGTGAGACGGGAAAGGGAGAACAAAGGATAATGAGTGAGATGCAGGCCGGGAGAAGCCAATCTGCACTGTGGGGCAGAGAGGAGATGAAGACGGGACCTCACTGAGATACACGCACTTCACAAGTGAACAGAGCTGCCCACGAGGTTATTTGAGCAACAACCAGGGATGCTGAGTAAGGCTAAGGAAAGGGCAAGGCCCTAAAGGAATCCCAAATCTGGCACGAGTAACTAGAGGCAGCGACAGGAGGAACTCTTGGGCTCAGCTTTACGAGAAGGAGCCAGACAAGTGCTGTAGTAATACTGGGGATGGCACTTCAAACTCCGGGCCTCCTTCCACCCTGGAGTTAATTATGCTACAGAAGTGTGTTTGTGTGTGTATGGAGGTGTCTGAAATAGGGGGAGAGGATGGGGAGAGTGTGGGGTGGGAAACTCATTGGATAACTGGGTTCTTTTTGGGAAGGTCGAGGCATGGCACTCTGAAGTACAGTGTGTTTTGGGGTCTCTGTTTTGTGGAATGAGGGCTAAGTGGACAGACAGGCAGAACTGTCGCTATGTTTCAATATTAAAAGGTTAGGCTGCTAAAGGGTTATATTCATCCTCTGCTTTTTCTGACACTTGCAACAGTTCAAAGCAATTAATTTTTAACGCACAGCATCTGTTTAGTTTTTCAGAACAGGAAAGCTTACACACCACACACTAACTTACACGCACACTCATGCACACACACACACACGTACACACTTGCTAACTTATACGCACTCAACCCCTGCTAATTTACAAGAGCACGCATACATTTAAAACACACTCATATCCACATGCACACGCATACAATTCCATGCACACTGACGTGCAAACACACATATGCACAGGTATGCACTCACAGTCACAATTCCACGCACACCTACCTGCAAACAGATGCACTTTGCGCACACAGATACATATGCACACACATGTTCTTCCCCCCCACTTTTTGTTTCACTCCCTTGTTTTGCCAGCGGGAGCCAGTCCCAGATCTGGCAGGAGTTAGCAAGAAACACCAAGATAAATAAATAATAATAAAAATAATAAATAAAGTCATCAGTGTGCTTAGTGAGTGTTTACAGACTCATTACCCTGTAACGATGATGTGACAGGAGGAGGAAAAAACCCCACCTCAATTAAAAGGCAGGGGGATACCCACAGAAATAAATATTTAAGTAAGAGCTGCCAGAAGTACCATCTGCTCAGGCACTAATAAATAAAAGAAAAGAAAAGAAAAAGAAAAGAAAAGACCACAGAAAAAAAATTATAAATATACAGGATGGAAAAAGACCAACCCAGCCCAAACTAGCTAAGTATGTGGTTTTCTTTTGTTGTGTGAGACAACGGATTATCCCTGGGCAGCTTTTGGCAATGGCTTTGGCAAACTCATTAAGCTAATTGTGCAGCAAAGACACACTGTCCTCCCCCCTCACTTATTTTAAAGCTTTAAACAGTTTTTAAAACCACGTGTAAATTAAAGGGAAGTGGCCGGGCTGCCAACGGGCAGCTTGCGAATCTTTTTGTGCAGGAAGTGGTGTCCCAAAGCTGTCTTCTAGGCCTCCCTGGTGAACTGTCTGAGCCTGGGGAAAAAGGGGATGAGGAGGGGAGGTGTTTAAAGGGGTCCTTTGCTTGTGAGAGAAGCCGGGGATAAAGGGATGAATTCTCTCTGCTAAACCAGTGCAACCACACTGTTCTCCACGGAGTGTAGCCAAGAGGAGCTCTGTCTCCAGCTTCTTACTGTCCCCTCAATGCTCCACAGCTGCTGGCAGCAACAGAGGATGGAGGTTTGGTACCCAGGGCAGGAGCCAATTTCAGCTCTCATCAGCCCCCCTCTGCCTCCATCTAGGCAAAACTGGGCCTAAAACTCTGACCAGGTCCCCAGTTCTCCCTAGAGCAAGTGAGCAGCCAGAGGCATTGCTGCTGGGGGACTGTGACTTAGTAATGGACTTGTCTTTTTCTGTCTTCCCATCTCGCCTTCCCTGCTGCCCCTCTCACCTCCTACACCAGGGGTTAAGGTAATGGAGATCGGGGGAGCACACCTCACCTTCTTCTCCCAGGGCTGGGGGAGCAGTCCTCCCCCACAGCTCTCCCTCTTCCTCAGCTCAAGGGAGAGCTCCCCATTCTTGCTTAACCACACCCGTGGCTCACCCCAGGGAGCCTCCTGCAGGCTCGATACCCTGGCACTGACAGGAGCAACCTTTTTGCTTTAATTTCTTGAGGTGAGGTTGGTTTGCCTGCTTTCCCTGAAGGATGTCAATTCTTGTGCCACTCAAGGCCCTCTGCTTTCAGATCTGGCTCCCTGGCAGCAGAGGGGGAGGAGTCATCAGGCTTGGGTCAGGGGCTGATGGCACTGTTTAGGGCCAAGGATAGCATAGGCAGGTGCTGTGCAAACATTCCCTCCAGCTCTGCCAATGTCATTCACTTCTGATCTGCACCAGCTCCCTCTGCTATTCCAGCCCTGGGTTTCCCTGCAAAGCTCTGCCAATGCCCCTCACTCCTGTCCTGCAGCCCCCCTTCCTGTTCCAGCCCAGAGCCTGTGCACAGCTCTGGCACACTGCTCCATCCTGCACCCTCATCCAGTGCTGGGTTTCTCTTGTGAAGAAGCTGCCACACAAGGCACTGGGTTAAGGCACAACCTCTGCCCCGAAACACTTCTCCACTCTCTATGGGGTTAGCTAAGGAGTGTGGGGAGAAGAGAGCTCTCATGGGGTGGAGCCTTGGTTTGTTCTCAGCTCCCTGTGTGCCTCCCCCAGCTACTACTGTCCAGAGGGGGGAACAGAGTCAGTGTGGATGTCGGAGGGAAATGGAAGACTCAGTGTCCATGACTGGTTTATACATTTCACCCGGACAGACAGACGAGACCCCACCCCCTCCATCCCATGCCCCCTCCCACCCAGCCTCCTCCCCAAGAAAGCCAAGGGATTTGCCTACCTGGCAATATATTTCTGGTAAATATTTACATCTTCGGTGACAGCTGGTTTGTCAGTGGGTAATCCGTTCCTAATGAGAAACACACAGGGCAGAGCTGGTTAGCAGGCAGTGTCAGGGCACAGTCCAAGCTCCTTGTCTCTCAGGCAGCACTGAGTGTGCCAGGGAAGAGGGCTCTGGGAACAGTAAGCAGCAGAGATATATGCCTGTGTAACCTCCCCCCATGCCCGTGTGCCCTCTCTTTCTAGGGGCACTGGACTCCTGCTAATGTAACCCACCTACCTCCCTTCCTGCAGGTCTCCTCTCCCCAGGGCTCGATTTCGTTTCCTGAAGGGGCTGAGAAGACCTACCCTTAAATTATGCTCTTATAAACATCACATAGGCACCACTGGCTCTGTCTACACAAAACCAGTGGCTGAGTCAAAACACGGACCGCCCCAGCTCTGTTACAACAAGGCTCCAGTTTGTAAAGCAGGGAGACCTTAAAGACATACTCCAACTGCGGAACCGCTGGAGAGCACGTGACTCTAGCACTGATCAGGGCACCGCGAGCACCGGTCTGCACTACAGAACAGATCCATGCTGTGACCATTTGAGAGGGTGCATTTATAACCTGGACTCCACAACATGGCTTTCACTGCATTCTCCACACATCCTGCCAGTAGCCCTGACAGCCCTCTTTGTCATGGGGCACCCAAACTCAATCACACCAGTTGGGCCGCAGATGTAGCTTTGTAATTAAAAATCAAACCCAAACTGCACCCAGGCATCACATTCGCTCCAACAGGCATCTTCCTTAAAACGCGGCCAGAAAGTACGTCTTGGTGGATGTTCTCCAGCAACAGAGAGAAAAAGTCACAGAACAGACCCACAGGCCTGGGCCCCAGCCTGCTAAAAACATGACTGCTGGTCTTAGAGAATTGGCTGATGAGAGAGTGGACTGCAATTGGACTTCCTCCTGCATCCTTGGGCCCCTGATGGATGCATGGCAGCTCTGCACCTTGGTTAAACCAGGACACCTATAACTTGCACCGCAGTCATTTGAAGTCAGTACATGAGTTTCGCCCAGGTTAACAGCATTAGGGGTTAGAGAGTTCACCCCTTGGCTTGTGTGTGTATGTGTGACAGTGAGTGGGTGATTCCCACGAGGGCGTTTGGTCCTGGAGGGGATTCTGAATGGAAGGCCAGGTCCCAGGTCACGTAATTAGCACCATCCTCACTAGCTCAGTTAATATTCTGTCTCCTGCACCCCTCTCAGCTCCTTGGGAGACTGCTCTGGATGCTTCACAGACATCCTTCAAACCAACACAGGGACAGCACAGTTTGGGGGAGTCCCCAAGCTGGGAAGTGCAGTGCAGTCCCCTGCTGCAGTTGTGGGGGATAAAGGCTGTATTAGCATCCAAGGGACACTGAGCCAGAGCATGCCAAAATTTGGAGTGTGTCAACATCCCATCTACGTGGCAGGGCTGCCTCAGGGAAAGGCAGAATGCTGGCACCCACCAAGCCTCGGTTACCCACAGGTGTGGTCAGCTGATGGGTGAGGGAGAAGCCTGATATTACTACTGGTATGTGTCCAGTTCAGCTGCCATATGTGTCGAGACCAGAGGACAGAGAACTACCTCTACTCTCGTGGAAGTGGGTTCCCCAGCGAACGTACCTAGTGGGCACCAATTAGAGCCCTGAAGGAGGAGGAATCACAACCCCATGGAAACACCACCCCAAGCTACAAAAGATTAAGTGCACCCGCAGGCACGTGTGTGTGTGTGAGAGAGAGCAGCTGGGAAGAAGCCTCAGTGCAAACCCCACTGCCAGCTGCACCCCTGTCAGCATTTCCCACCTCCCCCAGCCCCAGGAAGTCCTGTGGTTAGAGAAGGGATCATTGAGCCATTGTGAACCCCATCCACCGCAGAAATGAAAGAGTGAGAGGGTGAGAGAAAGGAAATAAAACCGGGATCCTAAGGAGAAGCAAAAGCAAAGCAGGGTTGGTGAGCAGCCCCCGGGTGCAGCTCCAGAATGCCCAACACGCATGGGTGTGGGAGCAGAGATACCGAAGGGGTGTCCGGGTGTCCTTGAGACTCTTGATTGGCTTCCTCTGTCGAGGAGCCGCAGACCTGGGGATTGATCATGATAAGGTGCTGTGCATATATACATATTTATAATCCAGTGTTCTAACAACAGCCACCCCTACCTGCCGTCTGGAGCAAGAGACACCAATGAACCCAGGAGAGAGAAAGAGCGAGTGAGAGCTCAGTAACGAGGCATTTACAACAGGCTCTTGGCACAGCTGGCAGACTTGCACCACGGGGGCAGGCGTGGGCTCCACAGCACAGCCAGCAGAGTGGATAATGCTACCATCTAATGAAACAATGTGCCACAAAACAGACAGGGCATTTTGGGATGGTTAAAGGGCTCCCCAGATTGGGGGCCAGATGAATTTAGCTGCAACTGATAACAAACCTTTGCCCTTTTCCATACACTTAAACCATAGGAACCGAAAGCTGTTTGCAGACAGTAATGTATTAATCTGTGCCACACAGGAGACAGATATCATTACCCCTGCCTTACACACAGGGAAACCGAGGCATAGGGGAGGGTGACTTGCTTGAGATTGCATAGCGCAACTTTGGCATACTCAGGGAAACAACCCAAGTCTCCTGGCTCCAGGCCTATACACTGACCACAAGATCAGCCTTCCTCTCTACAGGGATGAGGCAGCTGGGTGGACTCAATAGGATCTATCATCCCACAACATGTGGCACGTAGGTGCTGGCCCTGCTACCAATGACCCAAGGGGACTCCTGGCTGACAAAAAACAGACCGATGCACTGAACAGGCTGTACAGACACAGGGGCTGACATCAGAAAGTCAATCAGAAAAGTCCCAACTGAGTTCCACAACCCAAAGCTATTGGTGCTTAAACCAGTGGAAAGGCAGGAGGGCCAGAAAGCAGGGGCCTCTCCCCTCAGCTGCCACAGAGGTCTCTGTGGTGAATATGTGTGAGCAAAACCAGGCAACCGTGATAATGGGTGACAATAGCTATCTCATGCAAAAAATATTTCAGGCCTCAACAAGGCGCCAAGTGAGAGGCAAGAGAATCCAGAACAAGGAAATGGAGCAAACCACGCCCCTTCCTCCTTATTGCACCCAGACATTTTGAGATTCAAGGTCAGAAGGGACCATTAGATCATCTAGTCTGACCCCATGTACCAGGGCGGTAGAGTTTCCATTGCAGAAACAGCCTATCTAAACTCTACACCTGGCCACAATCATGTGCTCCTCTTCTCCACATGATCTTGGTGTTTGGTAAAGAACAGGATTATCAGACACGTAGATGAACACGATATACTGGGGAAGAGTCAACATGGCTTTTGTAAAGGGGAATCATGTCTCACCAATCTATTAGACAAGGGTGGTGGTCCGGTGGATATAATGTACTTGGACTTTCAGAGAGCTTTAGACAATGTCCCACACCAAAGGCTCTTAAGCAAAGTAAGCAGTCATGGGATAAGAGGGAAGGTCCTTTCATGGATCAGTAATTGGTCAAAAGATACCAAACAAAGAGTAGGAATAAATGGTTAATTTTCATAGTGGAGAGAGGTAAATAATGGGGTCCCCCAAGGATCTGCACATGGAACCAGTGCTGTTCAACATACTCATAAATGATCTGGAAAAAGGGGTGAACAGTGCAGTGGCAAAGTTTGCAGATGATACAAAATTACTCAAGATAGCTAGGTCCAAAGCTGACTGTGAAGCATTACAAAGGGATCTCACAAAATCGGGTGACTGGGCAACAAAATGGCAGATGAAATTCAGTGTTGTGTAATATACATTGGAAAACATAACCCCAACTCTACATACAAAATGATGGGGTCTAAATTAGCTGTTACCACTCAAGAAAGAGATTGTGGCCTCATCGTAGATAGTTCTCTGAAAACATCCACTCAATGTGCAGCGGCAGACAAAAAAAGCTAACAATGTTAGGAACCATTAGGAAAAGGATAGATATTAAGAGAAAAAATATTATAATACCATGATATAAATCTATGGTATGCCCACAGCTTGAATACTGTTGGCCTACCTCAAAAAAAAAAAAAAAAAAAAAGAATCGGAAAAAGTACAGAAAAGGGCAATAAAAATGAGGAGGGGCATAGAGCAGCATCCATATGAGGAGAGAGTAAAAAGACTGGGACTGTTCATCTTAGAAAAGAGACTAAGGGGGGATATGATAAAGGTTTATACAATCATGAATGGTGTGGAGAAAGTGAAAAAGGAAATGTTATTTCCCCCTTCACCTAACACAAGAACTAGGCGTCACCCAATGAAATTAATAGGAAACAGGTTTAAAACAAACATAAGAAAGTACTTCACACCACACTCAGTCTACCTGTGGAACTCCTTGCCAGGGGATGTTGTGAAAGCCAAAAGTATAACTGGGTTCAAAAAAGAATTAGAGAATTTCATGGAGGATAGGGTCCATCAATAGCTATTAGCCAAGATGGTCAGGGATGCACCCCCATGCTCTGGGTGTCCCTAAACTTCAGACTGCCAGAAGCTTGGACTAGATGACAGGGGATGGATCACTTGTGAATTGCCCTGTTCTGTTCATTCCCTCTGAAGCATCTGGCACTGGCCATTGTTGGAAGACAGGTTACTGGACTAAGTGAACCTTTGTTCTGACCCAGTATGGCTATTCTTATGTTCTTATATGTGAGGTCTCGGGGAAGGAGGAGCAAATGTGGATGTTGAGCCATTTTTCATTGACTGAATGCTGGGGAAAATTGCCAGATTGATGGGAGAGCCCAAGGCTTGTTTATGCACAGAAGATTAGTGGGAGCTGTACTAGCTTCGCCCTCAATGCCCAGCCAATGTACCTCAGCCCTTACCTCGAGGGGTCACCTCTAGGGCTGTGTCTATACCAGGATTCCCCACTGTTGTTTCTATCATTCCAGTGGCACCGCCTGGAACCTAGCACAGACAAGCCTCCAAGCAGCCTCTGGTGTTTTAAGTGCTATGGCATCTAACCCTACTCAGAGCAGGTCTACACAACATGGTTTTTAAGGTGCTGGTGGCCATGGGCACCTTGTCTACACTGGTGTCTCCCCCAGTGCTACCACCTGTGGAGCTGCACCAGTGGTAGCAAAAGTAAAAATAATCCTAGTACAAACAAAGCCTTTGGATTTCTTCATAGATCATTCAATTCCTGGCCCCTGTGCAGAGTGCCAACAAGGAAGGGGGTGGCTACTGGTGCCAGCTGGGGCAGTGGGTTTGTCAGACATGGCACGTGAATCTCCCTGCCAAAGCTGAGAAGAAGTTTTACTGAACCGTGTCCATCTATGTAAGAAATGGGTCAGATTGAAAAGATACATGTAAGTGAAGTCAATGGGAGTTACGCAACTGACCTCAGGATCGCTGGAAGATGGTTGAAAGAGCCAGCAGTACTGGTATATATGTGATTGACAGTGAAGAAGACAACATGGTTAACGAGTTCGTATATCTCAGAAGCACAATGATTGCTGATGGCCAACCCCATAAGTAGGTGAAAGCAAGAACTGGGAAGGAAAGTGGAGCTTTTCTGAGAATGGCAAATGTTTGGAAAAATAGAGAGATTTACACAAGGACCAAGATAAGGTTATACAATGTCACTGTAATATCCATATTGTTATATGCTTCCAAAACTTGGCAAATGCTAGAAGCCCAAAACAAGAATCTTAACACATCCCATCAGAGATGCTCGCAGAGAATACTTGGGGTTTGCTGGTGGGATAAAGTAACCAGTGCTGATGTGTTATAAAGGACTGACCAGCAAACAATGATTCGAGAAAGAAGGCTGAAGTGGTTTGGACATGTAAACGTGTAAAAAAATGGTGTTCCTAGACAAGCCTTTGACAGGATACCACTTGGTGGAAGATGGAGAAGAGGAGAACAGATGACCTATAATAAAACCATTGAGAAATATGTTGCTATCTTGGAAACAGATTACAACAGAGCAAGAAACGTGGCATTAGACAGATGGAGGTGGAAACACTGGGTTGCCTCATGTGTCATACAGCACAGGAACATCTAATCTAATCATCAAATCGCTGACTTCAATGGGAAAAGAATTGGGCCCTAATCCAGGCAGGGCTGGTTGTTTAGGAGATTTGGAAGACAGAGAGAAAGAAAGCAGCCATGATTCTGACCTGTGCGTGTTGACAGCAGCTCTTCTCTCTGCATCTTGTTTCCACAGATACGTCCTGAGGGGACGGTGGGATCTGTGCATGGCTATCAGAGCTGATGGGCTCAAGAAGGCTAGAACCCCATCAATGCTGGGGATTGTTCCTCACACCCCCATAACTGAACTTTTCCTTGCTTAGAATCAGAGATGTTAACAATGAGGAGGGCCAATCAGACAACTAATCCATATCCCAGACATTGCAGGCTGAGTTCCTAGATTTAAATGTCCCGAACAACAGGATTTCCACCATTTCCCTTGGGAGACTGTTCCACAGCCTAGTAACTCTCACTAACATGCTCTGCTAAGCTTTCATGGCTTCCTACATCTTTGCTTTAAGGTCCTGGGCTCCAGAACTCAGCTCCTGGCTTAAGCTGCTGATGCCGGCTTTGCCCAATGGCAGTGGTTTTCAAACTTTTAGGTTGCATAGCCCTTTCCAAATAGTGTAGTCTACCGCACACCCCCATCTGAGATCAGGTCATAATATACTGATGAAAACAAAAAGAAAAGGTCTGTAAGGGATATTATCCGCCATTACAGGATTTTTCTTGCGTACCCCCTGACGAGAGCTCACATACCCCAGTCTGAAAACCACTGCTCTATGGGAACTGGTGAACTGATCACCCCAGCACTTTTCTCTACTGTATTCCCAGGTCCAATGCAGGCCCAATAGCTTAGGCTCAGGATGGGAATGGGACTGTGAGAACCAAGAAGGTGCTCATGCCCGGCTTCAGCCATTAGCCAGAATTTGAATCAAAAAGCTCCTACTGAAGAAATCAAGGGGAGGACAGTGTCACAGGAGAGCAAACCTCCTTTTAAACTGCCCCCCGCAATCGGGTTTGTTTCCCTGACAACTGCAAAGAAGAGAAAAATAGGAGGAGACTTACTTGACTGTAGAGACCGTCCCAGTCGTGATGGAGTCCGTCTTGGAGAAGGTCGACTTCAGGTACTCAGGGGTGTTGAACGGCAAGGAGACGGGCTGCTCAGGCCCAGCCACTGGAGCGCTGCTGGGGGTACTGGCGAGAGGGTTGGGTGCCAGGCTGGGTGTTGGAGCCTTGACTGGAGTGAGCTTCTGGATGTTCCTCACATCGTACTTGGAAGGCCGGCCCACCTTGCCTGTCTTGAAGGCAATGGCCCCACCCATGTCTGGGCTGCCCTCGCCGGGCTTAAAGAGATGCAAGTACTTGACATTCTCCAGGTCATACTTGGAGGCCTTCTTGTAGGTGTTGCCGTTCTGGGGCCTGATGCTCTCACCCGTCTTCAGCTTCTGGATGAAGAAGTCGTACTTGGAGGCCCGTGACATCAGGCCCTGCATCTGGGAGCTGCTCGGAGAGGGCAAGGGCAGTATGGTGGCTTTGGTCTCTGTTAGCAGGGTGGCATCTGGCCCCGGCAGTGCTCGGATGGGCTGTGTCAGCACTGATGAAGGCTCCTTGCCCAGCTTGGAGCTCAGCTCCTCCGACTTGCCTGGGTGGATGGGCCAAGAGAGCTGCTCGCCGGCCTTGAGCTTGCGGATATACTCCTCGTACTTGGAGAAGCGGGCTCGCTTGCTCATGGCGTCCTCGCCAGGGAGGGAGGCAGTGGCAGAGGAGGCCTCTGAGGTAGCAGCGTTCAGCTTGTCGAAGCTGATCTTGCGGGTCAGCTCATCCCGCATGTTCTGGTCGTTGTAGCCAAACATGCCCAGGAACTCATTCATGGTGGTGGCAGCGTAATCGCGCAGGGACGAAGCTTCCCCTACAGAGAGACGGAGGGACAAAGAGTCACGCAAGGGGTGGATTCTCCTCTTTTCCCGTACCAGCGTCGGCAGTGGGAAGGGGGGGGAAGAGGGGAATATGATCTACTGACGTTTGGCTCACTTGTTAGGTTTTACGACTCTTAAATTAATTTGTTTTAAAAAAAAAAGTAATTAATACTGGGGTAAAATAAAAAGAGTTCATCAATGCCAGGAAAATCAATTTCCTAAATGTTCTAGCCGATGGCTTTTCAGTACATTAAACAAAGTTTCATAAATGTCTCTGCACTCTTGCCTTGGCCTAATATGAAGAAAAAGTAATTTTACTGAAAGTGAGGCCAGTGCCAATATGCCAGGGTTGTGCAACTTGGTCCCAGTGGGTGGGGGGGCAGCATATGTTTGGAGGGGGGCAAGGGGAGAGGGGGAAGGCAGCGTGTGTTTGGGGCAAGGGGAGAGGGGCAAGGTGGAGTGGGGAAAAGGAGGGGGTAGGAGGCATGAGCAGAGAGTGGCAGAGGTGTGGACATGGGGGGGTGAGAGAGAAAATGAAGAGGGGCGGGGGGGAGTGAAGGTAAGACAAGAAGGGTAAGGGAAGGTCGGGAAGGAAGAGAGAGAGGAGGAGGCTGTGGGGAGGGGGGGTGAATCTCCATGGCAGCGATTCTCTATCTATTTACCATTGTGGGCCACATATGCAGCTCTCTATGTGTTATGTGGGTGACAGCCACATATTATATATACTACCCGTATGGCCTTGAGGATGTCACATGGGTCGCAGCTTTGTGCTGATTGGGCCGCAGGCTGAGAACCACTGATCCATGGCTATTCCAACCCCTGCCATTGTTTTTCTAAAGTCTCTTTTCAGCGAAGCTCCTCTTATGCATTTCCCTCTGAGGCCTGACGGGCGGGAGGGGAGCCCCTACTGACCCCCAAAGGCATTACAGTTCAGGAAAGAGAGCTGTATCCCTGCTATGAGCATCCATAACCCCCACACTGCCCTAGGGAAGCAGGCTGTGCTGGCCCAAGGATACGCAAACTGGGTGGAGGAGGGTTGTTTCTCCCTGGGATGTGGGCTGACTGCGGTGGAGAGGGCTGTTCTGCCTGGGTGGGGGCTGGAGGTGAGGGCTGTTCTCCCTGGGGGTGTGCTAAGGAGAGTGGGGAGGGCTGTTCTCCCTGGAGCTCCCTTCCTCCCCCACTCACTCCCTCAGGCAGTTTTGCTGGTCACCAGGAGGGGAAGAACACGGATCTGGAGGTCACCCAATATCAGTGTAAAGGAGGAAATAAAGATTGCTCTGACGTGCCAGCTCGGACTCATTTAGGCTTCAGACTGACACAGCGTTCCTCCTCCTCCTCCTCTCCCTCTCGCTTTCTCCTGCAGAGTGAAGATTTACTGTGTGCAGGAGTCCTTCAAACCTCCCTCGTCATCTTTCCCAATCACTCACTCTAACTCTTGTGGGCGAGCACCATCTTTCATAGGGAGGGGGAGGGCCAGCGAGGGCAGGTACAGCAGTAGCAGGAAGGGGGTTCCTGGCGTGGAGAAGCCACAATGGTTTTGATGTGCAGAGAGAATTAGTGCTGCCTTGTAAGACGGCCGGAAAGGAAGAGATCTGAGAGAGGAAGGAGAGGAAGAGCGAGAGCTCGACAGATCCCAGGGGTTAAAATGGATCCCTGGGATCCAGGGATCTGACAGACAGCTGTGCCACACACACATGCACAAATGCTCCTGAACACACCGTCCTGACCAACAAGCAGACTCCTAGGTCCAGGGGTCTCTTGACTCCCCAGCTGTTTGCTTCAGTAAGGGTGTGCGGGGGAAGAGACACCCGGAGAAGACAGGACCCTGCAATGGGCGCTTAAAACTTCTGCAGGGCCAACATCAGTGATGCCCAATGCAGCCAGGCACATGGGGCATAAACCCTGCTGCAGCGCTGGCCTGTGTACCCGGCACATGGCCATGGAATTGCCAAAGTCCCACTGACACAGGTCATGAGGCTAATGCTTGCAGCAAAGGTCTGAGGAGGTGCCTGCTAAGCTAGGATATAGAATTCAGGACAGTAGTACTCAGAGTTGGTCGCGCACACTGCTCCTTTCCATGGCTAAGCACCAGTGTCTTGGATCCAAAGACCATGTGCTCCTACCTGTACTATACCCAGACACCAGGAATAAGAGCAGATGACCAAACAGTCACACACCAGGGGTGCAATTTCCCTCCAGCAGGATGGTCAGGCCTCTATGTGCTGTCCCTAAGTGGCATGCCAGCCCTCAAATAGCCATGTGAATTTCCCAGTGTCAGTCTAGGCAAGTGCCTGAATGCAGAACCGGGCCCCCTTACTTAGGCACCCGTGTTTGATACCTATGCTCAGAAAATGATACATCACAAGGGAAGAAAGGGAAAAAAACCCTCAGGAAACTAGGGCTCCTCTCTTAGGGGTGGGATCTTTTAACTTCCCCCTTTCCCACCCTCCCATGGCCCCTCACCACTCTGGGATCCCAAGGGCATCACCTTTCACTTACACACGACGAGGCATTAAAGCATTTCCTGCTGCTTTAACGCTTTTCACCCTTTTGCTGCCTTTCCCTCTTCTCCACCCCCGCCCCAGTGTAACCCTATAGCCCCAATGGAAGTGATTAATCCCATAAAATCCCCCCTGGGTCTAAGGTTTTCCTGTTCCTGCTAAATCTGTCTCCCCTCTTCTGCTTTTCATCTCTCTTTGGACCTGTAAAGTGATCCCTGGTCTCCCTGATGATCCCCCAGACTCCCAGGCCTGGTGAAACCCCATCCACCCCGAGTCAAACTGCAAGGGGGAAAGGGCAGCATGGAAGGGATCTGAAAGGAAATTAAACCCACAAGTGATTGCTGGCTTTAATGGCTGCCCTGGAAGGCAGGGCCAGGTGGTCCCTACCCCTGCTCTTGAAGGGTGGGGATGACCTGCGTTCATCAGAACATTGCTGTGCCCATCACCCGCGTGTGCATGCGTACATGCACACACAGAGGAATCCTACAGAAGCCACCACAGGTGGGAGACTAAGTTGTGGTTTAGGTAAAATCCATAAAACCTTTGCCCCATCTCAGGGCAGAACTGGTGGAGAGATCAAAGAGGTGAGAAACAGCCCCCCTTCCTTCCGCCCCAGCTGCACCTCCTTGCCCTGGGCTTCCCAATTCCCAGCCTGAAGCACAAGCAGAGCAGAGCAAAGCAGCAGCTGGGAGACCCAACTTTTGGATTCCACATTCTAGGTCAACTTTGCAGCTCCCAGGCTGGCTCAGACCCTGCACAGATTAACACCCAAAGCCTTAAAAAAGATCTGGGAAACCCAGAATTTCCCTGTGAGGCTGGGAGATGCTGCCCTGTGAGCTGCTGAAAACTGCACCACTGGGCTTGGAAATCACCTTTGGTCCCAGCCCCATTGAAAATACAAAATGACTGGGAGAGGGGCTCTCAGGGCTTTTCCAAACCTGACAGGGTCTGGGGCGGAGCTCAGGTCCCAGGGAGGATTACAGCAGCCCCGTCTCATTTCACCTGAACTGGCTGTTCACCCCCAGTCCCACAAGCCACGGCCTCCACTTTGCTTCTCCTTTGATCAAATCGGTACTGGATGATCACATTAAAGGTTCTGGGAGACCAACCATCCTAGTGGCCTCTCTTTATCCCCGACAAGGCAGATCTCAGGCAAAGCAGGGCAGGTTTCTTCTGCACTCTGCCCAGCCGGCGTGCCTCGACCCGGACCTGCAGGTGCACCCACGAGAGACAGTCCCCAAAGCCCAGCAAGCCCCTGGCTTCTGTGCTGCGGTTACTGACATGGAGGTATGTGAGAGCCCGCTGTGGCGGCTGCAGCATGGACACCTGCCCCGCTTTATTTCACACAAACCGCCAAAGAGCCACAAGCTGGGAACTATTTTGTTGAACTACAGAGCTAGAGGCCAACAGATGCATTATCCTGATCCCAATTCACTGAGCCACCTGGTCCCCCATTCCTGACAGTGGGGCGGGTGCAGCTGGGGGGAATGAACCCTTGCAGAGAGGATATTGCACTGAGGCTGTGCTCCTCCCTGATAGTTGCTGAACCCCCTGTGCCCCGGGCAGCACGGTCCCTGGGTCTGCCTCTCCCACTGCCGCTGCTCTCCATTTGTGGGCATTGCCAAAGAGCAGAGATCTGTGTGTCTCGGAGCAGCTATCGTATCACGAAGGATCCGGAGCAAGCAAAAAAAAAAAAAGGGGGGGGGCTAAAAATAGCCCGCAGCAGCACACTATATATGGAAGGAAAAGCAAAACAGCCCAAATGGAGCGCAAGATCTGGACACCGGGGGATGGGGCGTCCCAGATGGGGCTTCATCCATTGTCCTGGCCAGGAGGGGAAATCATGCCAATTTGGGGGATACAGGGTAAAGAAGCGAGAAACTGGGCACTGGTGCAGGTCCCTGAAATGCTTCTTAGTGCGGGAGGTTCTCCAGGAAATTATAAGTGGGGAGGAAACCCCTTTATGGGAGGGAATGGGGGAAGAAGAGGAGACGTTCACCTTCTGATGGATGGAGCAGGCTTAATAAATAAAGCAAATAAATAAATAAATAAATGAAAGAAACTTTGAAAGCTCAGTGAGGAAAAGGCTCTGGGTGACTATCCCTACCGTCCTACTGTGGGGCAGATTGTAAGACCAGTGTGTGTACGACCGTGTAGGAGATCTGAGTGAGTGTGTATAAAAGTATGTGTAGGGAAGCATGCATCAGTCCGGGTGTAAGGATTGTGGATGTGTGAGAACGAAGGAGTGAGCATGTTTGTGTGTTGGTGACAGTTTCTGTCACCCGTCTCCGGACAAACACCCGCTTTTCAGATTTGGCACATGCTCCCTGTCTGTCAGAGATGGGAAGACACACAAGGTGAGGCTGGAAGTTGACTCGCATTCAGACCAGCTCTTGTCAATCTCCTGTGTCTGAGGAGGGAACCAGGCAGAGAACAAGACTGTCCCTCCACAGGGGATTCCACCTTTCTTTGTGTCTCCTGGGCTGAGTCCCATCTTGCTTCTGAGTCTGGGGGCTTGAAAAGCTGGCCCTGAATGCTGACGCTCAGGCCAGTCCTCAGCAAGCTCTCTGCACACTCCATTCAATCCATTCTGATAAGGTTTTTGATTCTGGGCAGCAGAAAGAAATTCCCTGGAGAAGGTATCAAGGTGCAAATTGGCAGAGACTGCAGGATCAGATCCCAGGAGAGTTTAGTGGAAGATGTGAATGAGGGAGGGAGGAAGGAGCTCTGCTAAAAGGTCTCTAGGTAGTTATCTGGAGGCCATATAAACTAGGTGAGTGCCCTGACAAGCCACAACCCTGGAGCTACAATCCTGCCTCCCATTCCCCTGCTCGTAGGCCACACAGCTGCTTTTTCAAGCCACAGGGCCAAATTCTTCCCTGGTGTCAGCAACTGCAGCCCCATCTAAGTCAATGGGAGTTGCACCCTGTTACACCAGGTCTGAATACCAGTGTGGACAAGCCCAGAATTTACAAGTGGATTGGCTTAAATGAAGAGAGAAAACGAGGAGAACTCAGTCCTTCCCAAAGAAAGAAATCCTCACCCAGTGGTTTACAGGGAGATATCAGGGGCACATTTCCAACAGGACTCTCAAAACATGTGCATGAAACCTGCATGTGCCTCTGTTTGTGTGTCCAACCCCTATGGCTGCTCCTGCCCTTCGGGCACTGTATGTGCTGTTACCTTGCACACTTGTGGCCTGCTTGCTCACAATAACTGCATGCATTTGAGTGTGATCCTTTGATGCTCTGGACCTAAAAAGGCACATGGCTGGCAACCCTCTCTCTTCTTACCACTGGCTTCTTTTTAGTTCCCACAGGTTGGCCACATACTTCTATTTTCTCCCTTTCCCCCACCCCATTTGGCTTTTTTGCAAATCCGAGCTGCAAACGGTGAGGAGGAGGGGCAAAGAAGGGGAATTAAACCAAACTACGAACCGAGTCCAGGCGCAATCACCTTGTGTCTGGGAACGACAAGGGCTTTCCTATCAAAGGAAACTGAAGGTCACATTTTTCCTCATTGATCTTGCAATGTTTGTTAATTACTCTGTCACTGATGTGGCGAAGGATAATTAAACAGCTCTGTTTATATCTTATATGCATAATTATGTGCGCTGCCACTGAACTCGCAAAGACTAGAGAATGTGCCTCTCCAGAAGGGGAATGGACAGACGGAGATGAGCTTGGGCTGCATTATTAGCAGGAGGAGGAAAACACACGGCACACACAAAAGAGGGAAAGTTTGATGGATTTGCGAAGTGCTCGGAGGGGGGAGGTGTGATCTTTCTACCAAGAGATTCAACCCAAGTGGGTGACAGATTTAGATCTCAGCAGGAGGGGCCCACTCTACACTGGGGAATTCAATCAGCCCTGAGCTTCCATCCACACTTGCACTTAAATGGCCCTGAATGTTGATTCGGAGACACTGGCCACCCCAGGAATGAAGTAATTCATCCTGGGCTTCCCCCCAGCACACACATACAGGCCACCAGTGCCTCTTGATAAATTCAGCCTGAGCCAAATCTGACCCTGAATTTCTCTGTGTCAGGAGTAAACTAAAATTCTAAAACTGCATGTAATCATGGGGGGGAAACACCCCTGAAAGGGGTAATACACCAATCAGAATTCAGGCACTAGTGTGCTCGGGAGTTAGGGGCAGACAGGAGAGCCTGAGGGCTTGGGAATTCATCGATTCTCTGAGTCATGAGTATGGTTCCCTGATTGCAGCGAGTGTTACCACAGGGTACAGGGTGACCAGATGTCCTGATTTTATAGGGACAGTCCCGATATTCAAGGCTTTGTCTTATACAGGCGCCTACTACCCCTCAACCCCTGTCCCAATTTTTCACATCTGGTCACCCTAACAGGGTATAAAGAGCAGGACAGAGCTCTTCACAAAGCACCTTACAAAGGACTGGAGTAAGACGGCATCACCACTCCGGGGGTAAACCCCGGACTCCCCTCAGCCTGTCTGGCTAGGATAACCTTGGAAGCGAGGAAAGAACCTGGATGTGCAGTGTGTCTGTTATGTGGCTGGATTTAATATCAATAGAGGGGATGTTGACAGTAATAAATTAGTCAATCACAGAAAGAAAGAAAGAAAGAAAGAAAGAAAGAAAGAAAGAAAGAAAGAAAGAAAGAAAGAAAGAAAGAAAGAAAGAAAGAAAGAAAGAAAGAAAGAAAGAAAGAAAGAAAAAGAAATTAGGAGAAATCTGGTTTCTTTACAGAACTAAACAAAGCTGTGGAGGATTGTGGTGTCCCAGTCGGAAGGGTTGTTTGTCACTGGGCCAGTGGCAGTGCTGTTCCGCTGGAGGAGAGGGCAGGGAGTCCTCTCTGAGAGCTCTCCCGGCGATAAAAAAAACAAACCCACCCCGAACGAGTGGTGATAAAGCACTGTCTATACTGGCGCTTTGCAGCGCTAAAACTTTTGTGGCTCGGGGGTGTGTTTTTTCACACCCCTGAACGACTAAAGTTTTAGTGCTGAAAGTGGCAGTGTAGACACAGCCTTACACTCGGTTCTAATCGCCCAGCTAATCTGCCCACACCATTCCTTCATTCACCTGGACTCTTTTCAAGGCTCATCTTAGATGATAATAACAAATAACAATAGCTTGCAAGTTACACCCAGAGTTGCTGCCTTCAATCTGCACACACAGGCATAAACAAACAGGCACAGCAGCCAAGCACTTGCATGGACACATGCAACCTATATGCACACACACAAAAACATGTGCAGCATTCACACACAAACACAGACACACCATATATACATAAATGTGAACACATGCAACAAACATGTACGTGCACACAAACTTATGTGCAACAGACACAATTATCGTGAAGGCAGCAGTCACATAACTAGACACACACACACAAACACAGCAGCCCTTCTGTTCATTCAAGCCTGTGGTCTAACCATCCATATTCCTGTCCTGTTCTTCTTTCCTGCTCATCCTTTAGTCAGCAAATTGCCTTCCTCACAGGTGAGTCTTCCTCATTGCACACCCTCTTCCTCCTCCTGCTTCACTCACTTTCCCTCACTGTAGACTCCTCTTCTGCTTCCTGTCTCACCCTACAACAACCTCACCTCCAGTTTCCTGGACATCCCTGTGCGCTCATCCCACTTCCTTAGGCTCAGCTAGCTGGGCACCAAATCCAACCAAGGAGGCAAAGCAAGCCCTTCCCCTCTCTGGCCCTGGCCTGTGCTCTCCTCTTGCTGCCTCACCAACAAGGACACAGTGCCACATGTGGCCTCCGTGTCTATTTCAGGGGGACTGGTGGACAGCTTTTAGCACTGGCAGCACCTTTCCACAATGAGCTCTCATCCCTTGACACACAGCATCCCTTCAGTTTAACTGCCTGCTACACGAGAGCGCGCCAGCGAGGTGTGCTCCAGGGAAGCTCTGAGTCTGTACCCAGCTGGGGTAGGATGGGCAATATATCGTTCCAAGAAATACCAGCTTCTTCTCAGCCCTTGTCTCCCGCAATTAGACTCTGTTCTTAGAATTAATTACCATTGTGGAAGATGCAGCATGTGGGTGGGTGCGAGCACTTGTGTGCTTACACAAACCTGCCTGCCATATCCTGGGGAGCGCGCAGGCAAGTGTGTGTATAAATACACTGGGAGTATACTGGAGGTTCGGCTAGGAGAGCAGCTTGGGCCCTGCCCTCCACCGGGAAACCTGAACATGAAACATAGTGACAAATGCCTTTATCTTCATCTAAATTATATATAGGGATCTGTGGAGCGGGAGGTGGATCCAACCAGATAAAGGGGTCTGTGGGGTGGGAGCCACCCAGATAAAGAAATCTGGGGGTGGGATATGGAATCCACTCGTTGAAGGAATCTGGGGGTGGGATTTGGGATCTACCCAGATGAAGGAATCCCCAGAAGGGGTTCCAGGGCAGTGGGACTTCAAGGGCAGCTCCCAGCTGTAAATCACAGAGCAGCCCGCCCACTGCAGTGCAGAACTTAGGGGCTCTGAAAGTGTCGCTCACTCCTCTGCTCTGGTAGTCAAGTTTACCCAATGGATGTAGGGCAACTGAGGTGACTCACACTGCCCTGCCTAAAATGCTGGTCTCAGGACTCCATTGTGCAGGGTCCTGAGATGGGGCAATGACTTACCTGAGGCAGCTCCTCCAGCCAGCTTGGAGCCCGTCTGGCCGCTGGAGGGTCGGTAACTTTCATCCTTGGAGGCAGGCCCATCCGAATCCCTGTCGTCCGGGAAGCTGCCGTCTGCCTCATCCCCATTATCTTCTTCATCGCTGCAGCCCTTGGGCTGTATCATGTAAACCCCTTCGGGAGGCACCTCCATGCTCTCGGCGGCCTTACATTCCTTGCCCTCTGCTCGGCCCAGCAGGGTCTCGTCATTGTACTCCCCGTTCACCCACTTCTCAATCACCTCCCTCCGCTTGTCCTCCTCTATCTTCTGAACACGGTTAAGTCCATCAGAAAATTTGGCCCCCAGCTCCTTGGTCTCAGGCTGGGGCGGTTCCTTGTTGCCGCTTTCCCTCTGGGGACCCTTGTCCAACCGCACCTGTTCCGATCCCCCATGATCAAAGACCACCTGGCGACTGAGCTTGGCACAGATCGCATTTAGCTTCAGGCCGCCTTTGCGCTTGGCAGCCATCTTGGATTTTCCTGAGGTTGCGTCAGTGCATATACTTCTTTCAGCTGGAAAGAGACAGAGGAAGAAATAAACAGCATTAAAGGGAAAGCCCATCTACAAACATCTGACCCCACCCAGCTGCCTTAAAACACTGCCAGCCAGTGTTACCCTCTGAAAGAAGGAACTGCCATGAACTCCCGATGCCTTGTGGAGGACCTGTGTCTCAGGGAGTGTAATGTGGAGTTCACCCACAGTCTTTCAGCAACACCACAGAGAGAGGCCCCCTTTAAAACACATCAGGCTGCATTCAGCCCTGATGTAAGTGCGTGTAATGCCACTGACTTCAGTGTGCAGCCACTTACACCAGGACTGAATCTGGCGGAATGGGTCCCTGAATGTCCCAGGCAAAATTCACCTCTGGTATAATTGTAGGTTTCAGTACTTGTGGCACCTAAGAGACTAACAAATTTATTTGAGCATAAGCTTTCGTGAGCTACAGCTCACTTCATCAGATGCATTCAGTGGAACAGATCCCCCTGTGTGCCTGAGCCACAGAGGATACAAGTTGGATGCAGCCCTGCCTAGGGAGCCTTGATTCTTCCTCTTAAGCTGTAGCTACTCAGACTTTTAGCTCTGGAGGTCCGCAGTTCAATGCCCGGTGCATTGGCCAAGATGGCAGCCGTCACAATTGCCAATGGAGTTACATCAGAGGTGTCTGTAGGAAAGATAGGGCTCCAAATTCTAGCCCCAGGGAATTTAAGCAACTCCTCCATTGGCCTCAGTGCAATTTACTTGTATCCTGAGGCAGGAGAATCAGATGGGAGGGGAAAGGAGGAGGGAACAGTACTGGGGTTTAGTATCAGTCAGTAACACCCCTTCTCCATCTCACACACACACATAGGAAATTCCATCCTTATGCGTCTCTGCACAATCTTAGTTGGGGTTTGTCATTTTAACGTAGTTTATTCATATGTGACAACTAGTCAAGGAGGGATGGAAACGGAGAGACAGGAAGGAAGGAAGGACCTTAACTTAAAGGTGAGGGAATATGTCTTGAACTGATCAGCCCCTACCACAAAGTCACTTGTATAATTATTAACTATTAACAAGATTTAATCCAATTAAAAGCTGCAAACTGCACAAAGAGAACATTAGGGCTACACAGTTGTTGTTTTTCAGATGGCCTTTAAGAGTGTCCAGGCTAAGAAAGGGATAAAGGTCCAAAGGCAGGAAAGGAGCATACAGCCTTCACTCTGCCAGTGTCACGCACGCCCTCACTTTCTGCACCCCAGCTGCTATCTTGCCACATCTGTCGTGGCCACTCTGCACGCTTGTGGTGCTCTTGCCATCCCCTTGATCCCTCTTCACCCTCATTGTGCTCTGATGCTCTTGCCACTCCCTTGTTCTCTACGTGTGCCTGCTGCACCCTATTCTCACTCTCGCTCTGAGCCCTCTCTACTGTGGGCCTGTATCTTCCCCTATTGTCCCTCTAGCCACACTCACTCTCTCAGCCTGCTTATTCTCTCTGCTCCTCCCCCTTCTCTGGTAACAACCAGCCCTGCAAAAACTCTCCATCCTTGCCCCTTGTCCTTGGGTCACACAAAGACTCACCTGACTTCTCCCTTGGTCTCCTGAGGCCAGAAAGTACAGGCAACACTCTCACTTGAATTCACACTTCTCTCCTAAGCCATGTGGGACTCTGGGAAAGGCACCCGCAAAATGGCTAGGTGCCCACATAAGCTTGGGGTTTCATGCAGGCCAACAGATGTGGGTGTATTTCCAGGCCCTCCCTGGAAAACGTGCCCTTTGACTTCATGTCCATCAGAGGGGAACCATCTCCTCCACGTCTCAGAGGACTGGTGCTTTCCATGCAAAAGTGCCTTTTGCTGAGGCTCCCCCAATAACTCTGATGGCCAGCCCTGAAGGTCCTGCTGCACAGAAGCGCTTAATCAGACCCCCTACGATGCACCCAGAAGCCATTGTGACAGCCCCTAATCCCATAACATGACAGCCCAATACAAATAGACTGAAACTTTAGACTCTGTCCGAGAGCCAGAGAGCGGCTGCTTAGCGTAAACTCCTGACGGCTTCAGACACACTCTCCTGTCAAGGAGTGTAAGAAAAATACACCCCCACCCCGTGACAAACATGTGTCAGCCTCCCCCACCCTCACACACACAGGGAGGCACAAATGCACACTGTGCCCTTATAACGGTGCATCCCCTTCTGCACCCAGCCCAGCCACGCACCCAAGCAAAACGAGTATCATCCCCCAATGCAGACACATGCATTCATAAATATACCCACATCTCTCATGCACACACATGCACATATGCATACACACATAGAGAGGCATATACATCCCCCCAGACCCATACACTTACACGTGCACACCCTGCTCACACTTACTCCTTACACTCTCACCCTCCACACACAAACATGGGTCATCCCCAAATGAACGTAGGCCAAAACTGACAGGATGCAAAACCACATACACCTGTGCACTTCTACCCAGCCACCCATGCGTCCACCATCCGTTTAGGACAGGAAGTGAAGAAGGATCCTGTGTACTACTGGAACTGCAGAGAGAATCTAAGGAGGCAGCCCGAACTGCTAATCACTCCAACTGGAATCAGGCCAGGAAACCGAGGTTACGCCCGTGTGCTCAGGAAAAGGGCCAGGGGAGCTTCATTGACTGCAGGTGGTTAGGACAGCATCTCCAGCAGCATGCGGTGCCCTGGCACGGGGCAGGGCACTCGGTCATCTATGACTCACCAGCACCACTCTCTCTAGCCATGCTTGGCAGTCCCCCACCTAAGTTCTCACGAGGCCCAACCCCGCTCGGACAGTGAGACCAGACAAGTTCACAGCTGGAGGTAACGGGACAGCAGAATATCAGCAGCCCCTAACTCCAGAGTTTAGGATGAAGGAGATTCTCCCTACTCTGCTGCTCCCCTTCATTCCTACAGTCAGGGCAGGTCCCATTATTCTGGCCTGGAGGTGAGCAACCAAATGCGCGCACCAGATGACAAATGAATCTATAAATATTTATTCAAAGGAAGAGGAGAACAGACGTTCGCGAGGCTGCACTTGCTGCATATGTCACAGCTCAAGGGAGCCTGCAACTCGTCTTTCCTTCCTGGCTGTGCCTCTCTCCATCTCACCCCTTGTGCCTCTGCCCTGCTGGCCTCTGCCCCACTTTTCCCCCTGCCTCTGCCCCACCTCATCATCCCCGGTGGCTCTGCACCATCCAACGGCTCTCTCTCTCTTCTCCACCTGTATCTGTGGGGTCCTCTTGCAGATCACATCTCCCCTTAATCCCCATCATGTTGCCCCCACATCTGCTCCACCAACTATTTTGCTCTGTTCCACTCACACTTTCTGCCAGGCTTTTCTCCTTCCCCCAGTTCCCAGGAACCCTGTTATTCTGAAGGTAGGGTTTGTGTCCTGGATCTCATGGCCCAGCACTGGGGCACAGTCTGAACCTCTGTAACTGCCCTCAGCACCCCCACAAAACCCTCCCCAGCTGTTCTGTCAGAGACCCTTGAGCTCAAATGTGCTGTCAGGGGCCAGGAAGGGGCACTCTTTCAAATGCCATGCTCACACATGGTGTCATTCCATGCGGCAGTGGTCAGAGCAAAGGACTGGGAGTTAGAACTTCTGGGCTCCATTGTCAGCCGGAGGGGATGGGGTGGGATATGTGGTCTAATGGTCAGCACAGGAGGCTGGGAATCAGGACTCCTGGGTTCTATTCCCAGCTCTGTAGCTGACTCACTGTGTGAGCCCGTGCAAGTTACTTCGCCTCTTTGTGCCTCTGTTTCCCTATCTGTAACGTGGTGGGCTTCAATTGCCGCTCAACAGCCTTAGAGGAAGGGCCCTGTATAAGCACAACTGATTCCCCCTCTGCCTAGGCTGGGCCAAGGGTGCAGGAGGAGAGCACGCTCCCTAGGGGTCATTGGCTTCTAAAAGGGACGGACGCCTTAGGTGACCTTCAACCCACTGATGCCGGACTCTCTGTGCTTCCTTCATGCAGGCAGAGGGGGCGGAACTGAGCTGCTGAGCAAGGGATCCTCACCAGTCTCCTCTGCACAAGGGGTGGGTAGATTTTGGGAGCTAAGCAGAGTCTCCCCTCCCCTCCAAACTCTGCCCCCACACCCCACATCACCCTGTGTCTCCATTGCACTGTTTAAAGATTCCTGGCTAAGTAAACATCCCCCTTTATTTTCTTCTCCCAAACAGAAATGTTTTGATTTCACATCAATCTGAGGAAGCCATTTATAACCCGAACCTGTCACAGGGACTTTTCATCTCTGCCCAGGACAAACTCTCCCACATGCTCTATTTACACTGAGCACTTCCTCTGAAAACAATACCGCAGAGAGTGTATAGCGCAGCCCCGGGGTGGAGGAGATGTAGCCACCCCCTGCTCTGCCTTGAGACTGCTTACAACACAAAGGGGGACCGGTCTGAAGAACAAGGGGTACAAATGGAGCATAGGACCCCAGGAGGGTGGGTGGAACCTCCCTCTCAAGTTCACTGACCCCCAGAACCCTAACAGGACCCTCCATTATCCCCAGCCTGCTGCCATTGCACCCAACAGCCTAGCTGTTCCCTCTTAGCCAGCAAGGGCCCCACGCTCATTGGGGGGAGGGAGAAAGGGGTGCCCAGACAGAAGATGTGAGCTGCTGTCTGAGAGCATGGAGGGCCGCACCTCACTTGAAGGAAGGGGAGGGCCAAGAGAGGGAAAGCAAAGAGGGAGAGGAGGGAGGAAAGACTAAAGGGAAGAAGCCCCAAGAGTAACCTCACGGTGGCAAAAGCTGCCTTTGCAGAATGGCACTTGCCTGTCCTGTGGCCCTGCTGGAAACCTGCCGTCTCTGAGGTGAACATCACGTAGCAAGTGAGTCCAGCACAGGGTCCCTGAATGGTCCTCGCCCTGCCAAGCTGGCTCAGTCCTATTCCCAGTGGAGTCTGGGCTCCAGGATGTACTACTATTGTTTGTATTCTGGAAGCACCTATAGGCCCCAAGTGAGATCAGGGCCCCACTGCACTAGGTGCTGTACAAATGAAGCAAGATGCAATCCCTGCTCAGAGGAGCTTACAATTGAAACAGATGCATCAAAGTTCTATGGATGGGAACTGAGGCACAGAGAGATTAAGTGACTGGCCTAAAATCACACAGGAGGCTTGTAGCACAGCCACAAACAGAACCCAGATCTCCTAAGTCCCCATCCAAGGCCACCCTGCCTCTCACGACTGGACCCTTTGTTAACCAAAACCCACACTCTTTCAGATCACATCCAACCATGCCCTCCACCAGGCTGAGCACCAGGTCCCTGCTGAGTTCCAGCTTTGAATGACAGCCAGCTGGAGTTCCTGGAGCTAGAGGAATACAGAGCAAGACTGGGGAGGGAGGGGGAAACCACTTCCCCCACCCCATACTCCGAAAGGACAGCAGGGGTTCTAAATAATCCACCAAGAATGGACAACGTCAGGCTGAAAGGACAACAGTGCAGGGAGTTCTAAGGGAGCAAAAACAAGGGCACAGCAAGGGAGCTCCGAGGGAAGGCATCCTCTACCACAGGAGCTGCAATGGAGTCTCTACCTCCCTCCCACCTGCCCCAGTACAGCTGTAACTACACACACTCATGCCTCTCTCTACACGCCTCTTGCCTTCCTTCAGAGTAGAACTCCTGGGCCCCCTCTCACCCTGCTTTGAACCCTTTGTATGCCATGGATTTACTCCCACATCAGTGAGAGGAGAATCCAGCCCTTATGATCCTGGTCTGGGGGGTAGGGGAAAAGGGGAGCCTAGGTGTTATAAAGAAGGACTGGGGTAGATAGGAGGCACTCTGTCTGTATGGGGAGCGGGAGTGTGGATGCATAAAAGGAATAAGGTGAGTCTGGTGCGGGAATGAGTTGGGAAATGGGGGATCCCCACTGAGAGGGAAGGATTGGGCTGGAGAGAGAAATTCCAGCTCTGTGGGCAGGGACTGGTGTGGGAAAAGTCTCTGGTCGAGGAGGAAGGGAATCAAGAGGAGGGGGTCAGTTCTGGCTGTGGGGCAAGTAGGTGTGAGGAGGAGATTTTGGCTAGGGGGAGAGAATGAGGAGGATGTCCTGGCTGTGGGGAGGGGATGACAGGGTTCTTGGCTGTGGGAAGGGGGTTCTGGCTGTGGGGAGAGGATGAGGAGGGGGTCCTGACTGTGGGGAGGGGTTCCTGGCTGTGGGGAGGGGGTTGTCTGTGAGGAGAGAATGAGGAGCGACTCCTGGCTGTGGAGAAGGGGGTTCTGGCTGGGGGAACGGGAGAAGGAGTGGGTCCTGACTGTGGGGAGGGGGTTCAGAGCGATTCCTGGCTGTGAGGAGGGGATGAAGAGGGGGTTCTTGCTGTGGGGAGAGGATGAGGAGAGGGTCCTGATTGTGGGGAAGGGGATGAGGAAAGGGTTCTGTCTGTGGGGAGGGGATGAGGAGAGGTTCCTGGCTGTGGGGAGGGGGTTCTGGCTGGGGGAAGGGGAGAAGGAGGGGGCTCTGACTGTGGGGAAGGGTTCTGGCTCTTGGGAGGGGATGAGGAGAGGTTCCTGGCTGTGGGGAGGGGGTTCTGGCTGGGGGGAAGGGGATAGAAAGGGGGCTCTGGCTTTGGAACTGGGGTCTGGCAGTGGGAAGGGACTGTGAGGATTGTCACTTCCGAGGGCCATGTACGTTGAACAGATGGAGCTTTCATATTCTTACTGAAGAGTTTTGAGCCCAGCTGAGCAGCTCCGTTCAGGAGGGAGGCCCCGGTGCCAGCTTTCCAGGAGCTGTGAGCTCTCATTCGATCAATTATTAATGGTGCTATTTGGGATGGGGGAACACTGCACAGTCCCTTTCTTTTTTCACGGCTGTGGCACAAGCGTGAATGGAGATAATCTACACCACCAAGGAGCCCTAAGCAGGGAGGGCGGCGAGCCAAGCGCGAGCCGAGGATGCTACACGCTGGGGCCTTTCACACTTGTGATCTGCAGGGATGCCTCAGACAGAGCCAAACCTTCACAGCCATTTCCTGCTGGGTCCCCAGCACGGCATGCTTCCCCCACAGCAGTGCCCTGCCAGTGCCAACTGGGTTTCCAGTGTGGCGAGCTTCCCCCACAGCAGTGCCCTGCCAGTGCCAACTGGGTCTCCAGAGTGGTGAGCTTCCTCACGCAGTGCCTTGTCAGTGCCAGCATGGTGTGCTTCCCCCACAGGAGTGCCCTGCTAATGCCAGCCAGACAGTTAGGGCAACAATTCCTGCATTATCCTGGGCAGGGCTACGATGGAGGCAGCTGCGGCCCATGCATGGCCCAGGATGTGTGAGAGCGGATTTAGTGTGTATATTTTCCCCTCTTCAGTTTATCAATAAAACATTTTATTGCTTTTAGCCCAGGAAATGACCTTGAATTAGTGGATGCTGTCTCTTGTGCCTGACCTTGGGGAGTTCACAATGGCTTTTTAACAGTCTCCTCTGCCCTACTAACATGGATTCCGCCTTCATGAGTGTGTGAGAGGCTGGGGAAAGCCCACGGTGCGGAAATCAGACCGAAAGGGCTCCAGGTCTGCCCTGTACAGGGCAGAGAGGGAGAGAGAGAGAGAGAACGGAAAGCCTTCCCCACAGCGTGGCCAGCTGCACTCCCTGCTTCCCCCCAACCTCGGAGCTCCCCCACATGAACTGGAAAAAGCCCCAAAAGAGCTAAGGACAGAGGAGCTCTCTGCCACCAGGCCCTGCCTTAGGCGCCTCCCTGCACCCAGCCCGGCTCAGCCCTGTGCTGCTTGTCTTCCACTGCCAGGCACTGACTGCTCAGCCCTGCACTAGAGCCTGCAGCGGTGACCCTTTCTCCCACTCCCCGCTGCGAGAGCCTGACTCAACCCAGCTGCAGAGGGCTGGGAGAAAGGTCATGGGCACAGTCTAGAGGGCTGGG
The DNA here is from genome assembly GCF_965152275.1 of Natator depressus. NCBI lineage: Eukaryota > Metazoa > Chordata > Testudines > Cheloniidae > Natator > Natator depressus. The sequence continues at coordinate 12,326,206 of NC_134251.1, read as the reverse complement.
CACACAAACTGCTCCCCTGGCTTAGCCACAGACCTTTCAGCACTGCCAAGTTAACCTGGTGTGTGCTGGTGGCAGTGATGGGGCAATGTGCAGGTGGCACTCCCTGGGCACTCTTCTACAGAAGCCGGCATCCATGGGCACAGAAAACAGAGGAGGGAGTGACAGAGAATCCAGCCCAGAGAGAGGAGTTTCCCTCCTTGCCCAGGGACGAGGGGAGACAGAGTGGGGTCCCCTCTAACATGCGAGAGCTTTCTGTGCAAGCCATTTTGGGGGTTCGCACTCTTGTACCACCCCAGTGGCCCTGGCCACTCTGATCCTCCTGACTTCTGCCAAGGACCTTCTGCCAATACAACTCATTAACAGATCAACGCCCCAAACCTTCTTGTCCCCACCAAAGCAGCCACATCAGATATGAATTGGGCATATTTTCACTAGAGAAACTTAATTACTGGGGGGTCTTAGACAAATTCCCTCCCTCTCCCCACAGACAGTGGAAATTAAAAACAGGTAGGGTTAGTGCTGGGCTCTGAGCTGCCAGTGGAGTTGCCCACCCCACCACAGGGCACAGCTCTCAGTACTGCTTCAGGAAATACACAGCCAGGCAACCTTCCCTTCTGCCCTCCCTGCCAACACACCCACTCCGACCCTCCCCTCCCACCAACACACCCTCTCTGATTCTCCCTAGGCATCACACCTTCTCCAACCCCACACTCCCAGCAACGTCCTCTCCATCTCTCCTGGCAACACACAGAAGGGTTCCTGTCCCCTTCTGTAAACACCTCCAACCTTCCCCTGCCCCATGTGACACACAGAGGCAAACCCTGCTAGCAAGCCACCCCACGCAGCCCTCTGGCTACACACTGTGAGGAAGCCCTCCCCTTCTGGCTGTAGGCATGCACCTCCCTGCCCTGGCACCCAGGTACCCATTCTCTCCAGCCGCGCTCTCCTGAAGAGCGAGCCCTAAAGTGTTAACGGCGATTGGTGAAATGGCACAGCAGATTGCTACAATAAATAATTTACTGATATTTATAAATATTCAAATCAGCAGGCTTCAGAAATTGAAATGGGGGGGAAGGCTGGTGAGTAGGGGTCTGGGGGGGGTGACATTAATTCCCAGGCTCTCCAAATTCATTTGAGAACCGTTTCTCATTTCAAACAAATATTAAATCTTTTGGCGTCAGGCCTTCAAAATAAAAAAAAATAAAATAAAAACGCCGCCCTCTCCCTCGCTGATGCCTCATGCGCCTCCCAGCCATGCACCTGTGGCCCTGTGCCCTTGGACTTGCGGGCCCCAGGGATGGCATGTCATCTTGCATTACCTGGGTGCCTGGTGTCCTGTTCACCAGCTACTGGAGAAAGAATCCCAGACAGGACCAATCCCTCCCCACACCTGTAACAGGTCTTGCTACTGTACACACCTACCTAGTCAGGGGTCCCCCAACCCTCCGCCCCACTTTCAAGACCCTGTACTTCATTGTTCAGTGGAGTATGAATCTTCTTAAGGAAGAAAGATCTAGTGATTACAGCAGAGGACTCAAAGCCAGGCATACTAGGTTCCACCTCTGGGTCTGGAAGGGAACATGGCCTAGAGATTCACACAGGAAATTTGGAGCCAGGACTCCTGAGTCCTGTTCCTTGCTTTGGAAAGGACTGTGGCCTAGTAATTTGAGCAGGGGACTGGGAGTCAGGACTCTTGGGCTCTCACTCACTGTGTGACCTTGGGCAGGTCACTTCAGCCCTCTGTGACTCCGTTTCCTCACTTATAGGATGAGGATGACGATAATTACCCACGTGGCTCTATCTAATCAGCTGCAGTGTTGTGAGAGCCTCAGATGGGCAGCATGTTCAAAGCGCAGGATTGCTGTTGTGAAATGGAGTTATTTCCTACCCTCACCTGATCAGCCTGGAGAACCCCAGGGCAGCCAAGAGAAAGGGCCCTGTATCTGCCCCCAAACCACTCCATTGGTAAATTTGAGGCCCCAGTGTGGGGTGAATTTCCCCTGGATGAGTAATGGCTTTTCTAATGCACGGGTAGGCTGTCAGCTTCCCTACTCCCAGTGTTTTATGGGTTTAACTGAACGGCTCTGAACTCCCTGGTAAGAAATAAAGTTATCCCTCAGCGTCCCTTCTAAACATTTCACTCAGTGCAAACGGTGTTTAAGAAAAATGAGGACATATTTCTTCTTAAGGATGCAGTATCCCCCTTCAGAGGCCTAATTTATGCCATATATCACTGGCCAGGGAGAGAGAGGCAACACAGACCTCACACTGGGAGCTGGCCCCAAAACAGCCCAGACTCAGACACTCTTGCTGCAATGGTGCAACGAGCTGCAACACAAAGTCCTTCGGAGAACAGAGACCTGGCTGACATGCAGCAGAGCAGACCCACCTGTTAACAGTCATCATTGCACTGCGTCCTCACCCTGCCTTGGCCTCCTTACACAGCACTGAGCTTCTCGCTCACACTGCACTAACCCCTTCACCTCGCATTGCATAAGTCCATCTCTGTCACATTAGCTCTTCACAAGCCTTTCCCCAAACAACTGGCTCAAAGGGTAATGAAAGTGGTTTAATTACAACGTTCAGTGCCAACTGAAAATAAAACGTGCCCAAACCTTACTCTGAGCAGGTTACTGGCTCAATCCTGCATGTGGTTTGGTCCTGTCTGCACCCGGTGCTGAATTATTTGTGTCTTGCTTCATGGCATTGTGTTAGCAGTTCTATTCTCCTGCTCACCTCCGAATACTGGTTTGCCACACGGTTCTGCCCATCTCCTCCCCCTCTGTCCCACACATTACACTGGCATATACTGCACAAGCTCTGGGTTTCCAGGGCACGAGAGGGACCCTTTCACAACATGCAGTTAACCTGTGGTACTCACTGAGAGAAGAAAAGGAGCAGAGAGAGAAAGAAGAGAGGGGAAAGTAGCAATGGAAGTTCTATCCCTTGTTCTGCCGCCTGCCTGCGGTGGGACACTGGGTGAGGGGAGCCACTTCCCCACGCTGTGCCTCCGTTTCTCCTCCCACTGTCAGTCTAGCGGGTCTATTTAGACTGTGAGCTATTTGGGGCAGAGACTCTCCCTCACTATGTGTACAGACAGCACCTAGCACTATCGCCAAGGCCTCTAGGTGCTACTGGAATACAAATAACGATACGAGGAGGGAAAGTCAAACCAGTTTTAGAAATGGCTTGAGAGCCCTTTCTGTCCTGCAGCCACTTTCCAGCTAACCCTTCAGTGCAGGGGCTTTTATGGAATATTTCTGAGGAAACCCAATCCCCAGTGCAAGGGCTGGTTGTGAGCAGTCAGCAAGGTTTTCGCTGCTGCCTGAGCCGGGGCTGCAGGGAGGCTGGTCCCAAGGCACCTTCTGCCTTATGGAGTTTTTCTTTCTTTTTAAAAAATAATAGAAAGCTGGGAGGATCTCCTTTTCTGATCTGGGTTCCCATCCTTCCCTTATTTTTTATTATTATTTATTATTAATTATTATTATTATTATTATTATTATTATTATTTTAGTCCAGTTAAAAGGTTTGTTATCCAGATGAGTCTAAGTGGCCTCACTTAGCCTAAGTAACTCTATAAATCAGGCAGTACTGTTAACATCTACATCACAATCCAGCCATCAGTCTCCCCACAGGTCCTGAGGAAAACAAGGGGAAAGAGAGAGAGAGAGGAAGGCAGAGCAAAGGAGGAACAGTCAGGTCTGAGAGCCCTGGCTGTGGCCCTTGGAAAGCTCTCTAGGAAGCAGGCATGTTGTCAGGGTAACTAAATGCAAACACAGTATCTAACTTCACCTTTCCACACACACAGAGATGGAGCTCCTCAGGATGCTGCGTCTAGGAGATAGAGCAAGAACAGGGCTGAGGTGTGGGCCAGAGGAGGAAGTGCTTCCTGGCAAAGACAAGGAGGGGCTGGGGCAGATCTGTAACCCCAGAAGACACCGAAGGGAAGATACCAAAAGATCAGGGGGTGGAGGGCTAGTAAAGGACTCAAAGTATGACCAAGGGATCAGTGTGGGTGCAAGAGGCCAGTATGGGAGACAGTCCCTGATGATGATGAGGGATTGATGTTGGACCAGAGGCTGAGAAATGCTGAGGGACCGGTGCAGGTGGACCCCAACAAGCCCAGAAAGGGCTGAGACAGGACACCCTAACACAAACAGAGGGATCTGGCATGGAGGACGTAGAGAAAGACTGATGGGTTGGTGTGCGGGCCACAAGAGATAGCAAGAGATCAGGATACCCCCAGAAAAAACTATGGGGAAGTGACACAAAGGCTGTAGTAGGGAGCCATGGTGGGGGATCCCAGGCAATAAGGACGTGCAGAGACCCTGAGATAAGAGCTCTGGCAGACAGCGCCTCGATCTATTAAACTCAGGCCAGGTTTCCTCTCCCTTTCCTATTTCAACTCTGAGGATTTCCTTCCCCTGCTCTCTCTCCCCTGTGGCCAGCTCCCCAGGCACAGGAAAGCACAGCAGCTCTGCCTGGCTCTGGAGGGCCAACAGGCTGCATCCACCCAGGCAGGAAACACCTACAGAAGGAAGGCCTGTAACGGAGGTGACTTGGCCAAGCTACTGGGAATTGCCTTGGAACAAGAAGGGCCATGGAAATAGTAGAGAGAATGTGAACTTCCAGCATCATAGGACACAAGATCTTTGGAGCAAGCCCAGGGAGCATGTCAGGCCTCCATCTCATGGAACCCCAGTGGAGACACCCAGTCCAGCCCAATTCCTACAGGGCCTTCTTTGTGTGAAAAGCTGCACCCCAGGACTGCCAGAGACTGCAGTGAGGGGGCTCCGGCAGAGGGGAACTTCAGTAAAACAGAGCTGTGTGGCAGCCTGCCGTTGGCAAGGGAGGCACAGGGCAAGTGTGTGTGTGACTGCAGGTGTTGTGACAGGGACTAGCTGGCTCAGGGGACTGGCAATGTGTTCTGGAACTCAGCTCTGTGGAGAATCGCTCCATGCTGTTACTGGCCATTGTTGGCAGCCTAGGTGAAATGAGTTATCTCACACGCAAGGCCTGATCCAACCACCACCAAAGTCAGTGGAAAGCTGCCCACTGACTTCAATTAACTTTGGATCAGGTCCAAAGCCTCTACACTCTGTGGCACTAACTGGACTCTGGGTGGGCATTTTCAATAGAGAGGCCCTGGGTCGAGGGGGCCATGGGAATGGACACTCCCCTCACCCCTAAAAGGGGGTCCCCTCAGGTCAAGTTTGAAGCAAGTTGGCAGGGTAACGCGAGGAAAGTTTGTTCTTGGGCTGTCAAGCCAGCCCCTTTGCCCAGTACTAAAGTCACTAAGAGATCTCTGGGCACAGGGTCAGAAATTGCTTGTTCTTGTGTCTTCTCTTCAGGGCTCTGGGGGAGAGGTCCTAAATCAGGGTGTTATCCCTACACAGCCAGAGAAGGGGCTCAATAGGAGCTGCATGATGGAGGGAAAATTAGATCATTCATTGCAGCTCAGCCTGTGCTTACATCCTTCCTCAAAATCCCAGGCTGCAGCGTGTCATGTGTGGGACGTGGGCATCTGGTCCATGGACATTCAAGTGGCGGCTAAGATCAGTGGTGGGATGGAACAAGGGTGCAGAACTCACAGTGCATGATCCTTGGGAGAGAAGCGTGGGGTTGTGGTGTAGCAGCCTTGGGGCCTGCCACCGCCTGGAGGTCCCAGCAGTCCTCAAGGCCTGTAATCACATGGCAGCACTGAGAGCTCTGGGGTCTCTGAATTGTATGGCAGCTCTGGTGCCCATAACTTCAGTGCAGCAGAGCTATGAGTACGTTTGTCTGTCCTGTGTGGAAAAGGTTAATAGCTTTGCAAGAGGAAAGTGCCTGTTGGTGTGAACTAAATGGGTCATCCATGGGACTGTCCAACTCAGCAGTACTGTCAAAGTCAGCAGTGAATGCGAAAGCCTCAGTGAGCAGGGCTGTGGGCGGGGGGTTGGGGGGGGAGGGCTTACACCAGCACCCCTTGGGCTCAGACCCAACCTAATTCTCTGTCGCGCCTTTTGCTGATGTTTCTTCTGGTCATTAGGGCTCATCTTCTTATCTACCCTGCCCCCTGAGCAGATCTATGTGCGACAGCCGCTCACTTTAATTGCAAACACGTCAGCGCTGGCACACACGTGTACACACATGGTCATGCAGGTGCACAAACACATGCAGAGGCACACCTGGACATGCACACTGACACATGCAAGCACACACAAACACAGGCACAAAAGGCCGTGAAGGTGAACATGCACAAACACAAGCAGAGGCATGCAAATGTGCACACGTACCTATATACACACCAAAACATGCTCAGAGATACATGTACACACATATATGGTACATAGGCATAAAGCTGTGCATTCATACACTCCCCCCACAGAGGTGTACTCACACATACATACACATAAGTAGCCATGCATATACACACTTGTGCATACAGACACATCATGCATTCACACACATGTGCAGAGGCACACATAACTATGCACATACACACTTGTGCATACACACACAGCACCATGCGTTCATACACACACAGGCAAAAGCACACTTGTGCATACACACACAGCAGCATTCATTCACTCACACACATAACCATGCATATACGCATTTGTTCATACACACGCAATTTATTATGTATTCACACACACACATGCAGAAGCACACTTGTGAATAGACACACACAGACTTTCAGCACAAGTTCACATGCGGAGAGCAATTTATTATGCAGCTCAGAGTGAGATTCTAGCGGGATCCCATCCGGACCCTGCAGACAGACTTAGCCGCAGGGACAGACAAGTTCCCATCCCACCAAAGAGCCCCTCTTTCCCCCAATCCCTCTGCACCTCACACCTTAAGGCAAAGAGAGCATCGGAGAGTGTCTCTTTGGAGTTAGCGTCCCAACGGAGTGTATACACCGCGCAGGGGAATCTCTCTCTCTCTCTCTTCCACTCGCATCTTTTCATGAACTCTATTTCTCTTTCCTTTCTGAAAACAACTGAGCTGTAAATACTGTTTAACCTTCTCCCCCCCTTCCCCCCTCCCCTCCGCACTATAAAAACACAAATATGCCATAACTCAGCTGGCTCAGCCGCCGCGCCTCCAGCATGCCCTGCTCCAGGCCTTTCAGGAAGGTCATAACAAACGACTTTCCGATTCAGTGCTCCTGAAATAATTTTGTGTATTAAAACCTGAATCTGCACTTTCTGGACCGAAAGCCTCTCTTAATTATGGCAAGCGTCCTTGGGATGGACAGTGATCCTTCACTACAGCACCGCTAACCAACCGGAGAACCAGCAGGCTCCCCCCACTCCCCACCACCACCACCACCACCTCCTCCCCGCTGCCCCCCCATCAACCAACCCACAACCCCCCTCCCTCCTTCGCCCCCCCCGCCTTCCCTTTGCCCAATCTGTTTTCAAAGTGTGTCTGTCCTTTATTAAATTGTTTTCTTTTCCACATTATCAGTTGCCATGGAGACCTCATCTCTCGGATTATTTGAATTTCATTATATCTATTGATTTGGGAGCATTTCATCTTTTTTATTGTTTTTCTGTCAATTTTCAAAACGAATAACCATCTAATTTGCGTCAGTGCTGATTATGTTTGTCCCTCAATAGAGGTCGGCAGCTGCGTCGGGGAAACAAATCAATGGGAAACCATCATAAACCTCCCCAGTACAATCTCCAGGATATGTGGGTGACATTCCACGCCTGCGAGAAACACTCATCACATCCAAACTTCTTTCTTTCTTTTCTTTTTTTCTCCTCAATCCCTCCATCCCCAGCTCGGCGGCGGGGCATTTAAAATTATTATAATTATTGTTTAGTATTTTGGTCGCATCAAATTTTCAGACAGGAAAGGGATGTGAAGGAGAGAAAAGGAAGGAGAAAATTTTTATAAAAGAAAATAAAAGGAAGAAGGGCAGAAAAGGATGATAGGGAGAAAAAAGAAAAAGGGAATCGGGATTGCAAATTGCTTACTTTGTTGGGTTTTTTTAAATAATTTATGCAATTTTAAGCATTTATGTATAAATTTTTTAATAAGCCACCCTGGAGCAAAATAGCCATTAACATCCCGCCGTCCTTCTGTCCAATGGCTCGTGTGCAGGATCAATTTCTGAAAGTACTTTCCTTTTTTTTTATGACATGATAAAATGCTTTTAAAGCAACTTACACAAATATGGAAATTTTTCCCCCTCCTCCCCCCACCCTTTTTTTTTATAACAGCCTCCACTTATTCACTGGGGGGTGGGGTGGGGGAGAGTATGTGTGTGCCTGTGTGTGGGGAGGGCAGCTGGCAGAAGGACAGACCCAGCCCTAACTGGAACGGACCTGTCTGTCCTTCTAACAAGGGCATAAACTTTCATTAGCGATGCACACAGTCAAAGGCAATTTAGGGAAACGCGCTGTACAGAAAAAGGAAACCTCAGCGTTTTTTTATACAGCGGCTCCTTGGCTCCGTCCAAGGGGCTCTACCCTTGAGTTCAGCTTGCTCTCCAACCAAAGTGACCCTACTGGCCATGGGGGAGAGGGGAATGACGGGGGGGAAGAAGCTGTGGCTGCTCTCACAGACACAGACGCCTGGCAGTCCTAAGCTGAGATGCTCATCTCTGCCCATCTCGCAACCCTCACACCCAAGGGTTGATCCAGAGAGCCCTGTTAATAGTGTTTTTTATTGGGAGTTCGCTGGTCTTAAGTGTCCTTAGCCCAGAAGCACCTATTATTTTGCCCACTGTAAAATTCAGACTGTCCGGTGGATTTTAGTGAAGCCTGTTCTTCCTCCCCAAAGGTTCCTATTTATAGCTTTCATGTGTGGGAAAATAGTATTTAGCTGCTGGATGACTTTAGGGGGACACAGGTCCCTGTGCAGGTGCAGAGTAGAGATGATCAATGAACTGCTATGTCCTTGGGGCTTTGGGGTAACATGATGGCCAAGAGCCACGGGGCAGTGTGGTGCCCTGGGGTATCCTGGGACCAAAGGTTGCCCCACGGTCATGACCATGGGGTTAGACATGAAACACACCCACCACCCAGCTACTGGTCTTCTGGTCCCTTCATCCTTGGGATGAAACTTTTCGCATTTTGAACCAGAAGCACATGGTGGAGGGAGCCCACAACAGAAAGCCCCAGGGTCCTAGAGCTAGCTGGAGTGCCCCCTCCAATACTCAGCCCTGCATGGTATATCACAGCCAGAGAGCAACCAGTAGCACAGGCAGGATCTTTATACAGGTCCCTTTGCCTGATCTGTCTTCCCAAATGGTCAATGTTTTAACAAGAGGATTGTCCCATCCCTTTCCCAGTCCCCTCCATGTATATCAAATAAATTAATTTTAATAAGGGTTTTCAGGAGGAGGGAAACGGGGAGGTAGCTGTGTTTGATCTGAACTCCATGTCTGTACATTGTAAATGCGGGGAGCATTTACCTGAGCTACTCAGTTACTAGAATCAGTAGCCAGTGTGCAATGACCAAGCTTATCTCTTGAGCCACAACAATCTCATTGAAGGAATTTGGGAGAAACCAACCCAAACCTATTTGATTTCCCTGCTGAGATTTAGGCCAGGATCGGCATCACTTCTGTCCCATGCACCCTGCCAATGGACAAATGTGTTTTCCATGCACACAGACACCCTGCAAAATACACAAACACATGTGCATGCTTGCTTATACAACCAGCCACACCTGCACTAGTTTACGCACACACCTGCCTGTGAATAAACTTCACGCATTTGCTTGTGCAAACACTGGTTCACACCCCCACTCAGGCACACTCTCATTCACTTGCACTAAAACAGAGGTGCAAAAATAAATGAAAAAAAACGTCTAGCCAGTGCTCAGCTGGAAAAGCACAATGTGCAGAGAACAGCAAAACCAATCAATACCAGTCCCAACCCAAGCAGCAGGCAAGGAAAGTGTGAGCTGTTCTGGCTGGCTTGCTGCACACTCCCTCACTTGGGGGACACACAGAAACCCTGCTAGCCCAACACAGCCCGAGATTTCATCCCCCACATCCCATCCCTCAAACCCTCCCCTCACAGTGTACCACTTGTCCAGGCTCCTGCCTGTCCCAGAAACAGACCAGGAGAAGGAAACGAGGCTCTCCGGAGAGAGGGATTCCTGGCATGTGAGGGCCCTGCACATCACCACAGCTCCTCCCTTGCACTCCCCCTTGCTGACCCATCACAGCCCCTGGTCTCACCCTCACGCCCCTTCCCCTTCATGCCCCCACCTCTCACCTGTTACAGACCCCGGTTCTCACCCTTATGCCCCTTCCCCCTCATGGCCCCCAGTTCTCACCCTCATGCCCCTTCCCCCTCACAGCCCCCAGTTCTCACCCTCATGCCCCTTCCCACTCACAGCCCCCAGCTCTCACCCTCACGCCCCTTCTCCCTCACAGCCCCCGGTTCTCCCCCTCATGCCCACCTCCTCCCTTCCCACCTCTGTTCCCATGGTCCCCTTTGAGATTTCAGTCACCGTTGGCCCTAGCACTGGCTCTCCACACAGAGCGGGAGCAGGCTGCCTCTGAGGCCACACTGCCAGCTATCCAGCACTGGGACCCAGACTGCCCTGACTAAGTTACAGGGTGGCAGGTGGGTGGTAGGAGACGGGAGCTCTCCCCTCTCCTGGTCTCACGTCACCCCCTTTGAGGTTGCTCGGTTTTGGGCAAATTTGCTTTAGCAGCAGAGAGGTCAGCAGGAGTTGAAGGCTCTTCAGATTGTATATATCACTCTCCATACTGTCTATCTATAGCGAGCGCTAAAAATAGCCAAGCCAAACGTGGAGGTGACTTCAGCTCTGCGGTGCAGGGACACCAGCCACTTCATGGGTACCTTCCACTGCTCCAAAGGGCTGTGGACATCAACAACAATATACTACATATGGTGGCTCCTAGCCCTCCACCCTCCCTGCATCTAGGGACATATAACAGAGGTAACTTTCTCTTGGCATTTCTACGGTGCCCATTACCGAGGCATCTCCTGCTGGAGGGTGAGCAGGGGGGAGTTTATAGACATCCTTCTAGAAATACGGAAGGATGACATGTGCATCGCAAGGCCTATGGAACTGGAGAATAGGGTGGCGAGAGGAAGCCACATGTTACCAGGCAGAGTAGGAAGCTTCCCTTGGCTTTGGGAGAGCCATCTTCTCACAGGCCATGCTCCACGTATCTGCTTTGTGCCAGCTTACGTTTCTCAGAAGCAATTTAAGCACTGAAGCAGTGGCGAAAACTCCAGCCAATACCAACAGGGATGGGGGGGATCCTGCTTGGGTCAGGGCTACAGGGTCAAGCCAAATTTGGCCCTACATCCTTATGACCATCCATGCTGCTTTCTCCAGCATCCTTTCGCCGTTAGCCCCATGCCCAGAGCGATGAAGAACACCATGTTCTGTCCAGCACAGAGACCTGTACTGCCCCAGGAGGGGCCAAGAAGCACCCTCCCCAGCTGCTGTTATAGCCAGGAAAGCAGAGGCCAGTCAGGGAGATTTAGATGAGCCATCAACCCATCAAATTCGCTTTCCTCTTTCACTCGCTCATTTTTTTTTTGTTTTAACTGTCATTAAAATAACAAGTTTCTGTTACAGTCTAAACATTCCCACATTGTATAAAGGGTTATGTTACACTAGAGTCACTGCCGGGCCCAGTGTTTGCACAGAAACCGCGCTGCAGGTCCCCCCTCCTGACGAAGTGACTTATTAAAGTTTAAACAGTAATTAACAGAACAATAAAAATAAAGGGATGTTTGGGGAGCCATAGTGCGCACAGGGTTTTTGGCAGTGCCAGCATTTTTCAGTGCCCTGCGCTGGCAGCAAAAAACGGCTGCAAAACCAGTGGGACAGATCGTGCGACCGAAGCTAGGGTGGAAGCCAAGACAAGGCCGAGTTCAGTGTCATCCTTACAGCCGCAGCATAGGAGAATAAGACACAGAGGAGAAGGGCTGCAAGGATGAGAAAGATGGGTCCCAGAGAGATGGGTGCAGGTAGGAGGAGAGATGGGTCCCAGAGAGATGGGTGCAGGCAGGAGGAGCGACGGGTCCCAGAGAGATGGGTCCTGGGGAGATGGATGAAGGGAGGACAGATGGGTGCTGGGAGGAAGGGAGATGGGTGATCAGTTAACAGATGTAGAGTCTGACTTGGTGCCTCCTGCAGCCAGCGCTCTAAACTGTCCTGTACCTGGCCTGCACCAGCAGCTTCCAGGTTCCCCTGTTATCCAGTTTGAACCTCTCCAGGAAAGGTCTTTAAAATAAGTGGCTGGCTGCCACAGAGGGTTAATGATTACAGTGCCCTGCACCCTCCCTGCCCTGCCGATCCCAAGGCTCTCCTGCTTGTGGGAAGCTGACATGGTGGCAGGATGAAGCATCTCCACAGCCCTTTTTCCCACCAAGGAAATAGAGATGGGCCCAAACCAACCCCCTGAATCTGTGCTTTGGGTCTGTGCGCACTGGGACTGGATCTCAACTGTGAGGCTCCATCTGTCTCCATCATCCCCGGGGCTTTAAGAGGGCAAGGGATACTTGCCCCGTAGCACATCCCAGCAAAAACGATCCAACAGTGAGATCTATGACACTGCAGAGGAGTCTTCTAAGAGAGGCCCCATTGCTTGGATGCTTTACAGCTAGACAGGTCACAACATCCTGCAGGGAACAATCCTGCCCTGGCCTGGGGATGGCGAGGGAGGGCTGAGCAGATGATCTAACAGTATAATAATAATTTTAGGATCGTTCTCTATTGTAATCCAATCAGAGCCATTACCACGGGATCACATCCTACAGCCTAATCTGACATGGATGGGCTGAATCCTTGCCTCCTCCCCTGCATCCAAACTTTTTTAGCCTAGGTGCTATAGACAAATCACAGAATCCTAGAAATGCAGGGCTGCAAGGGACCTTGAGAGGTTGAGGCAGGACTCAGTAAACCTAGACCATCCCCAACAAGTGTTTGCCCAACCTGTTCTTATAAACCTCCAATGATGAGGATGTCACAGCCTCCCATGGAAGCCTATTCCAGAGCTTAACTATCCTTAGAGTTAGAAAGTTTTTCCTAGTATCGAACCTAAGTCTCCCTGGCTGCAGATTAAGCCCATTACTTCTTGTCCCACCGCCAGTGGACACAAACAACAACTGGTCACAGTCCTCTGGGCTCCATTTATAGGAGCCAAATCATATTTCCTAGAATTATATTAAAAATCTATACACACCTGACACCCAATGCCCGGCCTTCAGCAGGGTGAGCTCCCAGAGAGTGTGGGTGAGCAGGTGGGCTTCAGGAGTAGGTTGTCAGGCCTCCCTGCCCATGTTCAGCACTGAAGAAAGACCTCATTTGGGGTTCTTTTTGGTGTCTCTTGTAACTGTGCTCAAACGTTTGCCTCAGTGGTGTTTTACCAGGCTCAGAGTGCAGCTTGCTCTAACCCTGACATGACACTCCATGCACATGGCATCACATGGTCCCTCGGTTTCCAGTTACTCCTAGATTCCAGGGCAAATGTGTTCAATTTGCAAATAAAGACTGCTTCTCTAAGGATGTGTCTGCTCTGCAGTTAGCCTGGTCTTTTACCCGGTTATTGCCCTAGCCCCCCTCCCATCCACATACACACACACACCCTGGTTCACCTGATTTTGGTCCTTTCAACCCAGGCTAGCTGGCTTGATGGGGGCTATAGGCTAAACCCAAGTGAGGCTTTCACTCAGACTGGTAACACGCCTACTTTGCAGTGTGGACACAAGCTAACCCAGTGTGCTGACAGTCCTCCAACACTTCCCCACAATCCCCCTGTGTGTACAGAAGGACAGGCAAGTTCTCTCACCATTCACTGGGAAAGAATCACAGAGCAAGCAGTTCAGCTCACTGCCGCACTAAGAACCATGGGATGTACCCCCAAAAGTCCTAGAGACACCCATGACGAAGTGCAACGCCAGTGTGGATCCAGTAAGTTGGGTAGGTCTTTGCAGTGCCGCTGCTCAGACCTAGGCTCGGCTAACCCGAGTGCTGATCACCTGAATTAGCTCTGCAGTGAAGACATATCCCATGTGCCATCACCACAGACTTGGCTTGGAATCTGAGTGTCAAGCTGGGTTTTTTCTGCTTCACTTCTCATCTCAAGTGATGAGGATTCTGCAATCTATTCTGCAAATGACAAATGAGCCAGAATAGATGCCAGCTCGCCCTCCCATTGCTGTGTTGGCTCTGCAGGGCTAACAGGAGCAAAAAGCAGGAAGGATCTCATTCTTGCCAGCAAAATCAGCAAATCCAATTCTGAATACCACAGGCAGCAGATCCAATGAGTAAGAAGGTGCCACCTTTACAAAGTCGCTTAGCCACAACTATATAACAACAGTAATTAACCAACTGACATTAACCAAGTAGCTTAACTAGTCCAAATTAGTCAGTTGCCCTGCCTGCAAATGCACGTTAGGAAAGATCCTGTATTGGTCCTGTGGTCCAAGATATTTTTTCCAAAGCCAGAATGTCCCAAACTCAGACACACAATTCTGAAACTTCTGGTGGAGACCCAAGGCTGAGGCAAGGCAGTTTGCTGAGTCACCCACTTGTTGGTTTTCCCTCTCTCCTCCTGCTCTCTCCGAAGGCCTTGGAGAAGGATCTATTGCAGCAAGGCAGGGATTTTCCTGTTGTTTTGCCACCATTTTGGAAATAGGGAAAATAGGCCAAAGTCTCAGCTCCCAACAGGCAAAAGCTGGTTGCCTCTAATCCTACCGTCTGCAACTGGGGAAACACGCTCTTCAGGGCAGGGCCTGTCTTTTGTTCTGCGTTTGTACAGCACCTAGCACCATAGGATCCTGTCCCTGACTGGGGCTCCTATGTGCTACAATAGTACAAATAATAAATAATAATAAATTGCTCTTCCCTCCCCCTTCCAAGCCCCTCTGTGGGGACTGAGAGGCAAAGGGCTTTGTGGTTGATGCAGACCCTGAGCGGTGATGGGCAGAGGCTCCCATTCAGCCACTGCACTGCCTGGCTTCTTCCAGGACCTCTTGAGCAAGGGGCTTGAAGTCACTCCCTGGGGAAAGGTTTGTTCATTTCAGGCCAAAACAATCGAATTCAGTGACTTCAATGGGAGCAGGATTTATGCCGAGGTGGTCGTGGGCAAGGGGCCTCTGGGGAACATTCCCAAGAGCCCAGGTAGAGGAGTGATAATGGCCCTCTGCTGGATCCAAGTGCCCAGCTGAACGCAGCCAGAGAAGGGAACAGCCCAGCTTTAAAAAACCCAGAGGAAAGCATTAAAAACGTGAATTCCCAGCCTTTACCAATGAGACTTTTAATAAGCTGTTTTCCCGACACTGGGAGAGCGAGGGATGTGGGGGAATCAGACGTTATGAATCTGAATTCAGCCTAGGTTTCAAAGGTGCTGGTTTAATAAGCCGCAAGGCGAGCCCACACTAGCAGCGACAGCCCTGGAAACGAGCGCCAGAGTGGGGGGCTGGCATTACAGGGGGCTCGGAATTAATGAGACCGAGACCTCGGCAACCCCCGATGACTTTATTGCATTTCCACGTAGGTTGTTAAACTTATATCAGAGCTGGGGCAGGGGGGATGAGGGAGATGGTGAACGGGGGGTGGGGCTAATGCTGCCCCTTTCCCTTTCCCCCAGGGGTGTATTAACAAAGTGACTCCTAGGGGATGAGCTGTGAGTGTAGCACCAGGCACTCCCCGTCTTGCTCAAAGACCAGTGCGAGGGAGTCTGTGCTGCATTCCCAGACTGTCAGCCCCCAAAGGCCATGCTTCCCCTTCCCCAGGGTTCTCTGCTCTGCAGGGCAGAGGTCGCCATGCTCTGGGAGTCTGTGTCCAATCGTGGGGGTAGTGGGGAAATCCAACCTCCTTCCTATTTATCCCCACAGCCACAAAACACTGCTACATTAGGAGAGCCCCAAAGTGCCAGAGCAGGAGGCTGCTCCCCACAGCTCTGGGGTGGTGGTGGTGGAACACTGGAGTTTGTGGCCTCGTTTGTTTCTAGGATGTTTTCTGTGTATCCCCAAGGGCCACCTCTCTACTACAGTGTTTTCCCCTCCACTGGAGCCAAGGCATCTAGGTACTAAGGGGGGAAAAGCCCAAGAGGCAAAAAGAGAGGCCAGTAACTGTTGTGCTACAGACTCCTGTTAAACAGCCACTCCAGCTGGGCTGCTGCTCAGGGGGCCATAACTGCAGGGAAACGTATGGGAGTAGCCCTGGCTGGGGAGGGCGCTGGGTCTGATACTATTAGCCACAGCCCTGTCCAGTATCCTACCACTCGCATAGACATAGATCCCCACCCCAAGCATCACTTCTGCTCCTGCAGTGAGTAACGCAGCCCCATGGGAAAGTCACCTACCTCAGACCAAGTCACAGAGCACCAGCTGCACCTCCCCACCAATACAGGACCACAATGTGAATGGAAATGGAGATCACTAACACTCCTTCCCGCCTCCCACCCCAAACACCATAGAAACTAAGGGGCCCCAGTGGGTGCCGCACACAAATGTGGGCTGTCCTCCGGTATGCTGCAGTAACACCCCAGAGCACCACAGTACCACAGCCTGTGCCGGAGGGACTGCGGTGCTTGGGGTCGGTACCCTAGGATTTGTTTATAGCCCATTGGGCTATTCCTAGACCTCACTCAAACTCTGCTGCCAAATCAGACCAGACTAAAGGGGAAGCATGTGGGAGTGTCCAATGTATGGGGAGCAAGAGAGCTAACTCCCCCCATCCCCATAATGGCCAGGGGCGGGCTATCATTCAGACACATCACTGAAGCACTCTGCTTGGCCGGCAGAGCCATTCTCCACCTCCCCCGGGCAGCCCTTTATCTCTAGATTTCATATTTTCCTGGTGGCTTTTCTGTCTCAGTGTGAAATTAAGAGAATCGCTGGCTTGTTCAGACCTGCCCTGGGAGGCTATTTCTATAGCAAGCCCCAGAATCGACAGCAAGGCAGGCAAGGCAATTTCTGCCGGGAACAGCCTGCTCAGCTGGGCCTTTGGCAGTCGCCTCTTTCCCTCCTCTCCCTAACCCAGCCAGGGCTGCTCTGCAGGGCAGAGGCTGGGGGATTTGAACAAGGATGGCAGCAAGCACTGAAGCAAGATGCTGTGTAGTAGTCAAAGGCTAGGTGCTTCACAACCTGCACTGGCTCTCTGGGAATGGCAAATACCGGTGCCTGTGCTATCTCTAACCCCAAAGCCTTTTCTTTTTTGCATGCTCTCAAGATCCTCATCTCCCCAGCCAGTCCTCAGCAGCCTGCACCGTCAGAAACTTCCCTGGGCCTGAGGTACTGCAAGAGTTGCAACTGGATCAAAATTTCCCCACAGTCCAGGGGTGTATGATTCAGGCTCATCTCTTGTCCTAAACAGACACAGAATCAAAACCAATGTACACCTCCCATCTGTCCCAAATGTCCTGGCCACTCCAAGGCGAGTGCCTGGCTCAGATCCCAAACACATGGGGCCTGACTCTTCTCAATCACACTGGTTTTACACTGAACTCAGTGAAGTTACTCCTGATTTACACTGGCGTGCATGCGAGGAGAATCAGTCCCACTGCTTCTCAGCCCCCCCCCGCCAAACTGAGAAAGAGAAAACCCCAACCCAGTTCAGAGGTTTTCATTGCCATTCGTCCAACTACAGAACATCCTTCGGCTCCTGGTTGTGATGGAAACACATTTGCAAACAAGCGGCACTGACTGGAAGGAAGAGACTCGAACAGCTTTGCTTCATACTCCGAACAAGCAGAGGCAGGTGCAGAGAGGTGCAGAATATCAGCGTTTGCCCCTTAAAACTTAGGACCCCACTAATAAGTGTTATCCATCTGTCATGTCTGAGCATCCCAGGAGACAAGTCAGAACAGAAGACTGTTAAGTACAGCAGGCCTTAAACTTTTTCACAGAATGCAGCACCACTCGACAGAGAGATTGCCTCATGCACACACATCCCAACCACCACCACTGGTGACACCCCTGTGGCAACTCTAGCAATTGCCGTGGAAATGTAAGAACAGAGAAGTAGTGAATGTCCCATTACCTCCCACACCATGCCATTTAGAGAAGAGAAATGAGGAGGAGGAGCTGGCACCATGTGACCAACCAGCTCTTCACTCACCACCAGTTATGGACCACTAACTTAGGAGACCACTATTGGGGTGGCTTGGTCTGCATCCCAGAACAAATTCACTCTCAATTTAAAGGGCCATGAACCTGCTTATGAGATTCTAAATACTAAATTCCATTGCACCTGCAGGGAACACTTAGGATCAGAACTTCCACCTGCTGCAGTCTCAACAGCCTTCCATTTTCAACAGTGCTTAGTCCTAGCCTAACTCCGCTCTGGTTGAAGTCAATGGGAGGAGCGTAGGGGAAGCCACCGTTTAACAACAGACCTGACCCTCAGGGAAGGCGTGTTTCAGAGATTTATAAATCAGCCATTTTAATTTTCATGTGGCTGAAATATCACTTTGCAACCTTTCACTGGGGGAGAGGCCTTATACACCCTTTCACCAAAGCATTTAGCTAATGCTAATTAAGCCTCAGGAGCTCTGTTCAACTGAGGAAGCATTAATATACCCATTTTACTGATGGGGAAATGTAGGCACAGAGAAATGAAGCAACCTGCCCAGTTGTAATATGAATCAATGGCAGAGCTGGGCACTGAACCCAGGAGTCGTGGTGCCAAGCTCCTCACACAACCTTCTTCAGTTGGCTACAGATCAGCCCAGTTGTTCTACTCACCCTCTGGCTGCTTATGATGATGTCTTCAAAGCACCTTTACAAACCTATTCAGAAAGATAACATGTTCCTCTCCAAAGCTGGGGCTGGCAGCACTTGGTCCCTGTTGCCAGCTGCCATCTCATTACTAATTTTATTTTTAAAACAACTTTTGCTTTTTTAAAATACAGGAGCCAAGTGATTTAACTTTGAAAATCAGTGACCATGGCCACGACCCCAGTGTTCCAAAGGACACTCAGTAGCACAAGAACTCCACATTGTTTGTCTTTGAGGCAGATGGACAGAGACACAATGGTATGAGACACCAAGGTATGAGACACCAAGATGCCCTGGAACCACATGTTCAGATCCCACCTGAGTTGACTCATGTCTTCCTCCTCACAAGGTAGATTAATTGAGCTCTCTGCAGTTTATGGTGTGTAGGTTTTTGGAGTTAAGACCTTAAACTCCTGACTGTTGTGTGTGGCTATTAAAGATCCCCTGCCCTGGCTCCTTTGGCCAATACTTTCCCTTCTTCTCTCCCCAGTGCAATGCATCTCACTGGGTGCCCTGGTCTCTGAAACACTCCAGAACCCTTGGGATTGAAAAGTATTACATAAACTATACAACAGGATCCCTGGCTATTACTGTAAAAGCTCCTAAGTCTTGGCACAGAAGATCGCTTCAGTGAAGGTTTGCAAATGGAGTCCCAAATAAAACAAACAAGAGCCCCAACATTGTCAGCACTTCACAAATAATAAACACTATCTCTAACAGCTGGCCCAGCAAAAAGATATGAGACTTGACAGCTATTAGGGTCTGCTCGGAGAGGAAACATTCAGGGAGTCCAGAGGGGCTGGATTTCCTCCTCGCTCTATGATGTCTTTATAACCTAGTCCTTTTCATCCAGAGATCTCAAAGCACTTTGCAAGGGAGGAGAAATCTCATTATCCCCATTTTACAGGTGAGGAAGCAGGCATGGAGTCGTAAAGGGGCTTGCCCAACTTAGCAGCGGCACCAGGAACAAAACAGGTTTCCTGACCCCTTCCCTGATGTCCTACCCCCTGGAAAGCACTGCCTCAGCACCACAAGGAGCGATGCTGCTATAGGAATACCACAAATGCAGCTAGAAGACTCCAAAATGGGAGTTGGGTTCAATTCTGAAACTCCAGAAGTGACACACTTTGCAGGATTGGGCCTTAAATGTTGATTCTAGAGATGAAGGCGAGCGAGGGACTACAGACAGGTGTGGGCACAGATTGGCATCTCCCCACTCCTGCCATCCTCTCTGTCCCCCTTGGCTCAGCACCCCCCATGACTGCGAGGCAGGCAGAGCTCTTGGCATAACATCATGAGTGCCGCTCAGCGGGGACTCGGGCCGAAACAAAGGGACTAATTTAAAGTATTTTTAAAACTGTGGTAGTTGTGACAGTGGGTTTAGCGGTTGTCAGCCATCTGGAATAAAGAATTACAGCCACCTCCCCTAATCCTATAGTCCCTAAACCCTTAAAGCTGGTTATAGTGCAGGGATGAGGCAGCAGGTTGGGGGAGGCAGTAATGGGGAAGGGGGGAGTGAAGGGACCGTCAGAAATGGTCAAACTTTCATTATTTCCCAGGAAGGCGCAGGGTGGTCCTGGATGTTAATTTGCTGGAAACCAAGAGGAGCGAGGGGGAGAGAGAGAGGAGGAGAGGTGTCCTCCATGACCACACAATTGTGCGTGTGCACACACACACACACAGGCTTGCTGGTCCGCGCAGGGCTGTCAGGTAAATTAGATCTGAAAGCTGACAATTTCTGACCATATTTCCTTGATTATTTCAAACAAATGCACACCAGCCGCTGTAAGGAGATTAAAGTGACATAAACGTCCCGAGTGGGAGGAGGGAGGGCAGAGAATTCAGGTCACCCCCATCCGTCCCCCATTTGACAGCCGCTATATCGCTCTCCAATCCAATAAAAAATCCCCCCCTTTTGCTTTAATTAATTTTACAGCTAGCTTGCTTAATTACTTTCAATCAAAATCCTCCTGCCATCGCAAAATTAGAGATGGTTGAGCTCCATTAGCCTAAATTCTTCATTTCCATATAGAAAGAGGCTCCCTCGGCAAAGCCAACAGGGTTCCCTCCTTTGCTGTCGGACAGGCACCTGTCCCTCTGTCTGTCCTCAACTACACTGCCTTTCAAAGGCAAAGGGGGGAGGGGGTCCCCTCCCCTCTTTTTATAAGGTGTTGCCTTGACAGCCCTGGAGACTGGAAACCTCTGTCTATCCACAGAAAGGGAACAGTGTGGCCAAGCAGGGCTGACTTCCCCCCACGGCCCTGCCCGTGCAACCCTGATATGGAAGGACCCTCTCTGGAGCTCCAAAGGGGCACTGAGTCCCCAGGGCTCACTCAGTCCCTACTGGCCTCTCCACTGGGATTGCAAGCAAAGGGTCAATGGAGGGGATGGATTCTGTGATGTGGACACCTCTCTGATAGGGAATGGACTGAGACCCGCCAAACTCATTACACTCAAGCTCTGAGATGCAGCTGGCTTAAGCCAGTGGTTTTCAACCTCTTTTCATTGGCAGACCCCTGAAAAATTTCAAATGGAGGTGCAGACCCCTTTGGAATTCGTAGACATAGTCTGCAGACCTCCAGGGGTCGGCGGACACAGGTTGAAAACCACTGGCTTAAGTCAATTTCTAACTATTAGAGACCAGGCTGAGTCCTGAAGAGGGGGCAGATTACCCCACACCTGCCTACAGTGGGGTTCTTACACATTCCGTGAAGCATTTGCAGCTGGCCACTCTCAGAGACAGGCTAGCGCACTGGATGAAGCAGGTCTCTGATCCAGTCTGGTGATTCCTATGTTCCTCAGACAACTTATCAGCAAGGGCAAGACACACTCTGCCCACATGTAGGGCTGGTCCGCACCTAGATGGTCTCTTGCCTATGGCATCTCCATGGGCAGCCAAAGCAATGGTGCTGGAAGGGGCAGCTATGAAGCCATAAGGATATGGAAAGGAGCTAGGAGCTTCGCAGAGGAGTGGAGCAGAGACAGGAAAGGGAGAGAGCTACTAAGGGGTGCAATGGAAGTGTGTGTGATCGTCTTCTGCCCACAGGGGAGAATTACCCAGAGTTCTCCAGCAGAATCTAACAGAGAGACCCTTCCTCCCCTCTTCCCCAGCCGCTTGTGTTCTGTTCCTCTCGCATCTCTCCATAGCACTCCCAACTGAAGGGCTCAACCCTCCAACCCTGCTGTGAGCAGGAGTCTGATGGATTTAACCAGGAGTTCCATGTGGGGAGGGCTTGCACGATCGGGTCTACAGTCCCTGTCCCTTCACTGTGGGCCAGATTTTCACAAGTGCTCAGCACCTAGCATTCACCCAACATGCAGAGCTCTTTTGGAAGCTCCTCAATCACCTACCCAAGCCTTTATGGCTCTCCCTCAACTCCCTGCCCCCACTAGCTGCCTGGTCCCACATACTCACCCACTTCAGAGCAAGAGGAGGGTCACACCAGTGAGCTGGGCTCCACGCCTTCCAGCACTCCTAAAAACCCAACATAATCCAAGAGTGTAAGAACCCAACTCCCTCTGACTTCAGGGGGCCCAGGTCAGGCCCTCCTTTCTTAATAACAAAACGAAGAACCACCAAACACAGACGTATTTTGTTTATAAGCTTAAAACCGAATCCAGCGACGCATCTACCTGGGGATTTTAGATTAAATGGTTTAAGAAACTCAAATAGGCTTTTTAATCCCGCCAAATAAAAAGGGCCCAAAGAAGCAAAGAATTCAACTTTCCAAGTCTTGTTTCTACAAAGCTTGCAGGGCGAGACTGCCCTCTACTCCCCCAAAACACCTCCCCACATCAGCGTGGGACCTGCAGTGCTCCCCAGGAGCAGAGTTGTTTCACGAACACCCTGCTTGGGATTCACACACCCAGAGCTAAATCATTTGCCTCCTGCTGCACTCCACCCTTCCAGTCCATTGTACGCTCTGTCATCTTGCTACTCCAGGCCTCCACCACTTTACCATGCAGACCATGGAGGTGCTTAGCCTCCAGAAGAAGCTGCCAGTCTTGGTGCACAACCCCAAGGCCAGGCAGACGCACTCCAAGAGAGGGGCCTGCAATCTCCAACCTCCACCAACCCCACATATTATTTTGCTTCCATACAAACGGTCTCCCTGAAGGCTGCCCAGATGACAGTGGGAAGAGTGGAGAGGCTGGAAAGATGAGTCTGAGGGGAGATTGGTAGAGATGAGTGAAGGTGGCAGCTGCAGAGGAGAAGGCTCCCACATAATGTTGTGGACAGACTGTGTGTGATAGCTCACAGAGGCCAGTCCCAGATGCACCAGGGTGGTGGAGAATCAGGAGAGTTTTATAAACCAGGAGGGCAATTTGGAGCTGAATCCTGAAATGAACAAGGAAGCACCTGGGGGTGGGACATCTCTCCAACCCTCTACCTTCGTGGCTGGGAGACCACTCTCCAAATGCTGTCACATCCCAACCCATGCTTCAACTCCAGTCCCTAGCATTGCATCTCCTAGGATTTTTTATTTGTTTGCTGTCACCCCCCTTTGTTACTCAAATCTGGGAAGAGGAAGAGTCAGAACCACCCCCACCCCCACCCCCACCCTCCAGCCCTGCACACCAACCCGCAACAAAATTCCCCACTCGCGTCTCGCCTGCTCCAGCGCTCAGAGAGGCCAGGACAATAGAACACAAGCGGCCCTAAATCCACCAGACTCACCCTAAATAGCTATGGCCCATAATCTCGCCTGACATTCAGGAGCTTGTTATTCTTTCCCCTTGTCGCCTGGCTGGAGCTGTTCAGACCCATCAGTGTTATTCTAGGTATTAAACAGGAAAAAAACAACCCACCACAACCCAGAGAGTTTCAGGGCCTGCCCACAACAGGCGCAGTGTCCTCCCACTGTGCTGGCCACAGGGGGATTGCTGCCCCTAATTCCAGCAAACTTCACCCCAACTGCAGAGGAGTGGGATGGGAGTGGGTCCCTGCCTAGTTCCTTGCTGTAAACGCACACTGGTCCGTTTCCTCCTGAGTTCACTCCCACTGCCAGCTGATGACCTCTCATCATTCTTCCCTGCCCACCCTGCCTTGTGCAGCTCACTGCCCTCTGCCCGGGGAAGCTCTGCTTCACATTTTCCCTACCTCCTTGGAGCGGAGAATCAGGAGTTTTAACCACAACAGGTTTGTTGGGGTGTTTTTGCAT
Organism: Natator depressus; assembly: GCF_965152275.1. Taxonomy (NCBI): domain Eukaryota; kingdom Metazoa; phylum Chordata; order Testudines; family Cheloniidae; genus Natator; species Natator depressus. Next base: position 12,302,322 of record NC_134251.1, on the reverse strand, counting down.
GCTGGCTCCAGCTGATTAAGGACCTGCAACAGGATGCAGAGATTACAGTAAAACCTGGCTCTGGATCAGACAGGGCTCAGAGCCAAACAAGAGAGTGAGGATTGCCCCCGGCCCCACTGCCAAGCCAGTGCTCATTCTTTCAGGAGGCTGGGAGCTTTGAGTGCTCAGCTGCAACTGGGCACCTGCCCTTGCTGACTCTGGCATGAAGACCACACAGCCAAGCTCACTCAGCTAAAGTCTGGGGGGACTAGGAACCCCAAGGGCAGGGATCACTGGGGGCCAAAGGCCTCATTCTCTATGTCCTCTCCCGAAGGGCACAATAGAGGCTGGGGGGAGGAGCAAGGGGGGCATCACTGGGCCTGTCTGCCCCATATGACATAAGGGGCTAACATTAGCGTTTTCCAGAGATTCCCACTAAATCTCTCTCTCCATCTATCCATCCACCAGCATTTCCAAAACTCCCACCAGGCATCCAAGAATTATACATGCTGAGTTTTTAACCAGGGCTGGGAGAAGGGTTGGGGAACATACCTGAACTGACATAGACACAACACTGGGGTCCAGCTCTGAGAGCATGCGGGGGAGCCCAGCGAGGGCACCCTGTGCAGACATAACCCAAAAAGGGCCTTCCTTCAGGTTTTATCCTCTCCTGCTAATGTTTCCTGCTTGGATCAGCAGCGGTAGCCACCACCGTGTCTCTAAGGCTCCCATCACCATGTTATCTAGCCTCCGCTTTCCTTGGGGGTGACCTCCCACTCCTTGTCCCCTGCTAGCCCTGCTGGAGTTGGCTGAGTCCCTCTTGTGCCATGTGCAGGGAGCAAGGCGGACAGTAGCAGAATGGGAGAAATCCAAGGGGTGACGCCCATCCCCAGGTCCCCATTATTATAAGCTTTGGCCAAGACAGTGTCTGCTCTCCATCCCCCATATCCCAGAGGGATAACTAGTCAGTGCTTACTCTGGAGGGCTGCAGGGCCTGAGTTTGCATCACTCCTTCTGAGGCCACATCCCACAGCAAAACCCCCTTTTGCTCTTAGTGACTGCATGGCTCTGTCTGAGCAAGGAGTGCACTAGAATGCCAGAATCAGGCCCACTCCCCCAATCTCTGTCTGCTTCCAGGCCCTGGCAGTTCCAGGATAGTAATAAGAAGGGGAAGCTGCTCCAAGCAGCGCTGGTGGGTGGGTTGGGGTGGGTCTGTCTAGCTGCAGCAGCATGTGGAGACTTCTTAGTGCTGCCCAGCAGACTCATCCTAGTAGAGAAATGTCAGAGTCAGCTCCTGCCGGCCTGGGGCTGAGGCGGGGGAAGGCAGCAGTTGATACTGCAGGCGGAGGCCGCCGGGACGCCATTGAAAGCTGCTAAATATGACCAGGTTAGCACTTTAGTCTTTAATGGCGGGTCACCATTAATAAACCTAGGGCCCCAGGGTGCAGTACAGAGCCTCTCTCCTCACCCGCCCTGAAATACTCATTTCATTAACTTTACTGTGTGCGGAGCTCGGCACCCGTCAGAAGGGTAGGCAGCCAGGAGGGCTCCAAGGGTTAACTGCTAGATGTCTTATTAAAGTGCTGACCACTCTCCTCCGCCACACTGCTGGAGCTGGGGGAGACTCACTGCACCTTTCCCCAGCGCCTTCTCCTTCTCACAGCTACCTCCTGCCTCACCAGCCCCCTGGACATGAGCTAGCTCTGGGAGAATGCCCCATTGCCCTGTACCCCTCCTGGAATGGATAGCACCGTAGGCGTGGAGAAAGCATAATCACACAGGCATGGTCAAGTGGCCCGCATACAGAGCCAGGAGCCGGGACTCCTGCATTCTAATCCTGGCTCTGACACGGACCTCCTGGGTGGCCCTTGGGCGAGTCACTTCAATTCACTTCGCCTCAGTTTCCCCATCTGCAGGATGAGGATGCTAGTGACAGTGGTGTAAACACAGGGTGACACCAATGGAGTTACCCTGGACCCAGGCTAGAGTGAGTGGGAGGAGAGCCTGTTATAAAGAGTGCTACGCAAACACCAGAGGCCAACTTCTGCACTTAATGACACCAGTATAACGCAATGGGATGGCACTGGGGTAACAGAGAGCAGAATCTGGCCATTGATAAGAGTAACAATAACCACAGTGAGACAAGGAATTCTGCGAGGTTACCCCAGGTGGGGAGGGCAGAATTTGCCCAATAGATTGGTGCCTGTCACTGCTCTTGTGTGAGCCACTCTAGGGCTTCCTTTTCCATTGCTGCTCCTGGCTCCAGTCTTGTGCACCCTCCTTAGGAAACCTGTCATAGCAGCAGGGAGGACAGGGAGGGACAAGGTGAGATGGAGGCTCTAAGGACAAGGCTTTGTATTACCTGGCTGGCTGGTTCCCTGGGGGAGGTGTGTGAAGGGACAAACGGACATGCCCCGCTGCCAAAATTCCCATCTCAAGTCTGTATCAATCTGCCCTACTTGGCAACTCATCTGCAGCCACCATCTGTGGAGCTGGATCAATACGACCTGGGCGGAGAGGTGCTTCTATGGGGAGGCAGAGCCTTTGGGAGGAGTATTTTGGCTTTTAACACTCTTGCTGAGGAGAGGAAGAGAGAAGCTGGGAGTGAGGTTGAGTTTGGACCCACTTCAAATGCCTGCCAAGCCTTTCATCCTCAGGCTGCGTGACCCGCTGCGCACAGCGAGGGTATGCCTGCCCTGAAGAGTTGGCCTGAGCTTTTAGCCAGGTATTGCCCCTAACACTCCTCCTATCCACACACAAAACCTCTCATCCCCGTTAAGCGCTCTCCTGTTAGCTAGCCCATCCTGGGGCAACAGGCTAAGTCAGGGGTTCTCAAACAGGGGGTTGGAACCCCTCAGGGGGTCGCAAGGTTATTACATGGGGGGTCGTGAGCCGTCAGTCTCCACCCCAAACTCCGCTTTGCATCCAGCATTTTTAATGGTGTTAAATATACAAAAAAGTGCTTTTAATTTATAAGGGGAGGGGGTCGCACTCAGTGGCTTGCTATTTGAAAGGGGTCACCAGTACAAAAGTTTGAGAATCACTGGGCTAAGTGCTAATACTCCTCCAATACCTTCCCACAATTCTCTCCCCCACCATCCCCCAAAGAACAGACCAGTCTTCCCACAATTCACTGGGAAAGAATCCTAGAGCAGCACAAAGAACCAAGGGAGATGCCTCCAGAAGTCCTAGCGACATACACACGGGAGAGCAGCACCAGTGAAGACCCAGTAACTTGGGTCTGGCTTTGCAGTGTGGCTCCTCACACCCAGGCTAGGCTGATCTCGGTGCTCAGAGCAGAGTGCCAATCACTCAGATTCACTCTGCAGCGAAGACATACTCTCAGGAACTAACACCCCTCCGCCCACCCCCCAGCTCAACCAATCCCAATCCTGACAAAAGGAAATCAACACTTTGGACAATGGGAGCCTTTGGCCCATGTGTGGGGGGTCCCAGCCTGGTCGGGAAGCACTGAGCTCGGCAAGGCAGGACAGGAGGCCTGGCCCTGGGCAGAGGGAACAAGTCCAGAGGCCCTGCTGTCAGCTTGCACCAGGAAACACATGACCTCTTCCTCCCTCCTGCCTCAAAAGGTGTCCTCAAACCACCCCTGCGCCTGGAGACTGCCTCCTGATGTTCAGACCAAGTAACTGGATCCTTTTGTCAGGCTCAGAAGTATAGTGACATTTCCACGCTAGTTCAGGACCGAACCAAGCCTCCTGGCACCAAGCACATGCTCTAAGCACTAGAGAGCTTTGTTCCCCTAGTTCTTATGCCAACAGTGGCCCCACTGGAAGAAGGCACCACAATCAAGTTGGGAATAGGGGGCTCTGTGGAAGGCTGCCTGGTGAGGCTGTCCCTAGTGGCTGGAGAGCCCCCTCACTAAAGCCCAGAGTCACTGGAAGGCTGCCTGCTCCGATTAGAGCCGGCTGAGAGGGGGACGCTGCATTGGGCGTCACCTCCAAACGCCCTTCAGAGAGAGATGTCGAGAGAGAGCGAGAATCTGCAGTTGTTCTGACGTTTCTCGTTCAGCGAGAACAACTGTTGCAGTCCTTTTAGAATAAACCCAGCAACTGTTCCCAAAAGCACTGCCCCCTCAGCCCCTGCCCTTAAAAAAACCCTCACAACCGATCTCCAAAACACCAGCTTCTGAGTCAGGGTGAAAATGTTATTAACAAAAACATCACTCAGGGGTGGGACACCTGCTGCCAGACAAGCAACTGGCTTGGCCCTCGATGGTTAGTGTATTACATCAGGGCCCAAAAAGAGAACGGGAAGGGAGGGAGAAGGGAAGAGAGTGGAAAAGAACAGATGGAGGGAGGGGAGTAAGAGAGACAGCAAGAAAGGAGTAAGAAAGGGGGAGCAGAGAAAGAGGGGAGTGTGCACATACAAGAGGGGGTGTGCATGACAGAGAAAGCTCTGAGAGAGCGCTTGTGTGTGTACAAAAATGTGAGAACGTGCAAGAGTGGGAGTGTGGGTGTGAGAAAGAGAGAGTGTGCGTGTGTGAGAGGGGGAATACGAGAGAGTGAGAGACTATGGGGTGGGAGGAGGCTGAGCCTAGAGCAGAGAAGGTGAGAGGAATCAAGGAGGAGGAAGAGAAGAGTGAGAAAGGGGAAGACAACACCACAGAGAGAAAAAGTGCCTGGGAAACATGTAAGAAGAAAAGAGGGAGGGTGAGTGAAAGACAAGAAAAGAGGGATACATAAGCAGCAAAAAAGAAAGGGAGAGAGAGGGCAGGAGGATGAGCGGGTGTGAGCAAACAAGGGAATAGAGTACAGGTGGGACGAGAGGGCTGAAAAATAAGTGCGAGGGACAGAAAGAGGAAGGATTGAGGAAAGGGAGAAGGGGACAGAAGAGAGAAAAAGAATAAAATAAACAAACAGCAGGGAGGGAGGAAAAGATGTCTATTAAAAACCTCAGTGCATAACACAAAATGTCAGGGTTTATAGCTTCATTCTTGGCATTGCTGGTACTGAGAACCCCAAACAGAAATGTCACTGCTTGTCATGTTTCATCACCTGCTATTTGTTAACACCTTCACTGCAAGGAATCTGCCCCTCAACCCCCTCCAGGCTTTCCATTTGGAGTGCAAACTGGGAACACCCCCCACTCCTACTGGTTCTCTTTGGACTGTTACAATTGAGCCAAAGGAAGACCATGGATGCTCAGGGTGGGGGTGGGGCAGCAGGACTCCTGTGTTCCCAGGACAAACGCCCCAGGGCATGTCAGGGGGGCGACAGTAGTACTTGCTTTCTAGCAATAGGTCTCAAAGCATAAATAAATAAATTGGCTTCTGCACACTGGCTAATTCACTGGTTAACGGGGTTAATAACGTGCATAAGCACCAGGGGGTGCCACTGTTAAGAGAGACAGAACCTCCCCCACACCAGAGGGGAGTTAACAGATGCTCCTAAGGTCCAAGGACAGCTATAGAAACACCAGACACTGGTAAGTGAGAGGGGCTGTGGAGGGAGTGGGACCTGAAGGTGTGAGTGCTAATAGGAGAGAGGGGAGGGGACCGGGGTGGAGGGGTTAAGCGCTAAGCCCAGCCAGGGGTGAGCAACCTCAGAGTGCAAGTGCTAATGGGTGAAAGGGATGACAGCTCAGGGCGCCTTCCCATCCTTCCATCTGGAAATGGCCCGGGCCCATTCATCTCCTGAGCTGAGAGGCGAACTAAGATATATATAAATAAATTTTTAAAAACCCAATCCCCGCAAGTCTGGAATTCTCCAATCTGTTTGCTTGAACAGCAACGGTCAGATAAAAGCAAACATCCAAACCCATTACACATACAGTCACAGTTCCCTGCCATGGCATCTGCACTGCTGACTTTGCTTCAGCTCCTCTCTGCCTCTTTGACTTCAGTGGTTTATTTATTTCAAAGACTCCCATTTTCCCCAGGATCCCCCTCTCCTTGACATCCCGTCCAGCCACAAATGTTCCGTCCACGCCATCGCATGGCATCACCGTGGAAATGATTCTGAAGTTATCACTAGACAAGCTGCCCCGCCTTTTTACTCTCCAGTTAAAGGGTGGCCAGTATAGCTCCTCCCCAGTAAAGTTCTCCCATGTAACTGGGATAAACTGTTCCTACGATTTCTGGGCTTTCCAGAAGAGATTTACAACCCTGCCCCCCAAAATCACACAGAACACAACAAACAGTACTGAAGGAGCCTGAGTGCAGCCAAGAAGTGTCTTACGGCAATGCACTAAAATCCTCCCAGGGGTAAGGCTAGTTGGCAGGAGTGTCCCAGACTGAGCTCCTTTAGGGGGGTGGGGAAGATTTACATAGGAACAGGGGTTTCAAAGTCTTTGCCCATTTATTTTTTTAACTCCTCCTGCTTCACCCACATCCATAATTTCATAGCTGACCCAGGTGCATTAATGGGTGGTTTTCACCTTCCTGCCAGGCATCAACTGGATTGATCTAATCCAGGATGACAATCTAGGTTCCTTCTGACATCTTTTCACATAGTAACACAAGGTATTGACTAAGTGCAGCTTCCCAGCCAGGCCACAATGGTCTTATCCTCTTGCTCATTCCCTAGAGAGAATCACCCGTCCTTGCCCAGGGATACGCACTGGCTAATGAGTTCACTAGACAGTTAATTCACAGCAATGTCGGCTGCAGCTGCTGGCCACCCCAAACCACTCACCGACAATGGAGTCTTCAAGGCTTAGCTCCTCACTGAGTGCTCTGTGCTTACGGCTGAGGTAGGATCACTAAGGGCACCAATGCAGCTCCCTCAACTTGTTCTGTCAGAAAAGCAGCATGTCCACCTGCATCACGGCCTTGCTGGTGGGGTCGCAAGGGTCATGGAAAAATGGCGGCACCTGAGACTGTGTCTGTGCCAGGTTGGGATTGGTTGGTTAGAATATGAACTCCTCTAGGCCAGCTCCTGACTGCAGGTTCTCAGCCTAACAAGCTACCCTGCCATTGCATCCATCAGTCTCCGTTTCTCTCTATCAAAGGGCCGAATCTGAAATCACCAACCCAAAGAGGTCCATGCTTTGAGAGAGGTTCGGATCTGAATCCCTGAAGCCAACTCTACCCCTGTGGTTTGAGTTCCAACTTAGATCTAAACCCACCACAGATCAACTGTTCTCGCAAGACTGAAACCTCAAGAGAACTCTTCACAAAATATGGCATTGTCACACCCATGCTCTTGCCCTGATTCAGCCTGAAAACCTAGCCCTAGGCTAGCCCTATCCCAGCTCTGAACCTGGCCTCCTTGAGCATCTCTAGACAAATAACTATTTTTCTGACAGATGAATTTTGATCAATATCATTCAAACAAGGCACAGGGCTCAACTTAGACTCTGCAGTTTGAATTCCCAGAGCTCCCAATAGTTTGACCTCTATCTCTGCATCACAGGAACCTCCCCGCCAAAAAACAATGATCAGGTAAGGGGAGAAATAAGTCTGGAAGGGTCTGAGTAAGAATAAGGAGCTTGTGCAAAAAGCGACCAGAGAGTTCTGTTCTCCTGCTTGGAAATGAAGAGGAGTCAAACTGCAGCACGTAGGGAGGCCGGGGACAAATTTTAAATGACAAACTAAAAATGGATCCCGAACACACATAGAGATTTGTTTAAAATACGGTCAAATGAAAAACGAGGTGCCTCAAACTAGCAGAAACAATCCAGTACAAAGGGTCTTGGAAGAATCTCCCTTGGAACCTGGCAAAACCTCTGCTCAGAAGTTGTAGAGCTCCCCCAGCACTTGCTCTCCTGGTTCCACTGGGTCCCTTTGGTGACTTAACTAACGGGCAGAAACACTTTGGTGGGTGCAGCTGCAGGAATCTACGGGCTCCTGTTCACAGTTGCCATCAGTGTATCAAGGCCACAAGAACCGTTGCCTAAAATCCATGTGCAGATTCTAGAGACTCATCTTGTCCCTTCCTCACCATTTTTCTCGCTCTCAGACATTAATCAGAGGAAATTAATACAGAGACAAAATAAAATGGCAACAACCCAACACACATATGCACCTGTTCACATAACACAACCTCCAATTCCAGCCCAGATCAGCTATAACTAGAAATGGGCCCCAAACCAAAACCCCAGAGCCAAACACCCCCACAACTCTGGGAACTCAAACTCCACGGAGGATTTGAACTTTGCAGCTTTGGCCCAACTTCCAGAGTGATCATAACTCTGTCTCACCTGACTGCTCTTTGGTAGCCTCCTCGCAACGGGTTTGCTGGGTCTCAGTCTAGTGCCCGGGAGAGAAACATCCACATCTGTCCACCATCACCACAGGCAGCCGTCACAGGTGGTGTCACTGGCTGTCTCAGCAATGAGGCCAAGACTTGCCTGGAACAGCGCGGGGGCACACGAGAGTTCTGGGGGTGCCTGCACTGCTGCTGCCTGTGCTGTCTCGGTTCAGTGGACAGAGGCCTTCGCTCTCCACAGCTGTTCATCTGGCACCTTTCCCAAGTACTAAATTCAACCCCAAAAGTGTAAAATAACTCCCCAATCAATTTGGGCTGAATTTTCTTCTCTGAGCACAACAGGTGCACCAGCAAAAACACACACATGAGCAATGGTCACCATGTACAGTGTTAGAAATGGGCATTGGTGGGACCCTTTAAGCTGGAGAAGGTGGGAGGAAACTCAACAGGAGGATTTCATAGCAGGTGAAATTCATCCATGTGCAGAGGAGCCAGCACAAGGCCTAGGTTCCACTTACATCCTTCTCGGAGTCTGGAATGGCGCGCAGTCTTTGTGATTTTGCACAATGGTGAATTTACACAAGGGTGAATTTCACCCTTTGAGACTGTGGGCCAAGATTATTCACAGTGACAACTGATTTTTAGTGCCCCACGAGGCCTGATTTCCAGAGAGCGGGTGCTCACCACTCCCTGAGAATCAGGCCCCTTTAAAACACCTTGTGCTAGATGTCCAGTTCCCACTTTTAGTAATCAAGGCCAACATTTTGGCTTTTTATGTCCCTTTGTGCAATCCAGCCAGATCTTTGGGGGTTTTTTTTTCCTTCTCCCCATTCTTTTTCTTTTCCAGCTTTTTACCAATTTCCCTCTGCTTCCCTCCCTCCCTCTCTCCCCTTCTCTCAAGGTCACACTGCTCGTTTGCACGTTGAATATTTACTTAGCAGCCTGGGTCCTTTCACAGGCGCTCACCACAAATATGCTTTCTGATAAAGTCGGGAGAAAAGAAACTATAAAACCCAAAACAAGATCAGAAATAGACAAACTCTAGCAGGGCGAGGCAGGGCAGGCAGCAGAGTAAAATAATTCAGCAGAGACAGCTGGCAAAGGAAACATGCCCAGAGTTAGTTATTTTCCCCGAGGTGTCCCCCCCTTTGCCTGTTTGTTTTTCTGAACATTTTCATTCTGCCATTACAGCTGCACACCCTGATTCTGGAAGATGGTTACGTTTAACTTCTTCACACACAGGATGAAATTCATTCCCTGTGCAAAGGCCAAGGACCCTTAGAGTCCCTGTGTGCATGGGTCTTCTGTGCTGACCCTCTACATGGGGTGACTTACACCCCCACTGAGCAGGGGAGCTCCCCATTGAGCAGGGGAGCTCTCAGCTCTCCAAGATGTCTCATAATCTACAGCAAGACCATTGCTCATAAATGAACTGAACAAGGCAATGGGGGATATACTGTATGGAGCAATCCTGCACTGACCTGGGAACAGACTAAGGAATTCAAATCCTGTTCACCCGACTTATGCAAGTAAGTCTACTAAAGGAGACTAGGCTATTCACACAAATAAAGGGAGAAGGAAATGGCCCTAGATGGCCTAATGGACCATTTCCATCTCTAGCTTTATTGTCACACTATGATATGGTTCTATAGTCTGAACCTTCTTGGCCAGATGGGGGATTAGAACACAATTTCACTGAGCTCCTGTCTCATTCCCACAGATTTCAGGGCCCAGTACGATTCTACTGAGTACTCGGCTTCTGTTGTTCCCAGAAGATATTGTGAGTTTGATAAACTCCAGGTTGACTTCAATGGGATCAATGTTTGGTCAGTGCTGTGTGCTGCTTTTGGGAACCCCAGTCCCAATACTCACATTGTCCAACAAAGTTTTTTTTAATAATTTCTCAGTGGTATCATTTCCATCTAACAATTAAAACAAGCACCTGTCACTGATGGGAGAGGTGGATGTCAGCAGCGGCCCATTCATTAGCTATCTCCTCTTCATCTCACACCATAACCCCACCTTGGCCTCCCTACCCCCAGTAAAACATAAAACAGGAAAGGATGGAGAGAAGGAACAGTAACAACAGGGCCTATGTACTTTGAAATGGGATCATCTGTTGGCATGAGCTTAGACTCCCATTCATTTTTCAAATGTATGGGGGGTATTGGTAGTGATTTTAAATTCATACACGTCAGCTGGGCCATGGCTCCTGTCTATAGGGGATCCATGTGGCCAGACTCATCCCACTTACACAGATGTAAATCTGGACTAACTACCAAGCCAATGGAGTTATTTGGATTGACACCAGCAAATCAGAGATCAGATCCAGCCTACCATCTCCCAAGGGGGAGGCACTACTGTCTGGTCATTAACACAGACAGGCCAGTTAACAAAAGCCCTGATCTTCCCAGTAAGCATAAGAAACACTGCATCTAAGACATGAACTGTCCATGGCTGCTACTCCCAGGACAGTTTGACTGGTGCTGAAAGTCCCCCCACTCTTTCTTTCAGAGGGACGAAGGCCCTTGCCCTTCCCTCATTCTAGCGCTGTCTGAGGGTGCTGCTTCCCTGCTCCAGATCATGGTGGAGAAGTCAGCCACAGGTTCCCTCCATCATACTGCCTAGGGAGGAAGACCATTCCCAGCCATGCTGCCTAAACTCCACAGCTTCCCTTGGATTTTCAGCCATCACTACCTCAATAGCCATGATCTAAAGTCTGTCTGTTACTCAGACTCATGGGCGAATGATTGGCAGCCTGATTGCCTCAATGGGGCAGGGGGAACAGGGCTCTGTTGGCTGTTTCCATGGAGTCTGACCTTCTCCTTGAGGTTGCAGTGTTCTTTAAACAAGTACTAGTGCTCTATCTAGGAATGGTCCAAACCACTTCAGGAACACTCCAAACTATGCCGACTGAGGCCATTCACAGTACTGTAGTAAACATATTACTAGAGTATTAGTGACATTATTGCAAGTTGTAGTGCTCTGGGCTACTGATATTACTGCAGGAACTGCACTGTACTAATACTATTGTAAGTTGCACTCACTGGGGCCATCAACAGTGCTATAATATCACTACTGAAAACCAGAAATATCTTGGGTGTTCGGTATTACTGCAGCAGCACTATTGCAATACTTTAATGTTTGGGTCCATAGGTACTATACTAACCGCACTGTAATCAAATTATAAGTTGTAATGTTACCAGCCATTCACAGTACTGTAGTATTAGTACTCTGATCTGCAGTGATCTCAGCCACTCAGTACTGCAGTAAAACTGCTCTAAGCTGGAATGCTCAGCCACAAACAGCACTGTAGGAACAGTACTCTGATCTGGAGTCCTCTCTGCCACTTGCGGCACTGTGGGAACAGTACTCTGATCTGATTCCCAACCACTCAGTCCTCCCAACCACGCAGAGTACAGAGTACTGTAGTAACAGTATTCTGCTCTGAAACGCTCCCAGCCACTTGCAGTACTGCAATAACGCTGCTCTAGGCTGCAGTGGTTTGGGTTAGTATTGTAGAATACTGTAGTATTTTTTTCCTGGCCAGATCTTTCCTGAGGCTGGGAGTTGGCTGGGGTGCTGCTTGCCCTGAGTGCAGGCTCTCCACACCCTGCTGTCTCCCCGGTGTGGCCCGTTTCGTCTCATTGCGCTCCTGCTCGCCCCCACCCAGTCGCGCACATGGCTTTAATGTTTTTATTACCTGTTTGACTCGCTGCCTTATTGCTTCTCCCCTTAATGGGGCCGTAACCGTGGAAACGAGGAATAAACGGCCACCAGAAAATGAGATGATTAAACAGGTCACCCTGGCAAAACAAACTCTGTGTTCACAGAGCCCAGTGGTGTATGCAGCGCCAGCCCAGGGGAACACAGGGCTGGGCTGCAGGGGGCTGGCAGGCAGAGACACTGCTCTTGCAGGGGACACGGGACTTAGAGAGCTCCTGCCTTAGAGGGTGGGACTGCCTGTCCCTGGAGGATGGGGTTGTACACCTCTCAGGTTTGAGGGGCCATGTCCTCACTGGGAAGAGAGCAGACAGTGGGGACTGGGCAAGTCCTGCGGCAGAGGAAGTGACTGGTGTGAATGTAAACAAAGCCCAGGTCTGGGTCAGTTCAGAACAAGGCCTCAAAAGACCTACACCTGCACCTTGCCCTGAGTCTCTGCCATCATCGCCATGTTAATCTCCCCACAGGATTCAGAGACCAGAGATTCAGAGATTCTGATGGCCTCTTGTTTCTGGTTCCCTTAGGCCTTGCCCCCACAGTGTCGCTCCTACTGGTGAAGCTGACCAGTGGCTGCAGAGAGTGGAACATTTTCCACATAAGTCAGACAAAGCCACAGACACTAATCTTGGACATCAATGAACTAGGGACATGGCTGGGAAAGGAACCTGCTTTCCTCTCATCAATCCTCCTCCAGCTCCAGCCCTGAAATAGGCTTGTGTGCAGATCCTTTCCTAGACCCTTCCTCCCCTTCCACCTCCTCTTCCTCCTGGCTGTTACTGGTCTTCAATCTGGGCTGTCAGCCACAGCTTCTGTGGGCACAAATAAAGCCATGACCACAAGATTTCAGGTCCCACACCCTGACACTCAGACTGCAGCCATGCTAGGAAGGTGGCAGGGGGCAAAGCCGTTGCCTCGGACCTATATCAGGGACATTCTATGCCAGCTGCCTGCCAAATACCACCTGCCCACCCATGCATCCTTCTCTCTGTGCAAAGTTACTCTGCCTGAACTTGACTTGTTTCTAGCTCTCTGTCCTAGTCTGTCGCCCAGGTCACCTTGACCCTGACGGAGGTGTGGTTTACTAGGAGCAGACAATCTTCTCAGGAGATCTTGGCCCAACAGTTAACAGGGTAGAGGAATCTCCCTGGGGGCTTTCTGCAAATCACCAGGGTGTGACAGTGAAGCCCTAGACCCCACTCTACGAGTTACCTGACCCCTGGATGGAGGGTACACATCCAGCACTTCAGGGCAGGAGCTGTAGCCTCCTATATATGGCTGAACATGGCCTAGCACATTGGGGAGCCACCACAAAATGGAGAACTAATAAATATTCTCAGAATTTAAAAAGCACCAAACCAATGACCACTGTCCTGACCTGAACCCCATTATTATTATTATTTATGTTTATCACGGGCAGCGGAGTAAGCTGTGGCCTGGCTGAGATCAGAGACAACCGGGCTGGGTGCCGCACAGGCAGAGTAAGAGACAGCCCCTGCCCCAAGGAGCGCACAGTCTAACTGACAAGACAACCGCGGGGCAGGGGGCAAGACACACGCAGAGGGAACACCATAACAGCTGCCGTTGCCGTGCTAGTGCCATGGTGTTTGGTGAGGTCTGTGGGGGGGATCCGCTAAACAGCAAAGGAAGGCAAGGAGCAAGAAGGGCTAGGGCAGGGGGAAGAGGGCGAGTGTGAGGGGCAGGTGGGGCTGAGGTGAAGAGGTCATGAGGGAGGGAGTGGGAGCGGGTTGGAGCCCACAGCCAATCAGCGCCACTCAGGGAACAGCCATCAGAACCATGGGAAATACTGATACCATCAGCAGCATCCCATGGTCCCTGCTGAAATGTCTCCCACATTGCTGTGGCAGCCTTACTCTCTGGCGGGCTGCAACCTGCAGGGTCTTTCCCTAAGGCCACAGCAGTCCGAGTGCCCCCAAACAGGTGTCTCCTCTGCACAGTTCTAGGCCTAGGGAGTACTGTGGGGAGAGGTGGCCCCTTTTAGCCCCTTCCCCCACTCAGTCCTGCAGACCTAGACCTAGCCTCAATCATACCTAGGGTGATCAGATGTCCCGATTTTATAGAGACTGTCCCGATTTTGGGGGCTTTTTCTTATATAGGCACCTATTACCCCCCACCTCCTGTCCCAATTTTTTACACTTGCTATCTGGTTACCCTAGTCATAGCAGCAGTTCAAAGTATGACCCAACCCCTAACCCAACAAGCCAGGGATATCTTAAAGCCAGTCCCAACAGACCTTCCCAGCACAAGGGACTCAGCTCGCTCAGCCTAGCAACATTTAGCAGGTTACAGAAAATCCAACCAAGGCTCCCTCGCAACCACATGCTGGCTTCCAGGCCTAACCAGAACATTCCCCCAAAGCGTCACCGCCCCCACAGGCCAGCATTAGTCCACCCCAGAAGGGCTAGGAGTAGGCAGGAGTTTCTATTGCCCCCACCATCCCTCCCCTTGCCTCAGCTGGAGCGTAGGAAGCTAGATCTGGTTCTGAGCTCCCGCCACCAATCACCAGCTCAGAGGCTGCAAATTTTTCAACACAAAATGTTCTTGAAAATAAAACAAAGCAAACAAAAAGCAAACAAGTGATGTCACAAACCGTCCTCCAAAGAGGCTTGGATCCTGCCAAAATCTACATCCCGCCCCTACCTGTCCCAGACCTGGAGCTCCCAGGAGCCAAGAGGCTGCAGAGAACAGACTCACAGTGACAGAAATAACATCATCAGACACTCGCACGCTTGCAGCAGTGGAGATGAGGAGACAATTGCTTGGGGTGTTTGGGCTGGTGACTTCTCTTAAACAGGCGCATGGTTTACAGAAAGGAAAAGTTTGACGGGCCCGCCTCTTTGTATCAATTTGAGTGGTATTTCAGTAGTTAGGTGGGAAAGTCACAGAACTCAAAGTCCTCTAACTGGGAGGAGTTTGCTCATCTGAACAGAGGCAAGTGAGGAAGGGCAGGAAAGAAGAAGAAGGAAGGAGAGGTACAGAGTGGCAGCCAGCAAGCGAGAGCAAAGCAGTGTTATCCCTGCTCTGGAGTGGCCTGGACCCTTGAGCCCTGGGAACTCCCCGGCAGCTTGCTGAGTTCCACAAAGCGATTGGAAAGGATCCAGCCGGACAGTGTTTCCATTACAAAATATTCAACTGAAAGAACAAACCAGCCCCTCTCCATGCCCCCCAACTCCCTTCTACCCTGGTTGCTCCCCACGAACAGCTGCTCTCACCTTCAGGACACACAGACACAGTAATTATTCCAGGAGCGGCTTCCTTCCTCCTCTGCCTGTTGTGCAGGGTGCCACTTTGAAACGAGCATGGGAAGGGGAGCGTCAAACAACTACAAGATGCCCTGAACCCCCACTGAATCATCCGGCAGGAAAAAGGAGTAGGGTGACCAGGTGTCTATTTTTTTTACCAGAACTTCAGGTCAAAAAGGGACCCTGGTAGCTCCAGTCAGCACTGCCGACCAGGCTGTTAAAAGTCCAGTCAGCGGTGCTATGGAGCTAAGGCAGGCTAGTCCCTACCTGGGTTGGCACCGCGCTGCATCCAGGAAGCAGCCAGCAGGTCCAGCTCCTAGGCGGTGGGGCCACAGGGCTGCGTGCGCTGCCCCCCCCCCCAGCACTGACTCCGCACTCCCATTGGCCAGGAACCGCGGACAATGGGAGCTGGGGGGGCAGTGCCTGCATGCGAGGGTAGTGTGGTGCAGAACTGCCTGCTGCACCTCCACCTAGGAGCCGAATCTACTGGCTGCTCCTGGGGCGCAGTGCGGTCCGCGGTGTCAGGACAGGCAGGAAGCCTGCCTTAGCCCCCACGCTGCGCGGCTGACCGGGAGCCACTGTAGGTAATCCTGTGCCCCAACACTGTGCCTCAACATCCTGCCCAGCCCTGAGTCCCTCCAAACCCGGAGCCCGCTCCTGCACCCAAACCCCTCACCCCCAGCCCCACACGAGCCAGCACCCCCAGATGGAGCCCTTACCCCCCCTCACTCCAAACCCCTGACCCAGCCCAGAGCCCCCTCCCATACCCTGAACCCCTCTGCCCCACCTCCCAGGCTGGACCCCCCCCAATACCCCAATCCCCTGCCTCAACCCGCAGCCCCCTCCCGCACCCTGAACCCCTCATCCCCAGCCCCACCCCAGAGCCCGCACCCCCAGCTGGAGCCCTCACCCTCTCCCACACCCCAACCCCTGCCCCAGACAGGAGCCCCCTCCCACACCCTGAACCGATTTCTGGCCCCACCGCAGAGCCCTCACCCCCTCCCACACCCCAAGCCCCTGCCCCAGCCCAATGAAAGTGAGTGAGGGTGGGGGAGAGCGAGCCAAGGAAGGGAAAATGTAGTGAGCGGGGGGCAGGGCCAGGCCATGGGGAAGGGGTCGTGGGCTCAGGGAAGGGGTCAGGCTAAGGTGTTCGGTTTTGTGGGATTAGACAGTTGGCAACCCTGAGGAGATGGGGGAGCCAGGCATGTGCTCAAGGAATTACACAGCAGGTGGCGGGGGGAGATTCTAGAAAAGCTGGGCATGTACCCACAGAATTACACAGCAGAACCGGGGTAGTGGGTGACCAAACCACCATGCATGTGCCCACAAAATGGCAGCCCAAAGAAAAGAGTCCTGGGAGAGGGTGGTGGCGTGGGATCTGGAGAAGCCAGGACTGCTCTCAGTAGAGAAAGGGGCACTGGCAGGACTGCAAGAGAGAGGAGCTCTGATGCTCAGGGACTCCTGGAGGGGAAGAGGAGAGCTCCCACAGGTGAGACAGTCCAACATGTGGATGTGCACAGGCACTGCACTGGCAAACGCCTTGTGGAGAGGTGGAGCTGCTTTAATGAGAAGATGCATTTATGACTCAGGCCTCAAAGGGATCAGGACTTTTTTATTATTATTATTATTTTATTTTTCCATCATAAATTCCGCCCTAGGATGCCAGGTTTTTCTGGAAATACCAGATGAGGACTAGTGGAGCTGCCTGGCTTTTGATGGTTTCCCAGGTTGGGAAGCTGCTGTACATTCCACTTCCTAGTTTTCCCTCGGCTCTGCCTATGCCACTGGCAGCTGTTCTCCAGGGAATCCCAGGCCAGGGGGCTGCTGTCCCAGGAATCACCTCCATTTACTAACAGGTACAGTGACACCATTCACAACAATAACAGCCTGCTGGAACTTTGCCCCTTTCGTCCCAGGATCTCACAGGCCTTCCAAAGACCCTTCTGCTGAAGCCATGAATGCTAAGGAACAGGAACAGGAACAGGACAGAGGGAGCCCAGAGAGGACCCAAGAAGGCAGGAGGATTGTGCGGATGGGGTGCAGAAGTAAAATCCACTCTGCCTGGGGAAAGCAGCAATTCCTGGCCCTAGCCCTACACTCTGCCCATGGACAGGCCATAGCCCTAATTCATTTATTCCCATTGCTGAAGTACCCATCCCTGGCTTGGGGCTGCACAGGTGGCATGTTGTTATCCCCATATTATCAACAGGGAAACTGGGGCACAGAAAGAAGGGAAGTGATGGGCCCAAGCCAGGAATAGAACCCAGGTCTCCTGAGCCCCAGACCTTAACCACTAGGCCTCTCTCCCTCCTCAGTTTACACGGTCACATATGGCTGTCTCCTCTGCAATTACTAATGCAATTACACAGCCTCCCCCAGCCAAGAGAAGGGATCCAAAATAACACAGGGGAAAGGGCCCTCTGCCATACTCAGACTTCATTCCTGAGACCCTTCATTCCAGCAGCCCTTTGGCCTCCGCTCTGGTAGTCAGCAAGATGGTCCCCATCGCATGCGCACCCCCTCCCCGCCCGCATCCTCCTCCTGTTCCATGCAGTTTGACACTCCACCCCGGTGTGTGCTTGATGCTCTGCAGATGAGACTGGCTGGCAGCGGAGATGAGGTGGAAGGGGGTGCAGGGTTCCTTAGCTCTGAATCTCCTCCAGGGCCAGCTGTGCTGAACGATCCCCAGTCTCCCCTCGGCTGGAAGGTTACCTGCTTTCTTTAGAAAGGGGCTGACTGGAACAAGTAAACTGAAGTGGGGAAGTACTTAACAGGCCAGGCGCCTGGGCGCTTTAAAGATCTCTCCCCCAGCCCGTGCTCACATACATGCTGGCACCCCAGACACTCACATGTCATGCAGACCCTTGTGGTCCTGACGAAGACCAGGACTAGGGCTCCTACACAGACCCCTCCTTGGTAGCTTCAGTAGTGTCTAGTCTCAGGGCAGCTCAGGAGCTACATCACAAAAGCCACCAGCACTACTACCGTCTCCACTGGTAGCAACCTCAGCAGAGGCCAAGGAGCGAATGTGCCAAGAAGGCCGAGCTCCCCTCTTATTCATCAGGCCAGACTTGAGACACTCTGGCCCAGATGGCAGAGTGCAGAGGAACCTCACATTGTACAGGCCATGCTGGGCCTGTCCTATGGGTAAAGAGATGCCTTCAGGGTCCAGGGCTTTGATGCCAGCCCCCTTCTCACAAACACACACAAACTAAAACACTGAGACACCAACCTCTCCAGAAACAGAATCAGCGAAGAGAGGGCTCAGCACAGTACGTGTGAGTGTACAATAGCATGTAAGAGGGAGTGTGTCCAGAGCATGGGTGTGTGTGTATGTGTACAGCACGGCTGTGTGCAGAGTGTGTAGAATGTGTCCAGAGCAGATGTGTGTGTGTATGTGTACAGCATGGCTAGGTGTGTGTGTAAAAGAGTGTGGAGGATTGTGTCCAGAAGAGGTGCATGTGCAGCGTAGCTGGGTGTGTGCATACAAGAATGTATAGGTGCGTCTGGAGCAGGTGTGTATGTGTGCAGCACGGCTGGGGGTATGTGCACATCTGTGGGTTCCACTTGCCCCCAGACACAACTGTGCAGATCTTTACTTTTTACCTCATTTCACAAGAGGCTTTGCTGAATTAACCCCTCTCACAATTCACAGGGGGGCATGAGTAAATCATAATTTCACACCCAAAACTGGGAATGGGGGATCCAAATTCCACACTGGGCCAGTGACTGCTCAGAGGTGCTGTGGGCACTTAGGCCAGCAGGTGAATTGCACCCAATGCTTCCCATGCCTTTCCTCTGTCCCATTTTCATCCTCTCTGCCCTTCCAGGCTGTACGTGGTGCTCAGCTTTCCTTCTGAGCCTGAAACTGCCCCAGGACTGGAAGCTCCAAACACTTTCCCACCTCAGGAACATTTTAAGTTTGTGTTTTTCAGCGGCTGACAGCTGCTCTGCTCTGTACCAGGACCCCAGCCCCCAAATCACCAGGGAACCTCCAATGCAGCCAGAAGATGAGGATGGGAAACCTCAGTGGTCCCTAGGAAAGGACTTCAGGAACTTTAAAGAGGGACATGTTGTAACCAGGTGAACTGCACGTTTACTTTTCAATGGGGCTGTCAGGGAAGCACCTGGCAGAGGAAGAACCCCACCAGATCCCGCTGCTGCTGCGCTGTCAGCTACTCTCCCCATGGGCCAAAGGACAGGGATACTTCCAGTACCTGTGTGTCCAGATGGAAAGGGAGTCTCCTGAGAAACAGGAGGAAGCGTAGTGCTGGTCCAGTGGGATGCTGGAGAGACTGGGGGAGCTGTGAGGATCTCATTTATGGACTCAGCATCAATGAGCCCAAAGGAGGGAGGAAGAGAGGGTTTGGAGTTTGTGGGAGGGAACAATATATTCATACCCATCCAGCACCCACTGTACCAACCAATCCAAATCCACACCCATCTGGCCCAGCCCTGCACCCTTCCAGCATGCTGGCCCAGCCCTGCAGCCATCAGGCACGCCCGCCCTACCCTGCACCCATCCAGCATGTAGGCCCAGCTCTGCACCTGTCTGGCCCAGCCCTGTACCATGCAGCATGCTGGCCCAGCCCTGTACCCATCCAATGTGGAGCAAGTGTATGTTCCTGTTCGTCTGCATAGTTCCTTAGCCCAGCCCTGTACCCATCTAGCCCCCAGTTTCCCTACTCAGCTTGGTCCTCATATGGCCCATCCAGTATTGTCTCATTCTCCCCTTCCATCTGGCCCTGCCTTTTGCCCATCCAGGGTCCACTCCCTTACCTGACTGGGCCTCGCGCTATACAGCGTCACCCCATCCTCCGCCCACAGAGTGCCCCCTCGTGCATCTGGCCTGGCTGCAGTCACCCAAGACAGATGTTTCTGGCAGCTCTACGGCTCCCAGTTCATGTTTCTAACTTGTACAGTCAGAATTAGAAACTAATAAGTTCCTTCTCCTGTCTCTGGTGCACCCCCCCAATGTGCCATGCTGTTCTGGGAAAAGAAACAGGGAGCAGTGGGGTCCTGGTCCGAAGGGGGCTTTCAATCCTCAAAATGGATTTTACCTGTCTGTGAAAGCCTTCTCCCCCCACTCCCACATCCCTTTCTCTCCAGGGAAATCAGTCTAAAAGGGGCTAATGGAACAATGTCCCTCTCTCATTCTCTCTCTCTTTCTTTTTATTAGCATTTGTGGAATTTATTCCCAAACTCTCCTAATCTTTCGTACACAACCATTTGATTTGCATAACCCAGCCCCCTCTCATAAAAACTGGCTGCTAGTTTAATTAAAAAATGTAAATTTGCTGTCATCTCGGGGCCTGGTGAATTAGGACGACATTGGCATTTTTTATTGCTGAAGACGTCCAAACTGATCCAGTCCGCGTTAAATCGAGGGGGACACTACCATGTGGGACTTTGGGGTGTGGGTTCTGTCCCATCCCTCCCCAAATAAAATCTCCTGTGCCCCCTCTCTGGCTAGCAAAGTGCAGCTCAGGACCTGGATTGTCCCAAACCACCTTCTGGTTGGCCAACCAGCTGTCTGGGCCTTTTTGATGATGGCACTCCTGTGAACTGACTCCTGGTTCGAAACCCACCACACTAAAAAAATAGAGACGACAAAATATCCCTGTGGACGAAAAGAGGCAAAAGGGGTGGAGGTGGGAGAGAAGAGGGAAAAGACACTGCCCCTCTCTCCAAAGTCCCAAGCCATGCTCTCTGCACCAGCTTGATATTTTCCAGACACTTTCTGTCAACTTTTGAGTGTGAAACCTCAACAGGCAGCCATTCCACAGCCCAGATTTACTTTTTGATGGTAGAAAGTGAGTCAAAAGTAGGCCCAAGACACAAGGGTAGCCCAGCTATTATGGAAAAATCTGTGAGAGTTTATCAGGAAGGCTGCTGAGAACTGACTAGAGTATGAGAGCCCTGCTGTAGAATTCTACCCATTCAGTCAAAACCAAAAGAAACTGCAGAAAAGTTCCCCATGTGTATGGCATTTCCCATATTGGTGGACAGCAGAAAGGGGAGAAGGGCAAACAGCTCAGGGAACCATACAAAGAGAGACTAAAGGTTCAAAAATTACATAATAAATGCTTGCTCCCTCCCAGCTTGAGTATCTGTATTGATCACACCCACTTCCACACTGGTTTCTCTATCAGTGAAGTAGACACTATTTTTTTTTTTTTACAGTGGAAGGATACAGTACATTGCATGTACATACATACCCTATTTTTTTTGTTCTAAATGTTGTTTAAAATCCAGTAGCCAGGGTGGTGTCCCCACCCCAGGGGATATTTCCAGGTTTATTTGAAAACAGCATTTTAACACAATGAAAGTACAAAACTATCCCTCAGTGGAAAATTGGGTGCATCCAACTATCTCAGTATTAATTGCCCCCCCCCCCCCCGGTATCTAGGCTCCTTGTCCCCAGTCTGAGTGCAGTTCCTCGGACTGAGGTTGATCAGATGATGAAAGAGTCCCAGGGGAAGTGATGGGAGCCCAATTGCTCAGGATATTTAGAAGTACACTCCTAGACAATCCCATGTAGGGAACAATCCTACCCTGGCCCCAGGTGGATCAGCTGGCCTGGGAGATCTTTCCCACTTTTAACTTCTATGGAAGTTTCTGATCCTAGAGGTCCCATACGTGTATCAACCCAGTGTACAAAGCCCTTAGTGCAGTGGTTCTCAAACTTTTATACTGGTGACCCCTTTCACATAGCAAGCCACTGAGTGCAACCCCCCTTATAAATTAAAAACATATTTTTATATATTTAACACTATTATAAATGCTGGAGGTGAAGCAGGGCTTGGGGTGGAGGCTGACAGCTAGCGATCCTCCATGTAATAACCTCGTGACCCCCTCAGGGGTCCCGACCCCCCGTTTGAGAACCCCTGCCTTAGCAGGACCAGGCCTCCAGACTTTACACATTGGGTCCCCATTGACTTCCCTCTCTCTCTCTCATGAAATGCCATTCAGGTACTGCCCTGGGGACGCAAGGCCTAAGGGACTGGAGAAAATTCAAGTCACGATGACTGAGGGAGGTAAACCAGCTCTCTAGAAGATAATGGTTAGAGGTGGTGATCATGGGGCAGGTCTTTACCCCGTGATCACAGTGGATGGATTCACCCACACGCAGATTGTAATGCTGACCTAAACAGATCTCCCAGATCCTGATTTCCATAGCTTATCAGCACCCTGGGCTCCCGTACCAGAGCGTGGAAGGTCTGTGTTACCTGCAAGTATGGCAGGGAAGCCCATGCATGCGTTACACTTGCGTGACTGAGGAGGGGTTACATTGTCCCATCTCCTGCATCCCAACGGTGCAGGCCAGAGGGAAGTTTCCATAGCTATGAGGATGGGACAGGGAGGAGGAGGCCCGGCGTTGGTTACTGGTGAAGCTGGTTGACTCTGCATGTGAGGGAGCGTTTGACATTGATTGGCTGACGGTACAGCTCCAGCCAGCAGGAGGCATTACCTCTCCAGGAAGGGGAGTTTAAATGGAGAGAGGTCCTGAAACCAGGCCAACCACGGTTGAAAACACCTGGCACAGCTACAATTCAATCCCCAATCTAGGAGCTGCCACAGTTCCTGGAGATGGGGATTGGGGCGGGGGGCAGAAATCATTGTTTATTTCTCTTTAAAATTATCCACCCTCCTTAAATTCACCACATCCTTAACACTGCCCCTGCCCACTCAGCCTCCCAGCTCCTTGGTCTACTAAAGAGAGGCAACAGCACATGCCCAGGCCTGCGCCAACTGAGATCTCAAACCAAGGTGTGCGAGTCCTTCCTGCTCTGGTATCATTTAAAAAAACAACAACAAAACACCATATTCTTTTAAAGCAAAATAGCTGAGTTCAAAGTTCAGGCCAGTCAATCATCAACCAGTTTATTACTATCTTATCCCTTGTAAAAATATACTACAATAATTATCCAAATAGTGACAGGATCGCCAGTGCAAGCTGGTTTGGCCCACTGCTGTCATTTAGTTTTTAACAAGGGGAGAGGGGAGTTAAATCACTGAGAGGGACAGTGTTTCACTTTCCCAGTAGGACTGGGTCAAAAAAGAGGAGGTGTTAGAACCCCATATAGTGGGAAATGGGGCCTGAGGAATTCCTGACAAACTCCAAACTTGCCTGCTCTGAACCTCCGGACAAGGCTGTGAAATCCAAGCCCAAAGCCTATCCCAGGCCTGACAACACAACACACCCTGCCTGCCACCAAATCCTATGCTGAAATCACATATCAGCCTGATACTGGGCCATGAAATCTCAGCCCTAAACCTCACCCCACCCAGATAGTGTCTCTCAATCCCAACCTGTGTCCCAGCCTGACAATAGGCCAAGAGAGCCCATCACACCCTGCCGGACCAACACCAGAACTAAAACCAGACACTGGACCACAAAATCTACTATCAAAACCTCATCCAGTCCTGATACTGGGCCCCGTAATCTGAAACCAAAACCAGCAAGGAGGGGGCCTGCCATCCCTCCTCCCAGAGCCTACACACCTCGCATGGAAAGGACAAAAACAAACCCATCCCAGATGTGCCCAAGTGAAAAAAAAAATACTCATTAAATGTAATAAGCATCCTGTTCATCTGACACTACCGTGTCCCAAATAAATTAAATTCCTTTTCATTTAGACAGCATAGGAACCTGACAAGCAACCTTTACCAACAAGACACCAGAGCTTAGAAGGGGGTAAGAAAATTAAAGAAAAAACAACCCACATGACTTATATATTTATATATATATAAAATGCAGAATCATTTCAAAATCCCCACAAACTTCCCTCCTTCCCCCCCCACCATCATTCTCTCTCTGTCCCATTTATCTGTCCCTCCTCCCCTCTCTCAACCCAGGGTCTCTCTCAGTGACAGCTTCCCAAACAGATCTGGATCTGAAATCAACCGGAAGGGAGAGATCCTCTTGAAGCCAGTTCCCCCCACCCCCTTACTTCATCTGGTTAGAGAGAGAGGCTGGGTTGGGGGCGGGGGGGAAGCAACTTCCGTAAAACAACTGAAAGAAAAGTGAAAGAGTCTGAGAGTCCCTACCTTGAGCTATACCTGGGGCTCAGGCACCCTGATTCTGAGCTGCTCCCCCAAAACTCTCACAAGCTTCCACACAACATCTAAAGCTCCAGTGGGGGGAACACCCCGACCCCCCAAAAATGATACCCCTCCCCCATCAGAGTGACGTCACCCCTCCATACACACACACCCCTGGCACCTTCCACTTTCCCAGCACCGGCTTTGGGAACATAAAAAAGTTTCTTCTTCTCCCCACCAGACAGGAAAAAGACAGACAGAAATTAAAATCTCTCTCTCTCCCTCTCTCTCTCTCTCTCTCTCTAAGGCCACCCAAAGCTGATCAGCTGTGCTGGGTAGTTTATTAAACTAAAAGAGAAACTATTTATAGACGAACCAGCCCCATCGGTCGCACCCGCAGGAAAGAGAGCAAGAGAAGAGACACGGGCAGAGGGAGGAAAAGAAAAGAAAAATAAAAAAGAGAGCGGCACCGGGCGAGAAAGAACAAATGAAAGAATGAAAGGGAAAGGGGAGGGAAAAGAAGAGACACGGACAGAAGGGGCTTTTTGTGTGTGTGCAAACTGAAAGAACAAGGGACAGGAAAAGAACAATTGTGCTGTACTTACCATAGTCGGAGAGACGAAAGCCGAATTCACTCAAATAATCAACTTTCATAATACTTAATTAATACCTAATTGCAACTGATTGCTCCCCGAATAACAAGTTGGTTTAAAATACTGATGTCATTGCTTTTGACGGTCCTCCCCGAGAACACTTTGGCAGCAGAGTTCACTGGTGGGGGGGGGTGACGGGGGGGGGGAGGAGAAGGCTGGCTGTCAAAAGTGAAGGTGATTGGCAGGACAGAGCTTGGCCACACCCCCCAGCCTGGCCTTCCCTACTGGCTAGAGGGCAGGTGAAAGATCAGAGTGCCTTCCCCAGCCTCTGCTCGCTGCCTCCCAGGGAAGATGCTGAGGGAACCAGCTCCCAGCCAGCGAGCTGAGCAGTTCTGAAAAAAAGCCCAGCCAAGCAGCGTTACCCTATCAGGGCTGCTTGCTAGGGGCCGGCCTTATTGGCTCGCTGCTTTCCCAAACCTTTGGCTCCCCGGGCGGAGAGGCGGGACTCGGGGCCCAAAGAAAAAAGAAAAAGAAAAGAAAAGAAAAGAAACACGAGGCTGGTGAACGGGAGCCCCTGCGGGAACCAAACCCCAGCAGCCAGGGAGCTCAGTGGCATGGGCTTGAGGGATAGAGATTTAAGGTTCAGTCTCTCTCTCCCCCACCCCATGTACTGATTTAACTGGGCAAAGTGCTGTGCCAGGGGGATGCACCCAGTTGGGGAGATTATGTTAAATAAAAGTTGGGTTGATACTAGCAATAGCGACTGACTTGACTGGAGTTAACTCTGGATTTACACTGGGGTAACTGAGATCAGGATCTGACCTGGGTCAAATTCTGCACTGGATTACACCCGCTCCAAAGGGCCAACATCAGACCTGGTGCAGCTGGAGGGAACGCTTTAAATTACTCCAGATTCATGTCAGTGTAAAGGAGATCAGAATCCATCCCCTAGTCTGAAGTCAGTCCGTGGATGCAGATGAGAGGCGAGTACAGCCCAGGCCCTTCAAAGCGCTAAGCAAACATGAACTAATGGTTGGTTGTTTAGTATTTAATTTAGGGATCCCTCGGCAGAGGAGAACGTAAGATGCAATCGCTTGGGGGGAGGCTTTTGGTGTGGAAAGGAGTTGGGTATTTTTCTTCCCTCCTTCCCTAGGATGGGGGGGCGGGGGGCGAGGAGTTCCGGCTTTTATTGTTACTTATTGTTTCTCTCAATGAGAACAAAACCCACCAGTGGGGAGGAAAAAATTATGCAGAAATGTGCCTTTGCATTTGTGTTGCACTCTGGTTTGCTTCACACAGATGGCAGGCGTCAGTGGATCAATGCTTCCACGGCACTGGCCCCCTCAAGGCTGCACACAGTCCCCTCTCGCCCCAGAATTGGTACCTACTGGGCCACACTCTGAGCTCAGTTATATGGGTGTAAATCTGGAGTAACCCCATCGGATGGTGTTACACTGGCACAGCTGAGATCAGGATCTGACCTGCTGACTCCAGATTGAACACAATGGGGTCCTGGGCTCTGACTGGGGCTCCTAGGTGCTACGGCAATACAAATAATAAAAATAATCCCAGGTGAGCTGCCACATCCCCTTCCCGAAGGAGTCACCTAGAAAGGTTCTGAGTCTTTGCACCAACAGGGCAGCAATATTATCCTGGAGAAGCTTGAACTGAATAAAGAGCCAATGGAACCAAGCAGCTCCCCCAGACTGATTTGGTCACAGGAATCCCTGTAGCTTTAGAGAGAGAAAGGCTGGAGTGAATGAGTCTGAAGGAGTGTGCTGTGTGCAAGGCAGAGTGTCTGTGAGTGTGTGCTAGTGTGTGAGAGAGAATATCTGCATGTGGGAATGAATAGGTGTATTTGTGTGAGAGAGAGCAAATGGTTGTGTTACAGTCTGTGTTGTGTGCGGAGAAGTCTGAGTGTGTAGTGACAATGTTGTGTGGGAGAGAATGACTGTGTATTGGGCAAGGCAGAGAGTGTGCACTAGTGTATGTGTGTGTATGATTGTAATATGGTGTGTGTGTACATGTACATGAGTGTAATATGGGGTGGGTGCGTGTAGATGAGCAAAATACAGGAAGGTGGCATGTACACAAGTGTAATATGGGGGGTGTACAGGAATGTAATGTGGGATGGGTGGGTACACAAGTGTAATAAGGGGTGTGTGCACACACAGCGTAACATGTGTGTGTGTGTGTACACAAGTGTAACATGGGTGTGTGCGCACAGTACAAAACAAACTCAGGCCAGAGCAGTAGTGTTCACTCTGAATTGGTGGGTGTTTTACTGGTTTATGTCACAAGCTTTAACATTATTTAAACACACTGTGCCAATCCCACGGCTAGCGCAGGCCTCAGGAAGTCAGTGCCATTACACCAGGGGTATGTTTGGCCCCAACAGGGTTATGGTTTTTGTGCCCTGAATTTCCTCATTTTTTGTTGCTTTTATTTTTAAGTAGAAAAGAATGTTAGGGAGGTTCTCAGAGGCGTGTTGGGTAAACACACACATACGTCTCTTTCTTTAAAACAAACGAACAGATTATTTACCTGATTAAATAGGTATTTTGAACAAGGTTATGAGCTTTTTTTTTTTTTTAAATGTCCTGTATTGGGCCATGTGGATTCTGGCAGAGCAGGTCTCTCAGGCAGTGCTTAGGAATAGCCAATGAATTTCCAAGCTACTACCAACAAGGCTGGAGCTATTCCTTAGCTCAGGGACCCTGTGGGTGCCATCAGGGCAGGCCCTAAATCTGCATGTGTAAAACCCCTTAAGACAACACCAAGGGGCAGGGAGGGGGGGAGAAGCACCAGTGTGACCCAAAGAGGGTTTGCATCGTCTTGCTGGGCTCTAGCCACCCTGGCTTCCGCTGGCACAAAATCAGACACCAGGCTCAAGTCCTGAAGGAGGGAGTGCACCACAGACTCCATTTACTGGCCAGGAAGTGGGTGTGGCCACACAGGGAGGTGGTGTGGACTGGATACCCTAAGACCAAGGGCACTGTCTGCCCTGCCCAAGTGTTGGAACAGCCCTCAAATCTGTGGGGAAGCTGCGGCTCAGTGGCGTTCACACCTGGGGAAGAAAAGCAGTGACCCCAATCTGAGGACCCCCCGGCCATACCCCTCCTTCACTGGCCTGGTCAACTTTCGGGCCTGTGGGCCCCCTGGTGGAGCAGGGCCATGCACCCAGCTGGCGTGGAGCTCTTCACCTAGGTTTTACACCAGCAGAAGTCAGAGGGACCAGATCCTGATATCTCACCGGCTTCCTGTTTCACTCATTTATTTAAAGACCCCCAAAGCCATTAGGCCACGATGCTCATTTCCAGCTTGAAGAAATCAAACTCCTACTTTAAAAGGACTGTTGGCCAACACACCTAGCCTCCACTGCTGGGTGATTCCTACCACCACGATTGTTGGGTCTCATCTTTTAAATCTGCTTACCACTCCTCCATAATCCATGCAGACCAGAGAGCGACACTAGCCTAGCCAATTTCTAGTCAGTGCCCCTTCCTGGTTCCCAGGCCCCAGCAGGACATTGTAATGTCAAGCCCCTGCAAGGGAATATTTTGCTCCTGTATTTCTATTAATCACAGGGTTTGTACAACTTGATTTTGGCCTGGCACCTCCTTTCAGGGCCTAAAATTCCTGAGTCTCCCTTATGTTTCAGACCATGAGAAACATCCTGTATGAACGCAGATTTCTCCACTCTAATATTTCCTACAAACATACAATAATTAAATGGTAGGAGCTCTTTTACCCATCATCGTCATCCGCTGAGAGCCTGGGTTCTGTATTCCAGACCCCAGGCTGAAGGGAGCACACACAGAATAACACGCACGGGTCAACAAGTAGGCACACACACAGTGTACACACACTGTCACAATGACACACACACACCTCCTGAATGCACCTGTGCTCCTGCACACACAAAAATGAAGAGTCACACATTAATATATATGCACACACAGCATGCACAGATGCACACGGCATGCATGCACACTCCTACAATAAAACAACATGCGCATACACTCAAATGCACACACATCCACACACCCACACTCACTCTCTCTCTCTCTCCCCCCAGAACTCCCACTGCAGATTCTGGTGTGGACTTCTCACCATCACTCCTGCTCCTCCTCCAGAAGCCACCTGCTGAGGAGCGTTACAGGTGAAGTCCAAGCCCTGGAGCTGACGCAACTGGCAGGCTGATTTCCTATCTCAGTGATCTCCAGTCACAGGATCAGGCTTTATTTCCCCATCCTCCCTCCCTGCCTCTTACCCAAGAAAAGAGTGCTCTTCCCTCCCACTGGGGCCACTTGGCTTCCTGCTCTGCTGGGACCCTTTGTGAAACCATTTAAACAGAAGCTTTGCCCCCCTCCCCACCACTGGGTCTGACCCTCCCAAAGGCAGAGCTGGCTTAGCCCACACTCTAGCTCCTGGACATGCTGACCCCTGAGACGCCTGGAGAGAGGGCAGTGCCCTTCATCCTGTCCTGAACTGTATTGCAGTATCAGCCTGCAATGTCTAGCAACTGCCACATTCCACCCCAGAGGTGGCTGCACTTCAGAGGCAAGCGAGGCAATCTCTGCGTGTCCCTCCTCTGCCTCCAAGGGGCATTAAGAACTTTAATTAATTAATGTTTGCTAGGTGCTTGAAGATCCTCAGATGAAAGCTGTGATGAGAGGGCAAGGGATGATTAATTATTATTATTACAGTTTAATCTTTACCCATGAAGGCTGCACCAGGGTTGATCAGGGGACTTGCCACATTTCGGAGGGACAATGTTACATGGGACATCATGCTCTGCGCATCTCCTCCCCCTTCATTTTTCTATTTCTCTCACTTTCCATTTCCTTTCCTTTCCTTCTCTCTCTCCTCTATTGGGACTCACCCAAGCACCTTCAGCTCTAGACCCACCTGGGCTCTGGCTCTTGGGCTGGGGATCTGGCATCTCCAGGCTCCTCCACTCCCTTTCGCTCAGGGAGTTTATTAGGCAAACGCTCGTGCCCTATTTCTGTAATTTTGTTTGATTTCTGTTTCACCAAGGGAGGCGCCCAGAGGCCTCGGGGCCTGGATGGCAGGAGCAGACAATCCGTGCTTTCTTCCCCTTTCCTGCTCTTTCACTCCTTTCTTCTCAGTTCAGTTTCAGTCGCTTTATTGGCATGACAAGCCCAGCAAGCACTGCCAAAGGGACGCTACCGAGTATCAGTGAGCAGGGTGGTGCTGTGCAGGGCCAATGGGCCTTGGCACCTGGGCCTAGGTCATGCTACTTACTATTCCTTGGGCTTTATTCAAGCCATTTCACACTAGTCTCCCTCCCCCCGCCCCTCCTCCCTTCTGCTCTGCCAGCGATCCCAGCTCTTCCAGCAGGTGTCCCAGCCGAATGCTGCTTGGCACCTGACCACTTCCCCTGGGGACTTACTGTACCAGGAGCAGGCCACGAAGCAGTGAATGCACACTGAGGAAGGCCACAGGCTGCTCAGGGGCCCAGAGGGTGCTCGGGGGAAGGTGTTCAAAGCAACTCACAAAGAGCTACAATTAACAATGACAATTAAAAGGGCAGCCCTGGGGGGAGCTGGGGATTTGGGGTGGAGCCAAAGGGGGGGGTAGTTTTACCATGGAACTGAGTCCAGGAGTGAATGTGCATGGCCCTGAGGTGTAAGGACAGTGCCCATGAAACCAGCAAATGCCTCCCTGGTCTAGCCCAGAGCTCCCTGCCCCGGAACTACCCAAGACTCCATCTCTAGATAGAGCCCTCTGAAAGGCACTGGAAGGCCCATTAGTATTAATTAACATTATTATTTATTATTAGTTTTACTGCAACGCCTGAGAGACCCAGTCACGGACCAGGACCCATTGTCCTAGGTGCTGTATAGACACTGAACAAAAAGACAGGCCCTGCTCCAAAGAATTGACAGTCTAAGTGAATCTGTCTCCCTCTGGCGCACATGCACACTCGTGTGCAAATACATGCACAAGACACACATGTAAAGGCATGTGTCCAAGCACAGACACAAAAAAGCACGCACACATACATTCACACATTCATGTACTCACACATAACCACGCTGTGGTGCAAACACCGCCATACTGCACATACCAAGACACCACCCCGGGTCTTGCCTGGGCATTAAGATTATGGCTGTGATAATGAAGTGGGTATCAGCAGTAAAGCCCTTCTAAGTCCAGGTTGCAGCCCATGTGCCAAGGAGGGGCCATATTCCCATGCCTCACTCCCAGAGCAGTGTGTGAATGGGCAGGTCCTAAAGGCTTGCCCGTAAGCCAAGGCAGCAGAGTTTGGCTTGGAGCATAGACGAGCACATGGTGGCACTGCCCCCTCTCTCACTGCCCTACCCAGGGCAATGACTCTGTGTGAGGCCTCAGGGCGGGACGGGGCTTCAGCAGGTGCATGGTGCAGGTGGCTTGGTCCCCCTAAATGACAGAGACACAATGACAGAGAGACAGGCTTGGGCTTGGATTTTAGGATAGAGTCCCAATACCCCGATGGAAAGTGAACTTGTGCCAATGCCCAGAGCTGACCTGGCTGAGGGGGAGGCAGGGGAGAGGAGGGTGGATGGGACGGAGGGAGTGGTGACTGCACTGCAACTGCACATTGATTCTTCCGTGGACATGGTGTGGGGGGTGTTTCAGTTACATTAGTTTCTGGAGTTAAGCTGTTTGGGATTGGAGAGGAGACAGGGCAGAAAGGAGGGAAACTAGAAGCAGGCTGGGAAGTTCCCAGCTCCCTCTGCAGTTGATAGGTTCTCTTGGTGAGGACGCAGCAAGCCAGAGCCTTGCTCTGAAACTCCATGGAGCAGGAGAGGTACCTGAGGGGGCTGGGATGGGACAGCACAGACACTCAGTGACAGCTGTTGCTTGGAGGCATGCAGGGTACCACTGGGGGCCGCTATGCAGCTGAGAGCAGCTGGTTCCCATGGTACAACAGCCCTGGCCACTTGAAAGCTGTCCCTGCGCTCGCTTTTGTGTGGGAAGCCCGGTGGAGTGCGGCTAGCGAGCACTGACCTTCCCATGAGGAGGCAGGCGGGGCTGGCACTGGAAGGCTGGCCCAGGACTCGGCATGGTTAGACTGGCAATAGGGGGAGAGTGAAGGCAAGTGACAAAGGGGACAGGGAATGGGGGAAAGGGCAGAGAACAGAGCCCTGGGAAAGCATTTGGTGGAAAACGAAGGCCAAGAATGCTCCATGATGCAGCAAGGACTGAACGAGGGGAGATTCCCCATCAGGCAAACAGGAAGCGACGGGGAAGAAACTCCTCATGATACTGTGTGTGAGAGTGTCTGTATGTGTTGACACTATGTGTGCACGAGTTTGCATGGGTGCTGACAGTGTTTATGTGTGTGCACATGCTGACATTGTGGGTGGATGTGTGCGTGTGCTGACATTACATGTGTGTGTTCTGACAGTGTGTGCATGTGCTGACATTACATGTGTTCTGACGCTGTGTGTGCACGCTGACATTACACGTGCATGTGATTTGACACTGTGTGTGCCTGTGCCGACATTGCGTGTGCATGTGCTGTCACCGTGTGTGTGTGCCGACACTGAGTTTGCATGTGTGAGGGTGCTGACACTGTGCATGTGCGTGCCGGACACAACAACGTGCAGAGCTAATAAAGGCCCCGAAGGAAGCATGGCCGTGCAGGAGGCTCTGACAATGGGCCAGGAGGGGGCAGGGGGAGGCAGTGGTAGGCGGAAAGTGTGAGGCAGACGCAGCGATTGCATTACTGAAGGAGCCCGGGTTGGCAGTGCCGAGCTATCGTCTCTGTAATCCTGTTAGCCAGCAATCTCCATTCCGAAAGAGCTTCATTTCTTTGTGAATATTTGTAAACTAGATATCTAATGGAAAATTATAGGAAAATTATAGTGAAATTCATGACAAAGAAATCCGATTAGCCTTAATTCAATTATGCCATCTTAGCCCACACAGCACATTTCCCATTTTTTTCCCATAAATACCAATGCCAGGGGTCCGGGTAATCAAATAAAATTGAAAATCATCTTCCCATTAAATTCAATTAGCTGCAATTTCTAAAGCCTATCAGAGATTTTAATTACTAAATTATAAAATTCTCCAATGCTAAATTGAAACTAAAAAAATTGCACATCCTTATATTTCAGAGGGAAAAAAACCCAGCAGAAACCTTGAAAAATACCCTTCGCTCCCATCACAGCCCACATGAGGAGGGTCATGGGAGCCTTTATCAACAGGATGACTGTGGAGATGGCATGGACTGGGTCTCGGAGAGAAAGAAGAGGATGAGGAAGGTGGCTGTCTCCCAGGGAAGGGGCAGTGATGCCAGCTGTCATTAAAACATAGACCCCAACCCCTTCCTAAACCAACTCTCTGTTTAAAAAACTAGGTCAGAAAACTCCAGCGCAACCCTCGATCCTTTCTCCAGCTTGAGCTCCCGGACTTGAGATAACTCCCCATGGAAGCTGAGCTTGGTCATCAAAATCATGCACTCCCACCTCGCTCATCCAGCATTCGGTAACCAGCCAGCGCTCTGCTGGTGGCTAGGGGAATGACCACTCAGGGCGATGGGAGTCAGTGGAAGTTTTGGCTGCATAAAGGCCGCTTAGTGCAGATCCTAAGTCCCCCATCCAACAGCCCTAGAGGCCCATGCAGTACGGAGGATGGTATCTAAGGGGTACTTAGCATGCCTTCAAGCGATGGGCAGAGGAGAGCTGCTGTACTCCCCAGCTGTATAACTGACCCCTGCTGCCACTCCCCAGAGCAGCTCCTGGTAACTGACGCTCCTCCTGACCTCTTCCCTGACAAAATCCCCAAAACACAAAATCGAACAGGCTGCTACGCCCCAGCCCCACATGGAACAGAGCCCAGGGAACCCCAACTGTTACCACCAACGATGCCGCCCCCCCAAGTCCAGGTCATGTATACCAGTGACACCACTGGCTTCAAGAGAGCTCCTCTGGATTGACACCAGACTAACCTGGGTACTGCTAACCCAGGGTCCCTTCACATGAGTTAACAGCTGCCGTCTATGCTGGAAAACAATTCCGCCTGGTCACTTAAAGGGTTACGTGAGCGCTAGCAAAAATAAATCCCACTTTCTTGCTAGTTTCGCAGCACTAACTAGGTGACAAAGCTGCTGCTGCTGCCTCCGCCACCTGCCCAGGCTGATACCAAGTTTAATTTGCTGGGTGCCCGAGAGTGGCCATGAGGGGAGTTGCCCACAAACTGAACAAAAAAAAAAGCTCATGATCTTGGCTTTTTCTTTAATAAATAGGCAAACTGGCTGAGCCAGATTGTTGGTTGGGCTCCCGCTCCTCTTTATCACCCTGCAGCCTCAGTGACACATTCTCCAAATCATCAGCATTTTGCAATGGGAGCTTGTTACCAAATACCATATTTTTTGCCAGGGAAGGGAAAAAATATTAATCAATAATTAAGAAGACCAAGCAGTGAGAGGTTGCTGGTTGGCTGGTGCTGCCGCCTCCGCGGGGATTGCTCAGGCAGCTGGCGCTGGGCCCAGCGCGCACCTAGGTTGTCGGCTCGCCCTGGAATGTGGCATTGGCACCTGAGTGCTACTTTATTTTACTACGAATTAATCAAAGTATCTTCTGCAAATGTCTGCCACTAAATCACCACTGGCTGCGCTTCAAACACAATTCCCCTGTTCCAGGGACTCAGCACAGGGAGATTACCAGCTTCAGGTGAAAGGCTGAAGGGGGGTTTCCTCTCGGCAGAGCTCCCGGTATCCCCAGCCATTGGCCTCCCTCGGCTGGAAGAGTAATAGCTTTCCCACGTCTCTGCTCCCATTCACAACAGGAAGCTGCAGAGATGGTCAGGATACGCTGGGGAAAATCCAACCCCACTGTCTCACTCCAGTGCAGTTACACCAGCGAGGAGTTGGGCTCAACTTGTCTCTGTGCGTCTAATGCAGGAGGAAAGGAGTGTATTTGTGCACTGTGAGTTTGTGTAGTTCTGTGTAAGTCTCTATGCATGTGAGAGCGCATGACCACATGTGTTTGTGGGGCTGTGCATGTGTGTGCACGGTTGTATATTTGCATGACTGTCTGTGTGTGCATTATGGCCGTGGGGGGGGGAGGGGGTATAGTTGTGTGTGTCCAGCTGAGCATGCATAACTGTTCATGTGTGTAGCCTCACAATTATGTATACATGTTTCTTAGATGGTGCTTGTTAAGTGAACGAGTGCCCTTCTAGTCTGAAGGGCAGTACCCCGATCCTGGAGCACAGTGGTGATGGGCACATGTCTTGGTCCTTTGCTCTTGGCTTCCCTGCCTCTCTCTGGAGAGGCAGTGCTGCCCTGAGCCGCGGATGCGTTGTATTCCCCTCTCCACACTGCCTGTCTCAGAACCCTCTCATATTTTCAGTGCTCAGTAGACCGTGAATTCTCCTTCAGACCAGTTACAGGGTTATTAGCTTCTCCTGACGCCAGTAACCACCAAACTTTCACTGGCAGCTCGGCCTTTGCCTGAGAGACACGCAGCTCTCCTCCCTGAGCCTGCCCCTCTGCCCCACATCCAAGGGGATGGAACTCTAATCAAGAGGGAGCCACGGAGGGGCGTCTCACACCAGCTAGCTACAGCTAAAGGCCATACCTAACCTGAGAGACACAACTGTTGTGGAAATGAGTTAGAATAGAGAGAGAGGGAAAGAGAGAAGGAGAAAGAAAGGCAATGAGACAAAAGACAAGCCAACAGAGAGAGATGGGGGAGACAGCATGCTGGCCCCCTCCCTCCAAGCGCGCCATCCCGCTCCCCCCACCTCTGGCTCAGAGCCACCTCTGTCTGCTCCCCCACCTCTGGCACAGAGCCACCTCTGCCTTCACCCCCCCTCCACTGGCACAGAGCCACCACTGCCCGCTCCTGCCTCCACTGGCACAGACCCACCTCTGCTTTCACCCCCCCACCTCTGGCACAGACCCACCTCTGCCCGCTCCCCCCACCTCTGGCACAGACCCACCTCTGCCCGCTCCCCCCACCTCTGGTACAAACCCACCTCTGCCCGCTCCCCCCTACCTCTGGTACAAACCCACCTCTGCCAGCTCCCCCCTCCACTGGTACAGACCCACCTCTGCCCGCTCTCTTACCAGTGACATGAAGCCACCTCTGCCCCTCCCCACCCAGCAGTCCAGCCCTGCCCACTCTCCCCTTGCTGTGCAGGCTGGCTCCTGTCAGGCTTCCCCCTCTCCCAGAAGCTGACTGAACATTTCTCAGCAGAAGTCAGTTCTTGGCGCAGGGATGTTCCTTTTGAAAGTAAGCAGCTGTGGCTGGCGAGTGTCATTGCCAGGAGTTCCTGCGTGGCCCCAGGGGGACTGCGTTGCGAAAGGTGCACAGGAGACTAAAGGTGCCCATGGCACCTTTTCAGAGTCAGGCTGTTCTCCCTGGGGCCCAGGTCAGATCCCACTCGTGGTGATTTTATCCTTCTTGCCTACAGCAAATTCAATCTCTGCTTTCAGCTGGACACCTGCATTTCCTGCCCTACGCAGCTACATGGGGCTGTTGCAGGCAGTTAAACAGGGCACATCTTCCATCCCAAGGGGTGGCTGCATTTCTGTGGGTGAAGGGATATCATACAACTATCTATCCACCTGCTATAGAGTGCAAGGAGCTGAAAGATGTCAGAGCTATTTCACTCACTAACCTTACAGCATATATGGTCTTGGGCTGAAACGATAACTTATTCTCTTCTCTCCACTACACATGCACGGGGGACATGCACAGAGACACTCAAGATAGTGCACGCGCACGCGCACACACACACACTCAAAAGCTGTGGAAGCAGCCAGAGACTGGGGAGGGGTCTGTTGCTCCAGAGGCATGTTTGGACGTCATTGCCTAGCTTCAGGGGCTGCAACACAGAAAGGAGTCCAGGAATATTCCTGAAAGCACAGAGACAACTTGACAAAGATCTCACCCCAGCAGCACCCTGCCTCCTCCCTCTGCCATGAATGACAGAGCCCTCCAGCACTTCCATCCTACCCCAAGCAGGGACTTCAGAGCTTGGGGTGGTGGAGGGGGAACAGTTCAGACACCATGGTGATGGGCACAGTATAGAAACCTGAAGAGACCAGGAAAAGAAACTCAAAGTTCCTGCTCCTCTGAGATTTCTTCCCGGCACTAAAGGTTGCTCTCCCAGGTGTTGCAGTTGGATCGGTGGGGTCATCAACATGGCCAGATCCTAGGGAATATAGCTACGGCTCCCACCATTGAGGTTAAAATACAGCAGGAAAAAGGCCCCCTCTTCACCTCCCGACCCTCTTGATGAAACCAGGTTGCATTGGGGAAACATCCCCAGCCCTCCCCTCTCCTCCAATCTCCATAAAGGAAGAGCTTTGTGCAAACAATAGATCAATGGATCCCCGCCCCTTCAGAAGGAAAACAAACACCAGGATCACCGCAAATTAGAGAATGTTTCGCTTCACTTCATCCAAACAGGCTGACAATTTTTTTGGGTTGTTGCCACGGCGACAGAATAACACAGCGTTCAGCCTGTTGCAGAACAATCAATTAAGTTAATGCCTCCCAGTGCCTGTTTACTCTTCCATTTAGGAGGTGCTGCTGCCTCTCTCTCTCTCTCTCTCATCATTGCATTTTCTCCTCCTTTGCTTCTCTTCTGCATTCCCTCCTTCATTTCCCCTAAAATAAAAGTCCCGCCCCTTAATCTCCTCTCCTGATTACTAACTTCTGGGAATGACTGCCTCGAATCAAGTTTTTTCTTCTCTCTCTGCCTCATGCTCTCTCTGCCCCTCCCAGTAATACAGAGACGGGCCTTGGGAACACAACACACACCACTCCACATACCTTTCCTTTCTCCCCTTGCAGACTGGCCAGGAACGCACAA
This sequence comes from Natator depressus, assembly GCF_965152275.1. Classification (NCBI taxonomy): domain Eukaryota; kingdom Metazoa; phylum Chordata; order Testudines; family Cheloniidae; genus Natator; species Natator depressus. Next base: position 12,264,711 of record NC_134251.1, on the reverse strand, counting down.
GGTCTCTACTGACAAGTTATCACCCCAAGGGAAGCAGGGGCCACTCCCCAACAGAGACAACAGTAACTTTCCCATTCAGGGACTTGGATCCAAAGCCCACTAAAGTCAATGGGAGTCCTTCCACTATTACTCTTCATTAATTATATTGAGATAAATCCTAGAGACCTGCATAAGAGCTCTGTGTAAGCTCGAAAACTTGTCTCTCTCACCAACAGAAGTTGATCCAATAAAATATATGACCTCACTCACCTTGTTTCCCCAGGACCCCAGTCACAGATCAGTCTCCACCGTGCTAGACACTCCACAGACACGGACCCCAAAGGCTGTCCCTGAGCAGGCTTTGGATCTGGCCCCCCAGTATCCCAATCCAGTACAGCATTTAAGCACATCCCTTTGGCTTGGATGGTGCTTAAGCAGGTGCTGAAAGTTAAGCGTGTGCTTAAGTGCTTTTCTGATTTGAGGCCTAGACTGGGAGAGCGGGAAGGTGATGTGTTGGCCCTTGGAAGGAAACATGGGCAAGCGCAAAACAATGTTACCTTTTTTTTTTAGATTTTTAAAACATTACAAGCACTGAAAGCGTCCCCTACCCCCACCCTGCGCCCTAACGGTCTCCAGGCAGATGCATAGTGCCAGACATCGGACAGGGCCATGCACTTCTCCCCAGTGATCTCACAGGTTTCCTTCTGCACCTCAATCAGCTCTGCTGCCTGTTTACAGTCACTTCCACATTCCCCCCGTGCTCCTCAGTGGTAACGAGCCGGAGCTCACACCGCACTTCACCAAGGGAATAAATATGAGAGCTCTGTGCGATAGCAGGGCCAGGGCACAGAGAAGCAAAGTGACTTGTCCTGAGCAAGTGGCAGAGCCTGCAACAAAACCCTGGTCTCCTGACTCCCAGTCTGGTCACAGCCCTTGCCCCCTGCTAGCTCACCAGCACAGCACGGTTGTATGAAAATACATATAGATTCCAAGAGGTACTGTAGCCCCCTCCTTCTGAAAACAACATTTAACTGAAGGGGCTACAGTAAACTAGTGGGCAGCATCTCTTTAATAGGCAGGATAAAAGTGAGACACACTGAGGCACAAGGGAAAACAAGGGCAGGATTACAGCTAGCCCTGTGCAGGAATCGAAGGGCTCTGCTCACCCAGGCCAATATTCTGTAGGGCATGGGAAGGAGACGGGGAAAGGGAGAGGAGAACTCAATGTGTATTCATGTGGGGAGGGAACAGGGGAAGGCAGGGAAGCCAAATAATTTCTCCCCCATCCTTCCGGCTGCAAAGCCAACACGCCAGGCTTTGGTGGGCTGCAGTGCCAGGCGGGGGGGGGGGGGGGAGGCAGCATCAGCATCTCTCCTGGAGAACAAGTTGCCAGCGGAACCTGTTGGAAAAGGGGCTTGTTGACTGCTCCCTGTCCGTTACAGCCCAGATTATAAGCATATTGCACAGCACTCTCTGCACGGTGCTGGGGAAATCCAATACACTGAAAGGTTAATGCAATCAATTAGGGTGACAAGGAAGTAAAGTAAAGCCTTCCGAGTAGATGAAAGGGAGAGAGAGGAAGGGAGATGGAGACAGAGAGAAAAGCAAAGAGAAAGGAAGAACAGGGCAGGGGTTCGAGAACAGAGAGGAGACTGGGAACAGGAGACAGGCAGATGGGACTGGTCTTGTGTATTGAGGGCCCTGAACCAGCTGAGAGGAGGCTCAGTGTGTGACTTGTCCTGCCGTATGAGGGGGTGAGGGACCCCAGCGAGCCTGCCAATCACCCTGCCAGCCTGGGATGGAGGATTGTCCCCAGTGTGCTGTCACTACCATAAGTTAGTTGTTTCTCGTAGTGTCCACAAGGTGCCAGGTGCTGTCCAAACAGCAAAGCCAGTTGGGCTCTGCCCCAGGGCACTTACTCGCAGGCCCAGGGGCACAGAATGTGGAGGTCCAGCGTTGGCACTGGCCACACCTGGGAACAGCATATGCCATAACACATCTGATTGGGGCATCAGTAAAATTCTCGCCAGGTCCCTGCTACCTGACCATGCTAAGCTGTGAGAGACATAAGTGACTTCCGGCTCTGGCATAAGGCTGGCGTGGAGGGAAGAGAAGGAGAAGGGCCAAGGAGAAGAGAAGGAAAAGGAGAGCGAGGGACAGAGAAGGGGAGGAGTAGAGGAAGACCTCTATTTCTATCTATCCATCCATCCTTGTGCGAGCACAGTGTCTGTCCTTGGCATCACACCGGTTGCCCCAGTGGCTCTAACTTCCTGGGTACTAGCTTACATCAGTCCCGCTGGCTGGCAAAGTCGGCACTGTGTAGATTTCTATGGCTGGGTTCTGCAGGATCTCGGGCTGGATGATCCTATTGGTTTCTCCTGGCCTGGGAGTCTCTGCATTTCTGAGAGTCAAGAGCCCTCCTCTTTAGCACAGTCACTCTCAGCAAACAGGTAGTGCTGGGTCTACCCGGCAAGCTCAGAGCAAACCCCTCCTAGCAGGGAGTCTCCCAAGGGAGCAATGGGCCATCCGCATGCAGGGAGCATGCCGCAGCCCTGCACAGCATGGAGGTGCCAGCCTCACAACATGGCATAACATCGCTCCTGCAGGGCAAAGCCAAGTCATTCCCTAATGCGCTGGGGGCACCTTCCCTCAGAGCCCTCAGCTCAGTAAAGAGCCCACAGCCGTCCCACTGGCTGCCCCGAGTTGGAGAGCGAAGGGTGGCCAAGCTCCTGCTCTCTGACCCCTAAGCAGAGCAGCACTTCATTAACCTGGGCTGGCAGGTCGGTGAGTGCAGCTGCTTCCTGCCACTGCTCTCGCTCTCGGCACGGCTAGGCCTTGGAGAACGTGACACCAGCTTGTTAGGACAAATTATTATGCCATAACCCCTGCCGCCACGTCCCTTAATATCCCTATTTAGCCAGAGACAATTGCTGGTGGGCTCCTCACTCTTAAAGCAGCCTCGCAAAGGCACGAGCACCGAGATTTCTGATCCCGGGGGATAGGAGAGACCCTAAGCACCCATCCCAGGGACCTGCAGGAGAAGGCAGTGGAGGGAGCCTAAGCTAGGTGCTGGCTGATTGCCCCATGCAGGAAGATGCAGGGTCACTGAGAAATCCTGGTGCTGCCAGAGGCCAGTTCACAACCCAGAAACATTGCTCTCCACAGCAGCTGGTTCTGAGTCGGACTGAGTACAAGTTCCCGACTCCCCAAGTTTCAGTGCAACAAAGTGATCTCTGTCCAAAGTACATTGAAAAAATTATCTGGGATTTCTGCTCAAAACCACAGGCCAGTTTTAGCATGAAGAAGCCCCGAGTATCTCTGCCCCACCCCCAGCTCAAATATCACACTGCATGGGGCTCCTGTTTCTCCATTTTCGTATGAACTGTCTGGGGTTTAAGAGTTTTGTTGCAATATTAAACCTAATCGGGGCATACCAGACAAGTACAGAGCATGGGCCTAGAAGCTGGCTCTGTGTCAGTGAAGGATCCGGAGTCCCTGCCCGAACAGGGCCCTACCTAACAGTTCACAGCCCACGGAGGAACAGAACAGCTCTGAACAAAGGCATCAAGCAAGTGCCTTGCTGGGGAGGTACAGCTAGAGGCTGGTCTGGACTAATCCAGTGCTTACATGTCCTCAGCAACTCAGAACACAAAAAACGAGACAGAAACCCAGCCAAGTGCCAAACTAACCCTGCCACGGAACAGACATGGGGAGAAAACACCTCCCTGAACAACTGCCTCTGCCCCTGGAGAAACCAAACCTGACCCCTCTTGCAGGGGGAGTGCGGAGAGAGGGAAAACAGGGAACAAGAGAAAAGAGTGAGAAGGAGAGAATGAAAGAGAAGACGGAGAAAACCAAAATAGTACCAGAGAAAAGAGAGTGAGAAAGAAAAAAGGGAAAAGGAAAAGAACAGAAAAGGCAGAACAGAATGAGAGCAAAGGAAGAAGGAAGTGGATAAGGGAGAAGAGAGGGAGCGGAAAGGGATGAGAAAAGAGCAAGAAGAAGGAGCACAGCAAGGGAGAGAGCTGTAACCAGGGTTGTGAAGAATGAAAAGGGAAGAATCTGCCTGTTCCTTTCAGCACTTGGAGCATGGTGCTCAGTGGTGACCTACACTGTGCCCGGCTGTGATCACGTTTTCAGGGCCACTGCCTGCAGATCCCAAACAATGATGGGGAGCCTTTGAAGTCAGAGAAAGAAGCCGCAATGTGAACAGGGGATGTTTTTGGGGGGGCTGGGGGGAGAGGGAGAAAATGTGAGGACTGAGGACGCAGGGGAGAGAGGTTGCGAGGACAAAACAGAGAGTCGTTCCCAGTGGGGTGCCCCGAAATGAGAGAGACAAAAAGAAAACAAACAGTTTATGAGTAGGGCACATGCTGCCTGTGTCTGCGTCCCCCGCGCCGCCCACCCCCCGAGCTCCCAGGGAGCCTTCTGTTCCCCAGCAATGATGGATGGACGCACAGGGCCATTCACTCCTGCCATGTTACAGCAGAAATATTTACATAACACTGGCCTTCCACCGGTCACCTCTGACACCGCTGGGCCCAACCCAGGGGCCCCTCTGACACAGCCTGGCCTGGGAGCTCCTCCAGAGTTGCCCAGTCCAGCCGCAAGTCCCAGGTCCCAGGTCAGCTTGGCATAAGAACTAGAACACCAAGCTGGGTGGAGAGGAGTGCCAGGGACATGGAGACGCCTGCAAAGCCATGAAGGAGCCAATGTCAGAGTGGAGATTAGAAGCGTGGGACTCCTGGCTCCCAGTCCTGTGCTCAGGTCACTCCACCGTGTTTTCCTCTAAGCAATGGGATTCATTCAGCAGCCTCCCCTCCTCCTAGCCCTTTGGGCGAGGAGGGCATATACCCCTGGAGCCAGAGGGCAATGGCCTGTCTGCCATTGGGTTCACACGCCCTGGGAGGCAGGGGACATGGCCTGCTTTCGTCCTTTGCTTCTCAAGGCACAACCAATTCAGTGGGGCTAGCCAGTGTGAGCATCTCTGCTGGGCAGCCTCGGCAGCACATGGGTTTGACACAGTCACAGTGGTCAGCCAGGGGGGAACTAATGTCTGTCTGTCCATCCCTAAACACTCTCACAGATTCACCCACATGTTTGGTCAAAATGGTGGTCAAGGGGGGAGGAAAGTTACCCACAACCCCCAGGCCTCCAATGCTCTTGACCATAAGGTCCAGGCTGCTCCCCATGTCATACTGCTGCTATCCCACTGGCGGCACCGATGAGCCCAAGGCAGCTCACTTGAGCCAGCCGTGGCTGTCACGGGTCATTTATTGTAGGGCAGACATACGCTAAGGAGGAAGGCAGTACAGAATGGGCAGGTGCAGTATTGGAGCTTGAGATCTGGCTTCTGTGCTCCCCAGAGAAGACAACCCCTCCTCTCCCCCTAACTCACTGATCCCACAGCTCTCTTTGCACCTCTTCTGCCGGGGACTCCAATACATTACTGCAAATACCCCCTCCCCACTTCCAGAAAGCACTGACGCCCCCAAGTGAGTCCAGAGACCTGTCATTACCAGCAAGTTGGTACCAGCGCAATGGTGCCCAGGTGATGGGAGGTCACAGGACAGCCAGACCACTTGAGAGCCTAGAGGGACCGATGGGAGGAGCTAGATTCAGTATCTTGGCGATGCCTCAGGAAGGGTAGTGAAAACAGCCTGGGAATGGGTGTAAGTGCCCAGAAGGGAGGCTCAGGATTCTGTAGGGGCCATAACTATGGGGCAGGGAGGATGAGACCTATCCTGGGAATTGCAGTGAGATCCGGAGGCTGTGGAGCAGTCTCCCAAGGGGGTAAAGGCCCCCTCACCCAGGACATTTAGTATGGGATTTTAAAAGGAGCCTAAAGCCATTAGGTACCCAAAAACCTTTTCCACGGGCTTAGGGCCTCTACCTCCTACAGACTCCTAGACTGGGAAGCCCTGGAGAAGATGCTGTAGGGAACAGTCAAACTTCCTGAGTGCTCAGGCATGGACCAGAAGTCCTTTCCAGCTCTTGCTCCAGAAGACCATGAAATCCCCACTGCAGTAACAGGACAGCCCCAGAACCCCTGAGGAGAGGGTCTGGAGAAGTTCAGGATGCAGTGGGGGACACAGACAGACCCACCCCCTGCCACATTAGAGCCATGCTGCTGTTTTACTAGCTATGAGTCTATGTCCCTGCCAGGGCTGAGCACAGACATCACCATCTCAGCTTGCTTCTGGTCAAACTGAGTCCAGCCCAACTTTCTAAAGATGGAGTCTGAGACACAAAGAGAGACCAAAGCCCTCTTCCATCTCCTGCCATGCCAGCCCATGGGCTAAGGAGAGGAGGTAGCACAGCCTGCTCTGCCAGGGCCCTTGTGTCCATCCATGCCTTGGCATCAGCAAGGACAGGGAAGGCAGAGAGAAGGCCAAGAGAGGCCCCACAGCGAGGCAGGATCAGGAACCAGCAAAGATTGACAGGTAGAGACAAGGACACAGGGTTAAAGACACACACAGGCCATGTCCGCAGCTAGACCCTCCCCACTATCCTCTTCCTCTATTGCTAACACCAGTTCAGCCTCCCCAGTTTTAGCCCCAGCGGGAGCCCTAGTGCAAACAAGGCCACAAAGACCAGGCCACGGAATGTGAGAGACATGCAGAGGTAAAGAGAACCCAGGAGGGTTGGAGACATACCCATTGCAGCCTGGATGTCTCTCCTACCTTTCGGAGATTTCAAGGCCTGGTTTCTCGCCTTTTTTGAAGCTGTAAAGTCACTTCATCCTGAGGAGGAAAGAAGGAAGATGGTTAATGCCCCTGGCCCAGGAAGCCATAACACACAATAGGTGCTCAGATCAGATATAGAGGCATGACAAAGCAAGGGGCCTGCCCAACTACAGAAAGGACAGGTGTGGGACCCTTGGTATTTGCCTGGCAACAGAGCAGCCCTGCTTTGCTTTCAGCTACATGGTGCACTGCAATGAGGCTTGTGTGCCGTGCACCTTGGGAGATACACAGTGCTCCTGCTTTGGTGCTCTAGGGCAGTGACCCTCAATCTTTCCAGACGACTGTACCCCTCTCAGGAGTCTGATTTGTCTCACGTACCCCCAGGTTTCACCTTAAAAGCTACTTGCTTACAAAATCAGCTATAAATATACAAAAGTGTCACAACCACTCTATTACTGAAAAATTGCTCACATTCTCATTTTTACCATATAATTATAAAATAAATCAACTGGAATATAAATATTGTACTTACATTTCACTTTATAGTACATAGACCCGTATAAACAAGTCACTGTCTGTATGAAATTTTCGTTTGTACTGACTTCGCTAGTGCTTTTTATGCAGCCTTTTGTAAAACTAGGCAAATATCTAGATGAGCTGATGTACCCCCTGGAAGACCTCTGCGTACCCCTGGTTGAGAACCACTGCTCTAGGGAGCTCTGGGATGGGGTAATGCCTACAGGGCTGGGATGGAGATAGTTAAGTGGGTAGAGGGCACCCTCTATAGGGCAGGGTTTGGCTGGCCCTGCTTCACTGATAGGTAACAGGGACAGTACAACAACTATGAAGTAGAATTTTCTAGGAATTGATTTTCTTCTGCTGCTGCTTCTTTCACACATGCTCACTACAAATCATGTATAAGTCTCCTCCTGCTGGCCTCCATTTGACTCCATCTCCATGCCCCTCCCACTCTCTCTTGACCCCTCCTCTACCTCCATGCCCCTCCCACTCTCCCCTGACCCCTCTTCCACGTCCATGCCCCCCATCCATCTGACTCCACCCCCAACACCATGCTCCTCCCATTCACCCTCCTGACCCTGCCTCTCCCAGAGGCTCAGGAGCATTGTGGCAGTGATGTCACGGTGGCTGAAGGAGCTCTGACCTCCCTGGTATACAGACATGATGCTAGCCACGAGGGATGCAGTATGGGGTCACAAGGCCCGTGCTCCCTAGCCATTCATCTGCAGGCTTAAGATATTGGGGAAAAGCAGAGAATGGGGACCAAAGGGACAAGGAAAAAAGATAAGAAGTCCCAGCGAAACACATGAAAAGTAAATTGAATTATTTAAAACCATATGTTCCAAAAATGTGACAGAGCATAAAAGCTGTGCCGTGAGACTTCCGGAGGGGGCTTATCCTGAACAGCCACCATGGGAGGAGAGCAGGGGGAGAGGGCTGACAGCTCAGAAAGCAGCCAGATACAAGGTCCCTTCTCAAGGTGACTGGGAAGGTGACAGAGGGCTCGGGGAGCCTGTGTGGAATGAGGAGATTTTGGCTGTTTATACAGCCCCTTCCATCTGAGGATGGCAAAGCACTTCCCATGCATTGATGAGTCTTTCTGCATAGCCCCTGGAGAGGTGGCTGTTACCCCACTTACAGCTGGGCCTGCAGGGACTGCACAGTGAAAGTGACCTGACCGAGATCACATGCTGAGTTAATGGCAGAACCCAGGAGTCTTGACTCCCAAAGCCCTGCTCTAATCACTAGACCACACTGCATTTCCCTTACAAGGCAGCATGCTCTCTCGACCCAATCCCCCCGCCAGGAATATTACAAAAGGGAGAAGCGAGAGGGTCTCAGCTCTGGGATGCCCAGCCACCCCTGCAGGAATTGGCTGCTTGTATTTTGGGGTCCCGGTGCTCTCCGCAATCAGACAACCTCCTCCTGTCACTTACACTCTGCCAGTTCCCGAACGTTGTGCCAGAGAAAGATGCCTGGCTTTGGCCAGGACCCAGAGTGGGAAGGAGCTGATGAGAAATCCCAGATGGATGGATGGACGTGGAGTGAAAGGAGCCGCTTATGTGAGGAAGATACATAACCATTCCGGCTCCTTCCTCCCCAATCAAACCCCACACTAACGAGGCTGGGGACACGGCTGCGTTCTCTGGCAGCTGCAGGGACTGACAGCTCCCCACTTGGACTCCCTCTTCCTCTGCCTCTCGGCCTGTCCGTCTCCCTCTGGCTCACTTTTTCCTCCCTTTGGTTCTCTCTCTTTTGTTCTCACTCTCCCTCCCTGGGCTCTCTGTTCGTTACTCTCCCTGCCTCCCTGGCTCTGCCTCCTCCGCCCCAGTGTATGGCCAATTGTTGGGTTTGGGTTTTTAATTGTTTTCCCCCCTTATTTTGGCCTCGGCTTATCAGTGATGCAAGAGGAATAACGCCAATTTACTTAGAATGTGTAATCCCCAAATCAGATTGGGGGATTGTATGAGGCAATATGACCTTGCATATGTCTCCATTAAAGCCAGCCAGGCCTCCTCTTGTATTCTGTGTTCCCAGTACATATTTAGACAGATAACGCTAATTGTACTTGACATGTCCTCTTAAGGATGGACTCTTCCCTCCCCCAGCTCTGCCTGACTTCCCAGCCAGAGCGCAGTCTGCTCAGCAGCACACCACCTGTGGGGCAGGGCACCGCCAGACTTGGGCGGGGGATCTGACAGGGACCCCTACCCCTGGCTCTGCCACTCCCCATCCCTCAGCCCGTTATGCTCATTCGCTGCTATGGGGAGGGGTCTGGTGCAGCAAGGACCAGGGGGTGGGGGTGCTTCTGGGGCATGTTTAATCTGGGATTAAAAACTGTTATTGCGGCAGCCTCAAATTCTCAAATAAAATACACTCCAAGTGGCCTGCCTGTACGGCCTTCAGGCCTCCTTGGCCTGCCCTGCCCTGTCCCTCGCCACCTACACAACTTTCCCTCTCCTCTGCTCTCCCCACTCCACCCTCCTCTCTCTGCGGTAGTTTGAGAGTCCCAGGACTGGTGCCTTCCTCAGAGTGAGGAGCCAGAGCTGGAGGGAGGGGGAGTTCTTGGGGGTGGCTTAGAACCACTTCAGAGCAGCCGGGCTCCAGGGCACATTGTCATCTGTGACTCCAAAGCTTCTGGGTGAGCAGAGGGGAGCACTCGCCAGCCCCCCGTCTGTCTCCCTCTGAAGGAGGGGCTTTCAGCCTGCATCTCCACCAGCTCCCACAGCTGGGCAGCAAAGTCCTCTCTCTATAAATATTTATCCCTGGCTACCAGCCTCTGGATCCCAGAACCGGCTTACAGGGCTCATCATGGAGCAAGTCGGACATCCCTCTTCCCCCGCGCCCGGCTGCGCAGCTCCGCTCTGGAGTGGACAAGTTGGGGGGGGAGGGGAGGGGAGGAGGGAGGGAGCGTATGCCGGGAAAACCAATGAATCCCAAACTCTTTGCCAAAGTGGACTCCGATTCTTTTTCTCCCCCTTTCCCTTGACACAACATCCTAATTCGACTTTTTCAGTATCTTTCTTTCAACAACCTTTTTTCCTTCCTCCCCTTCCTACCCGGCAACTGCACATTTATTAATTCATGAGGCACTAATTAGTTCTTTGTTTAATTTTGTGTTAAACAGACTGACCGGAATGATAACGACTTGCAGCGTTGCATTACAGTCCCCAACCGCCCCTGTTTTCTGACAACAAGGGAGCGCAGTGAGACTGGCGTGATGAACCCCAATTCCCACTCCAGTTGCACTTCATTAAGTCAAAATGTGACAAGAAGCTTAGAGAGCAACTTTCAGATCGGATCGCACATAACAATTGGGCAGGAAACTTTCCGAAGGGGGCAGCGGGAGAGGCGCTTGGAATGAAAGCTGGCACTGGTGCGCAATTCCCACGGCGCACTCATCTTAAAGGAACAGCACACTGGCTGAGCCAGGCAGGCGGATTGTGTATGTTTGAGGGGCAGGCTGCGGGGGAAGGTCTCCTGTCAGCAGCTGAGCAAACCAGCGGGCATGGCAGGAGGCAGCATGCTGCAAAACTTTGCAGACTTTGGGGTCTCACTTGCGGGTGGCACAGTGGTTGGTGGTAGGCTCTGAGCAGGTCAGGACTCCAGGGGTTCCACTCCCACGCTGCGTTGCCTGGGTTCCTTTAAGATGAGTCCTTTTCCCCACACTAGCACCACCCACCTTGGTGAAGTGGTTGGTGATCCTAGGCTGGAAGGGGCTATCTTAGTGCAAAGAGCTATTGTGATCATTACAGAGTCTGCTCACTGGGGCAGGGACTGTGCATTCCTATAGGGGTGTACAGTGCCTGGCATCTTTGGGTACTACTGCAATCTAAAACAACAACAACTCTAAAGGCAAGTTACAGCTTGGTAAGAGGCAGAGCAAACTCCCCCCCCGCCGAGAGCTTCCCCACACACACAGAAAGTGGAGTTCAGTTTCCACGGTCCACTCAGCCCTTGAGCTCTCTGCTGAGACAGCCAACAAGTGGTCCAGCTTAGCAGCAAGCCCAGCTGTGAGTTCTGGAATGCGGACACGTGTCTGGACTGGATCGAGTACTTGTGGAAGAAAGATGAGGCGTGATTAGTCCTCTGCACAGCCCAATGAATGGCTGTCAGATGGCGCTGAGCTTGGGCTGGATTTGAACCAGTCCTGATGGAGCGAAAGGCTCTGTAGCCCATTCACAACCCGCAAGCTGTCCAGTCCCCATTCTTCTGGCTCACGGATGTACAGGACTTGTCACCACCAGAGCTGCAAAGAGGCTGGACAAAGATGACAAAACCCAAAATGGCTTAAAATACCAGCAGACAGCAGCACACATCAGAAGAGGCAGAAGGGAACTTATGGCTCACCAGACCATAGGTGCTGGAACTAGGGGTGCTGGGGGTACTGCCACACCCCCTGGCTTGAAGTTTCCATCATAAATAGGTTTTACAGTTTGGTTCAATAGCTCTCAGCACCCCCACTATACAACTTGTTCCAGCAGCTCTGCACCAGACATTTGCTTTCTCCATCTATTCAAAACAAATATTCTCCCCATGGATATTTGTGTGCTGCAGGGATACCTCAGTGAGAATGAGCCAGCTGAGGCCACAAGTGAGATGACTTGGGAGGTCTCAACCCAGCCTCTAGTAGACACTTGTCCACATCACTCACAAAAAAGAAAAGAAATCTCCTAATGAACAGAGAGTCCTTGCTTTGGAGATGCCCAAGGCTGGGATAAAAGCTCAGGATGTAAGAGGGCTAGCAAAGCTGTGTGAGGAGTCTCGCACTGGACTAGCAGAGGGGGCTGAAGGTCAGGACGGAGGTGCAATGGCTGGATTGTGTGGGAATGCAGGGCTAGGAGAGCAAGAGCTGAGCCAGAGGTGCTGAGGGACTAGCCGTACTGGAGGAACAATAGGTGCTGGAAGTCCAAATGGAGATGCACTGGCAGGAACCTGCACTGCACCTGTCCACACTTGAGTTAACAGCCTCTCTCACTTTTGCGAGCTCTAAAACCAACAGAAATGTATTCAAACGGGTACTTGGAGGGGTAGGGGCCAGGCCGTGGCAAGGTGACACATCATGGCATTTGCCACAACAGTCACGGCTGCATCCGCATTGAATTGTACCAGCTGATCCGCAGGCTCTAGACTTTGTACTGGTTTGTGTTTTCCATGCAGTAGGGGACCCAGTTCCCACATGATGGAAATAGCATGAAGACATCAGCTCTCCTCTGTTTTCAGTTCCACAGATGCTCCTGAGGGCCATGAAAAACATGCTCAGATATAAACCTTGAGCTAGTGTAGCTTACCGGGTCCGAGGGAGGGAATGCACTGAGGAACTGTGAAGAGGGACAACTGAGAAAGTCCAGGATTCATTAGCAAGAAGAAGTGTCCTGGGCTCTCTCCAGCCTGACACACTATATCTATACCCCTCGATAAACACACAGAAGCGTTTGAGCACACAAGAAAGCCATGCAACTGCTCCAGCCAAGGAGAGTTAAACCTGGTCTAGGGGCACGGGTGGCGATCTCATCATCTGCTAAAAAGATGATTTAGAATAAAAACCAAGGAAGATAAAGAGAGCAGCCCAGCCCAGCCCCCCACCGTCAGGACAGGCGCCCAGCCCAGCAGCACTAGGATGGACAGGTGCTAGGAGGAGAGCCCAGCCCCCAAAAGCATTGAGCCCAGCCCAACCCCAAGCACTGGGATGAGCACCTGGCCCAGCCTCCAAGTGCATGGAGGAGGTCCAGCCCAGCCGCAACAGGGCCAGAGAGCAGCATGGGACAACAGTCCCCTTTTCTGCCATAGCCCATCGGAGCAGTGGGAGAGGCTGGCAAGGTGAGGTGAGGAGCTAGGCATGGCAGAGAGAGCAAGCTGGGGCCTAGCAGGAAGAGAAGACTCCATCAGGCCTCCAGCCTGAAGCTCTGGCTCTGACTCTGGATAATTACATCCAGTTCCCCACTCCTCCTATTGATCCTGGCTTTGTCAGAGCAAAACAAATAGGCTGAACGGGAAGATACGGAAGAGAAACACATTTTGTCTTCCTGTTTCCCCCATGGCAGTGGCAGCTACGCCCATCAGACTTGTTAGCCAGTTCCCAATCCCCCGCAGCCTCCTGCAAAGAGCAGAGCCCTGTGCTCCAAACCTAGCTAGCCAGCAGCAAAAACAGCTCATGACCTGCCCCCCAAAACAAGATGTCCCATCCTTCAGCCCACAGTCTCTGTAACTAGAAAGAGCTCTCTTCCTGGGCTTGTTCTCCCCACTCCTCTCCTTCCCCTCCCTCTGGCAGTTTCTTTCTCATGAGAGAGAGAGAGGAAATTATTGCAATGACATAAAACAGCAGAGACCCCTCGCCCAGTCTCTTGTCCACACACAAACCCCCACCTGCCCTCTGGGGAGAAGATGCTCCCTCACTGTCCCAAAGAATCTCCAGATGGCACACAACAAGCACACCCATAAAAGGGGGAGCTGGGAAATCCCAATCCTCTCCCTCCCCTTTTTCTTTGCTGAAACCCATTGAGTGGAGGCGAGCTTGGCCCAGCAACAGCTAACAGGAAGGGAAGGGAGAAAAGTCTGCCGTGAGGAGCTGGGACATGACTGGCTGATGCCTCGGTTATCTAGGTGACCCCTGGACATCTCTCCAGGGCCTAGATCCACAAAAGGGATAGCATGGAACGAACAAGAGCAAAGATAATCATCATCCCACACAATCAATCCTGGCTCTTTGCATCGATGACATCAACAAGGAAAGGCCATAGACACTGACTACGAAACACATATTACAAAAGCCCCACCACACTGGTCAAGCATAACAGGAGTGGAAGGGAAAGGTACAAGCATAAAGGGGGAGTCCGGGAGGGGACTCTCTTCTTCTAACCCCCCTACCTGCCATCTGCAAAACACAGCAGACCCCCAACTTAGCGATGGGTTGCCATGGCCTGGCTCCTGCTAATTTGCTGTCAGGTTGCCTAAGCAAACCAATTAAAACTATTCATTCATTATAAAGTCAAGAGAAGGAAAGGAGAGATGGAAAGGGTAGGGAGGAAAGAAAGATGATGGCAAAGAAAGTGGGGGAAAAGAGAGACTTTGGGGGAGGCAGACAATTAACGAGAAGTGACAGGGTGGACCCTGATATATCTAGCACTCAGTTCCGGGTGGGTCAATGGAACTAGCAGCGCAGGGATGTGGGGTTGGGAGGGGGGAGCTAGCGCTGTTACTGACTGAGGGCAAAACAGAAAGCAAAGGGAAGTGGGGAGCGCTACCATGATGGGTTGGGATAGATCAGATTAGACAGTTTGTCAGAGATAGCAGGATAAACAGAGGGCCAGGTACTTGGCTGGTGTAAGCTGGCATCACCCTGTGGAAGCCCATGGATAGACACACAGCAGCTGGACGCTGCCACCCCATGCCCTTCCTGGCACGAAGCAGCCCTTGACTGCCTAGACAGCCACAGTGCAGTCAGTGAGACTCTGGGAGGAGCGGGTATGGCTTGGGCGAAGGGCAGCAGGGCCCTCGGCTGTAGGCAGTTGGACAGATACAGAGCGAGGAGGAGGAAAGCACAGCGTGAGCAAAGCAAGCAGGAAGGGGAAAGCAGCGTGAGGGGGATTGTACCAGGACCCAGTAGCTCTGTCTTATCCCCTTTCTCCTTCTGTGGCGGGGTTACCGGCTCCCCTGGAGCAAATGCCTCAGAGGGGGATGAAAAATGGGACATTTATGAAAAGCCCCTGATTATGCGGATTTGGACGGGGCCCTCGCAGGCCCCGCTCAGCCTGACTAAATTACTGTCGATCCTGCCGGCTCCCCAACGAGTCAGTGCTGCAAAGAACCCGGGCAGCTGTCAATGCCGCCAACACGCCCCCCCAACCCCCCACCGCTACCTCCATCCCACTTCTGTTTTGTTCCCCTTCCCCGCACACTCCCCAACTCCGGCCTTTTGAAAAGCCTCGGGTCCGTGTCAGCCCAGTGGATGGTGGGGGAGAGGGGCAGCGTCATGGAAACGGGCCCTTTCCTGGAGAAACATGCTGTTCTTCCCCACTCCGTCCCAAG
This sequence comes from Natator depressus, assembly GCF_965152275.1. NCBI lineage: Eukaryota > Metazoa > Chordata > Testudines > Cheloniidae > Natator > Natator depressus. The sequence continues at coordinate 12,249,499 of NC_134251.1, read as the reverse complement.
TTCCCCTTTTGAGAAGCTGTCAGGATCCTGAGTGAGTGTCACACGACCCAAGGACCAGGCGTGACCAAGCCTATTTTCTGCCTCAAATTTGATTGATTAAAAAACTTTTTAAGAAAACCATGTTAAAAGACAAAAAAAAAAAAAAAGAAAAAAAAAGAGGAAAGAAAAAAACAGAAAGGGACAAGTGTGTGTGTGGGGGAGGCCAATGCGCTGGGTTTCCTTGGCAATAGCACCAGGGGATGAGTGTCAGAAGCAGCTAAACAGCATAACCAGGCCAAAAAGAAAGGTCAAAGGAAGCATGAAACTTTTAACACAACAGTGATTAAGATAATGATGAGGCAGGGGACCCCAAGAAAAAGAAAACTGCACACATACACACACCACACAGTCCAGGTGACAGGCTGGATGAGAATAGGCAAGAGGGTTTGTTGGGAGTTTGGGAGGATTTGGGCACAGGACTGGAGGAAACAAATAAAGTGGGGTTTTGGAGGGTTACTGGTTTTTTTTAAGCTGGCTGCCCAGATGGAGGGGATAACAGCACCAGCCCAAAGATAGTGACTCCACCCAAGCCATCAGGATGCACTTGCCAAGCGCAGTGGCCAATGTGTCAGCAAAGTGGGGCTTGAATTTCATGATTGGGTTTCTTATAAAGATTTTTTACCACCATGGGGCCAGATCCCAAGCTGATATAAATTGGCACAGTCCCGCTGACTACAGAAGGGCTGGTGTAAATCAGCATAGCCCTAGTGACTTCAATAGGGCTGTGATGATTTATGTCTGCTCAGGATCTGGTCCTCTGCTTTAAGTGGCAGGTGTAAAAACTCCTCAGAAAATGTCCAGAGGAAATCAATTCTGCTTTTGGTCTCTTTGTTAGCACACTCATCTCCCTACTCTGGCTGCCTCCCCACACCCGTCGCCTTGTCTCCTTCTCCAAACTCCATTCTCTCGCTTTCTCCCACCCCACCCCCTTGCCTCCCTTTCTTTTTTTTACTCCCGCCTCCTCTCTCTCTTTCTAGCTGCCTTTCTCTCAGGTTTCCTCAGCAGATCCCACTCTCCATTTCTCCCAGCCACCCCCCTACCGAAAATGGAGCACTGCACAACAGGACCGGTAGTCCCCATGGGCCACGTTGCCATAGTAGAGAGGAGTGCAGCTGGGTTGTAGAACTCCATGGCTGGCCAATGGGGTGTGCAGGTCTCAACCCGCCACTTCTGCCCTGCTAAATGTGGCCCCTCTCTCTGTCTTGTCTTAGGGCTTCCTGGATCTGCTTCACACTGACATCTGTCTGTGCAAGCCTGTACCAAACACAAATCTAGACTGACTGGGTCAGAGTGCTGCCAACTCCTGGGATTTTATGGAAAGTCTCTCAATATTTGTTTCCTTTTAAAATCCCCAGCTCCCAGAGTCATGGGGTTACATGAGAATCTCAGCTTTGCTTTTATTTTAAAAAGCCAGTGTCAAGCCCTCCTGGTTGCTGAGAAAAGCTGGAAACTGTGACCCCTAAAAGCTCAAAACCCAGCAAGCAAAGAAAAAAGAACCCAACATTTATTGCTTCTTAAACTTTCATGATTTTTAAGCCCATCTCATGTGGTCTGACATGCTATTTGGAGCCTTGGAGTTGGCAATGCCAATACCAACAGCCAGAAAACAAATCAAACCTCAGACATGAGCTCCCTTCCAGCTCTCCTGCTTGGAAACTTGCCTGGGTGGTGGAAAGTCTGGCCTCCCCAATGCAAATCAGCCATTAGTACGCAAATCCCAGGGGCAGGAGTCCCTCTGTTCACTTGTATGGCTGGCGAGGGAGGGAGAGAGGGGGTGGTAGTTCTGGGAAACAAACTGGCCATTGTGTATGGAATCCTCCCTTCCACTTTTTGCACTGCACAGCTGGCAAGGTCCACAAAGATGGAGGAGAGGGTTGCGCCTCTCAAGGCAAGTCACTGGCATGATGTGCTGAAGGTCTGACCCATGCTTGCCATAAACTTCTGCTGCCCTGGCACAGGTTTGTGTGTTTGGTGGGGGGGTTGCAGAGGGAATCTCTGTATTATCACTTTTAGCCCCCCCCCACACACAATGATGTTACAGCATTCCTCACTCTCCATGGGATAAGGAGGGCTGGACATGGCACTTGGCAACTGTACCCGACGCTCTAATCTCTGTTGGCATTGGCCCATCTGAACCTGGGAGGCTTTATAAAGTCTTGTTATGGTCAGCAAAGGGTCAAGGAAATGCCCCCTCTGAGTCAGACCTGCTGGTTTCACTGACACTAACTGCCATCAGCCCCGAGCAGCCAAGACAGCTACTGGAGAGCAGGCTGGATCACATCCTGCCTCAAAGCACCAGACAACTTGCCGTTGCAGAGCCTTGTTGCGGCTGACGGTGTGAGAGGCAGAGTGGCACAGCTGGGTTTGCAGAGCCCAGGTTGGGCCGGTACCATATGACTTGTAAACTGAGCCCATGTGATGCAGTAGGCAGGGAGAGGGAATCCCATGAGGTCATTTTTCTGATAAGGGCACTTGGAGTTTCAGAGCCCTCTTCCTCCTTCCCTCTCAGGGGAACCAGGCTGCTGCCGGATTGTTGGCCACACCACTGGGTGGGATCAGGTGGAAAGGAGGACTCCAGAGTTCACCAAGAAAGTACATGTCAGGCTATGGGTGGGATGGCCTGGCAATGCTTTAGTGGGGCTGGAAGGGTGTGAAATAACCCGAGAGCGTGCTTCAATCTCAGGGAAGTTATAAACAATCACCTGGGCAACACTGCCACCTGCACACAAGACATATCCCCCTTGGGCAACGCTCACAAACATGCAGCTAAGCACCTGTCCACATTCAGACTTGGTGTGCAGCAAGACGGGGGTGAACCTACAGCATGCTAGCCTGCCACACACTAACTGTCCATGTGAACCCTGCTACCATACACTAAAAGTTCTAGAGTGCACTTTGACATTTGCACACAAACATGGACACATGTCTACTAACACACGGCCTCCCAATAAACACATGTACATAACCTTACACACTTGTACAAGGGTAGCCGTAGGGTCTGATGATCCGGCCCCGCTGACATCAATGGAAATTTTGCTACTAAATTTAATGATAGCAGACTTAGGCCTATAAAACATAATTCTCTCTCTCTCTCTCTCTCTCTCTCTCATTCCCCTCTCCCCACCACCTAAGAAGTCAAAAGGCCCAGGTATCTGATTACAGGGCAAACTCACGTAATTTGTTTAGTTTGCAAAACTAGTTCAAGTTCCTGAGTAAAAAAAACATTTTAATAACAACGATTTTGTAAAATTTCAGTTAATGTTTTTCTTTGAATTTTTTTTTTTTTTGGTGGCAGCCAAAAAGGCAAAAACATCTGGGTTCTGTATTTTTGTCAAAAACCCAACATTTTTTGATGAAAACAGATTGTTTTTTTCTGCCAAATGTTTTAATGCAAAAATTTTTAAGCACCTGTATTCATGAGTCGTCTTCTCCCTATTCCCCCACCCCAGGTCATTTAAATCCATGGTCTTTTGCAAAGAGTGACTGAGTCAAACAAATGTTTTTAGCTAGAAGAGCAGCTTGTGCGCTGTAAAGCCTGTGCGCGCTTATACAGCACAAGCCAGGGTCTTCTAGGACGGAGGTATCATTTTAAAAACTACAAGGGTCATCTAGTCTAATCTCCTACCAAGATGCTGGATTTGTTGTGTCTAAAACCATCCAAGACAAGCCATGCACTAATGAAATGCAGCATGTTTAGTACTGTCAACTCCAAGCAGTCAAGCATCAGGAATCAGGTCCCCAAAATTATGAGACTGGCTTATAATTATAATTTTAAAAAAATATAATAATAAATGCTGGGTTCTTTTAATTCACCTCCTGAGCTTGGGGCCTTCAGGGGGGCACACTTTCAGTCTTTTTTCTCATGAAACACAAGGGCTACAAACTTTCTTTTCTTTAAGGGAAGCTGAGATTTGCAAGTAGTCACTTGACTCCAGGATGTGGGGCTTGAAGAAAAACACCAAATATCGCCAGGCTCGTGATAAAATCATGACAGTTGACAACACTGTGTTTAGTTTAGTGCTGAAATGAAGTGCACTAAACAGTCCATGATGATAGCAAGGATACCTGAAAATGTTTTTAAGTCCTTTTCCCACAAGTTTTAAAAACAACCCTTTCACTCTCTCTCACATACACACAAAACCCCTTCAAGGGACAAACAAATCAACGTTAGCTAAAGCTGAGCAAAAACATTCACAATTAAATTAAAAATTCTCTGTATTAGACGTTTTTGTTTTAGTCTGTACTCATGAAAACAGCCCTATTTTTTTTTTTTTAAAGAAAGCAAAAATCTTGAGTTTTTCCACTCAAACATAAGAATGCTGCTGAGTGACAACGGGCTCACTTTCATCAAAACATTCTTATTCTCCAGTGAAAGCAAGAATTTTGCATTTCTAAAAGTCATTCTGGTGAAGATGCATTTTCATGTCAAAATGTGCAAAAATTCCTATTTTCAGCTGTTGGGGGTGGAATTGGCAACTTTGCAAAGCATGAAAATTTCAGTCACAAAAATTACCTGGAACAAAAATGCAAATAATCTCCTTTAAGAAGGTTTTCCATCACCCCTGGTAATAGTCCCGAGGGTTACCAAAGAGGCAACTTTTATTAGCAGGCTGTTTACTTGTGGGAGCCCCGTATACCGATCAGATAAGCTCACTGCCAAATAAAAGACCAGTGATAAGCGGATCCCTTTCTCATGCAGTGTTTGATTCATCTGATTCTCCCTCAATCCACTCAGTGACATGGCCTACAGCCCAGCGCTGGCACATGCCCCAAGCTCCCAGGTTCCCAATTGAGTCACTTCCCAAGGCACACACCCAGACATGTGTCCTCGTCCTTGCAGGGCCAGCCCCTTGCCCCCTCCCCCCCACAACTCCCCTGCCACAGAGAACTGTCAGGAGAACACAAGCAAAAGCTGCTTCTTGACAGCGAGTCATTTATATTTTAGCTTCGTTCCATTATCCTAACGAATTCTTCATCAGCAGATGCAATATTAACAGCAGAAAATCAGCTCATTACATCCAGGGGGATTTCATCAAGTCGACAATCACGAATGCAGCTCCCCAAGCCTGGGAGAGGACAGTGCTTTAGTTATTTATTTATTTTTGTGTCATTTAAGGGGCTTTGGGGAGGGAAAGGGGAGGTCCTTTCCAGGTAATCGCCATATCCTGGAGCTTCAAGGTATAATCTGCAGGCCCTCTGGACCGCAGACAGACGCACTCTCAGCTGGTACAGTGTCCAGGCCCATTGACAACTGTCACCACTATTTAAAAATCATTAGAGCGTAGAGGTGGACAGGGCATTTCTTCATTGAATTCAGGCTATGGGAGAGTGTCTACATCCTGGATTATTCCTCCCCTTGTGTCTACACACATCTAGATTGGCTGATATGGTACCCCTACTCCAGGCAAGGCTCACCCTGTAATGCTCCGAAAGGCCCCCTATCACGGTGCCCCCTCCTCATCCAAGTGTAATGTCCCCAAAGGCATCACATGCGTGCAAGGAGGGTGGGATGTTGTGATGAACTTCCTAGGGAAGGGGCAGACAGGCTAATCCATAATGGGTATGTGTGTATGGGAAGGGGTGGGGGGATAGAGAAGACCAACAATCTAGAACAGTGTCAGGCAGTACTTTGGGGCTGTTTCTCTCCAATCCAGCTCAATGAAACACCAGCCTGGCTGTATATGACACAGGCAATGCATGCAAAGTGTGAGCCTTCAGGTTGTTGTCTTTAAAGAATGTGCAATAGGAGGGGGGATCGCAACCCCGGGACAGCAGCCATGCAGCGTACAAGGGACATTCATAGCTCCCCAGGCTACTGCTGGTGTGATATAGGTGTATTTCAAGCTGCCAACATAGTGGCGACACAGCGCAGTGGGATACGTGGATGATGGTGCACAGAGTCTGGCTGGAGAAATACGTCCAAACTGCAACGGGCCAAAGATGCATCGCTCTTGCAAGTCAGCGTGAGAGCCCAAACCCACTGCAATTTCCTAACCTGCCTTTACTCCTGCCTTACCAGATGGGGGCCCTGTTCTACCCAAATCCCATGGAAGCCAATCGGAGTCACCTGCAGCTCACAGCTGAGGGCAGCCCTCCCCTTCACAGATGCTAGAGAGCTGCTCTGCACAGACCTGGGATCCCTCTGGGGAATGGGATATTTCCTGCTGAGTTCTCACTCTCGCATCCTGGCTGCTGCTGCTGCCACATCACTCAACGCCTGGGAGACAATAGCTCCAGTTAAAACAGCGACAGCCTGGCTTCTGGAGCTTCCCATCTCTGCAACGGGAGGAGATTCCGACGGGCCTCCCACAGAGCCTTGCCAGCTCATTCCCAACGTCAAGTGGAGCCATGCCCGCCCCACCCAAGTCCCCCCGCCTGCCAGGCCCTGTGCACTGAATGCTTCCACGCTGGAGAAGGGTGACAGCTTTGATGGGGACCAGCCCGGAGCTCAGCCCTCCCCGGCCATCCAACTCAACCAGGACTTTGATGGGCATTTTATATTTTCCCATTAGGGACTGGATTTCCGCACAGCAAGGAATATGTTCCCGGGACGTCAACTCCAATCTCTCCCACGCTCTGACAGAATTAAGCTCCAGTTTGTCCGACAACATCCCGAAGTGTAAGAAACTGGGGACAGACTCTCTAATCAGGCTGTAGGACAAAGGCCTGGGCTGACCCTGTCACTTCCACTCACTCTTGCTGTCTGTCTCATTCCCCCACCCCTTTCTGCCCCTTCTCTCTCCCTCTTTCCCCACCCTGCCCCTCCGATACACAACACAGCTGGGCTAATCCTGCTCCTCCCGCGTCCAGAGCAAATCCTCCCCAGAGTAAACCAATCCTGGGAATTTTTATTAGATTATCAGTCTGCCAGCTGAGTGCCAGCTGGACTAATCCTAATCAGGGCTGATTTTTATTAGCCAGCTTCAGGAGGGAGCTAAACTGTCCCAGCACCCCTGGCTCCCTCTGCCTGCACTGAGACAGCCCACAGCTCATTTTATGAGGCTCACTCTTTTAAAGTCACTACCGGGGATGCAGGCTGGGCGGCCCGATGGCCTCTGCATAGCCCACCCCCACGGACAGCCTAGGTACCAGCAGTGCTAGCTTCGCCCAGTCACTGCCCTGCCATTGTGCCTTGACCCCATTCTGGAGGCAGGGCTCCGGGGACACTCTCCATGGCCCATTCAGCCCTAGGCCTCCCTGTTGGTACCTCCAACAAGGGGGCCAGTTGGTGCTAAATTTGAGGCAGCTTTTTGGGAGGGGCCTGCTAGAAAGTGGGCTGAGATAAATTAGTCATTTCCTACAGGCCACCTAGCAGCCATCAGCATGAGTGACCACAGCCAGGACAGTGACTGCACTTGGTCTACATTGATGTGGGAATCTCACCAGAGGGCGTTTGCAGACATAAGCCACCCCACAGCCAGAGTCCCAGGGCTCTGCCCCCTTCTGCAGGCCTACGCAGTCTGCTGTGGGCAGGAAAAGAGGCAGGTAACAAGATGACAGTTTATGAGCTGACCTAGGGAAGTAGAGATCCTGAAACAAGAGTAAGCCAACATCTAATGCTCAGCATACAAAGTTTTCACCCTTGATTCTTCACCCTCTCCTACCTCAGGGCCTGATTCTGCTCTTAGATACACTAGTGTAAATTGGGAATAACTGCACAGAGCAGCACCAGCAATGCAGAGTGGTGTAACTGAGAGCAGACTCAGGCACACTCTCTCTTCTCTTTGGTCTGGCCTACAGCAGAAAAGATAGCTTGCTAGGTGGCGAGCGTCCCTAGGAGAGAGTTAAACAGATCTGGGTGGATGCAGAGAGCACAGCAGGCTTCCTGATGACAGGGGGAGAGATGGGGAACTTGGTTCAAACCCCCTGGAAACCACATCAAACAGGCCTGTGGGTGAGAGCCAAGAGAAGATGATCTGTTGATGTCTGCGTGTGTGTGTAAGCAGAGCAGAGAGGGGGATCGAGAGAAAGAGGAGTAGAAATTAATGGAAAGAAGTGAGGAAGTGCGAGATCAGGAAGGGGCCAGGACAGTTACAGTTGCATTGCCTGCATAACAGATGGAAATTATTAATGATAAACATAAATCAGAACACACATTATGCCCTCTACCCCTTCCATCTCAGGATCTCGAAGTGCTATAGAAATATAGGGCCAGACTCTCCACTGGGGTAAGTCAGTGTAACTCCACTGACTTAAACGGAACTCTGCCAATTTGCTCCTGCTTAGGATCAGGCCCATTAATTCTAGATCTGATTCAGTCCCGTGTATTTATTATTACCGTAGCCACTATTAGTCCCATTTTAGAGACGCTCAGAGAGGTTAACTGACTTGCCTGCACTGAGTTGGTAGCAGAGCGCGGCCCAGAACCCAGGAGCCCTGACTCCCAGTCCTGTGTTCTAACTACCAAATCATGGTTCCATTCATCTACAAAGCAAAATGCCTAGTAATAATAATAGTAATAACATGAAAATTTCTTGTAACACAGAGCCATCCCTGCCTGAGCTTGCTCAGACTGCACCTGCCTCCCATAAACATGCAGATAGGAGTGACGAGATGCTTTTGGTGGTTTGTTTTTCCGTTCAGCGCAGGAGGGTCCCAGGGCATCACTGAGCACAACAGCCTGATTCTGGTTGTGTCTCTATCCCTCTGGGTGATCGGGAACTCACTCAAATTAGCACCTGAACCCAGTCTCTCTGCCTGCTGAGGCTTGCCCCTCACCAGCATTGGCACTGGGACAAACTCCCCTGGGGAACAGATCCCCCACCCCGCAGTTCACTCTTCATGCTTCATAGTCAGGTTCCAGTCTGAATCCAACTGGTCCCAATGTTCAGGGTGTCTGGGCTGGGGGTTCCTGTCTGTTACGAGTGTGGGGCAGCCAGGGATACTCTGGACTGGTTCTAAATGCCAATGTTTGTTCTAGCAACATCTCTACACAGATGGGACACTCTAGTCTAAAACACTCTCCCTCCAAAGAAACTCATCAGCACTGGAGGCTTCTACTCCTTACCAGGCAGTGGGCAGGCACAGAGCCTAAACTGCAGGCCCCAGCACTTTTGGAACCATCTTCTCCCCCTCCCTCCATGCCAGTTTTCTCTATTAGGGCTCTCGGCCCCTGGCATTCACTGGCTCAGCCCCCATGGCAGTTCCGCTCTTTGGAATCAGGAGGGAGTCAGAGCTCCCCAGGCCAATGGCATCCTTCCCCAGGACTTCTCTCTCTCTCTGCCCCTTCCAGGTATTACTTGCGCCCCCCCCCCCCCAACCCAGCTCTCCCCTGCAAAAGCCCCCTTTCCAGAACAGGGAAGGAGACCCGCCCAGTGCAGGGAGCTGGAGCATGGGAGCAGGCGTCAGGTGAAGGACTGTTGGGAGAGCTGGTTCTGCTTAGTGCTCCTGCCCGACACAGGGACAAGCTAGGCAAACCCAGGCGCCTCATTGGGGCCCAGCCACCCCAGGGATTAAACAGGGATGTTGGGGCCTTTAAATAACAAGGTACAGGTCACGTTTCCCTCCCTAGCCTGAATGGGGGCAGGCGGAGGTGAGAGGGGCTTGGGGTAGGGAGGGATCAGAGGCAAAGGCAAAGGAAGGGGCAGAAAGGAGTGAGTGGGGGGGGGGAGAGCTGAGAAGGGCTAAGAGGGGGCAGGATTGGAGGCCGGAGAGGTAGAGGGGTAATTTGCAGGTATGAAGAGTTGAGGGGGAAGGGCCTGAAGATGGAGGGTTAGGAGATAAGAGGGAGGTGTGAGGGGGGCGGAGTGAAAGGTAATGAGGGCCAGGTGAGGAGGGAGAACAAGTTGCTTTTTCTCTTTTCAAAGAGCTCTCCCGGTAGCAGTGACTATGGTGCAGATCCGGCAGCGAAGTGACACTGGGACCTCGAGGGGAGTGTGCCCAAGGGCCTGGGAACCCCAGCTGTGCGTGAACGCAATCAAGGAAAGTGTAGACTTTCCTCCCCCACTCCCTTTTTTTTTTTTGCCATTTATCAGCAGATTGTGCAGAGCCGAGTGGCGCGCTCGCCTCACCCTGCTAAATAAAGCTTTGGTATTTCTGATAAAGCCATCAAATTCCTTATCGTGCTGACACAAAGAGCATTTAAAGAGACACACACCCGCCCCCGCGCCCTTGCCTGCCCAGTCACTTTGGGGTAATCTTTTGGAGTAAACCAAAGAGAAAAAAGGGGTGCGGGAAGGTCTGCCTAAAGTTCCCCCTTTCACAAGCACTAACCCCAAGTTGTGAGGGGACCTGACCTGTTTCCTTCCCGAATGGCCGGGCTGGGTCCTGGGAGGCGGCACTCGATAGCTCTGTGTAAATACCATGAATGGCAGCGTCAACAGAAATGCCTTGCAATAGAGGGAATATTGATAACCGGAAAATCCTGTGAGAGAGCTGGAAACCCAGGGGTCTCTGAGAGCTTTAAACATGGGGTTGGGGGTGGGGGGACAAGAGCCAGATGGTGGGGAAGAGAGGGTGCAGTGCGTGGGGCTCAATGCGTATGCATCAATGGTGCCACGAGGGGGCGCCGGCTGGGCCACAGAAAGCTGCCCCTGGACCCCAGGCTGTCATGCAGAAGCTCAGGTCTCTGCAATCGTTATTCACCCCCCATCTAGGCCCCTTTCCCCCCAGAGTGGTATGACAATGACCCAGCTAGCCACACGAGACCCCCCCCATCCTTCCCCTCCCTCCCTCCTAGACCCAGCTCAGACGCCCTCCTCTCCTCTCTGCCAGAGCGCAAGCTGTTGTTTAACCTTCAAATTTATTATTTTTAATTATTTTGATTTATAAAAGCGTGCGGCTGTTAAAACCACATTAAATAAACTCAGCGTTACAGCGCTTAACAAACACACATAACTTTGGACTTCTGAGGACTCCATAAAATAATTGCCCAGCTGGATGGCATCCACCCACCCCTGCTCACGCTCCATCAGAGCTTCCTCACCACTCACTCCCTTTCGCACAGATACCTCCTATCACACCTAACCAGGGCCAGCTGCACTGGTAACAATGGTATTTGCAAGGGAGTAAATTGCATCTACAGAGGTGTAAATTGTGTCCACACTAGGGATCTGCATGGGTGTAAATTGTGTCTACACTGGGAGTTTGCACTAGCACAGCTACATCAGTAATTGAAACCCCAGTGTAGACACAGTCTTAGCCTGCTGAATCTTTCATCTGCATTGCCTTCCCTGTGGACAGAATTCCCCAGCGCAGTCCTCTTTTCCCTGGGCACACTCTTCTTTCCAGTCCTCCTTGCCCAGATGGACTCTTTGATCCCTACCTCCCTTCCCGGTCCAAGACATTTGGTTCTGCTTCAGATGCAGCTGAAATCTCTCCAGCAGAGCACATGAGATTTTGGTACTGCCAAACCCAAGCCCAATTTGATCTCCAGCCCAAATGGGTCTTAAACCCTGATTTAGACCTCTCTCTAAATGCTGGTTTCTCTCCTTGTGATGAGAACAATCAGGCCCAGGAGGAGATGAAAGAGCAGGGAAAGAGTAGTGGCAAATAAGAAGAGATGTCTGAGAGAGTCCCCTTTGGTGCTGTGGGGAGGGTCTGTGTTAGGGCCTTGATCCTGCACAGCACTGAGTGAGGCCTCAGCTTCCAGGGAGGTCAGTGGAAGCTGCAGGTGCTCAACATCTCTGGAAGTCTGGTCATTTTTACTTAAATGCAGCCAGGTTCTATCTAGGTGCCAAATTTGAAAATGTGGGCAGCTTCTCTGAGCCCCAATTTCCCCATCTGTAAAACGGGGCCAGACTCTAGATGCCTGTGGGCAGGGCTGGGCACCACTGTATATACAGCATCTTCCTCCTTCGAGCTATCGGTCTCTGGCTTTCAGGAGCAATAAAATTCACCTACATGTTTAAAACCAACCACGTGTTCTTTCTCTCCCCATGCTGTCACAGGGAACGAGCTGGGTGGGCCAGCAGTGGACAGAAAAAGTTTAAAGAACAGAGTCTCAGATCCCCTGTTTCTTCAGGATCTGCAGTAAAATGTAAGTGATATACAGGAAGTAGGTGAAGAGCAATTATAATTGATTGGGAATCATTTCCTGATGGCGTCTGTGTGTGATTGATGGCGCCGGCCAGCCACTAAAGGACAGTGTTCACTAAAGAGAGAGAATTTGTAGCTCCCATCTGCTGAGCTGAATACACCACAAATCACTAAACTCTTTTTCTCTGAAAACTTCTGCTCACACTGATGGATCTCTCTGTGGCGACCTGGCCCTGAGAGCTGACCGCCTCCCATCCTGAGTGTGCAGCCTGCCCTCTCCATGGCTGCCCCGGAGTTGGTCCCTGCCCTTGGTGCTTAGGTACCAGGGGGAGGTGGCCAGATAGACAGACAACCATGGAAGTCACACAGCTACCATCCCCTGGTAGGATGTGAGGAGCTCCCTTCTTGGAACTGAGAGAAGAAAAGATGGCAGAGAGCTGGCTATGCAATTTTAAAACGTCCCTTTTAATTGGGACTGCTGAGAATCAGCAGTCAACAGAGCCTTTCACGTGGAGCTCCCAGGCCTCGATATGGCCCCAGGACCGATTTTCCTCTCACTTAATGCCAAGGTCAATTAGGTGTAAACCCTCTGAGCTCTACAGAGTTACGCTGGTGTGAAAGACAAGTAAGTGAGAACAGACTCAGGTTGACAATGACCAAAGGCTGGTACCAATGATGACCATCCTGTGGCCTGCGTGGAACGAATCAAGGGCCTGGGATTGGTCTTGGTCTAGTCCCAGGGAGGCCAAACACCATACCTGGCACTGACTGGCACCGTCAGCAGGCAAGCCAAAACCCAACTGGGTCATGGAGACGAGATTTTCTGCTGGTGCATGCAAGGCAAGGGTGGCAACATTCAGAAATAATTAAAGAAGAATTAGTTGCAACCTTTTAGTGGGGAAAGCCTGCCCTGCTGTGCTACCCTTTCTGGGCACACCAAACAATCCCCAGCACTAAGTCGTGTCGAGAGTGTGATTTCCCTAACCTCATGCCCTACTCACCATTCCTCCTATGCCCATCCACTGGGCTAGTAGCTTAGATGCTTCTGGGGTCTCTGCTTTTCAAGGAAAAATTGTCTGGTCGATACCACTTCTCTTAACACAGCCCACCGCCTCCAAATTGGTTTATAGTTGGTCCCAGATACAACAATAGCACTGGTCTTTAGCTCAGCATGCACCACATCAAATAACCTGCAGCAGCCAGGGCAGACTTGCTCTGGACACTATGATAGCAACAAACGTGGGCTCTGAAGCGGGGCCAGCTGCTCCAGAGTTCTAATCACACTGCTGACACCATCTCCCTCTGCCACCTTGGGCATGTCACTTAACTGCTCTGTGCCTGGCTACAAAGGGGATAGTGATACTTCCCTGCCTCATAAAGGGGGTCATGAGAATGAATTAGCTAATGTCTGGAGGGTGCCATAGAAGTGCTAATACGCATCCTGTGTATTTCCCCGTTTCTGTGTATTAAAAGGCAATACAAATATTTAATAGTGGCATTCCACATTTCTATAGCGACGTCTATCCGAGGGGCTCGAGCTGCCTTATAGAAGCCAGCTAAGAATGATGATCATTCTACTCACTTAAAAAACCAAAACAAAATCCTGACTCAGAGAAAGTCCCTGACCAAAAACACCAACCAACACTGACAAAGCAATCAAATCACTTATCTCCCACACAGAATTTTTTACACCCAGGGAGAATTACTAGACACACCATGAACTCCCGCTCCCGAATATCACTACTGGTATCCATTCTATGTGGAAGGTGCTCAAATACTACGGTGATAGGTGGCACTATAAATTTACAGGTGGGGGAAGTGAGGCACAGAGAGGCCATGTAATTGACCAAAATAGCACAGCTAATCAGTGACAGTGAAGGTGAGATTTCCTGACTCTCAATCCCCTGCTCTAACCACTGAGCCATGCTGCCTCCCTTTAGAATGACAATGACAATAAAACTCCTCCAAAGAAAGCAGCAGAGGAAGAGAACTTTTAGGCTGGCTGGTCTCCTACATTAAATGTTTGCCATCACTTCCTGGGAAGGGGAGATGACAGAGCAGACTGGGGGTGCAGTGGGGTGCAGCGTAGGGCCGAAGCTGATTTCAACCTGTCCCCCTTGCCCCAGTCTACGTTTCATTCCCAAAGGAGGCTCACATGCAGTACAAACGCAGCAGCTGAGACAAGGGTACCTTGAAGACACTAAATATAAAAGCTCGCCGTGCCAGAGAGGTTCGCAGGCAGTTATCCATGGTGGTGGGAGCCAGGGGAGGGGGCTGGGATGCAAGCTGCCTGCAGTCACACTAGCCTGTCAATAAATTTTGCATTCCCTTTGCTTTCCGACGGGGATTCATTCCCTAATATGGGGCTGGCAGCTTTCTGGGTTATTTCGAGTGTGTGTGATAATGTTCCCTGGATAGTGACGGCTTCCGAGGATTGGGATTGTGAAAAAAACCATCCCTCCTCGATGTGTGGGGTGGAGAGGGGAGTGGGGGCGGGGGCTAATCACAGGATAAACCATGAAACCTCCTCTCAGGAATGGGGCAACACTGGGATCTGAGGCACGGGGCGTCAGCTGGGACAGGGCTCTCTGGAGCTGGGAGTCAAACCTTTCTGTGCTTTGGAGATTTCATGGTGAGACACAGCACTGACCACAGGAGCTTCTGCCAGGGAAAGAAAGCAACCTTGTTATTATTATTTGTGCTATGGCAGCACCCAGAGGCCCGACTGAGATCAGGGCCCTGTCGTGCTGGCTACTGCACAAACACTAGGGTATGTCTACACTGGAGGGGGGATTCTTAACTCGGGGTAGCGAACCCTGGTTAAAATAGCGGTGACGGCACGCAACTCAGCTTCTCACTTGGGTTAGTCAGCCCCAGGCTCCTCTCCAGGCTTTAACTTGAGCTGCTCACCCGAGTTGCCATGTCTCCATGGCTATTTTAACCCGAGTTAAGAACACACCTTTTTTTTTTTTTTTTTGCAGTGCAGACATACCTCTAGAGAGAGACAGTCCCTGCCCCAAACAGCTCAGTCTAAACAGACAACGTTTGGAAGGGGAAGCAGAGGCAGAGAGGGAGAAATGAGTGAATAGACCATGGGGGCTGACCATCCTCTCCCCCACCAGAGGGTGTTACGTTGAGCCAGGGATGGGACATGGGCACTGCTGGTGTTCAGATTGTGCCTTTGCTGCTAATAAAGCGAGGCCTTCAGTGTACGGGGCTGTCCATGCGGGCCCAGCAGTAGACCTGGGCCGTGTGGTCAGAGGTCTGAAGCACAAAGTCTGCAGCTCCCCACCAAACAGTTGAGCAGATGCTGGTGTTTTCTAGACGGCCAACCAAAGAGAAAGGGCAGGGGGACATGCATCCATGGCACTGCAGCAGGGTTCATGGAAAGAGAGGACTGGAGACGGGATGGCACCCCCTGCTTTGTGACCTCCTCCACAAGGAGGGCTCCCCAGAAGTGTTGCAGATCCTGCCAGTTGAGGACTCGCTCAGAGGCTTTAATGAACATCAGGCACTGGGACAGAATAATCCAAGGCTGAATTTCTTGCCTTGTTTTCTGTCTGGAAAGCCTCGGCTACTCTGTCCTGCTGTGGGTCCAGGGACAGTCTCCATACATCTCGCCCAGAGCAACCAGGCGGTAAGGAGGGTTCCAGGCTCCCCATCCCAGGCAGCAAGTGCTGGCCAGACTAAGCAGCAGACAGATGGCTCTGCAGGGCAGTGACACCCACACGCTAGGAAGCCATCACCCCTTTCCTCCCTCCCTCCCTCCTAGATGGGAGCTTGGGGACGGACTGCACTGTCACCTCACTTGTAAATCTGGCAGGTGCCCTGCAGCTGTACAGACTTGCGCTGTGGATCCTGCTACTGTGGCACTCACAAGCTAAGCAGAGTGGAGCTGGACTGGCATGTGGGTGGGAAGATCTGAAGCGGGGTTGGCGACTCAGCGTGGGGCACTCTTCCCAGTAGGCATGGAACCAAGACGCCCAGCCCGGCATTAGGGGCAGATCTAAAGCTGAAGTCCTGCCCATCCATTGGCACAAAGATTCCATGGCGCTTTTGGCAAGAGTAGCAGTGTTCACCCCAGCATCCTGGCCAAATTCCATCTCAGGCCAATGCCTTCTGCCTCCATAACTTCCCCACAGGGCCTTGAAGGGAGAGGGTCAGGTTCATGTCCCGTCCTATGCTGCTGTGTAGTGTTTCTCACCAACACCGGGGGAGATCACCAGGGGAGAGATGGAAGAGGAGGAGGAAAACTGTATTAGGACTGTGGTTAATGGTGGGGTCAGGGCAGCAGAACAGGACCTAATGGGTCAGGCCCACTATGCACAATAGTGCAGCACTGATTTGGACGGGGAGCTCTGGCAAAAGTTCTAGACACGTTTTTTTCTCTGCCTCAAATTCAGCCTTTTCTAGCCTGCGCTGGTCCTAGAACAGCCAGGGAGTCAGTAAGGAATCACAGTCCCTGAGTCACTTTGAAATGGGAACATTTATTTCCCTGCCTCTCCAGGAACAGTGCCCCCCCAGACATGCTCACTTTTGTAGACACACTCAGACATGCCCCCACACCTGCACACTGACACACAGACCCACACAGCCCTGTACTCACTGCTTCACATGCCGCTATCACACAGCCATGTGTTCACACACTCACAGGCTCCGAAGCCCAAGCACACCTGCACACTCACCTCCACGTGCATATTCAGACATGGATTCCTGTGCTCACGTGCACACTCGCTGACACTCCCAGCACTTCTACCCAAATGAACACGGGGGAGAAGGGTGGGGGCATGGGGGGGAGTGGAAGAGTCACCATCCTGATTTACAGTGCACTGGCCAGCATGAGGCTGTGAGCCGAAGAGAACCCACAACCAATGATACTGCCTCCAAGGGGCCAAATGGAGCAAAGGGGAATCACTCCACTCCTTTGCTAGCTGCACTTCATAGCACGGTAAGGAGCTCAGGGGGAGAGGACTCACCCCAACCCCCACTTCCAACAGCACCCAGAGGTTGGAACCTGAATCCGTAGCTCTTCCCCGCCCCCGTCCCCCTTTCCAGCTCCCATCACCAGCTTGGGCCCAGACCGGCCCAGTCCCTCCACCCTGCCAGGTGCTTCCACTAGAGCCTCCAGTCAAAGGCTGGCTTCCCTGCCAATGCCACTCGGCCCAGGCCCCTGGACCACTCGCCAGGGTGCAAATCCTGCTCCCCGATTGCTACCAGACAGGGAGCAGCCATAAAAGCTGAGGACACCCCCAGCTGAGTGGCTGGGTGAGGCCGAGAGGAGCCATTCTGGAGATCCCTTTGGGGTCCATCCACAAATCGAGCTGGAAAGCAAAATACACGAAGCCCCACAGGCTGCTCCAAGTCCCTTCAGTTATTATTTATATTATTATTTTCTTCCTGGGAGCAAGTTTGCTCTGGGCTGCACGGGGTTAACCACAACAAGCTGCTTTCTCTGCCTTCACTCTACCTCAATTTCCACTGCTCCCATCACCTTCCTCCCCCACCCCCTGATCTTATGAAAAAAACCCATCAAAATAACTATTTTATGTCTCCAAATATGCAGATCATTTTCTTTAATGAAAGATGCTTGACGTCTCCGATCCAATTAATATGCAAATGCAGGCGAGGATTTATTTGTGACATTCTGTCTGGGTGAGAGAAAACAAAAAAGGCCTGTTAACCAAAACACTAATTGCTGTGACTGATTGTCACATATCATCATTTTCATAGGATCTCCTCCATCCCTGGCTTGCAGGGAGCTGTGAACCAGGACTCTGAGACTAACAGACACCAAGGAGAAACAGGGCAACCAGCTACCTGCCTGGCACGCTCGGATAAACCCACGCCTCCTTTCCTGGTACGTTCCCAGCCTACTCTCTGCCCATGCCCATTCCCCACCTTGGCGGGCGGAGCGCCCATCTCCTGGCCCTGCCTGACTCCTGCACTACTGCCTGAGCATGGAGCCCCATTATTTCCAAAATGCTACTGGAGTTGCTAGTCTCTCTCTAGGTCACTCTTCATGCTCATTCTGCACCACGGTTTGGAGTCACCAGTAGTCCACACAGCAGGCAGGGCAGCCCCGTGGAGGATGTGGCCCGCTGGGATCTCACCCGCAGCATCATGCACCCTACTCACCAACTTGCTCCATGAACACACTCCGGCTCGGTGGTTCAATGTAGAGCTGATCCAGATCCCAAGCCTCTGGATCCAAACACCCCCAGACTGAGGAAGTCCAGATCCAAACTTTGCAGCTGGTCATGATCTATACAATTGGCCAAACACCACCCTTTGTGCCCCTATCACAACACATGCTGAGAGCACAAAGCGTTGGGGCAAGCACGGAGAAGAAAGGAGCCCAGGACGTATGTTAGTGGGAGAGAAACGGGCCCAGGAGCTGTCAGCAGGGTCCCTTCTCGGTGGTCCGAATGCTCAGTGGCCTGTGACCTCTCCCTATAGGTCCAAATTGGCTGCTCCCCCTGCTCATGTGTTCACTTGGTGAGTACAGTCACCAAAAAGTAAATGTTTTAGCAGCCTCCCAACCACATGCTCACAGACAGAGGAGACAGCACGTCATGAAGGGGAGAACTGCTCTGTGCAATGCTGTGCTAAATGAAGGGAGGGGGGTAGCACCCTTTTATGGACACCCAGTAGCTATAAATCCCTCTTAGTACTGTTCTCTAATTGCTCTACCTGTAAAGGGTTAAAAAGTCTCACTGCTATGCATAGATAAAAGGAAGTGAGTGGGCACCTGGCCAAGACAGCCAATGGGAAGGCTAGAACTTTTTAAAATTGAAACAAAGACTCCCCTTTTGTCTGTCTGTTGTTGTTCTCACGGGGAGAGGCGGACAGGGCAAAGCTATGCTGTAAGAAGCTTGGGCTAGGTATGAAAAGTCATCAGTATCATACCTAGAAACTACTCATTTAAAACCCCAGATATGTAAGTAGATCAGGAAATGTCTAGGAAGACGCGATTAGGTTTATCCCTTTTATTTCGTTATGGCCTGTGGATTCCTCTGTGCTAACCCCAGAAGAATGTTTTGCTTGTAACCTTTAAGCTGGACCTCAAGAAAGCTATTCTTGGTGCTTAATCCTTGTAGTTGCTCTCTTAAAATCTAGC
The DNA here is from genome assembly GCF_965152275.1 of Natator depressus. Lineage (NCBI taxonomy): Eukaryota > Metazoa > Chordata > Testudines > Cheloniidae > Natator > Natator depressus. Next base: position 12,230,367 of record NC_134251.1, on the reverse strand, counting down.
AATAGCCTGAGTTCCCAGATGTATTCTCTTTTTTTTTTTATTAATAAAATTTACCTTTTTTTAAGACGAGAATTGGATTTTTGTGTCTTAAGAGGTTTGTGCACATGTTTAATTAGCTGGTGGGAACAGCTGATTTCTTTTCTTTTTTTCTTTTCTTTTTTTTTTCTCCTTTCTCAGCTCTTCCCCGGAGGGGCGGGGGTGAAAGGCTTGAGGGTACCCCACAGGAAGGAATTCCCAGGTGTGCCTTCCTGGGCTCTCAAAGGGGTTCTGCACTTGGGTGGTGGCAGCATCTACGAGTCCAAGGTCAGAGAAAAGCTGTATCCTTGGGAGTTTAATACAAGCCTTGAGTGGCCAGTATTAATTTTTAGAATCCTTGCGGGCCCCCACCTTCTGCACTCAAAGTGCCAGAGTGGGGAATCAGCCTTGACAGGCACCTACTACTAGTGGTCTATCTGGGGACTGAACACAGCAGGATCATCCCACGGAGAGCTGGCTGGTCACATAGTGCTGGCTGCACCGCTTGTTTCCAGCTGCATTAAAAGAAGCTAAGACGACATGGTGGGTGGGATTTTCCACAGAGCCCAGCACCAGCCCAACTCTTCTGCTACGGAGGAGGATAGTAAAACCCCCAGAGGCTTCAGTGTCAGCTGGTGAAAATTCCACCCTAAATGCTTCTCCTGTAAGCAATTGCCACAAGATGGCTCCGTGCCTGGGAATGGGCGGGGGGCCATGCATGAGACTAGCTCTCTGTTAAGATGTAGCCCATCCATTGAAACAAGTCTGGGAGTGCCTGGTCCAGAGGCTATGGCACAGGACTGAGAGGCAGGATCTCAGATTTCCATTCCTAGGTCTGTCAGAGGTTCATACCTCCCTTAAGTGAGTCACTTAACTTTTCCAGTTTTCCTCAGTTTTCCCATATGTTAAAGGGGGATAATATAATACCTTGCTCTCGTATAGCACTTGTCATCAGTAGCTCTCAAAGTGTTTTATTAAGGAGGCAGGTATCATTATCCCTATTTTACAGATGGGAAAATGAGGCATGGGGAAGTGAGATGACTGGCCCAAGGCCATCCAGCAGTGTCACGAATAGAACCCAGATCTTCGGGGTCATAGTCCAGTGCACTATCTAATAGGATGCACTGCCTGCCTCACAGGGGATCTGTGCGCCTTAATTAATTGATGCTTGCAAGGTAATCTAGGGTCCCTGAATGGAAGGCACTAGAGATAGGCGAAGTATTTTCATTAATACTGTGCACCGGTGTTTTACAAAAACAGTTCTTCATGCTTCTCTAGCCCCTTCCATCTGAGGATCCCAAAGCACGCTGCAAACTTTAATTAACTGAGCCTCTCAGTTCCTGCCCCAATCCATTCACAAGGAAAATGAGGTAGGGAGAACTGAAAGGACTTGCTGAAAAGTCTCACAGAGAGTCAGCAGAAGAGTTGAGAACAGCAGCTCTGTCTCCCATACCTATGCTGTAACCACTGAACAATGCTCCCTGCATCTAAGGGGCAGGGAAGTGAGTGAAAGAAGGAGGAAGTTCTAATAACAGACTCCTCCAGGACTCTGCTACATTCCCGTATTCCCTACTGAATGGGGTAACAGAGAAGAATCCCACCAATACTGAATGAATAAGTGTTTGTCAATTAAACTTCACTAAGCCATGTCTACACTAGGAAAGAAAGTATATTTTTAACACATTGACTAAAACATGCTAAAATCCTAAAGGGAAATCCTGGCCCAGTTGAAGTCACTGGGAGTTTTACCATTGACTTCAGCAGAGCCAGAATTTCACCCCTAGCGTAGACAAGGTAAGTTAACATGTGTTAGCTGGTTGAAGTTAACCCTAGATTCTCCCAAGGTTTTAGCTCAACCAACCATCACATGTTAAAACCATAACTACCCTTATCTACACTAGGATTTAACATGTGTTAGCAAACAGCTGTTACACACACATTTTTTTTCCTTGTGAAGACAAGGCCCAAGAGAACAACTCTGCAGAGACTATCTATCAATAAAAAAAAATAAAAAAAACCAACTCAGGAGTTGCCGGTTCAAACCCAGCTGAGGTCAGTAGGGGCCAACAGCTGTCACCGTCCACAGCTGCCCAGCGGCCTGTTTGAAATGAACAGAGTCTCAATCCACATCACAAGATGGCTCACCAGCACAACTAGCAGTAACTGGCCTTCTGATGGGCAGAATCTACAGAAGGGCCAAAGACAGACTGGGCCAGGGGGTTGTGGCACAATGGATGGGCCAGTGTGGGGGAAGCTGGCCCTGCTGCTGAGACTCTGGGGGTAAATCAAGCCCCCTCAGTCTGCAGGGCTGTCAATCCAGCATCTTTCATCCACATTAAACTGACATGAGGATAAACCCACCGGAGGTCTTAGGGCAGCTGGAGAGTTAGAATGGGAGTCACCAAATCTGATACGAGTGGGGGAAAAACACTGCCGAAGTGAAGAGCAGAGATTAACCAAGCATTTCCGCTTTCCGCTCATCCTGGGGATGTGGGATGGCATCTAACACTGCACAGAGCAGCTTCCAGCGGGAGTGCAACCAAACATGCAGAGCTGGCCGTTAAAGGGAAAAGATGATCCTAGGATGGCATGGGCAAGGAGCTGAAAAAAGGCAGAGCCATGCACTGTATCCCAGGGATACAAGAATGAAGCAGGAAAATTCTGCTGTGGAGGAAGTGAAAAGTGCCCCGAGATTTCCCCCTGCACCGGAGATCCCATGCTGAGCAGAGCTGGCGACATTGCTCCTGAGAGGTGCCCAGAGCCTCGCAGGACTGTACATCAGTGATGCATTTCACAGATAAAATTGCCTTCTAGGTGATCTGGCTCACAGAGAGCTTGTGCCACAGAGTTTCTCCCATGCTGGCACCCTTGCAGTGCAGGGATGCATAGATCTAGCTAGCCTGCACACTCAGCAGTTATGGATCCCTGCCAAATGGGCTGTCAGCACCCAAACCACATGGCTCTATTGACCAGGAAGGAGAAAGGGAAGAGGTGCCTTGGGAGCTGAGCTGGGAACCTGAACATTTTCTAGGATGAGTGTGGAGAGATCTAGGCCCTCTGGAATATGTAGAACAGGACATCGGGGGTACCACTGCCCAGCAGTGCTTATTTTACGGGACGAGCTGAGCACAAAAGCAAGGCATGGACAATGACGTATGGCCGGGTCTGTGGGCTGCCCTGCTCAGTGGCTGCTGAGCCAGCGAGGTGCCTGAACCATTGTTTTCCTCCTTCTCAACCAGCACATCTGTACCTTAAAAACTCCAAGGGAACACAGGGGTAAGTGCACTGATGCTGTAAGCAGTCTGTTCAAACCCAGCACCCCACCAGCCGGCCCGCTCCTTCCTCAGCATGGCTCATTTATCCTGCCAAACGTTTGCATCCGTAACCTCTCCAAACAAGGGCTGTGGCAGTGACAGCATGGGACCATGGCACCAGGGAAGGGGGCAATCAGCGGCCCTGATCTCTTTGCAGCCAGTCAGCAGGAGCTCTGTTCACAAGGTGTACCTACACCATGCAGGGCCCAGACTATGCACCCCCTTTTCAGATGTGCTATGCACCTATAACTAGGTTCTTATATGGGCCCCATCACCGTAGTATCTGGGCGCCTCACAATCTGCAACATATGTGTCCTGGGAGATAGCACTGTGCGATTATCCCCATTGTACAGATGGGGAACTGCGGGCTGGGCTACACTGGGAACTTACATCAGCATAGCTATGTCTCTTGGGATGTGAAAAAACCGACCTACCCCTGGTGTAGACAATGCTGGGCTGATGGAAGAATTCTTCTGTTGACCTAGCTACCACCTCTCAGGGGCATGGATTAGCTACTCCGATAGGAGAATCCCTCCCATCAGCCTAGCTGGCACCGTAGTGGTTTAAGTGTAGACATACTCTGAGACACAGACAGGCTAAGCGACTTGCTCAAAGATTGAACCTTGGGCTCTTGAGCTCCAAGAAGCACTGTAACTGATGGACCATCCTTCCTCTAATTGGCTTCAATAGGAGCTGCAGGGACAACCAGGCCCTGTAGCATTAGAACAATGCACCGCACTTGCAAAGCGCCTCCCAGCTAAGGACCTAAGACAGGCAAAAACTGAGATGGACCCGAGCAGCGAAGACTGGATCCAGATCAGAACCTGTCTCCCCCTGTTAGCAAAGTTCAAGGGATTTGGATGCAGTGTCATAATAAACATCATTATCCCATTTTACCAATGGGGAAACTGAGGCAAAGAGAGTTGGTGTGAGCCATGCTGTGAGGAAGTGGTGGAACTGGGATTAGAACCAAGGTGGCTTGACTCCCCAGCTCCTGCTGTAATCATTGTGGCTAGCCTGCCACAAGTGCTGCACAGCAGGGACGGTAACAGCTGATGTCCAGGCTGAGTTATACAAAAGCATTCTGGCAGGCCTGCAACGGGCCACAGGGAGGACATGCAGGCGGGTTAGTTGCCTCACCAGCATCCCAAGCGGCATCTCTTTGCTTCTTTCTGAGGGGACCCTGTGCCTGGAGCTGTGGGGAAGCTGCTACCACGAGTCACGGCTGCATCCAACGTTACAGGACACGGATACCCATCTTACGACACAGACGGCAGACAGCTTGGGCTCATAGACAGAGCACGGGACTGGGTATCAGGATCGAGTAAATCGGAACCCTGGTCTGACATCGGCTCCCTCAGTGTCCTCAGGCAGGTCGCTACCTTCAGTCATCTCCTCCCTAGAATAGGGATCACTCCCCTTTGGCTTGCGGGGCCGAATTAGCAGAGAGCCACAAGGCTCCGTGAAGATGGGACACGATCACCACTCCACTGGTGGCCCCAAGGCAGGGAGAACTAGGCACTCGAGAGCCCTGAACTCTTGGGACATCAGCCCAGCAACCAGAAGTAGCATTCTCACACCACCCATCCCAGAAGCCGGCGGCAGGGGAAGCTGAGATGATTGGGAAATCAAGGAGTGCAGCTGCATCTCTGAGCCAACACAGGTGGATCGGAGACCCCCACAGAGCAGGAGGAACCAGTGTAATAAGTGTGGGGGACTGGGCTGGGCTTCTGGATCTGGGGAGCGCAGAAGTTGGGGAAAGCAAAAAATAAGAGGACGGGGTGGGTGTTGGTTTGAATTCTAGAGGACGGATCCAGTCGCAACTCTACCGCCACCATGTCACGCACCCCAGCCCTGGGCTGTCCAAATCCAGGATAACTGACAGCAGAGCCTATCGGGCAAGGGGCAGAAATTGCTGGGTGATGATCTCTGGCCTGCGCCATGAAGGGCAGGCTGTGTGATTCCAGAGGTCCCTCTAGCTGGAGGATCTATGCAAGGCACTACCTGTGACTGCTGACTCCTCTTCGGCCCAGAAGCCAGGGGTCCCTGCCCCTTGCCCACACAGCACCTTGTTTCCTGCCCTCTTAGTGAGTCAAGAGCTTGGTGTCATGGGGGAGGGGGTGGGATATGAAGTTAGTGGCAGGGGAGGGGAGGGGAGATGGTGGGAGCCATTAAACAACCCCACTGCCCGCCCCCCTCTCCTGGCTCTTTGAAGATACGGGTGTTTTGAATTTAATTTTGATTTTCTTGACTTCAGCAGATTAAAGTTGAAATAACCTACAAATTACTTAATGTGTTGTAAATCTTCTGAAATTACGGCCTAATGGGTAACACATGTCGGCAGGCAGGAGCCAGCGGGGAAGCAGGGTTTCTCACCAGTGAGAGGAATGCTGGTGAGAGGCAAGCCAGAGCAGAGGGGAATGAGGGCTGGGGAAGCTCAGAGCTCCCCAAAATATCCACATCCCAAGTTTGGCACGAGGTTGCAAACTCCACCCATCGGCCACACCTGTCCTGATGGACCATCCCACCGGCAATATCGGCCAACGGGCCAGAGCCTAGAGGTGACTGAAGGCATTGGTGGGATGCTAGGGTGGCTTGTGAGATAATGCAGGGGGTGTTGGGAAATGGAATTCATTTTTCACCGGCGGCCCACCTCCACATGCCCTCGGTGGCCTGACTCCCCAGCTGTCCCCATTCACAGCCAGCTAACCATTCATCATGCCCCAGCAGAGCCTTCACAGCCTGTTCCCACAATAGCAGAGGGCTCTGCTCAACACCAGCATGCCAGATTGCTGCAGCCCCGCTCAGCATCAGGGCCCTGCACCTGGTTCCCAAGAGGGAAGGGATTTGCCTTTCCTGCTCCCTGTCCTGCTGTCCTGCCTCCCCCTACCAACACATGTGCACCTGTCTCCCCTGTCCCAAGGCAAACCAGTCCCCTTCCCCTCTGCCAGCTCTCCCGCAGCCTCTGCCTGCATATGCTCCCCTCCCTTCTCTTCGGCAGATTTCTCTCAAGTGCGCTGCCATATGGTTCCAGTTAAACCCCATATTTTTTCTTGTCGATTGAAAAGACACACTTTCCTCTGTGCCAGACAGTTTACAGATTGCTCCGTTGGCTCAATTTCTTATTGGATTTCTCAAAAAACCTGACATTTTAAATTAATTTACGGCCACAACAAAAAGGGTTCAGAATTTTAATGGTGTTGTAAGTAATTTTTAGGTAATCCGCTCCAGATTTTGATATTAACCTTTGAAACGAAGTTCACGCAGCTACTATGTTACAGCACTTTAGCTGGACTGGGGCTTGGGGTAGAGGGAGAGCGGAGGAGAGGTGGGGTGGCATAAAGGAGGTAATTTACTGCACAGCAGCATGTGTGTCCGAGTGCACAGGAACAGATGAATACATACATGTGGGAGAACCGGTCCTCGTGCATACGTCAGGGTGAGAAGGCGTGTATAAAATGTGCGAGAGTAGGGGTTTGCGTAGGAATGGATGCGGGTTTCTGAGTGCAAAGCCTAGTGCTTCCAGGGGAGTATGAATGGATACGAACATGCACCACAGGCCGCAGGGGTGACAGCATGTGTTCATGATGCGGTGCACACGCGAGTGCAAATGGACTTGGAAGTGCGGGCATGCGTCTGAGCATGAATGAAAACCTCAGTTCACTGGTGGGAGTGGGAGTGTACAAAGGTGCACATGAGAGTGCAAATGCAGATACTCACACAGACATATGGGTATAAAGGAGAATGTGAGCACAAGTGGGTGTGAATGCATGTGAGCAGATGCACATATCAGCACAATTGCAGCCCATCATTCATGTTTGTCCGAGCTGCCATGCCAGGGAGTGTGAGCAAGTCTCTGCACACAAGTGCGAGTGAAGAGTTCTGCACATGTGCATGCACGAGGCTGAATGTATATATGGGTGAGCATGGGCAGGAGGGGTGCCCACATTCCCACATCCCAGCATCAGTCCAAAGACCAATTCAGACACAGGGCAGAGCTTCTGCGCCAATATTTCACATTTCTTCCCCATCCGCTCACCTAGCATGGCTGACCTTTCAGTGCCATCTTCCATGACAGGCCGTAAGCACAACCTGCCCACAAATGAGCCAGAAGGGGGCACTCACAGAACAGTAGGTCTACAGCTACCCTTCCACTGCCAGCCAGTGCTGCCCCCTGCAGGGAGTGGGTATTTGTATGGTGATGTCATAGCTGCTTTTTCTCCACATTGCTTCCAAGCCTGGAATTCAATTCCAGATCAATCTCATCCCGCTTTACTCATCATCATGGGGAAAGGGGCCACACCCCAATATTTTGACCCAGAACCTGCAGGTAAAGGAACCTCTGCACCCCCCCAATCAGAACAGAGACACTGAACTTGAGGGCTCTGCATTGGAAAATGGGGAGTCTTGAGGAGAAGCAGTTCACATGAGATGAGCACTGATGGAAGAGAAAAATTACAAATGCTGAGAGTGACAGGAGACAGGACTCCAGGGGATGGGCCAAGGAAGGAGAGAACAAGAGAAAACCAGAACAAATGAGAGAAAGAACAAAAAAAAGAATGGACAAATGAGACACCAAACACAGGCAGGAAGAAAATTAACAAATGAACTAGAATGAACCCCAGAAAGAACAAATGAATGAGAGACCTGTAGACAGCGAAGAATAAGGAAGTGGAAAAGGGAAAGTCACAAAGAGCGGAGAAGAAGTAGTTTCCTCCTTACCCAGACCACAACTTTCCCCATATGACCACAGCTCGGAGAACAGGATTCACAAAGCCAGGTGCTCTACTGATGTCCTGCAGTGCTTTGCAGAACCCTCTGCAGTAGCCTCACTTCATTAGCAGCTGAGGACCCTAGTGCCTGCCTGCAACTTGAGCCTAGTCCCCATGGGCATCTCACCCTTTGGCTGTGTAGGGCACAGATACCTCCACCAATCCTTTACTAGTGTTTATAGAGAGCAAGTCAGGAAAGTGCCTGGAAGGACCCCAAGCTAACTACCCAATCTTCTTCAGAGCCTAGTGCTTCACTTCCCTTCAGCCCTTGCTGCACCTGGGAACCCCTTGCCCCTCTCTGCCTGCACCCGGGTGGCCTTTCTTCCGTGCCACCATGAGCCATGTCACCAACATGCAGCTGCCAGGACAACGGAGACAAAGAGGGATGGAGGGGCACTGGGTACAGAGCTGCAGCCCCCGCCAACATTCTTACAAAGCTCTGGCACAGAGCAGTCAGTGGTTGGGGATGCTGCCAGCTTACTACAAGTGCAGATTTTTAACATTCTTCCTCTCCAGGAGTTTCTCGAGGTGGCTGGGGAGCCAAAGGCAGAGCCGCAAGAGCAGTGGTGACTTCAGGCCTGCTCTGCTCAAACATCCTGCCACTTGGCAGAGATGATGGCAGGGAAGGGGCCACTGGAGAACATGCCATGGGGGACACCGGCACAGGTTGGAGCAGCCGTTGGGGCGGTTGCTGGCTACCCGCCCGGCATGGCTAACTGCTCAGCGGATAAGTCACACAGAACGGACATGCACTGGGCCAGGTGCCTCATGGGCCATTTCCATCCATTAAATGGGGGAGAAAGGGCAGGAGAGACACTAAAACACCACAGCTCTGCCATGTCCCTAAGGGCCTGTGGAGATGACAGGAGAGATGGACACTACCTCTGCCTGCACCCGGGTGGCCTTTCTTCCTAGCCACCATGAGCCACGTCCTGCTAAACCAGTAGGCAGGGAGCTGCGACTGCATATTTCGGGCCCAATAGCCTCGGTGAGGACGCTCTGCCCCAGCGCCTCCTGCCACACAGGGCGCAGCGAACCGTCTGCAGAGGGGACATCTTTGCAGCCCCGGACCCGCCCCACCACACATGCAGGGACATGCAGAGGCTGCTGCTTCCCCACAAGCCCTGGGGGCCCAGAACCCTCAGCTCTAGGGCCAGACTATGCAGACAGGGATGGGGCTTCTGCTCTCTCAGCCAACAGGCCAAATGGGTGGTTCCACTGCCCACGTAGAGGAAACTCACTGTCTACCCCTCTCCTGTTATTCTCCTGACAGCCACTTCAGACTCAGCTGCCTCCGAGATGATCCCAGCCTCCCCCTTCCCCTCACTTCTCCCAAGGGCCTAGACACAGCTCACGGACATAAGCCCAGGGACCCAGCCCAGCTGAGATGGGCTGCCCCTTCCCTAAGGGCTCTCCCTTGTTCAGACAGGACCTCAGGGCGCATGCAATTTCATGGTCTTCCTCTGTCCAACACTCCCCCCCACCCCAGGTCCCGGGAAGGTCACTGCTGTGTCATCAGGCCACCGCATTAGGGATCTCCCCTCCTCTGAGCCTTGCTGCAGCAGGTACAAAGCTGGAGTGTCTCTGCCACCCCATTACCTCCCCTGGGGCAGTGGCATGGTCCACTCCAGGGAAGGCTATGCTGCTAAGATGGGTCTTTCTGGCCCATTTGTTGTCCCATCTCTCTCCCCTGCCACCCCCACCCCTGCAAATTCTGCACCAACATAAGGACCTGGGGAGTTTATTTGCCCCTCACCAAACCCAGGATTTTCAAGGGCACTAACACACATTTCCAGGCCCTACGTTCTGCAAGTCATAGAGTCCTAGAGTTTAAGGCCAGAAAGGACCACCAGATCATGTGACCTGCTGTCTGTCACAGGCCATCATCACCACCCGGCACCCGCGCACCAAACCCAGTGACGGATATTAGGCCAACGGCTTACAGACCACAGGAGACTAGGCTATTATGTGCCACAGGCGGAGAACAGGAGGGCCTGAGGTGCACCAGTGCCGGAGGCCCTACAATGGCAGGGAAGTGATTGAGACATACCCAGATAATCCTGGCAAGACATGAACTATGGTCGATTCTGCCGATGAGCCCTGGCTCTGTGCCAGATGCAGGGGCACTGTGCCACATTCTGATCCCCCAAGCATCGTGCCAGGTGCTGGGGGATTCAGATGGTCCTTTGGCCCCAAATGGGGATCTGGGGGATTCTCCCTCTGGCCCTGCACCAAGAATGAAGGGGTTCACAAGAGGGTACCCACGGGTTAGGTCCAAGCCCAGGGAAGGGTCAGGGGCATCTCTCTCTCTCTCCTCTCCTTCAGACCAACCATCTCCTCCTGTGGTTTCCCCCTATTTTATTTATTTAAAGGGGAAAAAAAGAAGCTTTGGCTAAAACAAGTCTCCCACCAAAGGGAACCCTGAGAACTGCCCCCCTTTCGGCTCCTGGCTGCACTGCCCTACCTTGCCACTCACTGCACCCCTTTCCCCGAGGCGTGATTGACTGGGGGAGTTGCTATGACAACCAGTAGTTGCCAACTATTTGTGTTGTTGTTTTACAACTGTGGCCAGTGTCACATGAGCGGGAGCCGGCTGGGGGCCTGGGGACACAAAGGCGAATGGCTTTTTAATGGAGTGCTCTGCCAGCGCTTGAAGACTCAATAAAGAGCGGCTGGCGAGACCCCTCCGTGCGGAAGGGCCTGCACACGGGGACAGGGCCTCTTTGTAGAGCCACAGCCGGTATGGGAAAGTTTGGAGGAAGCAGAAGAAAAGCCTCCCACCGTGGCCGGCGCTCAAAGTACTCTCTCCCTAGGGGATGGATCCGTCCCGCTTGGCTCCGGACGCTTCAATGGGGTTTGCTCTGCCTCTCCGCTGTCTGCTCTGCCCAGGGAGGTGGCTTACGCAGGAGCCTGGGGTAGTTAGAGAGAGATGTGGGAGAGGGGAATTAAGGGGTCTTCCCTAGGGATTGGGCCACACTGCAGGAGAATGAGACTGCTCCATGGACTGGAAGAGAGAGGAGAAAGTGAGAGAAGATGGGGAGAGAAGGAGGGAGTGAGAGACCCAACTTAACCCAAACAGTGGCCTCGCTGCATTTCCCCGTCTCTGCTTGGCGGTTGGATCATCCCAGGGTTTGGGAACTTGGCTGCACAGAGACCCTAAGGTAAACAAAACGTGGGGCTGGTGACGTGTGAGAGCAGACTGCCCCCTCTATGGCAAGGGATGCCGCCATGCACCCTCCTCTTTTTGCCAACAGATTGGATGTCTCCAAAAGTTTTCTCCAAATCTCAAAGAACTAAACTGCCGTGAGACTTAAAAATAGGAAAAGAAATGGAATGGCGGGGCTAGCAAACACTTTGGGCTGCCTTATCTCCTCAGGGCACCTGCGAATGAAGCCACTGGGCTAGCAAATAATTCCAAGATGCCAAATCTCCCCGAGGGGGCTACCAGCACATGGGAATGGCTACAAGGCAGGCCAGCATCTTCTCATTTAATTGCACACTTTCTGGATTGGAGCCCACACACAGTCCAGCCCAGCCCAACACTGCCATGTACACCTGTGTGGTGTGGTGCGTGGGCTCTGCATTGGCCGTGCAGGGCACTTCAAACCACACAATGCCCCAATGCCGCTGAGATGGCAGCCACCTCATACAGTGGGAAGAAGCAAACATACAGCAAGAGCTCTAAGGCCAACTTAATCAGCAGAGAACTGAGGTATGTGAAAGTCCGAAGGCACTACTTCTGGACCCACCCATCAGAAAATTCTGAACCCAGGGGAAAAGGAAAAACCCCCAAAGAGCCAGAGGAGCAGAGAAGAGTGTGGGGCCAAAGAGGCATTCTTCCCAATCCGGTGCAATTCTCACAGGCCTCTCTAACCCTGCACCACTTTTCGGAGAGGTTATAATTACATCACAGGGCCCTTACACAACTACTGAATTAATTCTGCTTGGGCTCCCCTCATCTGCGGCCCGGGCCTTGTGCACAGATGTGGAATTTTCCAGGAAAACTTGAATATCGTCACCGAGGAGGGGAAAATATTTGTGCTTGGACATGAAGAGTGTGGGGGAGGGACTAGCTTTCCTGACTCTGAAATACTGGTGGTGGGAGAGACAGTGGTACATGGTGGGACTCAGAGGGCATTTACCTCACAGCAGCACCACATTTTCCCAGCTAAGTCCCAGATCACATGAAACTCACCTAGCTTGGGGACTTCCTAAAACACAAGGCTCAGGCCTTGAACCAACCTAGGTCTGAAGGCAGGATCCAGAACAGAACTTCTGTTCTGGGATGAACCAAAACTCTGGATCCAAACAAGTCCAAAATCCACATCTGAATCAGAGCTTCCCCAAAGCTCTGGCTTCTTGAATACAGCCCATCCCAGGGGTTGAGCTGTGGGTGAGGCTCCCACACTGGGTCGGGGCGCTGGTTCAGGTTCATCTCTGCTTCGGTGTAAGCTTGGGCCTGAAGCAGAGTGAGACTAGAATTGGAACCAGGCAAAATTCACAATGTAGATCTGAGTGGTGTATTTTCGACCCTTTGAGTTTTTCTTTGGGATTTCAGTCTGTTTGAACATCAAACTCAGAGCAAAGCTGGAGGGGGAGGGGGCAGGGCAGGAGGAAGCCCCCATGTGGGCTGAGAGGGAAGAAAACAGAGCATAAGTGATGAACCCCATCAGATCACCCAGCCCCTTCCCTTCTCTCCTTTTCACCAGGCAGTTGCAAAGATCAGACGCAGGGCACCCCCAGGCTTTGCCCTGCACCTGACTTTCCCCTGGGTTTGGGAAGAGGCAGCTGCCCAGGAGCTGCTCTTGGAAGAGAGCCAATGACACCCCCACCCGGCTGTGAGCTGGATTCCTGCACAAGGCTCTCGGATCCCAGGCAGACGTTTGGTTTAGAAAGGAGAGAATAGCAGGCCTGGCAATTGCCATGGGTCGCACCGGTGCATCTGCTGAAGCGTCCACCCGCAGGGGCAGAGGGTGCACACTGCAGGCTACACAGCACAGACAGACACAGACACTCCTTCTGGTTCAAGAACCTTCCAGGACGGAGGCTCCACATCTCCCCTTCTGTCCTCGCTTGCCCTGTGTGCTCCAAATGCCCTCTCGGCACAACCTTGGGTGCACATGAAACTCGCACACTCCCCCTTTCGTGCTCACACACGCACACACTTGTGGGACCATGCCCTCCTGTGCATGGACAGGCTTACAGCCAGACATGTGTGGATTCTCACGCATGCTGTGTCCTCATGAACACATTTGGAAACACCTACTCACACCCTTTTCCACCTCCTCACCACTCCTATCGGTGACATTGGCCAAACCACACCAATGGGAACAGAGGAGCGGCAGAGTGACAGAGGAACAAAACTTGTCTTGACCTGAGACCATCCCTCCAAACTCACTCCACAAAGCCAGAACTACAAGGGGCTGGGATCCTAAGCAGGTCTCACTTGGCCTCATCTCAATCTCTAGCCCGAAATTAGATGCTCACGCTCCATCCAGCAGCCACTGGCACTGGCTTCTCTCTTCCACGCTGAAAAAGTACCAAGCGACTCGCCATTCAACAAAATAAATAAATAAAGAGAAAGAGGCACTAATTGGCGAGCACCTACCTGGAAGGAGCGGGAAAAATACCAAAAAACCCACCACAAACCTCTAGGAAAACAAAATGCGCCGACATCTTTTTATTTTGTTTTTTTTTCGGTAATTATACTAAAGATGAAAAACTCATAATAAACATCTCCCAGTCCCCACCTGCTAACAGTAATTATAATAGACTCAACAATAAATGGTAAAGCAGAGCAGTGCTGCATCTCGGGAATTCTCTAGGGTATGTGGATTAGCTCGGAAAGCCTGAATGATTAAAATACACTAATTAAAATTTTGTGTTCCTTGGTAACTCGTCTGCCTGGGCCCCTGGTGTTGGCAAAATGGGAATTAACGTGACAAAAGCAACACAGAGGGTTTTTGTTTTAAATAAAGAAGAGGGTGGGGGGGGGGGAAGATCTATATAAACAAGTTTTCTCCGCGCGCGCACACAAATTCAGAGGGACACAAACTCTTTGGGAAGCACCGGGGCTTGTTTCTGGTGTTCGGGATGAAAGTGACAGCAAAGTACTTCCCAGTTTCTCCCTGAATTGTCGAGGAGAGCTCCGGGGGGCGCTCTGGGTTGAGATGAATGGGGGCCACGCACGATCGGGAGCCTGGCTGTGTTAAAACAATTAGAGAAATAAACACACGGAGAGGAGAGACTAGCGCGAGGGAAATCCAAGCATAGGACACTCTTCCGCTCCATCTCCCTCACGCACATTCCTCCACGGATGAGTCTGCCTCTGCTCTTTCCCAAAGAAAACAGGACTTTGGGATAACGCACCACAGCTTCTACCCCAATGCAGATACACAAAAGAAATTGAACACTTTTGGGTTGCCCTTAGCAACCTAATTGCATCAGTACATTGCACACAGGAGCCAAAGTAACTGAATTTTGATGAAAAGACGGCGGTAATTTACGGCATCATGAAATTAGTTGTCATAGCGACGGGTTAATTACATCTCAAATTAACAATGCAAGTGTGGTGAAATTAAATATAAATCATATTTTCTGCATAAATTATAGGGGTTGATTAGACCGGGGCTCGGGGAGAGGGAAAGGTTGAGCCGCCATGGGCCTACGCAGCTTTCTGAGCCGCCGAGAGTCTCCTGGAAACACCAGGAAGGGGGAAGCGGGGGGCGCTAAAAAGTGTCAAAGAAATAGAGACGCGCACGCTGCTTTGCTGGTCCTCTTCTGTGAGGGACTTTTTTAGATTTATAATCGTCATCTCAGCCCTCCTTAAGTTTTTCCTTTTAGTGCTGGAGAAAGGTACGCAGAGCTGAAAGGCCTCTTCTAGTCACAACACGGGTAACAGCAATGTAAGCTCCCTGCATCCCCTCCCACCAATGACCTCGCCCCTAGCCCAGAGGTTCCAGACAGCTCAGCTACTGCACTCTGCTCAATCCGTGGCCTCTTCACTGAGCAAAAACACAGTGCCAGTTAGTGCTGAAAGTGGCTGTGATTCTTGTCCAGGGGGAACTAGACCGAGGCCTGCCAAACTTGCTTTACTGAGACCACCAGACAGCCACCTTAGGGCGGTGCCATTGGCCGGAGCTAGATCTGAATGAGCAAGACACAGCGGACAGGCCCCATAACTCTTTCCCAGCCATCTGAGTCACCTACTCTCCCCTGCGTTGTTTCTGGAAGGGGTGGGGAAAGCTGAGTTTGGCGGAGGAACCCAGTTGTCCAGCACTCGAGGTGCCCCTAGCCAACACATGGGGCGCTGCATTTGTAAACTAAAGAATTTGCTCTTGGGAAATGCAGTGACGGGGGGAGCAGCCTAGATGAACAGTCCTCTCTGGAGACCATGTAACCAGAACCACAGTGAACGGGTCTAGCCAGCCTGACAGCTGCTCTGTGGAGGCCACTGGACTAGGCTTCGGCCCGGCTGTCTCAAGCCCCTCTGTTCTTCGGATCCCCTTGCTCCACTCAACACTATTCACCCAATCCTGGCGCTGGGCTGCTGACCTCTGGAGCTCTGACCTGCAGTCTCTGCTCAGAGAACTGGCTCCAGCCTGGTCTAGGAGCAGATTAAAAACAGGCTCTGAAATCACAGGCCAGAGGGAGTGGGTGAAAGCAAGTGACTTCACTAGTAAAGGGCAGGTAGCAGACTGTCACCAGTTTTTATCTGCCACCCGCTCCCCACGTCTCTGTTTGGCACTGTGCCAGAGGGTTCTACCTACAAAGTTCACCTAGCTCTCCCGTAAACCCTAAACATGACAGCAGCATTGGACGGGGGCTGAGTCAGAGGGCTCCTTCTTGGGAAAAGCAATGCGGGAGTGGAGGGTGAGTGAACCCAACAGAACTGGGAGCAGGTACAGGCTGCACCAACAAGAAGCTGTTAGGTTGCTCTATTAAACTCTCTGTGACCCTCTGAGAGCGTTGCCACTTCACAATGGGACACAATTAACAACAGACTCTAAAATAAACAGCCCCAGCCTGTGCTGTGTGGCCCTGCAACCCCTGGGGAGCTGGGAGTTTACAGTGGTGGGGGGACCTGCTCCTCTAGGGCTGGGGTGGGGGTGCAGAGAAGATGGCTTCGGTTAGAAACATTTTGACACCTGCTGAGATGTAAAACAATTCTTGATTTGGTCCCACATAGTCACTGAACCAGCCGGTCGTGGTCCCCAGGGTGGGGATGGTGTTAAAGGGCCAGACACCTCTTCATGCCCACCCCAATCTGGCATAGGAAGCATGTGGATTCTACATACAGGAAACAACAGCATCTCCACCATAGATAAAGAGTGACCCCCTGGCCCCCAACTGATGCAGATGAGCAAGAGGTGAGTGGCACTGACGGCCGCAGCACCGGGCTAGTGGTGAAGATGGGCTACACATGGGTGTCCTGGCTCCTGGAGGGAACAACATGCAGCACGAAGGGGGTACAGAGAGGCACTACCTTCACCCAGCAGACTCTGGCAGTCATCTCAATATGGAGGAGGGCAGAGGGTGAAAGAGGTCACTCCTGCTCCCACCTTACTGTCTGAGCACTTCCAACGTGGGGACCAGCCAGGCCTTCCAGAGAGGACAAGGACCTGTTGAGAAGGTCTGGACACAGAGAGTGGGTTGGGACCTGCAGGTGGGCACCCATGTGGGACACACTGTGGGTGCGGGTGCTGCAAGGGGCAATTAACCTCTGCAGGAGGAGAACTGCCTGGGGCGACGCCTTCTGTAGGAAATCCCTGAGGCAGGACAGCGGCTTCCATGGCTCCAAATCCATCCATCAATGCTTTGCCCACTTCCCTCTGCAGCCAGCAGGCCTTGTTCCCAGCCTCCAATGGAAGGAGAGAATCCCCCCGCCCACAACTCTGCAGACAGCTGATCTACTGGCAATAGGAAAGCACCCACAGGCCTTCCTCACTCACCAAGAAGCCGCTCGCAGGCTGGGTCTCAGCCCAAAGTCAGGCTGTGTAGGGGGTTTGGAGGCCCAAGGAGGAGTCCAGCCTGCCGGTGGAGGAAAAATCAGGCACAAGTTGCCTTCCTGTTCTGAACCTGCCAATAGCAGAGTCTGGAGACAACCCACAAACAGCCTGGAGTTGCCGAGCTGTTTTGGGACCTCCATGAGTTGGGCATCTCCTCCCATCTCAAAAACACTGCCTGGTTTCCTGTATGGACCTAGCTGTCCCGAACATGCCCATTACCAGGTATCTGGGCACAAGAGTTATGCTTAAACCCAGCTCTCCCCACAACTCAAATACCCCTCTGTTATTCACTCACCACTCCCAACACCCTCCCAGGAAAGTCTCTAGCAGCAACAGCATTACGCAGATTATATTCCAGGATTCTCACAAAATCCTGCCAAATTTCACCTGGCCCTGCACTGAGGAATTTGTCGAGATGGGGAGGATTTTTTTTTTTTTTTTGGTGGGAAGAGGGGAAGGAGGAGAGGATTAGGGATGGTGGGGGGGAAAAGGAAGGAAAAAGACTAAAAGTAAAAAGCCCTCTGGTACTGGCAGCCGGCATGATCGATGGCGGTGGATTTGCATGTACATTTCATTAATTTTTCAGCATGCATTTTATTTATCTATGCGCCATACATCTGCTGAAGTTTATATACTTGATAATATATAAATATAGACACACAGCAATCAATACGACATCCGCTTCACAGAAGCTTCCATTAGCCACCCCCCTCCCTCCCTCGTTTCCACAACTTGCTGCCTGGGCACCTTGTGCTACTCCATCGGTTTCCGATTTTCATTAGCGGTGGAGCATCAGCTCCCCCCACCTGCGCCATTTCATTCACCCGACACGTGGGGCAGGGAACCGCACCCATCAGCCAGAAGGTGTTTGGCTTATTGGTGGGAGGGCACCTCCCTCACCCTACCCTCCCCTTCCTGGGTCAATGGACTTCCTAGGCAGCATGGGCTACGTTGGGGCTGCCCAGCACGAGCGAGATTGGCTGAAATCTAGGGAAACCTTGCTGGTCCTCTTGTCAGCCCCAAAACACTGAGATCAGAAGGGCAGACAGATGGCTCAGCTGTGACAGAGCACAAGTGACTGGGAAAACCCTGGTACTAACTGGGGCAGGAGGTGACCCGGTAAAAACATTGAGGTGCAAATAGGGAAACCTCTTGAGTGCTAATGGGGAAAAGGACACGAACCCTCCTAAAACTTTTGGGGAGCTCGTAGGCATAAGAGTGAGCCCCCATCTGGAAAGCTCTTGGGTAATATGTTGGGGGAGGCATAAACAGGGACAGAAGGGTTAAATCCTCTCCCCAACCCCAACATACTCTCTGCTGTTAGCAGGGGTAAGCCCTGAGGCAAAGGTGACAGGGGTGCAGTCCCTGAAGCCATTCTCATGAGCCACCCCTGTGGCCCCAACCCGGCGCTGCCCCATGGCATCCTCTGCCTTAAGCATAGAGCAGAGAAATGGCCAAGCGTGGGATCTGCAGGCAGCAGCAGCTGCCTCTGCCCATCCTGCTTTTCCCTTTCTGCTCCCATCAAACATTCCCAAGCCTCGAATGTAGTCTCTGTGCAGCGGGAACCTTGTGCTCCGATGCCACAAGCCCCAGCTATGGAGTTTCCCTACGTTAGGGAGGTGGCAACATCCTCACCTCGGGGGCTGGTTTATCTTTAAGATGCTTCTTGTTATTACAGTATGTTCTCATCAGGGACACAAGCGAGGGCAACTGTCCAGAGCCCTCCAGAACTCCTGCCCCTTTGAGAAGTGCCCTTTCTCGTGCCAGCTCAAAACCAGCCCACCAGCGGGCTTCCACCCAGCTGAGTTAAGCCTTGCAGTATCAACAGGGAGCTTATTTAAAAGTGCTTTGAAAGCAGGATTGGGCAATAGCTGCTTACAAGGCAGAGTAGTCTAATGGTCTCAGCCTGCCTGGGCATCTGAATCCCAGCTTTAATGCTGCTGCCCCTAGGGCAGATCACTTTCTATCTGATGCACCTGTCTCTTGGGAAGGTGATTGGAGGGACAATGCTGCTTGCTAAGATCAGAAGCAGAGCCTTCCTAGCATGGTCTTATGATGGGAGCTCAAGACATCAATGCCTCAGGGTCCCCAGGTTAATTTCATCCCTCCTTCTCCTGCAACCATATTCCACGCTGGTCGAGGATGGCCCAAGTAGCACCCTCCAGAGCATAGGCTGATGTAGATGCCACAGACAGGGTCCTTCCTCCTCCACCCACCTCCGAGCACCAGGCACCACATCTTTGTAGGACAGGAGCCCAGAGACACAATCGCCTTGGAGAAGGATCCCTTTACCACAGGAACCAACAGCTGGTGGCCTCTAAGAATAGACCCTGGCTCCCCTTCACCTCCAAGCCTATGGCCAAGTTCCAGGTGCCAACAAATGCCAGAGCAGAGACAGGAGCTCAGGGTATAAGACACGATGAGTAAAACCTGTCCTTTTGCTAACCAGGCTGCTCCCAAAAAGAAGGGAGGGACAATGACAAGCCAACCTCATCTTATGTAACACCAGTCAGCTAGTGCTCTATGGCAAACAACTCCCTAGGGGACGCTTCGTCCTCCACGTTCCCAAGGCCTTTGGGGCAAGCAGCACTTCATTCCCTCCAAGCTGCACCTACTCCTTACAGTGGGGGCTGGATCCTCAGGGAAATGCACATAGAGCGTCCCCCGAGATTCAGGGAAAGCTCTGGGGCAGGATTTAACCCCGGTGTAAAGGGGCTCTACTCCGCCATGGTCACTGACTGCCAGCAGGGTAGAGTTGGGCCCCAGCTGAGTGAGATGTAGGGGAAGACTTCATCTCCACCCCACTCACCTCCCCTTGGTGGAGTCTTGAAATGCCTGTGAGCTGAAGGCTCCCAAACTGGCCTGATGCGTCTCTGAGCCACTGCGGTTCCCAGAGGGAAGAGGTCAGCATTACAAAGACACAATTCCAACTTGCACTAGCTGGATTCCCCCATGGACAGCCTCAGCTGAGAAGCCAAGGGCCAAATGGGTCATAGGGGCCAAACTCTCAGTCACCTGGTGGAGTGGGTGCTCCAGATCAAGGCAATACACTGGTGGGCAGAGTGGGGGACGGTTCCACTGCTGCCACTCATGCTGCAACACTGGACCGAGACGCAGGAGACTTGGGTTCTATTCCCTGCTCTGTGCCTCAGTTTCCCCCTTCATCCTTTTCATCTATTTTAATTGTAAACCCTTCAGCCAGGATCTGTTTCACACCAGAGTTTTTTACCCAGAGTAAACTACAATCGTTTGTAGCCTGGAACAAGTCTTTCGGGAGTGTCCAGACTAGTCTTTCCAAAGGGGTTAGCCATCTCCAGTTAACTAGCAATCAACTGGCTCCAGGGAAAATCGCTAGCATGGACCTACATAAGTGTTTGTACAACACCTTGCACAACAGTGCCCCAATTAAAAAGAAAAACCCAACAGCAGCAGCTTTCATCGGCACTAAAATTCACTAGAAGGAAAACACAGTGAGGTGTGAGATGCCTCTACATTAACAAAGTTCTTTAAAGGACAGAAGAGACTTTACCAGCTTGTGCATGAGGAGCAGAGGTGAGGGAATTAAAAGCATGATTGCGGGTGTCACCCTTGATGGTTCTGAGAGGAACCCACCAGAGTCATGATGGGGGTACAGCTTTTCAGCATTATTAGCTAGATGTACAACTCCTGTAAAAATCCACTGCACATGCGCCTTGTCTTCCACTCCTAAACCATCGGCTCTGCTTGTCCCATGGCAGAACTTGCAATAGGAGTGGGGGATGTGTGGATAACAGGAATGGACCCATAACTCCACATGCTCTCAGCTGTCCCAATGTGGGAATGACTGCTTGTTTCCCCCAACTTGTCCTCACCAAAGCTCCAATACCGGCCACAAGTACCCAGGCACAGACCATCCATCACTAAGCCACCTACCTATTCACCTGGGCCTCTCACAGGCTCCCTTCCCTTTCGTATCACATCCCGTGTGGGAAATCCTAACGAGCTAGTGGTCAAGTGGAGTTTCACCAAGAGAAAAGGCAAAGGCCGAAAACAAAATAATCAATCAATCAAAAGGGGGCCTGTGCCTTTAAAAGATTTTTCATTTATAGGCTCTTTGCCTCTTCCACCATTTCAGTGATCTATATGCAAATATGCTAATGTATGCAAATTAAGACACCACTTTTAGTCCCAATTTAATAGAAAGCATTAAAATACCTTTTTTTTTTCTAAAAAAAAACTCCATATGCATGAAGGAAGACTCCCCCCCGCCCCTTTTTGCTAAAGTCACATTCTGGCTGCAAACACACTGGCAAAAGTGTCGGAGGCAAGCAGGGGAAATCTGACTGGCTTTTCCAGCTGTCGGTTACCGAGATCTCGCTCCTCTTCTCAGAGGAGTGTGAAGTTATTTATTTATTTTTCAAAAAGGATCTGCTAAAGCTGTCAGGACGGGTCCCCTATTCTCACACAAAGTCTCCCCGGCTTCAAACAGAGGCACGTGGAGACATAAGCGAGGCCTGGATAACAGAGGGGTTATCACATGAGGGGCTGGATATACCTTCCCAAGGGGCAGTACCCTTGATGTAGGTGGGAAGGGCATTGGAAAAAGCTTTGCATGTCACAATTACGCTAAACAGCATCCTCAGCTGCAACCCCCAGAGATGCAACCATGGCTTTAAACAGGTTTTTGGAGGGCTGTCATTAACTCCATTAAAGTTTGTGGGGTGCAACAGTAAAGACTTTAAAAGCTTAAACAAAATGGTTAAAGTCAACAATATTTGCCATAAGCCCGGCTCGGCCTCCACTTCTGTTAATGTGGTAGTTTCAAGCTATAGATAGATAGATAGATAGACACACACACACACACACACACACACACAGGTGGCTTTCTAACTTTTGTACTGCTGAGACCTTTCACATATCAAGTCTCTGAGTGAAACCCTCCCTCCTTATAAATTAAAAAAAAACATTTTTATATATTTAACACCATTATAATTGCTGGAGTCAAAGTGAAGGAGTACTTGTGGCACCTTAGAGACTAACCAATTTATTTGAGCTTTCGTGAGCTACAGCTCACTTCATCGGATGCATACTGTGGAAAGTGTAGAAGATCTTTTTATACACACAAAGCATGAAAAAATGGGTGTTTACCACTACAAAAGGTTTTCTCTCCCCCCACCCCACTCTCCTGCTGGTAATAGCTTATCTAAAGTGATCACTCTCCTTACAATGTGTATGATAATCAAGTTGGGCCATTTCCAGCACAAATCCAGGTTTTCTCTCCCCCGACACAACCCCACGCTCCCGTTGGTCAAAGTGGGGTTTGGGGTAGAGGCTGACAGCTCGCCACCCCCCATGTAATAACCTCGTGACCCCCACTTTGAGAACCCCTGATATACACACACACACATATATATATAATGAAAATAAAAGCTCCGAAAAGGTCACCCAGTGGCTGATGCTAGATAAAATGATTTAATGAAATGACTTACGACTAAAATTGAGCATATTAACGATGGGAGACAAACTTTCTCTTTAATAACTGAAAACCTTTCCATCTGAAACATACTCTGACCCAACACACACACACACACACACACACACTGAACTCCCCTTTGCACAACTGTCCCCGCCAGGCTAGCTCTGAAATAAAATAAACTTTACCCCTCTTTGCTGACAGAGCTTCACTTGCTGCAGCTGTCCCCACTCCACAAAGCAACGAGCCAAACTCTCCTCTCTGTTATGCTGGTGTAAAACTGGAGCAACCCCGCTGAGGACAATAAGGCTCCAACTCCAGATTTACACCAGAGTGACAGAAGATCAGAATCCGGCCCACTGTCTAGCCAGGGAGCTCCTACCCTTCAGCTCCTCGCTGAATGTCCTTCTAACTGCCCGAAGCATGGCATTTTCAAGTGAAAATGTGTTAACGGCGATCAATAGACAGAACAAGTGACTGACTGGATGACACAATTATCCCTGCATCGGGGGTGGGATCAAACCATCCGCCACAGCTTTCCTAGTATTGGTCAGGCGTCCCCCATTTCCAAACTGCTCCCAGGCTACCACTACCACAGCCTGCCCCATGCCAATCAGATCACCAGGACTACACTGCTCTTCCTGCTGCTCACCTGGCAAGCCAAGTAAAACCTTCTTTAACTTGGCTGGTGCAACAATATAACAGTGCCCATGGCCAACAATGCCCCTCTGCCACGTACACTGGCCAAACCAGACAATCTCTACGCAAAAGAATAAATGGATACAAATCAGACATCAAGAATTAACACATTCAAAAACCAGTCAGAGAACACTTCAGCCTCCCTGGTCACTCAATTTCAGACCTAAAAGTCGCAATTTTCCAAAAAAAACCTTCAAAAACAGACTCCAACAAGAAACTGCAGAATTGGAATTAATTTGCAAACTGGACACCATTAAATTAGGATTGAATAAAGGCTGGGAGTGGATGGGTCATTACACAAAGTAAAAACTATTTCCCCTTGCTAATTTTCCCCCTACTGTTACTCACACCTTCTTGTCAACTGTTTGAAATGGGCCATCCTGATTATCACTACAAAAGGGTTTTTTTTCCTCCTCCTGCTAATAGCCCACCTTAATTAATCAGTCTCGTTACAGTTGGTATGGCAACACCCATTTTTTCATGTTCTCTGTGTATATATATCTTCCTACTGTATTTTCCACTGCATGCATCCGATGAAGTGGGTTTTAGCCCACGAAAGCTTATGCCCAAATAAATTTGTTAGTCTCTAAGGTGCCACAAGTACTCCTCGTTTTTTGGGTGGGGGTTACAGTGTGAAAATTAAACCCACCTTATGCAAAGTTTGATCTCAAATATTTTCCTGTATCCTGAGGCCTGTAGTTGACTTGTATGACTGACTGATGGTGTGCCCTGGGGCCTGTGTGACTGACTGATGGTGTGCCCTGGGGCCTGTGTGACTGACTGATGGTGTGCCCTGGGGCCTGTGTGACTGACTGATGGTGAGTCCCAGACCCTGGAGTTGCCCTGTTTGCCTGTAGTGTGTGTGTGGTGTGTGCTTTCCTCCTCTCTACAAAGTATACTGTAACCAACATGAAAAGTACAAAGTGGATTAATGGGCTCTTCTGACATGATTGGGCAGATCTCTGAACGTTTACAGCAGAGAACAGATATTTAGATATTTTCAGGGGATATATTTTGTCAGTGCCAAACCCCAGGTTTTATAGTCAGAAAAAAACCTCAAGCACCGAAACTCATCCTCAAATGGAAATCTGTGCGGAGGAGAACGACTTCCCCATCAAAACAGTTTTATTGGATATAAATATTAATTATTTGTACTGAGTGCTGGGTTGTCAGAGATTTTACATGCAGCTTTTATAACATGTGTAGGATCTTTACCCAACATTTTTTATACATTTACTAACTTGATTTGAATGCCAGTCAAAATATTTTCCCTCCCCCTGCCTTTCCCCCCATTTTTTGCTTATTGAGCATCATTTTTCATTTTTTTAAATGAAATTCAGAGGAGGCAGAAAATCTCTTTCTTGCTCTCTCTTCCCTCCACCCCTGCCGAGACTTCTTCTGGCCCTGGCCACCTAACACAATGGTATCAATGAGAGATACTCACACCTCGGCCTTTTGCACCAGACTTTCCACATCAATGACCTTTCTAAAATCTCCCTAGTGCAAGTAAATACACACTCGCCTAATGCATGCTACAAGTAGACATGACAATCACATACAACAACAAAAACATAGAATACAAATAACCCCCCAAATACACAAGTAAATACGTTAACACACACCTCTACATGTAAAGTACACAGCACAAACACAAATATATTAAACACCTGTGCATGTAAAGTACACACCACAAACACTCCACACTCACAAATACTTGCACAAAACCACACTGAATACACCATACAAATCCACACAAAATACACACAACCCAAATCCACACACAAATCTACATCACAAACATACAAATACATGGTGTCACATACTAGATACAAACACAGTCAACACACACATATGAACAGTAAAACAGAGCAAAAACACACACACAAACTCCTTAACATATATACACATACACCACCCCACTCAACCCCCAAAAGCACAGAGCAAATACACACCCCATATACACCCAACAAATAAAAACAGCACAGCACACCAGAACATGTACAACAACAGCACAAATATACACCGCCCCAAACATATTCCTCATACAGCCCACCACATACACCCTCTCAAGTAAAGAGAGAGAGTCTCTCTGTCGAGGTGTATACAGTATTTAAATGTTCAACCCCTCATGCCAGCTTTCCATTTCTAAGGGAAGTGGAGAAGTTGACAGAGACAGACGGACAGAGAGAGGAAGGAGGGATTTGGAGGTAGGGGAGCGGGGGAGGAGAATGGAAGTTGTCTTGTGGGGAAGAATATGGATCAGGCTGTCATCTGGAGACCCATCTTCATCCAGAATTAATGCACTAAAGTTCTTTGTTTTTCCTCTAAATGGTTTTAAAGAGACAGTGAATGCTGCACTCTGGACGCTGGGAGTGGGATTAGTTCAGCTGGCGCAGGCACTTTGAAACTGAAAAGGCAGCAGATTCTACATTTCAGGGCTGAGACTGCGAATGGTTGGACAGACCCGAGGTCCCGGGCTGGCTGGGGGGAGGGGGCTCTAATTATTATTTTTAGACTTGCTAGACTCCTGCTAAAAAGTTTCACATATTTTTCCTTCTACCTCCTCTTGCATCCTTCAGCCAGGGAAAGGGGAAAGCTGTCGGGCTGGGCTACATGACAGCACTCTGCTGTCATGCTGTGCAGGTGAACTGATGTCTCCACAGAATCCCCGAGCAGCAGAGGACACGCCTTGGCAGGGCAAAGGCAATGCCATGTCTGTCTGTTGCCTAGGTCCTTTGGAGTTTGCTCACCCTAGAAATCCACCGGGTTTCCCTACAGCTAGGTCCCAGCAAACCCCACAGCTGCACTGGCCCGTCACTCCTCCCACTGGTTGGCGGACAGCGCAAGGGTCCCTGTAATAATGCTCCAGGGAGGCAGGTGGTGTCGGGCTTTTCCCGCATGCTGGTGGGAACGCTTGAGGAAATGTGCCAGCATGGGAAAGCAGCTGGAGAGAGGCTGTGGGGAATGGGTAAGCAGGCAGCCCAGCCTCTGGCAGCACACAAGGCACCCCGCGCTGAGAGGCAGAGGAGACAACAGGGAAATCTCTTAGGCCTCTGACCCAACAAGAAGAGGAGACGGAGAAGCTAGAGAATAAATCACTTACGAGGGACATGTATTCTCCCTTCCCCGGTGATGGGGAACCGCCTGAGAAGGGCACCTGCCAAGAAAGCCTTGAGCCCAAGGGAAAGGCCAGCAGCATTACAGTGGGAGAGCACCCGGAGAAGGCTCTGACTGTGCGTAGGGATGGCACCTCAGGTCAGCTGGGTAGCAAGCAACTCAGAAGCAGCTTTGTGCTGCAGAGATTACAGGGAGGCCAGCTATCCCCTGACCCCAGCCAAACTGCTAAAAGATGATGACTGCCTTGCTTCAGTGTCGCATCCCTCCAATGAATCAACACATCCTTACCTCTGAGTACCATACCCTGAGGGGGGGAATATTATGGTGGGGGTGGGGGGAGGAAGAACTGAGAGAAAACAACAGCAACAGGAACAGAGTTGAGCCATTTAAATTATTCATATGCCAGATGGATTCTTTTCCTGCCCTTTTTTTTTTTTTGCTATAAAAATAAAAGGGGGGAGCAATGCTGTTTGGGGGGCGGAGGGAATAAGGAAAGAGAGAAAGGGACACCATGCCCATCCCTGCACCAAAAGACCATGAGGGAATGAGAGAGTTTTTCCACTCACTGGGGAACTCGCAAATAATTGGCCTTTTATTTCCTACACACACTGAGCGAGAGAAGAGAAGTAGAGAGTGCACAGAAAAGAGGGAAAGAAAGGGAATGAGGGATGATGAGAGAGAGACAGAGGGGGGGGGAAGAAGAGGGCTCTGACCTTCTGTGAAGGATATAAAAAATCCAGCAGCCTCAGGGGACACCCAACTATCTAGCATATTGCTGTTAAAATGTCTGCAAAATTTAATACACTTGGCATGCCATCTAATCAGTCCTTGGAAACCATGGTTTTTTCCTCCCTCCTGCACTCCAACCGTCTCAGACCTCCAGGTTTCGGGGCTGGGTATTTTTTTTTTTGCAGAGGACAGGAAGTTTGTGTGCACGTGTGGGGTTTTTGGTTTTTTTTAGAAGGTATCAATTTTGCTTCACAAAAAAAAAAGTTTTCACAGATTTCTCCATTTCAAAGAGCGATGCCTGATTGCATGGTGAGAGAGTATATGGTGCATAGTGGCCATGCACAGAGAAGTGTGTATGTGCAAGGATGTATTTGTCTAGAAAGCATGGGGGTGTGTGTGAAAGATGTGTGCAGTTGTGTGGGCACGTGTGTGTGTGTGTGTTCACATGTGTATTAGAGCAAATTTGTGCAGATGTGAGCCTGAGGGTTTGTGTCTATACCCACAAGTAAATGTATGTGCAGGCTGGGGCTGCACATTGCACGCTGCTTGTGTCTGCCCAGAGTGCTTGAGAGAGGGAGAGTATAGCGTCCGTCTGTCTGCCTGCTCCCAGGGGCATTTGCACGCAGTATCCTGTGGCCACGTGTGCAAACGCACAAAGGATGCGCGTGTGACAGTACTGCAGGGGGTGCTGGGGGAGGGAGTGAATTGAGCCCGGGGATGGGGAGGTGCTTGTGCAGTGACACTCCTTATTGAAATGGACAGCTGCCTGCAGTGCTGCACAGCCTTAAAGGAAACAGCTCTGGGGGGGGGGGGGGGAACGACACAACCACCCTCAGAACAACAAATACATCCAACATTTGTTATCTCCTGTGAGTGTCTGACAGGAGAGTTGGGCAGAAAGTTTCCAAGTCAAAGCAAGTGACAAGAACTCTGACCATTACCTGCCAGGGGGAGGGATGGGGGGGGGGGGAAGATGATCTCAGTGGAGGGGGCGGCACTAGTTCGGCCCTCTCAGCTAAGCCAATATAATCATGAAGCAGATCAGTGTGGGGTCGGGCCCAAGCGGGGACAGATAGTTCCAGCAGCCCTTGCTGGGTGTGAAGCTGTATGGCCTGGGTCACTCCAGGAATGCATCCCTGCCAGCCAAAGTCCTGCTCCAGGAGCTGCCAATCTAGAGTACACACAGGCCATCTCAGCCCTGGGCAGCAGTTACAGGACACTAAATTCATGCGGGCCAGGATGGGAGGAATAGACTCCATGGTTCTGCGTGAACAGGGCAGGAGAGGGGAAAGCCCTCTGGAAATGTGCCAGGGAAAGGACAGAGATGCCAAGCGAGGAGGAAGCTGAGCCCAGCCATTCCCTGCTCTGGGGAGCACAGCTGGGACAGTCAGCCAGTCAGCTCTGCCCCTCACATTATCCCCAGCTCCAGGGGCCCCCCATCAGGGCAAGACAGTGGATAGGACCAACCCTTTTTGAGGTCTCTTTAACCGTGGGGTCACCTGGGCTCCCTGGCCCACTGAAAACCATGCAGAGTCCTAATGAGGGTAAATTGTCTTCTGGGTCTGCCTTTCCTTTCCAGGAGGATCGGGTGTGGAGCAAGGGGAGAGAAGAGGTCAGGGCAAGGGGAGAAGGACTTAAGGAGATGGGTGAGAGGAAGAGGAGGGAGTGCAGGGGAACACAAGAAGAGGGGGCATAAGTGGTGCAGGTAGAGGGGACGGGTGGGCACGAGGGGAGTGAGGAGGTAGGGAAGAGGAGAGCAAGACACAAGTTAAAAGGGAAAAGATCAAAAAGTTTGGAGCTGAGGATCCCGCCCAGCTCCACCAAAACCTGGTATAGTGCAAGAGTTAGTTGCTGAGGAACTAAATAAGAAAACCCACAGGCTGCAAACCAGAGTCTTTAATTAGCCAAAAACCAAAGCAGTTATAGGAAAATGAGAGCACAAGAGTGGATCTCAGGGGAGGATCTAGGATTCCCACCCCCCTTTCTCCCTGCCGCCCTCATCACTTACCAGCCCAGGATGAGGTCAGCGTTAACTGCCCATGTGGCATCGGATTTGGGAAGAGGGGGCACTTGCCGTCTGGTGGGTACAGATTGTCACCGACAACCACAGTGGAATCCAGATTCAAGCCAGCCACCTGGCAGGGTTCAGGATCCCCCCTCCCCCCCACCCCCAACTATCAAAAGGGAAGAATCTCACCCTCATTTTTGCTGGGAGTCGTCTCTGGGGCAAGGAAAAGGAATTCTACCCTTGGGCTCCTCCCCAAAAAAGAGGGAGTGGAAAAGGAGGGGTTAGAAATTGCCTTTAATCCACCTAAGGATCATCCAGCCAAAGAGTCTAATTTACCCACTTCTACAAAATTCCATCAGCAAATCCAGAGCTCTCCCTAATCCTGACCCAGGCTGGCAGCTGTCTGCACAGCAATCATGTTCCAGAGCCCCTGGGTCATCCACCAGCCATGTGTTCTGTTGCTTTGGGCGGGGGAGAAAAGTCCCTGTGTGCACAACCTCCTATGCCATCCCAGCCCCTCCCCACACAGAGTTCTCATCTTGCCTCTGGGAAGCCCAGCTCTTTGGAAAAGAAAGCAAAGGGGCACCTGGGCTGGGTTTGGATTCTCCCCTCCTTTTCCCCATCCCTCCCAAAGAGGTCCTAAAGACACACGCACACTGAGTGGAACACTCACACGCCCAGACACCCAAACCACAGAGACAAATACATACAGCGCTGCGGTCTGGGTGACTGACTCCTCCCTGGGATTTGGCTATGGGGCCCGGCCAAGCTACCCTCTGTAAGGGGCTCTCTCTAGAACATTTGCAGGTTTTCAATCCACCATCTAGTCTGATCTCTGGGATAGCACAGGCCAGAGAATGGCGCCCAGGGATTGCTGCGTCCAGCTCAACAACTTGTGGCTGAATTTCCAGCTGGATTCACCCTCCCAGGACCACCTTCCCCAGCCTAGCCCTCCTCATGAAGCCAACATAGTAGGGGATTCACAGACACTCGTTAAGACCGCCTTACGAGCAGCCTGACAGGAAACCTGCAAGGGCTGACTGGGATTGTCACCAGGTTGGTTTATTAAGTCCCCAAAGAAGATGTGGTTCAAGGATCGCGCTGGCTTCCCCCAGAACCGAGTCGGCTCCTTCTCCTTTCCCTGTGGAAGCCCTGGGGGCTAGAGCGACAAGCCAGGCTTGGACAAGGAAGGCCGTGGCAGAGAAGGGACACAGCAATGAGACCTATGCTGGGATGCAGGTTTGCGGGAGGGGGAGAGTGGTAAACACACACATTTTGTGCAGCGAGAGAGGGAAGGGGGATATTTCAGGAGGCTATAAATTCACATTTCTAATTACTTCCTTGCATTTTTCAGCACTCCTCAGTGGAGTTTGATTAAAATTCCTTTTGAGGAATGAAGCTCTGTTACAGAGAGAGGGTCACAATGGTCTCAGCACCATCAAGAGGGGATGTTCTTCTAAAAGATCTGCTCTAGGAATCGTTTTGGGGATGTTCAATGGCCTGCGCTCTACAAGAGGTCAGACTAGACAATCTATGAACGTATGAAAGCACAATGGAACACGCAGCTCCTGGGCACGCAGAAGAGCTGGGGGAGGCGGGGAGGGGAGGGGTTGGACACAAGAGACATTTTTGGGATTCTGTTTCGGATCAGCCCCCATGGGTCACAAAGAAAACTCACTATAGCTCCCAGGAGAACCCAGCCTTCCAGAGTAATATGGCTGGGATGGGAGTGAGGGAACTCCTCTTCTTTACACTGCCAGGGTGTGAAGTGGGACATTGACACGAAGCTGACTCCAGACAACGTCCTCAGGGATTTCATTGCGGACTGACCAAGCGATGCTCCTCAGGATAAGAGAAGCCTGAAGACTTCCTGTGAAACAAGCCTCAGCAGAAACATGGCAGGGAGCAGAAGCTTTCCACAAGAGCAGGGACTAGCCTCCTCCAGAGGGAGAGGACATCCAGCAGTGTGGAATCAAGCCACCATCCAAAGCTCCCAGTACTTCAGGGTTTTGGTAAAAAGCCACTGAGACACAGAGAACCATGCAGACAAAGGGAGAAAGCAGCTTGATGGTGGGATGCAAGACCTCACCTGGTTAAAAAAAATCATCACCTCAGAGCTTGAAGGTAACGGGGATCAATGTGCAACCCATGATCCTTCAGCATGTGTGAGGGGAATAACTCAGTTGAGGGAGTGGGAGCAAGGGTAAAAAAAAACAAACCATATTTTACCGCTCTCTGCCAAGTCTTTAGGAGACTTGGCATCGTCCCTAGAGAAGCAACAATTCAGGCCTCTCTCATGATGGCCTCCATTCAGGGCGAGGTTGGGAGGGTGGCCTCCTTTTGGTAGGACTGAGTTTCGGGGATTCACTCAGGGCTATTTCCAGGGACTCCTTCAGGGTGTGTGTCTCCAAAGCCTGTCCTTAGAAGCCCCCCACAGTGCAGCTATCACACACTCAGAGGCACTTCTGCTTCTCTCAATCCCACTCTCCACCGTTGAACCTCTTGCATGGAGCTGGGCAACTCTCCCACAGGCTTCTGGGTCCCCTCCACATAGGGACACCTCTTCCAGCCATGCAGAACCAGAACGTTCTCACAGTTTCGTGCCGAGTACATTGGCCTCAGTCTTCCCCACATGGCTCTTTCCAATGACCTGACGTGGCAGCCAGTGTGGGCGTAAGTCCATGTCCTCTCATGACCCAGAAGGAAGAATCCCTCTGCCTCTGCATTCCATGCAGGAGCAGGGACTGCAGGACTGGCTTGGGGAAGCTGTGCTGTTTCTTTGTTTACCCTCGATGCTGTGGCAAGAGCGAGACAGAAGAGATGCTGCTGAATGCCAGCCTCCGATTTCCCTGCACGGCTCTGGGGAAATCATGATTATCTTGATGCCTGTTTTCTCCCCCTTCACTCCCCACTGCTTTGAAATATCTGTGAGTCTCCGTGCTCATAAGAGTGAAGGAAAGATCATGCTGGGATAAGCAAGCTTCTTCCCCTACACAGTTCTGCCAATGCACCTCAGTCCGGAGCCTCAGCCTCCCCTGCTATTCCAGCCATTGGCTCCCCATCCCGCTCTGCCAAAGCCCCTCAAACCTGACATTACTATCTCAGTCCTAGACTCTCAGATCAGTTGTGTCAAACTAGGGGGATTGGTGGCGGGGATTTGAAGGAAGCCACCAAACCATCTTTACTCATGACTCAAAGAGGATTGAATCCCAGGACCAAATGTGTTTTGCTGCCATCACATACGCGGGGGGCGGGGGGGGGGGGGCAGAGAGTTCCAATTCTACCACCAGGGAGTCCCCAGCCTCCAGGGTCCATGCTCCCCTCAAGCGTTCAGGCCTCCAACCCTGGCTGGGCTCCAGGTGTCTGTATAAAGTTTCTCTCAACACAAAAGGAAGAAACTTTTTCTTTTACAGTCACCCTATCCCCCTCGTGATCCCCATCAATTCCTGTCTCTGTCACAGTCTGTATTCCAGGGAGCTGGAATATGCAGTAAGAGACTGGTCCCTATCAGTACACCCAGGTGCACGCAGCCCCTGCCCCCCGATCCGTGGCTCTGCTGACCAACAGACACACGGCGCACACACACAAATCTGTGCCCTAGCCACAGTGACACGCAAACACACACTGCAAACCGCCCCTTCTAGTTAATTAACTCTCCATTTTGTACTAGACACAGACAGATGGTTATGCAGGAAAGACCATCCTGCAGCCCCTTGGGGCCACATCTCTTCTCACTCTCTTTCCCTTCCAGACTGCAGTCTCTTTGCAGCCCCTCTCCCCCAGCCCCAATTGCAGAGTCTGCAGGTTGGAAAGGAAGGGAGAGAACACCAAAGAGACTCTGGCTGAACCCTGATTAGGAAGTTCAAGGCAATTGCTGTGGTCTGGAGCCAGAATATGAATATAGAAGATGACACCAAATCCTGCACCGGTTACAGTCTGGGTCCCACTGTCTCTCCCTCCAACCTCTGCCACTTTCAGGAAAGGTCCAGGCAGGGAGGGAGCCTAGGTCCATGGCAGAGACTGCTCATCCCTCTAAAACCAAGAACCTTGGTGGATACAAGCCAACAGGTGGCTAAAACCAGGGAGTCCGCACATCTTCTGGATATGAAGGTCCTGTGCATGGTCGCATCGCATGCGAGACTATGACTGCGTGATGCATGTCAGGAGCCCGTCAGCATGCACAAGTGTCTGCATGTGTTGTCTGTGAGAAAGAATGAGTTGTGTGCCAGATCATACACGTAGTGCATGTGCAAGGCTGGGCACATGGGGAGCGTGGCACGAGTGTGCAAGCTGGATGAGACTGCATTGAGTCCAAGCAAGTGAGAGAATGCCTTTGTGTGCTGGGTGAGTGACAGGAAGTGGGCATGGGGTGGAATAAGGGACAGTAAAAGGTGTCATGTAGCACACGAGATGCCGGTGTGTCATGCGCCTTTGTGAGCGAGCATGCAAGAGCACTCCCATGTGTGTCTGTGGTGTGCGTGTGAGCAGGCCTGTGTTGTGGGCATGGGGATGAGTGTGTACAAAGGTATTGTGCTTGAAGAGAAGAGACCAAGCTAGGAGAAGTGGCTCGAGGGGCTGGGGGAGCCAAACTCCAAAGTTATCCAAGTTTCTAAGGAAATAAATATATTGCTGGAAGGAGGAAACAGAAGAGCAGTAAAGGAGCCTTTGTATTTGGGGGGAAGTGGAGTCATTTAGCAGAATGAAGGAGTGGGGGGAGGGAAACAAAAACAAAAAATAATAATTAACTGATTGACAACCTGACCGGAAAAGCCACATTTCTAAAATTCTTAATCCCCAGAATAAACATGCGTGGAGAAGG
Source organism: Natator depressus (assembly GCF_965152275.1). NCBI lineage: Eukaryota > Metazoa > Chordata > Testudines > Cheloniidae > Natator > Natator depressus. Next base: position 12,196,434 of record NC_134251.1, on the reverse strand, counting down.
GAGGACAGGGCCGGCTGTTTTCAGAGCTCGCTGCAGCGAGCCGGAGAGTTCTTATGGGCAGCGGGGAAGGAGCAGTGCAAAATCAAACAGAGATGTGCGCCTTGGTCTTAAATTTCACTAGATTTTTGCTTTCATGCTCCCTGTTCCACTGCTGTTTGCAGAGTCTACAGCCCATCCTGATAGAGGAGCTATGAGATATTGAAATGATATTTGAAAGATACTCACCCATCCACCCCCGCCCCCATTCCCAATCAGCTGTCTTAGTGTGGGACAAGCTGTGCTCTACTGTACTGGTCCCAAGCTTGATTTACCTGCCCCCTCTCACATGCTCCTATCTCCCCCAAACAGTCTTTTAATCTCTTCCAGAATGGCAGGGGTTAAACAGCTGGCTTGAGTTGTAAGAGAGGCGTTTAAGGAAGGGATTGAATTTGTGCGCGGTGCAGCCGGCTCCCTGTTTATTAATAAGCTATTTATCACTGGTGTTGCTTTTAATACCATTTTGGCTTAATGTCGTTAATGAAATATAAATACCCACACTAATGATGTTGGTCAGGAGGCGGCGTGGGCAATTGGCAGCTTCGCAGAAGGGAGGCCAAACCGCGGCTGTGTGTGTAAGAGGTGGTGGCGGCGCGACTGCCAGCCCAGCCTCTAGAAAAGCCTTCCCATACGCTCCCACCACAAGACACTGCCTCAATACGGTGGGATGAGCAGCTGGAGGGGGGACGTGAAGCAGGGAGGTCCCACTGACTTTAGCTTGGACATGGTACTCAGCCCCCTGCTGCAGCCATGGAGGATGCTCAGACCCCAGCAACTTAAGTGCACGCTTGGGGGAAGTCAGCAAAGCCATCTCCATCTGTGCCATGGAAGGAACAATCTTCAGACTCAATGCATGAGCCCTGCAGGATGGCTCCCCCTGGCACCAAGGCACCTTCAGCGCTGGACAGCCACTAAGCTACCTACCACTCATCTCCCAGGCTGGCAAAGGGAGCCTCAAACTGGGCTCACATCTCCACTGGGATTCTGTAAGACAGGTGGGGTTTGTTAGAACTTCTTAGGCCCACAGGTGCCTTCAGAGATGGGGTGCCACTTACAACTAGAGCTGCTAGGGCGGCACGATCCGACACCTAACTCAGACCAGGATGGGATGCCTGGCCAGCCCTGCAGGAGCAATGCTGAGAGCTGGGCCTTTGGCAAGGACTCCAAGCCTTCTCCTGGGTCCCCCGCGGAGAAGAGGGGCTTTTCACTGTCTGATCCAGGTTCAGTGCCCTCCTGCACTAGCTTATGTCTGTCACCATCATGAGGGGAAGAGACTTCGGGTCCCCTTGGAAAGGCTTAGGAAAATGCCACCCTGTATTATTATTTGCATCAACAGAGCCAACTGACCTGGCCACCATGCCAACAGTGAGAGAGAGCCCCTGCCTCAAACAGCTTACAAGACCAGACAAAAGATCGGGAGGGGAAACTGAGGCAGAAAGCGGCAACGTGACTTGCCCATGAAGCAGTCAGAGCTGGGAATAGACCCCAGGTCTCTTGATTCCCAGGCTACTGCCTCATCCATTAGGTCAGGCTGCATCTCAGCCTGGGTTGTTCTCCTAACAGCTGCAATAAAAGACATGATCAAACAGGCCCTTCTGAACCCTCAGTAAATCCCAGACCTCTCCAAGTCCCAGGAGCAACATGAAGCTGGAGGGGGTTCAGAACTAGGTAGCTGCCTGAATGACTTTCAGATCCTTCAAGGGGTGAGCTTATGAGAAAGCGCTAAGTGTTGCTTCTCCATCTTCATAGCGCTTTTCAGACATTAACTACCTGATCCTCAGCCACCCCTGCTCCAGGTGGACCCACACTGTTATCCTCATTATACAGATGGGGAAAGCAGAGAGCTCGAGGGCCTCATCTGCAGAGGTGCTGAGCACCTACAGCTCCCAACTGACGTCAGCAGGCATTAGGGGGTGCCCAGCCCCCCTGAAAATCAAGTCTGAAGTGACTAGCCCAATGCCACAGAGAGTCAGTGTCGGAACCAGGATCAGCACTCAGGTGCCCCTGATCCCAGCCAAGTGGGGTTAATCAGCAGAAGGGGAAGCCTCACAAAAAGCAGGTGGGTTTCACACTTGGAGATCTGTAGGATCTGCACAATGACAGGTGTGTAATGAACCAGTGCAGCTGCATGACCTGATTGGTCGAACCTTCTCCCCCACCCTCTGATGTCACACACCCTATGCTGAAGCGGAGATTGGAAGCTCTTCAGGGCGGGAACCAGAGCTTTTGTCTGCACAGCACAGGCAAAGGAACACCACCGGACCAGGGGCTCTCAACATTTTCCATATCAAGACCCTTCTCCCACTTAGCAATATGGGAGGGGTAGGGGGAGCTGTGAGGTCCAATGCTCCCAGCATTGTGCCACCCCTGTGCAGTAGGGACAGACTAGGCAGTCCGGTGAGCAGTCAATCCTCTGGTGGCTGTGCATCTCCCCTGCTGGGAGCTGGCATGGATATCCATGGAAGAAACGGCCACAGAGAGGAGAAACATAGGAGCTGGCAGGTCACCAGCAGCATTGCTGGAATAGTAGCCTATTAGCTAAGGAAGGTTAGAACCTATTATCATGGGGTGGGGGTGCTGCTCAGGCAGAATGAGCCATCCTGTCATCCACAACCCCCTTACATGCCACATGGGCTTTAGTGGCTTCCTGCAGCACCCCAACTTCAATGATCACCTCAACCAAAGGGGGTAGGGAGGCCTGGGCTCCCCTCTCTGCCCCTGCTCCAGGGGAAAAGGGGAGGGAAGAGGGGGATTTGCTGCTCATAAAAGCCGAGCGCTCGCTCACTTGCACGCATTAAACTTGGGACAGAGCAGGTGTCACTTCTTTTGCCACTACCTCCTTCCTCTCTCCCCACTAGCCAGACCCAGCAGGGAGGAAGATGAAACTGGGCTGCAACTGGGAATACTCCCAGCCTGTTGTCAGCCCCCATTACGAGCAGCGTAATAAATTAATGCTGCTCCTTTAAGACGTTATCTTTTAATTTGGTGCTCCCCCCTCCCCAACTGATTTATTAGTTTACATCTCATAAATCACAACCCTTCGCATCCCCTTCACCCTCCCAGATGCCATAAATCCCCATCAGGGCCTCGTCACCCTGCTGCGAGCGGTGCAGTCCTCTGCTCCCCCCCCCACCCGCCCCAGTCACCTCTCAGTCCCCAGGGAGCGCGGGGCTCATTTGCCGGGGGTTTGGCCTAGCTCGTCTCAGCAGCTAATCCCTTGGGTGGCTCCTGTCAGATTATTAATTAGCTAAAGCGGATCGGCCCTGGAACAACATGCGGTCGGACTTCAGATAAAACAGGACAGCAGAAGCTTGGCATGTGGCTGTTTAAAGTGATAACATCCCTTTTCCTCTCTTGCCTTCTCAAAGGGGGAGGTGTGAAGCTTTCACAGCTGCTTGCATTCCCCCCCACACACCCTGGCAGAGGATGAAGGGGTGCACGGCATGAATGAGCGTGAGCACGCATGTCAATGGACATGTGAAAGTGTGATTCACTTGCAGAGGTGGAGAGACGAATGGCAAGTGTCATTTCTCCCTTCACAGTTGAACATTTTCATTTCTTCCAGCAGTCTGAAAGTCTTCAGAACCCCATGTGATCTGAGGGCATGTGGCATTGGGCTGGGGGCACGTGGCACTGGGGGCACTCACTCTCTTCTCCCCCACTGACCCTCCTTACTGTCCCTCTCCAGCAAAAGTTTGATTTACACGTGAGAAGTGAGGAGCACAATTAAGAGGAAATACAGTCTAGTGGTTAGGGCAGACCACTGTGAGAAAGGAGACCTGGGTTCTGTTCCCAACTATCCATGAACATGTCACTCCCCACTTCAATGTGCCTCAGTTTCCCCATCTATAAAACGGGCGTCTTAGGCCAGAGAAAGCCATTCCTCCTGTTTAGCATGTACCCCTTCCCCAAACAGACTGACCCCCACAGCCATTAGTGTCCTAGGACCAGCAGTCGTGCTGAGAGGGGCCTTTGTTGTGCTACAAATTGGAAATTGTGTCAGCTAGAAAGCCTTTGCACAACTGCTGCTGGGGACTGGCTCTCCCAGGTTGGATTGCTTTGACTCAAACCGGTGAGGTTGAAATATCAAGTCACAACAGCGCTAAACTTCATTACCAGCTCTTACCACAGATTACTTAATAAAAAACCAGGCTGCTCTAATTGCCTTTCCCCAGTAACACTTCTGGAGGAGAAAACACTGATTAATTTGAAGAGGCACATTCTCCACCCCTCCAACTCAGGCCTATGAACAAAACCCCCTTCCCACACCCCTTGTCCAGAGGGGCAGCCAGCAGAGAGCAGCAAATCCACAGGGCTCCAGCAAAGAAAAGAACAGAGGGACTTAGAGGAACAGATGGGAGCAATGAAGTGAGGCAAACAAGGGAAAGAAAAATCTCATTTGGTTTCCAGTGAGCCCATAAAGAGTGGCTCAGGGGAACAAATAGCAGGAGCCAGGGGAGGACACGGGAAGGTTAAAACAGGGGAGCCATAAGTTGATGGGTTTGACCACATAGCATAGTATACTGTGCGGACAGCCTAGACAGCAAGACAGCGCCCATGGGCCACTGGGAGTTGGCACCAGCAAGCGGGGCCCAGTGGCAGGGATCCTGCCACCCCACACGGGAAGGGGCTTCAGAAACTTTCCTGGAGGGAAGCTTGACAACATCCATCCACTCGCTTTCCCTCCTGGGTCATTTTCATCTCTCCTCAGGGCTGAGCATGGAGGAGTTGGGAGAGGCTGAGGCAGCTCTGCAAACGCCTGGGTTTTCAGAATGATGGCCAAAAGGTAGTGGCTCAACGGTTCCAAGTTCGGGCCTGGATCAGAACCTTCCCTGTGTCTCAGGGTGTTTGGACCTAGGGTGCTTGTTCAGGCCCATCCCTGGGTCTAGTAATTCCATGGAAAAGAACCTAAGGCAGCCCTTTCCCCAGACTAGGTCTCCCCCTCCCCTGCCCCCCATGGGCAGGAGTGCTGTGGGGTCAGCGCCCTCAGCCCCAGTGCAAAGGGAAGGAAGCACTTCTCATCACTCAGTGGCTGCCTCCTAGTAGTAGTAGCACTGACAGTCCCCTCCCCAGGGAACCCCTGCAAGGCCTCTTGGCAGGGAGAGTGGGGGTTCAGCCAGGAAGTCTCCTGTTTAGGGGGAAAGGGAGAGGACAGTCAGGCCTCAGGCAATGGCCCCTTACCTTCCTAATGCACACATGGTCACGTGCATAAACGAGGTTATGGTCAAGCCACATCCATTTGGGGAGGGGCAAAGGAGGTCATTACTGCTACAGAAGAGGATGCCAGAAGAGCTGTTCCTACACCCCAACTTTTCACCCTGTTGGGACCCAAACACAGCATCTCCCTGCTCTACCGTCAACCACTGCAAGGGCCTGGGATGCTCAGCTACCAATTCATCAAAGACATCAGAGCTGGCAAAGGCCCTTACGAAGCCTGGCCAGGAGAGGGTTTTCCCCCGCAGTCTATGCTCTACACCACTCCATTCAGTTCGAAATGGCCCCAGGTAAAGATAAACCTGGACCAAACCATTCCCCAACTTTAAGGCTCTCACTAGTCCCAAGGAAAGAGGCTTCTACCGCGTCCTCGGGGAGTCCATTCGCCAAGCCAGCCGAACTTACTGGCATGACATTCAGTTGCCAACTCCCAGGAGTCTCACAATGGTTACTGTTATTCTTAAAACCCCAGCTCCCCAGTGGCAGCTGATTACCTGAGACCCTCGGTTTTCATTTTGTAAAAAGGTACATTCCCAGCCCTCGTGCTTGTAGGGAAAAGCCTAAAAATGTGACCCATGTGCACCCTACAGGCACAGAGACCAGAGCGTGAATAAAAAGAATCCCAAATTTATTATTTCTTGACATCTCTTGATTTTTAAGCCAATCTCATGATTGTGGGGGCCCAACTTGTGATTTTTGAACTCTTGGTGTTAGCAATACTGTTTGCTCACCTTACTTCTGACCTCTCCCCATTTCTCTGGGATTTAAAGCGATAGGACACGCAATAATCAATTCAACAAGAATCACAACAAATAGGGTGGGTCAGACTTTCAGTTTGGATAGTGCAAACTGGCACAGCACCATTGCATAAAAAAGATTTACGCTGTCTGATGACCTGGCATATTTTTAAAGTTACTTTAACTAGTAAGCCAGTGGAACTAACTCCCCCTCCCGCACAAAAAAAGAAGAACAAACCCCCTAGAATTAAAATGTAAAGTTAGTAGACAAAGATAGTATGTCAAAAACAGCTTTAGCATGTTCAACCTAACTAGTAAGATAAGCCCCACCTCCAATGCCGTCCCGCAGATTGGATGCCTATGGTTGGAGCCTTAGCGCTGGAATGTACCCCACAGAGGAATGCATCAGAAGGGGTCACGTTTACTTTACTTTATTTGCTCATTTTTTAAATTTTTGGTTTTATCAATAGATTCCTTGGAACCACATTTTTTTACAGTGTTATGTCTGGAAATTCATTTGCATACTTAGCACTGATTGGTCCAAATGCCTTTCAAACCCTTTTTTTCTGGCAAACTCCAGAAGGTCAGTGGCTTTGGACTGTGTTCTAGCCAATCAGATCATGCTATGCAAATGAGCTGAGGTATAACCCTGCTGTATAGTATACCCTGCTGATGGCTTTTGGATCCGTCTGATTGCCCTAGACCAGAGATGAAAGTGAGCCTAAAGTTAGCAAGACCCTGTACTGCAGACTACAAGGCTTTTATTAAGCTTTGCTTCTAGTTATTCTTCTAATAAAGGTGCAGTAAACTGTTAGCACACGTGGCTGTTTATTACAGCAGAAAGCACTAGCCTTGGATTTATTAAGATCAGAGAGGAAGCACAATCTGGTGGCTAAAAGATCTCAGTTCTCCTCCCAACTCTGCTACTGACTCATTATTAGCATAAAATCAGGTTTGTTACATCACTAATGTTTAAGTAAATCATAGAATATCAGGGTTGGAAGGGACCTAAGGAGGTCATCTAGTCCAACCCCCTGCTCAAAGCAGAACCAGTCCCCAATTTTTGCCCTGGATCCCTAAATGGCCCCCTCAAGGATTGAACTCACAACCCTGGGTTTAGCAGGCCAATGCTCAAACCACTGAGCTATCTCTCCCCCCACCCCCTTGAAATGAATGATTGTTGGTAGATTAAGTAGGTCTTGACTCCATCTTGCAGAAGCCATGATAGCTATTTTCTAGCTTTTAATTTAGGAGGACAGTATCAATAGAACCCCTTTGACTTCATTGGTTCTACTTTCTTAGACTTCCAGGTGAACCTCACTAAGAAATATTCAGCACAGAACATTTTGTGGGTGAGGCAGAAATTGAACCTGGATTTCTGGGTATGGTAGGTAAATGCTTAAACCACAAGGCCATCCTTCATTCCGTGGTAAATAAACTAACACTCATCACACTGTTTATTTTGCAAGCCCTCAGTGCACAAAACACACAATTAATGTTCATAGATTACATGTATGTGGGAAGGAAAGATTCTGCAGTTGGAGATAAAAGTTCCTGAACAAGGTTTCCCTAAAGGTAGCAGGGGTGAAATCCTACCCCACTGAAGTCAATGGGAATTTTGCTATGGACTTCACTAGGGTCAGGATTTCACACCAGCTCTCTGAGTGCAGGCCAGAGTGGTTAAGGTGAAGGATGAGGAGTCAAGATGTTGTGGACTCTGGTCTTAATGGGTGTGTCTACACTGCAATAAAAAACCCGCAGCACAGAGACTCAGAGCCCGGGTCAGCTGAATTGGGCTCGTGGGGGTTGGTCTGCAGGGCTAAAAACAGCAGAGTAGACGTTCAGGCTTGGGCTGGAGCCCGGGCTCTGAGGCCCTGTGAGGACCTGCATGTGCAGGTGCACGTTGGTGCTCCCACTGGGTTCTAGCAGACCTACTCCCACCTAACAGCTCTCTGCACTCAGGGATGGAGGAGCAGCTCTTACAGCCCACCTATTTACTGCCTGCAAAGCCCTTTTCCAGTAAAACCTTTTCCCATGGGGCAGTGGGCTCCCCATCAGGCAGGAGACAGTCCAGTGATGCAGCTGGCTGCATGTGTGATGCCAACGGGCTGGTTGGAACAGCAGGCAGGTTTAAAGGGAGTTGGCCTGTGCTTATCATGGGGTTCACTCCATAATCGCTCTGTGCCACTTGAGAGGTGGCTGTCCCCTCTCCCCACCCTGGGATCAGTCCCCTCCTCTGAATACCTCTGAGCCCCTCTGATCCGCTTAGGTCGCCAATAAGGGCCAGATCCTCAAAGTGACACCAAGCACCTACATCTCTCAGTATCATTGGGAATAAGGGGTGCCAAGGACCTCTCAGTTTTGGGCTCCAGTCCTGCTCCGAGACCAGACGTGGCAGGACTAGCTATCAGGCCTGCTGAACGCACTATCTTCTTTCCCCTCCTTTGACTTCCCCCCATTCAGCCTTCCACAGCCGCCAACCAAACATCTGATCGAAGGCCTGGGGGAGGGAGTTAGAACTGTCCAGTCTGGTTATGAGTGAAGGTCATTGATCTAGTGCAGACCAGGGATGCGGAAAGCAGGGGAGGGAGGAAAAAACCCTCCGAGAGCGAGCACGTGCGAGCACAGTGAAAGGCAGTGGAAGTGGCTTTAACACGGTTTCACACTCTGAGACCCAACGGCTGTTGTCAACCCGTCCTTCATGCTCACATCTTGTCACACTAGAGGTCAGGTCTCCCAAGCGTTCCTGGAGAGCTGAGCCAGTCCATATGGCAGACAATATGTTAACAATATGGATCTGCTGCTCGTCAGGGCCTCAGCAGATGGATGTGACAACCCTGCTCTTATCCCAGACACACTTTTAACATCCTCTCTTTCCACTGCTTTGCCATACCGGAAGGGTTCTGTTGGGTCCAGCCGGGCCAGGCGTCAGAGCACCCACTCAAGCAAAGCTTGGCCTGCTTTGTTCAGAAGGGGGCCAGAGCTCAGACCAATCCAGAATAGCCCGCCCAGGAGCCAGGCTAAATCTTTGGTCCAATCAGAGCTTGCTTTAAAGGGCATGATGAGTCTGATTAGCCTGGTACCTAGTGTGATCAACAGGGCTGGTACGCTGGGATCACACCACTTCATTCTGGGAGTGAGGCACTAAGATACAAACCAATTCGCTTGTGAGGGTTCTACTGCTCCCAATATTGGCAGGGCCACTGCAGCCTAGCTGGGTATGTCATAGCATGTTACCAGTAAAGACGGAACATCATAGCTTGTTACTGGTGGGTCCTGGTTATTATAACAAGTCAGTACATTACAGCAGATACCGGATAGCCCCAGTAGGGAGGTTATAGCATGTTGTTAGTAGATACTGTACACTTGAGTCAATAGACATGTTACAGTGTTTACCTGGAGGCACTGTCCAGACTGGGAAAATTTCACTGATCCCCGGCAAGTAATGTGTATATATATATTTCAAATGGGCAAATCAACCATCATTCAGAGTCCCGGCTGGCAAAAGCAGGGGAGTCGATTTCATACCCAGGCTGGTAAATTTCCACAATGATTTTGCCAGACAACCTTTACATTCCCAGCCAGCTCAGAATCTGGGGCGGGTCCTGTGAAGAGCTGTGAAAGGTCCATTGTGGTGGGTCAGGGTCTGACCTTATCATAGGCAGAGCTCCCATTAGATTTCATTGGGAGGAGGGTGTTCAGTGGCCCCCGCTGCCCCAGTAAAGGGGAGCTGTCAACTTGGCTTAAGCCCCACATTTAGGTGTCACTTGGGGTGGTGACGGGGTTGTTGGTGTTTCCATTAGTTTTTTGTGTGTTTATCTGAACATTCCTTCCCATTGCTGGAAACCCAAACTGCAGTAGTTGTGCGGGCAGAACTCCCCCATGTGCTCTAGGGCTTGACAGCCTGAAACTGAGCATAAACAGAAAGTGAAACAGACCAGCTATAGCCAGGGGCTGAGGGATGGATGCCAGGGAGTCAACAAGCAGCCTCTGTAGTCCAAAGTAAACTGAGCTTGCTTTGAAAATGGGAGGAATAAAATGTGCTCTGGGGCTGAGGCTTGGAACAAGGGGGTTTCCAGTCCAGAGCGAGAGGGATCACAAACCCACATTTCTGAAAGGCTAACAGGCAGCTCCTTTCACTCCAGAGACTCTAATAACTCTGGGGGAACAATGGAAAACTGCAATGGGTTGGCACAGCCAAGGTGGATGCCCTTGGGGCCCGCTCCAAAGGAAACTGGAGTCAATAGAAAGACTTGTATTGTCTTCAATGAGCTTTGGATCCAGCCCTTGGAAAACAGCACCTGAAGGGCAATCAGTGCTGTGCAAAGTGTCCAGCAGGAAAAGACAAAGCTGAGAAGAGGCTGCTGATCTGAAAGAACCCCGACCAAGGGCCAAAGGACTTTCCTGCTACACCAGCCTCCTCCTCTTGGAGTCAGTGCTCACCTCTGGCTGCAGAATTTGACCTGGAGCCTTGGAAGCTGCTTCCTCAGATGAGCTGTCCTGTGCTGCTGGGTCTGGATTTTGGCAGAAGCAAAGGTCTCTCTCTCCTACACACACTCAGCCCTTTATACAGTTTCTAGCCCATTCCCTTCCTGCTCTGGGTCTGTGCCATCTCTGGGATGGTCTATACCTAGATGGAGCCCATGTGCGCTCATGCTACCAGGTGCTCACATGTGTATCATCTTCACTCTTCTCCAACTATCCTAAAAGATGATCCTCAGAGGCACCATACAGACCTCTGCCAGACTGTGATGCCCTGTAGCTGTCATTATATGCCAGGTCCTTCCAATTTGCCATGCCCCTTAAGTTTACCTGCAGCTCCTGCAGGACGAGCTGTGCTTGTTAATACAGAGCCTAATCCTGGATAATTATTTCCCATTGTCACGTGATCATTTCCGATTTCCCTCTCCCCTCTGACAGGATGTGTCTGTTCACCAGTTACAGAGCAGAGACCACTGAGTAGCCTGCACTCAGCTCTCACCGGGGTGGGGGAAACACACATGGCTGGGGCCCCACGGAGCTTGTGCATTTGTGGAGCCAGACACCGGGATGCATGGCTGGAGATTCAGCTGCCACAACCAAGTCCCAGTATTTGCATCTGATTTGGGAAGCCCACAAGGTTCCCTTATCCCAATGCCCCACCTAACACCTCTACTCCTTCAGCCCTGACAGCAGCAGAGCCTGGAAATCTCGCCAACAGGCCGGGGCCTTGAGTGGCAAGACTTGTTGATTCTTGGACTCAAGGGGTTGCCATGGCTCTAACCGGGTGCACAGATGCTAGTGCTTGGAACCTTCTCCCCAGGGATAAAGCCTGGAGAACCCTCTAGCTAAACCGCTCAAAATCAGCCACATGGAATCAGCCATGCCAGGCACTGGGCAAGTTTTAGTGCCGGAACAGTGGGGAGGCACCGATGCAAAAAAAGAACACTGATGCATCAACCTCCTGACCGGCAGCATCTTTGTCCTAACAGGTCTAGCTCAGGTGCTCATCACTGGAGCAGCTGAGCACCTGACATTCAGCACCCCTGGGAGGTAGGGAAGCATTGCTACTGCTATTTAAAAATAGTAACGCCAGTGAAACAGAGGCATGGAGAACATAAATAACTCTCCCTCCCTCCCCCCCACGCTGCACAGGAAATCTGCATCAGAGCTCGGGCTTGAACGCTGATCCCCCAAGGTCCAGGCTAGTGTCTCAATCTCAAGACCATCCTTCCTCATGCTGTGCCAGGCCAGTGGCACCCTCTTGGCCCTTCCGCTGCACCCTCCCCTCCCCAACTCTTCTGTCCTACAGCCTCCTCTGACTCACAGCAGCCCTGGATACTGGCAGAGCAGTATTTCATTGGGGGCCTACAAGGAACGTGACCTGGGGTCACCAGAGTGATGTAACGATGCATAAATCCACTGAGCCCCTCTAAGACTGAGCATCATTCAGATGTTTTTCACTATTCTCCCCTCTCAGTGCTGCCACTAGGGTGGCAACAACTCAGGGACGTAAACTCTGGCAAAATCATCCCCACAGAGTAGCCACTACCCACATCTCCTCCCATCAGCAGCAAACCCAATGTGGCAGCCCCTTCCACTTCCCTTCTGAGTCCTGGCCATCATCAGAGAGACAAGTATTATCTCACTGCCAGTGGCAGGTGCTGCATATGTCCTCTCCTGGGCCACACTGCACCAGTCCTCTTTTAGGGAAATGCTTGAAGGACACCACTGTTTGCACCACTTGGCACAGCCCAAAGTACCTCTGGTGCTATCCCATGGGCCCTTTGACAGATTGCCAGGCCAATGGATCACCAGCACCACATAAAACACTACTGTGTTTGGCCATAGCAGAGCAGCTGCATCCGGATCCAGCAGTGAAGAGGTTAAAGTGGTTTTTAAACAGGCAGAGTCCCACCCTCACAGTCCACCCGACCCCCGAACTTTTTGTTGGTGTTACAGACTCTGGAGCTTCCCAGCAGACCTTCCCAAGCTGGTGTGCCTAGTTACATCCAAGGCTGCCTCATGCCCTAGCTGTTCAGACAGAGGAACTGCTTCCAGCCCAGCCAGGCAGATCCCCCAGCCAAGAGCCAATGCTGGACACACAGGAGAAAGACTTCAGAGTCTGACAGGTGAAAATCAGCAGCCGTTGATTTAAACCATGTGTAAGAACCACGGAATCAAACATCATGACCTGCTCTCTTCTAACCCCCACTGAGGGAATCCATCATCTAGAACCCCCTATCCAGGAGATACCCCACCCTATCAGCAACAGCCCTGGTACCTAACACAGGAGCGGTTCAAAATGACCTGTCCCTGTCTGAAGTGCCATCAAACCTTCCATCTTGTGCACAGATGGGCTGCATCATCAGGGATGCATCGTACCCTCAGCACTGGGGATGCTGCAGTCCTGCCTGTAAACCACTCCAAAGCAAACCCCTGCCATGATGAATCCATGACCCACAAACAGACTCCACCACTCCTGCTCCTTAACTTAAATACAGTCTCTCCACACCAAAAATGCACCCCAGGGGCTCTAGCAAAGCCCAGAGAGATTCAAAAGTCACCCAGAGCCCACCCAGATTCTGGTCATAGCTCAAACCAAGAGGAATAGATTACAGAAGGGGAGCCAGTACCTTGCATCCACAAGTCACTGGGCTCGAAGTCCATTCCAACCTACACAGCCGGGATGGGATTCAGGAGCTTTTTCCCGGAGGTCCTTGATGGACACAGCGCGAGTCTGATGAGTTCCCTTCACTTGGTGAAGTCTCTTTGCCCTGAGGAAGGGAAATGAACAGTGTATTATTTATCCAGCTGCTGCATAACACACGCCCAATCAGTGCCCTGACTGGGTACGACTGGCAACCCGCAGAACACAGCACTCGCTCAGCCACAACCACCCAGCTGGGGGAGAAGTAACAGACCTGGCCAGCCCTAGCACGGCACAGCCATCTTGTGAGACAACCAATAAGAAGCCAAGTTACAGACCCTTTACATGATCACCAGTTGGGTGCTGAGCCCCAGATCTCCTACAGCCATGAGACCATCCCACTCCAGGGAAGAGCTGGGCGCCGACCAGGTGCAAAGATACAGACCCTACTACCATGCCACATGCTGAGAAGGGCTTCCCCTGTAACCTCCTCAGCTGCATTTGCTGCCCCCATAACGTAGCAGTTCCACCCCCGTAAACTTACGGGCCGTTCGTTATTACTTGTACTGCAGAAGCATGGCTTTACTGTACTGGGTGCTATACATCCACACAGTGACAGAGAGCCCCCAGCCCCGCAGAGCCTGCAATCTAGCCAGAAAAGAAAGTGCAGTAGAACCTCAGAGTTGCAAATGTCTCGGGAATGGAGGTTTGTAACTCTGAAATGTTCATAACTCTGAACAAAATGTCATGGTTGTTCTTTCAAAAGTTTACAGCTGAACATTGACTTACTACAGCTTTAAAACTTTACTATGCAGAAGAAAAATGCTGCTTTTAACCAGTTTAATTTAAATGAAAGCACAGAAAGTTTCCTTACCTTGTTAAATCTTTTTTTTAAACTTTCCTTTTTTCTTCTTTTTTTAAAAGTAGTTATGTTTAACACAGTACTATATTTGCTTTTTTTTTTTTTTTTTGGGGGGGGGGGGGTGTCTCTACTGCTGCCAGATTGTGTTCTTCTGTTTCCAAATGAAGTGTGTGCTTGACCGGTCAGTTCATAACTCTAGTGTTCGTAACTCTGAGGTTCTACTGTATCATTATTTGCAGTTCACGGGGGAGGAACCGAGGCACACAGAGATTAAACGACCTGTCCAAGGTCACAGAGTGACTCTGTGGCAGAGCCTGGAACAGACACCAGATCTCTCAAGTCCCAGTCCACTATCTTTTCTCAACTCTAGCTTCTCTTGGATCTATTACTCCACCTCTGCTACATTTCTTGCCCTCCTCCCTCACATGCCAGGACCATAACCACGTAAGCCAATCACAATCCGTATTCTTCTTTAGAGGGAACAAAATAATTGAACAAACTTTTACGTTCTTTACCAAAACAAATCGAAACAAAAAAAAAGTCCCTGCCACAATATTTGATTGGAGCATCAGGGCTGATCTGGGAGGTGGGATTTCTAGGCTGGAGGGTTTTTTATTTCCATCAGATAAAAATAAAATCAGCAAAACAAAGGGGGGTTGTTGAGATCAATTTGTGATAGGTGCCGGGCCAAAGAAAATGGAGCCAAAGAAGTCAGAACCCTGCAACCAGCAACCTTTGTGTCAATTTAAGCAAATATTGTGGCGTTTCCATGGCAATCCCTGTTTTGAATATCCACTACACTCATTTTTTAAAAGGGCTTTTCCTGTTTGCTTTTCAACTTCCAAACCTGTAAATATTTTCAGCCTTAGCACATACCAAGCCCCCACCCCTGAAACCAGAGATGCTCACAGCTGGGACACAGAGTCCCCTCTTTGTGATGACCCAAAGTTGTGAAAATTCCCACCCAAGTGCTGTATTAAAGCAACATTTGGTGCCTGGCTCCCAAACCACTGATGCTGGCAGTTTCAGCTCTGGGGCTAGACCTCTGTCTTGCTCTCTGCGTCACGCCCGGCTGTTCGCAGCAGCAGGTACAGGAGCCTGTTTATTTTCTTTGACAAAAACTGATGAGTGAAACCAGTCCTCACACACATGGGGTGCTGAAAGCGCTGTGCTGAGCCAAGCATAGTGCCAGCAAGCATCCTCCACCCAGTACAGCTCACACAGGACCTGCAGCCTCCTCCACTAACCCTACTGTACAGAACTCTGTCCCTAAAGAGCCTCACCACTGCACCCCAGTTGTAACCTGCAGCACCCCTGCTATTCCAGGGCCTAGCCTGAGCAGAAGCTGTCAATCACACTGAATCATGCCACATGGCAGCATGCACAAGGGGAACTAGGAAGAGACCAAACTTCACCCTCTCGTAAGGATTTGAACTCACATCTCCCAAAAAAAAAAAAAAAAAAGCTGAGTGCAGGTTTGCACATATTCAAGACCTAATTCTGGGCTCCTTGTCTCCAGGAGCACACACAGCCTTGTCACTCACTGACAAAGGGTCCCCTGGACAAGAGCAGTATCACTTGTCAGATCTAAGCACACGGACCCTGCCCACAATGCAGAGTACCAGGCACATCTGGGAAGGAATGCCTCACTCAGCAGGACCGCAGGTGCCTAATACTGCATGAAAATGCCCACAGCAACCCTGCCACAGATACCCAGTCCAGCCCGGGGACACCCATTCAGAGACACCCAAGTCCTGATGCTCCACTCCTGCTCTGAGATTCCAGCCCCTCCCAGCACTGTGGCAGTGAGCTGGTTAATTACAAGCTTCCTGGCTGCAATGGAGTCGTGCCAGGCCCCAAGTGTTAGTTTAGCGTAATTTTTGGGAAGTCAATTTCCTCTGAGGTTTTTTTTTTTCCTTTTTGTTTTATTTTTTAAAAGGTATTTTTTAAATGGAAACATTAGCATGTTCTGATGAGAGTGAGGACAGGGGCCTTTCGCCCGCCAGGCTGCAGCGGCGCCAACACACTTTCTAGACACCATAGTACGTGCCCACGAGAACCCCGGGGAAAAACAAAAGGTGACGTCAAAGCTACGATGGGGATGGCTCCTAAGGCCACCCACTAAAGGGAGCGGCCACTTAGCCCAGTTGCACCCATGTCACTCCACGGTCCCGACAGCTCATTCAAGATCCTAGGGATGAGCCTGAGTGTCCTGGCCAGACTCCAACTCAGGTAACCCTAAAGCCCTGCAACTGGATATTTTATCCCTTCTTCATTCCCTGTCATGAACAGCTGTGCAGGGCAACTGTTAAACAGCTGCCAAGTCACACCTCAGAAGTGGCTGCATTTCAGAGGTGGCTGAAGTGAAGTCTATAGTCTAGAGTGCTTTGGGATCCCTGCCACCTGGATGCCACAGTAATGGTGACCAGCCCTTTATAAACATTTAGCAGGAAAAGGAATACAGGGCCTGTAGGATTGTGATTGATCGTCATTGGATCCTGCGAGCAGTGCTGGGCAGGGAGAATGCAATGGGCTGCCCTGTGGGAAGCCCGGCTTGCAGCAACGGAAGTATCTGCTTTGCGCTGCCAAGCAGGGAAGCCAGCTGATTGATGCGCCTGGCCCAGCAGACACTCAGAGTACAAGCAAGGCAGGAGGCCTGGTCCCTGAGGCAGGGACAGGGTGTGGGGTGCATGGGAAATCAGGACCCCTCCTCTGGTCAGATACAGAACAGGACTGAGCGGGTCCAAAAGGTGAGCCCCCACCAGGCAGCTCCGCTCAGACAGAGAGCTGGCAGCCCAGTGCTGCGGACATACTGTGAGGCTAAGGAGGGTGACCCACTCCATGCAATGCCAGCCAAGTCCAACACATGAGCTGTTGTGCAGGCCAGGTAGTTGCCCTCCAGATCAGACTTAGGCTTCCTACCAGGGAAAGCTTCCAGTCCTCATGGAGCTGCCCAGTAGGGCGAGAGGGGAGCCACAGAGACCAGAGCTGACACAGGGTCTGTGATACAGGATCATCCCGTCTCCACCTGCTGAAAGAGGTTCAGCTCAGCTCAACACCAGTTAGGATGGTCTTGTCGTTAAGATGTCGGCCCAGGGCTTAGGACACCTATGCTCTCAGTGACCTTGGGCAAGTCACTTCACCTCCCTGGGCCCCTCCATGCCACGGCACTGACCGCAAACCACCTCCCCACAGGTTGCAAGGCTAAAAGCGTTTGTAAAGCCCGTCAGGCCCCCCGGGTGAAAGGGGCCATGGAAGTGAAGGGCATCCTCTCTCTGATCATTGGCAGTAGTCTCTCTCCTTCTATGATCACGCAGCTGGGGATGGGTTAACCCCTTCTGTTGGGTTGAGGCTAAAAATGCTACCACAGGCCTGCCCCAGTTAGGGGCTGCCTAGGGTACTGGTATCCCACACAGCACAGACAACTGAGTATATCAGTAAGGTTTCAAGCACACACACAAATGCGCCAGACACAGGGGTCAGAGAACACCTTGTGCGACACATGAGCAGGCCACACTGAAAAGCGAGAGGGCAAGGCTTGTCCGTGTCATCCTTTGGTCCACCTCTGAATAAAGCCCACCTGGACGACCCAGCCAGGAGCTGCCTGTGTGTCTATGGGCACAGGGAGAGGTACCAAGCAGTGTAAGCTGCTCATGAGTAATGTGGAACTGCTTGGAGGGGAGAGTGGTGCTAGAGGCCGACCACAGAGCTGTACACGCTCCACTCGCCCCACAGCCCCAAGAATGTAGAGTCCCCTCGAGGGAGCTCTGCAGGCTTGGAGAAGCACTAGCCTCTCCACCCTCTCAGAAGACAATCATGAGACCGCAGAAGACCCCCTGAAGTTTCCAGAAGGCTTTACAAATAGATCTCTGTCGGGCCTTTGTACCGCTCCCTCCTTTTCTCCCACTTTTTAAAGATCTGGGGCCAGATCCTCAGCTGGTGTAAATCAGTGCAGCTCCCCTGACTTCACTGGAGCCAAGCCAATTTGTGCCCGCTGAGGATCTAGCCCTCCAAGTTACTGGAGCTGCCAGTTCTTCCTTTGATAATTCCAAGTCTGACTTTCCACCAAACAGCAGCGCAGGCCCAGCCAAACCAGCAGGGTCAGCCGCGCTTCCCAACTGCCCGTGAACACCAGCTGAGCTCCTGGCACAGGACTGGGACCCTGCTGGAGCAGTGCTGTACATACAGTCAATCCACCCCTTCGTTGACTTTCTTCCTCTCTGTTGACAGATACAGCCACAGTAAATTTACGAGAGGTTGAGGGGGTTTAACCACTGTTAGTGCAGGAGCAGTCAGCTTCTGGAGAGCTGCACTGTACAGTGCAATGAGTTCACAGAGCTACAATGGACTGCCTGTGGCCGGGGAGGGCAGAGATGCAGGACAGCCCTGCCTGCCCAGGGGCGAATCAGATACGGTCAGATCTTCACTTGTCACTGTGACGATAAGGCACCTCGGGTACAAGCCAGTTTTGCCTCCCCACTTGTACGCATCACCAGGTTTTACTGCAAGAGAGGGAGGGAAAAGAAATCAAGATCTCCTACATTTGGGCACCAGCAGCCCAGTGAGAGCAGGGAGTGGGATGGTACAATGCAGTAAAAGCATGCCAGCAGCAGAGCGTTCATTAATGATGCAGGGTTGCCAACCCTCCAGGATAGACCTGGAGTCTCTAGGAATTAAAGATTAATCTTTAATTAAAGATGTTGTGTGATGAAACCTCCAGGAATATGGCCAACCAAAACTGGCAATTCTGTATGCCAGTTTTTACACCCAGGCCTTTGCGGTCTTCCTCGCCTGGGGGTGGGAGAAACCACCACTTCTACACATCTATCTCCAGCGGCAGGGATGAAAGGATCAGTGGCAGGAGAACACTGCTCCATCAAGGAGAGAGAGACATACCTTTCCTAATGTAGGTGAGTTCAGGCTTGAATGGACTGAGAGCCAGCAGCCTTGAAACCTCCCCCACCCCAAGTAACGGAGCCACAGCCCAGCGTAACATCCAGCCACCAGCAGCATACAAGATGGAAGAAAAGGCTCTCACTTGAGAAGAGGATTGAGGCTTACCTGCTTCCTTCTCACAGCTGGAAATGGAATACACCCCCAACTGATCCTCCCTCTACACCAAGCCTAGAACATACTATACATAAACAGGTCTCAGTCTAAGCAGACTCAGGCTTGTTCTGTCCTTGGATGGGAAACCTCAAAGAAGCACTCGGGGTGCAAAAAATAGTTTAGGCAAGGCAGAGGGTTCTAGTCCATATCACTACTGAACTAACATGCTGCTGAAGGTGATGAGGTGTAAAACCAAGGCCCTGAGCATTACTGATCTTACAGCCCTTCTACCAAGGAAAAGGAGTTTGGGCCCAGTGCCCTGGAGACTTTCCCCTTGCAGTTTCAATTGCATACCATTCCCTTCTTCACTACTGGTGCAAAATGATTGTGTAGTGTTGCTGTGCCCTCTCAAGCAGCTCCCATAGGCCACCCGAGAGCTGGGAGAAAATTCCTGTAACAGTTTGGGGTTTCTCTAGAGGAAAGTCAATGGAGTCGTTAACTGCTCCATCAAGGGATTCCAACAGCCAGTGCTCTGCTGGGGCAAGTGCGTGTGTGTGTTTAGCTCTTGGATGAGCCACCCTCTCCTGGAAGAGGGTCTTGGTCTTCACATTTATGGGGACTACTTCTGGAGACAGACTGGACTGATCTACGGCTTGTAACAATGGATTCCACTGAAAGGACCAGTGTGAGGCCCAATGTTTGGGAGGGATTGTTCTCCCCCTCCTCCGACCTCTTTCAAGGGCCTCAAAGCACAGTGCCAGAAAACTGACTAGAAGACCAGGGAGGCAGCAATGGACACACATGGCCCAGAGGAGGGAGTTTGGCAACAGGGTGATGGATTCCTGAATGGAGTTATCAGTGTCCACCAGAACTTCTATTAGGCTGGAGGGGGAAACAGCGGTCCATACACATGCCTGGTGTAACGCCATTGGTTTCAGTGGGCTCACGTCAGCAATGAATTTGGCCCAGCAAACGTTTCTGGATGTCACTGTGGTCAGTCTCTCTCCTTTAGAAAATCCCACTGAATGGGCACAAAGACTAAGGGTGAAATTCTGGTCCCACAGAATTCAATGGCAAAGCTCCCCTGACTTCAGTGGAGACGAGATTTCACGCAAAATATCTTTCTCACTCCAGTAGCAGGAGTTTCGCCAAGGTCAGGGTGCAGACTGTGTCCAAAGAGAGAATTCTTCTTCTCCCCTAGTTGAAGGATAACTGCTGGGGGGCACTGCCAGAGCAGCTATGCATCCCTTACCTGTCCCAGTCTTCTCTCCCTATCACATTATCATCTCAGACTCTACCTGAGCTGAGACCACAAGCAGCGGAAACAGATAACTGAGGTGCAGTAAATTTCGGCACAAAGGTAGCAGACATGGGGCACGCGAGAACTCCCTCTGCTCCCCTCACAAGTCTCCCCCCACCCCCAAGGAACTTTCTATGCAACAGCACGGTTGTGTTCCCTTCCCTATCTCCTAATAAATATCATATTAAGCGAGATGAATATCTCCTTCCCAATCCAAGCAGCATGACCCACTTTCTGAATCAGGGCAAATGCAATTGGGCCCTGGAGTCCTGGGCCCCTCCCAAAGCCAAGAGATTTTGTAACAATTACAGCAACAAGAAGAAATAGAAAAGTAATAAGTGATTAAAGAGCATGGTGGTAGAATTGCAGCCATTGGGTAATTCTTGATATATTCCCGGCCATCCTATGCTCTGGGCCATTGCCTAGGACACTGAAGCAATGGCACCCCCCACACCACACCACATGCATGTGCGCGCGCGCGCGCACACACACACACACACACACACACTCTTCCACTGTCCTGCATTCCTCAAAAGTAACAGGTCCAATTTCAGATTCTGGCTAGTGGCCCAGGCACGGACAAAGGCTCCCATCCTGCACACTGCCCCTCCTCCCGGGAAAGTTGTGGTGGAGCAGGAATGGAGGTTTCAAATTCTACCAGTGCACCCCCTCTTTCTCCCCTCCCCCAGTTCACAGCCTGGGGGCATTTAACAGTGCGACTGTGCCCATGGAATTCCAGAGCCAACACTCAGCAAGAGCTTCAATCACAGCCAGCGATTTTGCCCCTCCTTCCTCAGCTGCCACCAGGTGAAGTCTCTTCCCCAGCTTCTCTCCAGACCTGCTGCCTAGAGCCCACAGGAAGGATGGGGGCATGGAAAGCAGGGAGTGAGGTGCACTGCACGTGCCCAGTGCTTTATGGACACATTACAAAGAAAGGCCTCTGCCCCAAGACTCTCACCCTTTGAGCCAAATGCTTTCTCTTACGTTTGCAAACCAGCTACAGTGGGAAGGCTGGAGCGAGGGGGCCGTATCCTGGTACTAGATACACTGGTGCAGCACCACTGGTTTCCATGGGGCTGCTCACGATCAGAGTCTGACACGGTGGGTATGGAAAGCAGATCCCAGCAACCTGACCCGAAGCTGATGGGACCCGACGACAAGTGTCAGCTTTGGGGCAGCTCTCCTTCCGCCTGCGGGGCCGATGCTGCAGCGGGTGCATGCGCCTCTCCTGCTGGCCACAGGAGAGGTTGAGGGGGTTTAACCATGCTGACCTCCTCTCTATAGCTCAGCATTTATACTAAGCTCGTTGCTGTGGCCTATAAGCACCCTACTTCCTGTGCCCAGCTGGCACGAGGAGAACAGGGCAAAGGGTCACACATTAGACAGGCTACCCTCCCGCAAATGGCACCTTGAACCCCAGGCACCCACCATCCATCTAGTACTAGTTATTTATTAAAATGATGGCAGCACCTAGAGACCCCATCTGTGATAGGTGTTGTACAGACACAAAGTAAGAGAGTCCCTGCCCCAAAGAGCTTATAATCAAAGAGACAAAGGGCAGGAGGGGAAATCGTGGCACAGAGAGGCAAAGTGACTTGCCCAAGGTCAAGCAGCTGGTCAGTGGCAGAGCTGGCAACAGAACCCAGGTGTCCTCCATTCCAGTCCAATGCCCTCCCCACTGGACCATGCAATAGCCTAGCAGCTGGGTCTCCTCAGCACCCCTTGGCAGAGTGAGACAGGGGCTAACGTTGATTTTAAAATTACTGAGGGAACTATTTAAAACAAAAATAAAACAAAGGAAAACCCTTTTACCCAGATTTTGGAGATTAAAAAAAAGGCAGAAAAATCCTCATCTTAATACAAAATTGTACTGATGTGTCGTGGCATGAAAATGTTTTTCACAGCATTTTTCCAGTGTGATCTCACGCACCCTGTAAACGGGGTACGCCCAAAACACCAGGTATTTTATGGGACACAAACAGAGCAAACACATACACAATTTAAAAACTAAACAAAACATGGGATTGGTAACAAAACATGGGATTGGTAAATATTTAAATTAATCAGAGCTGGCATCTGTAGTGGCTCCCCTCCCTGAGAGACATTTGCAACACTTAAAAAAAAAAAAAACACGAACAACATGACCTTTTCCTTTGTGCTTGTTAGTTCATTGCAGTTTGGGGGGTTGGAGCAGTCCAGGCACTTCCCAGGGTGGAGTCCAAAGAAAGAGAGCGAGGGGCTTTCTCCCTTCCTGGCACCAGGGTTTGGGGCTGGCTGCACAAACCAGTGGGGATGGGTCTGGCCAGGTGAGTTGCTCCGACCTGTCTGCCGTCTCACTCCACGTTTCATTATTTTTTTCTCCTTTTCATTTTAATTGTTGGAGGAGTTTACAGAGCTGTTTGCCAAAAAACAATCGACTCCAGGGAACAGCTTACACAAAAAAGGGTGTGTCGCCATAGTGAGGCCGGGGAGCCATGGAAACCACCACCTTTTTGCATTAGCCCAGGTGAAACCAAAGCTTTGTGGATGGCTTGTGAAACCCACAGCGATCTGCTGGCAAGTGAAACAACGCACACACAGAGCATGCATAGAGCACCCAAGAGTGTGCACCCTGGCACTAGCGCCCAGATGTGCAACTCCCTAGCATAAAAGCTTTACTCTCACCTTCCAGTTGTCCCATTTTATTCTGAAGTGTCTGTCTGTCTGTCTCTCTCTCTCTCTCTCACACACACACACACAGGTATGTTCACACTACATCTTGTTCACATAGTCAAAGAACATATGCATAAGCATACACGCACACACACTCCTTCACAAAGTCACCAATGAAGACACCCATAACCAGAGACAGACCCAGCCCAGTACAAGTGTGGGTGCACACACAGAGATACGATCACACAGGTGTGCGCACACACAATACTGTATACAAATGCATGCCAACAAAGAGCCATGCCAACAGCCACATGATCAAACGTGGACACACACACACACAGAGGCATTTGCAAATACAAGACACCAGCACAATGCATGTGTAAATGTTACAGATGATGAGCAGCGACTGTGCCTTGTGTTTTCATTCCAGACCACAAAAGGAACAAACAAAAAGGGAGCAAAGAAAAGACAGAGGGGAACAGAACTGGTGTCTTCCCAGGCCAGCTCAGTTAGTGTCACAGAGACAGGAGCATGCGGGCTATGTGTGTTTGGACACAGGTAACTATGTGAGGGTAGAGGAGTTGTTTTCCTTGTGGGGCGGACCGTGCTGGACATACGAAGGCGGCTGGCTGGTGAGGGACCCTGGCTGCATTCTTCACAATCTTACAAAAGAAAACAGAGAATTCCTGAGAAGCAGCAGCTGCCAGCCCGATTGCACCGAAAACAGGAAAACAACAAAATAATGGAGAGAAAAGAGGGGATTTCAAAAGCCACCTGGGCCTCTCAGTATCTGTCCCCTAGTGAAAGGAGAGCACCACAAACTGGGATTCTCAAAGTAGCAGCATCAGTAGCTCCCCACCTTTCAGCTCCAGAGACTTGCTCACATTGCCAAAAATTGACAACGTTGAAATAGGGTTTAGCCACTAAGGGGTGGAGTTCAGCCATGGGCATCGCTTGATACATGGCATGGAACAGGTAGAGCACACAGCGTCCCGATGCTTTAAAAAGATCAGTGCCCATCTCCTCGCTCACACATCCACCCAGCCTGCTCCTGAGCCCTGCCTGCCCCATAACCGAGATGTTGGCAGTGCCAGCCTTTATCTGGGGACTGTGCCAATGTCAGCAAGCAACCTGCAATCAGGCCAGGACAGGACTGTAAGATCAGCGCGAGATTCTGAGCGGAGCAGTTCAGTCTTCTGAGGGGAAGTTTCAGGTTCTGGGAGGCATTTTCTGATGGGGTGACAGACTGCAGTGGAGACCCACTACAGCAGACTAACCCCTCGCAACCCAGCTCAGCCTGCTCCAGCCAGAGGACAAACAGACCCACCTGCCACCAAGCCCAGGAGCTGAGAGGGAAACCAAGGGCTGATGAAGTTTGGGGGGAGACCCATGCAGAGTGGGGTGGGCGGTGGGATGAAGATGGTGGTTAGGAGTGAGGGTTGGTTTTTCACCCACAACCCCCTTCCTACCAGGCCATGGATCTCCCTGGTTATGTTTTCTCTAGGCAACAGGAGACCCGTTCAAACCTGGTGTAAGAAGGGGAAACTCCATTTACTTCCAGGCACCCACTTACACCAGATCAGCATTTGACCCATGGGCTTTCTATTGAGATTAACCACTACCCTCCCCCACCCAATGGCTCCTTTGTCCTTCCATCCAAGGTGCCTGACAGAGACCCATTAACCCAAGCCCACCTGCCACCCAACCAGTCAGCACCATAGCTGAAGAGGCTAAAGGCCCAGTTAGCCACAGCCCTCCCCTGAGTCACACGGCGACAGCAGCCAGGAGTCTGGAGTAACAGCCAGGGGCTCTAGCCACTAGCCCACACAGCCCCCCTATGCCTCAGCATAATTCACTGCTCCCGAAGAGCAAGGTTTGGAGGCTCCATGAGGAGCAGGTCCTTCCCTGAGGATAGAGAGACGGTACCAGGCCTGAGGCCTAACAGGCCAGGAGAGGTGGCGAGTGCCAGTAAGGCTTGGTGCGTCAGCCTTTCTGGCATCGACCTCCCAGACTCATTCAAATATTGCCTTTTTTTTTTTAATTTAATGTTCCCTGTAATTCATCCATCCCAAAAGATAATCAATAGAGCCCGTAATGAAAATTTGAGCCATATTTTATGAGTCGCTGCAGGAGAAAGGGCCACATCAGCAAGACTGGCTTTGCAGCATCGTTCTCACCCACCTGCCTGCTGGCTGGGCCTCCCCCCTGCAGGGCCACCCAAGTGGGGAGCTAGAATCATAGAATATCAGGGTTGGAAGGGACCTCAGGAGGTCATCTAGTCCAACCCCCTGCTCAAAGCAGGGCCAGTCCCCAATTTTTGCCCCAGATCCCTAAATGGCCCCCTCAAGGATTGAGCTCACAACCCTGGGTTTAGCAGGCCAATGTTCAAACCACTGAGCTAACCTTCCCTGCCCTTCCCCTTTATTGACAGTAAGGGCTCTTTGGACCTGCTGTTTAAAGTGTTGGGGGGGGGGGGGGAGGAGGAGGCTGGACTGACACACCAGAGGGATTCCCCAAGGCATCATTCATGCTTCCCAGTCCTGGAGAGAGCCAAGTGACCCAGCCTGGCCCTGGAAGGATGAGAATGCTGTTGTGTGGGATCTGCCAGCAGGGTCTCACCGAGCTTCCTGCCATGACCCTCTGGTCCTTGGGGCTGCCCCTCAGTGAGGCTGGTCTTGGGGCTCCTCCCCAAAGGGGAAAAGGTGTAGGGCCTGCCACACTTCAGTATAGACTGATGCCAGGCTATGGCAGGGCTTGGACACTCGACCCAGAGAGCTCTAGTGACTGGGAACAGCAGCCGTGTTATTCCACAAGGGACCACCCTTCACACCCAGGGCTGGATCCAATGGGGCTTTCACCTCCTGTCTTATTGCACTCCACTTCCAAATACTTTGAACCCCAGCAAACTCCTCTGTAGTGCTATTCAGGTCCCAGCAATCAAAGAGTTGGCCTGGGCGCCCTATTACACTCAGAGGCTGAGAGCACCAACCCACTCTCTTGCCCCCATATTAGTACCCAGGGTGTGCACAGCTTAATTCCAACACCCAGTCCCTGGCATTGGCCCATTTCATTTGGTGGCTGGAAGTGTGAACGTTGACACTCCATCTATTCTCCCAGCATGGTGCTAGCTGGCTAGTTCTCACACATACCCAGGAACACAGAAAGCTCTGAAACTCAGGCAAAAGACTCAGTCCTGTTCCCGGAACCTTTCTTCACCTTGGATTCCCAGAAGCAGGCCCCCCATCCTCCCTTTAAGGGCGGGAGCATATTTCACAGCCTGAAGCTGCCGCGTCCGCTGGGAGCCGGAGGTAACGAAACTGACTTTTATTTGGCTAAAGTAAAATATCAGAAGTGAAAGGCTGGGAGTGAAGAATTTATAACAGCAGCTAAGGCAGCAAAAATACTGGGTCTGACCAGGAGCTGCCCTCTATGTCATGCTGCTCTGCTTCTGAGGGGCTGGATGCTGTGTGGAGGGTAGCCAGAAATCCTCAATTCTCTACATACTCAAAAGCAGCGACATCTGCAGTCGGCACTTCCCCTTCCCCCAAACTAGGATGCATGCCCCTATGCACAAGGCTGAAAAGCCAAGGAACCTTCATCCACCCACAGGTGCTGGTGGCAATCTCAACTTGAAATGGGGTTATTAAAAGGAGAGGGTAACCAATCCAGCCACACCCCAAGCTGTGCAGTTATAAGGGGGACGTTCCTGCCTCCCAGTGGAGGGCTGAAAGTGAATTTGGTTCTGGTGAAAGGCGAGGAGCAGCCGCCCTGGAGACTGAATTTACAGAGCAGGTACGGCAGGGCAGCAGCGCCAGGTTCCCCAACCTCACCCTGCCAACACAGTCCTGACCTGCCTGGACACCAACGGGGGAGAGCGCGCAACTCAATCGCTAGGCCTACTGCATCCTTCTATCTAGGTGCTTACACACCTGCCCCATCGCTTAACACCCAAGCGCTTCGCTAGCGTTCAGGATTTAGCCTCCCAATGCCCCTGAAGGCAGGGTAGTGCCATTATCCTCATTTTACAGATGGGGAAACTGGGGCACAGGGAGATTAAGAGACTTGCTCAAATTCCAACAGCAAATCTGTGGCAGAGCTGAGATTAGAACCCAGGACTCTTGAGACCCAGCGCAGTGCTATACCCACAAGGCCATCTTTCCTTCTTGGTCTCTCTGCTGACACTGACGAGAAAGTAGCTCCAGTGACAATACCCATCCACTAGGAACTGAGCAAGAGCACAATGAGACATGCAACGTCTCTCGGGTAGTGACACCTTTCAGTCACTACTGACTTGCACCGGATTTGAACCGGAGGCCTTTACTAGTATGTCACAGTCATCCAGTCCCTCCCCAAGCCCTCAGGGAGTGCTCAGAGCCTTCTGCTTACCCAGCCTCTTTGATAAGTGGATATGCAGTAGTCTATGGCATTTGAGATAGTAATATGCCATATATGCATTACATACAGACGCAGCTAGACATAGTAAATTACATACAGACACACAGATATATAAATAAATTACACACACACAGAGAGACACTATATACAGTCACACAGACATGCTACAATATATATTAGTATGGTTAATGTGACATCAGACAAACAACCCTATGAACATGACATTCAGCCAGTACTATCCGCTCTGACTTGCTCAGAACACTCCGAATACGGCCTGTCAGCAGACGTCACTTACAGCAGAAATATTCTAACCTGATATAAACCCTTAGAGGTCCCCACCACCAGATCCATTTTTTAAAGTGACACATTGCCGGCTATTGGTCCCTAGAGCAGGCTAATTGCTTTTGCTAGTTTTAAAAGCTAGAAGTTATTTCACTGAAAAAGTGACTCAGGGCCTGAGAGCGCAGAGAGGTCATTGGGTTTCTGGCATTAAATGACCAGGTGCACATATATACACGTGCGCAGCACATACCAGAGCCTTCCCTCTGAGGATCTCCTCATACTTCACCCTGAGACATGCTGAGGGGGAACAAGGGAGATGAAGCAGCTTACTCAGGATGACACTGTGCCTTTAGGTTGGAGGGGGGACAACGTGCAGGCCTGTGCTCTAACTACTAGACTATACTCTCCTTTAAGCAACTGCTTTTCAAAGATATGCACAAGGCTGTTAAGGCTTCTAAAAAAAACTATATTCAGAGACCTCTTTAAATCACTCAGCAACTGGAGAGATGCTCAGCAGGGGAGCAGCCCAGGGCAGTCCTTAGGCCAGAAGATCACCCTTTGAGAGTAGCAACAGTTCAAATACAGCCGGGCTCTCCAGATAGCCAGTATCCTGGGGATTAAGTAAGGACACAGCAACAGCTCTCTGCATCCTAAAGGAAACAGAGGGGTTAAGACAACCCCCATCATAGTGGGTCTCACAGGAAGATCCCACTTCATAGGCAGCCTTGCCAGCTGCTTGACTCCAGTACTACCTGCTGTTGCTTATGGACTAGAGGGCAGTTTACAGAAACTCTTCAGAAGTTACATACAATAGCAGAACCTGGGAAATTCCCCCAATGAAAGCAACATTCAAGGTCACAATTTCCCAAGGAGAGAAAAATGCAAAAAAGCACATGTTCCTGCACAAACATGCACTTACCTGTGCCAAGAAGCAACCACAGGGTTTGAGTCCACAGGTGAGACTGGTACACATTCAGAATATTGGGACACACCTGTTGCACCCTTCTTGGGAAAACCCGCTCCAACTGTTTGGCAGAAAAACAACAGGGGGAAGGAAATCCCTAGGTAAAATCCTTCTGAGTGGAGGGAAAAGCTGTTCAGCCCCTCCACCTGCTGGGAAGCAGCCAAGTGATGTTCCTTCCACCTAATTCTTGCTGGGTGAATTGCTTGTTGTTTTGATGATGCTTGTTAATTTTATTTCAAAGGCAATCGTAGCTCAGATGAGCATCTCTGTCTGGGGGTTTTAATTATTTCTACTAATATATTAACTTTCATTCACAAATATTTTCTTGGGTGAATTTCCTTTTTTTTTTTTTTTAAATTATCCCTCCCTGATCAGCAGCATTTCCAGTTTTACTGAAATTTCTTAAGAATGTGTGTACAAGTAGTTGTGAGTATAAGGGGCTGTGTGCACGCAAACTTGCACCAATGTTTAATTAAACCAGTGCAAACATCTTTGTTCATCTTATCTTGGTTTCAGAGGGGCTTATTTTTGGTTTAGCTGAACCCTGCCCTCATTGACTTAAGCTGAACGGAAATAAGAGTATTCATATACCCTTTTGTGCCAGTTTAACTAAAATCAGTTTTAAAATTACACCTTAAGTTAAATTGATACAACACCTGCATTTACAGCTAAAATAAATGTTTTAAACCTATCTACTTTTCAATATTAATGGTGCATGTTTGCTTTCAGCATTTCTCTCCTGTACAAATTAAAATAAATAAATAAATAAATGGAGTCAATTTCTCTTGTATTTATTAGTCAATTTCACTTCCAGGTTCTCTGGGCTGCAACATTTGGGTTCCGAACAGTCCAGGAATTAATTTAAAAGCAACATTTTCCTTTGGGATTTTCTCTCTCTTTTTTTTTTTTTAATGTAACCTTCTCTACCAGTCATTCTTGGTGTAAACATGTTTTTTTTGTTTTACAAAAAATCTTAATATTTTAGGGGTAAATGATCATATTTAGAGTGAAGAGAGATCAGTTGCTGCAGATACTACTTGCTTCTCAGACACACACTGTTGTATGGAAATTCCTAATCTTCATCCACCCAAGAGCAAGGAGATGCAGCTTGTGTGATTGATACTTATAGTGGCAGCAACATTTAAAAGCCCTTAGAGTTTTTCCATTTTTTCCCCACTACTAAGGTGTTTTTTTTTAAATTTACTGTAATACTATTCCCAATATGATATGATGATGACCAGGAATGTGACTGTAACGGCTTGAGAGATGTGAATTATCTACTGTTTGATACAGGCCCCGATCCCTGCAAACACTTACACACAAGCTTAACTTTATTTTACATGAATCATTCATTCCATTGACCCTTCATGTGAATAAAGTTGAGCACGAATGTTTGCAGGATTGGAGTGAAAATCGTCATCATTTCTACTAAGGCCCCTTTACAAACTGCATAGAGGAGCCTTAAAATGGAAATAAGTTATATTCTGACCCATTGTAAGGCACTTATCTGCTGCCAGAGTGGTGTAAAGGGAGTTAATAAATAAGAATCTGGGCCCATAGTGGGCCTTCTCCTTTTCTACTAGCTGAAATCGATCCTAAATGTCTTGCGTTTCTTTTTATCCATGTATCTGACTATTTCTTCAAGTGGTTTAAATTCTCCTGATTCCTACATTCAATAAAGCAAAAACTGTTTTGCCAGCAAACAACTTTGTGAGCCACAATAGGCGTTCCCAGAAGTTACATCACAAAATAAAAAGTCATGCAATTAGACCGTACAGCAGAAACCAAAAAACAAAAAACCCTGTTGCTTAATTTTATATTTTAATAAACAGCCTACTGTAAAAAGCAGGGTACAAAAATGGGAGCACCTCTGTGAGTAAGGCTGTGCTGTCAACAAGATTTTCCTTGTGAATTCCATCTCTTTACGCCGCTCAGCCAGCAGGACCGGATGGAATGTGTCTCCTCCCTGTTTTTAAAAAGGCTGTGCTGCTGGTAATCCATGAAAACTGGTAATCCATGAAGATCACTTCCCCCAAGTGAGATCCCTCCTATTAGCACCGTCGCTCTCAGGGGGCAAGATTCCAACGCCCTTACTCTCCTTGAGCTGTAGCATCTCACTCCTCCAGTGGTCCCATTGAAATCAAGGTGCTAATTGGTGTGAGCAAGGATAGCAGAACCTGATCCATGGAGACAGGATAGGTCCATAAAACACATCCTGACCCTAAAAAACCACTAAAGACCTGGTATTTCCAAAGGTTCTAAGCACTTCCATAGACTTCAGTTGGAATTCTGGATGCTCAGCACTTCTGAAAATCAAGATCTAAGTGCCTGAACTACTCCACATTCTGTTCTCCACGCCTCCCTCCTGGCCTATTTTTCCTCACCTGCAAAACACCCCTTTAAAACCAGAACCTTTTATTTGTTATATGTGTAGGCTGTATCTCCTGCTGAAAGGTAACTGGAGTTTAGACAAAGACAAGAGCCGGGGAGTCCCACTGACTTCACTGCATAAATGCTCGCAGAATCAGACTTTATAGTGTCACAGAAATCATGGGTTAAATTCACTGCCGGCATGAACTGGGGCAGCTCTATAGCTGCTTATATCAGCAGTGAACTTGGGCCCTTTCATTTCCCAGCCTTTATTACCATCAGCAGCGGAGATTAAGACAAAGTTTGGTATGTTTTAATCTAATTTACCTGTCGCCATTTATTTTCCCCATCCTACCCAGTTTGGACAATGAAACTAAACCTGTCAGTTTCACTTTCTGGTTTTCCTGCATTAGCGCCGATGCCATTTTGAGTTTCAGAGCAAGTCTTCACCTATGCTTTAAAAATTCATTGAGATTACAAGGAAAAAAACCAAAACAACATGAAAACATTTTTCGTAGTGGATGAAATTCTTTTCTTAAAAAAACAAAAGCTACTCCAGAGCAGAAGAACAGAGCAAAATTTGATTTGGTGAGGGGGGAGGAGGGGAAGAGAGAGTGTGTGTCCCCCCCATCCCTTATATATAATTACACATATACGCACACACACACACTCACTTTGGTCTAAAACTCTCTTGGCCATGTCCCTTTAATGTATAAAATGAACGGATATTTTTAAAGATTGGTTTGGATAGTATTTTATGATTCACTGTTTTGTATTATTCTCATATGGAGAAATGAAGGAAGTGTCTATAAGAAAAGAATATCATCTTATAAAGATACTTTCATCCCTAAGTGCTTGACGATTAGATGTATACAGCACCACCGAAATGCAGCCACCTCTGCAGTATGGACTGTGGAGGAAAGTTTTGGTCAAGGTCAAAAGGACAAACTCTGATTGTTGGGTGAAATTCACCTGGTGCAGAAAGCCAGCACTAGGTGTATGTTTCGTTTCAAGTGCATCAATGGGATTTAAATAGGACGTATGTAGTACCTAGGTCTTGTGCTGGTTCTCTACATAGGTCATGAACAATACCATGGGATTTTCTTGAAGAACAGGGCAGGATCGCAGGACATCACACCGGTGCAAACCAGGAGTAACTCCATTAAGTGAAGAAAGCTACACCAATATATGCGAGGAAGCAAAATCAAGCCCTTGGAGTTTTAAAAGTATTCTGTGGGTCTTTCACAGGAGAACCAGCATGGTAACTCCCAGGAGAACGAAAGGCAAAACCAGCCCCACCCAGATTCAAAGCAGTGTTTGCTAGGAGGATGAGCATTTCCAACCTGCTGCTCAGACCATTAAGCCACTCACTTCAGCAGCACCAGATGCTATCAGGTATGTGATTCAGACAAGATTAAATGATTACAGCCTTACAGGGGCTGGTTCTTAAAATGCGTCTGATTCAGTGAATGGAATCTGGTAAAGTCACATCCTGCACAGTTCTGCCATCAATCCTGGACCTCGGAGCTACCTGGTGGCCGGCCTCTTGGTGGGGTCTGCACGAGCCTCCTGCCCACTGCAACTGCTTGCATCAAAGCATCTCCTCCATGGGCCACAAATCCTTGCCAACAATGCTCAGTGTGAGCCACTGGGGTGAGATGGGAGCCGAGCCCCCTACCAGCAAAGCAGAGTGCAGTGCTTCGCAGCTGCTGAAAGCCAGATCCAGTTGCAATGCAGTGCCTCGCCAATTTAGCACCGATATAAAAGGAAAAGATCCCATCAAACAGGGGTTGAGCTGGGCTGTGGATTCTGGGACTAGGTGTCTGGAAAGCCATCTGAGGAAGCAGGCCTGGGAAGGCAGCAAGGGGATTTAACACATTCAGCCATCCCAGCACGCTGAGTAAGCATCCTCCCAACCTCAGGTGTGCAGACAGGCAAGTAGACACACACGGGGCCTGAGACAGGAAGGGAGAGAGAGCCAGGAAGGGCCTGGGAGAGCGAGTCAAATGGAACCGGAGACAGACAAAGACCAGGAGGCAGCTGTCAGGTTTACCAATGCCAGGAGGCGGGAGCAACAAGTTAGAATTCACAGCACATTTCAGCAGGTCCAGGAAACCCGCCTCGACTTAAGAGTCAAGAGAAAGCAGCAGCTCTGGCACTGTGAAATATGAGATCAGATCCTAATCCTCGAGAGGAACAGCATATGGCACATGGTGGCTATCCAATGGAGAGGACGCTATGCCATCTTCCACAGTGACCGAGGCCCAGCGAGATGAGAATAAAGTCTGATTTTAAACAAGCTATAATTTCTGAAAATTTAATGCTGATGAAAGGTGCCAGTCTGGCAGCCCCAGCGACTGCAGGCCTCTCTCCTCGGCATATGTTTCCCCCACACTGTCCCAACACTGCGTATCAACCCTGGTTTCAGGGAGAGAAAAGGGAGCTCAGTCTCCCTGCCCCATTCAGTCTTTGGGCTGGCTCTCTGCTGAGCTGTCAATGAGGTCAAACAGTGCTGAGCATGGCTATGGTCTCAGTGCCACAGCATCTCTCCACTAAGAGTTAGACCGAGTGCCCCATTTCCATGTTCCCATCTCACTGATTATAGGCCACAGAAAGGCTATCAGATGGGCCCTATCCACCTGGGCTGGATTTTAGCTAGACCAGAGAAGGCCCTTCCATCCCTGAGCCTTCCAGACCCCCATGGATTTGGATTTCATCCCTTGGGCTTGAGCAGTGATGAATCCAACACCCTAGGCCACAAATGAAGCGGAAAAGGAGAAGGATAGTGAGAGGGGATAGGGAGTGTGACTGGCTGGCCTAGTTGTCCCTATCTTGCTGCCTAGGGCCAGGAGGCATTGTGGAGGAGGACTGAATCCAGACCACGCGAATT
Organism: Natator depressus; assembly: GCF_965152275.1. NCBI lineage: Eukaryota > Metazoa > Chordata > Testudines > Cheloniidae > Natator > Natator depressus. The sequence continues at coordinate 12,162,554 of NC_134251.1, read as the reverse complement.
CCATCCTTCCCCCAAGTGGCAATATCAACACAAAAGACCCTAGCTGCATCAAAGAGCCGAAGGAAATGGGAAAGGAGGGATTATTGTGTGCACACGCCACCCCTGTGCGGATGCGCATAATGGAGCGGTTCAGCAGCCTTCAGAGTAGACTTTGTAATCCTCTTTTTCTATTTCCGTTTGCTATTTGATGTAATTATAGTTTTTGATTGAAATCCACCCAGAGTGTAACCCCTCTGCTTAATGTTCTCCGTAAATCCTTGGGTACACAGCCACGCTGCTCCCCAGACTCACTCGGAATAGGAAACCAGTTCAATGCCAAAAGAAGAGTCTTTGCTTTCTTTGGCAATACTGTCAAAACTGGCTTCCCCTCTGCCACATCCGCTATAGCAGCCCCCTCTCACCCCGCACTGCCCTTTGCAACTACCGGCCCTGCTCTGCCAACTTTCTTTCTGCCACAGTCTGGATCTGCAAAGAGATTTAAGAACTTCTGTTGCCCTCTCTGGTACTCACACAGCAGGGAACGTTGTCAGAACACAGGGCTGAGAGTCTGGACACACAGCTTTGCCACTCGCTCTCCTTTGGGAAAGTCACCGAAACTTTCTGTGCCACAGTTTCCCCAGGTGGGGATGATGCTAATGGAATACAAATGATTAATAACAGTAATAATTAGGATCCAGAGCCCCATCCTGCTGTACCAACAGAATAAAGGATGGTCTCTGTCCCGAAGAGTCTGCAGTCGAGCTGACAATACTCAAGCCCCAAAGGGATGCCTGGAGATTTGTCCAGCTGTACATTTTTCCTCCAAAGCCTGTACTGTGCCACTTGACCAACAGTGGCAGCATGCTTGGAGATAGATCAGATGGCCGGACACCAAACAAAACACACTAAACAACATAGTGGGAGCAGCCCACTGCAGCAAGGCCAGGCCGGTGGCAGAACTGTTAACACTGGTGGGCAGGAAACGCTTGGGAACAAGGGACACTTTTTGGGTGCATCAGTCCCATGGGCACCAGAGGAAACAGGTTCAGAGGGACTTTGGCCACTCCACAGGCAGTTCTTGGCCTCCCACACCCATTTCCCATTCCAGTGATGCCTCCGGCCCTCACTGGCTCATTCCAGTTCATTTTGGGGGTCTGGAAAGTTTTTCACAGCAAGTTCTTGACTTGGCATCAAAAACCAGCATCTTAGTCCCTTTGCAGAAATCTAGCAACCAGAATGCAAGAGATAAGATATACAGATCTATTCTAGCACAGCTGTTTGCCCCACCAGGCAAGGAGCCAGAGGATCTTGGACCATAGAACAAAAGGTAGAACCTAGCCTGGTATTCAAAGAAACAGGTTCAGTTACCAACTCCCTAGAACATCAGCATGATCCTTCCATGCTACTGCTGCTTAAAGATCTGGGGATACACGAGATGGTGAGGGTTTAAAAAAAAATTCAGAACCTTCACCAAGAACCAGAACTGAACCGCCGAGGTTCGAAGAACGTTACGTGTAGATCCCACACCAAGGCTCTGCTTCTGCCCTCATCTGTACTTTCTGGTCCAAACAAGAGGCGGGAAGCCCCTGAAGACTTGCGAGAAAACACATCCTTATGAGAGAGTCCCAGCCTCATGGTGTAAACCCCAGAGAGGTTTGGAGAAGCTGGTGAGATTCGGGGGCTCCTCCAAATTGAATTACCCACCACCACAGCCCGTTCAGCCAATTCCACCCTTTGGAACACAACACCACTCTCTTGGCCTGATTCAGTGCTGCCTTGTACCTTGTGGCATCATCTACACTGTCGCCAAGTGGCAGCTAAACACAGATTGGAATGGCAGACATTTGCACCACCTGGGCAGATGACAGCACAATGTGTAGAGCCATGGAGAATCAGACCCTCCATCCTTCCTTTCCAGTTTAATAATGAGGAGGCCTCCTCCCTGCAGACGGGAATGATTAAGTCAGAATCCTTGGGACATGCGCCTGACCACTGGAGGCACCATGACTCACCAGTGAATCAGAAGGAGGGCAGTGCACAGCCACCAGATGGGCTGGGTTGGGGAGGAAGATCAAGGACTCAGAAGCATGAGGAAGACCAGGTGAGCTAGGAGGAAGGGTTGTTTGGTCTGGGAAGCAGGGACCATCCAAAACTTTGGCACAGCTGATAAATACTTTGCATTGATACAGCTCTAATTAACTCATCCTGTTTCTCATGTTCTTTTGACCTGCAGCCTGTGCAGGCCTATAGGGGACACTACACATACCTACCCTGCCCCACCCACTCTGGACAATCACAACTGGTGAAACCAGCTAGCAAGAAAGTGACCACTTTTCAAACAGCCCTTCCCAACCCTGCTACAATCCTCCTCTCCCCCAAAGGAGCCCAGGCAGGCTGACTTTCCTCCCCTCCCATCAGATACCTGCCTGAAATATTCCCAGAATTGGGGTTCCGGTTGGGTCTCTCCCCACACATCCCGCATCAAATCCTCCCCCTGCCTGCCACAGCAGTGGATTTCACCCAGGCTCGGAAGGCTAATTTACACCCTTTAGGGTTTAAAATAGCAATGGCGTAAATGAAAAGTCCAATTTCTTCAAATTTGCATTGTAAAACCATCCTTCAACTTCCTTGAAATAAATTTTACTATTTTATTAGTGCAAACAAAATGGTAATAAAACACTAATACAGCGCCTTGTATCCAGGGGAAGAGCTAAAATTAACATAGCCCGAGCAGTGTTTGCTATTACATTCAATTACCTTTTTACTTGAGATTTACATTCTCATCCCCTTAATCTCCATAGTAGTGGCTTTGAAATCATTCCCCACAGTCATTCCCACGCTCGGAACGGACTGTAGGAAAGACACTCGCTCCCTACCACAGTCCCTGCTGCCGGCCTCCTTGCAGCCAGCCTGTTCCCTAGAGGTTCCCTGTGGTCAGGGCCTTTCATCCAAGACACTCAAACCGTTAATTAACAGTGGGTAAGCTTAATTATCCCCCATGTAGAGAGGGGAAAACTAAGGTGCAGAGAGACTGAAGAGCAGATTCTGAACTCACTTGCCCCAGTATAAATCTGGAGTAACACCAGGTACTGAAGTGGAGTGACTCCAGATTTACACTGGGACTCACTGAATTCAGAATCTGCCCCTGAGTGACTGGATCAGGATCATACAGCGACTCTCTGGCTGACATAGGAACAGCCTCACAGGATGAATCTGACGCTTTCTGTCTGACAACACTGAGAAAGTGCATTTCCTGGGCTGGGGCATTCCTGATTTGCCCATGCTGGAGAAGAGCTTACCCAGGAACATGCTAGGGAGCAAGGTAATGTGGGTGCACCCCAGAAACTCTGCTTCTCCGGCAGCAGGCGAGAGCTTTGAAAAAGTTAAATTTTCCTGAGGACTTATTTTTTTATTGCTCTGGAAGTGTCCATGATTCTTTGCCATCACCTGAAACATGGGAGGTTTTGGATGGGACCCCACATAGAAGCTCAGCCCCATCCTGGATCCACACCATGACACCAGCCCATCTAAACAAAATCCCCTGCCCTTCCTCCTGCTTTTCCTGTACTTATCTGAGCTGACAGACCTCTTGCATCTCACAGGCCATTCTGAGTGGGAACACGGTCTGGTGGTGAAAGCACAGGCTGGGCATCGGAAGATTTGGATCCTATTACCCATCCTTGCCTCCGACTCACTGTGTGGGGTTGGACAAGTCACTGAACCCCCTTGGGCTGCCTCTGTAAGACAGGGCTATGACCTGCCCCAAGAGTGAATTGCATGGCTTCAGTGACTAACATTCGCACAGCACTCAGATCTTTGGATGGGAGATGCTACAGAAGTGGAAAACATTGTATCTCCTCTCCTTCCAGCCTGGACAGGAAAGGACATTGCAACCCATAACAACCCCACTCACCGCCCAGCTACCATGCCATGATGGTGCAGAGCAAAGTCATCACAACACCGAACGCGTACCCCAGACGCACACAGGAGAAAGAGAATGGCTGGCAGACACCAGCCAGCACCATGGAGAAGAGCATTCCCAGCTGAGTACAGAGGGCTTGGTTTGTTTCCAGGTACATGCGTGTGGGCATTTAGGGCCCCTCCATGCTGTACAGAGAACCATGAACGAGCTCAGCTGCCTGTCAGGGAAGTTTTTATTGCTTGTGTGGATAGGAAACAGAGTCTTATTATCGTTAAGGGAAGAGTTATGGCCAAAGTAAGCTAAACTGAGGCAAGCAAGGGGCACTGCATGGCCAAGGCCTCGTCTACATGATGGGTTAGTGAACCTGTGTAAACACAAACCAGTCAGTGCAACTGCACTCCTCATGCTAAAATCAATTTAAGTTTTGTCCCACCTCGGCCCCATTTCAGTTGCAAATGACCTCTGGGTATCTATCCCACACTTCCCAGTTCTACTTTCAGAAGCAGTGCGTTCTGGGAGATTTTGCTAGGTCACTGGTGCATTGCAGAACAGTAGCAGGAGGACTAGTTGAACTGTTTCGGTTTGTCTGCGTCCACACTGGCACTAAACACCATGGATCTACGGTTATTAAACCTATTACATGCTCCTCTGTTCTAACCAGCTATTCGACCATTCAGTGCATTTTCCTGTTCTACAAACATTCTAGGGGCTTCAGTCAGCTTAATTCACCTAGCGTAGAGTAGGCATAAGAGATACACGAAGCCCATCTAAGCTGCTGTTTCAAATCTGGCTCAAGTCAGTGGCAACTGAAATGACAATGAGGTAGTGAGGTGCTGAGACCACGACCCACCAATATTATCTCATTGCTTCCTTGTGCTTCCCCTGGCTGTATCCACCTGTCATCTCTGGTAAGACAGTGAGCTCTCTGGAGCAGGGACCATCTTTTTGGTCTGTGTTTGTACAGTGCCTGACACAGTAGGGTCCCAGTCTCTGACTAGGGCTCCGAAGCATTACCACAACACAAATAAATAAATAAATAAACACTGCCAACCCCAAGCATTCAAGGATCGTGAGATTGGCTTAAAAAACTATACAGGTATTTTTGAAAAATAGGGGGTTCGGTTATTTGCCTTCTGGGCTTTGAGCCCTTAAGAGCCATGTTTGCAAGCGTTTCTCTACAACCAAGAGGGCGAGAAACTTACTACTTTTTTTTTTTTTTTTTAAACAAAGGCAGAGATTCCCCTGCATTCGCGACTCCAGAAGCTGGGGCTTTAGGCAGACAAGCCAGCTGTCATGAGAGAGATGACAATGCTGCAGAAAGTCACCACCATCTGACGACGATTTGGCAGTCTATGTTGGGGGGTGGGCATGTCTCAGTGCAACAGGTGGGTCACAGCTGGAAGGCTTGGTGGCACTCTCAGTCAGACAGACCAAGGGCTAAGAAACTGAAATCCCTGCTCTGCTCTACAAGTGGCCCTTCAGGTCCGGGTGGAGGTAAGCTGGTGCAGGACTGCCTGGCGTGGCAAAATAGAAACCTTCAGTCTCCATGGCTGGTTGGCCAGGAGGAGAAAGCTGCAGGGGGTGGGGGTTCTCTCTGAGCGTGGAACTTATTTCCTAGCACTGTTTCAACCACGTATCCATGCTGGGTTCCTTTGGGCAGCGTCCACCGGCTCCTGCTGAAAGCAGTGCGTGGTGTCCAGGGCTCTAGGCCTCATTCTGACCCTGTGATCTGCACTCCCATCCCTGATTTTGCCATGTTTGTGCCCCATAATATTAATTTCTGGGCCCTGTGGGCCCCCTCTCCTGCCTTTTGCTGCTTTAGTGGGCTCTGCCCACCAATCCCAGTTATCTAATAGGCTGGCACCAGCACTCAAGCAAACAACATGGCAGAAAAACAAACCTAGAGATTCCCACCCCCCAGCTGACCCACACAATGGTAACCCTGCTCCCAGCAAGGCTCTACCACACAGTCTCAAGAAACACCCCCCTACCTGGGCTCCGGCCCGTATCAAATCACCGCAGGGCCCATGAACAAAATAAGTAAATATTCAAATAAAAGCAAGAGGGTTTGGGCTTGGTTTGAGCTGGTTCTTTGCACCTTCCCCCCCCCCCCCTTATTCTCCACCCCTCGCCAAGCATCAAACAAAAGGAAGTTTGTTGTCAGACTCGAACATTTCTTGGGCCTTGTCCGAGTTCCACCTTGTTTTCTTGTCTCCCCGCCCTGTATAAATAAAGCAAAAACCAACTGGCACCACCTGTGATGAAAGGACAACTAAGAGCAGAATTTTATCTCTCTCTCTCTCTCTTTTTTTTTTTTTAAACTGGCCTTAAGTTTTGGGCAAAGGACAAAAGGCACTGCTGGCTGAGCACAATTCCAGTAACTGAGTCACACAGAGACGCTACAGCTTGATCCACGCAGGCTGCTGGTATAGCCAGGGGAGCTGAGACTCTGCTTAGTTAATGACATGCAAATAGCAGCCCATCACAGCTGCAGACCCCCCCTGTGCAGAAGGGGCAAAAAAAATCCCTCCGGGGAGACAAGGCTACTTTGCAATGTGGCGTGTGCAATCACGACTTCTCTTGTGAAAATCCAGAGAGGAAAAGCTAGAGTCTCTCTTCCCTGGAGACTGGGGAAGTTCTGGAACTTGGAACAATGGACAACGAGGCAGATTTTTTTGTTTGAAGTGCACACAAGTTAGGCCTCCACCACAATTAGCTATGCAGGAGAACGGTAACCAGATTAGATCGTAAGCTCTTTGGGGAAGGGAACTATCTACTGTTAATGCAGTGCCGAGCACAATGGGTTGGTGCCTCTAGGCACTACCACTATGTAATCAAGTGTGTGGCTGCGAACGAAACCCTAGGCAATGCCCCACGAGAGTAGGTGCACAGTGCGCATTTGACAGCACATGAAAAGGCCCCACAATGCAAAGGTGCATTTTGGGCAACTGGAGTGTGGGTCATCTCTCTGTTTATTTTATGAAGCACTTTGGCCTCTCTTAATTGCCCTGTTCACTCTCCTTCCTCAGGCTGATAATAAAGAACAGGCCATGTGGAGGGAAGAGGAGTTTGGATTGGCTCTTTGCTTTCCTTTTAATGAGACATTTGCGTTCAGTTCGGCTCACTGAAACACAGGCCCGGTACCATTAGGAAATTCAGGCCATTGTAACTGTAGCGACACAGTTGCATGGGGGCAAACTCTTAGTGCTGACGTGCATATAGAGGGGCAGCTTGCTTTTCTGTGTTACTGGATCAAAGTGCCCCTGTGCAAGCCCTGCTCTGCCTGGTTCAGTAGGTCTCTTAAGGATTTGCACATGGGCTTTGTTACATTGGTGCTAATTTCATTCATGTAGACAAAGCCTCTGACTTTACGCAACATCAGCATCATTTCATGACAAAGCCTATGATGCACAGAGGCGGCTGAAAAAAAAGAATCCAGCTTTTCCAGGAACAGACAATCCAGATTTTCCGGTTTATATGTTTTCTCATCTGGATTTTCTTTGCTGGTACTGGGACAGATTCCCATAGATCTTGACGGAAAGGGAAAAATATTGGAACAGCAACCCTGACCAGCTTGGCTGAATTTCTCACGTGCCACAATCTCCTCTTCGGGCAGAAATTCGAATTTGTTTTCCTGCAGCTACACAGACAAACCAGCATCCATCTCCCCCAGGAGGCCATTTCAGCTCCGCAAATGCCTAGGGTTTCTGGTATCGTAGTAACAGGGAAGCTTGGACATGCCCACTCTGGAGACATTCTTGGTGAGAATACAGTGACTTCTCAACCACTGGCACGATAGGATTTAACATCGGGAGAGAATTCCTGATGGCGAGGCCCATTACGCTGGGGAGCCACCTCTCAAGGAACTGCTGGGATCACTTCACATGGAAGATGTGGGAGTTTTCCCTGCAGTGCAAGAGTGCCAAGTGGGTGAGGGAAGGCAACAAGTAGATCTTCCCTATAAGACTCTACAGGGCCAGTAGCTTAGCCTCTCTCCCTCCATACTAGACCTCCAGAGTCCTCTGGCCAGGTGGGAGCCCAGTATGCCATCTACAGTTTGGGGTCCCCGGACTGGATCCCGCCACTCCTTGCTCACACAAGCAGCCCCACAGACTTCAGTGCAGGATCAGGGCCCATATGCCCAGCTGGAGCCCTCTCTCTCCAGGTATTCTGTCCAGTTCCAAAGCACCCAGCGGGCTCCAATGCTTCGGGTTGCCCTGTGGTTTGCACGCATGAGATGTAGGGGGCAGCATCACCTGAGGGTGAGAACAGGTAAAGCCATGGTCCTGCGAGGCCACTGCGGGTGTCAGTGGCCAAGGGTGGGGCCAGAGGCTGCGTGCTGGGCTGAAGGATTGAGTCAGCCTGTGTTTCTCCTCTCCCGCCAATGCCAAGCCTGGCTGCTGAGTTTACACAGCAAGGGTGAGTCAGAGGAGGCAGCACAGTGGCTGTCAGCCGGGAGCCTCTGGGCACTGAGCTCCCAGTTGCTTCCATCAAAACCAGAGCAAGACAGTGCAGTGCAAACACCACCAATTCGAGGCTAGGGATGAAACGTTTCGATCCAGCAAGGAGAGTTACTGTAACCCTTCAAGGGCCAAGGCGACAGTAACAACACAGGAGGTGACAGGAGGCAGCATGAGGCTCTCTCAAATCCCTCTGTTCGCATTCATCCACCTCCATCTGCTCTTGGGAAAGTAGCTCCGCAGGTGCCTCCAACCCCAGAGCAAGCCATGCTGGGGGACGCATTCTTCCCAGGAGCCCCTGCATGCAGCCAGGGACAGACCTAGCTTCTGAAGGGCCCTGTGCCAAGGGAGACTGCCTGGCCCCAGGACGTCTGTAACTTGCACACTACATTCAGGAGCGGCACAGCATGGCCAGAGCATGGTGGAGATGTTAGTTGGATGCAGGAAGGTTTGAGCAACTCAGGTCTGGGTTCAGCAAAGCTTTGAAGCACATGCTCAACTTTAAGCACATCCACGGACCTCACTGCCATGTGCTTAGGTGCTTTGTTGAATCACGGCCCAAACGAGGAGGGTCAGGGCACCTGTTAGTGGGGTCAAGGCTGAGCAGATTTGTTCACCAATTTAAAAGGGGTATTAGCAACTGCGAAAGCGCTGGACCTTAGCTTATCATGCAAGATGCACAGCAGGAGAGGTCACCATGGGCCAGAGGGTGGGGAAGGGTTTGCGCAGCTTGGGAAGGAGCAACAACAATGCACACCCTGTTCAAACATGTGGGGCCTAACGGGCACCAGGCTCAGTGTCTGCCTAGGGCCAGCCTTGCACCCACGTAGCCTCCGTTCATGCCGTCCTCTGCCCAGCCTCTTGGGAAGTTCTGCCAGGGTTTGGTGACGCCAAGGCAGCCAGATCAGCCCATCCAGCTCCCCTAATGGCTGCACTGAGGATGTGCCCACGCTCAGCCTCATTCTGTCTTTGCAAAATCCTTCAAATTCTTGGGGTGGAAGGGGGTGGGGCTGCACCCCCCAGCTGTTTGCAGTATTCCTCTAACTTCTCACTGGCTTTCCACAGCAGAGGGGTCCTGGCAGTCAGTGCCACTGAGAGACTGGAGAAAGGCAGGCACACTGGGTCAGCTAAAGACCCATGCCGCCTGGGATCACTTCTCAGCACCACCACAGGGCCAGCTGACAGGACAAAACAAACCCACCAGAGCTAGCGTCCCCTTACACTGCCTCACCCTGGCAATCAGAGCTGGAAGGCATTGGACTGTCTCCTACTGAAGCTAACTCTGACCAAGCTCGCTGGAAAGCACAACCTCATTACTGCTCATGATTCGTATTTTTATTTGCATTGCGATACTGCCCAATGACCCTTATTGGGATCGGAGCCCACCCCTAGACACTGCCCCTGCCCCAGAGAGCTTGCACTCAGGTTTAAAACAAGAGATAAGAGGCAAACAACAAGAGGGAAGCCAGGACGTGGGGTGAGGGGGTGCCAGAGGGTCAGGCACTAACACGAGCTCCCCCCATGCTGCTCAGCTAGTTGGCCGATTACTGCTTATTTCGGGATCTGCTTTCACCAAAATTGTATTGTGTATTTTTGCCAAGTTCTGCTTCAGGGCAAATAACCTCCAAGCCCGTCTGTATTGGGGTCGGCAGCAGAACGGCCAGAATCTCAGCTTCCCAGGAGTGCCAAGCCTGCCTTGAAATTACCAGTGGGGATGGAGCTGTCAGTTTAACAGGGCTCGGTACCTTTTGCAACAAACACATGCTGAAATCAGGGCTCATCTTTCACTCCACCTGTGCTCAAGCAAATGACCACAGACTTCAAGTGGGCACAAGCCTGAATAAAGACCACAGGAGTGGGCCTTAGACTGTGTATTGACCAAAGCCTGCCCACAGCTGCGATGCAGTAAAGGCAGAGGGCAGTATTTTGGGGCCTTGCACAAGGCGGTCCATACACAGCTCTGCTCCCAGGCAACACCGGAGAGCATTTATGGAGAGTAGGATGGGGTGGGAGGAATGGAGGCATGGCCAGTGGATCTGAGCCTGTGCGGCTCAGCCAGCCATTCCCCCGCGTGGGGGAGGGCACAGGTTGCAGGGGCTAGGCAAGGATGCAGTAATAGTTAGAACAGCCTGTGCCGGAGAGATCCTCTTCTGGCCTAAATCATACCATAGCCACACGTGCTGGGGGGGTGTCCAGGATTGGGCCCTTTGAAGGGGGCAGGAGCATGTGTGTTCAGCAAAGCTGGGGCTCCCAGAAGTTGTGAATGTCAAGCATACCACAACTACTGAAGCAGATGGTTTCAGATCCTGCTGAGCCAGCTTGTGGCTGGATTCAAAATTGAGTAAATTTACAGCTGTAAGCTGGGAGTTTATACAACTCCTAACTTGTTAGGGGTGGCTGACCAAGCCAGCACACTCGCTCCCCAGCCAACAGGGCTTGTAGCAGTTAGATCTCTGAATGCACGTTACATGTTATTATTATTTCTTTAACTTTGCATAAAGGAGAGGAGCCGGGTGGGGGATTAGAAGGGTGCATCTGTTTTTGTCCCCTCCCCTGCATCTTTCCTCAAAGCCACATCAAAACAAACTCTCAGCCTGGATCCACTGTGGCTTCTTCAGAACGCCAGTCACCTGGGATTATAGCATATATAATAAAAACCCCATTGGGCCGGATTGGGAGACCCTCACTCACACCATGCAGCACTTTATGTGTAAGTAGCCCCATGGAAACCAGCGAGACTACCTGTGGAGAGAGATATTACCCATTGGGAGCGAGGGCCTCACAATCTGGCCCCTGTGGTTGGCAGACCGCAGCCGTAGCCACCGTTCCCTTTCACAGGTACCAGCTCCCACGCCCGGCGAGTGCTCAGCTACTCCTGCCTGCAGTGCAACCAGCTCTGCTGTGAGTTGGCTGGGCTCAGTGCAGGAAAACGGCATCTACCAGAGCCCTTCCTGCAATCAGCTTCTCAGGGGCATACCGGGCACCAGGCTTCCCTACCAGGTCAGGTTGAAACATAACCATATGTGAAGCCTGAACGCCCTCTTCCTCCACAAAGCAGGGTTGGGTAGCGTAGTGCAGTCAGCAGCACACTCCCAGGCTACCGAGTACAGGCCGGGACTTCCAGAGACCCTGGATGGTGACGCATGGCTCCCCAGTCTGGGACTAGAGAACCACAGGGTCTGGCTGCACCCAGCAGCTTCAGTCAAGAATCCCCTTGATACTCATTACAATCAAAGTCTCAGCTCTACTCCAAAAGTTGTTATTAATGAAGAAGCCCAGGGCTGAACAGACTTGGAGGAAGGCTGGTCCAGTGGTTAGGGCACGAACCTGGGACTCCAGAGACAAGGGTTCAATTCCCTGCTCCCCATCAGACTTTCTGTGTCACTTTGGGCAAGTTAGTTTCTCTGGGCTTCAGCTCCCCATGGATGCAATGGGGTTTACATCACTCCCCTACCTCATAGGGGTGCTATGTAGCTAAATACTTTTAAGGTCTGAAGCAAACAGAGGGCTATGGGGATGGGGGCCACAGATAGTCATGGAGATTGAAGCCCCCATCCTCGGAGAAAGCAGTTCCTCCTGGACACAGCTGAGATGTATCAACAGAATTCCATCTCCCCTCCCTTCCACTCTGTCCTGCACATGTAACCACCCAGAACCTCATCAGTTAAGGAGCCAGATGAGGCTTTAGGGAGTCACTCAGGCAGGATCGAATGCTCTGTTAGCATCCAGCCACCATTTAAGAAAATAAAGCAGTTGGGGGCTTTGGTGATGTCTGACCTAGAGGCCTGGAGTGGGGGGAAATTTCCTCTCTCCTTGCTCAGTGGGCAGAGATCACACTGCCTGCTGCTGCTCCCACAGTTTAAAACACGTAAGTCCTCCAAGGGGCAGCTTAATTTTCTTTTTTAAAAGAAAAGTGTCAGTCTAATTAGATAAATCCTCTGAGCACGTGGCCTGGAGTTCGTCATGGAAATTAACCTCCTCGAAAGATCACAGTTACTGAAATAAGAAACTGTGTGTTTTGGCATAGTGCAGTGAAATGGGAGCTGCAGGCTGCATTTCATACACCTTCTCTTTCATAAACCTGCCGCATTTCATATCTGTCCTGCCGGCCCCTAGCATGGCACCAAGACTTTATCTCCAAACGCCTGTTTGCAAATCACTGTTGAGAGGCTATGATAACCCAAGGGAGTCTCACTGGATTGCTGGAAGGAGAGCGTGAGGCCACCTCGGTAGAAAACTGGCCCAACCCGAGGCACTGGTGAGAGGGGCCGGTTCCTTGATCCTCTCACTGACTAACCGTCCTGCCAAGAGGACATGCTGCAGACACAGTGACCATGGCAGCCAGGCTGGGAGCTGTTTTGCCAGGCTCACTGTCCAACAATCAGAAAAGCATGAACCTGTGCAGCCCTCCCTCCCGTGGGCTTGGGGACAGGCTGAGCCAGGTGGAAGGGAACAGCTGCCAGGGATGGTCCCCCACACCCTGGGCTCAGCCTGCCTGCAGCTGGGACACAGAAGGCTTTGCCCAGGGACTCCATAAGGGGCAAAAGAGGTGCAGAGTGTGGCAGGGGTTGGAGGTGGAAGCCCTGTTCCCCCGGCCATCAGCACTAGGAGCAAAACCAGAGAAATTTAAATCTAGACCAGCTTCCCAGGGTGCCTAGGCGGGAGGCACGTTCCCTGCCCCCGCCAAGCACCCCAGCACACACATCATTACAGACACTCGGCCCTTCGACAGAAGCTTCTTCAAGAAGATCCCCAAGCACTTTGAAAAGGTGAATGAATGGAGTCTCCAACTCTGTTTTACAGCGGGGGAACTGGAGGGTCAGAGCTGAGAAGTGACTTGCCCAAGGTCACACAGCAAGTCAGTGGCAGGATCAGGAAGACAACCCTGCTCTTTAGCCTCCCAGCAGATTTTAACCACTAGACTGTCCTCCCAGCCTCTTGCACGAACTAGTGGCAGGAGTCACGCTCTGAGCCCAAGCTCAATAGGGATTCACACGCAGGTCTCAAGGACTGACACTGCACAGTACCCTCTGTCTCACCAGTTAGTTAACAGGGCACAACTGCATCAGGACTCCCTACAAAATCCAAAGTGCTTCAGTCATAACCCACATCTTCTCCGTCCCAAGAAGGTCCAAGGGTTCTACTGCTAAGCTTTCCCTGTCCAGATGGTCCTTCCAGAAGAGCTGCTCCAGAACTAAGAGCTCCTGGAGAACCCATGCAGTCTACATCCCTTCCTCCTAGCAACTGGTAGGCTGGGCCACCCTCTGTATGTACCCAGGCTTGGGCCCAGCTTGCAGACTGCCTCCAGATAGGGTAGGACAAAGTGCCCTATGGCCTTAGGGCTTCCAGGTGGTCTGTTTCATTTCAGCATTATCGATGGGAGAATGAAAATAAGGCACTTTCTGGAAAGAAAACATGGCCCCATTGAGCAAAACGGCAGGCACAGGGAAAGGGCCAAAGGCACAAACCAATGCGCTGCTCTGCAATCTAACATCAGCCCCGCATGTCTTCTAACATGGGAAGCTCGGGGCTGGATGGCTCAAGTTATCGGCATACAAAGACTTTTTTTTACCTGTGGGCCATCGGCTCGATTCCAGCCCAGGTTGGTAGCGAGAGAAATGTACTATCCGACAGCTCTTCAGTGGCCTAAACAGAAGTTTGACAGACCTCCCTGCAGTTCCCAGGGCACAAGGCTCCACCTCCTTGTTGCAACTGGCACTAGTTCGCGGTCTCAGCAGACAGGTCAAGGACTGGATGAGTCATGGAGACTAAACCCCCATCTCACCTCTAGGTGCTGCCTCCAGCTCAGGATGGGATTTCCTGGGGAGGGTGGCATTGGGGAAGCCGGCACTGGGGAAACCGATGCTGCTCTGGATGCAGACCTTCGGTCCCTAGCATTGCCAGCCCAGCCCCAGTTTAGAGCTATTCTTTGCCAAGTGCAGTCTAGCCCTGCGGCTCACCTATTCCAACAGCACTGCAACAAAGCACATGAACTTAGGCACTCAGAGCTTAGTCGGGGTATGGCCTTATTACTTCAGGCCTCTCAAACAGACTGATCAAAGTCACATCATCAGGACAACCGTCCCGTGCTAGCTCTGAGTACATATTGTCACTCAGAAGTAGGTTCAGTTCACACTGCTGTCGCAAAAGAGGGGATGCTCTCAGGTGCTATGCCCTCAGCTGGCAGGACCACACGATCTAGAGGAGGACCTAAAGATGCAGGGTTGTGTCTGCCTCTTCTATCCAGCCCTCAAGGCCTAGGATGTCATCGGCAAGTGCCAGTACATACCCCACCCATCCACCTACAACTGGGCTCAGGGCGAGAACAAAGATCTGGCAAAGCGGCAGGGAGCTATGAGCATTTCTGAAGTGCCCAGCACCACAGCATATATATAGCATGGCGTGAAAGGTCCTGCAAACAGGCAGACCCGAGACCTTCTTCTGAAAGAAACACCTTTGTGGTGGGCGTGGTAAACATGCAATTTACAGTGGAGGCCCTAACGAAGCAAATGGCCTCCTGATTCCTTTCAGAGGGGGTGCAGGCAGCTGAGCCCTTTAACACACTTTACTCGTTTCTCTCTCAGTTGCATGAAGGCTTGGAGGCTCCAACACACTGGCAGACATATCCCGCAGCTGCAGAGCGACAGGATGCCCGAGCCTATGATCCATCCCAAGGCATCTCTGCCTTTTTCTGTCAGCCTAAAGTTTGAATAAAGGAGCCCACCAGACGGAGCGAACACATGTCTCTCTCTCTCCCAGCTGGCTTACCAAACCATTCCTATACTTTAAGCCACCTAGTGTCCGAAGCTGTGCGTTCAGGATGTGTCCTCCCCTCACAATCAAAGACAACTGGAGGCAGATTCCTTAGGAAATACAGAGAAGAAGGGAGTTCCTTCAAGATGGAAACAAAAAGGGGCTGGGATGGGGGAGCCTGCGAAGAAGCACGAGCCAGAGACTGCCCTAGCTTGGGGAGATGAGAACAATATTTTAGGCACTATAAAGTGTCAGGTTGAAAAGCAAAGCACGATGCGCACAGGGGAAGCGGGAGCGAGTGTAAACCCAGTGCGGCATGATTTCAGGTAGAGCGGACACACAGAATGGGGGACCGGGAAGGGGACAGGCAGTCTCGCCCCAGTTCTGAAGTTTGTCACGAAGGGCTGCCTTCAGAGGCCAACGCTTTGACCATGATGGCCAGCTCTCCTCTTTCCGTCTCCGAGAGAAACTCGGAGAGAACTTTCCCCAGCACGGGCTGGTGAAACAAAATTGAAGCAGCCAATGGGCACCCCCCGTGTTAACCCATGCCTGGTTTCTTAGAGACCACTTTCGTTGGCAGCTTCTCTCCTGCCCCCCGCCAGTCCCCTCCTTCTCGTTCTCTCTCTCTCTCTGTGTCCTCGAGACTCCTCTCACCTTGAGGAGTGTTAGGATTACCCAGCATTTACACTCAATGCTCCTCTTTATTCCTTAAGACTTATTAAGAATGATAATGAGCTCCAAAGCAGCCACACGTCCCTCTCTCTCCCCTACCCCCCCCCCAACCCTTCGCGCTCTCTCTCTCTACGTGCCTTTTCCGTCAAAGACACACAGGACAAATCCGACCAAAAAAAAAAAAAACCTGACAATATGGATCAAGGACACCAGGGGATTTATATTCCACAAATCCAGCCTTTTTTGTTTTTATTATTTCTGTTCAAATTCCACCCCTTTCCTTCCCCTTCACCCCACCCCCCCCCCACAACCCTCTTGGACTTTGTAACAAGAAAAGAAGAAGAAGAAAGCTTATTGCCTGAAAACCTCGTTAATGTGGAGCTCTTAAACGGTTGATTAATTTTAGAAAAATTTACGATGCGCTCTTGCTTCTCTTTTAAGCTCCAGTCTTCTACACCCAAAGCAAGTTAACTTTAAGGGCCACCTCTTGTGCCCGCTTGCCCCTTCTTCCCTGGCACCCAATTTGTAGACGCAAACATACAGATGAAACATAAATACAGTGACAGAACACGGAAACAACTGCTCTGACGGGTGGCTAAAATGGTTCAATTCAATTCCCTTTAGCACAGCCAAGAAACCACAGCCTGCAAAACTCCCAACTTCCAGCTATTTAACTTTTCATTTAAAAACATCCACTACAAATTCGTCAGTTTAAAAAAATAATGTAGATATTATTTAATTTTAAGAGACAAGTCTTCCCAAGTTCGATCTGTTCACTTCACAGAAGCGCCTTGATGCACAGCTGCATTCGAAACCTCAGAGTTCTTCCAAAGCCACCTTTAAGCCAGCTACACTTCACCAAGGGGAAAGAACGGAACCTAATGAAATTTATTTAATTAATTTATTTATTTATAAGTGTGCCCCGATCTATATTTTAATATTTCAGAAATCTCCCAAGCTCCCTCCTGCCTGGTATTTGCTTTTATTCTTTGTCTCCCTCTGCTAGAGTCTGTTTTTCTGATATAGACATCAGAAGGTTAAGGGCTCAATTATCAACTCTGCTGAAACCTCAGCCTTACAATACTTAGGGGCTTCTCTTCTGCTCTTCAGAAACTAAATACCAAAATCTCTTCTTCTTCATGTTTTTTATTGTTGTTATTAATATCTACTGCCTGTAGGTTCCGATCGCTGAAGTTACAAACCTCTCTGGAGTGTAGGGATGAGGGAGATATGGATTTGGGGAAAAAAATGTGTATATATAGATATATATATTATAGAATTCTAAAGGTGCCTACGTCAAGTGAACCTGAGGAGACCATGCCTCTCGACCCCAAAATCACATCCACACAAAATCTGATCCGAGTGGTTCTCATTAACACAAGTCAGTAAAAAAAAAAAACCTGGGAGGAAGTGGCTCTTTGATTAGTGTTACAAAGCAGAATGGAAACAGATTTTAAAAGTTGCAGTGTTGTGGAATATGGAATCATTACTAGCAAAGCAGTGTACTTGATTCGATCAAATGGGATTTGTTTTTATTTTTTAAATATATGATGCACAAAAAAGCTTTGCTTTAGGGACTCGAGCAGTGCTTTTATCTCCTCAAGAATTTATACAGACAGTATATAAAACCTTCCAAAAATGAAATTAACAAAAATAAAACAAGTCAAGGAGGGTGCACAGAAAATAACCATTTCAGTAAATCACAGTCCCTGGGTTGGATAGATAGCAGATTCTGGTTTAATAGAAAGAATGAGAACTGGAAAAGGTAACGATCACCCTTACACCTGAAACAAACTATTTGCAATAGGTTCTTGTAAGACTCAAGTTTATGTGGACTTGAGATTTTTTTTTTCAAAAGTTTGTTTTTCCAAATAGCTTCACTGTTTTGGATGGTGTAAATATATATATCTATAAAATCAAGTCATTAATTCTTTCCTGGAAACTGACAATCTGTCAGATCCAGATGAGTTGGTTTTTTTGGTCATTGACTCCCTCCTACACCCACCCACCCACCCACTGATTTCCTCAAGGAGAAATAACCCCCTTCCCTCCCCAAACCACCTTCTTCTGTTGTACAACTACCAACTGAACTCAAGCTTTCAATGGGTTTTCCCTGCACCAGGGCTTTGCTCCGAAACTGCAAGAATGACAATGTCATGTGTGAGGAAAGCTGACACTTACAGCTTTTAAAAAGAAACGGGAAAAAATAAGCTGTTGACTTCTTGGTTAAAGTATTCTCTTGTTCTAACTCATGTTCTTATGTCACTGGGCTAAAAAAAAAAAAAGAAAAAAGAGGGAGAGAGAGATATGACTTTCCTTGAATGATCTGTTTAACCTAAGCCAGAGGAAAAAAAAAAGAAGTCATTAATTACTTATGTGAGCTATTGCTTCTGAAAGACAATAAACCTGCCTGGTCGCCATGGATATGACATATTTGCTCTGAAAACAACACAATAATTAGCAAAGGGGAAAGATACAAGGAGAATATGCAAACTCCTGAGTTTAAAGCCATAGTGTTTCCTTCCCTCCCCTCCCCCTTTTACTTGTCAGAGTCAATTCTGTTTGCAATTCAAATCAAACAAATAAACAAAAGGTTTACAAAAATATATTTTTTTAAAAAGAAAAACTGATTGACTGCATTGATGAGCCAAAAGAAAAAATAATAATGAGAAGCAATTACAAACCAAACAACTGCAGAGAAAATAATCTTATATGGTGAAATTAAACATATATTTAGGGTTGTTTTGGTTCCAGTTATTATTTGCATTTTTTTAAATAAAAATGCAGAAGTGTATTGAAAGAAAAAAAGGAAAGTATTTTAGGAGACATGAAGCATTTTGAGGACACAGGTAGGAAAAAATTGGGGAGTTCACTTGGATATTAAAAATGCATCATATGGGTCATTATTTTCTTTTTAAAACCTACAACTTTACCCCCAAGAAGATGAGCAGGAAACACAATAGCTTTGTACCGTGTTTGTCAGCTTGATAAATACACGAGCTCATGGTGAGTTCACAATTTTTAAGTATGTCAGAAATGTAAGACACTCTCCCTTTCCTCCACTGATAATTAAATGAGGGGATCTTTTCTTAATTATAAAATAAAAACTGAATAAACTGCAGAGATTCTCCTTTAAAAACTGAATAAATGTTACAGTGAAAATGCTTTTTATATTTCGCTCTCATTAAGCTGAAACAAAGACTATTAAAACCTTCTCTAATGCGATAGCCTTCTGGATTCTGACCTTCTACATTTAGAAAACAAGTAATAAATATACACTAACATGCACTTTATCTGAAGAGATATTTGACTTTGAACTTATTTTAACATTTAAAAGGCTTGGGAAGTATAAGAACAACAATATGGTTGCTACAAGTTTTTTGTTTTTATTGCTAAAATAAATCTCTTAGAATAAAATGAGCAAATTAAGGAAACATCACCCTGATATAACACTTTTCCCCCCTTTTTTTATTTTTTTAAACAATAGTTTTTAGCTGGACTCTTTGATCTTGAAAGGGTTCTTCTATCTGGTCTGAAGTGGGGGGGGGGGGGAATGATCTGTTTTAAATGATGATGCAACTAAAGGATCAAAGCCCTGACTTTCTGCTAGTCATAATAAGCTCTGTCTTGCACAAAGCTTCAACTTCAGACTTTTTAAAATATATAAAATATAAAGGAGGCCAATAGAGCAACTGAAAAGGTAAAGTCTGCAAACAAAAGAGGACACTGCCCCTTTAAACGTTTTAGTGCATATGGAGTTTGATTTCTGAAAGAGATCAGTTTAACATCTCCATAGAAACCAGCAACAGATTATCATCAACAGAATAAATAACTAGTCTAATAAATTAAACACGAGGCATGAGATCTGGAAACTTGATTACTGAAGTTCAACAATATTCCCCCATAAACTCTTTCTAACTGCTTCTAAGGTAGCTAACAAGGTAGCAACAAAGTATAAATAAGAAAGTGGGTATAGGAAGGGAGGCAGGGAAACCACTGGGAAGCAGAAGTCCAAAGCCCTAGGAAGAGATTATTTCACCTTAAAAGTTATTATAGCAACAACACAAATAAATGTGTCTAGGTAATTGGGGAAGGGGGGGCAGGAGGAGAGAGAAAACCATTTTCCAAGGGAAAGGGTTGTAGTGGCTGCATATGCAGTTAAGCATGGATGGAGGGGGCAATTTATGCATGAAGTATATCAAAAGTTTCACCTTTCTCCCACCAAGAAAAAAAAAAAAAAACTAGGTAGATGGATCTAACTCAGAGTAATTCAGAGCAATCCTCAGACACAACCCATCCAGAAAGTTTTCCAAACAAATTGCTCAGAAGGTGCAGTGAGCCAGCCCCCAGGCGGGGATCAGAGAGCCCCTTCCAGTCTAATCTTTACCCCAAATTTCATCGCCCTTTACCAAATGTGCCAACTTTCCCAATGGCTCCTCCTCCCTGTCTCCTGCCACCCCAACCGGAAAACAAAAAGAAGGAAGGACTCTCTCTCCACTATTCTAGGAAGGTTGTCATGGTGCATACACACTTATCTCCCATGAAATCAACACCAAGTTACTGGTCAATGTCCCCACTCCCAGACTATGCTGGTTCACTTCTTCCCACCCCAGCTAGGGCGGTACAAGTCTAAAGGACTCTCTGGATTTATAGACCCCAAGAACAAGTTCACCTAATTCTCGCTTTCCAATTTCCTGGGGAGTCTGAGGAAGCGTGCCCGCTGTGCCAGAGACAACCCTTATGGGCTCATCACTGGCAGGGGAGCCATTAAAGATTTGGGGAGGCAGATCAGAAGCAGGCAGTGCCCTGGGATATTAACCCTTCCCTATCCAGGGGACAGGCACACCCCTGCCCCGCTGGGTTTTCAAGGCTTTTTATTTCTCCTTTTTTGTCAATGTCCCAAAGTGTCTTTTCCTGGCAGGCCCTAGTTTGATTGACGGGTCGGACACCTGTTCCCTTGTCCTGCGAGTCTCCAAACATGGAGAGTAGCATCCACCAAAACCCTACTGATCCCAGAGCCCGCCCCTCTCCCCCCAGCGCCCTCAACCCTGCTCTCCTCACTCCACCCCGTGCTGATATCTGCCCCCACCCCGCAAAAGCCAAGCAACCCACTCCCACCAGCCCAGCAGTACCTTAGCCCCCTTACCCCTACAGCGCCCCTCTGTGCGCCCCCTGACCGGCGCAGCCTGAGCCTCGCCCCGCCGCGGCAGCGGATTCGAAGAGAGCAAAGAAAATGAAAAGAAAACGGGGGGGAAAAAAACTTCCTGGCTCGGGATGGCAAATCAGCTGCGCATTCTGCAAATGCCACCGGGTAAAAATAACCTCCGGCTTCGCCCGGGGGCCGGGCACCGACTCCCCCACACGCGCACCGAGCCCGGGGGCCGGGCACACCAGCTCCCCAACACTGGCGCACCGAGCCGGGAACGCAGCGCAGCTCTCCAGGGAGCGCACGGAGGGGGCCCGGGTACCTCCCAGTCCCCTAGCGCACGGCTCCATCTCCGTTCCGGGACCCGAGCGTCCGCAGCCAGCTCGGGGAAGCGCCGCTCGCCGGCCCCAGCACTTTGGAGAAACTTCCCTGGCACCGATCGCCTACCGCCTCCGCCCGGGGACCCCCAGCCTGTCTCCGCGGCCCGCCGCGGTCACCAGCCTCACGCCACCCCTCGGCGTTTTCCCTTCGCTTCTCGCCCAAGTTTCTGTTCGCAAAAAGCAAGTGGGGCATCGTCGCTGCGCTCCTCTTTCCCCCAGCAGCTGCGCCCCACGGGACCCCCTCTCTCAGCCACTGGGGACGCGGGGTACCTGCGCCCCAGGCAGGGGGCGGGGCAGGGGGGTCCCCCGCCTCCCCCAGCCCCTTCCCCTCCCCCATTTCCACGGCGATTTTTAAAAGTCCTGGAAATTGTCCGGCAAAACCGGCCACCCCCAACAACTCAGCTCCAGAGCCTGCACCGCTCTGCCTCCCCCGGGCCCCCTCCAGCCCCAGCCGAGCGGACAGGAGCACAGGCACCCACCCCCCCTCGGCCAGCCGAGCGTGAGAGTCCTGGACCCCACAGCCCCCTCCTCGGGTTCACTCCCCGGGGAGGCAGAGCGCCGCACCCCCTCCCCACCCAAACAGCCGCCCAAAGTGCCCGGGCCGGAGCAACGAGTGCAACCCCTCCGCAGAGGGAGCGCACCCGAGCCCCAGGCAGCCTGCAGTGCCCTCCACCCCCGCTTCCAGACCGCTGACCCCCACTCCACGGACCAACCCCTCCTCTCGCCCAGAGCAATGCCCACCTGCCATGTGCCCCCCCAGCCCTTTCCCTGCCAGGGCCATGCCCCGACCCCCTGCCCCGCAGAGTTGGGTGGCGGCAGGGGCTGGGGGACGGTGGGGGTCCCAGGGGGCTGGGGCAGGGCAGAGCAGACAGGCTTACCTGCACTTGGGGCGGCTTTGGGTGACTTTCCAAGTCAAGGGAAATGTGTGTGTGTTTGGGATGGAGTCTGCAGCGCGCATGCGCCATCAAACTTGCCCTGATCCCGGATTTTTCCCCCCCCCTCCTCTCTCTCCCCCCCCTTCGCTTTGATTATTGAATTTTCCTATTTCTAAGAGGGGGGCGGGCGGCGCGCAAAACCCGGACTGGATCCCGGCCACCCTCTGCCCCGGGCTGGGGAGGGGAGAGGAGGGGCGGGAGGGAGGGAACGGGGGGGGAGAGTGGCAGAGGGAGCTGAGCATGGAATGGACTCGGCTCCAAGCAGGCAGGGCACCCAGACAAGGGAGGGGCACCTGCAAAACCCGGACTGGATCCCGCTTCCCTGGCAAGAAAAAGGGAGGGGTTGTCCCCACTTCCCAGTCAACAAGGGCAACTCCGCCTTCTCCTGTCACCGGGGCACTTCCTTGCTCTGCCTCTGTCACAAGCAGATCCCTCAGCTCACTGGGCGCTTTCTCCTGGAAATCTCTAAACTCCCCAACTTTAGGCAACTTGCTGAAAGTTGTATGAAAGCCTAGTTTTTGCAGCCTGGTGAACTTTGCTACTCTACTTTCCTTGGGCTACATTTAGCTGAAATCCTTTCTTTTTCTATGGGATTGTCTATTTCTTTTAAATGACAAACGTGGGGGGCTGCTTATATCCTTAATTTGGATTTCATTAGCAAACCACTCTGAGAGTTTATTATAGTTTTTGGCCCCAATCCTGCAAGTATGTATGCACATGAGTAACTCTGCACCCAGGGGCCCCAATCCTGTAATACACACCATGCCAGCAGGTCCCTGCACTTGGGAACAGCCTTTAGCAGGGCTTTGCCCAGGTAGATGGGTCTGCTCTGCTTTGCAAGATCAGCATGATAAATTATCCCACCAGGGGAGCACTCACATGCCTAAAATTACTCCTCTGTATAAGTGTATACAGGAGCAGGCCCATAGTTTACATTCTAATAAACTCCTTTGATTTTTAGTTCTAGAGTTAGCTTATATTTTAATAAACCAGTTAATATATATAGAAAGTTATATATACATAGAGTAACAGCCGTGTTAGTCTGTATTCGCAAAAAGAAAAGGAGTACTTGTAGCACCTTAGAGACTAACCAATTTGAGCATAAGCTTTCGTGAGCTACAGCTCACTTCATCGGATGCATACTGTGGAAAATACAGAAGATGTTTTTATACACACAAACCATGAAAAAATGGGTGTTTATCACTACAAAAGGTTTTCTCTCCCCCCACCCCACTCTCCTGCTGGTAATAGCTTATTTAAAAAACACCCATTTTTTCATGGTTTGTGTGTATAAAAACATCTTCTGTATTTTCCACAGTATGCATCGGATGAAGTGAGCTGTAGCTCACGAAAGCTTATGCTCAAATAAATTGGTTAGTCTCTAAGGTACCACAAGTACTCCTTTTCTTTTTATATATACATAATTATTTATATTTCATGGGCCCGATCCTGCAAAGCAATCCACACGGGCAGAGCCCTTCTATCCATGTGGATCGCTCTACAGGGATTGGGGCCTTCATCATTAGCTCTGTATTCAAGGGCCCAATCCTGCAGATACTTACCAACACAAACAACTTTGCTCTCATGCACTCACTGGGATTATGTGGGATAGTAAAATTTTACCCGTGTTTTAAGTGTTTGCAGAAATGAGCCGTGTGTGTGTAACTATAGACTTAGACCCTAATCCTGCATGTTGTTCTGTGCAGGGGGACCCCTGCCTACAGCCTCACTAAAGTCAATGGGGTTGCATGTGGGGGTAGGTTTGGGGCACGAGGGCCCATCCCTGTAAACACTTGAGTAACTTTACTCATTTCGGCCATTCCACGCAATGAGTTCTAGGTCGGCACATCCATACAGAGCTCCTTGCAGGACTGTCTCATTGATTCCTTGTGCTCCTGTCTGTACTGACCTGTTGTCTCTGGTC
Organism: Natator depressus; assembly: GCF_965152275.1. Taxonomy (NCBI): domain Eukaryota; kingdom Metazoa; phylum Chordata; order Testudines; family Cheloniidae; genus Natator; species Natator depressus. The sequence goes on along the minus strand of NC_134251.1, from coordinate 12,138,383 downwards.
TTAGACTACAAGCTCTTTGGGACAGGGACTTTTTGTTGTGCCGTAGAGCACCTAGCACAATGGGGTCCTGGTCCATGACTGAGGCTTCAAGGTGCTATCAGAGTACAAATAAATAATAAATAATTATAATTCAATCATCCCACTGATTTCAGTAAGATGACTCATGCGTGTAAAAGTTACTTATGTGTATACATGTATGTAGAAGGGTTGCCAACTCTTGTGATTTTATTGTGATTCTTGAAATATTTGACATTTTCCTTTGACCCCCCAGCTCCTGGAGCCATGTGATTCCATGAGAATATTAGCTTTTCTTTTTTTAAAAAGTAAGTTTCTAGCTCTCGTGGTTGCCCAGAAAAGCTCATAAACATGGGCCAAGTGCAAAGATGCAGAGCCAGAGGGCAAATGACAAAACCCCAAAGTTAATTATTTTTAAAATCTTATGAATTTTGAGGCAATCTCATGATTTTAGGGGGCCTGACTCACGAATACTGAAGAGTTGCAGTCAGCAATACTGGTATGTTTAGTTAAATATTTTGGCCTTGATCTTGCAAAGACTTGTACACAAGATGAACACTACGCACAGTGAGTAGACCCACTTCCGCAGGGTCTCAGCATGTAAAGAAGAGCATTTGCATATGTATTTACAGGATGAGGGCCTTTGTTTATATAGCTATTGTTTATTATTAATTATGGTTTAGCTATCAATTTTTCCTGCCAACACTGGGAAAGCAATAAATAGAGATAGAAATAGGGATATGCTTTTAAACTCAATTGAAATAACACAAGTACTGAGAGAGATTGTTGGAGGGACTGAGTAGGAAATGTTTATAAGTTGATTTAAAAAACCAAACCTTAAATTCATATGCTAGAGAGATGCTGTCAGGTTAGCGATCACATATTTCTAAAGTGCATGTCTTTAGCTATAACTGAAATAAAACAGTAGGGGCCCAGCTGTGGAACATCTATCTATCTATCTTAAGGCTTAATGTTAAGTACCTGCTTAAGTCCTGCTGATGGCACTGGGACTTTGTTTTAAAACTGTTGCCATCAACATATTTAACCATGCAAAAAACATTTCTACTGGCATTAGGGTTTGGAAGAGCTTGCTTTTAGGAAGACTCAGGTCGCAATTGGATCTGCAGAGACAGCCCCTAAAACCCTCATGAAGCCCCACTGAAGTCAACAGGGCTCCATGTAGGTGGAAAGTTCTACCCGCATGGATCCTACTGTAGAATCAGGATCTAAGTTTGGGAATGAATTTGGCCTGACAATGTCCCTTTAATGGGCCTGCTCCTGCAGAGACTTACGCATGCACTTAATTTTACACAATGCAAGTATAGAATCACAGGATGTCAAGTGAAGCAGGTGTACAAGACTTAGCAGAACTGGGGCCTGCACATGGCACTTTTTTTGAAGTCCTTGAGAGTGTTGCATGCAGGCCATCAACAGGACCGGAACCTAATCACACAGAGGTAAGAGCCCAGACAGAGCACTGATTCTGCAAGCTGCTCCATGCTGGTGGCACTCAGTGCCTATGTAGACTTCAGTAGGGTTCCTTGTAGTTGTGGACCCCGCCTCACTGAGCAGTTTGGAAGGTCAGGGCTACAGTGCTCAGTTGAGGAAATACAAGGAAGGGCCTGAGTGGGATTTGCCACACAGAATTACAGTACATGAGCTCCTAGCATGGCTTAGTCATGTTTACTATTGGTTTGCATTAATAGATTTTTGTTTTCATTTCTTTTCTTCTTGAAAATTAAAAACAATGCCAACCCGCCCCCTCTCAATAAATCATCTGTACCGTATTGCCAACCACAAGTCTTCAAACATTGTGAGTCGGACCTTCCCCCAAATTGTAAGAGATTTAAAACTCAAGAGATTTTTAAAAACAATAATACGTTCTTGGAGAGGTTATTTGCCTCCTGGTTTTTGAGCCTTCAGGGTTCACATTTTCAAGCTTTTGTCTGCAGTCCTAAAGGCTACAGAGTTACTTTTATTTTTAGTGAAAGCTGAGATTCTCATACAATCATAGGATTCCAGGAGCTGGGGCTTTAAAAAAAACATCAAATTTCATGACACTCATGATAAAATTGTGAGAGTTGGCAACACACTGATTACAAAGTAAAATGAAGACCTTGCTAGTTATAATTCTGAACTTTGCAGAAGGCTTCTTCATCAACTCATTGGCCAAAAGTTTATGTCTAGTCCTTTATTTAGAGCCCAAGCTCTTTCCCATGTACACCCTTCAGGCCCTACCAAATTCTTGTGCTTGCAAGACTGGCACTCGTCACGTGTGCACTTTACGTCTGGCAAGCCCAAAGAATAATGCACTATTGGAAGGTGCTCAGTTTTCACGGCAATGAGCTGCCCCACAAAACACAGAGAATTTCCCACGACGCAGTGTGCCAGAAGGCAGCACAGAGAACACCAGGTTAGAGCTCGGCAAAATTCTTCTTCAGATAATGCTTCTTCAGGTCAACTGAAACGTTTTGAAAATCTGTGCTGAATTTGTTTTGTTTTGGCTGAAAACAAAAAATCCCCGAAAGTCCAAACATTTTAATTTTCCAAGTCAAAACAACTTTTCATTAAGAATTTTACTTCCATTTCATTAAAAAGAAAAACCCAAACCCTCAAAAGTAAACATTTTGTTTGACCTCAAACACCATTTTTTGACTTTCGTTTTGCAGCATAATTTGAAAAAAATTAATTTGGGGAAAATGTGTTGGGGTTAGTCACTGAAACAACAAATCAGTTATTTGTACAGCATTACATTGGGATGTTGCCTCCATGCAACACACATTTTGCCAAAACATCCCAATGCTGTGAGCACACAATGTACTTGCACAAGTGCTCAAGCCTGAATTCACTCTGCAGCATTACAATGTTGCCGGTAGCCCTACGCGAGCAGAACTTCTGCTAGTTAAACTTTCTAGAGTAGACAAGGCCTTAGTGCTTCCTGCTGTGATTCTGTTATTCCCACTCAGTAGACGGCACACCTTCTGTGCCAATCTCACTCGCCTATCATCAATACCGACCTTCCCAGAACATTCTCTCATCTGGCTGAGCTGTGACAGTGCACCCAGCCTTACCCCTAAGAAATTATTCACACAAGGGAAGTGAGGTTAAAAACAACATGAGATTGGCCTGGATTAAAATGACAAAGGCATGGAAAGTCAGGCGGAAGGCTCTCTGTCCTCAGCTCACCCTGCTGTGACCTGGCTACTGCTGTAGTTAAACAGAGCAAGAGGGGTCCCATATAAGGGGTGCCCTTTGTTAGGAGTTGTAAGGCAGCAGAGAATCAGGCCCAAGAAGCTTATTCCTGACCTGCTCAGATTGGACAATGATTAATAATAATACTAACTCTTCTCATCAGCAGATCTCAAAACGCTTTACAAAGGATCAATATCATTACTCCCACCTTCCAGACAGGGAAACTAATGCATGAAGAGAGGATGTGACTTGCCCCAGGTCACCTACCAGGCCAATGGCAGAACAGGGAATAGAACCCAAGTCTCCTGAGTCCCAGTCTAGTGCTCTATCCACTACACCACACTGCCTCTCCTAGACAGCAGTCCTCCCTGTGAAGAGGCCCACATGAGGCCTATGTCACTTTAAGTCCCTCATAACAGAGTTGAATTTCTCATATGGCCGATTAGTGGCATATGTGATGAATGAAGGGGACTTTGACATTGGGACTCTAGACCTCTGTCCACTCAACCAAAATGGACTCAGCCCCACAATCCTTTTCACACAGGCCACCAAATAGCCATGGGACTGTCACCACTGACAATGGCTATATCTTATGGCTGTGCCAAGATACCATCCATTCCCCACTCTTCTCACTCAACCCCGGCCATGAGAATGTGGATGCCACAGAGATATGCAGAAGAAAAGTGACAGGGATTTTTTTTGAGGGGTGGGGATGTCAGAAAATAAACAAATGACTGTGCAGAAGTAGCAGAAACTTTTTAACAGTAAATAGCATCATCCTATCTGGTTTCATTTTTGGTTTTTACTGTCTGCATATCAAAAGCAATTAGAGCGTATCAGAGAGCCACAGTTTGCAAAGTGCCATTTTCTCACATGCAACTTTTTCTCGTGAGTTTACACAAAACTCCAAACAAAAAAAATCACCCCAATCTTAAAGCGATCAGCTGGGTGATGGGCTGGATCCTCAGCTGGCGTACACTGGCTTCACTCCACTGACTCCAGTGGGGCTAGGGCTGTTTACACCAGGGTATGGCTCTTTATTTTGACACTTTAGGTCACTTTCCAACATTAGAGACTATTTGTTTGGAAATTAACAAAACAAAACTAGGTAACCAGGCTTGACACAGGTCAAGTTCCAGGCACACAGAACGGTAAGTCAGATTCTCGGCAGGTGTACATCTAAGTAGAGATTTGCTGATTTGCACCAGGTGAGGATCTGGCCCTATCGCTTTTATTTACAGATAGCATGTGAGGCCTAAAGGCCTGATGACAGGAACGGGATTTCCTGGGATTTAACTCCAGCTCCACCGCTGACTAGCTGCATGACCTCAGACACATTACTTCACTTCTCTGTCCCTGTTTCCCTGTCTATAAAATGAGACCATAGCTATTTACTTCCTTGCTCCAGAGGGGGGTATGGGGTTTAATTAATCCATGATCATGAAGTGCTTTCCTTTGACATTCTGCTTATATGTTTCCCTATTACTGTTTATCTATCTTGTCTCTCTAGATTGTAAGCTGTTCAGGGCAGAGACTGTCTAGTACTGTGCGCCTCTGGTCTCATATAGTCTTCTAGATGCCATCCATAAAATAAATCAGCAACAATAAAACCAGTAAACAAAGCATAAAATCAATATAGGTTGTTTTGCTCCTCTGATTGTGAAGTTGTGCTTGTAGTATCCTGTCTGTGAGAATAAAATTAATACAAAGAAATACAACAGAACCCCACTAAACAATCAAATAAAATAATAATTAATTTGTACTGATACAGAACCACCTTCAAGACTCAATGTTCTTTGCAATCACTAATTAATCAATCCCACGCCAGCCTTCCGAGGCAGGTATGTTTTATTGTCCCCACTTTATAGATGGGAAAACTGACTCACAGTCTTGCTTAAGGTCACAGAGTGAGTCAGTAGCAGAGCCAGGCACTGAACTGGCCCATCCTGACTGTCAACCCTTAGCTCTAAAGACTTGTTTACCCCAGAAAGTCGCATGGGTTTAACTTACATCAGTTTTCAAAGTGATTTAGTTAAACTGGTGCAAAGCCCTGTGTGGGCACTTTTCTTTGTTTAAGAGTTCAAGTTTATTCAAGTTCTTATTAAGAGGGGCTTAGTTTGGTATGGCTTAGACCAATTCTTAACCAAATTAAGCTAATGTGCAGTAGGCCTGGTTTAAATCAAAATAAGAGTGTCCACAGGGAGATTGCTTATTTTTCAATAAATCGGTTTAAAAATTGTACCGCAAATTTAAACCACTCCCATTTTCTCATGTGGGCAGGTGCTGAGTCACTGGATCACAATGCCTCTCCCAAACAGGCCTTATCCACATGGGCAAGCCGGATCTATTGAACCAAAGGGATGATCTGAAACCACTGCAAACTCCAGGGGATGCTCTGATTTGGGTTTAAATCAGACTCATTTCAGTGTCACTTAAATTGGTTATGAATCATTTTACATTAAAATAATCTAAGGGTGTTCACACAGGGGCTAGCCCCAGTTTAACTAATCCAATTTAAGTGGAAGTGCAATTTACCCATGTAGATAAGTACACAGAAAGCAGAAAGAGAGCACCTTCCCACATTGCTGAGGACCAGGGATATTTCTATGTGGCAACATATGAAAACAGCAGCTTTTAGACTCAGACATTTTTCTACAGGGGTTGTTCTGCTGTGGGTTCCTTTTTTCCCCATCTGTGGACCTGCTTTACCCTGTGCCCTCCTTGCTCAGTGGGGACTCACAAACAAGCTGGCTCACCCTGCCCACTTTTTGACTGACTCCAAGAGGTCTGTACCAGCCTCCCAGGATGCAAGTGGTGCATTTAACAAGTGGGCAACACCAACCGGGCATGTGTAAAGCTGAGGTTAAGCTGGAGTTAACGGGGAGCACATGTCCACTTAGCAGGGTAATGGAAAGCGTTATTTATAGCTCAAGTGCAGAAAGAACCCTCCCCCTCTCCAGACAAAGCAGTGTCCAGTAATGACAAAGTAATTACCTTTTTATTATTTTTCAATAGGATTCAGATCTAGCGTGTCTGTTCCTCACAGGCCTGGCCATTCTGATGGCTCAAAGCTTTCATCTCACTGACACACTGGCTTGATGCTAAATGCTCCGAGAGGGTGTGGGATCATCAGCCCTGCAAGCTGAGATGCAGCTGTTGCCACTTCGGAACAGGCCTGGGCTAAATTCTACGCAGGTGAGCCAACTCAGGGAGGGTCAGCCCCCCTCTGATCATCCAGGGCTTACTATTGTCTTTGACAGGAACAGGATTGGGCCCTGAGAACCTGCTCCAAAGCCCAGTGAAAACAATGGAAAGACATTGCTTCCTGTGAAATCTGGATCAGGCCTTTAGTCAGGCTCGAGCACCCCTATGACACCATAATGGGCCCGACCTTGCGAAGATATGGGCAACTGCAGGGGCTGTATGGCCCCAACTCCCATTAGCTTCAATGGAGAGATGGAGGATGCTCAGGGGCTCTAGCACTTAAGTGTGCTCTGCACAGGGGTGAATTTCAACCCACATGAGCAAGGGGCGTAAGCAATGTTTGTAAAGTGCTTTGAGATCCTTCGTTGGATGAGTCACATCTGATGAGATCAGCTTGTCCAGTCAGTCCCTGCTTAAGGGTGTCAATTATCAAGGAGCGGGGAAGGAAGTTTAATTTTTTCTTGTTTTTCTTACATTATTAATTAATTCATCCACTTGCCTGTTACCTGGTAAGTGCTGCCAGTGTTCTTAGCTCTCTAGGAGACACATAATGAACCCAGTCTCCACAGTGCTCACAGGCCAAGGATACCATCCTTCAAACACTTATGCACCCATTTAACTGATGCAGGCCAGTAGCCCTGGCTGTAAAGGAATTACTCACAGGCATCAAGCTAAGCACATGCCTATGCATTTGCAAGTGGGGGTCTATTAGACAGACACAAAGCAGGTGCTCCGATACCACGGTGATGGGTGTGCCATAAGAGCCTGAACAGAACAGAAAGAGAAGCCAGGACACATGGGGAAGTGCTGAGGAGACACTAGCTCAGAGATTTGTTGCTAATGTTTCACTTCTTGTGGCAATCATGGGAGATGTGATTCTGCAGGAGGGTCTAGCGCAGTGGTCCCCAACCTTTCTTGTGGGAATAGCATATTGCTATTCCCAGAAAACTGTGGCGTTGCTGTTGAAATGCTGCCGAGAAACGGCAACGCTTCTCGGTGGCATTTCGGCAGCGGAGTGTCCTGCAGGCGCACAAAAATGCCCTGAGGGGGCTTACAGTGGTATGGAAAAAGGCACCAAGGTGGACATAGGGGAAGGAGACAACTTGGGCATCAAGACTGGCATCCCCGGTGCCATTTTCACCACAATTTTTTACTATATAGGGAGGAAATGTAATCTTGAGCTAAAGGCATGGGGGCTGGGCATCAGCAGAGCTGGGTTCTGCTCCTGGCTCAGCCAGCGCCTCCCTGTGTGACCTCAAGCCAGTTGCTTAAGCCTCAAATTTTCCAAATTAGCCTCTGATTTTGGGTGCCCAACCTGACACACTCAGGGCCTGATTTGCCATGACTCTCGGCAAAGTCAATGGGAGCTGCTCATCAGCTTCGATTCTGGGCAACCACAACAGTCATCAAAGGCTGCTTCTGAACTTGTATGTCTACACTGCAATTAGACACCCGCGGCTGGCCCATGCCAGCTGGCTTGGGCTTGCGGGGCTCAGGCTTCGGGGCTGCTTAACTGCAGTGTAGAGTTTGGGCTCGGGCTGCCCGTCCCACCTTGCAAGGTCCTAGAGCTCCAGCCTGAGACTGAACATCTACACTGCAATTAACAGCCCCCTGGCCTGAGTCAGCTGGCAGGGCCAGCTGCAGGTTTTTAATGGCAATGTAGACATACCCTAGTTACCTGGTCTGTAAAGGGAGGACTATGATGCTTCTCTGCCTTCCAGAGGCTCGTGGGACTTCAAAAATGTATCTCCGCAAAGGGCAGCGAGGTCTTTGGATGGAGAGTGCTGGAGATGTCCAGCTCAGAAATGCTTCACTCTCCGGTGAGTTTCCCCCTTTAATACATATCCCCCTGCTCTCTGCTGCTTGTTCTCTTCATGCTCTCCTGTTCCCTTTGTTCTCCCGTTTCCCATCTCCCTCCCCCACCTTGTGTCTTCAAAAAGCCCCCAGAGTGTGGGCGCAATAACCCACGTAGCACCCCAGGCTCTTGGATTTATTTTGAGATCTGCTGCTTGTTTGTTTATTTCCCTTTTAGCGCACCCGGCAAGGCCTGCATGGCAGGAGATGTGAAGGGAGGTGATTATGGGAGACTATTTCCCCTTGCTGCTCATTCACAACAAACAAAGAGCAATGATTGATGATTAAAAATGCATTCTCTGGGCTTGTTTTCTTTTGTTTTACCATTATGGAGATATTATAAATACTGAATACTAATCAATCCAGACCTGGCGGGACCTCGCAGACCTTCTGCAAGCCAAGGGCTTTGCTCTTCTTTGCAACCTCTGCAGTTCTCCCTTCCTCGCTTTGTTTCTAAATTAAACAACTAGCAGTGCCTGCATTCCAACCATGTAGGATTATCCCATCCTGGGGTGAATTCACACTCCCCGGACGTCCCCCACTCCTGTCTGGCCCTATCCTGCCCTGGGTAAGAGTCATGGGTTACTCTTTGTCTTCCTGCAACCCAGGACTCCCCCAATATTGTCTGTCCTACCCTGTGGGGAAACAGAAATTTACTCCCCAAGCCAGACAACCTCTTATGGAGGTGCTTCCCATGCAAGGAGCTGGAAGCCCCATGATTTTGCACTCACAGCTGATTGCCGGCTTGAGGAGGCAGGGATCTGAAGGGAAATTTGACTGGATCTAATGGAGAGGCCACCACACTCCACCTTGCCCAGCCCGGCCTGCATGGTAGCACAACCCAGGTGACCCTGGCTTCCCCATACTCCCCAGCTTCACCCTGGGTGGGGAGGGAACTAGGGTAATGAATGCTCCCCACCACCACAGCCCAGTTCCTCTAGGGTGCCCAGGGAGGTGGGAGTGCTGCACGGTCATGAGGAATCAGGGAGCCCCTCCATCCTGGGGCTTCTGGTTATTGCTCTCTCCACTTGCAGAAGGGGCCATTTGGCCTTCTCTGATCATTAAATATAGGGCTTCCATCACAGTCCAGGGGCCCTACTCTGGCTGCCTCCTATGGGACTGAAGCAGGATTTAGTCTCCATGTTCCTTCCAGCCAATGCTCCTCCCACCCCACCCCCCACAGGATTTGCTGTGGGATCCTCTTACTGGTTTTTAGTACTACATTTGTGCTTCTCCCTGAGCGTCTCTGTGCAAAGCCAAAGAGCCAGGTCCAATTCTGCAGCATTATACAATGTCCAGGTCAACAGCAAACCCAGGGGCACCTGCATTCTTTTATCATTATTCAGTCACATTAACAGCTCGCTCTTGCTTGCTCCCATGTCAAATCCAATCGCTTTGGACTGGGCACTTCATACAAGTTTGATCAAAATCACCAGTTCCCACTAGGAGATTCCCCTCTCCAGGGCCTACAGTAACACCCTTCTCTGATCATCCCTTTCCTGCAGGACTTCCAAAAGCGCTCAGAGTTGGGCCTAACTCTGTCCTCCATTGAGTCAACAGTAAAACTCCCATACGGCACAGCTCCTGTGGATCTCAGTGGGAGCAGAGCTTGGCTAACGCTGAGCGTTTGCTGAAGTCCCACCCTAAAAGCAGAGTCAGGTCCCTATCCTGCTACCTTGTACACACAGACAGACCCCAGGGCACTCACCGAATCCCAGTGAAGCTGCTGGGGCTCTACATGGCTGCCGGCATGGGTCAAATTGCAGGATTGGGACCCTAGTGGGCACTGATGTATCCTGTTTTTCTTGTGATTGGAATCGGCAGAGGAACAGCTGCATTCAGCTGGAACGTATCAGGAAGGAAAAGCAAGAAAATCTGAGCCAGGCGAGCAAGAAAGTTTAGTCTGAACCACACTTCAAGGAACTGTAGTGTCTTCTTATCTTAGAGCCCGAGGATTTATTTTACGCACATAATTCCCTGATCATCTTAATGACACATCTATCCTTTCGGAGGATGGTGTTACACTATTTAGCCACCAATGCCAAAAGTTTACAATCTCACCATCATCTCAGCTTTCTTAACAACTTTAAATTCATCTGTCTATATCAAACAGTGAGAGCCCGATCCAAAGCCCACTGGAAGGACTCCCATTGCCTTTGATGGGCTTTTGGATTGAGCCCTTAGTTGTTCATTTTTTTCTTTAAATATTGTACCTCTACATTGATCTTTGTATCTCACTTCTCCTGGGCATGCATGGAGTCTTCCTCTCCCTTTGAAATCCAGGAAGCTTTTCCACAGATTCATCGAACCCAAGAACAGACAGGATCACTGTGATCATGTAATCTGACCTCCTGGATAGCACAAGCCAAAGAACTCCCCCAAAATAGATCCTGTTTGAATTAGAGCAGATCTTTTTAGAAAAACACCCATATTGATTTAAAAATTGCCAGGGATGGAGAATCCACCATGGCCCTTGGTACATTGTTCCAATAGCTAATTACCCTCTCTTAAAAACGTATGCCTTATTTCCAGTCTGAATTTGTCTAGCTTTTACTGCCAGCCACTGGATCCTGTTATACATTTGTCTGCTAGACTGAATAGACCATTATTAAATATTTACTCCTTGTGTAGATTCCTATAGATTGTGATCAAGTCACCCCTTAATCTTCTCTTTGTTAAGCTAAATAGACTGAGCTCCTAAAGCCTATCACTATAAGGCATAATTTCCAATCCTTTAATCACTCTTGCAACTCTTCTCTGAACTCATTCCAGCTTATCAACATCTTTCCTGAACTGTGGACACCAGAACTGGACACAGTATTCCAGTAGCAGCCACACCAGTGCCAAACATAGAGGGAGTATAACTTCCTTACTCCTGTGCGAGAGTCCAGGAGACCGGCATCACCTGGCAGTCTGTGTGCAAGCATGGAAGAAACTTCCAAGTAATTGACCCTAACACAGTGATTCCCCTTTGTGGACTCAGTCAAGTCACTCCTCCTCGCTGTGTCTCTCTATGTATCCATCTCACTGGAGGGCTGCAAGGCCAAGTCACATTGCAAAGTGCTTTGCAAGAGGGTAAGGTTATTAACATTATCTCTCAAATTCCTGATGCTTGGCCTTGAGTGTGCAAAATAACCTTCTCCTGTGATGCTGTTTCTCACAAGATTGGCCCAAAATTCTGGACCATGTTTTTCCCTTTTGCAGTATTGGAAAATGTATCATTAAACACAAATTGGTTTTGATCAGTCTACAGCTATCCCCTTTAATGCTGATATATCAGCATACAGTAACTGGCTACAAAGGAAGTGTTTCCTTTGATTACATTTTCACCTTTTATATGTACTTTCACCCCAAATGTCCTAACTCTTCTGTTTATTTTTTAGTACAAGGACTATCAAAGGAAGGAATGTGTGTGTGCATGCACACACCCATGAGTTTATATTCCATTGCCTTACACTGAACAGCTCAAGTGTGGATATTTTGCCTACAAAAGGCTGGATGATAAAGAGGATCAAAACCTAGATATTTCTGTAGCTAAGATAAATTCTCTTTTAGCTCACGTGGTAGAGGCCTGTGCTTTTGGATCAGTAGGACCCAAGTGCTAGCCTCATTGATGACAGTGAACTTCATGCAATCAAGGAATAATCTGGATGGCTCTCAAGGAGTCCAGCATCTGAATGACCCTTTTGGAACTGCTACCTTTAAGCATCACTTTCCTTGTAGCCTGATAAATGCACTGGCAGTTTTGTTTCTGGGCAGCAACAGTGCCCCTCGGGGGCTGGTTAGTGCATTGCTTAAGAGGGACCCTGGAGGAAAGAGCCATTCACTGTTTTCTTTATTTTAAAGCTGCTTCTTTAACAACTTTTCCCTTCACTACTACCACATACAGGAAACAGACTGGGCTGATTTTTACCTAGCAGGGGAAAAAAGGAATCACCTGTCAGAGTCCAGACTCAAGAACGAACCCAGAGTGGGATATTTGGATTAAATGCATAGAGAATGATAAAAATCTATAGATCCCCTCTGGTCCTTCTCCCACTGGCCAATGCAGGACAGTTCTCTACAGGACATTTACTAGTGCAAAGGACTATGGACTGGATGCTGCAAGTGCTGGATACAATTCTCTGGTCTGCACCATGTAGGAGGTCAGACTAGATGATCCCATTGGTCCCCTCTGGCCTTAAACTCTATGAACATATCAATTAGATTTAAATGTCACAATCAATGAGGCTTCTGCCAGCTTCCCTGGGTGACTGTTCCATAGCCTCATAGATCTCACTGCCAGGGAGTTTTTCCTGATACTCAGCCTAAGTGGTCTCTTCCTTCATTTCACCCCATTTCTCTTAGGTCTGCTAAGGGATTCTTCTCCTTCCTAAGTATTAACACCCTTGGTGTGTCTGTAGCATGTTACTATCAGATCCTTTGTCCCATTACCCACTGCTTAGCCAAGCTCTACGTTTGTAACTCATTTAATAATTGCACCGGGACACTGGAAAGCAAAGAATCCATGTTTGAGCTTTGAGGGAGTCAGTCCCTTGGATTTGTGAGTCGACACAAGGAAGGGAAGACTGATGTGTGGGTATGTTGCAAACCTACAGTCCTTCTCAAGATGGAGTCTAAGTTTTGTAGAAGCAGTGTAGGACGAACATCATCATTTGGCTTGTGCTTGGGTCCCAAAGTTTATCCAAGTCCCCTGAATTTCTTGGGTCAGACCAATTAGGTTGGGATTCTCTGCAGGACAGGTTCCCTGCTCCAGTCTTTCTGCTGATATTTTACCACTTCCTCCCCTGGATGAAACCCAGGAGTGCAGAAGTCGATGGAAATGGGAAATGCTGGGTAGGGGAGAAGATATTGGGAGGGGAGGAACACATCTATTTCGAACCTCAAAGAACTCATTTAGTTTGAAGGTGTGGGTCAGTTCAGTACAGGAAAAGCATCATAGAGGCTGGCGCAGAGTTTAATAACTGATCTGCCCTTTATCAGAGGACTGTCTATATCCCACCCTCGTAGCAGGACTGACCCCACAATTTATTAGACCTTTTCCACCTGTGACTTCTCCTAGTCTGGTCTAGGGAGTATTGTCCGGTGGTTAAAACAGACCCTGTCAGACCCTGGCGAAATCACTTCACCACTCTGTGCCTCAGTTTCCCCCTCTGTAAAATGGGGACAGGGGAGCTGTGAGCCCGAACTCACTGTTCATAAAGAGCTTTGAGAGCTCACAGAAGGACAATTCGTCATTGTCTTATTTCTCTCTAATTCGACTTTTCCCACCAGGATTATTTATTTTCTCATCACCACCCTGTGCGCTGGGTTTCCACACAGAACAATTTGCACGAGCAAAGACTGAAGGGACTTTTTCTCTGCTCTTGGCTTCAACTTAACAAACATGCAGGCCCATATATTCTCCAGCACAAAGCATGAAAACAGTGTAAAACCCTGTGGGCTGTAGCCCAAGGAGAATGAGTATTCATCCTCCAGAATGATACTGACACTGCAGACTATCCTTACCCTCTCTCACTTCCCATGTCTTGCCCCTCCTCCCCACATACAGTATTCTGACCTCAACACACGCTCCCAGTCTGGCCAGTGGAATCTGAGTCCATTGACGCTATTGATCAGGGCACAGGGCTGTCTGCAAAACCAGTGGGTGGATGGACAACTCCCCGGTGAGAAATAGCCCTGCACCAAGCAGGGAATAAGGGGAAGGTGTCAGAGCCCGTGATCTAGTCTGCATTTGGGATCCCATTCCTTTCATGGGCACTGACAGAAAACCCATTTGGATCCCAGTAACCAGTCCTGGCCTCAGCTGGGGATGCCTTAAAGAGGAATCAGTGCTACGCTGAGGCCTGGCAGGTAGAGCTCAGTGTGCCCTCAGCAATGCAATGCACGCCAATCTGCGTCTCTGGGCTTTCCCCATCTCTGCTTTTTGGGTAGGTTCCAGATCGCTCTCCTTCCTGCTCTGGCAGTACAAACACACAGTACCTGAAACACCTATGGAAATACAAAGGTCACTGCACTGCGTGTGGGAGTGTTTGCAAGGACTGGCTCCCAGAGGGAAGGCAGAGCGCTCCGCCCACACAAGGGCCAGCTGCAGTAGGACCAGGACATTTCCCACCATGATGCCATCAGTAGGGGGAAGCCACTGGTAGCTCAGGTGGAAGCTTCAAGCGGAGTCCCATGGAAACCCAGAGCAAGAAGGCTCTTTCCACTCCAACGAGAGACCATTGCACATTCTTTTGGAACCGTTTCAGGCTGAATCCCAGAGTCCTTGTTCACATTAAGCTCGTACAGACTTCGTCTGAATAAAGGATCAGGACTTGCCTCTCAGGCTACAATTACCCTACGGATCAGGGGTGGGATCCCCCGGCTTGTGTACACATACACGTGCAAGGTCTGTGAGAGCTGGCACAAGTAGGAACAACAGCACAGCCAGGGTAGTACTGGCCATGGTAGCAGAGGCCTGGCTGAGCCGTGCTGAGTACAAACCCGCCTGAAACCGATGGGAATGTACCCTTGGCTCAGCTGTGTCTCCACTGCCGCAACCTGTGCTACCGGGGCGACACTGCGACTTATACTCCCGTTAGGACAATGAAAGCTAGCGGGAGTGTGTGGGCAGAGCAGGGGAATCCCACCTTAGCTTGTAGTGTCAACATAGCCTCAGATTTACATGGCCTGGAGAGATGGGGCCAGATTCAGAAGGGACGTGTAAGGTAGGGTAAGTTGGACCTCCTTATACTCCGTTCCATTCCCCTACACTGGCTACAGCCTCAGCCCAGCCAAGCACTTAAGCACACATTTAGCTTCAAGCACTTATTGACTCCAATTGGTTTTGATTTGCTGTTGAGCCCATTGACTTCAATGGAGTGACTCACATGCTGAAGTACTTTGCTGGGTCAGGGGCTTACAGAGTTATCCAAAGCCCCCTGGGGTACGTCTACACAGCAAAGAAAAACCTACGGCTGGCCCATGCCAGCCGCCTTGGGCTGCAGGGCCATTTCATTGCTGTGTAGACTTCCAGGCTTGGGCTGCAGCCTGGGCTCTAGGACCATGTAGGGTGGGAGGGTCCCAGATCTCAGGTTCCAGCCTGAGCCCAGAAGTCTACACAGCAGTGACGCAGCCTGAGTCGGCCAGCACGGGCCAGCCGCAGGTTTTTCTTTGCTGTGTAGACATACCCACGGAGTAAATGAGGGTCTTCCCATTAACGTCAATAGATTTAGAACAAAGCCATTAAGCTCCATTAAACTCACCTAAATGACCAAATTAAGCTAACTCCATGTGCAACAGGTGTTAATTTGAGGATCTCCACACTGGTTTTAATTAAATTAACTGAAAACCAATTTTAGTTAAACCAGTGCACATTTTGTCTATACAGAAGGCTCTGGCACATACAAACTTTCACTTGGTTAATTAAACCGATTTAGTTAAACCAGTGCAAACCTCTATGCAGACACATTTATATTGATTTAAAACAGTTTATATGGGTGGGCTTACAGGGTCAAGTGAAACTGAGGTATGGCATGTTTAGACCAAGGTGAGAGTGTCCACATGCAAAACTGCACCAGTGTTACTAAACTGATTTAAAATCACACCTCTAGTTAAAGTGACGTAACTTTGTGTTTAGACCAAGCCTTGGATTCCCTTAAACCTACTCACTCATACCCACTCAACAGATGTGTAAGGCAGTGCAAATTCATGTAATTTCCATGTTGATGAGCCAAAAGTCAGTGCACAATAAAGTAGCCCCTGCCTCCAATTATTCAATTAAACCCTGCAATAATTTTACACAAACATGTACGGGGAGATTTTCAGAAGTGCCTGTGGGATTCAGGAGCCTCAGGGTGCCACTATTCTCAAATCCCCTTTGGTGCTTTTGAAAACCTCTCTCCTGTTTAGTTAGCTAAAATGGAGAAAAGAAAGCAGGTGGAAAATGCAAAGGAAAACTTCAGAAAGCTAGGGTGAAGCTCAGCAGCTAATCAGCCCAACAGGGTGGGGAAGGCAATTTACTGCTATAAAGTGGACTTGCGTTTCATTCCCAGTGAATGTTATCACCTTTGATAAGTGATACACGCACACACATTTAGACATTTCTTTGTAAAAAAGCAAAGTGCAACCTTATAATAAAAAAACACCAACAATTCCAAACCCAGGCTGCCAACGGGCGCAGGCACCTGGCAGAGAGAAACCCTCATTCCTTCCCTGTCCCAAAGAGCTCACCTTTAGCCCCTGGTCAGGAGCTGAAGTTACTGTAAACACGGCCTTCTAAAGTCACCAAAAAAGTTCAGCACCCCATGCAGGAAGGATCAGTTTACACCATCTAATTTTTCTTTCTGACTAATACATTAAGTCAGATATCATTTCCTGCTCGGAGGCTATTTCTCTGTTCAACCACACTCCTTCTTCTCATCCTCCCCTTCTTTCAAATCCTCCCCCCGCCACACGCCTTTCTGACCCTTCCCTTCCCATTTTCTCCACTGTCCTCCTGTTATTATTTTTATCCCTCGATCCACCTCCCTCTGGGTCCAATCCAGCAGGGCGCTGAGCACCTCTTGGGAAAGACTCAGTGCCAGTGGACTCGGGGAGGCAAGAAGGCTGGGCATCACCCAGGACTTTCAAAACAACAGGATCAAACCTCTACCCCTTTTCTCTCCCTCTTGATTTTCCCTATTTTGTCTGAGCCGATGGGGCCCTGATTCAGCTCCTACTGAACCCAATAAGAGTCTTACCACTGACTTCAATGGAAATTGGATCAAGCCCATGCAGAGCGCTCCAAACCAAGGTAAATCCTAAGAGCTGCTGAACATCAGCAACTCCCATTGGGCCAAATCTTGAATGCCACATTCTGGCCTTACTCAGACCAACTCCCATTAGAACAGGGAGTGCCTGGCACCTCTCAGGATCTGGCCCCCAGCAAGGGCTTGGCACTTCTAACCTGGCATGCAGCACAGAGGGAAGATGTTAAACCAAGTGCCAGGCTTCAGATCTGGGGATAAGGGGATCAACCCTCTGGGGATCAACCCTCTGAGGATCAAGCACACAAAACTGCTACTGACTTCCGCTGGGGTTCTGCGTGCTCTGCTCTGGAGCTCTCAGCATCAGGCCCAAGGGGCACAGAATACTGGCAGCTCCTATGCTCCCTGTGTGCTCAGGCAGGCCTGTACGGCTAGTGTGCTCAGAAGGGGCAATGTGGATCTCAGGAACAGAAGTGCAAAGGGGTTTAGCTAACAAGAACCTGAGCAGCAAGACTAACAATGCAGCATAACACAGAGGCCAAGAAAGGCGCCAGGCAAAGCAGCCAGAGGCTGACTGGAGTAAGGGCATTATGGTTAACGGCAAGTAAACATTTTGGGGATTCTCCCAGCATGCATCTGTGCCAAGAGAGAACTCCTGATGTGCCCCCACTTGTTCCTCCTGCCCATAGGTGGATGACAGCACCCAAACTATTTGAACATGGGCAACACTTGCTAAACCCAACCCCCCAGATGAGGTTAGACCTGGCTTAGATCCCGGTACCTGCCCACCCCCTAAATCTGAGTTTCACTCATTCACAGTGGGCCAAATCTTGAAGTGCTGATTCCAATAAATCTCCCATGGATTTCAATGGGAGGTTAAGGACTTCCAGTTTGGCCCCGAACTGCTGTGGGCAGAAAGTGGTGGGTGAGTCCCTGGTGGCTTCACTTCTCTCTCCCTGTATCAGGAGAAGGGCGTCCTACTGGCTCAAATGCTGCAAGGGCAGCAGCCTCTTTGGATGATCCTTGCTGGAATTTCATTAGTCCCAGTAAAGCTCCCTGCAGACAGAAAGGGGAAATAGCTCTGCGCTCTGCTTCTCTCCTGCACCCAAACATGGTATCTGCATCCAGGGACCTATGACTTAAAAAGGACTTCAAAAACAGGCATTATTTGTCATCGGGAAGGGCTATAAAAAGAAACACTTCTCAAGTAGTGAGTGTGAATACCATTACTTTACAGATTCGAGGGAAAAAAAGCAGATAACCTTGGGGAGACCCGACCTTCAAACAGGTTCAAATAACTTTACCATGCTCTCTCTCTCTCACACACAAACACACACACACGAACACGAGCTGTCACACAAACATGCACATGCTCTCCCATGCACGCAGGCTTCCATGCATGCACACAGGTTCACCCCACCACACACATATTCATTGATATAATACAGACGAAAGAAAAATCACCCCTCACTCAGTGCTGCAGGGATTAGAATTGGTTTGGAAAAGGGAGTGAGATGATTGGTCCTTACTAAGAGTGTCTGGCTCATTAAAAGAACAAAGCCAGGGCACCTTCAAAGTCCCTAGCTTTCTGGGCTCCAAAGCCAGGCTCTCCAAAGTCAGCTTGCTAGCCATGCTGGGTCAGGGTCATATCACAGGGATCCCTCTAAATCTGGAGAATTTCAAATCTGGATCAGAACTTTGCAGCCAGTTCCTGTCTCTACAATGAGTGGAACCAAACCCGCTGATCTGACCACTTGGGAGAACTCTGGGAAAGGTTTGTATAGCTTCATCTCTCATGCTCCCAGGGTTTTGCTGCTGGCCGTTGACTTGGCTCACTGGTATATGCTGCATGGCATTGTGTGCCTTCTCCAGATTTAAAATGTGTGGCTGCTTGAGAGATGAGGAAGGGAGGACTGAGCCTAGTGGCCCATAGTGCACATTAACCAGAAGACCAAGAGGATCTCCTTGCTTTTCCTTTGAAGGTCACAGCTCCATTCCAAAGAGCAAACATCTGACCATGCACTATGCCGGGTGAGACCGAATTGGACTTCCCCTGCCAAACCAGCTGAGGATAAATATCCTGCTGTTACACCAAGAGGGCTCCGTTTTCAGCATCTTCAGCATATTCTATACAGGTACATTCTATCCAGACCCTTGGCAATGCTAATAACAATGCTTTGTGCTCCTCTAGCCCCTTCCATCCATGCATCTCAAAGCGCTTTTCAAACACTACATGGCTTGCCGTTCAGGAGCGCCAAGTACCTCCAACTGGAGCTGTAGATTCTCAGCACTGCTGAAAATCAGACCCTCACTAACTACCCAAACGGCACCAAGAAGAGATTGGTGCATTTGTTACCCCCCACCAGCCATCTTCTAAAACATTGTCACTGCATCGCTGCACGGTGCCCTGAAAGCCACAAAATTATTCTGACCAAAAAGACAGTGTTATTTCACAGCTGTGTTAGCTGAGGAGCAGAGAGAGGCAGTGACTTACCCAAAGCCATGCAGTGAGGCAGTGGCAAAACCCAGGAGTCCTGCTTCCCAGGCCCCTGCTATTGTCATTGGCTAATATACAGATTCCTTCTCTGCTAGGGAAAACCATCATTTCTGCCTTTCCAGATTTTCACAGCTAAAAATATAAGGAGGGAGGCAAATGGGGGAACTTCACTGAATTTTGCAAATATGTTTTTAGTGCAAAAGCATGAGACTTGTGCTTCTGGATGTGGGGCCTGTTCCAAAGCTCATGAAAGTCAGTGGGAAGTGGGAGTCTTTCTATTTATGTCAGTGGGCTTTGACTTGACCTCATGGTGAACTGCCCTGTCATTCTGGGCTTGATCTTGATCTCAGCTACACTGGTGTAACTGCAGTGAAGTCAATGGAGTTACTCCGTATTTGCCCTAGATACCAGCATCTGGCCCTGTGTGAATTTCAGCATCATTTTCATGGCTGTTAGTAAAACTAACTTCATTTTTGCAAAAACGGTCCAGCAAAGCAGTTCCACTTATTGCAGGAACTCCCAGAACCGCAGCAGACGGAAACACTCCTGGGGTCTGATTTCTGAGCAGATACTCAGCTGGGTGTGAATCAGTCTGCTCCATAGAGCAAGGCCAGTTTATGACCACTGAGGATCTGCCCTCCTTCGAATGCAATAAGGAAGGGTTGAACGCAGACTGGCAGGATCACACTCAGCGATGCAGGTGGATGACAGACACCCAGGGCAAGCGTGGGGCTGTGAGATAGGCAGCTGCAGCTCTAATCTATCAATCTCCAGGGAAGCCATGTCCTAGCATTTGAAGAGCACAGGCTGTGAGAGCCACTCGGCTGGCTGAGGCAAAGCTTCCTGTTCAGGCAGTCCCACCTGCCATGCTGCCTGCACCATCCCTGGCCTGAGACAATGCGAGCGCTGTGCTGGGTGGTTCTTTGAGCTGCACAGGGCTAAGTAGCCAGGATATGCTGGTGCAGGGGCAGAGGAGAATCCTCCAGGCCTGTCGCTGTTGCACAGGATGGGGGGTAGCACCCAGCTCCAGGCCTGGAAAGAAGAGAGTGATGGGGGCTGGAGAAAACAGGGCTGGAGCCAGTGCTTCGCTGGCGGTTGCTGCTGCCTTCCAAGAAGTGAGGAGCGGCCTTCACAGGGTCAGACAGCAACTGTGAAACTCAGGATGAAAACCCCAAACCCAACCCCCGCACCCAGAAGCCTCAGCTGCTGACTCCCTGCAGCTGCCGAGGAGGCTCTGATGAGGAGTGCTAGTCACCGAGTAAAAATCCACCAAAGAGATGACCTCACAGAGCATTCTCCCTCTGACAGTGCTCTCCTATCAAACTGGCTTGGGGCTGGACTGGCAGATGCTGCAAAGCTCCACTACTCTGCCATGAGTAGGGCACTGAAATTCTGGAGGGGCTGTAAGGACCAGCCCTTAGAGCCGTGCTGAGCGCCCTGGAGACCTGCCCGTGGGAGCACAGTGATCCAGCTAAGGTTCTTTCCCCAGCTGGCACAATGCAGGGTCTGCTCTGATTCATGATCAATGAACAAAGCCAGCCAGCCCTTCCCACCTGCCTGATGCTGGTGCAGGCCTCCTTGGCTCACGCATCTTGCAGCCACAGGAGAACAATCCTTGGAGCAGATTGCTTTACCCACCAGCAGTGGTTTCTGGGTATAGCCCTATGGGTGATGTCCTTTGCATCTTGCTCTTCTCATTGTAGGGAAAACACCACATTCCCATGGTAGAAGAGCAATTAGGAAAGCACCAAGGGGGAAGAGAAACATAGAATGGAGGGGCAACCCATTGACACTAGAACCAACCCGAACCTCAGCTGTGGGCAGGTTGGACTTCCCCTTAGCAAAGAGGGTCACCAGAGAGAGCCATGTTGTCCGGAAGAGCAGGCAGCAATGTGAACTACCACAGTGAGGATGGTCACAGCCCCCTTGCCTAGTAGGAGGCGCTTCTTGGATCAGGAAGAATCTTTTGAACAGATGTTGGTGAAAAAGATCCCTCGTTGGCCTGGATGGTCAGTAGGAAGGGCTTTGTTAACCTGGGCTGTCAGTTGGAAGGTCCCCCATTGGCTTCAATGGTTGGTGAAACGAGCCCCCATTGGCCTAGATTGTGGTGGGAAGGTCCCTCATTGGTCTGGATAGTCATCAGGAAGGGCCTTGTTGACCCATTCAGCCAATGGAAAGGATCCCACTGGTCCAAACAGTCAGTGGGAATGGCCCCAGTTGGCCCAGATAATCAATGGGAAGGGTCCCATTGGCCTGAATGGTCGATGGGAAAGGCTCCCATAGGCCCGGCCAGTTGGTAGGAAGGGCCATCATTGGACTGGATGGTTGGTGGGAAAGCCCCCCATTCATTCAGATGATTGATGGGAAAGGCCCCCATTCACCCTGATGGTTGGTGGGAAAGGTCTGTACCTTGCTCATACCCAGAATTGTTCCTGATTCAGAACAGAAAAATGGTGTTCAGGCATGCACTAACAGCTCCAGAAACCTTGTGACTGGCCAGCTGTGTCACAGAGCACTGCCTGCACTTCCGTCGGTGTGCTGGATGTGATAAAAATCCTGCAGCAGTGAAGCAGAAATTAAAAAAAAAAAACACTCTAGTGCCTGACATTCTTTTTAGGATGTCAATAAAAGATAATGTTACCTGTAAAATGTGCAAGCTGCTTCTAGCACTGCTCCCACCTCCCCTCGTCAGCACTCCCTCTGGGACTCCTGCTGCCCCTTCAGTGGACAAAATGCCAGGAAGAACTGGACAAAGGGGGAGGAATCTCTGGGACTGACCCTCGGACCAAATAGACAGTTTGCTGCAAAGACAAGCCCTGCCACTGTCAGAGCCTTGCAGCATGAGAAGTGCTGAAAATCCACAAGCTCTATGTACTGCACTGTAAGGATCTGATCCAAAGCCCACTGACACCAATGGGAGTCTTTCCCCTGACCGCAGTGGGCTTTGGCTCAGACCCTAACTTGGCCATTTTCTCTGACAGCCACATAAAAATGTCTTCCTCAGTGAGGAACGTGCAGACGCCGCTTGCTGACGGGCAGTGGAGTGGGAATGCCCCTCTCTTTGGGTTCATTTTCCTCTATGGTTGGAATCATCCCATCTTTGGGGTCATCATATGTGTAATAATACAGATTAACACCACTTTGTGCTGATGCAGTGACTTTCATCAGAGGATCTTATGGTGCTTTGCTAATTAATTAATTAGACCCTCGCCACAGCCCATTGCTACTATCACCATCTTATACAAGGCCTCAGAGGCATGGAGAGGTAACTGCCTTCTCCCAGGCCACCAGTGGACCCAGGCCAGTCCATTGAAGAGCTGGAGACAGAGCCCAGGAGACCTGACTCCCAGTTCCCTGCTCTAACCATCACACCCCATTCCCTCCTTCCCTTTATCATGCCAGGATGGGGTCCCACAATAACATGGAATAGCTTGACAGAGAAGAATTTAGCAGGTGGGTGTGGAATCTCTTCTGGGCAGCAGAGGGCGATACTCTGGCATTCAAAGTGGTTGGTGGATAAACAGGGCATGGCTTTGCCCTATGGCTTGCACTTAATCGTGACATCAGTGGTGTCCAGTAAGTCATTTCCCACATCTATGCAGGGAACACCTTGAGCTTGATTCAGCTGCTTTCGTCAGCCCTGCAGCGCCTCTAGTGATGAGAATTCCTCGGGGAAAGTCCTTTCCCCTACTTGAAACTGCTGTGGTGCCTTTAAGATTTGGAGCGCTGCCCTTTCAAAGGAAGCGAGAATATTTCAGAGGGACTCCATCCTTCAGGAAAAAAGCCCAAACCGTGTCTTTCCAAGATGGGGTCAGCCCTGCAGCCCTTTATCTGGAAGCACTTACTACACAATTAATGGAAAAGACTCTCATCAAATGAGGGACAAATCATAAAATTAGGGAGATGGAAATTAGGCATGGACAAATGATCCAGGTACAGGGGAGATTTATGGGCGAGGTTGTATTATAGCTAATGATTTCTGCTAATGATCCTCCAAAGTATAAAGTGGCACCGAGCCCACTCTCAATGGGACGAGAGAAAATCCTGTGTGTAGAGTGAAGGGCATTCCTCCCAGGAGGGGAGAGGAGCCCCACAGCAGAGCAGCCACCCACCACAAGCCAGAGATCCTGTCTGTGGAAATCACTGTCCCAGGCAAGTCTCCGGAAGTCTGGCAGCCTCCCCATTGTAGTGAAGTTCTTCTGCACCTGGGGCTGTTGGGCTGGGCACATGTCTCTGGCATCTCTGTCTCAATTCATATCACACACACACACCCACATCGCCCCCCACCATCCTCTTCTCACTGGAAGTGCCTTCGGACATGCCTCTCAGAGAGAGGAAGGGGCTGCCGCCACCGGGGTCAAGGTCCTGGGGCCTTCCCAACAGGCCCCAGCTGCTGCAAGCACCACAACTCAGACCCACAGAGAAGATGAGGGGAAAGCGGTGGACGTGTTGTTCCCTGACTTTAGCAAAGCTTTTGATACGGTCTCCCACAGTATTCTTGCCAACAAGTTAAAGAAGTATGGGCTGGATGAATGGACTATAAGGTGGATAGAAAGTTGGCTAGATTGTCGGGCTCAACGGGTAGTGATCAATGGCTCCATGTCTAGTTGGCAGCCAGTATCAAGTGGAGTGCCCCAGGGGTCAGTCCTCGGGCCGGTTTTGTTCAATATCTTCATTAATGATCTGGAGGATGGTGTGGATTGCACCCTCAGCAAGTTTGCAGATGACACTAAACTAGGAGGAGAGGTAGATACACTGGAGGGTAGGGATAGGATACAGAGGGCCCTAGACAAATTAGAGGATTGGGCCAAAAGAAATCTGATGAGGTTCAACAAGGACAAGTGCAGAGTCCTGCACTTAGGATGGAAGAACCCCATGCACCGCTACAGACTAGGGACCGAATGGCTCGGCAGCAGTTCGGCAGAAAAGGACCTAGGGGTTACAGTGGACGAGAAGCTGGATATGAGTCAACCATGTGCCCTTGTTGCCAAGAAGGCCAATGGCATTTTGGGATGTATATGTAGGGGCATTGCCAGCAGATCGAGGGATGTGATCGTTCCCCTCTATTCGACATTGGTGAGGCCTCATCTGGAGTACTGTGTCCAGTTTTGGGCCCCACACTACAAGAAGGATGTGGAAAAATTGGAAAACGTCCAGCGGAGGGCAACAAAAATGATTAGGGGACTGGAACACATGACTTATGAGGAGAGGCTGAGGGAACTGGGATTGTTTAGTCTGCGGAAGAGAAGAATGAGGGGGATTTGATAGCTGCTTTCAACTACCTGAAAGGGGGTTCCAAAGAGGATGGATCTAGACTGTTCTCAGTGGTAGCTGATGACAGAACGAGGAGTAATGCTCTCAAGTTGCAGTGGGGGAGGTTTAGGTTGGATATTAGGAAAAACTTTTTCACTAGGAGGGTGGTGAAACACTGGAATGCGTTACCTAGGGAGGTGGTGGAATCTCCTTCCTTATATATTTTTAAGGTCAGGCTTGACAAAGCCCTGGCTGGGATGATTTAGTTTGGGATTGGTCCTGCTTTGAGCAGGGGGTTGGACTAGATGACCTCCTGAGGTCCCTTCCAACCCTGATATTCTATGATTCTATGGGAACAAAATAAGACTAGGCCAGTTTCAGGTCTGGCATAAGGGTACCGACTTCAGCAGAGTTACACCCAGGAAGAGTGTGCCCCAATGAAGGTGATATTTCATTAACTCTTTCATCTTCTATTTGATGAGCCCTCTCACAGCCAGAATGCCTCACACCTTCCCACTATGACTCTGGGCTGGGCCTGGAGTAGCGGACAGCTCCTCCTCTCATCTGTACAGACATTGCTCCCACCCCAGCTAAGCTCCCCGCAGGCAGCACTCCAGCATCATTCCATGCAGGAGTCACATGGGGTGGCCTGCATGGCAGAAGCAGGATAGCTCTCAGCTCCCCGAGCCAGCATTCCTCCTCCCTTCTCTACTGCAACCCCATGTCTGGGCAAGGCTGAGACTGGAAAAGATGCAAACTTCCCCCACAGCCACCGCTGCTAAGGCGATTCCAACAGGGATGCAAAGTAATGCACATTGGAAAACATAATCCCAACTATACATATAAAATGATGGGGTCTAAATTAGCTGCTATCACTTAAGAGAGACATCTTGGAGACACTATGGATAATTCTCTGAAAACACTCGTTCAATGTGCAGCGGCAGTCTAAAAAGCTAAAACAATGTTGGGAATCATTAAGAAAGGGATACATAATAAGCAAGAAAACATCACGTTCCTCTATATAAATCCATGGTACACCCACATCTTGAATACCGCATACAGTTGTGGTCACCCCATCTCAAAAAAGATATTTTAGAACTGGAAAAGGTTCAGAAAAGAGCAACAAAAATTATTAGGGGTATGGAATATCTTCCATAAGAGGACAGATTAATAAGATTGGGACTTTTCATCTTGGAAAAGAGATGACTATGGGGGGATATGACTGAGGTCCATAAAATCATGACTGGTGTGGAGAAAGTAAATAAGGAAGTGTTATTTACTCTTTCTCATAAAACAAGAACTAGGGGTCACCAAATGAAATTAATAGGCAGTAGGTTTAAAACAAACAAAAGGAAGTATTTTATTCATACAACGCACAGTCAACCTGTGGAACACCTTGCCAGAGGATGTTGTGAAGGCCAAGACTATAACAGAGTTCAAAAAAGAACTAGATATG
Organism: Natator depressus; assembly: GCF_965152275.1. Taxonomy (NCBI): domain Eukaryota; kingdom Metazoa; phylum Chordata; order Testudines; family Cheloniidae; genus Natator; species Natator depressus. Next base: position 12,112,183 of record NC_134251.1, on the reverse strand, counting down.
TTCATGGAGGATAGGTCCATCAATGGCTATTAGCCAGGATGGGCAGGGATGGTGTCCCTAGCCTCTGTTTGCCAGAAACTGGGAATGGGCGACAGGGGATGGATCATTTGATGATTACCTGTTCCGTTCATTGCCTCTGGGGCACCTGGCATTGGCCACTGTCAAAAGATAGGATACTGGGCTAGATGGACCTTTGGTCTGACCGAATATGGCCGTTCTTATGTTCTTATGATGGATATGGGTGTGAGCTCTCCCTAAGTCAACGCATCTCCATCGTTCCCCAAACCGGACATCTCCTTAAGACCATTTGCTACAGTGATCCCTGCTGGAAAAGTCTGTCCTCTAGCCTAGAGGAGCTGTGGTGATTCCCACTGGGGAAGGCTGGGAAGACCCTCTCACATCTTGCAAGATGAGCTGTGCGGCACAGAGAACCGGGACTGAGGTGACCTGGCTTCTATTCTGAGCTCTGCCATTGGCCTGCTGGGTGACCTTGGGCAAATCATTTCACCGCCCTGAGCTCCAATGACCCCTCCGTAAAATGGGGATAATCATGCCTCCTCTGTATGGCGCCTTGAGATCTACGGATGAAAAGAGCTGGGTATTATCATCCTCCAACCAACAGAGAGGATGTCATGCATGATTTGTAGCATCCAGACACCCAAGGGCAGAGAATGTCTCCTTAGCCTCAGGGGAAGAATTATTCCAAATATGTTTCCCTCCAAATCTAAGTCGCTGCACTTCACACGGATCAGACAAATTAAGGGTGATGAGCTTTTGGAAGGAAAAGGCTGGATGGGGGGGGGGGCAGGGAGGGAGTGGGAGTCCTGTCTTACTGCCAGGGAAAGAAAAAAAAAGGACAATTAAAACTGCTCTGCCCTGCACTCCCATGGGAGCCGTCCTGCCAGCCTGTGTGATTGGTAGGTTAGACTATTACTCTACTGTTCCTGGAGTAATAAAAATTCCTGGTAAGTTTCATTTGGAGCTCCGATCACGAATGGCACAATGACTCACAGAAATATGGGCAGAATCCAGTGCCAAAAGCCCACCAACTAAAATCTGCTGAGCTGGTGGGTTTGTGGGTTGTTGTTTTTCTTTTCCCCTCTTGCAGGAGCTGGATGTGTCTAATACGGGGTGGGGCTGAGAGAATGGAGGAAAGAAGAGAGAGATACAGGACAATCAAAGACAGAGGGCATTGAGGGTTACCAGGAGCAGAGAGGTATCGGGCACCGACACTGTAGTGCAGGAGGGATATTTGATGTTAAAGATCATTAAGAATCTGGGTCACTGATGAACATGGGCCACTGTGTGATACCTTATGGGATGTGGATGAGAGAAAGAAGGCATAAGGGATGCGGAATGTTATGGGGCCTGAAGGACGTGGGAGGTCAGGAGGAATGGAGGCCAAAAGGATAACTCATCCTCTACAGTCAGTCAGCCCTGGGCTTCTCTTCATGGATCTCCCCAGTCTCTACTAACACAGGATACTCCTGTAGAGGAGAGGTGGAGATTTACTGCTTCTGTTTACTCATTTCCAGGAGGATACTGACTCAGACCATGAAATGGCCAGCGTCTCCCCTCCCCCCTCAGCCACAATCACTAATTACTCTCAGGGCAATAGCCTAGTCTGTAACCCTATCTATACTGTTTGCTTTAAAGACACTTTTACATCCACTCCTTGTGAGGGAATGAGATTGATGGAGAGACAGAGTAACCCTTCAACATTTGCATGCTCTTGCTGGGGAGGGTTTAATTAGGACTGGCTCACGCATAGAGAGACATGATCTCAAAGGGAAATGTTGGAAGAAAGGCGGGTGGGGGGCAAAGAGGAAAAGGGACAGAAAAAGAAAGAATGGGACAATAAAAGCATGTTCTTAATGTCTCTCATGGTGTCTCTTTTCCTCTGACCTTCTCTGTGTCTTCTGCCCCTCTTTAATTTTTCTAGGATGATCAGTGCTTTCCAAGCTTTGCTTTCCTTCCTTCCCTTCATTCTCTCAACATGTTTGGGTTTTTTTGTGGAGGTAGAGATAAAGCTCTTCCACCATAACCAGAAAGACATTCACAACAGCTAGACAAACAAATCCCTGCCCCAAGCCAAGCTTTCTATGACCCAAAATGAGAGACACGTCAGAGACTCTACGATGTCCATTATAATCATGCTATTGCCGATCTATTTTATGTGGAAGGTGCTCAGATTCTGGTGATGTGTGACAGTACAAGGATAGATAGAGAGATAGAGAGATAGATAGATTAGATGATGTTTCGTGCTTAAGTGAAGAACACAATAAATGAGACCAAAGTGTGGGAATCTTCCCTTCCTTTTATGCCCCCCTCTCGGGCACGGGCTAGTTACACACTCTAATTAAATAAAATGAGCTGTACAGTCCAAATAAGATTTACCTAATAGGGCAAAGAGTCAGGGCAATGGATCACATTAAGTCTATAATTTAAGATCTAAGGGCTAAATACATTCCCCCCCAGTGTAATTTTTAAAAAAAGCTAAAGAGCCTCCTTATTTGTCGATATTACACAGAGACGCTTAGAAACTATATTAGCTATTTGCTTCAGTCTGTGAAATGATGTGTCAAGAAGCCCAAGTTTCTCTACAGATGTCTGCAGCCTTACCAGGCTGTGCAGCGATCTCCTCTCCTGTGCTAAGTAGGGATGGGATTGGTCAACGTGTGACTCTCTGGGAAGCGTTGAGATGCTGCAGGAAGGGTACTCGGTAATTCAGCAAGTGGCGCTCTTCCCTCTGAGTCACATTTGAACCAATGTCTTCTCCCGTTGCTTGGGGCACTGGGAGGTATCTGTTGGATGAGCTGTAAAACCCAGGCCCTGACCACTTGTGGTCCTTAAAGTCCTTGTGTTCTTGCTACAGTTGGATGTTCCTGGTAGCATCCTGTCCAGATTCCAGGATTAACTGGTCATGCCATCCTGCTTCTCTAAATAATAATAATAATACCTATTTCTTATATAGCATTTTTCATCAGCAGGCCTCAAAGGGGATGTCTAACCTGCACCCTAAGCCCAGGCTCTCACTCAGGTTTGAGCCCAAGCCCCTTTTCTGTCCACACACAAATCAGTCTGACTCAGGTCAGCAAGCACCGTGGACCTAGGTTCTAGGACCCTGCTAAGGGGGTGGGTGAGAGCCCGACTGTCCTACTGTGACTTGGGTTCAAACCCTCTTATTTTGTAGCATGGATGGAGCTCAAGCTGAGGATCGAAGTCAGAAGGTCTACATAGTGTAATGTGAATGCGATAGTACAGCTATGAGACCTGGGTCCAGCAATTATAAGCCCAGGTTTACAGTGCAGTGTGGACGCTCAAGAGTGGGCCTGGAAACACAGAGTCCTCAAGCCAGGGTCCCACAGACCTGGGTATTCAGTGCAGCGTAGACACACCCTGTATTCCACAATCTATAAGGTATTTATCCTCACAACACCCCCTGTGTGGTAGGGCAGGGCTATTATCTGTATTGGACAGAGGGGAAACTGAGGCACGGAGAGTCTAAGTGACTTGTCATAGAAAATTTGTGGCAGAGCATGGAATTGAACCAGGGTCTCCTAAGTCCCAGGCTAGTGTCCTACTTACTGCACCATCCTTCCCCAGACTCCTGCTACGTTTTCATTGGGTATTGTAGTCTTCATAGATTCATCATATTCTAAGGCCAAAAGGGACCACTGTGATCATCTAGTCTGGCCTCCTACACAACACAGGCCATAGGACTTCCCTGAATCAATACCTGTTTGAACTTCTTCACCACTGACCCTTTGTCTTGTCTCCCCATTGCTGGTCGTCACCCCCCAGCCAATGCACAGTGGATTCATGCAGAGTGGCACCAGTGCCTGAGATTGACCCTTCTGCAATCAGCAACATGCTTAACCCAGTGCCCCCGACCATTTTTCTCCCAGGACAAACAGCTCCAAATCAGTCTCTTGAGGTGCACTCACCGCAGCTTCTCCCAGGGAGGGAGATGATGTTCAGACCAGCCTACTCAGCTTCCAGTTCCCCTGCAGCATCCCCCAGCTTTGCACCCTGGAGGGGAGCAACAGCTGGAGTTTTAACTCTAAGGGCTTCATCTTGCAGCCTTGACTGAGGTGAGCAGGCCCACTAAAATCAATGGGTGCCCTAACAGCCTGACCCTGCAAGGACCTGGGTGCCCTCAAGTCTGTGTTACAAATCCCTATAGGCTGCGCAGCAACATGGCCGTTGCGGTATTGATCACAGCATGACACTTTCTTTGTCCAGCGCTTTGAGATCTATTGATGAAAAGTGGCATGTAAGAGGTAATATTATCAAGATTATCATCTGCAATGTTCTTCCACATACAAAGAGCAAACAGGCACTGTCAGTCAGAATAACATTAATTTTAGATTAAGAGAACAAGCTCACAATAAGCAAAGTCTCCACACGACAGCACAGAGCGCGTGTACGCGCATGTGAGCTCTGTCACACTGCACTGAAATTAACACAAAATAGTCTTTTAGCACTAACAAAGTGCAAATAATGTTTTGCTTGTATGCAGTGTTTTTCATGTGCAGATCTCAAGGAAAGCATCATTACTGTACAGGCGGGGGAACTGAGGCACAGAGCAGCAAAGCATTGTTCCCCAGATTGCACGGGGAGTCGGTGGCAAAGTTGGGACTAGAACCCAGGAATTCTGACTCCCAGTCCCATTTCTCAAAGACATATGTTACATATCTAAATACATGACAGACAGACAGATAGATCGATAGATCGATCCTGCTGTAGGCTCAGACCATGAAGCCTTCTAATTTTTTTGTTTTGTTTTGTTTTGCAAAGCTGCCCTGTAACTTCTTTATCCTGGACCTACTGTCAGATTCTCACCTGATGTTTAGTTTTAACTCTGAGCACAGAATGCAGTCAGTTACTGGAGTCACTCCCACATCACCGTAGTGGGAAGTATATTTCCTAACCTTTTTGCATAAGAAAAATAATAGGGATCTGTCTCCCCTCCCCACATACATACTTCCCTCCCAGATTGAAATAAAAACCTGCAAAAAGATTCCCGGTGGCTTTGTCGGGGAAGAGGGGGATGGTGAGGATTGGTACAGTATATAACATCTCAGCTCTCCTGGATCAGTCACGCTTCCTAATTCAATAAGGTGAGAAGGAGCATAATTTGATCATATTTGTTTTGCATCACTGCAAAAACAGAAAATGAGGGGCTGCAGAGCTGCACCAATTTACTTCATCCGACCTTGATTAAAAGAAAATTAATTGCTGCATCTCTCAGGATATCTCAGGCAGCAGCCAATGGCTCTCCAGAATGCCAAAAAAAAAAAAAAAAAGGAGAGAGGCAAAGAGAATCTTTGCCCTTTCATCTCTTAGCACAACTGTCTTGTTGAAAGCTTTGGCAGACTGAGAAGAAAACCAAGCGCTCGGAAAATCACAGGAAAGACAACGCGGCTTTACCAGCATTTCCTGCTTAGATTTGCCTTCTGTGTTTACTACCACGTTCCCAACCCCTGGCATTTGCACCGCTCCTGTCGGCTACATCTTGTGGAGCCACAGAAGCAAAGATGAGAGGGCTCCCGAGGCAGACTGGCTCAGGGGGCTTGGTAATAGGACATGGAGCCTTTTTCTGGTGCACTTAGGCCAGGTCTAAACAAGAAACTTCTCCCTGTATTGCAATACTGGTTAGAGGGGTGAGTTTTGAACATTTCTATACCAGCAAAACCCCCAGGATAGACCCAGTTGTACCCGCATAAAATCACTTTTGATGGTATAGCTTATTTCACATGGGGAACTGGTACCAAGTATGCTGGGAAAAGCATTCTTTTGCCAGTATAAGCTATATCTACACCACAAGGGTTTGCCAGGTCCTTGGGGCAGGGACCCTCTTTTTGTCCTGTATTTGCACAGCATCTAGCACAGAGGGGTCCTGATCCATGACTAGGGTTCCTAGGTGCTCAACTAATTAATGTAAAGTTAATAATAATCTCTACCCGCACAGCTAGACCAGCAAATCTTTTCTAATGTAGACTAGGCCTTAGCGCCGAAGATGTACTTATCAATGTGGTGACCTTTCAGGAAAGCGAGAGGGAAAGAAAGAACCAATATAAAGTCTCCATAAAAGGGAGAAGAGGGCCTGGTGACTCACTCGCACTGGAAGCTCTGCCGTGAAAAACAGCGGCTGCCCCTGCAGACAGGGATATGCCTTAGAAATGCAACAGTAAAATGGAGAGAAAACCTATTCCTATGCTACATGGCTCCATACATTACAGCTCTCCCTTTGCAGTCACTTTGAATCCAGCCCATCTTGGCGGCAGTGTGGCGGCCTGTGTGAAATAAGCTGGGACGGCATTGGTCCCGTTCCCATACAACAGGCACAAACTGGGCACCCTTTTGGCAGATTCTGCAGAGAGGCCAAGGACTGAATGGGCTATGGAGGCTTCTCTCTCCCTGGATCTGGGGCCTCCAGATTAGGAATGAAGAGATGAGCAGAGCAGCGCAGGGGAAGTTCACCATGCCTACCACTCTGTTCTTTGGCTACAAGGAGGCCTCCAGGGCTGTCTATCTGGCACCTCTCACCAGCACTAAACTTGCACACAACATTTCAAACAGGAAAAGCGACGACTGAGGATGATCCAACGCAATTATCAGATCAGAGGCGCCTGCTGCAATCCCACTCAAATCTGTATTAAAAATTCATTTCAAGTTTGTTTTTTTAGCTGCAAGTAAGGGAATTTACCCAGCTGTTTTATTAGGATATGAAAGGACACATTTTTCTAAGCAATGTGTTGGAATTTAAATGTGCCATGACTCTAACTGGAGTTAAGGGGGGAATCTATCTGTCTATCTGTCCTCCCATCCTTCCATCCCTATTGTGCTCACTGCTGTAGTACTTAAGTGCCCATGGAGAGCCAAATCTCAGGGTGTTTTCCTTTTAAAAAATGAGTATTTCTGCAAAATCTTCAAAGTGTTCACCATTTGGAATTTAAGAATTTCATCCCAGAAAACACTGACCCATTTTCACATAAGAACAGGAGACATTTCTAAATTCCACCTGTTCTGTGGCAAAAAAACAAATAACACCACCACACTGTGAACATTTCACAGAAAGAAATTTTGGAGCCACCAAAAAAACAACCCAAAACACCACAAACCAACCAACAAACCATACAAACCCAACAACCCAACTAAGAACAAACCTGCAATTCTTTTAATGAAGTATTTTTAAAAAAAATAATAATAAATGGAGTAAAAGATTTGCTCTTTTCATGCTAACCCTAGTCGTAGTTACACATCTGAGTTTATTGCATCACTGGATTTCGTTCAAGCCCACTCCTAGCCTAATGACTCAGGAAAGCAGTTATGCATGTACTTAAGTCCATCCCCATCCAGGATATCACTTCAGCTTATGCTTAACTTTAAGCACGTGCTGAAGTCCCATCAACTGCAATGAGACTTAAGCACATATTTAAGTGCTGTCCTGAATAGGGACATTTGCTAGTTACTAGGACCCCGACTTTAGAAAACATGACAGAAGAATGCTGGAAACCCCAACAGGAATAGTGTAATTTCATGTACTTGCAAGTTTTTTCCCATAGGGCAAGTCTAGGACATACAGTGAATGGCAAGGCCTTGACTCATTAGAAAGACCATTTTAGGGAAAGGGTATAAATATTAAAGAAACTCTCAAACCTGGAATTCACCCCAAAGGAGGGTAGTGGTACCTCCCAGCCACAGTGTGGGGGAAGCTAGGGACTGACTGAACAGAGAGAATGAATTCCCCCCCTGTCACCACAGCCAAGTGCACTGAATGCAGGTGAGTGTCCCCTCTGGCACAAACCCACCTGCGCCTGTACAGTACATGCACCTGGCCTGTGAATTGTAGGGGACTGGCTTTGCAGTTACTGACCATTCACTGCATGTGGACAATAAATTCCTTGCAAAGCCAATCACATTTGTTTCTTCAAAGAAGAGTCAAAGGAGCCAGAAAGGCCAAGGAAGGTGTCCGATTTCATTCCAGCTTCTCAGGGAGACACGATGCAAACAAAAGCACTGAGGAGGCCCAATCCTTCAAAGTGCCGAGTGCCACTTGTGGGTTCCTTCTACTCCCAGTGGAGTCATTAAGAGCTGAGGTTGCTCAGCACCGGGCAAGGAAAAGGACAGTTTAAGGCCCCCATCCTGCAAATGCCGTGCACTTAACTTTAAGCACATGACTAGTCCCACTGAGCTCAGAGGAATTATTCATGTGCTAAAAGTTAAGTCCATGTACATGTGTCTGAAGGATCAGGACCTAAAAAAGCAGTTTATGAAAACAAATAAAATGCACTCCATTTCGTATATGAAATCCAACCAACACTCCCATGGCCTGGGAGATTCCCAAGCCAGGTAACCAGGATGGCTACAGTGAAATCAACTCTGTTAAGCTTTTTTGTTTAAAAGTATTCAATACCTCTCATCTTGCCCTTATGGAAAAGTTCTATAGACTTTAACAGAGATAGGGTTCTATGGAAATTATCCTAAAACCCTACAGGACTGAACAGAGACAAGATCAATTCTATGGACTTTTGGACCATCCTACAGATTTCTACAGGAGGGATAGAATACTGTACTAAACAGAGTGTTTGTAAGTATGGTATGTTGTGTAGCGCACAGGCAAATGTGCCTGAGGTGTACAATAGTAGTGTGTGTCTAGGGTTTTGACAAGTGAAGTTCTATACAGTATATCTGTGTGTGCTCTGTATTGCACGTGAGTGTGTGGATAGCATAAGAGCATGTACAGCATTTTTGTTAAGCATGTGAGAGTGTGCATAAAGTATTTATGTATAAACCATAAGACTTGATGCTTAAGTTTTGTGTGCACACACACAGTACTCCTAAGATTTTGTGTAACGTGTGTGTGTGTGTGTGTGTGTACAAGAGGATTTTGGCTAGTGCAAACTCTGTGCATCTGTGCAAGCTACGAGAGTGTGTTTACCATGTATCTTGAGTCTGTGTAAAGTATTTGTGTGCACACTATGCATGCCTATGTATACAATCTGAGTGTGCGCATATCAGGTGTGAGTGCTTTTATTGAGCGTCCATGCAGCTTCCAAATACAAGATATGAGTGTGAGGAGATACATGCCTACATGCTGTGAGTGAATATGTGGTAGGAATGACCACAGAGATAGCGTGAGCGTCTGTGAAAGGGGGTGGTGGATGTACAGTACATGAGCCTGTATTTTCAGTGTATATGAGTGCAATGGGGACCTGGTATCACTGTGACCATATGTGCTATTACACAGAGCACATGTCCCAAAGACCACTAGTGCTACTTCCAACTTAAACAAAACCAACTTCCCTCCTTAAGCATTCATGGCTTCCTTTAATAGCCCAGCTTACAAAGATACACAATTCCTCCCAATTTTCTGATGCACTAATTACCTGTAGTATTCTCTACTGGACCGAAGCAATACAATTTCCTGAAACCCTTTCCAGCCCAGACACACAACAGTCTGGTTTCTTCATCTGTTGCTCATGCTTTTCTAGGCAGTATCATCACATGTACTTTGAACTCTCTGGTCCCGATCCCACTCATGCTGGAGTCAGTGTAAATTTCCAGGGGAGCAGGATTAGGCCCCTAACCTTCACTTCTGTCCTCTCCATTAGGCTAGAAAACACAGTCTCTTTGTTTCTTCCCTGCCTGAAGCACCTGATAACAATAATATTGTTATATACTCTAAGACCTTCCATCCCCCAGGACACTAATAATCTCTATACCATAATACCTAGCTCTCATAAACTTTTCATCAGTAGATCTCTAAGTACTTTACAAAGAAGGTCAGTTTCAATATCCCCACTTTACAGTTGGGAAAACTGAGGCACAGAGTGGTAACGTGACTTGCCCAAGGTCCCCCAGTGGCAGAGCTAGGAATAGAACCCAGATCTCCTGAGGCCACTAGGCCATAGTGCTACCCCTGAAGTACAGCTGCCTCTGTGGTGGAACACAGCGGCTGTTTAACAGCAGATAGGAACACTACACAACACTTTAGGGCAGGAACTGAAGGAGGATTCTGTGTACAGATGAAACTACATAGGGAATTTAGGGAGGTAGAATGCAACTGCTCATATTGAAATTTGCCCAAGACTCCAGGGCTAACACAATCACTGTGGTAAAAAATGCGATAGGATCTTTAGTGCCTATAAGTGGTCAAAGTTTTGAAAGAGAAAATGGCACCTCCAACATTTGCTCCCCACTAGCATCATCCTGAGGCATTGGGTTGGCATTGACCCAGATGGGAGATGCTCCCCTCCCACTGAACCAGCAGCACCCCTTCCTGAAGCTCATTTGAAAATGTGGCCCCTATTTAGAAGCCTAAATGGGAGCTGAGCTCTCTTAAAATCCTGGCCTCAATTGTGGGTGCCCAGCACTTGAAAATCTAGCCCTACATGAATGAATGCTTTTACAGTAGGGTGAGTGTCTTTATCAGAGCACACTGTGTGTATACAGTCACTGTAAGTGTACATATGGGCTGCAAGTGTGATGTGCATGTACAGCATGTGCATTAGGTGTGTACACACTGAATATGCATGAATGTTTGCAGTAAAGAAGATGAGCACATGTACGTGTGCACACAGTGCACATACACAGCCTGTGTGTGCGTATCTGCAATAGCCATGAGTGTCAGTGCACAAATTTTTGTATAACTATCCTCTATTTGGGTCATTAGCAGGGATTGCACCCAGGACCTTCACTGCTATAACCATAAGCTTTTATCACTTGAGCGGAAGGAGGAATTCTACTATCTAGCAGCTGTAATAGTCTTATTATTTTATGACAGGTTTCAGAGTAGCAGCCGTGTTAGTCTGTATCCGCAAAAAGAAAAGGGGGACTTGAGGCACCTTAGAGACTAACAAATTTATTTGAGCATAAGCTTTCGTGAGCTACAGCTCACTCCATCGGACACATCCGATGAAGTGAGCTGTAGCTCACGAAAGCTTAGGCTCAAATAAATTTGTTAGTCTCTAAGGTGCCACAAGTACTCCTTTTCTTTTTATTATTTTATGTGGACTGTCCACCAAGAGGGGACAAAAGAACCATGCTTGCCTATGTTATATGTGTATAGTTGGGTTGTTAGTGTACAATGTGAGTGCAAATGAATGCACTTTCATTGTCAGTGCACAAGTGTTCTCAATGCCCAGTATGCATGTACAAAAGGCAGGCATGCATTTCCAGTGCACAATGTGTGCGTCCAGTCAGTGTGTGTGTGCTGCAAAGTATGTGGGCGCAGTAGGTGTGGCTGTGTGTGTGTGTGTGTGTGTACACCGTGGGCCGTGCATGTACAGTAGGTGTGTGTGTACAGTACAGCATGTGTTTGGATACTGGGAGTTGGGGATGTTGAGTAATTAAATCCCTTTTCATCCTTCTGCACCTGTCTCCTTCTGAAAACTGAGAGAACAGACGTCAACCGGGACAAGGGCTGGATTGAATACAGCCAATTCTGAAATATTTATTAGCTTGTGACACCACTCAATGGAGGAGAAGGAATGCTGGCTAATCCGCCCAGCAAGTGCTCGGGCATTTTTCTACAGTGCCTCATTATATTTCAACTACTGTCTACTTTGTCAAAAATGGTATCATTTTAATTTGTGTCTATATTTGCTTTCAAACGCTTTCACCACTAACCGGAGATTTAGGAGCACCAGGCTCTGGGTTTAGATTTATCACGCTGACGCTCTCCTTGCTTTCTAGCCTGAGTGCAGCACTGTCCCAGAGCTCCTATTAGGGGAGCTATTTTAGGGGTCTATTTTCTCCGTGGGTATGCTCACCTAAGTCCTATTAATATTAGCGGGGACAAGGCAAGTGCACTGAGCAGAGAACAGAGTCCTTAGATTTCATGCGTACGCGCAGACACATACAGAGATCTCTGTCTCTAACGCAGCACAGGGCCCGTACAGAGCTCTAGATTAAGGGCCTGATCCTGAGAGGTGCTAAGAGCCTTCAACGCTCACTGAGTTCAGGATCAGGCCCCTTGAGTTCTAGTACATGTGCACAAACACACTTTACGGGCTCTCTCTTTAGGCTAATACAGGGCCCTAGGCAGTACTTGGCTGCACTCTGGACAGTAAGTGGACCTGGTTCAGTTACTTAGGACTGATTTTGGTCCCAAGCATCAGTCCATGGAGATGCGCAAGCCACAAGATTCTGAGATTTTGAGCCCTCTATAGTTTGGGAGTTCCTGGAGCTGGAGTTTTGGTTCTGGTCCTGCTCCTGCATTGGAGACTGAAGATAAGCCTCATGTATTCTCTGAGATTGTTCTGGAGCCAAGCATGTGGGATCGTTTTTGGGAAGCCCTCTTGACTTAAGCTCATGAGCTAAATTCTGGCTCATGTTGAACTTCACTGTGCTTTGAAAGTTCTCCTGGGCTGGGTGATTTGCTGATAGATTATTTTCCCCCTAGTGGTTACATTTTTCATTTGGGACACCAAAGCTATAAGGGGCTAACTGCACTCTCAGCTCAGGCAGTAAAGCACACTGCACTTTCACAGATTAACAGGAGGGAACAAGCAGAAGGGTGTGAGCATCACTGGGCTCTTCACCTTCATCTCTGGGTGGACAGGTCTCCACCATGGTTCTGTGGGAGGTCTCAGCCACAAACCCTGAAGGATCCTAGGGAATTGGTGGTAGTGTAAACAGGGTTTGACCAGTGAGATTTCTCCCAGTGAGGTAGGCATATATCTGAAAGCAGAATCTGAACCTAGACAAGGCTCAGCTGGCGTATGGAACCACCCACCTTCATATGTATGTGCACAGATAATGCGTGTACATGCACGCGTGTCTGCAAACATGCAGGCATCTACACGTTGTGTGTGCATGGATCTGTACAGGCGCACATGGGCCTGTGTTTGTGTCTATCTATTGCAAATGGACACACCATAAAACCTGGAGAAGTTACAGTAACTTTTGAAGGGAAAAATACAACTCAGCTATGTGACCAAGGCCCATCAATCTGGGATGGATCATGCTGATACAGCAAAAATAAGGAACCATCCAACATTCAACAGTAATATTAAGTTGTCGCTAAGTGAGAAGAGCAACGAGTCCTTATGACATGTGACTGAACAACTGGTTAGAAAGCTGCCTTCCAATAGAGATTGCAGCTGGAGAGGGCTCTTTTCTTTTTTGCTAAGCAGACATGAGATTATTCAGTGGCATTAGTGCTAGAATCAAAAGCCCAACCTGAAGTCTTACATTAGGGGAAGGTGAAAATCAGAGCTTGATCTCTTGTGACACTGGAGAATAATGCACACACACACACACACATGTTCACCGTGCACGCACACACAATCTGTTGTACTCAGGCCTCAGGAGGGAACTTGCCCCTTCACCTCCAAGAGAGGCTATCTCCTATTCTCACATGGGGCCCAGAAGTAATCGCTCCCCACTACACCCACACGTGCTGCGGTCTCCTGGGACATCTGTGGGCTGGTGGCATGATGTGGGTTCTGCAGACACTTGCTCTGTGCTTGGGGTGGTGGGTTAAAGTCTCCTTACTAGCATGGCACAGAAGAAAAGAAAAGAGAAGAAAAGACTGACAATAAATCCCATTGTGTGAAGGATCGCTGCAACCGTTGTGTTTCAGCAGTAATTAGACATGGCCCTGAGGGACAGTAAGTGCATTAGAAGGGACGGGCTCACCATGAGCCAAATGGCTGCTCTTATTGTTCTCAGCAGGGTACTTAGAATGTTCTTAGACCCAAATCCTTCCATAATGCAGCAGAAATGAGACTGCAGCATGGGACTGCAGCAGCGGCCAACTCCCTTCCTTCGACGGAACATTCACCCATCCCGCGCTTGTACATCCTCCACACAAGCCTCTGCCTTGACCACATGGACAAGAGCTATTTGTTCCAGGTGACATCAGTGCTGTCTCTACATCACAGCAACATGCACCCACCTGGATATGTCCTGCACATTCCATAAGGAACAACAGAGTTCCTTTGTAACAGCAGACAGTGCAGGGATGGACAGTATGAGGTTTGCAAGCGAGATGTCCTGATGTCCCATTGATTGTATCAGTGTCAACAACTCCAGTCCCACTGATAATATCCAGTCTCTCTCTCCAACTTTCATTGACTACATCGAGTTTCTTGATCATATTGAATTTATCTAGCTTAGGTTTTTCCACAGTGCCCATCACCACAGTATCTCAGCACTGTAGCGTTCGTGATTGTATCGGGCTTTCCTGCATGCCTGATCATACTGATTCCTTCTGTTGTATTGATTTACATTGGGCCCTCCTGTCTCATTTGTTATATTGGTTCCCTCACTTGTACTGATTAGACCATAACATCTTCTCCAACTGGGTACAGCCAATCTCTTCTGTGATCTCTTTTTGAGTCCCATTTGTCATGGGACCAGAGGACCCCACTAGGGCCTGTGCCCCATCGACTTCTTAGAATCTTTTCCTCTGTGCATGATATTGTTATTTTACAGGATGTCCCTCTCAATAATCTATATAAAAAATCCCACTGATCTCTCTGCAGTTACTCAATTTCTTACCAGTGCAACACGTGTGACAAACAAAAATGTAGAGTTTTCAACACCAGAGAGAGATGGAAGTTATTTCATGTGGATCTGATTTCTTGACTCCAACATGAGGCTGCACCTATCCCCTGTGAACCATGCTCAGAGGGGGATCTGTAACACACACTCACCAGTAGGCTTCAGAAGCATATGCTATGTCCTCTTTTGTAGTGAGAACTTCTGCAGTGAAGTTGGTGACATCTGATTTGTCAAGTGAGAGCAGCAGTCTTGGATTAATCTGAACAAATCAGACAGCAATCGATGAGGCTGATGGAGACATAGTGGTGGCTGAGGTTGAATTGGGCTCAGATAAGCACCCAAAAGTTTGGATGTTTCACTGAGCTATTGGTCTGCAAATCTAGGTCAGAATTCTCATGCGGAAAGGGTTCCTTTTCTGGCACTGCCTGATTCTGACCAGGGCTGGGAATACCCTCTTTTGCAGTATTTTAGTGCTTCACAATCCTAGGCAGAAACTGGAAATACAGCAGCCGTCATGAAGATGAAGAAAAATGGAAAAAGTTAACCACTATCTATTCCCCGGAAATCACCAGGGGTTCAGTTGAGTTTTCGGTGAAGGACTGAGTTGATCTGAGTTTTAATCCATCTGATTTCCCCATCTTTAGAGAGAAGCTGTCTGAATTTTTGTATTGTTTTTTGAATTAGAATCAGTGGGGCAAATTCTGCTCTCATCTACGCCAGTGAATGCAATGGAATTACTCCAGATTTAATTGTTGTAGTTCAGAGCAGAATTTGTCTCAGTGGCCACAGCTGTGATGGATGATTTCAGATTGGCCTGTGCTTGGGTTGATATCATCAGCTATCTGCATCCATAAAGACCTAAAGAAGGTTGTGACCAGTCATCCCTGATAAACTCCATGGAAGTCAGTGGATGAAACTGACCTGTCAATTTCAAATCAGTGATCCATGTGTGATCCACTAGTACATCCTTGAGTGTGTCCAGCTGGATGAAAAGATACAATATAGGGTATATGGCATGCCCCGATTACAAACATGCTGCCCACCTTTGAGATGTCCTAACTTATACATACCCATGATAGGAGGCTCTCAGCTCTGTCAGAGTGCCTTGGAGACATCTCCTGCACAGTACCTGCTTGGCCATGGCATGCACCATTCAGTCTGCTTCACAGTTGGCATAGGATTATTAGGCAATCTCAATAGAGGAAGGATGGTCCAGAGGTTAGGGCCTAGGCCTTGCCAATGCTCTGCCACAGACTTCCTGTGTGACCTTACATGAGTCACTTAGCCGCTCTGAGCCTTGTTCCCCCACCTGTAACATGGGGATAAATAGCCTGCCCTGTCTCACAGATTGCGAGGTGCTCAAATACTACAGTGGTGGGTACACAGAAGTACCTAAGAGATAGACAGTCCCCTCTTTGTAGTGACCATTCGGCCCATCAGCATGTCAGGAACATTTCCAGAAATCAAAAGCACCAAAGCCATCTTATCTCCATCCTCCGTCCTGAGGATCAGGAAGGTGCTGGTGCCTCAGCGTTCTCAGCTCCCACTGATTTCAGTCTGGAGTCAAAAGTACTTACCCTTCAATGAGGAACTGCATAAGCTGGGCTTTCCCACTGAGATGGATGCCTCCAGTCCATGCCCAACTCCCCAGTGTTTCTCTCTCTTTGGAAAAACACCTGACATTAAATAAATGTAATTATTGGAAATCAGGAAACAATCCATCACCTGCAATGTTTCAGAGACTCCCGAGAACCTTGAGTCTTAATGCTTTGCAACCTGGAGCAGGACCCTTCCTTCTATCCCTCTTCTCCTCCATCCAGCTTCATTGTTGTACCACCCATGTCACTGGCACTGGCCCTGTCAAAAGTTCTGACATTTTGGGAGATATCTTGAGAGTCAGGGAAGTCCCATAAAAGCCTGTGCCTTAGGTCAAAACCCTGAAAATCGGCAAGTACGATGCTCAGCACCTCTTAGGATCGAACCCCTTGTCACTGGCTGAGGCCAGTTCACAGTATCACTAACATGGTGCCCTTTGACTCCGGTGCTGATATAGAATATGCGGTGCAGTGCCACCCTTGTCTGCTCTTTCTCATTCTCACTTACACTATCCACCCAAAATCATGACTGCACAAGCCCTCCCTGTGGATGGGTCGGGCGTGGCGTTAGGAGTATCAGGGCCTGTGTGTTTTTCTTTCTGGAGCGCTTCCCCTTTAAGACAGGACTGTGCAGTCTTTATTTGCTTGTTGAAACTGTTCAGTTTTAGGACAGGGGGGGAGGTCACACCTGTTGTGGAACTTGATAGAAGGCTTATTTATAAACTTTCAGAGCTTGGGATTCTTGCAGAGCTGAATGCGCTGATGTCCGGAGGGGAAGGTCACCGAAATGCTTGTTTATAAAAGCAGCAGCAACTGGAAAAACCATAAAAGTCTGAAATGATGAAATTAACAAGCTATTTGATCAGGCGCATTGGGCTATGTGCTCTGTGGCCAGCCAGAAAAACCTAGCACGTAAGACCTACCCTGCTGGCTGCTGCCCTGCAATTCTCCCTAGGAGAAACAAGCACGTTACACCCTAAGAGGCGAAAAATAATCATCTGCTTTATATAGTCTACTTTTGGGTCCCTGGCTTGTCCAATCTTAATTTGACCTTGCATGGAAAGGGGAAAGCCAATACGGCACTTGGTATCACAGCTAATCCACTCTTTAGTTTCGCAACTTCAAAGGGACATGCCACTTGTTCCCATCCAGAATGATCTTTTAGCAGGAATAAATCCATTCCCCAAATCTACTGTCATTTTTTTTTGCTTTAGCAACCTGTATCCCCAGAAACGCTCCAGAAGTTTTGCAAAAGTGTATGAGGGGGTGTTTGTTGATGATGTTTTTTGGGGAGTTGTTTTTTGTTTGTTTTTGTTTGTTTTTTTGGAAAGGAGTACATATCATATTTGTTGGAGGGAGTGGGGAAATAAAGCCCTTTTCCTGGGGCTTCAGGAAAGATCCAACCAGTCCCAATTCTCATTTCACACGAGAGCAAACGCAAGGACTTTTCTTCTTCTTTTTCGTTTTAAGGGTTGGGGTTTTGGGTTTTTTTTTTAGTTTTCTGTATCTGTCAGAATCTTGATTTCAGGAAAGCTTCATTTTCACTTGGTGACTGATGGCCGAACAGGTGGCTTCTGAATTTACAAGTGTCATATGAACAAGCCGTTTAGAAATGGACAATTTGCAGCTCACTTTCTCCTGCTGACAGCCCTTTTTTCTGCTGACAGATTCTTGCCTCTTCCAGCCAAATAAATTCATGGAGCATCTGCCCACCCCCCAGTCAAAAAAACACCTTTAGGAAGAAAAAAAAAAGAACACAACCCATCTCTTGCGAATGCTAGCCATGAAATGGAACGAACGTCACCGTTTAAGGCTTGTTTGCTTGCTCAGCCTCAGTGAGTATAATTTATAACAGGGGCAGGATCTCTCCTTAATCTTTCACGGGGGGCGGGTGTTTTTTCATGGGGTTTAGATGAGTTCCCGGTGCAGAGTGATGTTATACCACGGCTGGCGTCAG
Source organism: Natator depressus (assembly GCF_965152275.1). Lineage (NCBI taxonomy): Eukaryota > Metazoa > Chordata > Testudines > Cheloniidae > Natator > Natator depressus. Next base: position 12,094,114 of record NC_134251.1, on the reverse strand, counting down.
TGGCTGTCCCAGAAGCAGGACGCTCATTTCACTGAACGTGTTGGGCTTGTTCAAAGATCAGGTCCACCAAAGCACCCCAATTCCTTTATTTTTGTTTGGCCAGTGCTGTCCGAGATCCTTCTTAGGAACATTCCCAGCCAGAGACTGCTGCTGCTCAGTCCAAAACCTTCCTTGGCAGTAATGTCCCTTGATGATTGAAGCAGATGGGGCTGTATTTTTTTAGGCCAGTAAAAAACACAGGGACTCCCCCAACCCCATCCCTGCCACTCTCTGTCCAGTCAAGCAGGAATTCAGGGTGCTTAGATGTTAGAAAGAATCATTGCTCCAGTCAATGGTGCCTGACACTGAATTGGCTCTCCCAAAGGCATGCTAAGGCAGGGCACTGGTTTACTGCCAAGGACGAGGGTATGTCGGTGATGCTCAAAGACCTCAAGAGACGTGCGCAGTTCAGGAACTACAGAAACCCACCTCGGCTGCTTTCCTGCCCCAGCCAATGAGAGGTTCTAATAATAATGCCATGCACTTACATCATCTAGGGATCTCCAAATGCTTTACCACACTAATGAAGCGTCAATATTCTGCTTGTAAAGGGAGTTCAGTGCTCAGATATCAGGGTTATTAGAGAGAGAGAAAGAGAGAGAGATTTTGCACGTTGGGTTACTAAGGTCTGGACTTGCCTAAGTAGTCCCGACTCCAAGTGCCCTACTCTGTTAAATAGAGTGCACGGTCTTATACAGTAGTTGAAGGTCTTTCAGTCCCTCTCAGCTGCCCTTCATAAAGTTTTCCCCTTCTTTCTGCACCCCATCTTCCTAGCCCTTTCCCAGCTGCCCATCTGGGACCCAGTTTCATCCAAAGAACGGGTCCCGTACTGACAAAGGCTGAGAGGCCAATCAAAGAGAGACACATTTATCAAGTGGAAGGTCGTCCGAGGGCGTCACTGCCCTGCACAAGGCTGGGCCTGGATGATCTGACAAGTTATCACATGGTCCATGAACAATTTGTGGGATGTGGTTCTGTCGCTCGCTTCCATCACTGAGGAGTGCTCACTGAGGAGAGAAGAGCCTTTCCACGGCAGACTGAGGTTCTCTGAAGTCTGTACCCTACAGGTGGGGTTTTCAAAACAGCCTAAGTGGCCTGTCAATGGAGTTCATGTCAGCAGGACTCATGCTTCAGTGTGCCAGCGCTGCCTCCACCCATTTCAGGTGGAGATTGTACTTCCAGCTTGTTGTTATTTCTCCACTTAGTTTTAAGAAAATAGGAGATCTCATTCTTCTAATGTTGGCCGGGGTACAATTTTCAAAACCACCTCAAGAGCGTAAGTCCCATTTTCAAAAGGGATTTAGGCACTTGGAGCCAGATTTTCAAAATAAGTGCTTAAAGATGCAAATAAGATTTTCAGAAGTTCATAGTCCCACTGAAATCAATGGGACTTAGGTACCTAACCTACTTAGGCACTTCTGAAAATACCAAGAGGTGCCTATCTGCACCCATATGTACCTGAATACCTTTGAAAATCTGTTCCATAGGCACTTTTGAAAATGTTACCCTTGACAGCCTGAGCCCTGCTGACTTTCAATGAGATTTAGGCTCCAAAGTACCTGAGTCACTTTTAAAAGTGGGGCTCAGGATCTTAAGTCATGCAGGTATTTTTGAAAACCTTACACATGTCTATAGGGACTGGAAGGGGTTAGATGAATAGAGCTGGTGGGTGGATTGGAAGCATTTATCTAATCTAATCTATCTGTCTAGTCCTCACCCCCCTAGTACCTGAGTGCTTGTGTGTATGAGTAAAGGTGGATTGATGAGTGCATGGCTGGATGCGTGAGTACATAATATGGCAGATTGGATGGGATGGGGAGGGACAAGGGTTGGGTGGAAGTGATGGGTGATTACATGGATAAATAACATCATCTTACTGAACATTTATATAGTGCTTTCCATCCAGAGATAGCCTTAAGTGCTTTACAAACCATTATAAATACAAAAATCACTTCAGCCAGCCACAGCAGCTATTTAAAAGTACACAGTGGCACTATACCACCGTTTAGGACAGGAAGTGAAGGAGAACTCCATACCCAGCTGAAACTGCAGGGGACTTTTTGGTCAGCAGAACGTCACCCATTTGGAAGTTCGTCCAGACACACACATTAGGGCTGTTACTCTTGAGGCAGAGAGCCATGGATCTTAATGATAACATATTGACAAGACCACAGGTTTATATGCCGTTCAAAAGACAGGTGCTCCATAGCCCAGTGCCCCTTACCAGCCTGCTGGAGGCAGAGGTTTAGCACTGACTCCGTGGGGAAGCGAAGCACCTACACCTCTTCCAGTGTTGACAGGGATGAATGTGTGCATGGTGGACTGGTGGGAAGAGGAACAGGTGGATGGATGGGCAGTAATTCAGCAACTGGTTGGGGGGGTGGATTGATAGATGGATGGGTCAGCGATGAAGAGCCGGATGAACATGATGGGTGGGTTGGTGAATGGAGGAAAGACCAACACAGAGATGTATTTCGGACCCTGGAGGTTGTTTCCACTGAATGTCTGAAGCTTTAAACCCCATGGAAAGGAGGAGCTAGGAGGAGATCCAGCCCCTCCCCAGATTAGATAAACTGTGCTGCCAAACTCCCCACAGGTCATGGACATCCGCAGGGGGCATGTGGTGCTGCCTGTTCTCTTGCCAAAACACGGAGTTAAAAGGTCTATGAAAAGTCATAGATGGTAAACAGGGCACCAGGAACTACAGCAGCAGGCCTCTCCCACCTCCTCCACCCCTGTGCCTTGCATCTTCATTCCCTTTTTCACACTCCGCCGTATCCTCTCCTCCAGAGGGGTGGAAACATGACTGAATTCCTAGGTCTGACACAGCCAGGGGAGGATCAGCGGCGGGACATGCCTCCTTCTTTCAACATAGTAGGCGAGAGACTTCTTTCAATATAGTAGTGAAAGACTCAATCCAGACTACTCCTATTAGCATCCTAGTATTGCCAAACCTCACCTCCCTCCCCAGTGCTGGGCACTGTACAAACTGAGGCAGCCATGGTCACTGTCCCAAAAAGCTGTCCCAGGCTATCGCTGAAACCCACGCTTTTAAACATGCCAAAGCCACTCCCAGCAACACAAGGGCTAATCCCCAGCAAAACTCAGCTCCCAGAGAGCCGTTTGATTCACCCACTGAGATTCCTGCCTGTTCCCCAGTTTCTCCAACAGGCACAAAAAGGCCAAGAGTCTTGACCGAACTCTATACAGTGAGTCAGCAGCCCAGACAGCAGCAGAATCCAGAGCCTTGTGTTACTGCTCCTTGGCCTGTTGCAAACATCAGTTAAATATGCAGTCTGTCCCCTGTCAGGAGGCTTGTGTCCCACCCTTGCAAAAGACAAGACTCAATGACCCAGTGGGCCTTTCCTGTCTCTAACCAGGCCATTCAGCCCTGCAATCATCCCTGGTTTTGAGCAGACTGACAGGCAGTGAACCTGCTGGCAGAAGCCAACCAGGTGGCTCCATAATAACAGACGGACCCTGTCTTCTCTCAACTGTCCCCCGCCCCCTCCCCATCCCGCACCCTCCAGAGACACACTGAAATGCCAGTGCTGTCACTGGTGCCAGTGTGCCATGACCACATATCAGCCTCTTGGAATTCTGAATGCTGCCCTTCCCCTCTCCCTTTGGGCTGTAGTGGCCTGAGCACACTCTGGGTGGCACGCGAGTGTTATTTGTACTTCACTGCCACAGCCAAGTCCTTGGGCTGTGGGCAGGGGATCTGTGCAGGCTCCAACCACAGCAAGAAGTCAGCTGATGTGGCCGGTTTGCACAGGACAGGGAAATCCTTCCTGACCCCCATCCCACACGGACCTGAAAATCTCCCTAGGTGAGACCTGTTAAGAGCTAATATAAAGTGGTGCCGGAGGAAGCCAGATGAGTTTGATATTCACAGCAAGAGAGCTCTCCTGGAACAAGAGCCCACCATGCTCATCATGAATGCAGTTTCCAGAGGGCTCCACCAAACAGCTTAGTCTGAAAGTGCCAGGCTGCAGTTGGACTGAATCCATGGTGTGGCTCATTAGCCTGTTTCTGATCCCTGTGTTTTGTGAATTAAAGGCTTTCTGTTCTTGCACATCTGCACTTAACTCTGCTTACTAGGAGGGTGATCCAAAGCTCACTGAAGAGTGTGGGAATATTCCTCCTTGCTTCAAGGGGCGTGGATCAGGTCCTAAGGGATCTCCCTGTCCCGCAGGCCTGGCACAAGCCTGAGGAGAGAAAATGAGACTAAAGGGAGCTCCAGGCTCCTGCCAGCACAAGGCAAGTTAAAAATGCCAAGTCCAGGCCTCTCTCGTTCTCCCCATCTACCTTCCAGCCCCCGCAGTGTCTGACTGAATAGAAGCAACATCTCTAAAACCAATGCTGATGAGGTCATGCCAGGGAAGGAACCAGCATCCAGGAGCAGCTTGGGGACACCTGATCCTCAAAGCAGCCCTTTTTCACCATGGAGAGGAGATACTGGAAATGGTGCAATAGAATATATAATCCCCCCAGCATTCTGGAGGTAGGAAAAACATAGTGGTCCTCTCCAAGCGCCTTGCAGAGTCGGAGAGAACCACAGGCTCTGTCCCCCGCAGCCTCAATAAAGCATCCCCATAATAACTGCGGCCTGGTTCCTCCTTACCATCAGGGAGACACGACAGATCACTCCTTGTGTACGGACGGACCTGTCCTGCATGCCTTCAACACCCACTGCCCCAGTGACTCCAGGTGGTCCAGGGGATGCAGTTTGTACGACCTACGCAGAATCAGCCCCATTTCAAACAAACTGTATTTACATCTCTGCAGTCATTCCTTCCCCTCTCCATTGCATCAATAAATGTCACTGCACCTCTCCCTCCATCTCCATCTCACACTCCCATCTTCACAACTCCTTCCAGCTCTGGCTTTCTCTCCCTTGCTGTTTATTCACCAACCTATCCCATGCCTTCCTCTCTTACAACCCAGTGTGCTGGCGCAGGTCCATAATGCGGTCACAGCCCATACAAAGATGCTCTAATGCTTAGTCTATACACCTTAACCAACATAGCTATGCCAACAAAAGCCCTAGGGTAGACACAGTTATATAAGCAAAAATTAGCTTTTCCCGGTATAGCTTATTTCATTCAGGAACTGGTATAAACTACACTGGCAAAAGCACGCTTTGCTGGTAATAAGCTGCATCTCCACTAGGATACAGGCGAACTCCTTCTAGTGTAGACAAGACCTAAGACAGAATCTTCAGCAGAGTGCCTCAGTGCATATGGGGTGTGGTTTATTATGTCCATTGGCTTAGATTGTAAACTGCTCAGAACTAGGGCTATGTTCTTTGTGTCTTGTACATGTTGGGGCCTTACAGATACAAATGATCAGCAATATAACTCCATGGAGAGTATTTAACTTGAAAAGAAGGATGATCTGGCGATTAAAGCACTGGAATGGGACTCAGCAGATGTGGGTTCAATTTGCCACAGACACCCTGGGTGATCTCGAGCAAGTCATTTCATTTTTCTGTGCCTCAGTTTCCCCTTTGTAAAATGGAGATAATAATGCTCCCTTTCTCTGTCTGGTCTAGCTAAATTGTAAGCTCCCCAGGGCAAGGACTGCCTCTTACAATGTGTTCATATTGGGCATGGCACAATGGGTTCCTGATCTTGTTAGGGCCTGTATACTGTGATATAAACAACAATTATAGCAGAGACTATCCAATAGAAATGAAGCATGGGTAAAGCTTAGAGCTGGTCAAAAATGCCAAATGATTTTTAAAGATAAATTAAAAAATAATTTTCCTACGATTTTTTTTCAGTTTTTTAACCAACCAAAACAAAACAAGAGAATTTCAGCCAAAATGAAAACGTTCCACGAAAAAAAGTTGAATACAAAAAGGTTTTCTATGAAGAAATGTTTCTATCCCCGTTCCCCATAAAATATATATATAATCTACCTACTTTTTGGTTTGCACCATTCATTTTTTGCTCATTTATAAGGGGCCTTGTGCATGAGTTTGAGGACATAGAGGATGTGTGTCTGGGAAACGTTTTGATCACCCTCACAGATTTGAACCCAAGTCTGTAACATGGTCCAAATTCCATCTAGGGCTCTGCAGGTCACAGGTGCCTTCCCCCTGCAATGAGGCAATTGGTGTTTATTTTTTGCAAGTGAACATTACCAAACACTTCTGCCGTTGGGGATAGAGATGCGTTTGAATGGTGAGTCCTGAGTGTGTGTTTCTTGCATCTCTCTTCGGGCCGGTGCGTATATCCTTTGGTGCACATGTTGGTTTGTATATGGCCATGTGTTTGCCTGTGAAGAGGCAGAAATGTTTTCACTGTGGCCATGAACCTTGGTGTTTGTGGGTGGACTTCATTATCTTTGTGAGTAAGTCGGTTTCACTATGTCAGAGGTTTCTTGTAATGCATTCTGCTATGCTTAGGAGCATGCCTCCCTGCATTTGGAAATGAGTGGGTTTCATTTTATGAATGAGTTTCACAACTATACACATGTATTTCACTAGTACATGAGTGTGTTTCACTAAGCCTATATGTTCCACTAACTTTGGGTACCACTATGTTTGAGAACAAGCAAGTTTTACACTATTTGTGTGTTTCACAATGTTTGTGTATAGGTCACATACATTTATTATAAGCGTGTTTCACTTTGTGAATATGCGTTCACCTTGTTTGGGCCTGCTGTTTTTCTTCTTTGTGTCAGATTTGGTGGGTATATTATTTCTTTGGGTGTTTCACTATATAAGGTTCTTGTGCATGTCTCTTTATATTTGTGTTTCTCTCTGTGTGTTTCTTTGTACTTGTGTTGCAGTGGTTGTGTGGGCATGTTTTACTGTAAGTATTTATATTTGTTCTGGGTCCTGTGTCTTTTTCCTGTGTGTTTCACTGAGTGTGTGTTTTTCTCGAGCTATTTTGTTCCTCTTTCCCCTTTGTATGTTGTGAATGATTCTCTGGTTTTGTGCATGTGTATATATTTCCCTGTTTTGATTATCTGGGTTTTTGGGGGGAGGAGGTGGGGAAGGAACTGTTTGTCTTTTTGCTTTGTATTTATCTTTGGATGTTTTCCCTATGTTTGCATAAACTGGATGCAGACTACAATTTGGTAATGAATTCTATGAATACTAATCTTAGGCTACCCTTGACCCTGAGGTCAGCTAAAGATCAAAACCAAACCATTTAATATTTTCCTTTTGCAGATCAATAGAAGCATAAATTCACTCTCAATGACAACTATAATTTCAAACAGATCTATAGGAAGCATGCATGCATTTCCAGGATGAGCCACTCATGCAGCAGTTGGGGAGCACAAAAAGAAGAGTTTCTCAGCTTTTTCTTTTTTACTACTGACTCTCTTTTGCCTTTTTTTTTTTTATTGCTCTGAAATGCTATTTTCAGCAGCTGCTGTCATATAAATATCTCTTGTTTTTCTTCTCCTCTTTCCCTCCTGGTGAAAAGGGCAGGGGACCTATTGAAAATTCTGCTTTATCTCTTTCAGGAGAGTTCAAGTGCGGGTCGAACAATCGATTCCTCCTCCTTTTCTTTTTTAAGTTTCCTGTCGTTCTTTTGCCCAGATCAGCATTGAAGGAAAATAGGAAGGGCAGTGTTGTATATGTATAGCTATATACTCAGAGAACGTGTATGTTTCTGTGTGCATATATATATATATTTCTCCATGCAAATGTGTACCGAACAATGAAGTATTTTTACAGCAAAACTATCTTAAAGAGAGAAAAAAGCTGGAAAAGTTTGGAAGTGCTGTTTGGTACTAAACTGGAATATTAACCCTTCCAAAATTTCTCCTCTAAGAATTACACAGGCTTTCAGGACAATGCTGTAAGATCTTAGACAGTTCCTAAATTTTTTCATGTGTGGGGGAGGGAAGGGTTATTTTGCAAGTAGTGTTGTTTCACACAAAAATTCAGCCAATCGGCTGGTAATCTGCAAATCTTTAAAGCAGCATTTAGTCTAGAAAAGGTATTTTCAAACATTTTCACCAAACCAAAACAAAAAACAAAAAAACATTTTTTTTTTTTTAATAAAGAAGGCAAAACAAATGAAACCATTAATCTGCCTGGATTTTCCACCTCATAGAACAATCTGTTAGGAACAACTGAAATAAAGTGGACTATGGTTTCGGGCCCCCCCCCCAAAAAAATCTCTTTCCACAAATTCCTTGTTTATGGAGAAACACTGAAAACAGGAGTAAGTCCCACCACCCCCTTAGCAAAAAAAAGGCACCATAAGCACAGGGGGGGAAAGGGGCGGGGGTTGCTTTGTGTAGGAAATAAAGACCGTAAAGTGAGGACTTTTATTGCTGGCAATCAGAGTATTGCTGCTGGCAGTGGCTAAAGGTGGAAAGCAAAGATGATTTAATTTATAGAAAGGACAAAGATGTCATGTAGCAGATTTAATCATTGAAAAGAAAAAATATTTAAAAACTCCAGCTAACGTCATAATTTACATTTTGGGATAATAAAGAGGGGTGGAATAAAGAAACAACTGGAAAATACTGAAAGGGTGAACAAAAATGAAGGAAGATAAATAGATTTGCCTGTAAAACTAATACATTTTAAAACAAAACCAGAAAGCAAAACACAGCTCCTTGAAAGTGCTGGTAAAATGGACCATCGATTTTGGAATTCATCTGCATTTTGTATTTTAATAATGCTTACTCTCTCTCTCTCCCTCTCTCTCTCTCTCTTTTGCAAAATATAAAAGCTGATCTGATAAATATTAATTTGAACCATCATAATGTATTTGAAAATTCCAGCTAAAATGTCACCACATGGAACATTAATGTAATATTTCAAGGCCCTGAGAGCAATACTCATATTGATTGCATTTATTTCACTCTAGGGAGGAGAAATAATTCTTCAGTGTGGGACACATCTGGTAGCCAAAGATGCAAAAGGCTGAGGGTGGAAATGCAAAATTATATGGAAAATTTTTAAAAAATAAATAAATAAATAAAACCCCCAAACCCAAAACAAACGAAAAAGTCCAAGTGAAATTGACAAATGCAGCCCTTTGAATATTAAACTTGGGTTGCTACAATTTATTTTTTTTTTAATCTCACTTCTCTTTACATTTTTAGTTTTTGATAAACAAGAAAAAACAATTAAAACCCACGCCCCCCAAAATTTAACCATTATTTTATTAATCTTATAGTAGGAAAAACAGCAGTCTCATCAACACTATAAAGGAAGAATGTGTGATTGGATTTGCTTATTGGAAATACAAAAGCAAGACTGGGAGGACAGCAAAGCAGATCTCTGTCAAAGTTTTGCAGACTGTTTCCACGGAAGGGGTTCTCTTTTGGGGAGCCTTCTCTGAGGCTCAGAGTCCGAACTTTGCAAGGACGGAAGCCCGGACATGTGAGAGACGGGCTATTTTGCTGCGATTCTGCAGGAAAATAGGAGCACGGAGACTCGCTGCCTGTCTGGAGTCCCATAAAACAGATCTTTTCCTTGTCATTAAGAATATTGATGTTCATTAGGCCCGGGCGTCAACGAGTCTTTGTGCAAATGAAACGAAATCTGAGTCAAATTGTGACCCTGAGTCCAACACGTAACCGCAGACCTGCTGGGATCTGGGGATTCAGTCTCCCCCCAAGCACACAGACAGCCCACCCCTTTCCTGAGACAAAAAATCTACCTAAATACAGTAATTGGTCCTAAGTGACAGTTCGAGGAATGACAAAAAATTGTGCTCCACAGAGAGGCGAATTTTAATACAGGTGGAGCAGACTAGGGTGACTTTGGGGTGGTCTCTCAAGATAGGAGCTTCCCTACTAAGAGCGATCTCTCATTTCCCCTCTATCCCAGATTCTAGAGTAGCCATCAGCTCTTCTGGAGGTAAAGTTCTTTTTGTTACAAGGTTTTGTCTTTGGTGGGGGCATGAGGTTGATTTTCCTGCTGTGCAAATATCAGGCTAATAAAGGAAGCTTGAGCCCAGTAATTCACGGCAAGCCAGTTTGACGGAGCCCTTTTAGTGTGACGGGTGCTTTTCGGAGCTAATGTCTTGCTGATATTAACAGCCATGCACATGGAGTGAAATCTGCAATGTAAAAACCAACAGCTTGCTAAATATTTCCAGGATCGCACATCTCGCTGTCCCATTCATTTCCTTGACCTTTTGCGGAGGGCGGGGGAGGAGAAGGAGGTGCTGGAGCATGGCACTTTCCAAGACATGAACACACTGCAGCCGAACTGGCTCCCCCAGCCTTGGATGCGAAGACCTTGAGCTGAGGACCTGCTCCCTCTGCGCCTGCAGTTCATAAAAATAAATAAAGAGAAACCAACTCCGGCAGCAGGCAGGCTTGCCCCAGCACTGCCTGAAAAGGGACTGGCAAGCAGCTCCCAAAAGGAGCCTGCTCTGCCATGAACATGCAGATCAATGGGGGATCTTACTTTGGATCTACACAATGGCCAGTTTGAGCACCATATCCCAGCAGATTCCGTGCACAGCGGTTTCTCAGGGAGGGTAGTGTGGCCTAGCAGTAAAAGCAAAGAAGTCAAGAAGACTCCCTGTATTATATTCCTGGCTCTGCCACTGACTCACTGTGTGACCTTGGACAAATCCTTTCTCCCCGTACCTCAGTTTCCCCCAACTGGAAAAAAAAAGGGGTAACAAACCCTCCCACACAAGGAGGGGAGAGGGCATTTGAGGCTTGCTTAGTGCTTAGAAAGCACTTTGAAATCTTCAGCTAGAAAGCACTACACAAGAGCCAAGGATTGTAATTAAACCTTATATAACCAGGCTTTGCAAAAGCGTGGTGTGTAGGCAGCAGTGGCTCTGGTACCTGCAGCGTGATGTAGTGTGGCTGCTGCTGGATTCTGGTGCTCTACAAAACACAGGGGTGCTGGTGGGGCTGGGAGAGAACGATACAGCTCGGATGTGGCAAGACAACAATTTGGTCTAATAACTGTGCTGAGCTGGCTGAGTCTGGGGAACGACAAATCCTTCCTTTGTGCTTGTCTCATTATTCAGCCCTTAAATGGTTAAACACCCTCTGTGTTCACTTAAACTGTCACTTTGCAGAGCTGCCAAAATATTTTGATGGCTTGTACCAGATCTCCTTGGCAGACTGTTCTTTCAGATGAATGAGACACTTTGGACTGCCGAGCAATGAATAATGCATAACCAAGGCGCCCCCTACTGGCCATCGAGGTCCTTAGACGAGTTACAAACCTCCGCAAAGTTGCAAATAGAAAACTCTTTAGCCACTGCTGAACAAGTCCCCAAAGGACGTTGCTCCCTATATATCCATATTCTACTGCCTCTATTCCAGGTGGAACTAGGGATAGATCTCCCCCCTCTGATGGCAGATCTGCCTAGGTGACAGAGAGTCAGTCACAGTTAAAGATAGATTTTTGTTGGTAAAAGTCAATTTCACCGTACACCCGCAACCTAAGAAAAGATATTTCCATCCATAGTAATCACAATGTACAGACAGGCAAAGTAAGAAAAATGCTACTTGAGAACTTAGAGTTTGATTTAAAGATACTGACTTTGTATATTTTGACATGTGATGTTGACAATTTAAGTTTTAACGGTTATAAAGCTTTAACTTTTTGAATCTCAGCGCCTACAGGCATTAAATAATTATCTTCTGAACCCCCACCCCAATGTTTGACCACCCTATAATTTCTTGCAACTAGGAAAATTTAAATTGATAAAAATCAGAAAAAAATACTTAAAATTAAACTGATAAATTCAATTAAAAAAATAATTGAATTCTGCCAAGCCTAGTTAAAGGACTTTGGACAAACTGCACTTTCCAGTTGTACATCCCTGGTGGCAGCTGGAAGGATCCAAGTGGGATATTACGGTATAAGGCGTTTGTTGAGAAATGGTCACATTTGTTAAAAGCTAAGGACCAAGGGATACCTATGGGTTCAGAGTGGGTCTGAATATAGTCCAGGACTTTTGAAGCCCTAAGTTCCTTGGAGATTTGATTCCAAGTTGAAAGCTTCAGGAAATGTCCTTTTGGTTAAAACTGAAATAGGAGGGGCTTAGTTCAGATCACCAAAGTCAACCCAGCAGGGGGATGGGGCAGGCAACACCAGGGTTCTGGTCCGGCACATTAGAAAGGCAGGGTCCCATGTACCAACTCTGGATCCCAATGTGGCCCCTTGAAGGGCCAAAAACACACAACCAGGTTTCCCCCAGCCAAAACCCACAGGTCTAGAGAGTGGTTCACTTAAGCCCCAGCCCTTTCCCTGAAGATGCCTCCATCCCCACAGGAGTCTCACTGCCAGACTCAGCCCTCAGAGAGCATCCTGAGCGGGAGACCCCACAGCCGGCCTAAGCCTGCTACCCATCAAACTGTGCTGCTGCCTCTGGAGGGGTGGAGCTGAGAGAGAGAGAGATTAACCCCTTCCCAGCCAATCTCTGGGCTCTAAACACCCCATCACAAAACCCAAGTGCTTCTGGAAAATTCCTTTTGGGGTAATGCCCCTGGGAAGCAATGGAGGATTCCAGCCAGGATTGTCTGAATCCACCCCGGGCTGTGTAATGATAGTGATATGCATGCAGAGTTCTGAGTGCCCTCTAGTGGTAGCTCTAGTTCTAGTTCTGCCTAACTATCCTCGTTGGCAATCCCTTGGATTTCGAGGATGACTGTCTTCCATAAAATTATAGTCAGTTATTGCTGGTGGACCCGCAGGTGGGTAATGAGACTGATCCAGGATCCACAGATCTTATCACAATTGGGGCAAACATTTCCCAAGGGAAGGGGCAGATTTGGATTGTTGAGTCAGGCTGCGGTGCATTCTTTCCTCCTTTCCCATTTCTCCAATTCCTGTTGTCTCCATTGGATCTCGAAATACTGCGATCCTTGCCACAAGGGGCTTTTCCATTTTGGTTGGTCGAGGGCTTGGGTTTCCCATGAGTTTATGTCAATATTGCACTTCTTTGTGTTGGCTTTGAGGGTGTTTTTGAAGCACTTTCTTTGCCCACCCCTTATCCGTGAGCCATGGCTCAGTAGTGAGAACATGACCTGCTTCGGAAGTCGATTTTCTGGCAATTGGAGAACATGAACTAGTACAGAAGATGCCTTGGATCTTTACAGGAAGCTAGGTTTGTTGGTGCTCTAGCGGGTGAAAATAAAGCCAGCAGATTGCTCCGTCCCGTGCTCAGTAGCTGGGAGTGTGCATAGTGTGTCGGACACATGCCATACTCAATAGCTGGGAGTGTGAATCCAGGTACCAGTGCATTAGGGTGAGGCTCCTATCCCTGCCTGGGGCTGGCAGTGTGACTCTTGGCAGTAGCATGCGGGCGGGTGCATCACACTGCTAGGAGAGCTGTGCACTGGCATCAGATTCCTGCTTCCTTCCCTGGCACAGACGCCAGACCCCTGCCACATTTCACAAAGTAATGAGCTGCTCCACTCAGGATGCTGCATTACAGGGCCAGAGCAAAGAAGAGGGAAGCAGAAATTCCCTGACTCCCAGCTCAGGCAGCAATGCCGGTGTCACCTGGGGCTTTGAACCCTTCGCAGAGCTGGGCTGCAGCCCAGACAAAGCAAGGGGATGCCTTATGCCCTGGGAGACTGTAGCCTTTATTCTCCATTCCGGCTTCATACTGGGCCAGCACGATACTCCTTGTGTCCTTCAACTGGACACAAGGGGAAGGAAACCCAGCCACTGCCAGATTCCCACTCCTCTGCCTGTGTTACCAAAGGGATGAAGAACAAGTCTCCCTTCCCCAGGCACTTAGCCTTCCCCTGGTCTTCCGGATGCAGCCAAGCATGATGCTTCCTGTCGGGGCCACAGTGTGGAAAACTCGCAAGCCAGTTCTGGCCCCAGCTCTTGGCAGATCGGGATCTCCCCTTGCTTGAGGCTTGCAGAGCACAAAGCTGGCTCTGGTCCCTTCTGCCTGGGGTTACACCTGTGTCATCATCGACGTGGTTCCCGGAACCCAGCTGTGCTCTTCTGAGTCAGAGGCGAGAACAGTTCTGAAACCACGTCCTCGGGCTGTGCCTTCAGGAGTCAGGCTCCACCCCCTTTCTGGTCTGTATCATATTGCCCACTGAAGTGCCCCGACCCTCTCTCATCTGTCTCCTGCGACAACCACTCTAGTCATTTACATGGAGCGCTGTTCCAAGTAGTGGGAGCAGAGCCAATCCCTGGCTACTGACCTCAGCCAACAACCCCCCATCTGGCTTCCAAGGAATGTGTGCCACTAGGAGAAGGGTGGGCAAACGTCCTGGCCTTTCCCCTGGGGGACTTGACATCAAACGGTTTGGGTCTCTGATGAACATGGTTTCTACCTGGTCTCTCCTCTTCACGATACCAGCGCCCAAGTCTGACCTGACTGGCAGCCTCAGCTTAGGGAGCCAGGACTAGAAGGATAGGGCAGGAAGGAGACAGTGTGGTGCAGCAGGGTGTCTCCAGGAACTTGCATGATGCTTGTCAGCCTCTGGCGTGTGTCAGGCCCACGCTCCACGTGACACACACTAACGTCCAGGGCCCTGTGTGAGGGACTGCTATTTCTCTCTCAGGATTGTGCATACCCCAGGGATGGGCCTCAAATGCAGAGACCAGGATCCCGACTCCTCCCAGGCCCAGGTCATTTCGCTTGGAGATCATTTTATGTTTCTTTTGCCAGGGGCTTTTCTCAGGGCCTATGGGAGCTGCTGGTGGGGCTGAGAGAACAAGCTATTGGGTTTTCGCAAGACATTTCAGCACCTGGACAGTGGAATTCCACAAGGAGCCCAGCTCTGGTGCAATCTGGACACCATAGTTGGCTCCTGGAGGCCAAGGGAGCCCAGGAGAAGTGGAACGACAAATACAGAGGGATTCGGTTTTCTGCAGCATCTGCGCATGCAATGCTCTGGCATTCACACCAAAGGGGATAAGGGAACGGTGTGTGAGCGTAACCGGCCTAGAGCACCGCTCACACCTCTTAGCCAAAGCAAAGGCCCAGTGGGTACAGCACAGTACCCAAGGGCCGTGAGTGTTAGCCGATGGCCAGGGATGTTTGGTGAGGTGCCAGCTATGCCCGTTTATACCATCCGTGACTTTAACCGCTAGGACACACTGTCCCTTCGCGGCGGGCAGCCCGGGCTAGGCTGACGGATGCCCCAAGGTCCTAACCACCCGTGACTTTAACTGCTAGAGCTCAGAGCTCCTTCGCAGCGGGCAGTCAACACTGACTGACAGGTGCCCCAATGGCAGCACTAAGAGCCTCTCCACACCCGTGACTTTAACTGCTAGAGCTCAGAGCTCCTTCGCAGCGGGCAGTCAGGATTGACTGACAGGTGCCCCAAGAGTTTGCCCCGTGGAGGCGGCACAACTCAACGCTAGGCTCTTAGTACTCTCACCTAATGGCCAGGCTTTATAGCCAAAAGGGCTGAGGTTCTTTAATTGTGTTGGCTGCTTCACAGTAAACCAGAGAAACAAGTCAGGCTTATGCACAAATGGTTACCAAAATTTATTAAACTAGATTCTAATCATGTGGTTACAAAATTGCTAGTGCCTACTTATTTAAATGTAGAGATGTTACACACACAAACAAGTTACAAAACTGAAGCTACAATCCCAAAGAAAGAAAACAAAGTATAGAGCTCTATTTCAAAATATGTGTACACTAAAGATAGGAGATCAGGTGTGGGTGCTTCTTACCCTCCTTGCATCTCTCGATTCCAGCGGTGCCAAGCCAGGATCGGTCACTCAATTCCGCGGAAAGACGAATAAGGGACAAGGCTCAGGGACCCTCTTAGCTGCAGAAGCCTTGGGAGGCTGTCACTTATCTGACCAGCAGATAGATAGTGAAAAGCACTCAAAAATCATGGTGCTGTAGGTCCCCTACTTATACCTCTGTACTCCTTTATTCTCTTTCTCCTTTCTATGCTAAATTGGGGCTGGTCTGTCGGGGTGACGCCAGCTCTCGCAAGAGTAGTTCACACTTGCAAAGGAGAAACAATAAGTTTCGACTACTGGACACTTCTTTTATCAGGGTAAATATTTTCCCACCTAGGATGTTGGTGTGTGTGCATCATGCTGTTTTAGTAGGGGCTAAGAGCCATGTCTGTCACAGCGCCTCTGCCTGCTGTGAGCCCAATTGTTGTATATGTTCCCAGAGGCACATTGTCGCAGCACACCTGTGCTTCTCTCAGCTTCAAAGGCTGTGCTGGAATTCATGTTAAGTGCCCTGTGGTTTTTGGCTCCCGTGTGTTTCCAGCAATGCTGGTCTGAGAGGGGGGGGCTGGCTGTCTGGCTACAGTCCTGCGTGCATGCCATTGTACCAACTGCTACCTGTGCTACTAGCACTTCATTGTGAGCTTCTCTAGGGCTCTACGATCTTCAAGCTTCTCCTGAAGCCAATGGGACTTTGGGGCACACAAGGAACGCACGGCCAGACCCTTGGATTCTCAGCTCTTTACATTAGACACACCATTTGATGTGTATTTTCACTACTGCAGTATGCTTTGTAGCCCTAACTGTTAATCATCTAGCTGGCAGCATGGGTGTGCAGAGGCAGCATGGCTGAATAAACAGACAAGGTCTCTGCCCCAAGGAGCTCCCAGAGATAACACAAGACAATAAAGGCAGCAGCATGTAGTGGGTAGGAAAGGGAGAGAGATGACAGCACGAGAGAGCACGGGGGATCTCAAGGGGACAGGTGTTATCTATGTGACTTGGCTTCATCCATTACTTGTTTGATATTTTAAAAAAATACCTAGTGTGAGAGCAGACCGAGGTGGAGCAGGGAGGCAGTGGTACAGTGCACAGCAGAGACAAATGGCTCAGTGCAGATGGGTGATGCACTGTATAGCAATCCAGAGTGGTGCACGAGAGATCAGTGTTGCAGCAGAAAGCAGCAGTGCAGAGGAATAGAAAGGAGGCGTGGATCAGTGGAGATCAATAATCCAGCATAGGAGCAGTGATGCACAGAGCAGTGATGCAGTGCATAATAGTAAAGGAGCAGTGAGCAATGATGGGAGCAGTAATGCAATGCAGAGCAGATGGGGAGTGGGGAGCAGTGATGCAGTGCACGGAAAAGTGATAAAGAGCAGAAGCAGTGATGCAGTGCACAGCAGTAGGGGAGGGGGGAGCAATGATGCAGAGCAGAGCAGTAGGGGAGCCATGATGAAAGAAGAAGAAAGGCATGAAGAAAGGCACAGGTGGGAGCAGAGCCAATGAGAAGAGCAGACAGAGCATGGGGAGTGAGAGGGTCAGAGAGATGGAGACGTCCAGGAGGCTGGGCTGAGCTATGTACTCAGCCAGCACTGCACAGTGAGGAAGAGCCCTGTGAAGACATGATCCCTGGCTCTCTGGCATATGTCCCATCCCATCGGAGAATGTGCAAAGCATTGTCTGTGGGTACAGGGCTCACTTTGGCCATGTCCTGACTCAAAACTGGGCCTGGTGTTGCTGTGGGGTTGTCAGCAAACTTTCCAAAGCTAACAAAGGGTTTGGGCAAGGGAGCCACATGCTGGGGTCAAACACTGCTTAGGAGGCTTAGCACCCAGGCTAGCATGGGAACAAGGAGTAACCACATGCACTGGTTATCCCCTTTCTGCCTGACCCCTGGTGTCATCCTTTACAGCAATGCAAAGTGCTACCTGGAATGAGTGGAAGGTTCTGAGTTGGTCGCATTTCACAGGAGCATGGGGTGAATCAAGCCTCACAAACTACCCCATCATCGACTACTGTTCCCATTTGCCAATGGGGAAACTGAGGCAAGGAGCTTTGCCCAGAGACAGTTAGTGGCAGAGCTGAAATTAAAACCCAGGAGTCCTAGGGTCTTGTGTAATGAATGGGGAAACATGGCCCCTTGCACCTAAGTCCACAGCTCAAGCACAAGAGCTCCCGCGAGTGCTGAGGATGGGGAGAACGGCCGAGAGATCTCCTCCTCTTATCAATAACCTCCTGCCTTCTCTGGAGGAAAGCTGATGCAGATGCCTCTTCCCTTCAGGTGCTGGGTGCCATGGGTTTGTAGCATTTGAGTGTTCCATGGCCTTGGCTCTCACCCTGCGTGGCCGCATGGGGCCAGAGCTCTGTCCACTAACAAAAAATCACCTCGCCCATGCTCTGCAGAGGAGCCACAGTAATGTGCGGGGCTGTCACACAGGCCCTGGGAGAGCCACTGCCTTTACTGCAGTCTCAGTTGCTGAGGGGCCCTTTGCTCTTCCCTCTCATCCCCTCCTGAGCCAGGTGTCCAGGTGAGATCCTCCACATTACTGCATACTGGCTTGGGGGTGCTGAATGGGCCAGGAAGGCTCCATTCAGCTTGTGTTCCTCTGACAACAATTCGCTACCTGGGCTCTGCACAGGCAGACTCAAGAGCCAGCTTCATTCTGCCCTTCACATCCCAGTTTTACAGATGGAGAGGCTGGGGCACAAAGGGGTGAAATGATCAAGGTTTCCCAGCTGTCACAGAGTCACAGGCACTGGTCTATGTCCCAGCTCATCACCAGTCTCCAGGCAGTCTCCTGCACAGTTCCTGTGGCCTCCAAGACTTCAAGACTGGGCCTTTGAGACCAGCGTTCCCTGTCTCCATGGTTCCCTGCAGCGAATCTAGCCCAGCCAGACTCCTGCAGGAAGCTAAACTATAGTCTATCTTAGTCAAACCAGCACCGTTACGAGCCAGCCAAGCTGTGACAGACTCTGTCTCTGTCTCCCTCTCATCCCTTCGTTCACCCAGGTCAGGGCTACTACTAGAATCTCGCCCAGGGGCAGCCCTTCTCTCCGTCACCAGCCACCTTTCCCCCTTTGTTCTCCAGCTCAGTTCATGTCTTGGCCACTGGGTTTCCTGCTGTTGAGCGTGGATTGTTCAGTTGTTTGTGCGTCTCTTTATCTTGCCAGATCCTCTGTTGATTTGGGTCCATTTCAGCCAGACAGCTCAATGACACATGCCTATCTATGTCTCTTGTTCTGCCCTCAGAGCAGACTTAACCATTCCCCCCACACACACACACACACACCCACACACCAGGTAGCCATGCAAGGTGTAGGAGGAAATCAAGACACACACAGGAATCATACAAATATTAACAAAAAAATCCCATTTCATCACACTAGCAACTCAGCAGCCTGCCTCAGAATGGAAGCTAGGCCGCCTGATGCCCCAGTTCCATAAAGGACCCTGCCTGCTGTGATGGAGCAGGGCGGGGGAGGCCAGGGCAAGAGCGAATCCCACTCTTCCTTTGCCGTGAAAAGATTGAACGTTGTTCAGTGCAGATGAACCGCGGATGCCCTGGCCCCGATTCAGCAAAGCATTCAAGCACGTGCTTTCCTTTAAGCAGCTGCTCAAGTGCTTTGCTGACTGGGGGGCCCCTGTGAAAAGCAGCCAATTGGCCTGAAGCAGACAGTATGTTCCTCTCACGGCAGCCTTTAGGTTGGATTGGCACCCTTGCCCTGAGCTGCAAGACAGATCTGTATTTAAACTGGGACACCTCGCTGCGCTTGGCCTTTGGGAACCTCACAGTAGTTTATCTCCTGCTGTGTCAGACCTTTGCTTAATGCGTCCATTCTTCTCCGCTCAGCCCCCGCTGACATCGCTTTGCCGTCGCCCCTGCTGGTTCTGCCTTGAGAAGAGTTGCCTTTTTGGCTGGAGCCGTCCAATGATGCACTCACACCCTTCTTCTCCCTGGGACAAACCTTCCCCAAGACGGCAGAGCCACTCAGCTTGCTGGAGGTCTCTGCCTGTGGCACTACATCAGGCGGGCATTTCAGAGGGGAAACCTTTTTAAACAATGCAGTGCACATGTACAGCACATTCCGTTGTTGCCACAGCCCCAGCAGGGTCACACTCCAATGCCCTGCCTCAAGCTAAACCTCTCCCCAGATTTCAATGGGACAGCCCATGGAGTGCTGCTTGGCTGGAATGAAGCTGGCAGAATCAGACCCCTTGTAAGAGAAAGTCCCTGCTCCAGGGTCTTGTCTGCCCTACAGGAATCGTCCTTTGGCTGACAGCTGGGGGGGTCAGCGGAACTGGTGCATAACAAGGGTTAGCTGCAAGAGCAGAGAAGGGCACACTGCGCTCAGCACTAAGAGCCTGCGCCCAGTGGCAACTGTGATTCTTTGTAGCACAGACTGGGCTTGAAATGATGAGGACCCCGCAAACAAAGGGAAAGCAGAATGCCTTGCAAGCAAGCTAGAGTGCTTGACAAAGGGTAAATGTTGTTATCCCCTTTATAGAGATGGGGAAACTGAAGCACAAAAAAGGGGCTTAGAGCTTGTCTACATGGCGTGTTAGAGCATGGCCAGACAGGGTGTAAAACTATAGCACACTAAATGACCATGTGGGCCCAGCTACTGAACACTAATGCTTTACACAGGAGTTTGCCAAAGAACTTTTACTGCACAGCAGCAGGGTGCACACAGTGAGTTAGTGTGCAACAGGCTACAGATTCACACCCTGACTTGCCACATGCTGGCTCGCTGTGTAGACCAAGCCCCAAATGACTCATGCAAAGCCCTACAGCAACGAGTAGCAGAGCTGAATTTAGAACCCAGGTCTCCTGACCCTTGGTCCTTTACCCTCTCCACTGCTCCACAGCATTCCCCAGTGACCTAGTCTCAAAAGAACTGTCTTAAAAGATTTTAAGTGTTTAGTTCACATCCCACTGCTCAGCTGCACCCCTTTTCCATCCCCATCCCCACCCCCACATGAACAGTGCAAAAGCAGCCAACTGCAGTATAACTAGCACACTTTTCACAGGGACCATAGTAAGCCAGGGGAACAGATTATGAAGGGATGCGGTGAATTCTCTGCCACTTGGAGTTTTTAAATCCAGAGGGGATGTCTTTCTAAAAAGCAAACTCTCGTCCAACCACAAGCTACCGAGCTGGATGCAGTCACCTCTGGGTGGGATTCTACACCTGGGTTGCATAGAAGATCAGAACTAATGACTATAATGGTCCCTTCTGGCTTTAAAAATCTATGGATCTGTCCAAACATTTCAAAGAATTTTCTCCCTTGGCCTCCTGCTCTTCTAGGCCCCAGGACACCAGGTTCTATTTACACCTCTGCCACTGACTCACTATAGCCAAGTCACTCAACTTCCTCTAACATGGCTATAATAATACTAATACAATAAGCCCCCAAATGATGTATAAATATTGTGTGGTGTAGTGGGGATGGAGGTTTTTTAAGTATGTAAATGTGCATGCTATAAACCAAACACTAACAGATAGAAAGGAGCAAGAGGATTTTCATCCCAAAAGATATTCTCTAACCCTCCTCCACCACCAAAATATATAAAGCAGCTGAAAACAGCCAAGGGTGATGACAACAGCAGGGCAAGATGGACTCAGAGCTGCCTCTGAGCCAGCTGGCAGCCCAAGGTAACTGATCATCTTGAATCTAACACTATAAGAAGTGAGGGGGAATGAAGCAATCCCTAAGCGTCTGCCACTGACTGAGAACAAGGGCTGAGAGCTGAAAAAGCCACTTCATTCATAACTTGAGATGGGGTGGACCCCCAGGTTCAAAACTGGATTGGAGAGTGAGAGTTTGGCCCCATCTCAGAGAAAAGATCCCGAGCCATGATGTTCAGTCAGCTACCCCTCTGTTTGTCACGGGATTTATAGAGCACCCATCACCCTTGCAGTAGAGTGCTTCCCAACTGACTCAGGTTTGCCTGGGAGGTCCCCCATGGACTTCAGGAGTTTGCTCCTCTTCTGATGGACCCTCTAGAAATGAGGTAGATCAATCTGGATCCAAGCTTCTCCAAAGGAATTCAGACTGGGGCTCGTGATTTGGTTCCCTCCCCACTCCTAACTCTAGTGCTGCTGGAATACCCAGGGGCTGGTCTATAAACATGCAGTCAAGGCTCCACTCCTGGAAGCTGATCTGTGAGAGAGGCTCCCTCCACCTGTGCAGAGCACCAAAGACACACCTGCCTGAGGATCTGCTGTCATAGTGGAGACTGCAGGATCAGGGTCTTCATTTGCAATTGAACTTCTACATGCCCTGGGACAGACTGTGCATCCCTTCCTCACGTGGGGGAGTGCTGACTCCCCATGCGAGAAGCCCCGTTGACTCTGGGATGACTACTTGCATGAGTAAATGTGGCAGAATCCAGCCCTCTGCAGTTCTGCTCTGGAAGTAACTGACTGCATAACTGCCCCGCCATCCCTGACCATGACCACAACTGCCCCTCATTCATTGGTTAAAGGGGTATTTTGGGAATGAGATTCACCCTCAATGCTCTATGGGCAAAACATCTCCAGCTCACCTCATTTACTCAGCTAGAGCATGTTTTATTAATCTGGAGTCTCACCAAGGCTCTTTACTTCTATTAATTTATTAATATTGCTAATTAAATATCATATTCGCAAATGTAAATTTCCTAATACTGTCCCTTCCATTTCCAAATTAGAAAAAAAAAAACTGCTGCTTGTTCGGTTAGTCAGTTGAAACAAATTCAATCTGCTCATAGGTGCAGTATTCGGAATTCGGCAGGAGGCTGCTGGGAGTCTGCTTTTGGGCAAATAAACTGTCCAGGTGTTCTAACAAAAGGGGTAACGTTTGACCTGCAGAGGGGAACACAATGGGGTGCACTTTGATGGGTACAAGGAGAATACACTAGGTGCCACGTGGAGATAAGGGGAACAAGTTTGGGGTGCCCAGAGAGAGACACGAGGGAATAATTTTTGGATACCTGGGGGCAATGTAAGGGAAAGAATAATTGGGAGTTACACATTGGGGGTCACAGTGAGGAATAACTTGGAGTGCAGAGTGAGTGGCAGACACGGAGTACTTAGAGGTGCACAACAAGGGGATCAAGGGGAATAAACGGAGGTGCACGGGGGCAGGGGTAAGAGAAGGAATAATTTGCAGGGAACCATAGGGAAGGTACTTTCCCAGGATTCAGTGATGTTTGAGGCCGGGGGGAGGAGAACAAGCCTTCTGCAAAGATACCACAGCCAAGGAACAGTGAGATCCCAGGATTGGAGCTGTACTTTGGATACCACCCTCCCACCACTTTCATTCATTTATTTGTTTAATTTTGGAAGACAGGATCAGCTGGGGCGGATGAGCTGGTGTTGCATTAAGAAAAGTTTTTAAAATACATTATATCGTTTTTTATTATTAATGGTAATGATCTGAGCCTGCTCATCTTTTCTTTTGTAAGGACCGCTGTAATCTGATGATGCTATGTAAGGTGAAATGGATAATGCAGCAGTACCACTGGATTTTGTTTATTTATTAAAACAGAACCAATATAAAGAGGGATAGACAGATGTGGGGACAAAAAGAGAGATTCCAAGAAAATCAAACAGTAATAATACTTTGTTGCTCTTATAAATGGTTTGATTTGTCACTACTGAGTCAGTGGGAGTTTTGACATTGATTCAATGGGTGCAGAGTTTATCCCAGTAGCACCTGGGATTTACAGATCTCACAGGCCCTTACTCAGATGGCTATTATCCTCATTCTACGGCTGGAACCACTGAGAGGCACAGAAGTTAGGGACCCAATCCTGGGGTCTTTATTTGGTTTTTACTAAGACAAAACTGCTCAAAAAATGCAGAGACAACTCCAGACTAGGGTAGGAAAAAGACAGACAGCCTCATCCCCAGCTCAGGAGAAAACTGCACAAGGACAGGAGAAGGGTCCAGCCAGTCCCCTCCTGGCAGGTGACCCCTTCCTGTCACAGGCCAGGAGGAACTCTGGAGTTTAAACAGGAACAGGGATGCTGCACCAAATGAAGAACATCACTTTTCAGGCCCATAAACAGTCCCCTTCCAGCGTGGGAACTCTGGGGTGATAGAGGAACATTCATCCAGATCTGTACTTGCTGGGACAAAAAGCAGAGGGAGGTGAGCTTCCAACCTGAGCACCTGCTGCGAATCACAACAGCTGCAGCAACCCTCCTTGGTGTTATTGTGTGTGCATGTGCGTATGTAAGGGGGTGGAGGGTGAATGCCACTAGACCAGAGGGGGTTTTCATTTTAACAGAGATCGGTCGTGGGGGGGGGGGAGGAGGAGAGGAAGAGAGAGAAGAAACTTACACAAATATAAACACACCATAAAAAGCCTCCTCAAACTCCCGGAAAGAGGAGACAAAGCAAATAGTGCTGGTTGAACTGGAAGGAACTGGTTCCCCCCGGTCTCCAGTTGTTAATGATCTCGGTTGACGTGAACATCATTTCCTCTGCGTTCTGCTGCGTCTAATTGAGTGGGTCTGCGAAGGGGAGAGCATGCGGCTGCTCCCAGCTTCCCAGTCAGCAGTTACTGACAGCCTAATCTTGGCTCAAGAAATGTTGCCGAGGTATTGGCTTCTGATGCCATGTTATCTCCCTGGCTTGAGCAAGGCGAGCACTCGCCCCTCCGTGCAAATATAATAGGAGAGGACATCACCTTAATTCCACCTCCATTAGACCTCCGAGAGTAGACTGCGACCCCTTTCACCTCATCAATATTCAAAAGCTTAACAAAAAAAGGCTATAACCGGGGAAGTCAGAAATAATATAATGCGGTATTGATTATTTTATGGTACAATTAGGTGTAATTACATCTCTCAAATTTTATTTTAATGTTACTTTCTACTACTTTTAGCCTTTTAAAATTGTCCAAAACATCTCCCTTTAATGGAATGAACATGCCTTCAATTTAAATGTGAAACACTCTTTTTCTGCTAAAGTGTGACCTCAATATATTTGAAAACATAAATTACTGCTATGTATAAACCATAAAAAATGAATGATGAATTTAATTCTGGTGAAGCGTGAGGGATTGTGAATGCAAGAGGGGGGGAAAATGCTGCTTATCCAGAGGAGAAGGGACAGCCGGGGGGGAGGGGCGGGGGAGGAAAAAGGAGGTGACCTTCTCTAACATTGCAATAGGACAGGACACTCGAAGGACTTGTCTGACTTACAAAGGGGGTAGTGAGAGAGTAATGTATTCTCGGGGCCAGGTCCTCTGCTGCTGTCAGTTGGTACTGATCCGCTCACAGCTAGGGAGTTATGCTGATTCATGCCAGCTGGGGAGCTGGCCCTGTGTGATTACTCAGCTCTTGGTGCCCTCAAACTCTGCAGCAGGAGCAGAGAGACAGACACCATGCTAGAGAACTAGACAATGACCTTCTACTGCTATCACCACATCCCGGGCCTCTCGAGAAACTGGAGGAGACAGAACTCAACAGGGGGCAAGTGACCCTTGCTTTAAGTCCTCTTTGCAAAGCCAGAGCTTGGGTGAAAACGAGAATCAGGGAATTTAGCTTAATTCTACAAACTCTTCCTCCAACAAACCACATCCTAACTTGCAGGTATTGGCTCGTCTACTATTATTACTAGCTATCTGTATTACCACAGCACCTGGAAGCCCCAGCCATGGACCAGGACTCTGCTGTTGAAGAAGCAAGAGAGTGTCCCTGTTTGGTCCTAGTAGAGAGCCTAGTACAATGGTACCCTGACCTGGCTTGTCCTTAGGCACTAATGTTAATAAATAATAAATACCCTACCACTGCTTCATCAATGGACACAAGCAAGGATGCCATCTCCGACTGCAATCAGCCTGAGATGCAGAGTCAGTGGTGAAATTTAATTTAATCCCAGGCTTCTCCAATGGTCCACATACCTGGGATCACTCTCCTTGTGTGAGAGTGGGGAGTTCAGATGCCATGTTCCATCTATCTGAGGCCTCCATCAATAGACCTCCCCATAAGACATGAAGAGGGTGGAGGGTAGGCTCTCACCCCATAAGTCTACAGGATCACACATGCTTCTGCCAGAGAAAAGAAGCCTGAAGCTGGGCATCCGTGTCATAGATAATGGACATGGAGCCCCTCTGGGCCCTGTGCAAAGAACAGACCATTAAATTAAAATAATTTTTGCATTAAATAATTTTTGCAATTGAATAATTGTGAGCTTGGGCTCCCTACATCACTGTGGGCAGAGACAGATAGAGGGGCATGTACAGGCATAGATAAAGAGACAGAATCTGAAACAGAGTGGCTGGAGGATCTCAGCCTCCCTGCTAATGTGTTCCACATATTCGTTGCAAATGGGAGACTCTAAACAATCGGACTACCAAATACCTGGGGAGGGTTATTCTCCTCTGCCTCTCTCCACTACATACTCCTGAAGACATCAATCACCACAGAGCCTCCCTCAATATGAATGTCAGAGAAGGCCATAGAGGGTAGCGGTGGGTGTATTTAGTAAGCTGTCTTGAAATACACAAACTTGGCTGAACACTTATTGATCTGGGAGATCAAAGAGGGCACACCCATAAGTGGGAGGCCTAACGAGCGCTGGAGCATCTCTCTGACAATTAGACGGGTCTGCCCTAAGTGTGGACTTTCAGGACCAGTGCTGAATGTGGAAAATCAGAAAGGGTACAGTGCTTTGGTAAAAAGGAGAAGATTCACCCTCACCCCAGAAGTTAGAACAGACCATGAAGACAACTGCAGGCAGCAGCCTTCAATATCATGCCAATGTCCCGGGAGCGACCTGTGTTTTGGAGGAACCTTTGAAAAGCCAGCAGAGAATTTGCTAATCGCCAGGAACAATATGTCACCTGGGGAAGCACTGCAGGGCTGAAGGGTTTATTCAGCAGCCTTTAGAGAAGGGCATTAAGGGTACCAGTAAAGACCCAGATGAACTTGTCCATGAATTAAAACGGTCTTGCTCTTCTACTGGGTATTGCTTCTCTGAGTAAAACTGTCCCCTGGTAGCCATGGTCAGCTAGAAAAACCTGCCTGCTGCAAATAACAGCATCTTATATGTTGTCATTCCTAAAGATGACTTTGCCCCTTCCTGACTAGCCAGGAGCGGCAGTTGTCTTTCTGGTCTTGGCTGTGCCCTGGAACCCTGCCTGCCAGCTGCCACAGCACTTCAGCCCAAAAGGAGGCCTTAGAAATTGGCACAACAGGTACCGATCAGCCCCTCATCTGACAGCACCATGTGAGTTAGTGGGAAATCAAATTCATTCAGAGGAAGAAGAGAGAATCTGAGGCATTGTCAATAATCAAAAGCTTACACCAAAACCCATCCAGTTCCACTGGTGCAAAACAGACCCTTCTGAACAGATTGAGCTGAATGCAGTAGTTGACCCCACTACACTCACCCAGTTTAAGTTACACCAGTTTAAGGTTAAGTGCATCTATAGTAGGAGATGCACGGCACAACAGGACCAGCCTCAATCACACCAGGGAAAGTTCTCCATCACAGACAAGGACTCAGACAGGTGATGCTAGTCATTTGAATCAGAAGAGCACTAAAGTTGGCCTGGGTTGTTCTTTATAACCCTATGCTCCATGATGTCTGTGCTGCTGTGATCACAATGGCGCTTACATAATCTTCCCCCCTTTGCATTTGTTCAAATTATTTTACTCTGAATCAAAGTTTGATTGACAAGCCAGTCATTGCCCGGGATCACTCTTCTCAGCCTTTCTGGAAGATCGGTACCAAGCTGTCTTGGTTCCAGGACGCAGGGACAGAACCAACATCAAGGACCTGCTTGTTTAAGCTACAAGTTTTCAAAAATATCGAACAGTTCAGTGAGTTCAGCATTCCAGGATACTAATCAACTGGACCTGCTGATCAGAGCAAGTAAAGAGGCTGTAGCATCCTAGAAGATGCCATAGTTAAGGCTGGGCAAATGACAGTCCTTCTGAAGAAGCAGCTACCTTAGCTTTGTGTGGGATTGTCTCAAAGATCTGAGGCTGCTTTAAACACTGGAAGCCATACTACAAAAGGAGACAGCAGCCAACGAGCAAACAGAGAATCAGCTACAGCTTACAGGGCAGATAAACAGAGTTAACGTTGGCCCAGGAACAGCTGCTTTGGAGGAAGGTTCAAGAGACCACAGGGAATGCAGTTATGGGATAACCTGCCCACAAGCAAAGTTTCCTCACAATCGTTAGAGACTGCCTAAAGACAGAGCAACAATACGCTTCCTTCAGATCTAACCCCTCGTGCTACTGTATTCTATACAAACCAATTTCTTTGTGTGCTGAATTGAAGGAACTCAGGGTCACACACACCAGGTTCCCTGGTACTCCCATGTTCTCAGATCAGTTGCTCCTTGTTGGTAAAAAAGGGGCCTAAGATGCCTTTTTCTTTGGCTCCCTTGCCTCTGCTTCCTTGGCACTTCCCTTGCACTGGCCTTTTGGTTACTTGTTGCACTGCTATTGGTCCTCAGCCTCCAGTTGCCTTATCATCCTGCAACTTGCCTTGTCTTGACTGAATGGCTCCTTGTGCGTCTGCTCTTATCTTCCTCCCTCTGCCTCCAAGATCATCTCATTCCATTAGATCCCACTTTTGAACATTTTCCCCCATTCCCCAACACATGGAACAGCAGTGTCCTACTACAGTCCTCAACTCCAGTCAATACAAACATACATGCAATGGTTTGGCTTTTCAAAGTAGTCTAAGGGAGTTAGGCACCAAATCCCATCGACTTTCAATGAGAGATGAGCTGACTCCTTTGAAAATCCTGCCCTGTAGAGAAAAGCCTACTGGCTGTTAGTATGTGCTGGATTTTACCTCTTTCCAGATGAGCAGTTTATTCATAAGACCAAGGTGAGGAAATCCACCCCTCCCTGACCTAAACCAAGTTTTCACATCAATTAGGGAAACTGACATCAGATTTAACATTGTTTCCAATTATGCCTGTGAAAATGTTGTTAAAGGGAACACCCAAATTGATACAAACAAAATGTCCTGATAAAATACTCTCAGGAAAAAGCTTCAAACAGGTAAACATGGTTAATGAGGATAAGAGAAAACTTCAGTAGCAGAAGATGATCAGCCAACCACAAAGAGGTTCTGATCATAGGGACCAGAATATACAGTAGACCTTACAGGTATGCTGGAGAATTCATGTTCAGACAGTCTGCTGTCACCCAAACAACCACATATTGAGGGTAAACCAGGCCAGATGTAGAGACTCGCAGGTAGCCTCCACCTGCCCATGCTGGAAGGAAAACTGCTACAGCCATTTGTGAGGTAGATTAATGAGAAGAGGATGTTTGGGGAGATTTGGGGAGTGACGCCATAGGAATCAAATGTGCAGGTGTGAATGGCCAGCTGTGCCCATGCGTATTAGAAAGCGTGTGCTCTGGGATACGCTCATGCAGGCAGCTCCCCATCAGAGCTGGGGGCACACTGCTGAACCCTGGCCCGATCCAGCCTTGGAATGACAATGGGGGAGTGGCGACACCCCACTGACCCATATTTGGTCGCTCCTGGACACGAACAAACTCCCCACCCTTGCATTGTCCCTCTGGTTTGCATTTGGAAAAAGGAGGCCAAACGGCGGCTCCCAGTGGTGTTCGCTTCCAGGCAAATGAATCCTCTTTCCAATTTATTTGCAAGAAGCAGCTACGTTATTCCCTGGTGAATACCAAAGGCCATGCTTCCTGTTCAAAGGATGTCTGGTGGCTGGTTAGGTGAGGTATATTTCTGATGAACATCCCAGATGATCTAGCCCAGGCTCTGTTGTCTATTTAAGGTTGACACAGCAACCGCTTAGAGAGACCCCATAGGTGCATCCCTTATGAAGAGTCCCAGTATCAGGTCTGTCCTAGGACAATACTGTCCACCCATTATTATTAGTGTCACAGGAACACCTAGAGAAGCCCACCAAGTTCAAGGCCCCACTGTCCTATGCACTGTACAGACAGTCCCTACCCAGAAAATCTTGCAATTTAAAAACAGACAAGGCAGACCAAGGTGGGAGAGAAAGAGAGGCACAGAGAGGTTGCGTGATTTGCCCAAGGGCACACAGCAGGTTGGTGGCAGAGCCAGGAGTAGAACACAGGTCTCCTGACTCCCTGTCCTATACCCAAACCATAAGACCAATAAGTAAAATAGAACATGAGCAACAGAAGGCTTTTTGTATTATTTTGTAGCCGGTACTCATTGTCTAGCAGGATGTATGACGGGTTTCCTTCCCTTGCCTCCTACCCATCCTGACTCCCAATTCCATCAGCATTAGACAGCACAGAATCTCCAAGATGTAACAGCTCAGAAATTAGTCTTGCATATTCCCCGCATGCCAGCCAAAAAAGCTTGTTTTGATATTTGCAGAAGTGAATTAATTTGGGCTTTCAGATAAGATCTCAGACACTCCCTGATGACACTCACACCCACAGCCACAGAGGCTGATAACATCAGCGGCTGACTACTCAGCTGCAGCCTTTTTCAGTCGTTTCTAGGATTATGAAATACACATTTTGTTAGGCTGGCTAATGCCAAAGTTACAAAATCCATGTAATTAAGATTAATTTAAGAGCTGGATTGGATCATCCTGTGGCATCCACCCATTAATTAAAAGAAACACTTTGAATTTCAAGTGCCTGCCTGAATATTTCATTCTGCGCTGGCATTATTAACCTCTAGTTGGCAAGAAAGATTTAAGTGCCCAGGTGTAAGAAGCTGTGGGCTAACAGAAGGCTGTCTGGGCCGGGAGATAAGTGCCCTCTTCTGGAAGGTATGTATAGTGGGAGGATAAACAAGTGTACTTATTCTGTACACAAATATATATTCATATTCTCTCTCTCCCTCTCCACATGTATAAAGCATATTTTATGCACATATTTGTTTGTACATATTCTACATGCATATTTATAATGATGCAGTATGTATGTGACTGCCTGGGAGAATATATGGGCACATAGATATGACTTACAAACATGTGGCTACATAGAAATCTGTAGGTGTGTTCATCTATGCAAGCTGTGTGAGTAGACATCTACACTCATGCAAGAGTGCACGAGTGCACATGGCTTTCTGAGTGTACATATGCATGCACGTGTGAAATGCAAGTTTAAATGGATGGACATGTGCAAAGCTGTATCAGAGTACGTGAAACAGAGCGGTGTAAATCAGACGCCCAAGTTTCTGCAGAATTTCATGTGAACATTTTTGATGTTTCTTTTGAGGCAATTTCATGCCCCTCAAATCTCACTTTTCAATCAAATCGGACAATTGCTATTGTTATTAATTACTTGCTTTGCAGCAGCACCTGGGATCCCAATCAGGCCCTGCATGCTAGATGCTGTACAGACAAACAGGTAGACAGACTGCCTGATCCAAAGAACTTCTGAGCTAAGGCATGGCTAGTTAAAACCATGCCAAATATTAAAAATGCTGAATTTCAGACTCCCAGGACTCTCCCCTTTCACATAAAATAGGCCCAACACTCACACTGGGCATGAAATGGAAAATGGCACAAAGTCAGAGAAGCTTTGTGCTTCATTGTGAATATCTTGTTCACCTCTTGTACATCAGTCCTTGCATATTCAGAGGTGTGAACACAGGTGCATACATGTACATGGAAGTGCATTAGCATACATGCATGTGAGTCCATGTTAATTCATAGGAAGCTGGGTGGCTGTATAGATTTGTGTGAGCCTGCGTCCATCAAACGTGAAGTATGCAACACATATACATGGCTGTATGAGTGTGAATGTGTGTGTGTGTATATGTCCATATGGATATGTACACGAAGATGGATGAGCAAACATGCCTGCCAGCATGAGATGCATAAGCAGATGGGAGGAAACGTCAGCACATTTCTTCCTTACTGATAAGGTACAAAAAAGCTTAAAATCTTTTCCAGATCCACAGATTTTCTCTCTGATTTTACAGCTGCGGGGCCTATTTGTTTTATGTATTTTTTATACTCTGAACTGCTCTCATGCAAAGACACAATTTTAAATCAGAGAATAAAATCTCTCACACGGTTCCATTTTCTGCAGTGCCCCATACTTCGTGAGGCATATACTGCTCTAACCACTACACATCTCACTACTCCCCGTTCTCTTCCGCACCCCCTGGTCTATCCCATGTGTATCCCTTCATTTAACCCAGGGCCTGCAGCCAAAATGGAGATCAACAACATCATGTTGTTCTGCATCTAACCCACTCCCAACAGCGCCTTCTTCTGATTGGACCTGCCTCTCTCTCCCCGCCTTATTCCCTCTACATCAACGGTTCTCAAACTGTGGGTTGGGACCCCAAAGTGGGTCACGACCCCATTTTAATGGGGTCACCAGGGCTGGCTTAGACTTGCTGGGGCCCGGGGCCAAAGCCAAAGCCCAAGCCAGAGGACTTCAGCCCTGGACAGCAGGGCTAAAGTTACAGGCCCCCTCCCTGGGGCTGAAGCCCTTGGGTTTAGGCTTTTGCCCCCTGGCCTGGGGCATTGGCTTTGCCCTCCCCCCACCAAGGGTGGTGGAGCTTGGACAGGCTCAGGCTTTGGTCCCCCTAATAATTTTTGTTGTCAAAAGGGGGTCGCGCTGCAATGAAGTTTGAGAACCCCTGCTCTATATCATTCCATGCGGCACTCAGTGCTGCCTTAATGCAATGCTTTGATAAAGTCAGTAGCTTCTCTTCCGGACACCATCATGTAGGATGCCTGACTGTTCTCCTGCAAGGCGAACTCCAATTCCTCTATTAGCTGCTTTGTATTTTCAATAGGCAAGTGTGCCTACAGGCTGGATAAGAATAGTTGGGGTGGGGGCATATAATCTAAATAACTAACATGAACTAAATCCTCTTCCATCTACAAATCTGTTAGATAATTCCCCAGTATTACCAGCCTTCCTTCTCTCTTGAGATCCTGAACAGCAGAGACAATCCAGTCACTGACATTTATATAGAACCTGCCACCAAAGTACTTCACAAACTGATACATATAATTTCACGTACCTGTGAAACAGCAGCTGTTTAACAGAGCACAGGAATGCCGCACCCCAATGAATCTGGAAGGGGAAGACAGAATGCAATTAACCAAGTTACAAATTGAAGAGACAAAAATACCCATATATGTCAAACTTTCATTATTAATTTTATTACCATAGTTGGGTAAACTAAGGTACAGAAAGGTTAAAGTGACTTGCCCAAGGTCACATGCACGTCAATGGGAGAGCGGGGGATAGAACACAGGTCTCCTGGACTCCCCAGTTTCTGCTTTAAGTGCTAGACCACAAAGCCTCTCAATCTAGCACCTCTACTCTTGTAAAAAGTTCCATGGGATCTTTAACAAGCACAAATGGCCGGGACTTTAAGTGTCATCCAAAAAGACAGCAATGAAGCAGCAGTGGCTGATAACCAGCACAAGCATCTCCATTGGGACCCACAGATGCAGCCAATTCTGCTGCCCTGTGCCATAAGTAGGTCCCATGCCCACCTGCACCTGAAGCCGGGGCCTGGTGCTGTTTCTCGAGGTGTCGGTGTACTCTACATGTGTTCTCATTCTTGGGGAAAACGTTCATGATTATTTCATTTTGTGGCAGTAATGGAAAATACATTTTAGTGCTTGTGTTCTGCATTTGCAATTCATGTTCCCATACATGATTACATTAAGTCTGTGTTCTGTCATTTTTGATGAATGTAGCTTGTTTTCCGTAAAAAACAGACTCCAGGATGGAAAGTGACAGAAGTGAAGCTATAACAAAGGATGATCAATTTTTTATGGCCAGCACCAAATGCAGGGGGAAGTCCCTAAGTGTCTCTTTAAGGCTAGGGACCCTTCAGTCACACACTGAAGTGTGACCCATTCCTTTCACCGCAGTGCCTCTGGCAGTCACAGGGCAGGAATGGCTAATAGTTCCTCTTTCTTTCTTCTTCTTTTTTTTTTTTTTTTTTGACTGAAATTGACAGACTGGCTTTTCATTAGCAGCTCAATGGTTCAGGCGGCAGCAGCAGCCGATTGGGTGATAGTGATTTAGCCTCTGCTCCTGAATTTCCACAGGTCATGAATGAGTAGAATGGCTGATGGCAATGGGTAGGTTTGAACTAATTTGGGGCTTCTTTGGCTTGTTCTGAACTATTAGCAAGGCAGTGCCTATGAGCCCCAACCAAGATAAGGGGCCTCCTTGTGGGAGAGTGTTCCCATTTCAAATTTCTCTGCTTCTCACCCTCCTTGTCTATTAGACGCTAAGGAACTCGCACAAGACCAACAGCAGAGCTGGGTATAGAACGCAGACCTCCCCTGTCCCAGCCTAGGGCTCCAGCCATGAGACCAGATAGTCTTCCCAGTTGCTTCTCTACTTTGTTTAGTTCCTAGGTAAATGTGCAGCAGGTTCTGTCTCTCTCACCAGAATGGTTCCTTAGCACCATAGCCTGAATGCCTTGGTCAGTCAACCCCTCAGTGGGGAGGGTTTGGCCCCAGGGAAGTTCTGCCTGAGTAGGACCTAATTAAAAGCTTAAGTAAGAAGATTTGGCCCTGTTTGTTTCTAGGGTTTGTGATCTTCCTCTTGACTCACAGCAGTTTCAAAACCTGGTGTGACCACTGTCCCTATGACCTTGGGACAGATCTTGAGCTCAGTGAAGCTAGAGAAACCAACCTAAAGTCAGTGGAGTGACACTAGAGTCATCTTAGTGTACGAGAGAGGAGAATCAGGCCCCTTGTCATACCCCTTGAACCCATTTTTTTTTTTGTTAAAAATCCTTGCTCTGGCTGCAGCAGAGTAAAGCAGTGGTTTGCTGGGTTTGTTTCACCCTCAGGGAAATGTGCTTGCCATAAGCAGATGGTTTCAGAGATTAAGTTCTAAGAAAGCATTAGCAGGAATATCTGCGCACAAGGCCCAGGCAGCTGTCTCCGCTCGCACCTGTTCAATGTGCTGCAGCTTTCAAAGAATCAGTGTCCTCAGGGTTGGTTTGAGGGGGGTTTGGGGAGAGTGTGTGTTTTTAAAAAAAAACAAAAAATAAAAAAAAAGAAGCTTTCGGGACAAATGCAGCTGCAGCTTCTACAGAAGCTTAGATTTTTTGTCCCTGCAAACAGGCTTGCTCCAGCTACACCATGGCCAGGAATTTCACCTGCTGTCATCTCGGCTCGGACACAGAATCAGGTTATTTCCTGCAATCTGGGAACTGTGATGACAAGGAGAGTGGCAGCCAGGGCAGAAATCAAAGGTAATTGCTTTTGCACCAGACGAAAGGGAAATTCACAGAACAGGGATAAAAATACGCTAGCCAGCCCCTCTTCACTCTCTGCTCCCATTCCCTTCGCTCCTTAACTTATTCCTCCAGCAGAGCTCAGTCCGGGTGGAGGATCCAAGCTCTGGGGAGAGCACAGGCCAGAGCAGCACCTGAGACGTCTTCTACAGGCTGTAGCATATGCTCTTCACTGCGCTGGACCAGTACCAATGGCCACTAAGGAGGGGTTATAGAATCATAGAAGATTAGGGTTGGAAGAGACCTCAGGAGGTCACCTAGTCCAGACCCCTGCTCAAAGCAGTGCCAACCCCAACTAAATGATCCCAGCCAGAGCTTTGTCAAGCTGGACCTTAAAAATCTCTAAGGATGGAGATTCCACCACCTCCTAGGTAACCCATTCCAGTGCTTCACCACCCTCCTAGTGAAATAGTTTTTCCTAATATCCAACCTAGACCTCCCCCACTGCAACTTGAGACTATTGCTCCTTGTTCTGACATCTGCTGCCACTGAGAACAGCCTGCTCCATCCTCTTTGGAACCCTGTCTTCAGGTAGTTGAAGGCTGCTATCTAATCCTCCCTCACTCTTCTCTTCTGCAGACTAAATAAGCCCAGTTCCCTCAGCCTCTCCTCATAAATCATGTGCCCCAGCCCCCTAATCATTTTTGTTGCCCTCCGCTGGACTCTCACCAATTTGTCCACATCCTTTCTATAGTGGGGGGACCAAAACTGGACGCAATACTCCAGATGTGGCCTCACCAGTGCTGAATAGAGGGGAACAAATCACTTCCCCTCAATCTGCTGAGAATGCTCCTACTAATGCAGCCCAATATGCTGTTAGCCTTCTTGGAAACAAGGGCACACTGCTGACTCATATCCAGCTTCTCATCCACTGCAATCCCCAGGTCCTTTTCTATAGAACTGCCACTTAGCCAGTCGGTCCCCAGCCTGTAGCAGTGCATGGGATTCTTCCATCTTAAGTGCAGGACTCTGCACTTGTCAAACCTCATCAGGATTTCTTTTGGCCCAATCCTCTAATTTGTCTAAGTCATTCTGGACCCTATCCCTCCCTCCTATCATATCTACTTCTCCCCCCCAGTTTAGTGTCATTCACAAACTTGCCTAGGGTGCAATCCATCCCATCATCCAGATCATTAATGAAGAGGTTGAACAAAACCAGCCCCAGGACTGACCTCTGGGGTGCTCTGCTTGATACTGGCTGCCAACTAGACATCAAGCCATTGATCAGTACCCATTGAGCCTGACAATCTAGCCAGTTTTCTATCCACCTTATAGTCATTTCATCCAATCCATACTTCTTTAGCTTGCTGGCAAGAACACTGTGGGAGACCATATCAAAAGCTTTGCTAAAGTCAAGGTATATCATGTCCACCGCTTTCCCCATATCCACAGAGCCAGTTATCTCAACATAGAAGGCAATGAGGTTGGTCAGGCATGACTCGCCTTGGTGAATCCATGTTGACTGTTCCTGATCACCTTCCTCTCCTCCAAGTGCTTCAAAATTGATTCCTTGAGGACCTGCTCCATGATTTTTCCAGGAACTGAGGTGAGGTCACAGCCCATCCCTGCTCTCCCTGAGGGGACTAATGCTGCTGGTGGTAGCAGCCTGGAGCAGCCCTTGTGTTAACTGAATTCCATTCAGTCTGGCTGTAGAAAGTTGGGGGGCAGTCCCAAAGCAAGACCACTTAGGCCAGGCACATTCTGCCCATGTCATTATAGGGAAAGGACCTCTTAAAACACGGCTATGCCTTGGACTTTGCAAGGGGTTACTGGTGACATGGACCATTTCAACCCAAAACTTACGTGGGGAGAAAAGTGGGGGATATCTGAGAGATTGAGGGTCTTAGCATGCCCACTCTATGTTACTCCCTTAGCCATGCTTCCCATGACCTCCCAATGCACTCTGATTTAATGGGGGAAATGTCTGTGTGTCACATTATAGGTCACCACATTGAGATTCAGCTGCTGGGCATTAGGGGTAAGAGACTGCAAGTCACCGTGACAAGATGTTATGTGCTGGTGGGGACAGTGGCTAGTGAGACGTGGGGTCACGGGACAACGCTGGAGGCCCCGAGGTGGTACTGAAGCCACTGTGAGAAGAGCTCCACGCTGGCCATTGTTGGCAACTGAAGGCAGATTCTCATGCTGGGCAATGAGCTGTAGCTTCCACAGCACAAGGCCAGGGAACTGTGAATCATGCAAAGCAGACTGCCATGAGGAGGTGAAGCTGCCAGTGCTGGGGATATCAGGAGACAACTCCCACTAAAAGGGCTGGGCACTATCTGTTCTTTTCTCCCATCAAACGAGTCTGAGGAGACTCCCAACTGCCCTGCGATAACTTCATCTGCCAGATGCTACAACTGTTGTACCAACTACCGACTAGTGACCAAGACCCACTGATTCTCCTTGCTAGCTGGTCCCTAATTATTAGCCATCCCTCCCCAGCATACGGTGTTTGCCAATCCAGAGCTAGAACATAATTTAGGCCCAGCACAAGTCAGGGGTCAGAAATGCAGCAGTTCTAATACGTTAGCACATACAGCAGCAAGTCCATCATGCCAGGAACGTCCCCTACAGACCACCAAGCTCTCCAGTGCCATGTCATCAAAAGCAGCTGGCCCCTCCTGAGCCCACTTGGAGCCATGGTACCCAATGAGTTATGTGCTATTTGAGTTAATTACAGAACAGGTCCGGTCTAGACAAGCTGTGGGGAAAAGGAGAACCAGACCAAACTTTATGGGCTTAATTTCTGTCATGGGTCTGAACCAAAGCCCCAGATCCAAACTATCTGAACTTGAGAGGAATTCGAATCTGGATGTGAATTTTGTGGCTCAGATCCATCTCCAGATTTAATTAGTAAGTTTTGCAATGACCCATAAAGATGACAAGTGCTATCTATCATCATCTTCAGCACCCCCATCCAGCAATCTCAAAGCACTTCACAAAAGTTATTATTAGCCCCATTTTACAGATGACCCCGAATCAGTGGCAGAGTGAGGAACAGAATCCATGTCTCTTAATTCTCATTCCTGGGCTGTAGCCTCTAGACCACGTTGCCTCCACCTTCGAGGAAGAGTTCACACTGAGGGTTTATTTCACCAGAGGTCACCAGAAGAAAGGGGCATGGGCATGTCACAGCCAGCTTGTCTCGCTGAGCTCAGACCTCGCAGCACCACCAGAAATGTGTACAAGGCCACATACAAGGATCTCCCCAGAGAGATAAATGGCCAGAGTTACTTGTTTGTCTGGCTGGGAGCAAAGGAAGTCAGGATGTTCCTCGGTCTGTTTCTCTGCATTAAATATTCCTATGGGTTTTTCCAATCTCATTTGGCATCTTGGAGTCAGTGACTGGGGGATTTTGGTCAGCCGATCAGGATTCAGGAGTCTAACTAATATTAGTTCAGCAATCAATAAGGAAGAAAAAAAGAACAAAAATCAAATCAGCATTTGAAAGGGAGGCGTTTCTGAAGATATTTTAGATATAGCGATCGGTAGAGCCACGCTAATCTGCCGCTGGATCTCCATGGACCATGTTTGCAGATAGTGGATCAGATGCGGATACAAATTTTGTATCCGCGCAGGGCTCTAGGGATCAGAATGCTCTCATCTGCCTACCAATTTGATAGATGCACATTAGCACATGGTCCCCCATTTATCACCTGGGTATGTACGTACAGACAGACACATTTTCAAATGTGGCCAGCAATTGTAGACATCTCACTGTTTACATGCACAACCTGAGATGCCTAATCTTCAGAGGTGTCCACTGACCTCAAGCAGAGCTGCAGGAACTCATCACCTTGGAAAATTAGGTCCCGAAGTGGGCACCTGCAACCAGTGGCCACCTATGAAAGTTTTGGTCTGAGTGTGTATACATAACTATTAGTGCACCTAACCACGCTTATAAGTTAAGGGGTGTGCACATGTATGTGCATCTATCACCAGTTTACAAGTAAATCCACAAGAACCTCTCCCTCTACATGCTGATGCCAGACGTACAGGTCTCTCATTTCCAAAGGCTAAAGCAACAATCTGATAAGATTAGAAAATCCAGTCTTCTAGGTAGTGATGAGTGAACATCACAGAGTTTGGAACTAAGGCTCAGGTCAGATAAGCAGCTAAACATTTCGATGCTTCTCCAAAGGGACCCATATTTCTGTCCTCAGTCTCAACACAACCCCTACCTCCTTCCCTCAACAGTCAGCAAAAAACTTCCCTGGTCTTGACAGAACCCCCTACTGTGACAGACATCCCCCTAATACAGCAAGGTGCTGAGCAAGTGCTGAGACAGATGAAGATGAAGAGGAAAAGGGTCCCTGATGGGTGACAGGGAGCACTCTAGGCCAAGGAGGCAGTATAAGACAAGGCCCAAAGATGAAAGGGTGAGCGGAGCATTAGAGAGAAGCAGAACCAAAGGACTGGGACCAACACAGGGAATGGGAAGCAGAGTAGGGGGAAGATTATGAAGAGGCTCGCAAATGAGGATAAGGTGTTTCAGTGTGATGCATAAGAGACAGGGAGACAATGGACAGGTTCAAAGAGCTGGTTCAAAGGCAGCAAAACAAATAAATCTATCAACAGTGCATGCCTTCAGCCATCAATGCCACTTTGTTATCCCACTGCTTCACACACGTCTCTCAGTACCAAGGTGCCATCTGCATTTACTTACTAATAGCAATATGTCACCTGCATCATCCACCAGCTCCAAAGCACCGACAGCATCTATCAATACCCATTTGCTATTCACATTTATCATTGCAACCCACAGTTGTCAGAGGTGGTTCACCTATTATAAACAATGCCTGATGAGCACCCTGAGTGCCAGGACGCCACCTGCACCCCCCCAGAATATACCTCACCCATGAGAATTTCTTGGGTGGGAGAATTAGTAAATTCTCTGGTGCAGTCTTAAGGCAATGCAAACTCCTGTGCTTAGGACAGGCAAGTTGGGGTGCATCTTCTGATCAGAGGAAGAGGCTTAAGCCCTGCCCTTTCAACCTCTGGATAAGGTCTGTTTACACAAACCAACAGTGCCATCTGCAGGGCTTGAGTTGGGTCACTTTGCATTGGCTCTGCCAGTCAGTCTTTTTTTTTTTTTTTTTTTTTTTTTACGTCTTCCCTTTTTGAGCTACTGATTCTACATCTTCATTTAAAAAAAATTAAGCTTCTATCCCTTCTGGTTATGATAATAATCTTCAGAATTTGAACCAAGTATAGCTGATGTAGCAATGTGTGGCTAACTCTGCAGACTGCCTGGAATAACTGCTCTAACTGGTAGAGGTGTGAACTGTCCCCCTCTTCAGCTCAACAAAAGGTTAACTCTGAAACCTAATGAAGTCCATTTACATGTCATCAGTATTAACTATTTCACTGCTGACCGAAGCACACAAAAAAGGAGAGAGACAATCATATTATGAGGAGCTGCACGGTCTATGGCGAGTGTCATCTCATTGTGGTGTCTCACACGGGGAAAGCTGGGTTTGAGGCTGGGGCACAGGAAATTACAACTACTCTTTTGTATCCAATTCACCTGAATCTATCGATTCCAGGGAACTATTTATTGATCTGCCATCTCCATCACTGAATATCAGCCTATTGACCTTGGTATCTGCCACCTGCATCTATCAGCACCATGGTGACCCCTGCTTCTGTCATTGTTAGTGTGCCATCTGCACCTATCAATGCCAGTAATCTGCTAGCATCTATCAATGTCCATGCACTTTCCATAGTGATTCCACACATCTGAGGGTGGGGCCCATGTGATAAATTTCCAGGAAATGGAATTTACTATGCACTTTGATCGCCTCACCTGCATGCTCCCCATTCATCCCTCTCAGCTGGTATTGCTTCTACCTTCCCATACCTTGCAAACAGCTACATTTAAAAAATAATCCCATCCCACGACCAAAACATATGCTCACCCCTCATGAAGAGACTGAGGGTTGGTGCAAACAGCCAATTGGCACAGGGCAGAGACATACAATACCCAACTCCTGGACCGGTGACCGGGTTTCAAGCATGTTTTCCTGCAGAATCATTTGGGCTTTAAGTGGGAGCCTCATCTTCAGGGAGAATTGCTGAGAATCTCCTCTCCCAAAGGATACAAAGAATCTGGTTCTTGCCCTCCCAGACAGGTGAGCTAGCAGGCCTTCAAACCAATAGGGTTCTGTATGCAGAACAGCTCCCTGGGATCATGGTTAGCCTGGCTGCCCTGGACTAATCATCATTTCCTCCCCCCTCAGAGGTCTGTGCTGTTGGATGCATGGCCCTAAGGCAGCCTGGCTTTGCGGAAGGAAAAAATTGTGCCGATGCAACATTAAAACACATTCTTAATGTTGTTTTTGGCAAACTACATGGAATAAACATAGCACAGGTGGATGTGATGTGGTCTAATGGGTTCACCGCCACTCATTCGTGATAGCTGACTCGTGGCAAAGGTAGCCAGCCAGTTCACACCAATGCAATGTTTGTGCCATCCCACATCATCAGATGTTCTCTACCAGTGCACTGTACACCATTTACTCACTTCCCTGCACAACCTGTTCATGCCAGTGATCCATTGGTAGCCTTTGATGCCACTGTGCTACCCATGTGATGGGCTGCTATCACTGTGCCCTCTGCATATAACACTGCCAGTGCACCCTCTGCATTCATTGCTTCCTGTGCATCATCTAGCAATACTAATTTACCATGTGCATCAGACACGAGAGTGCCATCCCTATGCAATCATACTGGTTTGCTACCTGCATTTTGTAACACATGCCATCTGCATCGGTGTAGCCAGCAATACCAGTGTGCCATCAGCTGCTGTTATCTTCCATAGTGGTTGGCACCATTGTTGTATTTTATTTTATTTTTTTTGCAGTAGACACATTTGAGCCTCTTCCCAACCTCTTGTTGCCAGGATGCCAAGAAAAAAGGGGGGGCTGGTGGTATAGGGCACAGGTTCTGCCCCCAGCTCTACCACCAACTCACCATGTACTCTCAGGCAAGTTGCTTTGCCCATCTGTGCCTCAGTTTCCCCATCCACAAAATGAGGATAAGACTTTCAACCTCACAGCATGGGGCATTCAGATCCAACAGCAACGAGCACCACAGAAACTGCCCATCAATAAACTAATGGAGATGGCACCAGGGCACCAGAGGTCACAGTGAACTTCCCTTCTCCCATCCCATCGCCAATCTTGCCAGGGAGAACAACTGCTGGAGCTATCCTTCTCCTGCCTGTAGCTGCGCAGAAATCCAGCCAGTTCCATCCTCATTGAACCACCCTCTCTCTATTTGATAAAGATGAATATTGCTTTTTAAATAAATATAAAAACTCTGCTTCCTCCTTGGCGAGTTCATTTTGAGTCATTTTATCTCTTTCATCCCCCCCCCCAGATTTTTTCCCCAAATAATGTGATTAAGTGAGTCAGCGTTCTGCTTTCCCTGGCAATCTCTGGATTTAATTCAGTTTGAGGACTGCAACCTTTGACTCCTTTTTACTATACTAACCCAGCTCAGAGAACACTTAGCGATTTCTCCGCTTCCTACAGGGAGAGGATCTGGGGGGGTGAGGGGGGAACTGAGGTTGGGGGGAGGAAGGGAAACAAACTTTCACATAAAATTATGGTATATGGATAATTGAGAAGTTTAAAAACATGAATCTAATTGTGCTGTCCCCTGGGAAGCAGATATTGAGCCATCCTATAAAAGGCTTGGAGTATCCCAATGGTGATTTATTGCTAAATCCTAGTATTTTTCAATACATTATAGTTTTTAAATTGTGTTTAAATTGAGTGTAGAAGAGCAGAGGCCATTAGGAGATGCAGAAATGATGATTATATTTAAATATTCATGCACGCAGTACCTTATTATTGAATCTGAACACTAACAAAATCAATATTAAGTGCGGTTTGACATGAATTTATTTATGAATTTCGACTTTCTAAGTACTGTATTTTTTCACTCAAAAATTGTGAGTATAATGTAGTAATGATATCAAAACAGAGTGTCAGAGAGCATTAGCCGAGGAGGTTATAAACCTCCATATTACGGGGCCCCATATCGCCCTCAAAAGTGCTTAGTGCACAAAACCAAAATGTGGTGGGTTTTTTTGAAACACGTAAATATACACACCCACACACACAAATAAGAAGGAAATTCTCAGGTCGGAAATTGCACTGCAGCAGCTTTGATTGCTCTCAGAACCTGCTTTGAGGACCAAGCAAGCTGGGACTTGGAGACACCCGAATCTGAATAGAGTCCTTCGGGCATGTGGTTTTTGGGGGCACCTCAGTGTGCTGGTAAAAGGAGCACAGCCAACAGCATGGCCTGGCCTGGGGTATACCCAAGATTCCTATCAGAAGGGAACCAAATATATATAAATCCATGCCAAGAATGCACCACCTCCTCCCTCTCCACCTTTTCCTGCTGGGGTTCAGTTGTGCTGGCACCCTAGGGAGGAAATTGCCCCAGTTGGTAATCTCACAGATAAAGAGAGTTAGATTGGGAATTTTGTGCTGGATGGTGGGGGCAGAGTGAGCAGGACACCCTCAGCTCATAGCTCACATGTAATATCGGGAAGGGGCATGGGAACAGTATCAGGTTCATAACAGGCTCTGGAACAGACAGCGGAGCAGGTGAAGATAATAATAGCTTGAGGCCTTCACTGAAGGCTCTCAAAGCGCTGAGCAAAGATGGGGGAACAGCCCCATTTTATAGGTGGGGAAACTGAGGCAGCAAGTGGTGAAATCTTTTTTTTTCCCCAAAGGTCTCCACTGATTTTGGGTGTCTTCATTTTCAGGCATTAGCGTCTCATGTTGGGCACCCAGCAATGGAGGCCCCCAAAATTAGAGGCTGCTTTTGAAAGCTGGGGCCTCAGTGACTTGCCCAAGATCCTCCAGTAGGGAAGTTAGGCTTAGACCTCAGCTTCCCTGATTCCTAGCCACCCCACTCTGATCATTAGACAATGCCATTCTGCTAGAGTTCCTCCTGGTGAGTCCTGTGTGGGTCCTTGCCAGAGTTAGTACCACCCTGTGATTAAATGTGATCAGGGCTTTCATTAATGGAAGCTCTAATTTTTCAGTTTGGATACAGGGGGACGGTCCACACTGAAGCCCTGCTCAGACTGGACCCAACAGACTGTGGTGAG
This sequence comes from Natator depressus, assembly GCF_965152275.1. Lineage (NCBI taxonomy): Eukaryota > Metazoa > Chordata > Testudines > Cheloniidae > Natator > Natator depressus. The sequence continues at coordinate 12,050,087 of NC_134251.1, read as the reverse complement.
GATATGTACCTGCTTATGCACCTGGACAGCCTGGAGTGAGAGCTTCTGAGGCTTCCTGCACCCTGGAGTTCTCAGTTATGGCACAGACTCTCCGACCTCTGTCCCCACTGACTCACAGTGACCACTCTTAGATGTGAGGGATTAATTGAGCCTCTGGTGCCCATCCACACCTTGGCCTCTGTGTTGAGGCTGACAACAAGGGGTGAGATTAGTGCCATGTACAGGGATGGTTTGGGGGAAGGGTTAGTGCCCTGCAAGGAGCCAGACTCAGTCTGCTACATGGACCACCACGCAACCATCTAGACCAGGGGTAGGCAACCTATGGCACACGTGCCAAAGGCGGCACGCGAGCTGATTTTCAGTGGCACTCACACTGCCCGGGTCCTGGCCACCAGTCCGGAGGGCTCTGCATTTTAATTTAATTTTAAATGAAGCTTCTTAAACATTTTAAAAACCTTATTTACTTTACATACAACAATAGTTTAGTTATATGTTAAAGACTTATAGGAAGAGACCTTCTAAAAACATTAAAATGTATTATTGGCACACGAAACCTTAAATTAGAGTGAATAAATGAAGACTCGGCACACCACTTCTGAAAGATTGACGACCCCGATCTAGACTCTATCCTATAGCCCGTGGACTGAGGCAGCCAATCTCTCACCCTGCTCTCAACCTTCAGTGTAGGAACCACACCCATCCTGGCATTGTTCTCAATGGGACATGCTATCACTGCTGTGTGCAAACTGCACCCAGATCGGAGCTAGGTTGCAGACTATGCCAAAGTAAGGTGAAACCGGTCGGGTGGACCTCAGTCCAGATCACGGTTCACAAGAGTAACCACCATAAAGGGCAACGATGGGCACTATGGCTTAACCACCTTTCTCTGCCCCTGGCCTTCTGGCAAGGCTAATGCAGCAGCAAAACAAGTCTGGCATGCATGAGAGAGAGAGAGAGACTGACTGACTCTCTCTCTCTCACCATTTTTTCCTTACTTCCTTATTGGGGCATGATCCAATGCTCACTGAAGCCAGCAGAAAGGCTTCCATTGACTTTAGTAGGCACTGGATCATGCTTTAAGGGTCACATTTTCAGGTACTCAGCACCTGCAGTCAGGGCCAGATGCTCAAGAGGGCTCAGCTCCCACTTAGTCATCTGAATTGAGCCCGATCTGCAGAGCAGCCCAGCACCCAATGTACACTCAATGTGCTGAGTGTCCTTGAGAATCTTGTCCTAGGAGCCATGAGTCAGGGATGCAGAGCAAACTGGGCACCTTGGGAATGTTGTCAAGAGCCCAGGGTAGAACTCCTGAGCTCAGAAGGCTCTTTGCCTGAGCCCTCCAGCAAGGTGAGCAATTCTCTGCAGCTCCCCTCACCCTCAGCAGCGAAGAGGCTGCTGAAGACGATCCCCCCTGAAAGCCGTTTTCAGATGCTGAATTTCTGCTCAAACTAATCTTTTCTTCCTCTTTCCCGCCTCCTTATTCTCTAGCCTGCATCTCTCCTCCCCTCTTGTTCTAGCATTTCCCTGTACAGCCTGCCAGGCTCTTAATGGACTGGCAAAGTTCTTTGGGGACTGGAACTGACACAGAAACCCTTGTAAGGTATCCCCTCATGGAAGGACTTTGATCACGGAACGCCGACATGATGGCAGATCATGCAGCACAGCAGGGACGGGGGCACATGGCAGGGCAAGCGGCAGCAAAAACATCACTCATTAAAATTAATTCTTTTCTCATTTTCATCTTAAAAAGAATGCTTGGATTCAGCTTGGGCTGAGTCCCCGCGAACAGAGATCTGCATTAACAGCCACCAGCATACCCAGGTTTGGCTCAGTTCGTGGTCTGCACCAGGAGAATGGACATGGACTGGAGAGTGTGCTACCTCTCTTGCTGGAAGGGGCAGGAGCCATTGATGAAGCCCAAGACTGCATGGAGATGGAGGATCCCAGTCCCCCTCTAGCCCCAGAAAGAAAGACTGTGGGATCATGCCAGTGCTTTTGACTGCTGAACACCGTTGGTCCAAGTAAGAGCCCAAGCAACTCTTGTCACTGGATGTCAGAACTTTGGAGCTGAGAATGGGACCCCCCCCCTTGTACCAGGCACAGTACAAACATGGTAAGAGACAGTCCCTGCTCCAGAGAGCTTACAATTTACAGAGACAAGGCAAGCACAAGGCAGGAGAAAGGAAAGATTACTGCCCCATTTTATAGATGCAGAACTCAGGCACAGAGAGGGTAAGTGACTTCCCCAAGGTTACACAAGACGACAGCAGAGCTCAGAATCAACTCCCAAGTGCCAATCCAACGCCTTATCTACAAGACCATCCTCAGACCGGGACCTATAGTTCACCACTGGTGGTAGTAAGAGTGGAAACTGGAGCACAGACAGGGATCAGGAGTTGTCACCATCATGCTGTCGAACCCTGTTCTCATCCCCAACTACACTGTGGCTTCCACCTCCACTACCACCCATGGCGAATCACAGGTCCTATATTTGCCAGTGTTAGATGTAGTCTCAGAGATAGGATGCTGGACTGGATAGGCCGGAGATTTGATTGGCTGCAGTAGTTCCAGAGTTGCAGTGAGGTCTTGTTTTAAGACAAGCTGAGCACCAGCAGTTTCTGCTGGCTTCAGTTGAAGCTGTGCATGCTCAGCACCTCCAAAATCTAGCCCACCTTGTCTATAGCCTGGTTCTCCTGACTGGTTGAATTGGTGCTCAGCAAGAGGTGCTCTGTCTTGGAGATTCTGCTCGCAAGGAGATCTCTAGCATGGGCACTGTTTTTAAAAAATTACTACTAGTTAATGGAAAAACTTAAGTGTCTGTATCAATATTTTAACACAACTGTTACAAGGAAAACTGGGGGAGGCTTTCTCCTCCCCACTCTCATTAAATCAGTATAGCACAATGACAGATTCCAAAAGCTTTCCAATCGAGAGGTTCCAATCCTCCCCTCTTCTTCCAGCAGCTCCAACCAGGCTGCCTGCAAGAGAGCTCCACAAGAAAGGAATCCAAGCAGAGGCAGAGAGCCTGATTCTGACTTCCCTGTGGTACTAATCAAGAGTAACACCACTGAAGTCAATAGCCTGAGTCCCCATGGCCTTGCACTTTGTATGGGCATCAAAACTAGCATAAAGCAAATGCCAAACCCCAGCCGTTCTGACTTGCTAGCATTTTACAGCCCCCTAGCCCGGGGTAAGGAACAACCCAAGGAACAGGGGCAATGGAGGACTGGAAACAGCAAGGCAAAAATCAGTGTAAGTGAGATCAGAATCTGGATCGGAGAATCTAGAGATCGAAAAGGGCTGATGAGGTCCCCCCCACAGTTCAGCTCCCAGCCAGTGCAGGAGAACTGGCCATTTACCAGGCTTCTGCAAATATGTGTTTGGTGCAAATAAAAACACATGGTGGGAGGAGAGAGAATTATACCATCAGACACCAACAGAAGAATGAGCCTGGACTGGGGCACTAATCAACGCTCTACAACAGGGGAGAATCAGTCAAAGGTCAAGACAAATTTAGAGAACTTTGAACTGGAATATTCACCAGTGTTTTAAAGATGGAGGCGGGGGGAGGAGGGGAAAAGAGTGCTATCATCAAGAGGGGGGGAAAAAAACCAAACAAACAAACCCTCTTTTCCAGTAAATCGATGTATTTTGCTCTAATTTTATTAGGAATATAAAAGGAGCTTTTTCAAAAGTGCTTAGCGAGCAGAAAGAAATAAAAAAAAAAAGGAGAGATAGGGAAGGCTAGCAGTGGAAACATTAGTCTGTCTGTATTAGGAATCCCATACTCACATTTTATTGTTACTGTCAGGATGCAAAAGGCAGCGCTTAAAACGAAATAATACATAATGTATTACGGGGGCATAAACATCAGCAGTCATTTTTATTTTAAAAAGAAAATGCAAAAAAAATAATAATAATATGGAGATGGCTCATGAGTGAGGGATCGGAGGCGCGCACCGTTTATATCCGTGTCCACCAAGATAATCAAAAAGGTATTAGAGCAAATGATGGAAGGGGGGATTGCAAAGGACTCCTCAGCAGTTTAGTGCTGCTCTTCTCTTTGCTTGGCATCAGAGAGATGGGGAGGTGAGAGAGAGGTGGTTTAAAGGGGCCGTTGGGGGGAATTTTCTGGTAGAGAAAAGGGGAGCCCTGAGCTCTGGAGAAAGGGGCTCCGTGGGGGAAAGCGTAATTAAGGAGCATTGTACTTTGGAGATGTGACATCAAAATGAGTCAGTGAGAACGGAAAACAGATCTGTGTTTTGGTGAAAATTTTGGCCCATTTTTTGGGGGCAGGGGGGTGGCAAAATCTGAAATTTCGATGGGGAAAAAAAAGGTCATTACGTTTTTCCACCAGCTCTATTTATTGTTTTTTGTCTAGTTCTGCCGATTTAGGACTATCAGTTTTTTGAGGCTGGCTTTTACCCTGTCGGTACAGGGCCTAGCACCATGGGTCCCTCTGCCTGAATGGGGCTCTCTAAGCACTATTACAATAACCATTTGGAGCTGAAGAGTCAGGGGAGTGAAGCGCTGCATGCACAGTCACTCCTTTTTCTTCTTTTGAGGCAGAGCTATCAAAATCTAGACGTGAGCAAGGACGGAGTGGGGGGAAGCTGACCCTCCCCCCAACTCCACCTGCCAAGACCTCTCTCTTCCGACTGGCATCTCAATTCTAGTATTTCCTTCTCAGACCCTAGTCGGCTCCCAGAGCCTCCCTTGCAGCTTCAGCATCCATCAGGGACTCTCCCCTCCACACCTGACCCGAGGCTCCCTGCCCCACATCAGCCAGGTTCTACCACCCATTTCCATAAACCATTGCATCAGCCTTTCTCTATCCTTGACTTCTTCACTCAGCCCTGTCAGCACGTAGCTTTTGCCACAACCCTACACTGTAGAGCAAGCCCACCACTCCCATTTAGCTTCTAAATTCTAATGCAGGCACTGTCAGTCCCTTCAAAAACCCACCCCAGCTCCTACCCTACTCCACCTTAAATCCCATCACAACACAGAGCGCCACCTCCCTCCATTCCACCATTGACCCCCCCTCCCATCCATATCATCCTCCATCACATTAGGATGTCCCTGCACTTTTATAGCCTGCTGCCAGCTCCACCATCCTGCCTCAACGTCTCACCACAGACCCCACCTCCTTCCTTGTATTTCCCACAGAACCTACCCCCACCAGTCAAACCCATCACAGCCCTCCTATCCCACACCAACATCCCTCATAGATTCAATTACCTCCGCACAGTTTTCTGTAGAGACCTCTGTTAACTCACTTCAGTTTCCACCCCAGTCTCCCACCACGTTACCTCAGCTTTGGGCGCGCGTGCACGCGCACACACACACACACACACACACCATTGCCCCAATGAGGATACAAGGTTAATTAGGTGTGTTATGTGCATATGTCGAAGGTGCTGCAGTTTCCTTTCAAACTGCCCCCTTTCCTCACAGCTTCCCCTTTTGTTTCATACTGGGAATAGAGAAGGCCCCCTGATTGGCATCTGTGAACTGGGGCAGAAGTGGGTCCTGAATGAAAGGGGACAGGTGCATAGAAGAAGGCACAAAGATGGGAGTGTGGGGAGAATGCAATGCATGTGTCTGGGGTGCAGTAAGTGGAGAACGTAAGAGACAGGACCTGAAGTTAGACCAGGGTGGCATCATCTGGGGTCTTGGAGAAGTCTGAAATGGATATGGCAGCCAAATGTAACCTCAGGTTGGGAGTGGTGAGCTCATAGCACCAGGGGAGGGAGCTAACGTTCACAGCAGCATTGTGGCTGGAGTGAAGAGGAGTGATGCATAGTATATCAGGCAGCCCAAGAGAGGAGGAGATTGCAGTCCTCAAGGCAGAAGACCAGTAACTGGACCAGTTTTAGTCCCTGGGATGGGAAGGAAGTGTCAAATTTTTGAAATGCTCTGCAGGAGAGAGTGGCAAGATGTGGCAACTGGCTGACTTTGTAGGGAGGAGGAGAGCCAGGAGTCACAGGGGACACTCACGTTTTGGTCCTGAGAGGGGTAGAGAAGATAGCAGTGGTGGAGGAAAGAGGAGGCAGAACATGGTTAAGAGGGACAAGAAGCAGCTTAGTTTTGGCCCTGTTGAGCTGGAGTTGCCAGCGAGCCATCCAGGAGAGCCAGACGTGGCACTGTACAAAAGGACACCGGTCAGATGTGGAGAGGTCCTCAGCACAGAGATGGCACCTGAAGCTATGCACATAGCCAAAAATCAATCAAGAATCAGGTGCAAAGGAGAGAACCAAAGCCCTCAAAAACTCCAACAGAAACATGGAAGGGAAGAGGCGCAGCCAAAGAAAATGACTCCCTGGAGGGATGGGTGGGCTTGTGCTGAGGAACAGGACCAGACATGTTCCATGCCTCTTCAGAGAGCATCACCAAGAAGAAAGAGTGTCTCTCTCCTGAAGTGCAGGTACAGGCTGTAGCGCCCTCTCTCCTTCAGACAACCCTTAGTATCTGGCTTCTGTACCAGCTACATCCAGGGGGCACCTACCAGGCCCTGCTGATAAGGTAGGTAGGCAGGCAGCATGGAAACCAGCCCCCCTAAACATGGATGACTCACCACCGCATACTGGCTAAAAATGCAGTGGTCTCTCTAGACAGTCTAGCAGCTTTGGGTCTTCACGCCTCCCTCTGTGGATGTACCCAGCTCAGTCAATTCCAGCGCACCTCCCTCATGCTAGCGTGAGAATCTGAGGTGTATCCTGAGATGGGTCTAGAGCCACATCCCAGAGCCAAGAAATTGGCGACTTAGCAAGTGAAAAATCAGTAACGCAGTTTTATGTAAGGTGGTAGGGAGAAGAGACACCACAAAGCAGCCTGACCCCTTCAGTAGATTTCCTTTTTGTACACAGAGACCACAGACTTTAAATATTCCAGCTGATAGCTGGATTCAGTACCCCTCAGACTGCCTACATCCGGGCACCCCACCCTGGAAAAAGCAGCTTTTCCTTTTCATTCCCTGCGGACTCTCAGCAGGCCTCAGGGGTTCTTCCTTCCCCCCCCCCCCCATTTCCCGCTATGGTTGCACCCGCTTTGTCACATTGTATCATGCACGGTGATGCGGCATGGTCATAACGACCTGATGGGAAGGCGGTCAAGAGGATGTGACAGCTGGTGCCCTGAACATGCACTCATCTGGGGTGGGGGTGGGGGGTAGTCACAGAAATGGCGTAGGAAAAAATAAAACCAAGGATTACACAGCTTTGGGAATGGAACAAGACATGATATAAGGGCGCAAGAACCCTGAGATGGGAACACAATGGGACGATTCTCAGCTGTCCTGCATCTTGGGTTACAGGGCACAGAGTAGGGGGTGAATTAGGCTCGCTGAGTTCCTTGACCTGGACCAATTTGGGAAACTGAAAGGTTGGGCCCTGAAGGTTGGATTTGTTCCCCTCCGTAGCTGGGGTGTCACGTCGCCACTTCCTACAATGGTGTGATGCTCTGCAATTCAGGGAGCACTTGCCGCTGGGAGATGGAGAAGGACCGTCGACTGGGGGCTAGAGCCAGGGAAACAGGGTTCCATCCCCAGCTTTGCCACTGATTGGCCGTGTGACCTCAGGCAAGTCACTTCATTTCTCGGGGCCTGAGTTTACCCGTAACACTTCGCTACCTCACAGGTAAACATCACCCTACCTCTAATGCCTGCAAAGAGCATCAAGATCCTTGGATCAGAGGCCCTATATAAATGCAAAGCACTGGTGTTATTACAGTGGTGTTAGATATTGGGGGAAGGGTGTCACCAGTGTCAACCTTCAGGGCTCTGCGGATGGTAGGTGCTGGAAGCTCTGAAGGAGATAAGCTCTACAGGTGCTCATTGTTAGGAGGTACAGTTACTGGGGGCTCTGCGGAGGTCTGTTCAAATCCAAGTGGTGACATAAGGTGATATGTCAACAAGTTCGCTGGTCTCAACCTTGCTTTTGGATGTGCTTTGTCCATGCCATGAAACAACTACATGTTAGAAGCCTCCGTTCAGGAGAGGATCGGAGATGGCAAGTCGGGGCTGAGATGCACTGCTAGAGCTGGATAAGTGGCACTATTGGGGGCAGAACTGGAACGGCAAGATCTACTGCAGACCAGGAGTGAGGGGCACTGGCTGGGCGGAGCATGGGGCACTTGCCCCTATCCATGGTGTGCCTGGCTCTGGATAGCCCTCAGAGCCCGTCGCTTTCATTTGTACTACATTCAGCCCAAATTTAAAGAACAAAAAAAATCAGAAAGAGAGAGATGAACCAAATACCCTGTGAAAATCCTGTCCTCAAGCCACAGCCCAGAAGATAAACCTCCCTTTCCCACACAGCAACTAGTATATGTGACATCTTTCCACTTCATAAATCTCCACCCTGATTGCTGGATACACAGGGGCCTGCGAGCCCAGTCACTGAGAGGCAGATCTGGGAAACGGCCCCTTAGGGACCCAGCAAAGAACAGTTCCTGAAAAGCCTCCATGTGAAGCCAGAGGTATCTTCTCATCATGGTACAAAGTGAGCAGGGGCCTAATGCTCACTGCAACTGCACGAGGGTTCTTGGCACCATCTAGTGCCAAGAAAGGAGACTGCGGCATCCCTGCCAGCGTGGAAAGAGCTGAGAGAGAAATTAGACAAATCCTCTGCTCAGGTGGAACCGGCAGCTCCTCTAGAACAGCAGGGAGGACCTGCAGTAGGTGGGTGGCTTTCCCCATTGCACTCACAGGATGGATACTCCCCCATAACGGTATCACTGGTTGGGGGCATCCCACTGGGGAAGGAAAATGGCACCTGAGCAGAGAGTACTGGCTCCTGCCATGCTCTCACTGGTGGTGCGGTCAGCTCCTGGGGGGCTGCGCATGCTACTTCCTTTGCTGCAGAGTCCTCCCACAGTTCTCAGTTCCATCCAGCGCAAGGAGGGGGTCTCCGCTGACAGCTTCCATGGCTTATACCGACAGCCTGCAAGGCTGTCATGCTCCTCGGCTGCAAGAGAGGCCGTCTGGCCCATAGAACAAGGAAGGTTTTTTCAGGCATAATGGCAGCATGAAGGAAAAACAAAGAAGGTAACATCACTGGTGGGAGAGGGAGACCAAGGCAGCTGGATTGGGGGAGTGGGATGAAATGAGTGTAGAGACAGACAGTGTAGAGACATGGAGGCGGAGCAGTGACAGAAAGGCAGTGAACGGGTCAAGTAGGGTGACATGGTAAGAACAGGAGGAGAGGAAGAGTATTTTAGCCATATTGTTTTGGGAAGGCCAATGGGGAGTGAGGGTATGGACAATCATTGCAGGGCAAGAGAACCAAAGCAGAAACCAGTAGGGGGAAGAGAGGAAGGGTGGGCATTAGGGACACTAAAGGAAGAAGAGGCAGGATTTGACCAGAGCCTCAGCGTACAAAGGATTGAGAGTGACTGAAGAGGACTCCATGCGAGGCTAGGTGGCAGGGAGGTTGGTGGAGGTGACAGTAGGGAATGGGAACAGGGCAGTATCACGCTGCGATATTAGGAAGATTGGGGTATGACATGCTCTCCCACGTTTTTGGCAACAGGCACTAGCAAAGACCAATTGACTGCCTTATTCAACATTTGCCCATCTATCCATTCACCATCCAGATCTCATCTTCAGTGTTCTTATCACCATGGAGTTCAAATCCTACCTGCTGTCACCGACTACAGTCCGAGAAAGTGACACAGGCTGTCCATGCAAGTGGCATGGAAATAAAATGGTTGATTGGACAAGGAGTCGGGTAAATTGAGTAAACTGCGTCTGTCCAGCAATCTGCACGTGCATCCCCAGCACAGGTGCTGCACTAAGGGGACAGGGAATAACTGAGGGAATAGCAAAAATGTGTATTGTGCAGGTGGGTGGGCACAGGTATGCCAGAGGGGGTAATTATCACCTCAAGAGCAAGGGAAAAGTCATACAGCAGAGCGCATTATTCATCCACTCCCTTCCTCTCCTGTATAGCATGGATTAGTGAGCAGCTGCCCAAGCTACCTGATGCAAACAGCATGTAAATAACCCTTCTGGATTTTCAGATTTTCCTTAAGCTCCTCCTCTTCCTGCTCAGGTGCAATGTCCTTCCCTCAGGCCAGAACGTGGAATGGACAATTACAACAAGTTACACTGAATCATGACATTGCCGAACCCTGATATAAACAGCTCCCAGACATTCGTCACCTGGGACAGGCTGTTGGCTGGAGGTTTGAAACACGTCGACCTTCTGAGCCAAGTCATCCCCAGCTGGACTCTATTGAAACCAATGGAGAACTCATAAGGGATCAGTTTAGCCCTTTGGAGAGTAACATTCAAATCAACCAAGTCCTTCACCTTTCCAAGGTAAGTAAGCCAAGGATCTGTTTGCTGTGGCAAGCGGAGGGACTTGTGTAGGAGACCACAACAGGCACTGGCCATGCTGTGGACATTGAAGATGCCATGGCAATTCTCCGAAGAGCAGGCATGTGCCTCAGTGTCCTTAGCCAGCATTTACTCTCCTTGCTATGGTGAGGACCTAGCTAGGGATCGATCTGGCTGGTGTTCGATCTGCAAGGAGGCTATGTCCCTTTGGGATGTGCCATGAAGATGATGATGATTGCTGATGTGAAGTGTGCTGTCAGCCAGTGGGGTGCTATTTTCCCAGGCCAGGGTTGCTATGGGAGAGACTGGGGGCCTGGTTCTCCCCTGCCTTGGAACTTGCACCATCATTTACACCTGTGCAAAACAGGGGGGCGGGGGAAGTCTGAACTCTCCACTCACACTGGGAGAGTGTTTGATACACCCATTTCATGGTGCAAGATAGCACTGGGGAATCAGGCCCTGGGACTGCTGTGTGGATGATCACTGCTCATGGCTGTCACTGACAGGGGATCCATCTATACGGGTGTGACCTTGACAGTGCTGAGAAAGCAAAGTGCTTGGTGCAGGCAGTGCTCAGCCCCACAGGATCAGGCGCTTATCCTGGTCCTATATCTTTCCTATGAAGACATGAGTGCACACAGCTCTCCTCAATCTTGCTTGTCCAAAAGAGTCTTGCTGAACCTAGTTACCAACAGCCTTTCAAGAGCTTTAAGCAGCTAATTAGGGCATCTTTTTTTTTTCTTTTCTCCCCACAAGATAATAATTGCATTATAAAAATGAATATGTAACGAAGCAGAAACCACAGGCGCGGTGATGGTAGAGAGAGAGAGATGGAGTGTGTGCCAGTCCTCACTCCCCAGTCGCAGGGGGAAGCCCTCACATCAGAGGGACTAGAGAGCCAGTGCGGTTTCCACAGCCGTGGGGAGGAAAACCTCGAAAAACCACTATGTCATTTAGAGTCACAAGAGTCAACGGATGGTTTAGTGCTTAAACAATCGATGTGCAGGAAGAGAGACGATCCATGTGCGTGTGCGCGTCTGTGTGTGTGTGTGTGTGTCCGTGTCCATCTCTCCCTCAGTCTCCTCATATACAACGAGGAGCAAATGTCAACAACAATCAGGGTAATTTAGAGAAAAAAAGCCAGACTTGGCTTGGCTTCTAGTTCTACACGTGAAGGGAAGTAAGAGTGCGCGTCAGCTGGGCCCAGGGATATCTGGAAGACGGCTAAAGGGGGAGCCTGGAAGGAGAGCGTCTGTGGGACCCTGGGAAGAGTCTGAGGGCAGTGTGGCGAGGCCAGAAGCTGAAGGAGAGATGGCCTTGAAGAAGCTCCAAATTGATGCAGTTCCAGCATCCTGAACAAGGAGTTAGGGCAGGATGTGGATTGGGAGCAAGGGCTATCGCTGTTGCCCCCCCCCCCCCACGGGTATCACTGGAAGGATGGGGGAGGGATGTGGCATGTCCTGGACAGAACCAGGCATCTCTTTTTAAGAGCAAATAGCTGCAGGGATAGTAATTAACGGGCTATGATTTTGCGGGGGGAGGGCCTTTTCCCTCCCACTGCCCATTCTTTACTGCCCCCTGTGGTGCAAAAGCAGCCTCTGTTCTCCTGGCCTGGCCTCCATCTCCAAAGCGCAGTTATGAACCCTCCAGCACACACAGTTAATTAGAGAAAATATCCTTTCTAGCAATTTAAATGATTTTGGCATTTTCAGGAGGGCACATGTAATATTCAAATTACTTCCACTCCACGCTGCCTTGTCTTGCCTGGCTCATCTTCCCAGGTGAATTTGTAGTCTCTGAAATGCTCTAATTTCCCACACAAGCCATGTCAAATATAATTTTGGTGCAAAGTTGGTAATTATACGTAACATCAGTCTGATGTTAAAAACACTGAAAAATTTAGCAAGAAGAGACGAATGGAGAGGCACAAGTCTGAGACCAGCCAACGAAAGGCGTGCGGCCCCCTTAGTATTTGTGCTCTTTAATTAATAATAGCATGTTTTCAGGAACTGAAAAGATGTGTTTCCCGAACTGACTAGAATTCACTTATGTCCCAATTATGTTGTCTTGGTGAGAACTTGGGTCAGGTCTGCTAAAAAGCCGTGGCTGCACCAGAGACAACATCTGGGTCCCCTTCTGAAGTCCAGCAGGATCATGAGGGTGTAACCAACAGAAGAATCTCATTCTTGGCTGATAACCTGGAGTCTAGACCCCACACACACACTTCCCTTCCCTGTACAGCCCCTTTGGAGAGAGCCAAACGTATTTGCATCAATGAGTCATGCAGTAAAATTAGGTGATAGAATAAATGGAGTTTTACCTCCAGCTCAAACGTATTGAACAAACGTTTTAACAGACTTGGTACTTGGCCCAAAGAGAAGAATTAACGTGGAGAGTGAATTATCTGACACCCCTTCCCCCACCAGCAGCTCTTCCCCAAGGATGCTGGGCCTGCCAGTTTCACATAGTATATCAGCCTTCCTTGCTTTCTGACATCGCTGACCCACAGAGCAGCCTGTCCAGGACGGTGTAGAACCCTCTGAGTTAATCCGGGCCATTCTGAAATGGGCGCCCATTGCTTAGGCTGCTAAGGACTGAAGGGTTAAGCCCATGGAAACCACTGCCCCGGAGATTTTGGAGAAGACGAGCAGAACTCAGGCACATCGAGACGTTTCTGCCTTTTGCCTCACACAAGTGAGAACTCAGCACAGCGTTTGTAAAGTTCCTCCAGCATGTGGGAAGGAGGGGTGTGGTCAGCCATGGTATTGTCACCTCAATCTCCTGGCCACCACCTCCTTAGCAGCCCATCAAAGGGGCTCATGGGTCAGCCAGAAGGTGCTGCTCATAAGCAATATGACGGCCTTCTTCCCCCGGGGCACTGAGACCTCTGTAGTGCCTCCAGCATCAGTCAACAGCAGAGCCAAATTTTGCAAACTATCGCACAACCATTAGAGCAGACTTGAGGTTAAAGTGAAGGACTGGGGGGGGGGGTGTCAGAATACCTGGGTTCAATTCAGGGTTCAGCCACTGACACTATGTGACCCTGGATCCACTCCTTAACCTCTCTGTGCTGGAGATTCTTCATCTGGAAAACTGGGGTAATGAAACTTACTCAGAGGATTCAATGACTGTTAGTACGGCACTTTGGATGGAAGGTGTTATTGAAATGCAGAGTGTTCCCCATCACTTGTATGACTGGTCCCAGTCCTATTGCTACTTCTTAAATAAACAGTGCACCTAGTCAGCTATGAGACGTGACCCACAGCTGTGCCTAAGAGTCTATCAGCGCCATAGGGAACATGCATGTCACAGCCAGCAGAATCCTCTTATAGCAAAGTGACTGTTTTCACAGACCATCACCACACTGAATGGAGATTTACTAGATGAAGTGAGCTGTAGCTCATGAAAGCTCATGCTCAAATAAATTTGTTAGTCTCTAAGGTGCCACAAGTACTCCTTTTCTTTTTTAGAACCCCAATGGCAACGCACCAGAGCAACTCAGGATCTGTCCTCTAGCTTCACTACCAGTGAGGCCCGCTGTAATCTGATCACAGGACCTTCACGATCACCACCAGGAACGTCACTGGCCATAACCTGACACCTGCCACACGTGTAACTCTACCGCATCGAGGTAAGAATTTGGCCCTAAATGATTAGGGAGCAAGACCCACCCATTAAGAGAGTTCACATTTTAGAGGGATACTTTTTCAAAGATAGGTGCATCCCCAAAATATGCCTGCACCCTTCATGGCATATGTAAACCCTTCATATACCTCACAGTTTGCCTATGCAAAGCAGATCACCTAGGCATATCAGACCTACTATGCTTTAGCATTTCCTGCCCTCCAATGTCTTCCCTAGAGCCCAGCTCAGAAAAAAAGAGAAAGCAGGCTCTTTAGAGAGTGATCCTTCTCCACCCTCACACAGATCCTCCCTTCCACCCCCTCAAAACTAACTCCCCCTTCTCAAGCCCTTACACTCTCTTTGGTTTGTGCTGCTCAGTTAACAGTTACTGGCTGTGCATAAACAGAAAATCCATCACACTGCAACCACACGGGCCAAAGAAACCGTAGGAACTTTCACCACAGCTTTGTGGCGAGAGATGAAAAAGAAGGGACTCTGTTCAGCTCGGAGCGAGACAGGGATGAAAAATCTCTGGCTCTGAAAGGCAGGTCCACAGTCCTGCTAAAGAGCAGTCTGAGCTTCAGTCAGGGCAAAGGGGAATACAGAAGATCCAGCTATTGCTTCTTGTCCCCCAACCAGTACACAATGGAGAACATAACAATATCATCCACTACTGGAACTTGCAACAACCCACCTAAACGTGTAGCAGCAAAGGGAAGTGGGGGATAGGGCTGAGAGAGATTTTCTGCCACTCCCGCTGGGCTCACTGACAAACTGACTTACCCTACAAGTGTCATCATGGGCTCTTGTAGATCCACTCACATCTCTGCTGACTTCCAGGAGCCTGTTTTTATTGTGTACTGAAGCATTGCAAAGCACCCTCGTGGAGTCCTTTACCAAGATGCTAAGCTTGCATTAAACAGAGAAGAGATTCCAAAGCCTCACACTAAGAAGCCTTCACACTAAGCACAAATCTGTGCCCTGACTTAATTAGACACAGGGTTCAGGCTGTAACATTAGTTGCAACAATGTACCTTTCAGTGGCTGCACTGCAATATAACACTGTGCAAAGCACATCTAAACAAACTTCTACTGTCCTAAGCATACCTTAGAACATGCATTTGCACATACACTGAACTGGTAATTGTGCGAGCAAACGGGCACATATGCACACAGTTACTCAGGTGCACAAGCAAAAGCCTATTTGCAGGCACAAATGAATGTTTCATTCATTTCACAGGTAAAATGTTGTTGCCTGCATTTGAAAATTTGACCCACAACAGTTCTCTGGCACCCACAGTCTTAAAAAAAGGACTTGTGGGTACAGTCATAACCAGGCAGGGGAGCCCCATGTGACACAAATCTCACAAGCTGCACATATAGCAACTTACACTGGATATTTTCAGGTAAGGATTTCAAAGCACATTAAAGACATTAACTAAATAAGCATTTGCTTGATCACCCACTGCTCTCACCCTGTAAGTTTACTCCACAAGCTTGAGGTCCCAAACACTTTTGCTACCTCCTTTCCAAACCCCAACTGGGGAAATCAACCAACTAATCAGAAAAATACTCTCTCGTATATGGGGGTCTCGGGGAGGGGAGGGGGAAGAGAGGGCTTTTATGCAATGATATGGGACCAAATTTTCACCAGTGCCCAGCACTCAGCATACTGAACTCTCATGAAGATCTGGGCCCTGGTGGCTGGGGCTAAGGATCCATTTTACCTACATCAATGGCATACAGAGGGAAAAGGTTTGTCTCACGCCACTGCTTGTCCACCTTGCATTAAAATGCCACCAGTATGGCCAACTGACTAGCACAGACCATTCGCAGCCAGGGGACCTGGATTCTAGTCAAGGCTGTCACTGATCTGCTATGTGACTTTTAACCATGTAGCTCCCTTGTCTCCATTGCCCAATCTATAAACAGGTAATAGTACTGCCCACCTATCTAGTTATCTGCAGGGCTCAGGAAGGATTTTTTTCCTCTGATGCACAACTGGTTAGATGTAGTCTGAGGTAGTTTTTTTGCCTTCCTCTGAAGCATCAGAGATTGGCCACAGCTGGAGAAGGGACACCAGATGGGGTGGCCCAGAGCTCTGAGGTGGTATACACTAGAATACTCTTCTTCAGTGCCTGGCTGGTGTCTTGCCCACGTGCTCACGGACATATATTGGTCGCCAGATTGGCAGTCAGGAAGGAACAGGCAGATTGGCAGGGACCTTGAGGTTTTTCACCTTCCTCTGCAGCATAGGCCATGATTTGTCCACTGAGATCATTTGGGCATCTCTCATCTAATCAATTCCCTGCAATTGCAAGGGCCTCAAGCATTGGTGCACCTCAGTCTCTCCCTATGGCATACAGTTTTGTTTCCTAGGGAATTAAATGCTTTAGTCTGTCTGGCCTCAATATAGGGATATTCGGGTGAAAATTAATGGCCTGTGATACACGATGTCAGACTAGATGACCCAATGGTCCCGTCTGGTCTTAAACTCTATGAATTTATTAAACTATCTCTCAGGCGTGCTTTTAGGATTAATTAGTTAACTTTGCAATGGAGTTTGACCAATTCACTATTGCCATGCACTTTGTGCAAAAGGTGTAAAGTCAGAGTGAAACATTACTACTGCACTGGTGCCAATATTTGCGTGAATAGCAGGATAATGGTGAATCTGGCCCACAAAGCACTATACTTGGTATTAGTGATTAGAGCTGGGGTCTGGGTGTCAGGAGAGCTAGGGTCTGTTCCCAGTTTTGCCATTGACTTTCTGAGCAACTCACTTACACAGCTCTGTGCCTCAGTTTCCCCACCTGTAAAATGGAAGTGACAAAGCTTATTTCCTGGGGATACATGACCAAATCTAGTGCTGGTGTAGCTCCTTTCTACCTCAGGTAGAGGCTGATGGTTATAAAGCACTCCAAAGCCCTTGGATGAAGCAGCTGTATAAGCGCGAAGGATTATTTGGTGAGGCTTTCCCCCCCGCAATCTGACTAGATAATCTCTGGAAGGGAGGAGAGCCAGAGACAAAGCCACCCGTGACTCTAAAGCCTGCCAACGCTAAGTGGTTCTGCTTGCCATTTCATATCAAGCCGGGCTTTGTCTCAGACAGAAGACCAGGATGTGGCAAGGTAGCGGGGTGAGTAAATAGTTCCTTTGCTGCCATGGCAATGGTGCAAAGAGACTGAAGCAAACACCGAGGGAAATGGCCGTAAATCACTACTTGGTCAATTCTGTTTAGTTTCCATGAAGGAGTTTGGTACGGTGGTCGGAAAGTGCCTTGTTGACAAGCCCACTTGCATTTTCTCCAGGAAAGGAGTGCGGTTTTACTCCATTTAATGGGCTGTCTGATGCGGGCTCTGGAGGAGAATAGCCAGAAGCTCCAAACCAACGTCCTTTTAGCCTTGCACCTTGCTCTGCCTCACGCTGAGAGGTTGTTCCCAGGTCCAGCACTGCCCGTGCAGCCCCAGCTCCCTTTAGAAACTAGTAGGCTGCCCATGCAGCTTAAACTCCTTAAACTCTGCCGGGGTAACAGAGGCAATAAGGGCCGGGGGGGGCGTTTTCAGAAGTCAGACTCCTCCCACCTGTCACTCCATTAATGTCAGCCTAGGGGCCAGATTCTGGTTTCACTGACAATCCTGAGAAGCTCTGCTGACTTCAGGGAACTTATCTGGAAATCTGCTGGTGCGAGGCCAGAATGCAGCACCAATGTTCAGGCTTTCATGTGTTTTCAGAGAGCTGCTTTCCCTCCCCGACCCATCTCTCAGCGGGGTTGTGGTCTGGGTGACTCTGCATAAGAGACGTGGTGGGATTCCCTGTTTATTCTCTCACTCACTCAGCAGGACAGTCGTTCCAGTTGCAAATTCATGGGATATTTCCTCTGACTGTCGCCACCACAAATCCCACCTGGGATCTGAACACCTTGCTGGGTTCTTTCTGCCTCTTTCATCACCACCAGGAAATAAAGATTCTGCACTCATAGCACTGAACAAAGATGCATGGGGCAGAATAGATTCCAGCTCATCAGTCTATGCCTGTATCAGTAAAGAACCCAGGAGCCCCCTCAGGCTGCAGCTTTGGCAGCATCAGCTGGTCCAGTCCAAACCCTGACCTGCCTTGCAAGGTAGCCATTTGGCAACCACCTCCCACGCATTGTTGTGAGACCGCCTGGGAGGGCCAGCTAACAGAGTTGTTCAGCAAACCTTGGAGAGCCCTGTCAACACCACATTTCAACTGGTTTAATCAAAAACATGTTGGAGACTAACCACTCCTCACCTCCCCCAGGAGGGTTCAGATAAGGGTTGTAAAATGTTAGCGTGCTGACAGGGTCTCAGGCAATGGGCTCCAGTTGTATCATTAGGCCCATATTCATCACATTCCATTCTTGTCCCTTATGGCATCTTACTTTATTCTCAATCCAGACCCAGCCTTCTTCCCCATCCGTGCATTACCACTATTAACCACTGGGCCCGATTCTCCCCTGCTTTGCACTCGAGTGTCATTTACACCCATCCTAGGAAAGCATAAAATGCTACTTAATCAGAATGGTGCAGTTTTCACGCTCGCCGGTGCATAGATTGTAAATGGCACAAGGCAGGGAAGAATCAGATCTCTTTCCTGCTGCTTCCCTTAGGCTGTTCCTGAAATATCAGCCTGCTTAGCTGATTGCACAGGTACAGGAGGGTGGGAATGTTTTCCCAGGCTAGACAATACCCTGCTGACTGGTTTATTGCTAGCCTGCCACTGTTTGAGTTACTGGTCTGATCCAAAGCCTATCTAACTCAATGGAAAGACAGTCAGCATCAGTGGGCTTAAGGATCAGGCTCTGTGAGAATAGTGAAAAAGCACCAGCTCCAGCCATGAAAGTCCTCATAGTCATTCGCTGATGAGATTCTCTTCTAGTGGGTAGACAGACCCCACAAGCTGCTCCTCATTTGGAATAATTCATTAGCAAACCGTCCTACCTGAGACAGCACCAAGGATATCAAGAGTTGGGTGGGTCTGTGCCTCTCCATCATACATTACAGCATCACCCTAGGCCTGGCTCAGGGCCAAGGGCACAGACAGGGCAGAGTGTGTTGAATGCTTAAATAGGCTCTGAAAGAGTTTAACTGGTTCTGGTTCTGAAATCATTGGTTAGATTAGAAAGGGGGCAAAGGGGTGGAGAAAGAGAGGAGGGATTGGCCTCTAGCCACTTCATTTCAGCATGGTCAACCCTAAGCGGGCAAAATTCATGAATCAGGCCCCAAATAATCATGAGATTGGCTTAAAAATCATGACATTTAAACATGAATAAATGCTGAGTTGTTATACTGACCTTCTGATTCTTAGCCCTTTAGGGGTCACATTTTTAAGCTTTTCTCTGCAACCTGCAGGTCTAGAAACTGACTTTTTTTAAATGAAAGCCAAGACTGTCACCTAATCACTTGACTCCAAGAGTTGAGGCTTTAAGAAAAATACTAAATATTGCATGAGTTGTCAACATCACATTTTAACTGAACTGTCCTCACCCTTTCCCCAGAGTCTGAAACTGAATTATTACTAGGCAAAGGTTGGTAGGCTCGAACCAAAACCCCAGATCCAAACAGCCCAAGGTTTGGGCACGGGGATTTGGTTCACAATAGGAGCCATTTTATTATATTTTTAGATTTTGTGTTAATCCAGAGGGAAGGTGGAGAAAAAACTGAGCCCCAAGATATTCTGTGGGGCAGGCCGGGTGGAAGTAGAGGGCATTGTGCGTCAGCAGTGACTACAGAGGCCAGTCCACACAAGGGATAACAGCCTACTATTGCAACTAGCTAGTGGAGCCACTCTTTTAGCTCAAAACAGAGAGGTATGTGCAGGGGTGGTGTAGGTCCTATGCTGATGACCCATGATGCACACCCAAAACCTTGGGAGGCAGCCTATTTCCAATGGGAAACCCTACCGTTGCCTCACTACAGCCCAGCTATGACATCCAGCCACTCTGTTACCACTGGGATGACACAATCCAGCAGTGTCTGACGGGCTGCTATGGCCACCTTCCCCCCAACACCAGTGGATATGTCAGAGTGAAAGCATCCCTGAGTTTCTCATCGCCCTGGGGTCACATCTGGTTCAAACTGGGGCTCCCATTTGGTTCCAATCTGCTGATTTCCTGCTACTGTCCATAAAAAGAGAGCACAGCTCTGTGGCTTCCCATGGGTGTAATGGTCTAATCTCTACCTTGTTGTATGCTGTATGGGGGAGGGGAAAATCAGGGCTACTCGGGAGTCAGTTTCTCTTCCTTTATGGCTGCAGCCTGTGCTTATGCCATGCACCTTTATTCCTGCCAACAAGCAGCCCTAGACATCCCCGTGCCCTACCCCCCCTTCACCGGAGTTCCTCTGGCCTCTTAATTGAATCTTTCCCTGGCTGGGACAGGTTTTCCTCATTACTGAGGAGCTGGCACATGGATCCAATCCTGCTTCCCCCTTCCCCTCCCCTTATGAACTCAGTGCAGACCCCAGGAGGCTCCTGCGGATGGGTGACCTCACCAGTGAACTGCTCCCACAGCTACTGTAATGCTGCTAATGAGGTCAAGGAGCAGTGAGGCCCCAGACAGATACAGGGCAGCAGGAAAGAGCTATCAGTCAAAATTCTGGCAAGCACCAAGATACAATTCAATTCTGAATTACAATACCCAACACCTTTAATCTACAGACCTTACTGCACTTCAGAAAGGAGGTCAATACCACTATCCCCATTTTACAGGTGGGGAAACTGAGGCACAGAGTGGTGAAGTGACTTGCTGAAGGTCACCCAGCAGACCAGTGGCATAGCCAGGAATAGAACCCAGTCCAGTGATTCCCTGCACTGATTGTCCTAAAAGCCAGCTTCCATTCTGTACAGGATAGCATGAGCAGTGCAAACTCTTTCACTCCAGCCCAGTCTCACACTCTGGCCCGCTCTAGACCCGAAAGGCGTCCATTCCCCAGAGTCCATTCAACCCTTGGTCTCTCATTAGTGCCACACTTGGGGCACACCTGAGACCCAGCAACCTCACACTGGCCAGTCAGCAGCCACCATTTGCGACAGATCATTCTGGCAGGGGTGTTGTTGCCATGTTGTCTTTCCCCTTCTTTACAGGGAGAGATTCCTTGGGAATGTCTTTGGAATTAAAGACAGAGCTCCAGGGGTGAAGCTGGGTCAGGATTGGGGCAGAGGTGACAGCTGTTACTCAGAGCTGCAGCGCACTCACAGACATCTCACCTCAGCTCCACTGGAGATTTCCAAAAGACCATGGATATTTGGATATTTACATTGATGGATATTTGCAGCTGCCAACGTCGAGAATTCCGGCCAGATTCGGCATCAGGTCTCATGCATGGGCTCTCTCTGCCAGGACTCTTTGGGGGGGATACTGGGGGTTGTTTTCTTTACAAACTGCTGTGGAAATGTTAACCATCAATATATCCATCAAAAGCCACTGGTAGGAAATATCCACCAAAGCATAATACCCTTTCCCCAAATCCCAAAGACCTAAAACTGTGCTGCCAGGAGAGTCTCTAGTGGAAGAAATATAGAGCAATTTGTCTTGGAGGTCATACCCAGACCCCACCCATGGGAGAGGCTACTGCATTTCATACAGCTCGGTGCTTTACAGCCAGGTGCTAGCATCCAGACTTCAAACAGAACTATGCAATGACTCAGCTCTGTCCCTTCCTGACAATAGTTTCAGATAAATCTCCTTTCTCATCGTGTCTGCAGGAAGTGGTGTCACACAGCAGTTGCTTAGGTTGTTCCCCAGTTTGTATCCCCTATAAGGGGAAAACCGTCCCAAGTTCTGCTTCCTATAAATGTAAGACAGTGGCTAGTTACATTATTCTGTGGCATTTCCAGCACTAGTCCCTTTGGATTTCCCCAGAGAGACACTCTTATCTATTTCATAGCTAGAGAAAAAAGTCAGGATTCAGTCCTACTATTAACACTTTGCTCTTAAACTGTATCTTTGAGGAATTCAAAACACTTTTGCAACAATCAGCAACACCTCAGTGCGTAAACAGAGGCACAAGAGAGGGTAGTTGCATTACTTGCCCACAGTTAGTCCATAGCAGAACTGGGAGTAGAACCCAAGAGTTCAAATTTCCAAGTCCGCTGCTCTGACTGCTAGTCCACACTCTCAAACTGCACTATCTACATCTGGATTTCATCAAGGTCTGAATATTATTAAAAAAATAACTAACCCTTTGGGGGAGAAAAACCCTCTGATCCAGAGGCTTTTTAGTAGTGCAGGGAATGAGTGGTGGTATTATTATTAATTATTATTATTATTATTAGACAGGATGTAAAGGCAACAGAACAAGAGGTGGACCTTCCCCTACGGGGCACAAGTATGTTTGTTATGAAACGATTTGGATCCATAGAGGAATTCCATATGTGGCTTCCCCCCACTGGCTAGAGGTTCTCACTTTGGAAGCAACCCTGGGCTCCCGTGCCTACGGGCTCGGCAGCGTGGAAGGGGAGGGTGGACGCTGGAGGAGTAATGGGATTGTCAGCCGCTGAGGCTGCTGTTTGGCAAGCCGACAATGTTTGTTTGCACCTCTTTGAAGATGAGAGATGAAAGTGGCGCCCACATGGGCTGCCTTTGATTAGCTTCTTATTTTAAACATTGCAGCTGCGATTATTTTTCTTTTTCTTGAAGCATTTCTGCCACAGCACCAGAAACTCTGAGGTTCCCTTCTCCGGGGAGGTTTGACTTCAAGGAAACATAACAAAGAGAAGTGTGAATATAAAGGAGACTGGACAACCCTGGGCCAAGAGGGACTTATGTCATTTTATTTTTAATTTTACTTCCATTTTTTCCCCAGCCCCAATGGGCCTTGGAAAGAAAATATTTGTTTACTTCTGTTTTAATAGGGAAAATAAATGAGTCCTGGGATTGCACAGAGCTGTCATGGAGAGGCAAATGTCTAATGGTTAGAGCAGGGGTCTGGAAATCCAAAATTCTATCCCCAGATCTGCTACCCTGGCACTTGCGGAAAAGTCAGTTTGCCCATCTGTAAACAGGGATTGTAAAGTGCTGCCTCCTGGAGGCAAGGGACAGCGTAAGCAGCATCAGTGAAGTGCTTCATGAGCTTTGACAGATGGTGCAATAGCCTTGTAAAGTATTGTCATCAATAGATATTCAGCAGACTTTCTGCTATCTAGGTACTTATATGGCCTTCATCACTGCAGCAACTGAGGGTCTCACAGCTACATATGTATTTTATTCTTACTGTTTCCGTATCTCATAGGGGGATTCGCAGGAAACTAAGGAACAGGGTAGATTAAGTGATTTGGTCAAGGTCACATGGGGAGTCAGTGGCAGAGCTAGTTACTGCTCCCATAGCTCTTCAGTTCCAGTCTGGTACCCTATCCACTGGACCATCTCCTTCCCCACTGATTGGGCTTGCAGACAAGAGGTGCCCCAGGGAGCTGTCCTACCTTTTCCATGTTTCGGTCAGTCTAACACAAACACTCAGGTTGTCCCATTCTTCCTGCTACAGAGGGAAGAGCACTGACTGAGCAGGTCTGAAAAAGGGAACTGCTTTTTGGTGTCCACTAGAATCCAAAATCTGGTTATACCCTGGACCAAAGTCTCTGTTTTCTCTTCTGAAGACCTGACAGAGTAATTTTCAGCCAGGCGTCTGATCAGATGATAGGCCAAAATTATCCTTGATATGACTCCACTGACTTCAGTGGCGTGACACCAGGAATCAACTTAGCCACCTGCTCCCTATTTTGGGACTAATTTTCAGATGTGATGACCAGCTGTGAGTCCAGCTGATGTCAATGAAAGCTTCAGGTGCTCAGCCTCTTTGAGAGAGTCCCATAGTCCTTCGAGAAGCTCCCACTCCCTTCTCAGTGCACACCCAACTTCTACCACTGCACATGAAAAGACAACTAGGACAAGGACCCTTTGCTGAGGGTGGCAGTTGATGAGCTGTGGCACCACAGAGAAAGTGGATGAGAGGAAAGGTCTGTACGGATGAGTCATGGTCAGGATCACAATGCCCATCTATTAAAATAAATACCACTTTCCTGGTATTCTTATGAACAATTTGCCAAGACATTCATCAGCCAAAGAGAAAGGTCTGGGGGAGAGGGTATGATCACACCATGAAATTTCAAATCCACTCCATCCTGAGAAGAGGGTCTAATTCCACCAAATAAAATACCCACCAAAAGGGCAACCCCAGCCCAATTTGATCTAATCCAGCCCTATCTCAGAAAATCCAAAGAAACAACTTTCCCAGTCTTTCTCCATCTCATGCAGCCCATTCCTCAACCTGTCACCCTTATCTCCCCTCATTAGCTCCAGTGCAAAGAGACAATCAGCTGAACCAGCTCCACTAACCATCCATCCCAAACAATCCAAAGTCAGTTCTGGCCTACTACCCACTTCCCATCCAAACCAGCCCTCTCTAAAGAGATAATCAATCAGCTCCTCTCTAGAGAGGCAACCCACTTCCACCGACCCCCAATAAAAGCACCACAAACCCACTATACCCCATCTGATCAATATGTCCAGCCAGAGCAAAGAGGAATCCTATACCCAATGTCAGTCAGGGAAGTGGGGCAATCCAGTGCAGTCACTTCAAGGAGATCACCAGAGAGCCTAGACCCAAATGCCAAAAACCTTATACTGGCAAAAATAAAACACAATAAAAATAAAAAGTTATTAAAGGAAAAACTAATGGTGTTAATTCAAGGGCTGTTATTTGTACACAGGTTTCCATAACCAACCCTACCATTTAATGACCTAGGTAAGGGAGCGTAAGTGTGGACACACAATTAGGAAAAGGGGAAGAGAATCATTCTAGGCACTCACTCCTTTCTGCCGCAGGTGATTCAGAAATGAAGGCACACAGACTCCATAGTGAGATACAGCACTAGCCACTTTGTGGAGCAAGTCTACATAGCATGACCATACTCATTGCACTGACCAGCCTCCCAAAGTCCTGTCCCATCATGCACTGGGCTTAGCATAAAACCTGGGATGGATTTTCTGGAAAGAGTCCCTTCTTTGGTTGCTCCAAATTCCAGGTCAGGAACTTGGAGGGGTTTCTTCAAAGCCCTCTGAAAGGCCCTCCTACAAGATTGTTCTCCACTTGAACGTGGGTTAACCTCCTGAGTCAGATGGCAGCAGGTAGGCTGGTGAGGCGAATGTGCTACAGAAATGGCTCATCTCAGGGATGGAGATGAAAGTCATTCACACCAATGAGGTGAACTTTAAAAACAATAGCTTGGGATATTTACTAAAGTTATAAACCCACCTCAGCCCTTTCTTTCCTCATTGCTCTTGTCATGCACAGCAAAGATCCTTGATGAAGTCAGTGTCATCCATCCCAATTGCTGGAGAGAGAAGAAAGTTAAAAATCAAATCTCGCCTACCTCTGGGGGGGTGTTCTGAAGCTGAATTAATTTAGATTTGAAAAAGGCCTCGAGAAAAAGTTGTGTAGAAGGCCAAAGTATTATTATTAATATAGAAGATATTTTAAAGGGTCAAGGATGATCGAATAGAAAAGCAGCATCTGAGAGGCAGTATAGTCTAGTGGATAGAGCACTGGCCTGGGACTCAAGAGACCTCACTTCTACTCCTGACTCTGCCACTGGCTTTTTGGGTGACCCTGGGCAACTCACTTCCTCACTGTTTCCCATCACATCCTGTGTGTTTCTTGTCTAGGTAGACTTAAAGCTTTTCAGGGGAGGAACGGTCTCTTGCTGTCCATATGTACAGCACCTGTACAATAGAGCTATGATCTCAGTTGAGGCCTCTAGCTGCTACTGTAACACAAATAATAATAGCCCTGTCTTGGGACTGCAGGTATAAGTTCAAGGAGATGGGAGAGAAAACCACACGAGGAGAGAGTCCATATACTGATCCTTCTACTGGGACCTCCAGCCCCCACCCTCAGTCCAGTTATTCCAACTGCACCAACACATCCAACTCCCACGGCAGAGCTGGCTGCCACATTGTGGCCCACTCCTCCGCACATCACATCTGGCTGATGTAAAACACACATGTTTTGACTGAAGCTTTTTCTTTAAAACACCAACATTAAAGGAAGGTTTGCTTTGTAAAACTGAAACTGTAAAACTTCTCTGAAACCCAATCTGGGGGATTAAAAGAACCACATGAAAAGCGCTAAATATGACCTGGATATTTACTTCCTGTTCATAAGTTCGCTGAACATGTGCCTCCCAGCCTTTCAGTAAGAAGTGAGACCTTCAGGAACTTCTCCTCTTTTGTTTCAAGAAAGAAAGGAAGGAAGGAAGAAAGGAAGTTTGGAAGCTGCTAACTCTTTTTTAGCTCTTGGCTAATTTTAAGGGTTTTGCTTTCTGTTCAGTAGCATCTCACACTTCTTGGAGGCCCAATGAAGTTGCACAGCTAGGAATAACCATTTGGCTACTAATGGATAAATTGTCCCTATGAGCACTGTACCAAACAAAAGCCCTGATCCTGCTTTTTTTAGAGGCAGCGGCAAAACTCCCATTGATTTCAGTGGGAACAGGATTAGGCCTAGAGATAATATTATTGAGGGTCAGGAGCAGGTTGAAAGATTCTATGATGATGCACATGAGGATGGATGGATGGATAGATAGATAGATATCATTTTCTTCAGGCAGTCAGAAAGCAGCTCTTTTTCAACACACCAGTTCAAAGGAACCTTTTAATAGCAATAGCATCAACTCCACATATTCAAAAGTTCATAGATTCATAAGATTCTAAGGCCAGGAGGGAATGTTGTGATCTTCTAGTCTGACCCCCTGTGTAACACAGGCCATACAACTTCCCCAAAATAATTCCTAGAGCAGATCATTTAGAAAAACATCCCATCTTGATTTAAAAATTGTCAGTGATCTGTAGATACTTAATAGACTATAATCAAGTAACCCCTTAGACTTCTCTTTGTTAAGCTAAATAGATTGAGCTCTTTGAGTCTATTAGTATAGGGCATGTTTTCTAATCTTTTAATCATTCTTGTGGCTTTTCTCTGAACCCTCTCCAATTTATCAACATCTTTCTTGATGTAAATCTGACCTACATTCTTTGTTCCTAGATGTATTAAAACACATATTGATTGCTTGCACCCAGTTTACCAAGAGATTCAGCTCACTCTGAATCAATGACCTGTCCTCTTCACTATTTATCACTCTAACAATTTTTGTGTCATCTGCAAACTTTATCAGTGATGATTTTATGCTTTCTTCCAAGTCATTTATAAAAATGCTAAATCATTAGTCAAACCCCCCAGAAAATTATGAAATTGGCTTAAAAATAACATTTTTAAAACATAATAATTATAAATTCTTTTTACTTGCCTTCAAGATTTTGAGCCTTTGTGGGTCATTGTTTCCAAATTTTCTCAGCAACCATGAAACTGCTAGAAACATGGGGGTTTTTTTAAATGAAAGCTGAGAGTCTACTATACTATACCATGACTCCAGGAGCTGGGGCATTAAGAAAAACAACAATTATTGCAAGATTTGGCAACACTATGGAGTCATTTTTTCCCCACAGAACAACGTTATTCTGTGCTGAGGGTCCCATATAAATGATCTGCAATATAACTGGAATTGCAGACTTCATTCTTCTGTGACACAAGTGTTGCTTCATCATAGACAAGTTCTCTATGAGCCAATTCTACTGTAACTTGCTTTTAAGGGGGAAAAAAATTTTGAAAGACATTTTTTTCATTGATTTTTACTTAGATAATAATGCCACAGCACGGCACTGAAAATTACATGACTGCCCTGGAGTCTACTTGGAAACCACACACTAGGGGAACACTCTGTTTCAGCGGCAGATAGGCTTCAGATGCAAAGCACCAAATCCTACAGCTGGAACACTGTGGGCTGCCCCCACCCCCTGCATCCTCATGTCTATATGCAGATCCCCACTGACTCTGCACCAGTGAAGGGGTTCACCCATGTGGATCCAGGTGCAGGATCCAGCTCACAGTTTGGATTTGGATCCGGGGTTTTGGTTCAGCTTCTGTCACCAGTTCAAATGTATTTGCTCTTTTTCATTATGATTAATTTCCAATATGTTGCCATCTCTATGCGCCCCTCTCCTTTTGGGGAGGCTAGTAATAATGCTGGGTTGTGCGCACTCATACATTTCCTCTCACACACACTTTGATACGTGATCCCAGAGACAATCGCACCCTACATATGGCCTGATTTTGGGGAGTAAAAGCACATCTACCCCATCTGTCCATCCTCATTCAGAAGTTATCATTCTCTCATACTCACTGAATCACTTCATAACCCCTGGCATCTGCGAGAGCCACTCTGGCAAACTTTTAATTACATCTGTCAAGGTCTAGACCAGGCAGGTCACAGGGAAATAAAAAAGCTCTTTCATGAATGAGATGGTTTTTGATTTGCTACAACTTAGAAAACACACACAGAGAAGGAGAGAAGAGCCAGTCTGTGAGCCAGAAACAGGTCAATTTCTTAGCCAAAAAGAAGCCCATTGTTTAGCCTCTTACAATCCATGGTGTAAGCCAATCAATACTAAAGAGCAGGATGAGACCTATGTGGGTGGCAGATCATCCCACATCTGCTACTGTAGGGCTTTTTCTCAGTTTCATGGTTGCTGAGAAAATTTGGAAAAAATGACCCACAAAGGCTCAAAATCTTGTAGACATACCCATAGAAGCCAGTGTCCAAAGCCAAAAGAGGCCAGTTTCTGAATCATTTCCACCACAGAAAGAAGCAATTTATGAGCCAAAAGCATCCATTTTCCAAGTCACTCCTGAGCCACAAAGCCTAGTGTCTGAGTCAGTTCCAGGGGGGATATCTGGCACTTCTCCAAGCTTGGGAGTGTTGCTATCACAGCAATTGTTTGGTGATGCCATCCCAATAAAGCTTCATTACGGTGTTCCTCTTTCTATAAACTTCAGTGCCCTCCAGTGTCCCCAGCAATCACTTATCTAATATTAGGATATTAAAAAATATGGAAAGATTTTAAAGAGACTTATTAAAATGCAATTAGTGGCGCGTACGACTTAAGCAGCAAGATTATTTTTAAAAACGACTTGATTGTGTGGAATGCCATGCACCTTACAGAGATAATAAAGCTGCCAATCAAGTCCATTTTCAAATTAGGAAATTTTCATTCATTTTTTACAGCCCCCTAAGTGAATATTAAAACTGATTATTAACCTCAGAGTGTGGCAGCGGCCCCTAAAACCTGCATGCTCAAAAAAAAAAAAAGAGAGAGCGTTTCATAATTGTTAGGCTGGGCTTTGTTCCCCATTTGGGCTGAGCGGGCTGTGATCTTTTAAAGGGCCAGTGTCCCCACTTTGACCAAGGCAGTTTAAAAAGCCTGCATCCCTTGGTTGGAAAGGGGCAGCGCTCCAGATTTTGCCACTGCAACTTGGGAGGTAGGAGTGAACTGACTGTAATGAACCATCCTCTATATTACACAGCAAAATGAATTTCGCTGCCAACAAACAGCAGATAACACTGCCCCCTCATGTCCAAAGTGTGAATCCCACCAGGTCTTTAAAACCCCTCACAAGTAACCCTGGCTTTGTCTGAGCAAACAGGAACACGCAAGGCAAATTAACGCTAATGTAAGAACACATACCTTTGTCACATTCAGGTAGCAGGTGTGCAGGGCTTCAGTGTATGTTAGTATTTGCTTTTCCTATATGTCACATGTCTCCCCCTTCTCTGATTTTTTTTTTTTTTTTTTTTTTTAATTCCTACTGGCAGTCAATTGAGTATGATACTTCCTGGCATTTGACTTGGCTGGCATTTTTATTCCACCCCATAAAATGGATCTTTCTCTGAGAAATAAAGCCACATCATCAGCCTGACATGTTACTTCTTTCACAGCTCTTTATCCACTGTCAAAGTGGATTTATTGATGCTTCCTGGATTTCTCTCCTTGAGTCTGCAGCTGGAAATGACGAATGCTCCATAAAGTAGTAGGCTGGGTCTCACCTTGGGAGCTTTGTTTTGGGGGATAAATGCAAAGATTCGGGGGCAAGAATTTAGTTCTATGGGCTCAGTCTTCCAAGGTGCTCAGAACTCTGATCCCAACCAGCAAAACACACAAGCTCATGCTTAACTTAAAGCATGTGAATAGTCTCATGGATCTCCAGGGGACCACTCACATGCTTAAAGTTACATATGTGCTTCAGTGCTTTGCTAAATGAGGGCCAGATTGCTCAGTACCTTGTAGGATTGGGCCTTAGAAAATATCTACTCAGGGATACTGTCAATGACAGGAGAGAAACCCAGGACAGAAGTTACTTGGGCAGTGCAGGCATCTGATATGTACAGCTCCCTCTGGAATCTGGGGCACCTGGAATCTATTTAGGATTCACATGGAAACAATCTATGGCACCATTTTCAAGGAAAACAATCTGCCAGGGCTGGAATAATGGGGGTTAGGAGGTTGACAAATTGGCTTAGCAAAGCACCACCACAAAGCCAGATTTCAAATCTGGAGTGAGTCACAAGTGAAGAAAGTTTAGTGGCCAGGGGCTCACCTTAGTCCTTGGTGGATATTTGTCCACAACACTAAACGACCACATGATCCGGCATAATTCAATACAATAGATAATCCATAATAAAGACACATGGTCATCACCAGCAGGGGGCTACAGCAAGTCAAGGTAATGGGACATTAGCAGAACTGGGTAGGGTGGGGTAGAGTAGAGTAAGGGTGGAATAGCGGGGGTGCTGTTGATGAGGACTGAGGCGTATTGGCAGAGCTTTGGAAGGGCTGGAAAACCAGGGGGTGCTTTGGGTCAAGACTGAGGTATATCAGAAGAACGGTATGGAGGCCTAGGACAGGAATAGTAAGTAATAGCAATGTACCATAGGTGCATTGGTAGAGCTGTGTATGAGAACCCTGCTTTAGCCAATTCTAACATTTTCTCTGTGTCATAAAAATGACACTTTATAGCTAAGCAGAGTTTATAGAGACATGAATCACAGTAGCAGTATCAGGTTGCATGTAATGCATAGAATGGAATTAAAGGACATATAATATCAATATAATCTTTGGGTTCCTGAGATACTGCGTATACTGTAACACCGGCACAGTAAATAACTCAGTTATTAACACACTCCCAACAAAAATAACATTCATAATCATAGGGACAATTCCTGGCTTGATGTAAAAATGATCCCAAAAGCTTGAGTGACTGGTGGGAATAATGCATGGGGCGATTACCAGGTTAGGGGTTGAACATGCAAAACTATGCAGACCATGTCCCTGAACCTGCCCTGTGCCCCCAATCACGAACGACTTCAGGAGCAGCCTCTCTGTGGCTCCTGGGAGAGCCAGGAACGAGCAGGACAAGTTCTACCTAATGCTGCCCCTGCTGGGTGCTGGTTCTCCAAAAGGCAACCCCCAGCAAGCCATTATCCCAGAAAGTCACAGGCCAAGATTACCCATGTAATAAAGAAGCAGCTGTATGAAGCTGGCACATAGGGAGAAATCTGAGATCCAGCTATTCAAAAGCATCAGACTAAAAAACCAAAAAACACAAAAAAAGAGAAACTAACCTTAGATGGTGCAAAACAACTGGTAGGTAGGGATGGGTCCTGGATCCAAACACACCTGAACTGTGAGGGAGCGCAGATCCAGATTGGATGGAGAGTTTGCCTCATCTCAGACTCATCTCCACTCCTGAGAAACAGAGGTGGGAAATTTGGAGTGAAAAGGTTTGTTTCCTTAATGATGGAAAAGAGGGGAAATAATTAGTGCTACTGAAACCTTTATTAGAAAAGGAGGCAGGATCCAAGAAGCTGGTCTTTTCCTTCCCCTTGCAACATTCCCGAAGCTGAGTTTGCATCTTGCATGGAGTTTCTGGCTTTCTCATTAAGACCTAGCTAGCTACATCTCAGCAGTTCCCCTCCAGGTGTCAGCCTTGCACTTCACATGCAATTTTCTTCCCTCAGCCAACACTGGAGGGAGGCGCCTGGCTCAATGCTCAGAGAAGTGCAGATCCTCCTCAAGCAGAGATCATCAGAGCCCTTAAAATATTACATAGATTCTGCAATCTGATTTCAAGAAAGAAACTGAAATAACACACACCCCCTTTGCCACGGCAGAAATGTCTCAATGCCATTGTGTAAAGGGAAAACCTAAATGGGCCCATTAGCCTTCTTCAGGCTACATCTGCCAAGAGAACAGAGCTGCCAGGCCAGAAACAATTTAGAAGCCAGGACTTTCACTTAAGTTTTCTTTATTTAGGATGTAATTGATGTGCCTGTTCTTCTTTCTTTGGCCTTATTTCCCAACCGCTAAAAGCCTCCACTCTCTTCCTCTGCACTTTTGTACATAACTCTGGACTGCATTAGTAGTCTTCTCAGCTGGATTTCTCAACCAGTGCAGCTTCATTGGATGCTGGAATGGAGACAAGGCACATGCAGGCTCAGGTGTTTTTATCACTGCATTGAGGTCATATGTGTCACCTGCTCTGAGGTCAGGATTGAGGACTTTGCCAGAGCTCGACTGGCATGTCTGTTAGAGTGCAGGTCAGGATGTTGAGGCAACTGCCCATTAGCAATACCCTGAGTTATCCATTCCTCCTGTCTTCCACCTTGATACAGTGTAAACTTCATCACTGTGATGAGGGCTTATCCTGTTTCCCACGAGATCACTCACAGGCCAAGATTTTTATAGCTGTTGGGAGGAAGCTTATACACCACCTAATCCAATGGGGCATTGGTCCATGACTGGAGCTCCCAAGCACTATGGTAATACAAATAAATAATAATACTACTTCAGGCTAAGGACTGGGTGTCAGGAGGCATGGGTCTCCGCTAGAGACTTCCTGTGTGACACTGGGCAAATCACTTTGCCGCTCTGTGCCTCAGTTTCCCCATTGGTTGGCTTTAATGCTAGCTGAACAGCGCCAGAGTGAGTAAATGCAATATAAACACAAGGGTGCTGAGAAGAGTCAGGAGGAGACAGGTGGAGCTCTTACACTTTTCATGAGTTTGCCTGAATAAGGAGTCCATCGCATCCTATGCAGCTGACTGCTTGCTCCCCTCAATCTAAATACTCATTGGTGTGTCTTACAGCTGGACCCCACTGTACAATGTGTGTTATGTGCCCTCTCTCTGGGGCTGATCCACTGTCTTGCTTTTCCATGCCTGCTTCTAGTTCTAAAGTGACCTATATTCCATACCAAATGGTGGCACCTCACTTTCATTGTAGAATGTTATTCACATGAGAAATAAAGACTCATGAAACAGAGGGTACAGAAGGGGGGTTATTCACACTAGGAGAAGGGAACCCACAGCATTTAAAGTCTCCAGCACTAATAATTTGTGTGTGTGTTCCTCATCTGGGATCTTTGTCACATATTGTGTCCCATACTTGGGCCTTGATAGATTGAGAGGTCTGAGAATAACTTCCTGCTACTCATCCCAGTTCCTGGATTTAGTTCTTTAGTCACAGAGGTCTCTGGTGAAGGTTCACACCCTGTTATCAGTCCGTGGTGAGGGCTGCGGTACACAAGAAGGTCTCTGACTCCCAGCTCCAATGGACTGTGAAAGGCAGCAAGTTCCACCGGGAACTCCATGTCACCCTCCAACCAAGAATTCGACTCTGGGAACGGACAGGATGAGTCCCTGATGAACATAACCACAGCGATGGTTCTTCCCACACCCTGCTGTGGATGGCCCTGCAGTTCTGTGGAGCTGGCTTGTGAGCAATTCCAGCTGACCCTGCAAAACAAAATGGGATGAATGTGATCCATGTGCTCTCCTTGTAAGACGCCAGCATTTGACAGTCACTTGGCGCTCTCTCTCAAACAAGCGGGTGGAGATCTCAGAGCCTACATCCCGCTATGCTTTGCCTCCTGATTGCCAGCTCCTATGAGTAAAGCTAATGTATGAAGAGAGACACAGAGAGACAAACTTACCAGTTTAAATCCTCCAAATGTGCAACCTGCCTGCTGCTAGGACTGTAGGCCACAGGGAGTGGGAGATATTACATGATATCCAGCCCTGCTAAATGTTAATGCCACACCCACCCATTTGCTGGCATTTTGCCAGGGCATGGGCCACTAGCTGCGGGGGAAACATTTCCCTAGCCCATTGCACAAAGAAGAGCAGGTAAACATTTTTGCCTAAGTGTTCTAGAGTTGGCAGTTACTCCAGCAGGAGACTATAACAGAATTGTTTCAGTGCAGCTCTCTGCTCATTAAAACAAGAAAGTAATTTGCACTTGGGGACTTGCAATGTCAACAGACACACCAGGAAATGTCTCTCACTCTGCTTTCATAGATCTCTCCTGTTCTCCAAGGCTTATGCACATCACATAAACAAAGATGGAGGTTGTGAGGTCCAACTTCAGGCAGCTGTGGAGGTCAGGAGTTCCTGGGGCTCAGGTCGTCTCTTCTGGATCAGAAGGGACCCTGCATTTTGTGTTGATTTTCCA
Source organism: Natator depressus (assembly GCF_965152275.1). Classification (NCBI taxonomy): domain Eukaryota; kingdom Metazoa; phylum Chordata; order Testudines; family Cheloniidae; genus Natator; species Natator depressus. Next base: position 12,015,702 of record NC_134251.1, on the reverse strand, counting down.
ATTGTGGTGTTTTCTTCCCTGACTGAGCTCCCTGCCCAAAAGCCCTGCAGATTGTGGCAAGGTTCTGGACAGATGGATGGGTGTTGGAAGCACATCAGATCTATGGGTGGTTGAACCCACTCATACAAAGAAATGCAGTCACATCAGCCCTGCCCTCAGATAATTCCACTGGCTCCCTTGTTTGTTTCTCTGTGACAGTAGACAGAAAAAGCGGGTGAGGTAATATCTTTTATCAGAACAAATTCTGTTGGTGAGAGAGAAGTTTTCAAGCTTACACAGAGCTCTTCTCCAGGCCTGGGAAAGGTACTCAGAATACCACAGCTAAATACAAGATGGAACAGATTGTTTCGCATAAGTAGTTAACACAAATATCAAGGGAATATTCGAGGTGAAGTGGCCAGTTAACCCTCTCCCCAAAAGCTAACCTACCTCCCCAACAGGCGGTAGCTAGGTCGATGGAAGAATTCCTCCATCAATCTAGCACCGTCTACATCAGGGGTTAGGGACCGGTCTACACTACAAATGCTGCATTGGTGCAGTTGCACTGATGCGGTTGTGCCACTCTAGCATTTTGATGAAGATGCTTTAAGCCAATGGGAGAGAGCTCTCCTGCTGGTTTAGTTACTCCACCTCCGCGAGAGGCAGTAGCTGTGTGCTTGGCTACACTTATATTTTATAGCGCTCTAACTTGCTGGCTCAGGGGTGTGAAAAATCACCCCCCTGAGCGCAGCAAGTCAGAGTGCTTTAAAGCACTAGTGTAAACAGGCTCCAAGCACTGGGAGCCGTGCCCCCAGCGCTCGGAGTTAATCCCCCTGTGGAGGTGGATTTCCAGGAGCGCTGGGCTCGCACGCAACCACACTTGCACTTCAAAGTGCTGCTATGAGAGCGCTCCCGCGACAGCACTTTGAAGTTTCCAGTGTAGCCGTGCCCTGAGTCACCAGGAGAAGCTCTCCCACTAACATAACGCTGTCTGCACAGTTGGTTACGGTCAGTATAACTATGCTGCTCAGTGGTGTGGATTTTTCATGCCCCTGAAAGATGTAGCTATGCCTATATAAGTTTCCAGTATAGACCAGCCCTGAGATACCCAAAAATCAGGTCTGGTCTATACCAGGAAAACAACATCCATGAGCAGCACAGTTAAACTGATTTAACCCCCAGGGTAGACAGCACTACAATTCTCCCATCAACCGAGCTACTGCCTCTCGGGAAGGTGAATCCCTCCCATCGGCAGGTAGTGTCTTCACTGAAGCACTACAGCGGCTTAGCTTTAAGTGCAGACAAGCCCTCAGTGGCCATTGAAATTTTGTCCCTAACCAAGTACTGGAAGCTATCCCAAATGAGGGCATTGAGAGGGATGTAAATATAGGGGCAATGAGACAAATTTTGCTGTCAGGTATTTTGCATGTGTAGAGTTTGACCAACTATATTTCAACTAGGGAAATTTCCTGTACCATTTATTCCCAGGAAGCAAAGTGTTGCTACACTGCTCTATCATTAATTTACAGAATAAGTGCCCCGAGCCAAACTGCACTGAATGATCCAGGTTATCCTACTTACTTCAGTGGTATTATCCCAGTGCTGATGAGAGATTGGGCTCCCCAGAACTTAAAATAAAAATTCAGGCAATAAAACACCCTTAATTGTATCTATTGTATAGTTTCATAGTAGCCCCCATCCTGGGGTATCTGAGGGCCTCCCTGATTAATTACATTAGCCTTGGGCTGGATTAGTGCCTTGCTATCCAGGCTAAACAAGGGGCATCACAGAGCAGAACTGACCCCAGAACCAGGACTGTGCTGGATTGTGACTGTGAGCCAAAGCTCTGCCCCCTTCCTGCCTGACAATTCCTTGGCCACCTGCCTGGGACGGGGAGTAGTAGCAGGGTTTGGCCATGTGGGTGATCTGTGCAGGGAACCTCAGCAGTGAGCCCCTATTGGGCTTCACGGAACCTTGAGCTCTTCTCCTTTCTGTGGATATGGGAAGCTCTGCTAAGGGGAAGGTAAGAAAATGGATAACAAAAAAAATTGACCTTAATTTTTGGAACGTGTATTTTTCAACTTCAGCCAACAAGCTCTGATGATCTCATCTCCCCAAGGAATAGCACCTTCCTCTCAACGACATGGCTCCTGGGGCTCCAATCTCTGCACATAACAGCTCCAACAACTTTAATCTATAAACAACAGAAATGAATAACTGAACTGCCTCCAGGCAGCTGCTTGTCCCCTTAACTAGTGACACTCAGCATGTGCTGTACTCAAGGCATGGGGCAAAGGAAGATTGTGCTGACATATACAAGAGCAGGCATGGGCTTGGCAATTTCACTTGCGATGCAGGCTGCTTCCGAATGCAGTCCCAATGGCCCTACAGCAATGAATGCCCTATTATTACTCTTACAATTATTTATAATGGGCAGCAGCATAGTGACCCTGATGCTTCTAGAATGCCCCCTACAGGCTGCTCTGCAGAGACCAAAATATGGCTACCCTCCATAGAGCTAAAATGAGGTGGCAAGTTGACTCAGTGGCTATTTACTGTGAGAGCATGACTAATGCAGGATTAAAAGAAGGTAAGTGGGGATGTGCGTTGAAGAGCGAAGTTTATGAAATATTTACAGACAACAGGCCTGCTTCTGATCCCAACTACAACATTCCACTGAATCCTCCTGCTTTATACTGGCCCAACTGAGATCAGAAACAGGCTGAAACGCTCCGTGTTTTTGAAGTACCCATAGCTAAATTCTTTAGCACAAGGTTATATTTAGATGCCCATAGATGTTCCTTTGCACCTGTGGGCACTCTTTATGAGGGTCAGTGGCTAATCATTATACTGAGTTTGCTTGTACCCCTGGGCACACTTAGCCTAGGGCAACAAATAGTTATTATATTGGATTATGTTCTGTGCCCGTGGGCACACTTAACTGAACACACATGATGGCTACTATGACTGCATTGCCTTTGTCTACACCCATGGGCATGCTGAACTGCTGGTGTGGAGGAGTCAGTGAATTAAATATCTGCATGCCCACCGGTGCACTTAGCAAATGCTACTGCTAATTGTATTACTTGAAACTTAATATAAGTTCAAAGTACAGCAAGGAAAGTGCAGCAAAAATCACAACTGTCACTGAGAATTAACAGATAGATTTGAAGTTGCTTAATTCTGAGCCTTTATGTTGCCAGAACTGAGGAACCAGCTTTGGGAAAAAGTCTTTATTGCAAATAATTGCCCTTTTTCTGACTATTTTACAGTTGCAAGACTCTAAATCAGACAGTTCACTCACCACTCTCTCCAAGCTGCTTACCTGTGTGAAATCTAGTCCACGGTTGATGCTTACTCTGCTCATTAGTGAAGTTACCACCAGATGCTTTGTTAGCAAGAGGTCACTTTGGCCAAATGCCACAGAAACCCCTTGACTGCTAACCTATACATTTCACTTGACATGGTGCAGTCTGGTAATGCTGACAGCCTGGAATCACAACTCAGTACTTACAGCATGTACAAACAACACTGATTGACTCATTGCCAGCTTGGAGCCATCAAAATAGGATTTAGGATGCATGTTGAGCATGGGTAGAAAATGTGGGAATCTCAGGATAATGGCTACCTGGAAGGCGAATTCAGTTCTTTAACCTAACTATACAAAACATGGTCCTTTCACATCAGTGTTAGGATATGCCAATTAACTGATGTGGCCAAGCCTAATGTTAAATCCACATAGATGGCTTGGGGTTTTTAGAGGTGCTGAGCACCTATTGCTCCTATTGATTTCAATGGGAGCCATGAGTGCTCAGAACCTCTGAAAAAATCAGGCCAAGAGACTGAATCCACTATTCCAAGGAACTGATCCCTCTAGAACGGAGATCTAGTGTTGGTTTAGCACCAGTCTGACTGCCATTAGAAACTGAATCACCCTCTCCCCGCAAGTGAGGCTGACTTGGGTGGAATAGTGTAAGGAACCCTTGATTTTAGCAAGGCATTTGACACAGTCCAACATGACATTCTTATAAGCAAACTAGGGAAATGTATGGTCTAGATTATTGTAAGGCAAGTGCACAACTGGTTGAAGACCATACTCAAAGAGCAGTTATGGATTTTTCACTGTCAAACTAGGAAGGTGTATCTAGTGGGGTCCTGCAAGTGTCAGTCCTGGGTCAGGTAATTTTCAGTATTTTCACTAATGACTTGGATAATGGAGTGGACAGTATGCTTATCACCTTTGCAGATGACATCAACCTGGGAGGGGTTGCAAGCACTTTGGAGGCCAGGATTAGAATTCAAAATGATCTTAATAAATTGGAGAACTGGTCTGAATTCAACAAGATAAAATTCAAAAAAGACAAGTGCAAAGCACTTCACTTAGGAAGGAAAATGCACAACTACAAAATGGGGAATAACTGGCTAGGTGGTAGTACTGCCGAAAAGGGTTTGGGATCACAAATTGAATGAGAGTCAACAATGCGATGCAGCACTGGGGGGCTCCCTGGAAGCAGCGACATCCCCCTCGCTCAGCTCCTAGGCAGAGGCATGACAAGGCAGCTCTGTGCGCTGCCTCCGCCCAGAGCACTTGCTTCACAGCTCCCATTGGCTAGGAACTGCGGCCAATGGGAGCTGCAGGGGCGGTGCCTGCAGGCAGAGGCAGTGCACAGAGCTGCCTGGCCACGCCTCCACCTACAAGCTGAGCAAGGGGGATGTTGCCGCTTCCGGGGAGCCCTCCAGGTAAGTGTCGCCCAGAGCCCGCCTCACCCTGTCCCATGCCCTCAACCCCCTGCCTCCTCCCACACCCAAACTCTGCTGCTGCTGGCGGGGAGGTGCAGAGCCAGGTAGGGAGCCTGTCGGCCATGCCGCCTGCCCCCCCCCCCAGCACCAGCGGGGGTCACAGGCCGTGCACTGCCCTCCCCCAGCACCCGCAGGGCCCCCGGGCAGCCCCACAACCCCGCAAGTTTTAGTCATGCATATTTTTAGTAAAAATCATGGACAGGTCACGGGCCGCGACTTTTTGTTTACTGCCCATGATCTGTCTGTGATTTTTACTAAAAATACCCGTGACTAAAACGTAGCCTTAGTCATAATTTATGAATACTCTACATTGGTCTGGGTAGTGGGGTATTTTCTGTATGATTCTATTGGTTTAACTCAACAGGAGGCTGTCTGGAAAAACATGCCAGAAGGAAAAGAATGGCTCAAGATAGCCACCTCTCAGCAAACACTGAAGAGCTGTTACAGGATAATGCCAGAACTGTTAGCTTTGATGATTTTGCCTCCTCTCCAGCCTACCTACCCAAATGGTTCTGACCAGGACAGGATAAGACTCACGAACACAGGAGAATAAAATAACTCTGTCAGAATTAAAGGGGACCCTCTCTAAAAAGAGAGGGTGTAGTTGTCCAAGAAGAACCAGATTGAGGCTCAGGACCACATAGGTCTGAGGAAGATAGGCCTGTCTAGAAAACCATCAGGAAATGGTAAAACAGTGTAGACTGTTTGTTGTTTTAAAATCCTTTTTTTTTTTCCTGGAAGCTTTGTTCCTCTTGCTAAAATGCATTACATTAGTTTAGGAAGGCTGCCTGGTTGCTGGATACCACCAGTCACAGACTCCAAAAGGGAAGAACCACAAGTTCCCCAACTCTGTTGGACCTGTAGGGTAAGCACAGTGGGTACACAGGATACTCTAGCCCAGGGACGGGTCCAGTCTAAGAGTGGGTGAATTGCAAAAATCCACCTCAGCATAGGTAAAGGCCTTACATGGGAGGGAGTCCACTCTGAGGGAGACCGGAGGAGGGACAGAGGTGCAGCCTGTCCTATAATCTGACCATACACATCCAGTAGCCTAAATATCAAATCCTTTCTATGTTCACTCCTAGTGAGTCCTGTCTCTTCTCTACAAGGGTCACTACAAACACCCTTTGCCACAAAGAGAAATTCATGAAGCAGAACCTCACAAACAACCCTTTGTAGAAAAGACCACAACATCTGAAGGGGTTGTACTCCACCAGCAGCTACAGTTCTAGCCTCTCCCTACCACTTTGCCCACAACATAGCAGTAACAAAAAAGGGGAATGAGGAAGACAGGTGCATGGGAATTCAGTTCTCAAATGAGATTCCTTCTTACTCAGTAATAGAATAGTTTACCTCCCAACCTTGGCAAAGCTCCAGGGAATCACATGCTGTTGGTTCCATGAAGAACTCACCTGCACATTAACCTGTCCAGATTTCAGTTTGGTTTAGCCAATTCTTTTTAAAATTAAGAGGGAAGGCCATGGTAAAAACACAGATAGAGAACAGACTAGAGGAACCTTCCTCACAAGATACAAAAGGAGGCCACATGAGTGACAAAGTGCCTGAAGTTCAAAACCAGTGCTGCTAACGTTACAGTACAACCTTACAGAAGGTGCTCCCCAGTTAAATGCCTACATACAGCAGCACTACGTGTATCTCAAAGCCTAAAAGAAATAGATCTTGCTCAGGGTAAAACAATGGGAGTTCTTGCTTGGGATCTGACTGCATGACTAGGCTATTAGATGTACTAGGCTTTGGATAAGACATGAAACTAAGGTGATACTGAAGATCCCACAGCATTTTATCTAAAGAAAGACGACACATTTCCTATCTACATTTCCTTTCTCATACACATTACATACTGTTTCATATCTGTCTGCAAGTCATTGCTGAGAAAACAGGGGTTGCCCAGTTTGCCTATGCAGTCACCACAATACCAGTAACTACTGCATTCACTTTGGGAATGAAAGGTGCTATAAGGAAACCAATTTTTATTCTATGAATGCAGCTTTGTGCAGCACATTTATCAACCCCAGACTCAAATCCGTCAACTGTTGTGTAAGAATTATGATGGTTTAAGCAGATTGTCAATCTAACATGTGGGATCTTTCTTTCTCTGGGCTGCAGTGAGATGACATACGGAAACATGCACTTAGACAGGGTCCATGTGAGTAACTTTGGCTCTCTAGAAAGACTCAGACCAAACTCTGAGCTCCGTTTCATTGCATAAAGTACAACCTGTCATTAAGCAGGAAACTGACATGACACTTGTCACATACACTGGCGCTTTGTCTAATAGTTTTGCACAGTTATCTCACATTTCATTCATCCAAAAAAACAATCTCCAGAAACTTTTTGAGCACTCAGCAAAGGAGCCTGTTACGTTCTGAAAGCTGCATAACTTGTTCACTTCATTGCATTCACGGCAAAAGGCCTCATTAGCCTTGTCTCCTTTGGTGCATTTAACTTGCCTTTCCCTCCCCTTCACATGCTTTGAGGTCCTGCCAACATTGTCAGAGACAATGCGCAGGGAAAAAACATTTATTCAATTAAATTACAAAATGAAGGATTAGCTTGCATGAGCAGGGTGAATGCAGCAAGGCTGTCTAAGCACAAGGGTAGATTGGGGTGTGGTGGTAACAGCCTAAGCAGAAGAGCAGTGAATGAGAGAGATGTACTATAATCAAATGAATGGCTGGGGAAGACCATCTTTTGGTGGCAATAAGAATAAAACCCTGCAGATCTCTAGCACCTTTCTTGGTCAAAGAACTTTACAAATATTAATGAATTAAGGCTAAAAAAAATACCTCTTAGTGTTATGTATTATTATCCCCATTTTACAGGCAGGCACAGCATTAGGAAGTTAAAGAATTTGACTAAGGTCATAAAGCAAGTCTGTAGCAGAGATAGGAACAGACCTCAGGAGTCCCAGCTACAAGTCCCCTGCTCTAGCACTAGCCAACATCCCACAAGGATTAAAGGGACAATATTGATTTCCCACACTCTGATTAACAAACTCCAGGTTTGTCCCCTTAGGAGCATCACAGGAGCTTAGTTAAGCCCTGAATGGAAAGCTCTGCATGACTGAAGATCTCAATTAGCTGGACTTCAGATTGTCCTCTTACACTTTCAGAGAATTGGGTTTTACCTGTAATCAACTTTAACTCTGTAATAATACCAAGAGAAGTGTTTTCATTATTTTAAATATAATCAGCATAGGGGAAATATAACAGTACTGAGCAAATACAAAAGAAAACATGTTAAGGCACGGAAATCCACAGTTAAGGCATCCTTAATTCAGTCATCACATCCCCATGAAATAACCCTGCAGTTATGACTGATGTATTTCAGTGTTTGTGGCTCTCATCCTCAATGGTATTTAGGCACCTAAATCCTATTGAAATCAATGGGAGTTAGGCTCCTAAATACCACTGAGCATCTGGGCTTACAATCCAAGATTGAAGTAAACTGATTTTTTGTCATTACAGGGAAGAGTCACATTTGTTTGAGTGTCTTACCTCAGATTTAGTATGAAAAAAAAAAGTGTCTTTAGAAGTCAGTTTAATTTAATCTGGGACTACAAATATTAGTGTGAATTGCATCACTATAGGTAGGGCCCTTCATTTTCAGTTTTTATTTTATTTAATTTTTCCTGGGAATTTATCAGTGTTTATTACCACAGCAACAAAAACAGGTGAAAATCAGTCCAAAAACTATTATTTTTTCTGGGTAAAATAGAGGTTTATTTTGGTAGATGGAAAGACGGGGGGGAAAGTATTCAGTTGATTAGTGCTTTGAATTCCGTTCATCAGTGTGGTTTGCTGCAGAACCAAAACAGAAATCAAAACACGCCACCTTTGAGTTTAAGAAAACAATATCTCTCTAATCAAATAAAACCTTTTATCTGAATAAACAATTTACTGTTGTAGACTTAGAACTATTAGCCTATAAATATTTACATTTAATAATTGGGCCACACCGTTTGTAGCGCATACACGCAACTTCATCCTTTTCTCCTGTTTTTGTTTTTTCTTTCAACTTTTGAATACTTCCTAGTGTTCTGAAACATATTCTGATACAGATTTTTGTTTTCTTCCCATTTTAGTGTGTCAGATCTTTAAACCGTTATCTAACAGCTTGAATGCGTACATGAGATTCATCAGTACATTCAGATGTGCACACACTTCAGAGCTTGCATGTGTGCCTGCATCTTCTAGACTAATACATAGCCTTACTTCAACAGGCAGCTTTGCATATACACACAGACTAACGTATTATCATAATACATATATCTCATGCAAGTTATTGTATTTTCCTAATAAAACAAGTTATTTTTATGTTTGAATGATAAAAAAGTAGGGTGAAAATCAGAAAAACCTGAATAATATTTTTTGTAAAACCTGGGAATATTTTGGTAAAAATTGGTTTAAACTGAAAACGAAGGGGCTTAACTATAGGGAAGAGTTAAAGTGGTTTGGGTGCCTTAAATGTGCTTTTCCATATCAACTCTGAATTTCATGTGTTGTAATGCTTGTTTTGTTACACCATCTCTAATGTTTTTACCCTTACATTTCTCAGTCTCAACTTCATGTTAAGAGGGTTTGTTGGGTTGTTTGTTTTTTTTTGGTCTGAGAACATATGCGCACATATGTACACAAATACTTACCTCATTTTTAAAAAATGAAACATTTTTATGTGCCCAAGGAACAAAAAAATAGCTGGCCTTCGCACTTCACTCCACAGCAATGTAAAATAATATGGGAGTTTGAGCTTTCGATCAGTACTTGAAACAAGTTTCACACATGTACAGCCAAACCCCCCTTAAATTATCAGTGGCACCATTGTCCGTGCCATGCGAGAGGCTGCACAAACCATACACGATGCCATCCAGAGCTCACTGGGCTTTTCGGTGCGTGCAGGAGACACTGCATGGAGCAGCAGGCAAACAATGCAAAACACCAGCTGCTGCCCCCCTGCTCCCCAACTCCCTTAACCTTAAAGGTCCTTTTGTCTTTAAGGGCAAAAACCCAAGCGAATTAAATGCAAGAAAGCTGCGTTAACATTACAGAGGAAGGCTCCAGGCCTACTGCTGGTGGGGGTCAGTGCTAAGGTTTCCCATAAGCTTCGCCTGCCTTAAAGGGGAGTAACGCCCCGGCCAACGCTAGGCCCTCCCTGACACGCCCTCCCGCCAATTTCCCATCTCTCCGCCCTCCCCGCCTTACGCATGCGCGTTGCCGGCGAAACGGATCGTACCATTACTCTGCAGTATGTGGGGGGGATCCCAGATTTGCTACCGTCCCTGCCCGGAGGCAAGGTTCCGCACATCCCGAGCGAAGGACACGAAGGCCTATGTGAGCTCTGCTCTATGCGGTTCGAAACAGGCCAAGTTCTCGGCGTTGGCTGTTTCCAGTCTATTTCCAGCTGGGCCACCCCGCGGGAGGAATGGTTCACCCCGAGGCCGGGCTCTGCCGGCGGGGGCCGCCATTTTGTCAGCAGCGGCTGTAGGAGAGGAAGGTGGAGGTGCCCGGAGCCCCCTCGCCCCATGTAAGCTTCCCCCCCCCCCGCCCCCGGCCCCGGCCCCGGCCCGGTGAGCAGACCGCGGCGGAGAGCTAGAGGCTCTGGCGTCTCGGGCCCCAACCGCGGCTGGGCTGTGCCTGAGCGGGCCAGGGGACACGGGGAGCTAGGCCCAGCCTGGAGCTCGAGAGAGGCTGGGCTCGCTGGTGAGGCCTAGCCGGGGGGGTGATTTATAAACTAGGCCTCATTTGGGCGCAGCCTATCGGCTAGGCATGTGGTCTCATGCCCGTCTCCCGGAAATGGTTTGGTCCTGACTCCCTTCTTCCCTTTCCCTATGGTCTGACCTCTCTGCTCCCCCAATCCCAGACTCCCTCTCCCTAGGATGATCTGGACATTCACCCCTCCACCCCCTTGGAAATGGTCTGAGCCCTTCTCCCCCTCTGCCTTCCACCGCCCGCTCCAGCGTGGTCTGGTTCTTGGCTTTCCCCCTTTTTTTCTCCTCCCAGCAATGCCAGTTGGTTGGGTTCTTTCCCTGCACCCCGTCCCACACAAGCCTGGCCCTTGCCCCATCCCCTTAGTTGGGATGATTGGTGAGATCATTGCAGATTGTGAACAAATTCTCTTTCTTTCCTAGTTTTAAATAACTTTGTTCATGACCCCTCCTCTCCAGGCATTGCCCATAAATGCCACTTTATATGTTTGTTGTTAGAACATAACACACTTAAAGCTTAGAGAAGATAAAATGCAACATCTTTTGGTAGGTTCCTAGTGCCTAGGAAGAAAAGCATTGTCGGTGTTTTACAGAGAAACAAACTGATTTATTATGAGATTAAAAATGAACAAAATAAGAGAATAAAAAATTGCTGAGGCCCTCTTTTTTTAATCCATTAGTAAAATCCAGCAAAGATGTCTGAATACATCCGTGTTACAGAGGATGAGAATGATGAGCCCATTGAGATCCCTTCAGAGGATGATGGCACTGTGCTGCTATCCACAGTAACTGCCCAGTTCCCGGGAGCATGTGGCCTGCGTTACAGGAACCCAGTGTCTCAGTGTATGAGAGGAGTCCGGCTAGTAGAAGGAATTCTGCATGCTCCAGATGCTGGCTGGGGAAATCTGGTCTATGTTGTTAATTATCCCAAAGGTTTGTCTTTGTTCCGTGCATTTTTGGTACAACCATACTTTCTTATTTACAAGGAATTTTATATCAAGATCTATGGGTTCCTTAGTTTTTATGTTTTCCTCTTATCTTACTGTCAAACCATAGAAGCAACTTAAAGTGTGTGCCTGGCTCACAGAATGAATTTCAGAGAGTTCGCTATTATTTAGCACCATAATTGTACAAGGTACTTTACAAATAGGACTTTGTCCTCCTGTTTGTAAGGCATTTAACAATCTTATATAGATAACTTCCAAAGGTCCGATCCCACAGTGACTACCGTGCAGGGCTGAGGTTTGCCCATGTGACGCTAATTATATGATCAGGGCCAAAGACATCAGTGTTGTAGGGGAGGGTGTGGGAAAGGTGAAGGATGAAAAGGAAACGGAAAACTAAGGAGAGCACTTTTCCTTTTTCACTGAGTAGCTATTGTCTCAAACTATGTATAATACACACAACCTCTGGTCAGGCATGTGAATGTTATTTGGCAGTACTTCAGTGGAAAACAAGCTTAAAGTGTGTTTTAGATGAGAGTTTGAGTCTTCTCGTCTTCTGCACTCCTCTCCCCGATACTGTAGGGCAGTTGGATGCAGATTATAACATATATGCAGCAAATAGTATGTATCTCTTCCCAGTTCTTAGCTTTCGCAATACATCCTGCAAAAAAGGATCTAATCCTTGTGCTGTGCTGCTTCCGACTAATGGAAGTAGCTTTCCTTTCCTTTGATGTAATGTGGAGATGATAGTTTCTGATGTACATCTTTACATTCAGATAACAAGAGGAAAATGGATGAAACAGATGCCTCATCAGCTGTAAAAGTAAAACGAGCAGTACAAAAGACATCTGATTTAATAGTTTTGGGTCTTCCCTGGAAAACCACTGAACAAGATCTAAAGGAATATTTCAGTACATTTGGAGAAGTTCTCATGGTGCAGGTAAATTTCTGTTGTATTTGACTCTCTACTTGAGTCAAAAGCTATGAATTCAGATGGAAGTTTTTCCTGCATGAGCCAGTACAAGGCAAAAAGGGCAATTAAATTTAAAAGCACATCTTTAACTGTTGTAACATTAAAATTTGCTTTACTCTATTTGCTTTGCAGTATGCTATTTTTACTTGGAGGTATCTTGGTATGTGTTCAGGTCGTTGACCCCTGTCGAGACCGATTTCTCAAAAGGGGATGATTCTGATGTTTCACTAGTGTAAACGAGACATGATATGGCCCATTGTGTGGTGTTTGGTTTTTGTGCTTGCATATTAGTTTATTGGTATGGTAGTTGTAGCATTTGTGAAGACTTACTTTTTGCCGTTCTTGTTTGAATTTGAAACTTAACTTTAATAATAAGTTTGAGTTTAGGTTTAAGGGTTTGTTTTATATGGATATTGGATTAGCACTTTGCCACGATGCATCAAACCCACACTCTTTTGAACATTGTTTGTGTAATGGTAATCCACAGCCTGATTTCGTAAGTATGAAACTGTCAAAAGCTTTTGTGTACTGTCGTTGCTAGTACTAGGGGCCTTTTCATGGGGGATATAGAAGCCTCATTAACATAGGATCAAAACTTTTCGCATTACACTCTTTTAACCATGCTTTGGTAATCCTAGCATTCCTTTTGATCTTGGAAAAGACTACTGATTAGCATGAGTTGCAGCTAGGCTAAGAATACCAGTGCATATTACTGCTTCAGTATTTCAGCTATCTAGATCATCTTTCTCTCTCCCCCTCCCCTCCGCCTTAGGTTAAGAAGGACATTAAGACTGGTCACTCAAAGGGATTTGGTTTTGTTCGATTTACGGAGTATGAAACCCAGGTGAAAGTGATGTCTCAACGGCACATGATAGATGGAAGATGGTGTGACTGTAAACTACCTAATTCTAAGGTATCGTTCCTTAAATTATTTTAGCGTTTGTAGAAACAAAACATGCACTCCTTTAAAGAATCCTGTTGAGTGAACAGGGGATTAGATACATGGACAAACAAAGGGAGAGGGGGACTTTAAAGGGATCCTCGAGGCGGTTGAGAAAACAAAAGGAAGGAGTGGAGCCTGGAGGTTAAGTAAAGGAACAGTGGGATGGGGGATTGAGAAAACAACTAAGCACAGGGGAGAAGATGTCCAGTCTGAAAACTACAAAAACCAGCCTGACGACATCATAAATGTCTATCAGCCCCTGCTTCAGATACTGTCCTCATTTTGCAGAAGGGAGGAAAGTGAGGCACAGAGGATAGGTAGATAACTTGCCTAAGGCCAGACTGAGTCAGTGGCAGAGCAGGGAACAGAACCCAACACTTTGGACTATGCATATTTCCTCGCTCTATACGTATTCAACTGAAGGATTTACAGCACAAGGAATGGTCTGCTGCCTACCTAAGCAATCCTCATTTGCCATCACTTTTCAAGTCTCATCTCCTTTCCACTCTCCATTTTTCACATATATGCCCCTGGCACCACCCCTCAGAGATGCTCCTTCAGCAAGACGTTGTAAACAAATATCCAGTCATCAGAAGAGCTCTAGATTATGTGGTGGTAGATATGGCTGTGGTCAGTATATACTGGTGTTTCCACCATTGTCAGCAATACTGCACCACTACAAGAGCAAAGATAGGAGATTTCCCTAAAATGTCTAGTGTAAAGGCCCTAGGGGGTAAGATTGCTTCCATCTACTCAGGAATTCCAAGTTCATCCCTGCAGTCTTCCTCTCAGGTGGTACAGTTTTTAATTACATTATCTCGGGTAGAGTGGAGAGCAACTGGAGGGTTGCTTTTCTTTAGATCTTCCTATAACTGTGATACACCCCCATGCCCTGGTTAATAGTTTATGAAGTTCTCTATCACAAAAGAAACTAAGTTGTATTTAGTATTCAGAGGGATGATTGCAGTGTTTTGGTCACTATTTCTTTTCCTGCGATTCTACCCAGCAAAGTCCTGATGAACCTTTGCGTAGCAGAAAGGTGTTCGTTGGGCGTTGCACTGAGGATATGACTGCAGATGAGCTCCGGCAGTTCTTTTCTCAGTATGGAGAAGTGGTAGATGTCTTCATCCCCAAACCCTTCAGAGCTTTTGCCTTTGTTACCTTTGCAGATGATCAGGTATTTATTTAAAATATTTTAGCTCCTGACATTTAGGAACCGTTTCCTAAGTCTTAAATATCTCTCTTTACCATTCTGACCATAAATGTTGACAAACACTGTCACTTAGCATGTAATTATTGGAATTGAATATACAGTGCTTGTTTTTGTCATTGCAATTTGAGCATTTCAGTTGTACTTTGAATTTCTATTGAATTACATCAGTATGCTTACAGTTCATGTCTACAGATTCACACTTTTCAGCTGGTACTGTGTATATGGATCTTCACACTAGACTAACTTAAGTTTATTCAGTAAAGTTAAAGGATCTTGTTTTTAGTTTGTGTCAAATCTTCACACACCCTTCCTTTACAGTTTACAAATATATTCAGAATCATGTGGTTTGTCTTGTTATGCTGTAACAAGTACTTTAAAAAATGGTCTAATTGTATATTTATTTACATCCCTTATTTCTTATAGGTTGCCCAGTCTCTTTGTGGAGAGGACTTGATCATTAAAGGAATCAGCGTACATATATCCAATGCTGAACCTAAGCACAATAGCAATAGACAGTTAGAAAGAGGTGGAAGATTTGGTGGTAATCCAGGAGGCTTTGGGAATCAGGGTGGATTTGGTAATAGCAGGGGGGGAGGAGGTGGTTTGGGAAACAACCAGGGCAGTAATATGGGTGGAGGGATGAATTTTGGAGCATTTAGTATCAATCCTGCTATGATGGCGGCAGCCCAGGCAGCGTTGCAGAGCAGTTGGGGAATGATGGGCATGTTAGCTAGTCAACAGAACCAGTCTGGGCCATCGGGAAACAACCAACCTCAAGGCAACATGCAAAGGGAGCAGAACCAGGGTTTTAGTTCAGGAAGTAATTCTTACGGAGGATCTAACTCTGGAGCAGCAATAGGTTGGGGGTCAGCATCAAATGCAGGATCAAGCAGTGGGTTTAATGGAGGCTTTGGGTCAAGTATGGATTCCAAATCGTCAGGCTGGGGAATGTAGACAGTGGGCTCTGATATTGACTCTATGGTGGGAAATCAAATTTTTCTAAACTCATGGTAAGTATATTGTAAATTGCATATATACTAACATTTTCCTGATCAATTTGTTCAATGTGCAGTATATTCAACAGTATTTTTGACATTTTTCTTTTGTAAAAAGAAAGGTTAAAGGAATTTTATAAGTTTTGTTACATAATTTGTTGGAATATTGAATGGTTGAAAGTGAACTGCTGTTTGCCTGATGGGTAAACTAACACACTACAATTGAGAGGAAGGGTTTTTCCTGTAATATTTTATTCCTTGTTTCCTTGTCAGCTGAATTCTTTGCATGTTCAAAAAGGAAACCATTGGTCAGAAACTACATTCTTTCTTTTCCTCTTGTTTGTTTTAATTTGATCCCCACCATAAGAATCTCTCCAAGTGCCCCAGTTGGAGAACACAGTGTCAGTGTTGTTGGTTTTTGTTTTTGTTTTCCTTTTAACACTGTCTCCCCTCATATACTAAGTACAATATGAAGGCTTCATTTAACCTCTGCAGTTCATCTCATTTCAAATGTGTATGGAAGAAGCACTTAATTGAAAGCAGTGCTGTAAATATTCTGCTTTAGGAATACTTCTGTCTACATGCTTTCTCATCCAAGAATACTTCATCACACTGCACATGCTACGTCTTAGACGGTGGGTGTTCCATTTTTATCCGCTACTCTTTATTTCATGGAGTCGTATCAACGCTATGAACGCAAGGCTGTGAGATGGAACCAGAAGGCTGTTTGAACTTTTGAAACCTTGTGTGGGATTGATGGTGTTGCCGAGGCATGAGAGGGCTGGTATGTGCGAGAAAAAGGAGAGAGCGCATGCAGAGACCTGGTGGTGCATTATGGGATTTTATTTTACTTGGCGAGATGTCTCTCAATCCTGTGGCTTTGGTGAGAGAGTGTGCAGAGAGCAATGATAGCAAATAAAGTACGAGTGTTTCTTGCATTCAAAGGACATCCATATCTGGAAGACTAAATGGGTGTTATACCTAGTTAACCAATTAGTTGAATGTGTTAAGTGAAATGAATATCTGTATTTTTTTTTCCCTTATGTCAACTGCTGTGAATGTTGTATGGTGTGTGTTCTTTTCTGTTAATGATATGTAAGTGTGGTAATGTGAATTGAAGATGATGGGGTTTGTGACGAGAACATTGAGTTTGTGGTGTGCTTTGCGGTAGTTGTAGCAGAGTTCACTAGCGAGCTCAGTGTGCCTCTTAAGGGTGGAAGTTCCACTGTCTGTAAGATATCCATAAGAATGCTGTTTGCTGCAGTTCTGTGTTTGGATGCTTTTTATAAGATTTGTCAATGTAGGAAATTCTTAAATAAAACTGATTTAAGTAATATGTGTCTTTGTTTTGCAGCCCTGAATGCAAAGAATTCATAGCAGTTAATTTATTTTGTCCTTTGAGATGAACTTCCGTAAAGTTGTTTTTGCAGTAATTCAGTTTGTTTCAGATAAGCATGCTTTAAAAGTTGACAAGTCAAATGGATCCATCACTCATCATGCATTGATACCTGACACCCAACTTGTAATCCTCTGTCTATTTTTGCATTGTTCTGTGATACATATCTAAAATCCAGTTCTCACAAGGTTGGGTGCCCTCACCTAAAATGGTAAGACATTCCCTCCAGCTTGCATCCTCACCAAGGAAACTCCTACTTGTTTTTAGGAAGTGGGGTGGATTTTTTTTGGAATTGGGGAGAACAGGCAATGGGGGAAGTAGATAACACTTATACCTGTCAGTAGACTTGCTGCTCTTAAATGTATTTTCCAAAGCAGCTCCTTTGAGGATGAGAATGTAAAGCAAAATAAATATTGTAGGCTGCTTTACAATCAGCCTGCTGATTGGGAACCAAAGGGAAAATATTCCCGCTCTAATTTCAGCACAGAAGAAACTGTAAACTTGTGGCTAAAATAAAATATTAGCTCATGATGAAGAATGTCCACCTGAAGAAAGTATTGATGAATTTATAAGAGGCTTCTTATCTGCAAAAGAGAAATGTATCCAGTAGTAACACATCCAGCAAGGTTATTTCCATAAGTATTAGATCTTCAGAAATTGATTAGTGTGTGCTTGAAATCCAACACCACACTGATCCTTTTATTACTGTATTTCATATTCTGCAGCTTCTGAATACAGAGATTTAGGGCAATTTACCTTAGTTTCTGCTTTGACTTGGATATTTAAGTTCATAAAGTGGATCTTAATTAGGATGTATCCTATTTATTTGTATCTCAATGTGGTTTCTCATGAAGCGGAGACCATCTAATTTTTGTTAGCTGTTTGCACTGGTATTACTTTAACTCCAGTCCAAGGGGTAACTGGCAACTAAGTCTCAATCTACATATTTGGGGGGGGAAAAAAAAAAGGCAAAGGGGGTTGTGATCTCTCCAGAAATAAGTTGTAATCCCAACTCTTTTCACTATTCAAATCCCATTGCAAAAAGTTTCTTAATTTTTCTGCACCTAAATCAGATACGATTTCCAAACTCTGTACCATCTGTGAATTTTGCATTTTAGCACTTGCACTATTACCAGCTACTGCTGCTGAGTAACAGTTAAAAATGGTATTCTGGGACCTCCAAAGACTTAAACGGTGGCATCCCTGCAAGGAACCTGATGGTAAGTTTGTCATTAGCATGGCTTTAATTTGTTTAAACTTGTTTAAATTGAGGATCTGGTATTAACAGGTTGGCAGCATTGGGTAATCTTTACTATGAATTTTATTCTCCCCTGACCCTCAAAGAAATTCCTGAAAGTTTTGTAGCCATTTTCAGACTTTATTGGTCATTTTCTCTAAATGCTTTTTATATTCTAGTGTTTTAAGTGAATTAATAAAAGGTATTTTTGTCACCACCTGTGAGCGTTGTCTTGTTCTTTTAACAATTTTCATTTCAAGTATGTATTACAATAACATGATTAAATAGACGATTAAATAGACAAAAGATGATCGCAGAAACAACCAGTTTTTAATATAATTAGGGTATACTCTTCAGGCTCATTTAGCAAAAAAAATAAAAAATAAAAAAAATTACATTTTAGGTATAAAAGGTTCTGAGCAAACTTTTTAGGGTAACCTGCTAAATCTTTCTTAATCTGACTAGTGGGAATGTACTGCTAAAACTGATGGGATGATGACAGTTTCCTGGGCAGTACTGCTTTAAATATGAGTGAGTACTGAGACTGGACCACTACATGACATTTATTAATTTATTAATTACATTTCAGTGATGACTGTAAAATGATAAAACACCTTAGGAATCTTGGTTGTACTAACTCTCTACTCTGTTTGTTTTTGCAGAGGCAGGTTATTATAATAAGATCCCTGCAATTGTTATTTAGGGTGTTTACTCTGTTCTTAGTTACGTCTAAACTGGCTCTTAAGAATAGAGCAGAAACGTTCGGTCCATACTCTGCCATCATCTTGCAGAGCTGTCCAGCTGAAGCTGTTGGGATTTTATCAGAGGCAGCAAGTGTCTCAAAGAACTAGTCAACATTTTTGATTTTGACATTTGTATTCTAACTTGAGGGGGAATATTTATGGCTGTGCTAACATAACAAGTGCTTAACTTTCACACTGTCAACAAGTATGTTCTTCTATTAACTAGATTGGCATTACTATAGTTTCATTACATGTGTATTTTTTAAAAGGAATGGGATCCATGATATTAAGTGGACACAATAAACTTAACACTAACTTTCAGATGGAAAGTATTTAACACCTAAGATTTGAGTTTTCTGTAATCTGCTTTTTTTAGTTTATTTACATGAACTAAACAAGGTGCTGCTACATGCACAGTTTCCCTTGATCTTTTGAGCCTTCCACCTATCAACAGGTATGGGGGAAAGCAACTTTAAAATAAGATTTGAGCGTAAAACTAATTGATTAGGTTAGTTGGGCAGATATAACACCTGAAAGTATTAATTGACACAAACTGAAATCTATTAAATCAACTTTAAAAATATTACAAAACTGGAATCTGATCTGTTAAATGTCTTAATGTACCAAAAGGGAGAGTGTTATTTTTACTCACTTTTCATTAAGTCACTGCACATAAGAGACTATTTAAGAATTTTTCAGAATGGTGTTTTCAATCCACGAAATGTAGTTAATCAGTTTCGTGTATACCCCATATTGGCCAGCAACCCCACAGTCTACGCCCCAGGACACAATACCACCGACAAACCATTTCTTAGTCAGGCTGTCTACGAAAGTTAATGGTCCCCCACTGTCACCCTGACAAGAATCTTTTCCCCCTTCTTCCTCCCCAGCACACAACATGTTTTCTGTTATTAGCAGAGATTTTCCACTTGGCAGCTTTGCAAATGCATCTTTACACTTTCTGTTGTCAATAACTACTAATTCAACATACAGTAGATGAGGGGAAAGCCTCCTTTTCTCAGTTCTTCCCCAGCCAGCTACAGTTCCCATATCATCTGTTTTCACATGGAATCTTTCTTCTTTTCTTGGCAAGCAAATGGGTGTAATATTTGCATTAATTGGGACTTTATGTTTCAGTTTAATCAGGGCAATGTCGTTGTTAAAACTCATGCCATCACTGTAACCTTCATGTACAAAAATTCCTTCTGCCCAGGCTTGTTGGTAGTGAGCTGAATTTTTGTCCAGAAATCCCATTTTGATTGTCAAAGTTGATGGGTCCATCTGATGGACGACTGCATGAGCAGCAGTTAAAACCCAATTGTCATACAAGAGGGCGCCACCGGCTGAGCTTCCGTCTTCATTAATTAGCATAACTTGCCAGGGGAATTGTCCAGGCTTTGCCCTTTTCCCTCCAATTATACGTTCCAGGGTTGTCCTCTGTTCCAGGGTTGTCCTCGTTTGTATTCCACAAACTGATGGGAGAGAAGCACATGAAGTGATAAATATTTAGTAAAGATTTAGAGTATGACAACTGGTTACTAAGTCTGGCTCAGCTGAAGTCACCATGTGTAGACATTGCTTCTAACTAGTTAATTTTGGAACAGTGAAATAATTTGCAAATGATTTTTAGTTCTCATCTGTGACCAGCCTGAAAACCTAGACAAGAGCACAGTTGCAAACTTAAGTTCGCAAATGGGTTGATGCTGTCAGATAATATTGATTTTAGGGTGTGATTTTCAAGGGGACTTGGGCTCCTAGCGCACTTAAGCACTTCTGAAAATCCCACCTTTAATTTCTTGCACTGTGAGCAGAATACATATAGGGACCAAGACTTGAAGAATCCTACTTTAAGAATAAAGAAAGAGGCTACATATAAAGTTTGGGCACAAGGAGAAGATGAGAAAGTTACTTACCTGTAACTGGAAGTTCTTTGAGATGTGTGGTCTCTATCTGTATTCCACTGTGGGTTATGCATGTGCCCAGAGTCAGAGAATTTGGAAGTAGTGTTGGTTTGGTCTGCGCATGTGCTCTGGCTCATCTTGTGCTTCTGACTGAGGTAATAAAGGACAGAGTGGACCAACCACCTCTTTAGTTCCTTCTCCACTGCAAATCAGATAAGATCTGAAGCAGAGGGGAAGGAGTGTGGGTAGTGGATAGGGGGATCTCACATCTCTAAGAACTCCAGTTACAGGTAAGTAATTTCCTCCTCTTCAAGTGATGGTCCCTGTTGTATTCCACTGTGGGTGATTGACAAGTAGTACCTAAGAAGGAGGTAGGAGGGAGGATAAGGGCAGTAGGGTTGAATGAAGAACCTCCATCCCAAAGGATGCATCCGCAGCCGAGTCCTGTAGCAGGGTGTAATGCCTTGCAAATGTGGATGGAGAGCTATGTGGCTGCTTTACCGATATCTAGGAGGTCACTAAAGGCTTCAACCTGGTCCGTGCAGCAGTGAGAAGGAACTGAAGAGGTAGTACGTCTGCCCCACAATCTATTGCCTTGGTTGGAAGTGGGAGGTGAGCCAGGGAGTGTGCACAGAGCAGTAAATGCTACTTTCAAATTCTCTGACTACGGGTGCATGGTACACATGTATAATCCACACTGGCATACAATAGGGACCATCATTTGAAGAAGAACAGAAGGGTATAAAAACATTTAGTCTAAAACTATAGAGGGGAATGAAAATCAATTTTACTGTAAAGGACGCTTAATATAATGTGAAATTACAGAATAGCACAAAACTCAACTTCATTGGTTTTCATGCTGTCTAAATACCAGCTAATTAGGCAATGTTGCAAAGTCAGTAATTTAATTGCCCAAACATTCAAAATCATGACATTCTGCAGTAAAACTACCTGACAATGGGCTTGTTTTCACTCAAGTCTTTCTGCTTTAGCCTGATACTCATGCAAACTGTACCTATGTTGACTATACAAACTAAGAAATTCTAATTTTATTGTGAAACTTTTTCCTGCTTCTGGTACCAGGCTCAAAGAGGCATCTGCTCTACTGTAAATTGGGTCAGACAGAATCAGGTATGAGCTTAAGAGGTCCTGAGAATCCACAGTTTCCACTGTCCTGATGGGACATGAGAGGTGCTCAGCTTCAAGCCTCCATGTTAACAATGGTGGAAAATGCAGGAGAAGGACAAAAGAGGGATTCTTAAAAATGGGTACCACTGTAAAAGAATTAGTGACTAAAGGAACCCTAGCTGAACTCTGGATATTGTGAAAATTTAGACCCATCAATGTGTCTTTCTTTTATCTTTTACTGTAATTATATCATGTTCCCCATCCTGTTGAGTCTCAGATGACACCACTTCTACAGGTATGTCTATGCTGGATATGTCATATGTCAGCAGCACGGGGAGTACCTACATGGGTAGCTCCACCAGCATGATTATAAATAGCAATATAGACGATGAGGCATGGGTTAGGTGAGAGAATCCAGGCATGCCTGAAGGGTACCCAACATGCTGCCAGATCCTTGTATAGAACGTAATGAGTAAGGACCAGGTACTAGTGTAATTTTTGGCAACAACACTATTTAAAGACCACTCATAAGACAAATTATACTAAACAAAGCTGCACTTCTTATCCTGATATCAAGTTCTTGCTAATCTACATCAATTATAAACTCCTTGTATAAATTCATACATTACCTGGCTCACAGATTGGCAGAGCTTTTTCTCTCTTGGAGTTCTTCCAGTATCCATCAGCACCACACTGGTATCTACCTGCATGTCATAGAAAAGGCAAGAATGCACATGTTAAGTGGCCAGCATGTTTTCAAAGCTCTGCATCTACAGAACATGGCTGTATCTGACTATATAAGTACAGAGGTTTTTCAATTCTCAGAGTTCAGGTCCTACTACCCTCTTAGGTTTTGTGAATTCCTATGGGAAGGTGGCTCTGTGCATCATCCCTCTCTCTAACTGGGCTGTGAGATGTGGGTGGTCAGGGTATTATGCAGCATAAGTATCCTACCTAAGCCTAAAGCCACCACTGCCACTTGTAAAGTGGCACCCTCAGATGTGACTTGAATGTAAATTCCACACCCTGAAGGGTCGGGGACATGTATGAAGTGTTAGGTATATTAATTAAATCCTCTGAAACAGATCTTTTGTAGCATTCCAGAGCCAGCCCTCACCCAAGGATCGTTTCTTAAATCAAAGAGATCAACATTAAACTAATCTTTTATATAATATTTTAGGGCCACGTTCTACTGATCTGAATGAAGTATTGCCAGTACATGCTACAGCACCATCACAAATTCACCAGCTGCAGAGAAAAATACTGTCTTGAACCTCTCAGTCAAAGTGACTGGCTGAATTTTTTGTGCCCCATGCCTGATTTCTAAATGTTCTTGCCTAATGCAGGGCCGGGACCTGGGAGGTGCTGAGCACTGATGTCAGGAGTTGCTTGTTCTCAGCGTCTAAGGATCAGGCTGTAAGGAATAAGGTCTCCCCTTACCATTATTACTTGCTTTCATAGTGTAGAAGGTGCTCTCGCATTTGTACTGAATCTCAGCTTTGTAGGTGGTCACCTCTGGTCCTGTGATGTAAGTAATCGTGCCGTTGTCTATGTCTTCAGGTCGACCACAGTTAACAACTGAAAACAGTTCCGAAAGACAGAATTGTGAAAGGTTCTTCTAATTACCAATGTAAAAATGGGCTGCAACAGTCAAGCCAGGAGGGCAGGAGCTGATTGGCTCCTACCCCTGTTGAGAGTGTGTCATGGAAGGAAGTTTGCTGTCTTCATGTCCTACTATATAGTGGCCATCGGAGACAGGAGATAATCTCTGTAGCTCCTTAGGATGCACTTTGAAAGCTGCTTAAAGGGAACCTTTTAAAACTAGAGAAGACATTTAAAAAGAATGGCCCTTTTCAGTGTTTGTGCATCAACTCGAGTGCCGCTCTACAGGGAGGGAACAGTGCAAGACTTGTTTTACCCAAGTTTTCTCCTGGGGGTGGGGGAGGAGGTTGGATGGTGAATATGAGGGAAAGTCTGGGTCAAGTGGAATTATTGGACTATCTTCTGAAGAGTAAATTATAATGCAACCAGACACACACATTTTTATAAAATTAAAGTTAAAGGTAGCACTTTTGGGTGCTGGAAGCAGTTACACCCAGGGCCTTACAAGGAAACAGACCTGCATTCTAATCTAGACCAGTCTACTATCTACAGTATGTCATTCATATTGGTAATTGTTATGACACAGCCCAGAAGGAAGTATGGATAAATCTAGAATTCTACATTTCTTATAAAGGAAGAGACTATGCCTAATAGTTCTTAGAGCAAGACACTGGGAAGTAGGACTTCAGGATTCTGTTCCCACCTGCTAGTGACTTGCTTGGTGAGCTATACCAAATCCTTTTACCTCACTGTGTCTCCATTTACCCACCTACAAAATGGGCATGTCGCTACCTGCAGTACCACCTAGGTGTTGTGAGGATTTGAACTTACTTAACACAAAGTAGTTGTAATTTGTGGGGGGAGGTATTGAACAATTGGAATAGTTTTCCCTCTATGCTAATAGCTCTGATCAGTTTCTGGATACCTGTAGTATAGTTTCCAAGTAAATTAACTTCGCGTTGCTACCATCATTGCTTTTTAAAACATGCTTTTAAAGAATGGTGGAAAAAATCAAGGCAGCTTCCAATTTTTGAATATGAAATACAATTGAAATAATAAAAGGGGTGGCTTTTACGCAACTAAAAAAAACCCATCAAACCTATATTGCCTCCTACATCTTGGCACTTATGAAGGTAATTTTATATTCTGTGTTTGACAGAAGAATTGAGACATTGGTATACTGCAAAGTTGAAAACAATTAGTGTTGACTTACTGATGCACTTTGCAATTGGTTTGTTCCAGGAACCACTCTTTTGACATTCTGCTTTAAAAGACTTTAAAACCAGTTCATTCTGCAAGAGGAAAATAGGAAATGTATTTATTTCTCTAAAATTACTCACTTGGCTTCATTAATAATCATGATGTTGCTCACTCGGAGAATGCGTCAGTTAAATATAATGTATAGGGTTTTAGCTCACTGATATGGAATGAAAAATATGCATAAAACAGATTTATACAGGTTTGTGATGAGATTCTCAGATGTCCTACTTTGTTCTTAAACAGTAGATATATCATTTTAGTGAGGGGAAAAGGTATTTCCTATACTGCACTCATCTTGGACACAAACATAACCTTTCTTACCACTATTTGGTGGAATAAGTGAGGGTAACTTAACAGTTCTGGATATTTGTTTTGGAGTAGCAGTTCTACCCATTTATGCCTGCTGTGTGCTCCTAATGGTTAACAATGGAGATGGCTAAAGTAATATAAAAATATTCAAGTAAGAGCATGGTGTATCTTCTGGATTTTATCTATTTCGCTACATGAACAGACCCTTTACTGCATCTCATTTTGATTATTCATTTAAACTCACACAACTCAGATGCATTTAGTTATCCTAGGTCTGTACATGAACAGCAATGTCCTCAAACTGTCAAAAGCAGGATAGATTCTAGAATCTTAGTGAATGTGTAGAAAATGGAAAGACCGTTAATGTGGAGCTAGTACACTTTTTGTATTGATCATGAAGATAAGCCTGTGTGAAACTAAATAATAAGAGCCAAACTGTGATCTCAGAAGCTTGCTCTGAGTGGGTGCTGTATTTGGAATATCTTCAGAAATTACCTCATAAACACTGAAGTTGAAATGCTATGGGACTGAATGTAAAATGTCTTCTAGTGCAGCAATAGAGAGCAAACATCTAGTTTTAAAAACTCCCTCTGCAGAGATGTAGTAACAATTTAAAGAATTTTTTAAAAAATCATTCTGTTCCATTAAGTCAACATGGTAAATATTTTTAAAGTTATTCTCTAGCTCCCAACTCAATTACAGACAAAACTGTAAGTGATGGCCAGAAAGCTTCTAAATCTGGACACTAAAACTTGTTTGGGAAAGGACAATTTCGGAAGGACCACAACTGCAAAAATAACTAATGCAAACTGTGTGTGTATAGTTGATGCACCCACAATTACACTAGGAGCAGTACAGATGTTAAATTCTTTGTACAGTGGCTAACTGGAGAGAAACACATTTAATTCCACAAATTAACCTCCCTAGGGAAACCAGAGAAGGAGAAGCTTTGGTTTACCTACTTCCAACAGCACATATCCAGTATCACAGGACAGAGTATAGTAGTCTTTCAGGATGTATTTTGCTTGCACTGGATTGATGTGACCATGGGGTGGTGCTTTAGGACTGGGGCATGGCAAAGCTGTAGCGGGATGGAAAACAAAACATTATCCTTCCTCCTAAGGCAGATTCTAATCTTTGTTTCTAAATCTGCTATTAGGAAACCAAATACCATGTTTTCCCCTCACAGCGTAACTAAGACCAAAAGGAAACATTTCACAGAGAAATGTGTAAATTTGCTGTGTTGTACTCATGACCAATGGCTGCAGTTAGCAACGCCGATTCTGGGTCACACAGGACTGACTAGTCTTCCCGAAGCTGTGGAGTGAAGGGCGTCTCTGTAGCCTAGACACCAGTTCATAGTTCTACCAAGCTGGGTGCTTGTTTCTTAAAGCCAGAGCCAGGCCAGACAATTCTGACGCTAGACCCAAGGAGAATCTCACCCTGCGTTGTTGTTCTGGCTCTCCTCAAGGGGTTTTACATTAGTTTGTACTTGCTTCATTAACCAAGTATGAAAGCAGTTTAGAATGGTTTGCTTGCTGTGTATGCCTCCCTGGAATGAAGTCCTGGGAGTGCTCTGCAGCTGAAAATTAAGTAGGGAGAAGTGTCAGAGATGCACTGTGTGGTAGTGTAACAGAACAGTAGCAAACAGCAGTGCATCGGTTACTACTATGCTGTACACCTTGGCCTTTTAGAACTTCACACGGATAGAAATTCTCCTGCTCCAAAAGCGCAAGCCCTTACTATTTGAGCTGAAGGAGAATCACTGCTGAGCAGCATCAAGCCTATGAAGTGCAGTTGATTCCATCCAGTATAGAGAAGTGGTACACTTACACAATAACCAGTTCATTACATGATCAAGCTCCTGATGCGGCAGGAAGTGCAGGTTAATTTGAAATGAGTAGCGTGGCAATATTGCCAGTGAAATGGATCTCACAGAAATACCCTTACTACTGATCCTAGTCAAAAAGGTGATAGACTGAGAATGTAGCAAGAATTAATATGAGCATAAAGAAATTTGGCTCTGGAATCAGCATCAGCAGCCCTGCCTCCTACAGAAGAGCTAGATTTACAAATGGCAAGAACAGAGCTACCCACCTGTTGTAGTGTATGAGATCTTCCAACCAGTGTGGTCTCCGGAGATATCGGTGGTGAAAGTAATATCCACAACATTGCTGCCTGTCTCAATTTTTGGAGGTATGTTCTGTCCACAGAATGGGCCATATTCCTTTTTGGGTGTTTTAATCTGAAACAGTGAGAAGAGTCAGACAACCGTGCTTTGCCCATTCCAGGGTACTCAGATCATCTAAGGAGCATACAACTTGACTTCAATAGGACACGCAGGTACGGACTGTGCAAACCTCTAGCTATGGCTCTCTTAGGGGATGATAAATTTTGTTAAATGTTCAATAGAAACAAAGCTATAGTTATTTTGATTGATAGCAAGTCATCAATAATTGCATATCGAGCATCTTTCATCAAAGCATCTCAAAGGGCTTTAGAAATATTATTAAGCCTTACAACATCCTCATGAGGTAGATATTATGTCTATTTCACAGGTAGGCAAGCTGTCACTACAAGAGGTTAAGTCACTTGCCCAAAATCACACAGTGAGTTAAGGGCAGAGCTTAGGATAGAAGCCGGGAATCTTGCTTCCCAATCATCTTATGAAAGTGTGTTGTTCTTGGTGACATTCCCAAACAAGAAAACCTTAAAGGGCAAGGGATAAAGGGTACGATTTGAGGAAGGTGCAGCAAGTGACGAAAGTAGGCTCAGCCATCAAGACTGTGATGAAAAAACAATGAGACTCAACAGACCTTAAGGGCGTCATAGGGACACACTGTTTCCATGTGACTTTCCACGTTAAAGGTTTCCACAAATTCCAGGATGATCATGAAGCCATCTTCCACCCGGATAGTGTAGCTGCAGGTGGAGAGTTTGGGATAAGGCTTGGGATAATTGGGACTGATGATCACTCCAGATCTCTTAGTAAAAGCATTGTTCTGACACTGAGCTAGAAGAAGAAAAACAAAAATGGTAACAGAGATAATTTCCCCTAGAGCTGCATCTCCTCGCATAGTAGGGATTGCAGAGCCTCTTCTACACTAGTCTCTCTTCTGGAGAATAACTTTCAAATCGTTGCTTAGGGCACAAGGGAAGCAAATTGTGTAAGGGGGGGGGCATGGGGGAGCCTTACAGATGTCCCTAGTCTGGATTTGTCCCTGTTGCAAAAGTCACTAGATCTATCAGTGACTTTGGGGCATAGTTAGAGGCCTAGCACCATAAAGCAGTGCTGTCTCAGGAATGGTACCTTGACAAGGGCAGGGACTGAGTGGGAAGAAGAGGAGGAGCCAGAACCTTAATAGCCAGGGTGTTGCAGGTCAGAATTAAGAGGCAATGGTAGGGCTCTGTCGGTCCAGCAGTGGCTGGCTGGGAAATATGAGAATGTGACAGAGCTGGGATGCAGGCAGGAGTGAAATAGAGAATCTGTATGTCAGGTCTGCGATGCCCCAGCAACACTGTAAGCTGCTAAACACGTAGCTTTCCTACTGTAGCCAGACTCTGCATGGTTCTAGTCAAAGCTATCAGTCCCTCACTTCCAGAAACCTCACGATACATCTAATCCTTCTTCCTTTGCCAGAGATTTAAGATACTTTATTCTCTGGGCAAAACCAGCTGTGCCCCTTGAACTTGGAGCCACAATGCTTCCTGCTGAAGAGAGACAGGGAGGAACAACCACAAGGCTCTCTGCTTGTTGATTGCTGCAAAGTGGTGCTTTGATTAGCTGGGCACCAAGGCTTTATGATGTGCTGCCAAGAGTCAGATGAGCAGCTTCCTTTAATTAATAGGGAATGATGGACCAGTTGCTAAATTTGGCATATTGTCCAGTCTATAGCAGCATTGGTAAAGCTAAATTAATTATAAAAGGGAAAACTGTTTAGCTTTTTAAACATATCCTTAGGCCCACAATCCTAATCCCTGTCAACAAAAATGCCATCACAACCCCCACCCTCCATTACTAAACACACTCAACAATCTAAAACAGAACTTTCCTATGGGTTGCCTGTCACATTTTGTGTTGTCTAGTTAGAGGGAAAGCTTCTCAGGGTAGGGACTGTCTATTGTATGGCACAGAGCATGTTCGTGCCACTTAAATAATTCTCAGATTTCTTATGGTAAAATTGTGGGCTCCTCTTATTTTGGAGAATGAAACCTATTCTCACCTGACCCTCAATTATACAACAATCCCGTCTGCTGATGCTCAGATTTACATTGTAAGCTTTTTGAGGCAGAGATCATATGTTTGTTATGTGTTTGAACAGTGCCTAGCATACTTGCGCTATCACAATACAAACAGTTACGCGCTTTGGGCTCTGCTTATGTTTCTTGATAGAAACATAAGCAGAGCGGTAGTATCCTTCCGGAGCAAGCTGAAGTTTCAGAACCATAACTCTGACCGGCTCTTCTGGAGCAGCTCTGAGCAACTACATGAACCTATCCATTGCCATGGTACCTAAGCATCAGAGTGCATTGTATTTCAACCCCCTGAAGCAGCTACCTTGTCACCCAAACATCAGAGAACAATAATACAGATGGTTAGGCTTTTTGCTTTAATACCAGGCCCCTCTGTCATGGAATCTGAACACACACTCAATTTTAAAGTCCTGGTCAAAGTGCCCGTCCCACCTGCAGAGTGCATTTGCTTTTGCCCTACAGGAGTGAGAAAGATCTTTGGTGCACTAAAGTGCCAGGAGTTTGGCAGCTGATTTTGACTCTGCTCTTCCAGGCTGCTGCTCACTTTGTTTCCTGTAGCTGGTGTAAAGGAATCAGCTGAGCTATGTTAGATGTTGACACCCATCTCTTCCTCCTACTCCACACGCCAGGAAAATAATTGGCAATTGCTTTCTTCTTTAAGTCACTGCCACATTTTTTCCCACTAAATGGATGGCCCTGTAATTCTATGGTCTGTGCCTCAATGTACTGAAGCCTTTGGTGAGTATTAGACAGAAAACTAGGGCCCCATTGTGCTATTAATCTTCTGTGATATGCCTTCCTGAGCCATTGATGGTGTTGCTTACAGTATTGATTCGGAGACTTTGGGTTCTTTACTTTGCCCTTAAGAGCTTGGTGGAAAGTAGCATGACCACATCCTCACTTTCATCCATCACAGGGCCGGAACAAGAAGGAAATCCAATTCAATACAAAACGTTAACTCCTTCCTGGTCACAAACAAGGTAGTGGAAAATTGCTTGCTCTCCAGAAACTTCATTTCCCTTGTATCACAAGAGGCTAAGCTAATCCTATCACCCTTATGAGTGATCATAAAACAGGCGGGAGCCAAGGAGCAATACCCTTCTAGCCTAAAGAAAGAGATAGTGCATGTTCTCATTCCAAAGATCCAATACCTTACCTACAGAAGCCTTCACCCATGCCTTGCATCTACTGCATGAATTAGGAATACCCCTGTGGAGGCGAGAGTGTGGGACAGGGCCATCTCTGTTACAATGACCTCTGTGCTAGGCTACCTGATCTTAGTTTCCATTTATTATACATAGAATCATAGAATATCAGGGTTGGAAGGGACCTCAGGAGGTCATCTAGTCCAACCCCCTGCTCAAAGCAGGACCAATCCCCAATTAAATCATCCCAGCCAGGGCTTTGTCAAGCCTGAGCTTAAAAACCTCTAAGGAAGGAGATTCCACCACCTCCCTAGGTAACGCATTCCAGTGTTTCACCACCCTCCTAGTGAAAAAGTTTTTCCTAATATCCAACCTAAACATGGGAAATTATATACTATATTTATTGTAATCATCATATATATTTATATTTAAAATACTGGGATTAGTTAGAGAAGAGAGTAAAGGGCAACATGATAGAGGAATCTAAGATAATGAATGTTACAGAAGTGGTCAGTTGGGTTCACATATTTTGTGCATATATTACCTATCACCATGGTATCCAAAGACTATTTACTTTCTCCAATAATACAAGAACAATGGGACACCTACATGAAATTAAAGGCCAAGAAATTTAAAGTTTGATATAAGGAAATACTTTTAAAATGTTGCATATAATTACGGAATGGGTAATGGGGTAGATCACTTGATGATGACCTGTTCTGTTCATTCCCTCTGAGGCACCTGGCATTGACCACTGTCAGAAGACAGGATCCTGGGCTAGATGGACCATTTGTCTGACCCAGTATGGCCGTTCTTATGTTCCTTGTGGAACTTGCTGACACATGATGTTAATAAAACTAAGAGTTTAGTGG
Source organism: Natator depressus (assembly GCF_965152275.1). Taxonomy (NCBI): domain Eukaryota; kingdom Metazoa; phylum Chordata; order Testudines; family Cheloniidae; genus Natator; species Natator depressus. The sequence goes on along the minus strand of NC_134251.1, from coordinate 11,984,283 downwards.
AATAAAAGCAGACTAGACAATTACAGTTACCCTAACTAGGATCAAAATGTCTAAGGGGGATCAACACAGGACATAAGGCAGCCACCAATTAGAGTTAGGAAGGAACAGCTCACAGAGGTGTATTTCAGAACTGTTGATTATGAGGGATTTATACCATTCTCTGAAGCATTTGGAACTGACCATTGTCAGAGACCAGGCACTGAACTACATGAACCATGGGTCTGATCCATTAAGGAAATTCCTGTGTTCCAGAATTGCCCCAAAAGTGTTAATCTCCTAACATAGCACAAACAAGATGTTTGTGGAGAAGCTCTTTGGGGCAGGAACAGTCTATTTGTACTGTTCATACAGCGCCTAGCACACCTAGCTCCTGGTTTGTGACTGGAATCCCTCAGTGCTGCCACAATACTAATAAGAGGAGGAAAGTGCAGACATCTCACTATTCAGAAAATGGGTCCTCAATCTTAACCTTGTTCTGGAGGACTAAGGAAGGGCAAAGATGGAGGCTAATTAATTCTTCATCCTCACTTAAACCTGGCTCCTTTGAGCCAAGAGTGCCCATTGAGACTCATTGTGGTTGGTGGTTTTGCAACAAGACAGTTTGGGGACATGTGAGCAGACACCAATAAACCCTCTTGATATGTAGCCACAAGCAGCAGCTAAAACCAGCTGACCAGACAGGAGCAGACACCTCATGCCAGACCAAGGGATTTGCAGCTTGAAGATGAAACACTTTAGGACCTGTTCTACTTTTCTATTCAATATCTCCTGGATGTGGCCATTGGGAGCTGCCTTTGAAAGGGCTATATTTTTACTTCGCAGATCTGCAAGTGAGAAACTCATAAACTAGCCAGCACAAAAAGAATCAAATGTTCAAACAGCTCTCAGCAGGAATGCAGAGCCTGGGTTTCTCAAACCAACCTTTACAGCTGCCCAGAGAGTGCTCAATTATACTTAGCCCATATTTTTATTCGAATCACAGTGAGCTGTTCACCAGAGACTTGAACTCTGAAAAATGAGCCCCTCTAAACTTGTGAGCTCAGTGCCACTGGCTCATTAGGTTTCTAACAAAAAGTGGGTTGTAAATTTGTGCCATTGAGCCACCAGAAAAATCTCAAGCTGCTATAAGCATGGAAGCCAACAGAAGTACTGCGAGCATGAAGCAGCCTTCAAGACAAGATCAAGTACATCAGGACAGAGCCTTCCTACCCATGAAAGAGCTAGTCAGGCTGAGATTGGCACTGTGATCTCTAGGTGTCCAGGTTTGACTACAGCCTTCATCACCAGAGTATCTAAGCGCTTCACACTCATGGTGTGTTGGGGAGGGGGGAGGGGATTACCCTCACAACATCCTTGTGAGGTAGGGAAGTGGTGTTGTCCCCATTTTACAGATGGGAGACTGAGGCACAGGGTAGATTAAATGACTTGCCCAATGTCATACATGAAGTCTGTCATTAAGCCGGGACTGAGCCCAGGTCTTCCAAGCCTGCATCTGACGCTCTACCTATTAGACCATCCTTCCTCCCAGTCTTCCCTTGGAACAGGGATTTGGGGTATGCATGAACTGAGCATAGAAAAGCAGAGATTGGAGTAGAGAGACTGAGCTTCTGAGGCTTGTTTTAAGTGCCCTCTGCCCTTTTTTTAACTTCAGCAATGAAGAGGCTCCACGGCCTCATGAACTTGCTGAGTTTTTTTAATATAAAGCCTGGCTTTATCTTCAGGGGGATTTTCCTGGAGCCTCTCAGTTCCACTAGTGAATATCCCACTTGCAGCCAGAAGACAGGTCCTGGAACATGGCTAGTGAACACCCCATTGAGGTTACCTAGCCAGCTCCTGTGTTACCTTGAAATAGGAAAGGGAGGCATGGATCAATGCTATGGGGACATTAGTGGAGACTGCACCACAGGAGTTAACCTGGCCAGCTACTGTGCCACTTATAAAGAAGGAACCAGGCACTGGATGGAGCCACTTATTTAAATCCACCTCTGTTTCCAGGATACTATCTTTGTCAGTGGCAGACAGAGGACACATGGCAGCATATGAGCTCAGCTGAGCTGCCTTGTGGCTATAATGGGCGCTCTGGATCTATCAGGCAAGAGATGGGACTTCCTTTCCACACTCAGCGGAAAGACACCGCTCCCCCAAAAGCTGGCTGCTTTGCTTACACTAACTGCCTTGTGCTGCCCTCTTCCCCCATTCCTTTGGCCACTCATCATATGCTAAGCTCGTAAATTCTCTGGGCCAGGGCCTATCTTCATTATTTTCTTTAGCAAAGCACCTGGAGCCCAGAGACTTTGCAGAGGGTTCACCAGATCGCACCATTAGAACAGGGTTGGGTTTCCAGTGGGAGATGTGGCTAAAGTCATAAAGTTTGGGTCCAGATCCCGATTTTTCCACAGTGTCAGCATGCTCAGAACTGGGGCTTCTGGCTTGTCTGAACACAGACACGAGGTTCTCTCTTGGAGTCTGAATAGATCGAACTTACCAAGTGTTCAAAGGGGTGGAGGGATTCAGGTCCTGTTCTAGTTTAAGCACTTTGATCAGTCAAGCAAGAAAAGCAATGGGCTTAAGACCAGAGGCAGTCCTATCTCTAGGTAGCTTTAACGCCAACAGCAGGGCTCTCTCTTATCAGCCTCTGCCTTATCTGCCTTCTCCCTTCCTCAGCAGCACATGGCAATACAAAGAAATGAGGAGGAGGCTGCAGTTGACTTTAGGAACAGGAAAGGCCATTTTATTGTCTGCAGGAGGCAGGTCTGGAAGGAAGGAAACTGAGACATGCGCAAATCACTAATCAAACAAGCAAGCAGAGCTGGTGGCCCTGTGACATGCAGCTATGGGCAGGTCAGGAAGAAGGATGAGCCAGCTCTTCCCAGCACATCTGTCTTGATCTCTGCCTATGCGAGGAGAAGTTTAATTATCTCACACTGGAAAATAAAGGAGAAAGAGAGTAAATAAGTAAGAGGGCAGCCAGTCGCAGCCTTCCCAGAGCGGGGCCAAAAACTCAGAGAGGCAGCTTCAGTAGTCAGCATCTTTCCAAACAGACCTTTGGAGTCTGAAGGATGGAATGAGCTCAGCGCTTGCCATTTTAAATCAAGATGGGAGATTTGCTTTAAAACAACAACAACAACAAACCCAGCCCCCCTGTTGTTACAAGCCCCAGTGATGGGAAGAGGAAAAGGGACTGGGGCAGCAGGCAGAAGTTCCCAAGGCACTAGAGATATGCCCGAGTCTCGGAGTCTGGCTCCCAAATTGGACCCAAACATCCCCCCAATTTGTGTGTGTTTGCAATGGGCTGCACTGAAATGCTAGATACAGAGACAGGCTCGAACTTCAGAGTTTAGATCTAAATCCATAGCAAAGTGGTGGAAAAGCTGGGCTTGCCGTGTCATTCCACACCAGCCTCGGCCAAGTACAAAATGGCCCTGGTTCTCCCCAGGCACAGGAGCCAGCTCCTGGTCAGCGAAGCTGCATGTGGCAGGGAGGAATCTGGCGCCAGGAATCTGCACATGTTTTGCGGCAGGCAGAACCAAGCCCGAGGTGTTGATCGTTGCACTGATTCAGACAGACATTCACTCCTTATTGTCAGATCATAAACCTTCCTTCAGCAGCACGTGCAGAGCAGCAGAGACAGCCAGCAGCCCGGCTGTGTGCCTGCTAGGGGAGGGGGAGCTCTGGCGGGCCCCCTCACCTATTTCAGGGTGGGTTATTATGGCCCGTGTCAATAGCATGAGGACTCTCCTAGCCGTCAGGTAATAGCAGGGCTGTTCTCCATCTGAACTGGGAATCCACTGTCACTCGTCAGCAGATTGTTCCTCCTCGAAGCAGCCCCGAGCTCAGATCCCGAAGCGCCAGAAGACTCAAAAGTATTATCCATCGCAGCACTCGGAAGGCAGGAGTGCTGGCCGGAGGGGCTGGGCTGGTAGCCCTGCAGACTGAAGGTCTCCGATATGAGCAGCCACGGGGCAGGCTTCCTTCCTCTAGCCAACATGCTGAAAACCTGGCCTGGAGGGATGATTTCTGGCAGCGACTGGAATGTTCTAACCTCCATGCCTACCCAAGCAATGGCCTCTCTTCTGAGACTGCTGACACCAGGGCTGGTGAATGCTAGGGGTGGGATGCCTGACCTGCAGGAGCTAGACACTCTGCCATCAGCTGAGGAGTGTATGCACTGACTCATGCCCTGCCCCATCAGGGTGACTTCAGCTGGCCTGCAGGGGCCATAGGCCAGCTCTGAACTTGGCTGCGGCATGGATTGCTTACTGACCTGGTCGAGAGAGACTCCTGTTCTAACGGGGTGGGGGCAGCTGACCCTGCGCATGGGTAGAGGGGCAGACTCACCTACACAGGTCCTCTTGTTTTCATGGAGGACGTAGCCAACCCTGCAGCTGCAGTAGAAGCCGCCCAAGTAATTATGACAGTGATGGTCACAAAGCGGTTCATCGTCAATCAGCTGCTCACACTCGTCAACATCTAGCGGGTTGAAACACAGCAGCATTAACTTGACTGCACTGGGTGGTGGGCTCTTGGAGCTCTGTGCAGGAATGTAATGGGAACTGGCGGGGAGGTGGGAACAGAGCAGGGACATGTTTTCGTAAATTGACTCTATACCCTTTAACATGTGTCTGTGCCAGGCTGGTTTTCCTTGGTATTCTTTGTAAAACATAAAGGTGGGGCTTTCAGAGGAACCTAAGCCAGGCAGGGGTACAGTTCCCCCAGGAAGCGAACGGGGCTGGTGCTTCTGAATCACTCTGGGGCTTTTCAAACACACTTCTCCCCCCACTGCCTCCCCTTAGCTTGTACAGTTGGAAGATCCCCTGCTCTAGGCACCATATGAAACTCAAAGCCAAACACCCAGCACAATCTGACAGCTGGTGAAGGAGCATACAGGGGATTCCCCCTTCCCCAGACACCAGCTCTGCCTGGCCCGCTGTGACAGTGCCGTCTTGCACAGCGATTACTAATGCTGGCTTTGTATTCTGTTCTCACACAGATTCCTGTCGTACTCCATTGTCCTAGGAAGAATCTACCTCCTAACGCTTTGCTCTCCTCCAGCACTTTCCAATCCTTTACAGACGTTAATTAACCATCACAGAAGCCCTGGATGGTAAATGGGAGTCTCCCCATTTTGTCCAGGGGGGAAGAGCAGGTTCAGAGACAGGAAGTGACTTGCCCAATGTCACACAATGAGACAGTGGCAGAGTTGGGGATAGATGTTCTGAGTTGTAGTCACCTACTCGAGTCACTATCTGTAATGAATACAGCTGATCCTAATCCATTCACTAGTAGCAGCAGGCAGAGTCTCCATCCACCTGAGAAGCACAGCTGTCTCCTTCGGCCAGCCCCTGGTGCTAGCAGCCAGAGTCTGCGTGAGGCCAGGAGGGGAGCTGGCCCTAGCGTAGCTGGGTTGGTTTCTCTATCCCTTCCTCCTCAGTGAGGGGCCCATCTCTCACCTTCAGCTGAGTAGAAGGCCTCGAAGCCGGTGAACTGGTTCTCGTTGGAGTAGTCGGATCGGAAAGTCACAGTGAGGGTGTTGTCGATGGAGTGGTACGTCCTGTTGCCTGGAGCCTCCTCGGTGTCTGTGCTCTCGTGTCCACACAGTGTGGCCACTGGCTTCCCACCGGAGCTGATCTGCGCAGGGGATGGAGGAGTCAGTCACGTCTACACTCAGCTGCAGCCTCTATTTCCATGCCTGCCCCCCACCCAGTATATGGAGCCCAATCCTGCAACCCTGAAATCAGGAGGACCAGGAGTAGGTCCTTCTGCAGGGCCACACCCAGCTCCCTCCCTAACCATGGTATGCCCCATTGCCAGCTCCATATAACTATCACCACCCTGCCTGCTTCCAGCTTGCCTTGATTCTCCCCCACCCCCCCACCACCTTTCAGCTGTGGCATCTCCCCCTCTGCAGCCTCTGGGCACCCCTCTGGAGCATGACCAAGCAGGAATAGAGGGACTGGAGATAGCTGGAGAGGCAAGAAAAGGAAGGAAGAACCAAGACAGGCACTAGCAAGAGCAGCTTTAACTTGTAGCCAGGGCTCCACAGAACCCTGAATGAATCAGCGCATCTGTCATGTGCCCTAGCCACGTGCTCTCCACTCTGCTGGCAGAGCTGAGGCTGAAGGTCCCCTGCTCCTGGCAGACTTTCCACCACCAGGAAGTTTGTCCCCCAGTGGGACAATCAGGGGGTTTAGAGATTACAGCATTCTCAGGGGTACATTTGTGATGAAGACCATCCATCTGGATTCGGTTATACAATCGCGGCTGTCATGTTACACGGTGGACAGCAATTTCCCCATGCCTTGACTTGCCCCCCATTCTCCTCCCCTTTCCTAAATCCTTGGCTGTAAAGCTCATTGCCTGAACCCTCCCTTCCCCCCAACACACACAAAGCCCCAAGGCCAGCTTGGGCCACCAGCCCGGAGTTTTGTTTGCTGTGGGTTTTGTTCCTGTTTGCTTTCCCCTTTGATCCTATGAGGGAGCAATCCACTGGGCTATGGCCAGTCACAGGCGAAAGGAGGGATTAGGGTTAAACGCAGGTTAAAACACACACAGCTTTGAATTTACAGTAAAGCCCGCTGAGCTGGATCTCTCCATTTCCACATTCTCTCTGATGCAATGTTCCTTGGTGGGAAACACCCACTGGATTCCCCAAGTATCCCAGTCCTCTAGCCCCATGTCCCCGAAAGTTTTGGATGTTATTACTAGGCCATTTTTGATGAACAGGATTTGTGCTGCCCCTGGGGGTGGAGAGGGATGAGAGCTCATGCACACAAGTTCTAGCAGCGGGTAAGAGGCTAAGCAGTCTGACCGACAGGGTACAGCCTCAGAGGAAGATGTGGTGAAAAGCACTATGGCCTCAGAGGAACATGAACATCTCGCCCGAGTAACTCAGGGATTAAGATTTTACTTAAAATGCTTGATCTGGTTCTACTGAGCTTAAAACAACGACTGCCAATGTGAGCACACCATCTGCCTCCTGCATGTCTCCTGTGGATACGGCTCCCCCAGCCACACACTGACCTTCGAGTATGCCCCTAGCGATATCAGTATGAACACATGGCTGGACAGCTGGTGTGCTGAGTTTGCTGCCTTGTGCTGCCCTCTTCCCCGATTCCTTTGGCCACTCATCATACGCTAAGCTTGTAAATTCTCTGGTGCCGGGCCTATCTTTTTATTAGATGTATGTACAGCGCCTAGCACAACGGGCCCTGATCCGGATATCAGGGCCTCTAGGTGTTATAGTAATAAAACAACAACAATATGTAGGCACAAAAGGTACTGGTAAAACCTCCAAAATCCTCCTAATCATCCTGGCTTTGAGTATGACCCAGCAGCGTCTCCTTTCAGGCTTTTTCACACTTCCCCCAAATAGTCCATTGGCCACTTTCTTTTCGCAAGCTCTTCACCACTATATATGAACATCCTGATGCTGCTGCTTGGGCTGTGTCTCACTTTTGACCCAGGTCCCATCAGCGCAGCTCTCATGAGATACAAGTATTTTGTAGAGCCGGTCAAAAAATTTCAGACAGGACAGAAAATGTTGATTCAAGAAAATTGAAACATTTCCTGGGGCTGTATCACTTTGTCACAGTTTTTGGTGAAAAATTACTGAATGGCTTCATTTTAATAAGACTGAAGTGTTTTGCTTCTAGGATATTGCATGATGATAGATAAAAGTCTGAGATTATAATTTATAATATAATAGGAGAAGTGATGCACTTCCGTAAGCTCGTTTCAGTATTTCCAAAATGGAATTGGAGCACTATTATTTTGTGAGAAATTCTGACCTCTTGTTTCCATGTGGGATGAAAGAAAATTTCAACAAGTCCGATCTGTCCAGGGAACAAAACTTCAGCATTTCCACCAGCTCTAGTTTTCTTCCAACGATGCTTCCTGATCCTGTGGGCCAATGTGAATGCATCACTTGCAAATCAGCTGAGCCCAAACATTACAAGGAGATCTGACCATAAGAGAAACTGGTTCCTTGAAACCTGCGACCCCAGCTGGAGCTGGTTGTGCCACATATCGGTATACACATTTCATTCTGAGTGCGGAAGGCGATATGCAGCTCCAGGAGACACAGACAGTATAAAGCAAATTACCCAGAGAAATACATGTGTCTCTACAGAAGTACACATGCCATGCCATATTGTAAGTACAAACATACACCTCTCATAGGTCTCATATACAGCCAGCCATCAACATGCACAGACGCAAAGGTGTATATTAATACATACGCCTCATGCATGACCATGGACACCCTCTTTGCCCCGAGGCTCAGCATACCTTCACGTAATCGTATTCACACAGGTAGGACAGCTCCATGTTAAAGTGGGTGAAGTAGATCCGGATGGCGTATCCCTTGGGGACGCTGATATTCCAGCTTCTCTGCTTGTTGTTGGGGTAGACGTTTGGGAAGTCTGGGGATGTGATCCTCCCATACATTTTCTGCAGCTGGATGTTGCTACCCACTCCATGGCAAAGGGCTGCCAAGAGGAGGTACAGCCTGCCCCAAATGGAACACAGACAGTAACCAGGGGGGTGAACGTTAGCTCAGAGATCACATTCGCTACACACCGAGGGCACTAGGACATTAGTCAAGATCTCTGCACCTGATGCTCCTCTCCTCTCTAAATGCCCTGGGAGTCAAATGAGTGCTGCTGACATAAGACCCAGGAGAGGAGATGGGTTGCATCTCCTTACATAAAAACAGGACAAAGAGCTAGAGAACCCAGGCTGCCTGAGAAGAGCCTCCTTGACCGGACTCACCTCATCCTCCCACTGTCGGAGCCTGCAGCAGCTTCTCTTGGTGCGCTTGCCTCTGAGGGCGAGTTTGCTTTGCTATGTTTGTCTGGCTCTTGAACTCTGATGTTTATCTCCCTTTCCCCCCTCAACTGGCTGAGTTCTGGGAACAGTGGTTACAGCAGAGCGGGCCTGAGCTCAATGTACAGGACCCGAGTCAACCCTGGCTCAAAGTACAAAGAGGAGCTGAAAGTGCAGCTGGATTCCAAATATTTCAGCCCCCACCTCTCTGGAGGGATGAGCAATGGGCCTGGCATTTGTGCTGAGAAGCCGGGGAAGGGGAGAGAATGCATGGGGGCAGGTATAGGGTAGTTCAAGATTGTGTGTGCTAGGGCGTGGTCAGGGTGTTTGGGAACATCATCCCCCTGTTGCCAGCTCTTCGGTTACTATTACCCAATAAGTACATTACTCGAACCCTGGTCTCTTTCACAGCCTGAGCCCACAGATCCAAGAAGGAACCGCATGGGAACCCAGGGCCCTTTGCTGATCCATTTTACCAGCATCTCTGATGGAGGACGATCACAGAACACTTTAGGGCACTAGCCGTACAGAACGCTGCAACCATACAGGAGGCGCTGAGGTACTACGGTGATGAGGGCTATTTGAGTACTGGGGGTACACACACCTATGGCTGGGGATTTGTTAATGGGGCACAGAGCCTTTAAGCTCCCAGCTGCTGGTTCTAATCCAGCCCAAATCTGTTGTTCTGTGCCTTATGTGCACATCCAGCCTTTGCCATTTTACCTCCATGCTGGAGCTGGGTTAAAAATCGAGCTGTGGAATTACACCCAGCTGTCCCATGCAGCGTGCCATACCAAGCAGCAAAGGGAGAGGGGGAGTAAGAGGAAAGATGGAGAGTTGGCCATGAAGAGCGATGCAGGGAGGCAGGAGCTGCACGGGAGAAGCTCCCCCACACCAGCACACAGATGCAGAAAGCCAGGCCGAGGGAAGTGGTGTGGTGGGGAAGGGGCATAGCAGGAGAGTAGAGGGAGTTTCTCTTTGTCCAGCATTTATCACCAGCGTCCTGGGAAATAGCGTAGAGGAGAGAGCTCCAAATGGGACCCTGCAGTGACCAGCAGCTTGGGATCCTCTCTTTTCAGACCACAGATGGCGCAGGCAGGGCCAGTCCCTGCTCACCCATAGCACCAGCCAAGGCACAGATTCCCACACACTTTACAAGCACTACGCATTCAGCTACACAACAGCCTGCTGATGCTGGGGGGAAATCCCAGTCCATGTATAACACGGTCTCCACTGAACCAAAGGGGTGATGTCTGCTATGGTGCAAGTCAGCGTGGCTCTGTCAGTGTCTCGCCAGCTGAGGATCTGGCTCATAGGTCAGATCCTCATTCCCCTTGAAGTCAATGGCAAGACTCATACTAAAAAAAGAAAAGGAGGACTTGTGGCACCTTAGAGACTAACAAATTTATTTGTCTCTAAGGTGCCACAAGTCCTCCTTTTCTTTTTGCGGATACAGACTAACACGGCTGCTACTCTGAAAGACTCATACTGAAGTCCCCGGGACAAGGATTTGGGCCATTAACTCCCAACACAGGGCCAGATTCTGGAGCTATTCAGGCTGTACAGGAGATCAGAATTGGGGCCCTCCTTATATTTTGTTAGATTTTTTTTTTAAGTTAAAGATTTTCTAGAAACATCCCTACCCCAGCTCCCCTGCATACAGGCCACAGCAGACAAGCATCAAAGAGGAGCAAGCGAGCTTCATATAGATTGCATAGGTGCTGTCTCTCTCCCGCACCCATCACCCAGAAGGGAAGGAGACAAGGGAAGCTGACTTGCAATGAGAACCACAGGCTCCTGTGTGGTGTGTGAAGAGGAGTTGTGCCAGGACATCCTACTACCCTTTTACCACAGCCAGTGCTCCTTCTCCCAGGGGTCTGCTCCTCCAGCCAGCAAAGCTGCCAGTCACCTGCAGCCTACGTTGGCATTTTCCACCAAATAAAACCAAAGCCTACCAAACCACAACCAGAAAACGCCATTTCACAGAGGGGAAGGGGCAGTCCGTACAACAGCAGCAGTAAATGAGGTTAATGGCAAGACCACACAGGAGCTAGATTTCAGAGTAACAGCCGTGTTAGTCTGTATTCGCAAAAAGAAAAGGAGGACTTGTGGCACCTTAGAGACTAACCAATTTATTTGAGCATGAGCTTTCGTGAGCTACAGCTCACTTCGCTGTAGCTCACGAAAGCTCATGCTCAAATAAATTGGTTAGTCTCTAAGGTGACAGGAGCTAGAGAGGACTAGATGCTTTCCGGGCTCCCTGATTGCTAAACAGCCCCCACTGAGCCCTCACAGGTCATGGACTTTACACAGGCCACAGACAGAAAACTTTGGGAAATCAATAAGTGTCAAGCTGAATGCTGGCTGTTTGCTCGGCAATGTCACCACTTGTGATTTCAGCTATGTTTGTGTCTAGGTACACACATGGGTGCTGAGTGTGTGCGTGTACCTACAGTTGTCAGGCTACTGTCCATGCAGTGAGAGTGAGTGTGTGCATGTACATACACATACAGTGATCAGGCAATTGTTTGTACATGTCTGAATTAAGCAATCGGATCCCAGAGTGCAAATCTGTTTTGGTTAACTTCCATGTCCCACGGCCAATATTACTCCTATCCTGCAGTGTGCCCTCTCTGTGATTGGACATGAATTCTTCTATCGTCATCCAACTCCAAACTGTCTCCCTGCAACAGCAGGCTGCTCTTTTCCTTCGCATGACCAGAGCGCCTTAGAGCCCCAGTCACAGACCGAAACCCCATTGTGCGAGGCACTGCACAAACACAAAACACAACAACAACAGTCCCCGCTCTTGCGCGTTTTAGCGGCATTGGGTCCCAAGCTGCAGGGGTCAGTCCCAGAATGAAAGTATCAGCTCTAAGATGGTTCTGAAATGTCTCCAGTGTATTGAGAGTCTGACCAAGCTCTTCCATCCCTGTCAGCCCCAGGTCCTCCTGTCTGGTGCTTGGATTCTAACCCATCACAGGGCCCTCAGAATGGCTGTGCATCAGAACATGGAAGCTGACCTGGCAAGAGACCAGGGAAGGTGTTAAATTCTTGGTGCAAATACTAGGCTCCCACCTCCATGGCCTTTGGAGAAGCCAGGCTACTAGCCGGGGCTGGGGAAAACCTTTTAGAACTAAGTGCCTGGGATGAAATCCTGACCCACTGTTTTGCCTGTTTCCTTGCAAAGAGCCCTTCTCATTTCAGCACGTCTTGTGGCATCAGCCAGCCATTTGCAGCCCTAGCTTAACAGCATCATGCTGAGTAACTGCAAGCCCTACAAAATGACTCCTAACACCCATCCTCCTTCTCCACCCAGCCCCAAGCAAGCCTGAAGGCTGGGCGCACCCACCTCCTGTCCCTGTGAGAAGCAGCTATTGGCCAGTTGCCTAATTACTGACCCACTTTAGGAAGGTTTGGGTTATTCTACGTGACAGGAGCCCATTGTGAATTCTGCACAGCTGTCTCCCCACTCCCAGCCCCATCCACACTTGAGGGACTGAGGTAGCCCAGACAGAAGAAGTCGCTTTCAAGAGGAAAGTGTGTGTGAAAGCCAAGGTTCAGGGAAGGGGCTCTGCCTTCAAATCCATCTGCACAGCAGCAGAGACATGGTGTGACGTGAGAATGCCTGGGAGACCCCATGTGGGGACTGCAGCAGTCCATCATCTTCCCCAGATCCCCCCGGTGCTTGTTTTCCTGCTCCCCCTACCTCCCACTGCAGCGTGGCCTGTCCAGGAAAGGTCTCCAGCAGCTTGGATAGAGGCAGCTGAGCCATGCCCATCAGTAAGTCAGTGCGAGCAGAGCTGTTCAGTGGGGGCCCAGCTAACATGGCTTGCCAGCTGGGAAGTCTACCAGCCACAGGCCCCATCTGGAGTATCCCGGGAAGGCCAGGAAACAGGGCGTGGGAGGAAGGTGGTGCTGGAGAGCAGAGACCAAGACTGTACTGGAGGGAAGCGAGTGGGGGATGCATGGGAGACACGGGCTGTAGGTTTGACTTGCTGAGGTGTGTTTGTTCCCTAAGCTCTGCCCCATGCTGATTTGGGGGGCACCCGCTTTCCCCAAATATAAACCTCTCCACCCATTTCCACAGGCCCCAAGCCTCTCCTTGCACCAAGGGGAGATGAGCAAACAGGGTAAATTGATGTCATGCTTCAAGACGGTTTCTCTCTTCAATTAGCATTTGCCCTCCCCCTCACCGTCCAGTCACTATTTTCCGTGGCAATGGTCTCTCCTTCCAACTAATGCAGGATGCTGCAGTGTGTCTCTGCAGCAACACTTCCTGCCACGAGAGCATGTCACACCTATTGTCTGCTCCCTACACTGGCTTCCATAGATAGAAAAGTAAGCCAAGTTCAAGGTCTCAGCTTGATCTTCAAGGCATTCTGTGGCCTGGGCCCAGGGATGAAGACCATGGTCAACCATCCACCGCAGTGGAGCTCTCTGTAATAAGTGTAAAGCTCTTCTGTGGAGGAGACAGAACTTTCCTTGGGGGCTGGTCCGAGACCATGGAATGAACTACCCCCAAGAACCAAGGACCATCACCTTCACTCCAGGTGCCAGGCACATAAACCTACACACACACACTAGAACAGAACACTCCACTGCACACACTTCTCCCTCCTGCAGAGGAGAGAACAAACATGACAGATGGCAGTCACGTTGCTGAAAGCACTGCTGGAAGACACTCAGATGTCCCGCTCGCATCGCAGTAAGAACCCATAGAGAACAGAATCTCTCTTTCCTCTTGCCTGTCCGTCTGTCTTCCCAGCTCCTGTCTCTCAAAGAAGGAAATCACTGACATGTCCCCCGGCCATAGGCAGCTACGCTGCGTCTGCCACGTTGGCTCGGAGTCTGCCGCTGAAGTGGAACAGCTGTTTCTCTCTGCAGAGAGAGTTTGGTTCAAATTCAGATAAAGTTGGAGCCAGGCCTGTGTTGTAATGCTGTCCTCTGCCTTCCTCTCTCTGATCAGAGGAGATATGCACGTTACAGGCACAAACAGCCTGTTTCCTAGATAATTATGGCTCAAAGCAATGGATAGGAACTAAGGAAAAGTTCATGTTATTCATACTCCCAGGACAAAATCCTAGAACAGTGAAGGGAACACGTGGTTAACGATACGGGGGAGTGACCAAGGCAGGACACAGCTCCACAGCAGAAGAACTGGAGATTAGCAAACAAAGACCCCAGAAAAGGGGATGCAACAGTGATTCCTCACCATGCCAGCCTCATTTGGATCAGCACTCTGGTGATGTTACAAGGTCACTGCAGTCTTGTTTAACAAGCAACCTGAACAAGCCAAGTCATTCTTAGCATCTGCCACTCCTGGAACAGCCCCCAGGAACCGGGAGCAACTCCCACTGCAATAGTGGTTCGGGTTTGTACACTTTCCATGGTGACTGGGTGGGCTGGATGGTGGCTTGCCTGCTAGGAGGTGGCCCCCTGCAACATGGTTAAGCCTCCAGTGAAAGACCCCCATCTCCTGTGCAGCAGCATCTCTCCCCATGGAGGCTGGTGTCTGGGGGATAACAGATGAACAGCTTTGCAACAGGGCTCAAATCCCTCTCCCATCCAAGGTTTCATTTCTCTGCCCCTGCTCCAGGCCTCCTTAGATAAGGCTCTATTCCCATCCATATGAGCCATAGTTCCTACCCATCTTCAGCCCCCTCCCCTTCCCATCCAAAGCTCTGCAGAGTGAAGCTACAGCACCCTCTAGCTTACAGGTTCGAATTGCCCTTGGGTGGAAACACCTGCATTACTGATCTCTGTCGCATCTTCCAATTTGAAAACGCAGCAAAGGGACCTGGAACCTGCCGAGATTGTGGGTCAGCCTGGGAATATGGCTGCAGATCTCCATCTCCTTCCAATTCCACCCTTTCTTCCAGATCTTTTAAACTTCATCACTTCTCTCCCTCCATGGAAAAGTAAACACTCTGCAAAGTACCTTCTTCCCCTTCCAAATGAATCGCTGGCTAGCTACAGATCAGAGAAAATGCAGAATTAACTGGATCCTCTCCCCTATTCAGTGAGCTGCGACTCTTGCTGAAGAGCTACCATGTCCCAGTAACCTAGTGACCTCCAGCCTGCACTGGACTTCCTTATAACCTTATGCAGCCAAATGCATTGCTCCCACACCTTGGCCCAACACCAAAAGGCCCTCCTCAACACTCCTCTTCTTCCAGAACTGGCCATGATCGTCTCTGTGTTGTGGAAAAGAGGAGTTGTTAGCCCATTGATCCAGAATAACCAGCAGATCCAGCCTAAAGTGCTTCCAAAAAACTATTACTCAGATACTGTAATAATGGGAGCTACAGAAAAGTCCAAAGGGTGGGGACAGAGACACTGGAATGGACAGACCTTCCTGTGGCTGAAACCCTTACTGAATATGTGTAGTTCAGTTCCTGCTGCAGAGAAAGAGGATTGAAGACGGCACCATAACCACTGGCAGCATGAACCAAAATCTGCAGCATTCCAGAAAGAATTTATCTACCAGGCAGCCAGCCAGCTGTGGAAAGAATAATGGAGAGAAAATACATCTCCAACCCATACCCAATGTGGGATATATTACGCTTCTTGGCAAATCCAAACATACAGCCTTAGCAGTAGAGAGATTCAGCAAATAAAAAACAACAGCCCCATAATGGGGCTCAGTAGAATGTGACTTAATCAGAAGCATCTTGAATGAGGAGTGAACTTCTGTATTCAGGTTTCAGAGTAGCAGCCCTGTTAGTCTGTATCTGCAAAAAGAAAAGGAGGACTTGTGGCACCTTAGAGACTAACAAATTTATTTGAGCATAAGCTTTCGTGAGCTACAGCTTATGCTCAAATAAATGTTAGTCTCTAAGGTGCCACAAGTCCTCCTTTTCTTCTGTATTCAGGTATTCTTCACTACTTGCCCTAAATTGTTTAACCACACACAGTAACATTACATAGCTGCTGCGTTCCTTCTGAGAGATGGCTGCATTTCAGGGGTGGGAGAAGTAATCCTGCCAAATAAGACCACATTTTCAGATGTGGGTACCCTTTTCCTTATGTGCTCATTAGATTTACATGGACAGAAGCAGATCTGCATGTGGGATTGGCATATGCAGTTGGTGCATTCACACACACATTCTGCTAGTGCAGTTGGCGTGGCCTCATTTGAAATCTGGCTGACAATTTGTCAAGGCTACGTCTGAAACTGCTAGGATCCTTATTGACAAAACGCTACTAGAGATTGTTGACTTATCCTGGAGTCTTTATGTCCCTCGGCATAGGCAGAGAGGTCTGGTGGATGTAATACAGGCACTCAAGCCATTTAATTCTGAATTAGGCATGGAGTCTGTTAGACTCTGTCCCAAAGTGCTCCTGGTGAAACTATCTTCCAAGGACTGGTGCTGGCAGTGTCAGACAGTCACGTCAGCCTAGTCTGCTACAGTAAAGCCAGACCTTTCTGGAAGAGAGAACAATTTGGCCTATTAGAGAGAGAGATTGGAGAAGTGAACTTGGCTCCCAACCCAGAGTTCAGATCGGGGCTCTGTCTCCAGCAATGCAAAACAGAATGCATAGTACCAAACTGCTCCCAAGCTCTGGTCCTGGATGCCAGGGCACTGGAAGGGCTTCATGCCAAACTGATTCATTCAAGTCTTGGGGGACTCCTGGCTACAGGCAGGACATTGGAACATCTGGTAGGTCAAAATGCAAAGCGTGGTACCAATACTATGTTAGCCAATACTCATATGTTAGGTATGGTATACACTAGCAGGGATTATGCGCGTATCTATCTATCTAGGTATTGGGGAGTTATGTTAACTGAATGTATTATGATTTTTCCCCAGTTCAGTTCACCCACATCAAGTATCCCACAACACGCTGCAAAGCTGAAGTCAGTTTTGGCATTAGAAAATAGGAAACCTGTCAAAGACAAGTTATGCTAATATTGTGCCCTGGGTACAAGCTCAGGAGGTGCCTTCACACCTGTTAGTACCTGGAATGCTGTGTCCAAAGCAAAAGGTAAGAGGGGGTACACCGTGGTACCAGAAAAACAAGTTGAAATTGGTGAGTGGAATCTTAGATGACGTATAGCAGGTCTTAGCTTGTGCACAACGTCATTATAAATAGAGGTAGTTTGGGGGGAGTGCGCCTCCTGCGTCAGGCGACCTGAACACACTGCGAGAACCCGCCCCCCCCGGGGGGACTGGTGATGTATTAACTCTCTCTCTCCCCTGTACTATACTGTTTTATCTATAAACAATACGTTGGCTCAGCTTTGTTATTTGGTCTCAAACATTTTTAACAGAACTGCAAGTGCAGTCAAAATCAATTGGCTACGCAAAAAGCAAAACAGAGGGCATCAGAATTCTGCTTCTTCCCTTCCTTGAGGAAGGCTGCGGAGATGGAACAATTCAAACCTCCCCCACAGAGCTGGTTCTAGCTCCAGGCTGTGCGCAGATAACTCATGGTGTAGGTGCACCGCCACGGGATTGGCAGGAAGGGGAATACTTACACTATTCAGGTCCTTATATTGCACGAGTTCATTTGGAGTAGCACGGACAAGACAGACCCCCAGAAGCTAGTAAATGACAAGATCTTACTGTTTTGATGGGATCTCCAAGGCAAGGGCCATCAGGAAGAATCTTTTTTTTTTTTCTGGAGGGCGGGGAAAAGAGGAGGCTATTTCGCTGGCTCTACATTAGCGAGGATGAGAGGGAGCCGGAGTGATAGAGGGGCTGGAAAAATCACTCTTGCTGAAGTCAGATTAATCTTTCGCACTTGTCTGTTACCCTCTGCTTAGCAGCATTGTAATGACCTGAAATTGCAACTGATAAATCGGTGCTGAGGGTTTGTCTCATCACGGCTGCCACACGAGGATGGGCCATTATTCTTTCAATTTAGGTCTCTGATGCCTGTTAACATACATTAGGCTTTTCCATATGGTGCTTTTTAGCCTGGTGCCCAGGGCAGCTGCCCAGGTCTCTTCCCCCACCCACGCTCTCAGGCCCTGCCTAATGAGGATGGATGACAGCCCCAGCTCAGTAATGGGACACAGATGGTCCAAATGGCTTTTCACTTTTCTACTTTGAAACATATTTTCCATCTTAGAAATTCTCATACAAAAATAAACCCTCCTAATCTTTGGTGCTGTAATTTTTTATTTTCTAAATTGACAATGGACTCGTCGGATAGGCAAAATCTTTGAGAGGGCTGCAGACTTTTTATTAGAATGGATCGGGCACTGAACTAAGAGTCAGGAGACCTGGGTCTAGTTCCAGCTCTGCCACTGGGTGGCTTTGGGCAAGTCACTCCCCTTTTCTGTCCTTCTGTTTTCCTTCCCACTCTTCGCCAGTCTTGCCTACTGTAAACTCTTCAGGGCAGAGGCTGTCATTTACTATGGGTTTGTACATCCTCTAGTCCAATTACTAGTGTTATTTATAGTTCTGTAGCCCTAGTCAGAGCCCAGAACCCCATTGTGCTAGGTGCTGTACAAACACAATGATCCCCCAATCTCCACTGTGGCCTCTAGACACTACCAGAATACAAATAATAATGAATTAAACAAATGGATCACTGGAGTTAAAGTCTGGTGCGGGTAGGACAAAAGAGGAGCCCTGAAAGAAGAAGACAACCTCGCAGCTGCATGCAGTAGCCAGTAACTGAAGGGTCTAAGCAGCAGGTTTGGCATAGCGAGGGTCTGCAGCATTACAGGTTCAAACCCCAGCAAGGTTAACACAGGCTCTTTATCCTAGGAATTATTTGTACTCCAAGAGGAGCCATAAATGCACTAGGCGCTGTCCAAACACACATGAAGAGGGAGATGCATCTCCTTCCCTGTAATTTACAGGGCGGGCTGGGGATGTCTTTTATAATGGTCTCATCGCAAGTGCTCATTTGGACCCAGCCCACATTGACGCCTATGGAGGGAGAGCAAGCCCTAGCCTGGCACTCTGGAATGAGTCCAGCATTTTCAGCTAAACCAGGGCATGATCCAAAGTTTGACTGTTTTCTGTCTTTTTAAACCTTAGCTCTCAACCCTGCCAAAAGCCAGGAACTCCCTGCCTGGCCTTCTCATTGCATTTTCCACGTGCATTCAGTCCTATGCTTGTCCAGGCTGCTTTTCCAGTGCACTTGTATCGCGGCTCATCCTCTCCTCTCCCTTATTCAAAACTCTGACACACAGGCAGCTGGTTTCTGCGCAAGCGGGCAGGTTCAAATGGGAGGGGAAGAGGCATCTCATACGCTTACCATGCCAACCAGATAGATTGGAGTCTCATACATATCCTGCATCACCCAAATGCATATAGCCTCTTTGGGTAGAAGAGAGCTCCTGGCATACTTCTTGAGCCACCCCAGAACTGACAGCAGCACAGGAGGGAGTTTGGCTTAAAAGGGAGATGTATGTAACCATCCTCTGCCACAGAAACCTAAGGGCATGGGGTTTTTCTCATTGCTTCCTTGTGCTCCGTTTGTTCATCTGTCTGTATCCACGTGTCTTATCATTAGAGTGTAAGCCGGGGTGGGCAAACTACCTGTCAGAACTTTTAATCTGGCCCTTGAGCTTCCGCCGGGTAGCAGGGTCAGGGGCTTGCCCCACTCCGGCGCTCCAGCCAGGGAGCAGGGTCAGGGGCTTTCCGCATGGCTCCTGGAAGCAGCAGCATGTCCCCTCTCTGACTCCTACGCGTAAGGGCAGCCAGGGGGTTCCACACGCTGCCCCTGCCCCAAGCGCTGCCCCCGCAGCTCCCATTGGGCAGGAACCACGGCCAATGGGAGCTGCAGGGGCAGCGCCTATGGATGGGGTAGGGCCTGGCTGGCACTGCGCCACTGCATAGGAGCTGGAGGGGGGCATGCTGCTGCTTTCGGGAGCGGCGCCTGCAGAAGGGGCAGTGCACAGACCTGCCTGGCTGCGCAGAAGCCTGAAGGGGCACACGCCACTGCTTCCGGGGGCTGCTTGAGGTAAGCGCTGCCCAAAGCCTGCACCCCTGAGCCCCCCCCCACGCTCCAACACCCTGCCCCAGCGCTGATCCCCCTCCCGCCCTCCAAACCCCTCAGTCCCAGCCTGGAGCACCCTCCTACACCCCAAACCCCTCATCCCCAGCCCCACCCCAGAGCCTGCACCCCCAGCCGGAGCCCTCAACCCCCCCTGCGCCCCAGCCCCACCCCTGATCCCCCTCCTGCCCTCCGAACCCCTCGGTCTCAGCCCGGAGCACCCTTCTGCACACCAAATCCCTCATCCCCAGCCCCACCCTAGAGCCCGCTCCTCTAGCTGGAGCCTTCACCCCCCGCCACACCCCAACTCCCAATTTCATGAGCATTCATGGCCCGCCATACAATTTCTATACCCAGATGTGGCCCTCAAGCCAAAAAGTTTGCCCAACCCTGGTGTAAGCTCTTCCAGGAAGGGACTTTCTGTTCTGAGTTTGTTCAGTGCCTGGCACAATAGGGTTCTTTCTGGTCCATGCCTGCAGCTCTTGGGTGTTACCACAATCTTACTGCTACATTTGAAAGAAGGATGTACCAGACATGTCTTGGAAGATGCTCCCGTCTCTTCAAAGTGCTGGCAGCTCCTTTGTATTTATGGAATCCAGCTTTGCATTAAACCTTAAAATATGGAAACCATAATTTCGCTGTTCACCAATGGGGCCCACCAGAGGCCTCAAAAAGGGTATGGAGTTAAGGGTCTCATTAGGGGCCAGAATCAGGGTTGCCTTGTTTCTGTCTGTGACATCTCATTTACTAGGAAGTCTCCCTTCCTGAAGGTGTTCAGTGGTAATTCTATGTCTCTGAACAATGGAGGCAAGGGACTCGGGAAAACATTTCCTCTCAAATCTTTCAGCTTTCATTACAGTTCTCCTTAAAAACGCCAGCTCTGATTTACAGCCCGCGAGGGCCTGCAGTCAGATCTCACCAGCTGCCAAAGCAGGACTGACAGAAGCATGAAACTTATTAACCCACACTTCAATCTTTCCAGATCCTGGGCATTGAAAGAGATCCCAGGGCTGGGCTGCTCCACACATGAGCAGACAATTGTGCTGTAGCCACTTGCGGGTGGTGCGGGTGTTTAAACCTGAGCTGCCCTGTCTCTGTCTGAAGACTGCAAAGGGGCATTAACTTGCAGGCAGTCTTGCCTTGTGCTCAGAGCAGGGGACTAGGCACCAAGACTTCTCAGGGCCTATTCCTGAACGTAACCACTCCATGGCTGCGTGAATTGGATAAGCCACTTCACCTCTCTCATGTGGTTTGGCCAGCTATAAAATGGGGATAATCAAACTTGCCTGTCAGAAAGTGGCACTGCAAGGCTGAATTAATCAAAGTCTATAGCGCTCCCCCAAGATCACTGCATGAAAGGTGCTATTCATATTACAGAAGTGAAAAAAATATTGTTATAAATTCCTATGCTATAAAACAAGACAGACACGCATCTGGTAATCCCCAGGCCCCCCCAAGCAGTCACACGCGACAACACACACACGCAGGGTAATCTCAGAGTGTGCCACACTCTGTGGATGTCTACACTGCAATCGGAGATGTGATTGCAGCCCATGTAGACGTACCCTAGCCGGCTGTGTAACAATCAAAGATCAAAGCTGCGCTGGCATGGGGGATGGGCTGCTTGAGTATGTACCCAGGGTCCCAAACAGACAGAGCTGGCTTGATCTGCAGCAAAACTAGCTTGTGTACGCCTAGAGGTGCTGCAATCATAACTCTCAATTGCAGTGTAGACATATCCTCATGCATTGCAGCACACATCTATGGGTCACTCCCCATTCAGATTCCTTGGCAATAAAAGGAGTACTTGTGGCACCTTAGAGACTAACAAATTTATTAGAGCATAAGCTTTCGTGAGCTACAGCTCTCTTCATCGGATGCATACTGTGGAAAATATAGTGGGGAGATTTTATATACACAGAGAACATGAAACAATGGGTGTTACCTCTTACAACTACAATACCCACCTGCTGAAGTGAAGAAACAGATTGACAGAGCCAGAAGAGTACCCAGAAGTCACCTACTACAGGACAGGCCCAACAAAGAAAATAACAGAACGCCACTAGCCATCACCTTCAGCCCCCAACTAAAACCTCTCCAGCGCATCATCAAGGATCTACAACCTATGCTGAAGGACGACCCATCACTCTCACAGATCTTGGGAGCCAGACCAGTCCTCGCTTACAGACAGCCCCCCAACCTGAAGCAAATACTCACCAGCAACCACACAACAAAAACACTAACCCAGGAAACTGTCCTTGCAACAAAGCCGGTTGCCAACTGTGTCCACATATCTATTCAGGGGACACCATAATAGGGCCTAATCGCATCAGCCACACTATCAGAGGCTCGTTCACCTGCGCATCTACCAATGTGATATATGCCATCATGTGCCAGCAATGCCCCTCTGCCCTGTATATTGGCCAAACCGAACAGTCTCTACATAAAAGAATAAATGGACACAAATCAGACGTCAAGAATTATAACATTCAAAAACCAGTCGGAGAACACTTCAATCTCTTTGGTCACTCGATTACCTCCCACTGTTCCTCAGACGTTCTTGTCAACTGCTGGAAATGGCCCACCTTGATTATCACTACAAAAGGTTCCCCCCCACACCCGCCCCCCTCTCCTGCTGGTAATAGCTCACCTTAAGTGATCACTTAGGTGCCACTGACTCTTGTGGCTAACTCGCAGTCTTCTTGGTATTTAAGAAGCATTTAGGGCCGGCTCCTCACTGGGGCATTTAAGCTCCTAACTTCCATTGAAATCAGTGTCTTAAGGACGCCTCCCAGAAACCTTTGCCAAATACACTATCCACTGATCACTCTCGGTTACAGTGTGTATGGTAACACCCATTGTTTCATGTTCTCTATGTATATCAATCTCCCCACTGTATTTTCCACTGAATGCATCCAGTGCATCTTATGCTCAAATAAATTTGTTAGTCTCTAAAGTGCCACAAATACTCCTTTTCTTTAGACCTAAAAGTGGCAATTCTTCAACAAAAAAACTTCAAAAACAGACTCCAACGAGAGACTGCTGAATTGGAATTAATTTGCAAACTGGATACAGTTAACTTAGGCTTGAATAAAGACTGGGAGTGGATGTGTCATTACACAAAGTAAAACTATTTCCCCTTGTTTATTTCCCCCCCCCCACTGTTCTTATCAACTGCTGGCAATGGCTCACCTTGATTATCACTACAAAATGTTCCTCCGCCCGTCCTCCTCCCCCCCCCCACTCTCCTGCTGGTAATAGCTCACCTTTCCTGATCACTCTTGTTACAGTCTGTATGGTAACACCCATTGTTTCATGTTCTTTGTGTATATAAAATCTCCCCACTATATTTTCCACTGTATGCATCCGATGAAGTGAGCTGTAGCTCATGAAAGCTTATGCTCAAATAAATTGGTTAGTCTCTAAGGTGCCACAAGTACTCCTTTTCTTTTTGCGAATACAGACTGACACAGCTGCTACTCTGAAACTTGGCAATAAAGTGACAGTCCCCTCTCCTCTCCAGAAGGGAGATGCTACTGCTGGCCTTTCTGCTCACTTGTTTTCTCCCACCGCCCCGCACACCCTCACCCTACAGCATGCTGGGCCGCTCACTGGCACTGAACAGATTTGTGTTATCCTTCTCGGAAGAGCAATCAGGAGGCACTTTCCAGCCTGCTGGCTCCCAGCAGTGGGTGAATTCTTCATTTCACAGACTGAGCCAAATACCACCTGGAAGCAGTGATTTCAAACCAAGAGATAGACACTCGCTCCCTGCAGTGTTGGGCTACTAATTCCGTGTGCCCATGCCCTTTAGGCAGCTGCAGCTTCCCGCACGCACACCTGCATGTAAGCTTCTGGCTGGCTAGCTTTCCCCCGGGAGTTCATTTACTTCAGTGAATAGATTAGCAGCAGCAGAACAGGGAAGAGGGAAAGTTTTCTTAGCACCGCAGGCTCGTTTGTTGGCGTTTCTTTGCCCTGGTGGTTTCCGCAGGGACTCCCTGTGCAGAAACTTGTCCTAAAAGGGGGCGGGGCAGTGCAACCTGCAGTAGAAGGAAACAACATGCTAGCCCCTCTTCCTCCCCTTTCCATTCCATCACCCCAGCGGCTGCCCTTAGCCTCTGCCAGGCCCACCGGCAAGTGCAGACTGAGGTGTTCAAAGCCACCTAGGGAATTTGGACCTTCAGCTCCCATTAAAGTTTAAAATCTCAGCCACAGCTAAACCTACAAACCCTGCTATCCTCATGTAACCTAGGGGCTGCAGCCTGCCAAAACAGAGGGGACCAGTGCCCAGAAAAACAAGTTCTAAACCCCTCCTTCAGGCAACCAAGAAGTTCGCGGACCATATCTAGATATTACGTGCCAGGAGCAGTCAGCTTTCATGGCCACTCATCCTTGGCCTCTCTCTCGGTCAGGCCTGCTTATTAGTACCAGTTGAGAGGGCCTTTGTGATTCAGGTATCCATTTATTGAGCTGGATTGAGACCAACAAATTCATTCTACACAATGGCCAACTTTTATGCCACGATCACCCTGAGCAAGGTTGGAACTAGTCATCTCAAAGTGAAGTGCATCCTATTTCATTACCAAGTCCCTGAGCCATCCAGTCCATCTGGCCTCTCCCTGACATCATCATGTTGTAATCAGCCACTGTACCAGACCTAGAAGCAAGAAGGCATTGACCCCTTAGATCCTCTTTCCTGAACTTGCCACTTTCAGAGCCAAAGTCCTTTATCACAGGAAGAACGATGAACAATTCGTACCAAGTTTGGGTCCAAGAACTCAGCCACCCCACACTGTGGAAGTTTGCAATCCAATATTTCATGTGTTTGCGTGCAAGGTTTGGGGATTATTTAAGTAAATAAATACAGTGAGAATTGTCTGTATTTGTCAGTTCCTAAGTGGCTTTGTCTCCTTGAGTCAGGCCACGTGAGTCTGAAATGTTCTGTCAGCCTCCAACACAGTTTTAAGAGGCAGGAGGAGGACACGTTTGAAGATATTCATCTGGTCCGCATAGGTCTCTGCAGAGCTCCCATCCTGGGACAAGCCAGCACCCTTTCAAGGCTATGAAAGGAGATATGAATAGGGAAACAAGACCCGAGGCAGCTCCAGTGCTGTGGGAGCCTGCAGAGAGGAAAGCAGAAATAACATGCAGCTGGCAAACAGGACTTGCCTCTAGCTAAGCTTCAGGTGACATAAGCAAGAAAAGCTCTGCACAGGTAGCAAAACCAACTCTTTAGGAATGCAGGGGTCTGCCCTCTAAAGAGATGCATGATTTAGTGGGCTGACTGCCCAGAGACCTGGGTTCTATTTCCATCTCTGCCACAAAGGGTGTGTCTACCTAGGAAAACTGACTGGAACAGCTAATGCCGGAGAGCTCCCCAAGTGGACGCTTTATTCTGGAATAATTACTCCACTTTGGAAGCATGCCATTCTGGAATACAAGTGACTTTTTCTGGAATTTTTCTGAAATAGCATATCCACATGGGGAGCTATTCTAGAAAAGCTATTCCAGTCAATTTCCCCATGCAGACAAGCCCTAACTTGCTGTGTGACCCTGGGCGAGTCATTTCACCTCTCTGTGCTCTTATTATCTATCCCTTTCTTAATGATTCCCAACTTTCTGTGAAAAAAAAAATATCATATTGCCTCTATATAAATCCATGGTACGCCCACATCTGGAATACTGCATGCAGATGTGTTTGCCCCATCTTAAAAAAATATATATTGGAATTGGAAAAGGTTCAGAAAAGGGCAACAAAAATTATTAGGGGTATGGAACGGCTGCCATATGAGGAGAAATTAATAAGATTGGGACTTTTCAGCTTGGAAAAGAGACTATTAAGGGGGGATATGATTGAGGTCCATAAAAATCATGACTGTTGTGGAGAAAGTAAATAAGGAAGTGTTATTTACTCTTTCTCATAACACAAGAACTAGGGGTCACCAAATGAAATTAATGGGCAGCAGGTTTAAAACAAACAAATTGAAGTATTTTTTTCACACAAAGCACAGTCAACCTGTGGAACTCCTTACCAGACGATGTCGTGAAGGCCAAGACTTTAACAGGGTTCAAAAAAGAACTAGATAAATTCATGGAGGATAGGTCCATCAATGGCTATTAGCCAGGATGGGCAGGGATGGTGTCCCTAGCCTCTGTTTGCCAGAAGCTGGAAATGGGCAACAAGGAATGGATCACTTGATGATGACCTGTTCTGTTCATTCCCTCTGGGGCACCTGGCATTGACCAATGTCGGAAAATGGGATATTGGGCTAGATGGACCTTTGGTCTGACCCAGTATGGCCATTCTCATGCACTCTAGCTTCCCCAAGCATGGAATGGAGAATAAGCCATGTCCACCAAGCCAAGGTTCTTTGAGATGCTAGAGCCATGCAGAGTCCCATTATCGTTCCTCCTCTCTCAAGTGCTTGCAGTGTATAGTAATTCGCACTGCAGTTTAACTGAAAGCACAGTACAAGGCACAATCTGCCCGGCCCACTTACATCCCTGAGAATTTTATCAGGGCTAGGCAAGGCTGTGGAGAAGCTATTGTTTCAGATGTTCTTTGAAGTTGCCAAAGGGTCATTTGCTTTCAGGAGTCTCCTGTGCTGTACGCTTCTTACCTGAATCTGCTACGCTACCTTTATAGTCAAGACAATATCTTTCTTTCATTTAAAGCCTTCTGTCGGTTATAAGGATGTATTCACAGTCTGCTGTTGCTGGGGGTCTGGTGAATAAAGTTGATCAGAGGAGTAAGTGAAGACACAGCTGAGGAGCCCACTTCCCAAATGAAAGCCTTCACAGCTCAGATATGAGGTCAGAAAACTGAGAAACTCAACGCATATCTAGCTAGCTAGAGAGTGAGTAATAAAGTGAGTGAACAAATGGGTTATTTGACCGTGTTACATTTCCACTTAAATGAGACTGAGTGATGCAGAAAATTCACTAAGGTCATGAGAAGAAGCAAACACAGCCTCGTGGTTAGAGCAGGAGACTGGGCGTGAGGACTTGTGGGATCTATTCCCAGCTCTGCCAATAACAAGCCTTGTGACTTTAGGCAAGTCACTTCAACTCCATCTGTAAGATCAATGAAATAGGGACAATGATACGAATGAACCACGGGATGTTGTGAAGCTAAATTCATTAGTGCCTGTAAAGTGCCTTGAAATCCTCAGATGAAGGGCGCCAGATGCAGGTGTCTCATTAATAAATCCAGTTGGTGAGTGTGATCCAAAGACCTCTTGATGCCAACTGACAGAGGGCACAGGTATCCCAGGGGTCATTGCAAAGTCTCTAATAAAAGCCTGTGTCATGCTGCTCCTCTTGATCATTGTGAGATGTATGTACAGATGATATTTAAGGAGTTATGTATCTCTACAAAAAATATCTTCTTCAGGTGTGTGTCAGCAGCAAAGGTGAAAAGCCACAAAGGAAGAAATGTTTTTATCTATATCTTACTATATGTTCCATTCTATGCATCCGATGAAGTGGGCTGTAGCCCACGAAAGCTTATGCTCTAATAAATTTGTTAGTCTCTAAGGTGCCATAAGTACTCCTGTTCTTTTTGCGGATACAGACTAACACGGCTGCTACTCTGAAACCAGTTTAAATATCTGTTTACATGAAAATGAAGTATTCTATGGCTCACAATGGGCATCCACTCACAAGTCTGAGCCAAATGCTAATGAAGGATTGTGAAATCTTCAGAGAGAGGAAATTAACAGGAAGAAGTAAACAGCAGGAGTTATCCTGGGTAGGGGTAAGACAATGAACTCTTGAAACTACATCTGATGAAGAGAGCTGTAGCTCACGAAAGCTTATGCTCAAATAAATTTGTTAGACTCTAAGGTGCCACAAGTCCTCCTTTTCTATCTGGGGTAAAGATGAACCCGTAGGTATTCCTTCAATCTGTGATGAGAAGCTGTCAGCAGGCTTGCTCTTATGAGAAGGGTCGCAACCAAACTGGCTGAAAAGGCTGAGGAAAGACCGGAGGGTGGGGGGAAGCATCCTGTCGGAGACAGGAATACTTGGTTAGTTAAGTTTAGTCTCTAAAAATCATGTTCTAATTTTGTTTTCTATGTAACCAGTTGTCTCCAATATTCTCACTCACTATCACTTGACTCCCTGTTCTTTGATAATAAATGTATTCTTGATTTTGCTGTACATATTCCTAAGTGCCGTGTGTTCACGGAAGCTGCATTCTACAGTATTACTAGTAAGCTGTGGTGTACTGTGCCTTTGGGAACAGCAGGCCCAGTAATTCTGTGAGTGCTCAGGGGATAAAGGGTTGGACACAACAGGGAACGCTCCAAGGACTCGGGTGCCAGGGGGTTGGCTATCACCAACCTGTGCAGAAGAGTGAGGCCTGAGGAGGCCTGGAAGGCAGGGCTTTTGTGGCCAGAGGTTGGTGCAGTCAGGGAACTTACCAACGGCAGGCACAGACATGACTTCCTCACGCTAAGAGCAGGAGGTGGTGAGGTGCCTCAAAGCCGTGGGTACCCTTGGGAAGTGACACTGCTCACGGAGTTCAAAAATGGAATCCATGGCTGTTGTATAGCTGGTTGTCCTTGTTCACGCCAGGCCCACTTCTCTCTGGCTGAACATATCCCCTCACTCTTGTTCCTATTCACTACCAGCCAGCCAGGGTTCTCTCTACCACATGGTCATTCCAATATCCTAGGGGAGTGGGAGGTTATTTATTCATGGTATGGCAGTTCTGAAAGCCATGTCCTTAGTACGCAGGTGAGCCGCTCCACACAATACCAAAGCTCACCTGCAGATGTAGCGAAGGAAGTGCTAGAAGCCCAGTCACCTGAGCCATCTAGGACTAGAGAACAGAGTGAGTATCAGTTCTGCATTGCCCAGGGGAGATGGACTTATCAATATACTTGGCACTTCTATGGCACTTTCTATCCATGATTCTCAAGGGGCTTTGCCACCACTGATGAATTTAGATCTACAGCCCCCTGTAAAAGCCTCAGGTTTCAAGAGTGGCCATTGATTTTGGTGAGCAGCTCAAGAAAGTTTTGGGCTTGCTTTTCAGAGGAAATGAGCACCCACAGCTCCCATTGGAATCACTGGGAGCTGCAGGTGCCCAGTGCCTTTGGTGATGGGGGTAGGAGGATGGGGAAAAATACACAGTGGCCACTTCTGAAAAGCTGACCCTAAGTGACTTGCCCAAGGTCAAATGCACAAATCTGTAGCAGATTCAGGAGCAGACCCCAGAACTCTGACCTGTAGTTAAGGCATTGGACTAGAAAGCACTCGCTTGTCTCCACTAGACTTTTTTTTTAAACCTTAGTTAGTTGGCAAAGGTTAGTCTAGACAGGCCTCAAACCATGGTGCCCAGGTACAGTTGTGTGTAGCTCAGCATAGACTCCCTGCTAGCATCCACCACGTGTAAAAACAGTGACTTATCCTTCCGATACTAGGGCCTTATCTTCACTGCTAAACGATGGTATTTTTTTTACCTCAGGGAAACTAATGTGCATGAGCTATCCTGAGATAAAAACCCCGGTGAGACAAGGCTCTCTTGTTTTACCTCACAGTAAACGAGACACGGTCAACCCCAGGCAGGGGTATAGATGTTGGATCATATTAAAGAAGTTCTGTATTAAAATCACAAATGAGTTTGATTCCCCATAGTTTAAATTCCAGGGTATTACTAATTAAGAGGTCTCTTGGTTTTTGGTACTGTTTCTCCCTCTCTGTGTGTGAAACTTGCAAGCTGCTAATTAGTACAGATTTAATAATTTTATTAAGATAATGGTGAAGTAAAAAGAAAACAGTACAGAGTTTAGGCATAGAAGTTTCTGGTTATCAGGGAATAAGGTACAGATTATCAAGGGGTGCGAAATCGGTTTAGGAGCGGGTGGCGTAAGGAATACATAATCTGCAATCTCCCCGATTGGGGGTAAAAGTTTAATGGGTCAAAGTACAGACATTGAGCTATGGGGGTATGTTGTCCATATAATGGCTATATTCACATGTGGAGTATAACGAGAGGATACGATGATGAGGATGGATCTACCCTCATTTGGTGGGATTTAATGTTCACTGAGTTTATGGTTCCAGTTCATATGGTCCAATGGAAAAAGTCTCTCAGTCCCTTTCCCATAGTGGATGCATGATGTCATGACGGCTCACCCCTCCTGGTGCTGTCGGTGGCTGGTGATGTGTTCGATGTAGATGTCCCTGGACCATCGGATGGTGTCCGAGACCATGTGACACTGCATGAGCCGTGCGTAGCGTCGAACGATCCCACAGGTCCGCAGCACATGCTCGTTGCAGGGGTCCCAAGTGCCCAGGGCTCCGACGATCAGGACATCCATCGGCACCTCGTAGTCTGTTCTCAAAGCAATTCTTTGTAACAACTACTACTCACATAGAGAGAGACTCAAAGCAATACTCTGTAACAACAGAAACAGCACCCAGAGACTCCCCGCTCTTTCGTTGTATTCATCTCGCTTTGTTAACAATTGTGATTAAAATAAAGATAGAGGATGTATGTGGCTTGGTGTGGATAATAACTGAATGATCAGGGAGGTGCCAGCCTAAGAATCCAGTGTCCATCGGCTGAAGAAGGCGTCAAGTGGAAATAACCAGAGGACCCCCGGAGAGCAGACTGGAATCCACCCAACAGCCTCAAGAATGGGAGAACCAAAGAACAAGATAACATCTGGCAGCACGGACACATCAGGAATGTGCCATCTGCTGATTGATTCAGCAACAGCATGATGAAGCAATTCCCATAGACTGGCATAGGAAGAAATTCCTATAAAAATAGACTCTAGAAAGTGAGAACTTTGGGGTCTGATTCCGCAAACCGACTTCCAGGAGCGTCAGATGAGCATCTGACAAGGCCCTGCTCCCTCCTCATGTCCAGGCCACCTGGCCAGTGGCTTGGCATGAGCAACTCTAAGGCTGGTAACTATGATCACAACCTTGCAGAACCTGTGTGTGTGTGTGTGTGTGTGTGTGTGTGTGTGTGTGTGAATAAATATGAGATTGAATGGAATGTTATAGCTATAACTAACTGCTTACTATGATTCTTTCTGTATTCACAA
This sequence comes from Natator depressus, assembly GCF_965152275.1. Lineage (NCBI taxonomy): Eukaryota > Metazoa > Chordata > Testudines > Cheloniidae > Natator > Natator depressus. Next base: position 11,953,438 of record NC_134251.1, on the reverse strand, counting down.
TAAATGTGACATTTTGCCTTTTCCCCTTTAATAAGATCCTGCTGGTTTTTATTTTATTGGTATAACATAGAGCTGCCTAGTTTGCCTCAAGGTAAAACAACAGTGCCTTGTCTTCACTGGGGTTTTTACCTCACGGTAGCTCATGCACTTCAGTTACCCGGAGGTAAAAATACATCTTTAGCAGTGAAGACAAGATCTGTGGCTATAAATGTGGTCGCTATCATGTTTTCAAGGCACTTTTTTCCTAAGGGTTGACATACCCACAGAAGGCTCCCAGCGCCCATCTAGGAGTCTGGGCACTTTTCACTTAAAAAAAAACCAACAAACAAAAGCCAAATCAGCCACATTGACAACATGCAAAATAAAAACCCACTTAGAACCACTCACAGACCTCCCCATTCGTAGATAACTAGCTCATACCACCCCCACCATCTACACCCGGGACCCAAGGCCACTGCCCCTCCCGGATCTCTTGACCTACCCTGAGGAAAATGCAAGAACAAACACAACATTCACACTGCAAGCTCAGATTTCAATGCTGGTGAGAGGTGCTGGCTTCACAGTCCTGGAGACTGGTAGCCTGTAGCCCAGTGGTTCTCAACCCGCGGCCCAATCAGCACACAGCTGCAGCCCAGGTGAGGTGACATCCTCAGGACCATACAGGTAGTATATGTACTGTGTGGATGTGGCCCACATAACACACAGAGAGCTGCATAGGTGGCCCACAATAGTTGAGAAGCACTTTTCTAGCCACAGCAGAGGCAGTGCAAGCTCCCTCCTCAGCGCTCAGCCAGAGTGCCTCAACCCAGCCCAGAAAGGCCCATCAGCAGCAGTGAAAGAGGGAGCTCAGCCTCCTGTCCTCAGCTCCACTACAGGATTAGGCTGTGACCCGTAAACATATTAACCTATAGGCCACTGAACAGTAGTATGTTGCAGGGCTTGAGACAATCTCTCTTAGGGGTTAGAATGAGACAGATTCTCCCACATCTGCCAGCCGGCTTCTTGCACCATCCTTTAAAGCACCTAGTGCTGACCACTGCCAGAAAGAAGATTCGATGATTACACCTTGTGACCCCTACTAAGTTGGGCTGGACTCATACTGGTAAGCAAGGGCAGGAAGGCTCCAGATCCCATTGCTGAGTTCCCTACCACGGATTTGATTTTTTTCTTTAGGGCATGAGGAATAAAACAAGCTCCAAGACTCCAACCGCTCCCAGAAGCCAGACAAACACAGCCAGAAACTTCCATGGCAAACGAGGTGGAAAATTCAGCCTGACAGAGAGTGAAAAGGCAGAGATGAGCCTGCCCATCTGGATGCCAGAGTGGCTGTATCACTCATTACTCCAGGAGAGCGGGGGAGTTGGAAGCATTACCACGTCTGGAAGAAGAAAACAGGCCGGGGGCTGATTTGACTGAAATGCTGCTGAGAGCAGAATCCTCAGTGCCACTCATGTTCAAAAACCAAAGCAAAGATTCTTATTGAAACAACCCATCTAATTCAGTGCTTCCTGGCTTCCGATGATGGCCCCTCTGACTTGGGTGCTGTCACCTCCCAGTGCTTGGTTTTCTTGGTCCCATCATTCAGACCTGTGCAAAGAGGGTGTGAAGTTCTACCACCGGACAGGCAATGTGGCCTAGTGAACTGGGAGTCAGGAGACCTGGGCTCTATTTATGTCTCTGCCACTGACTTGCTATGGGACCTTGGGCAAGTCACTTCCCCTCTTTCAGTCTCTATTCCCTTTCCCAAACATTGCGCATCTCATCTATTTAGCCTGTTAGTTCTTTGTGGCTGGGACTGTCACTGGGTGTTCATGCAGCATCTAGCATAGGGCAGCCCTGCTCTCAGTTGGAGCCTCTAAGCTTTCGCTTAATGCTACTACTGAGAATAACTGCAAATCTGAACAACAGCATTTTATAGCCATTCTGCACCTGTGCCAGTTACTGCCCAGGTAGAAGGCAGGGGAGAATCAGGTCCCCACTGTCTGCTTTAGGGACCAGTATCCATGCTGGACTTACCTCCGCCACTAGGGCCTACCCACCATTCAGCTGCATGCATTCTCTAACCCACCTTCCAAGCACAAGAGGGAAGATCAAAGCTAACCCAGCTCCTCGGCAGGCGAGCATGAGCCCAGGCAGCAGGCCTCACCGGTCTCAGCCTGGCGAATTAGCACAGTTGCCCAGAACAGGAGTAGGAGCCTGTCTGGTTAGCCAGCACATGGGCGGATCACAGAGCGCAAAGAGGCTCCCTTTATGGCCTATTACAACAATCTGTCACCCACTCAGCCCCTCTTTTTGTCCTATGGCTGCAGGTGTTAACAGGTCACTCTACCTTGAATGGTCCCCTACAAGAGGGGTAGTCAACAGGCAGAGCACGGGCCAAATCCAGATCCCCATATGCTTTGAACAGACCCCAGAATCTTATCATCATCATTGTTATTTTGTCTTTAATTATTTTCTCTGGAGTCTGGACCTGGACTGTACCTTGACCAAGAAATTTGGACCTTGACAAAAAATAATTGATTACTCCGCCTTACGATATGTGCTAACTACTTATGCTAAACCATCAGTTCCACCTTTCATTTTGCTCCAATGCTGGGAGTACCTTTCCCAGACCTGAAGAAGAGCTCTGAGTGGCTTGTCTCTCACCAACAGAAGTTGGTCCAGTAAAGGTCTTACCTCTCACCTAATATCCTGGGACTCACAGGGCTCCAACCACACTACACATAGCTCCCTCCTCGGACTTTCCTCCTGCGAGGTTACAGCCATTTCTCTCCCCCCCGCCAAAGGCACTCTGGGCTCATGATGAGAGTATGAGGGGTAGGCAGTTCGGCCCAGGTGTCAGAGCACAGAGTGGGGAGGATGAAAGGTAAAAAAATCACTCTGCTAAGCTGGTTGCTTTCCTCCTGGATCAAGGCGACTGGAGACAGCATGGGCTACCTGCAGGTCCTGCCCTGACCCCTGGAGGTATCGTCTTCACCGAGCACACAAGGCAGGGAGGGGCAGGATATCCTTCTAAAGCCAAACACTGGTTGCTGCCCCCTAGCCCACAGCTGGGGTGCGTGAATCTCTAACATCAACAGACCCATCCCCAATTATAATGGGGGCGCTCTCGACACTGTGGCATAACACCCATTATGCCCTAAGGGCATGACAAAAGGTCAGGGGAAGAGAATCATGGAGCCTACGCCTCGCCTCACCCCACCAGTCCTGGCTGGGGGAGGAATAGCTAGACTCACTGGCCTCCTCCAGGACAAACCCCAAGCGACCCCACCTGATGCTTTAGTGGGTAGCAGGGCTATTGTGGTGCCCTCAAGAGAGGCTGCTGTACTTGTTTCAGAGTAACAGCCGTGTTAGTCTGTATTCGTAAAAAGAAAAAAGAAAAGGAGTACTTGTGGCATCTTAGAGACTAACCAGTTTATTTGAGCATGAGAGTGAGCTGTAGCTCACGAAAGCTCATGCTCAAATAAACTGGTTAGTCTCTAAGGTGCCACAAGTACTCCTTTTCTTTTTTCTTTTTGCTGTACTTGTGTTTCTTGCAGCCACCTGGGTTGCAGAGGGAATTTTCCCTTTTCTGGGCCAAACAAGGTCAGGTCCCACACAGGTCAGGGGCCTGGCTCGGCCCAGCTCTCCCTCCCACTGCCAGCTTCCCCTCTCCAGCAGGGCCAGATCTACTGAGTCTCACTGATGGGGCCATTAAGAGTCATGCCTCCTACCTTGGTATTTCCGCTCTTTCTCTTGCTCTTGGAAAGGCAGCCAGGCTAGGCAGGGTAAATGCCCACCTGGGCAGGGCCTGGCTGAATCTGGTCACAGCTGTGTCCCGTTAGTGCCTCGTTAGGGCAGAGGCACTGTGTGCTTCCCCACACTCCCTTCCAGCAGCCAGGAGCTCCCAGACCACTTGTGCCTCTGCAGGGCACATGGCCAGCACAGTAACCCTGCTCCAGCATCCACTGGGCTCAATGTAAAACTTGGCATGGAGCGTCTGGGGAGAAGCCTGTCTCTGGTTGCTCCAAAATCATGGTTAGGAGTATAGAGGGGATTTCCCTAGACCATTATGCCTCAGCACACTGTCTTGCCTGAACTGGCCTCCAGTGGTATGAACTTCCCCCCAGCCAAGGCTCCAGCAGGCTGAGCTCTGGGCTTCCTCATGTGTGAGACACCTGTTCTCTTTTATGCCTGTTGATAAACTGTATAGTCAGTTGCTTGAGCACACTTCGGTTTGTTATGAAATATACTCAAGAGATCAACTAACCAACGTCAGTCTGGTTTATTACTATGATGCACTATATGATCCTCGTCTCCGAAGAGCCGTCCTGTGACATTCACCTTACACAGAAGGCATGCTCCCTGAAGTTACATCCCTTTTTGTACCAGTAAAAGGTACTATATATGGCATCTGAGACTGGATTCGAGAAATCAGGTTTTTACCTTGTTGGTTGCTGGTACCCTGATGAGCCCCTTTATCTTCTGTGCTGAATCCAGGTCATGATGCAACCTTATCTTTGTTCTGAGCACTCCAGGTACCAAAGGGCATGGAGCCATCCTCTGGGCTTGTACCAGGGTAAATAGGTTTGTGAGGAGGGTAAACCCCTTTCTGTTGCTGTTAGAAAACATTTATATCTCCTGATACTGCCAGTTTTCCTATCTACTTAAGCCAAAGTTTTCTTCTGCTAATGCAAGGTGTTATGGGATACTTAGCACAAGTCAACAGGACTATAATAAAAGTATAGGCCAATATGGGCTATATAATTGCTATATTAATGCTTAATAAAATGTATACTTAAATGCTTGAAATATGTATTGTGGGTAGTATTATCAGCATAATATATGTGTATGCTAGCCTGTGTATATTAGTCAGCATGTCCTTTTCCCCCAACACCTTTCGGGCCAGCCCTTTACCTTTACTCACCACCCACCAAGTGTGTCAGAAGGTCCAGATGTGCATGTGTGCATTTAGCTGCAGCAGGCACAAAGAAGCAGACACATGTTCCCAAGGTGTCTCTCAGCCATGCTTTATTTGTGAATGGAGTAATAAACAAACAGAGCTCAAATCATTTGAGGAAAACAGAAACCATTGACATGTGGATGTTATTTGCAATGCAAGATACAGTTCTTGTGTTCTAAAGGGGCCAGGGAAAATCTGAGGGGCCTGAATCCAGGGCTGGTAGTGGGGCTTGGGGGTTAGCAGGAAGTGAAGGTTTTCCAGAAGAAGTTTTTACAGGGGGCTTTGCGGTCTCGCTGTGATAGCCGCCCCAAAGCCAGCCGCTCCTCTTCCAATTTGCTCTCCGGGGGCTCTTCAAAGTCAGTGGAAGCTGCCTCGCGCCCTGTGTCCATCCCATCCAGGAGACCCACCAGCATCTTCAGGATCATGTCCTTCCGGGCCTTGGTCTGCTCCTGCAAGTGGAAAGCACAAGAGAGATAATGCCATCTCCTTAAGTCCCTCTGCAGGTACTGGCCTAATGCTCTCCATTCCTCATCACAGACCCCAGCTCTAACCCTTAGGACACGAGGCCATCCTGCAGTGCTAATCACCTCAAACTGGCCAATTTCATAGTGTCGAATGGGAGTCACTGGGGTCATCATGATGGGGGTGGGTTGAGGCAGAAAGGTGGGGACATTTGCCAGTCCTAGTTGGCCTCCTCCTCTTCCCTGGTTCACATCTCTTGGCCTGTGAGCCAGCAGAGGGGAGGGGGACAGCATACACAGGAGGGAAGACTAGCACAGAGGCTCTGGCATAGAGCCCTGGATGGTTCACTGAAGTGGCAGATTAGCCACTGGGCCAATGGGGCCCAAGCCCAGGGGCTCCAGCCAACTGGGGAGCCCTGGAAAAATGGGCAACCCCATGCCCCGATATGTTCCACCCACCCAGCGCTGCTCCTGCCCCTGTACCCTGACCCCATTTCCTCAGCAAGAACACGGCGGGGGGAGTACGGGACTGCAAGTGAAAGGAGTGGGGAGGGGCTCCCCATTTGCTCTGGCCCAGGGCCCCACAAATCCCTAATATGCCTCTGGTTCTCTTCTCAGTGGTCAGAAAGCCGGGGTCTCATCAGAGACAGGGGAGGTGGAAGAGAGGGACAGAGCCAGGATCCCAGTTCCCTTGGTTCCCTCTCCCTCACCGGAGGCTCCTGGCCTGAGGGCTCTCAGCACCTGTACAGCACTTGATCTGCAGACAGGCGCTAGTTAATCCCCACCCTGTTCCCAGGGTAACAGGAAACAGTCATTACCACCACCACACAGGAGAGGAAACCGAGGCACAAGGGGGAATGACTTGCTCAAGGTCACCCAGCAAGTCAGTGACAGAGCTGAGATTAGAGCTCAGGAATTTCTGGCTCCCAGACCCCGCCTGCTCAACCTGGCCAGCTGGGTGGAGACAGCAGCAGGTGTGTGTCATTATACCAGTGAACAAACTGGTTCACTCAGTTACAATATCCCCTGCTCCTCCCACCCGCCCAAAACCCAGCTAGCTGTAAATCCCCCCCGGGTTACTGTCTCCATTGCCTGGCAGTCCCAGCACCTACTTGGGAAGGGCTATGGAGGGACACACAGTGCTGAGAAGTATTATTAACATAGGGAAACTTCATGCTGAGACTCCTCTAGCCAACCATTTCCAGGAGGCCAGGATTAAGGGTGAAGGAAGGAGGCAGCAGGGGGTGGGGGCTGTAGCCCCAAATGGCTGGAAAAGCTACTTGGACCATGGAGACATGGAACAACCCACATTGCCTGCTTTCAAATAGCCTAGGGCCAGATTCTGATCTCAGTTACACCAGCCTTGATCCAGAGTAACCCAGCTCGGTTTCTTTACCCCCAGAAGAATCTCAGCGGTTGCTCCCCGCTGACGCTCCGGCTGTCCCCAGCCACGGACCTCTGGGCAAGGCTGTTCCCAAGGAGCGGCCACATTAATCCCCCTGATTCTTGAAAGAAACCTTTGTGGGTATTGACAGGGTTCTAATTATTTGCCCTTTAGACAGTCGGGGAAACTGAGGCACATAGCTGTCTGCAGCCCTAGCAAGGCCAGAAGCCGGGTGTCCCGACTTAGCCCCAGCCACAGAGGGCTGGGGGAGGCTGATTTCCCAAACCCTGCCCATCTGGCAACACGTGGGTCGCCGCTCCCTCGAGCCCTGAGCTGGGAAGCCAGCGCTCCAGCCGCCTGCTGGGTGTCCCTGTTACGTGGGCACGGGGTGCCCGCTTATCCGGGAGCCGGGCGAGACAAAGCCCTGGCTCCCTGGGTACTAGCGGAACCAGACCGCGCTGGAAGCCGGTGGCCACTGGCCCCAGCGAGGCTCCGGTGCCAGGGGGAAGGGTCCTCAAAGCCACCTTCTCCAGCCCGGTGCGCTCGCCCCTTGCTCCCACCGATGTCCCGCTGGAGAGCTCCGGGCCGCTAGAGCTGGTTATTGTTCGCGCCCCTGAGGCTGCTGGCTTCTCTGCACCGCTTCCACCGGGACATGGAGATACGCCGGTCGGTGTCTTCCTGTGCATTTGGGGGTGTATTTCATAACAGCTCATGCCTCAAACCCGGAGGTGTTTAGCCTGAGAAAGGGATCCCCATCTCTCTCCTCCAGCCACCAACCCATCCCTCCTACTGCGATCTACTCTCGAAGGGACTTTGGAAAGTTAGTAAGTCTTCAGCTCCCTTCCAGCAGCGGCATTGGACCTGCCGCTGAGAACCCTTCCTCGCACTCATTTCCACTGAGCGGCTGGTGACTGGGCTTAGCCGCCTAACTCCGCGCTTTTCCCTTCTCCCTGCGGCTTAGACTTCGGATAAAAACGTGTCGGTCACAGAGAGGGTTAACCTGTCGTTGTGGTGAGAATCCGCAGAGGAAAGAGACTTCCCCCCCTACCCCCCCCACACACAAAGGGTTAAGGCTGATCTAAGGGCCGCTCCCTGATGGGATGCTGTCCCCAGCATCTCACTGTGTGCGTCTGTCTCTTCTTCGGTCTCCTCTTTCGCTTACTCATGGAACGCGCGCCCCTCTCCAAAGCGCCCCAGAGCCCCTCTCCGAAGCATTAACATCGGACACTGATGGGGAACCACCTCTGAGGCTGAAAAAGCGCCACCGGGAACTAGACACAGGCACAAGAGGAGTTGGTGCCTTTACGGGGTACTCTGGGTCCCTTCCTTCCTCTTTTGGGCTGCTCCCCAGTTCCCAGGCTGGGAGGCGAACCTGCGAGCCGCGCTGCGGGGATGGACGCGCACCGGAGTGAGAGCTGCGCAGCTCGCACTCCGGCGCTCACAGGTGCAGGCTGGCGGAGCGCAGGGCGGGGGCAGAGCCGTGGACACAGGCTGGGAGCACAGGGCAGAGGCTGTGTCGCGGTGGTTGTACCTCCTGGGGTTTATCTACCGCGGGAACTGACCGGCGGAGGGACTAGCGGTACCATTACACTGCTCCAGCAATGCTGGCGTATCTCCCATGTGGACACTCTATTCCGGATCAAAGCGACTTTATTCTGGTGTGATTACTCCGCTTCTTATTTCTCGGTTACCCTCCTTCTTTCCTATTGCACCGGGTCCTTCCAGCATTCTTCCGCCCCCCGGGGTCCGTTCTGGAGCAGGGACAGGAGCCCACTCTAGCCTTCTGTTCTCCTACACGCCCCTTCTTCTCCTGCCCGACTCCTTCTCGCCGGACTCCCCCAGCCAGCCGCGTTTCCCCTCCCCTCCTTCCCCTCTCTCCCGTTCTCGTTTGCGGCTAGCACGGACTGTGCTTTCACCGACCCCTCTGCGGTCTGCCCTCAGCCCTGGCCCCCTCCCCGCTAATCAGGCGCCCAGCCCCACGCGCCGCAGCTCCGGAGGGTCCAGGAGCACAGAGCGCCCACCGGGGTGGCCCCCGCGGTCCCCTCTGCCCCGCCTCCCGTCCCGGGGTGCGCGATACTCACCCTGCTGCTCGCCACGGCGGCTCTCTCCTCTCCGGGCAAGGCGCTGGCTCTCACGCTCCACGCCACCAGCAGCACGGACACCAGGCTGGCCACCAGCTGCATGATGGATCGGGCACGGCTGGGCGGGGGGAGCTGTCTCTGGGCTCTGATCTGCCACAGGCAATGGCTGCAGCCCCTTTTATAGCCCGCTCTGGAGCCCTGCAGGTGACGCAAACAATCCAGTCCCTATCAAAGGCGAATTAGACTTTGGAGGGGTGTCAACACTTGGCTGCTGGAGCGGGGCCCTTCAGCGCCCGGGGGCTTTCCAGGTGCCCCTGCTGCAAAGACTTGTGTGGGGGGAAGGGGAGGGAGCAGGGGGCTGGGACCAAAGTAACCCACCCTCAGGTCTGCAGCTGCCCTGTCTAGGTGGGCTGCTCCTGGTGTCCTAGACGCTGCAGGCCAATGGCCCCTCCAGTCCTGTAGCCTGTGGCCAATGTGGGATGCTGCAGAGGAAGGGGTCAAAGCCCCCTCTCCCATAGTTACAGATGGGCCTGGACCTGAATCCAAACAACCCCGAGATGTTGGGGTTTGGATCTCTGCAGCTCAGCCCTGTGTCTCCCCACAGTGCCGCTCACTGGGTGATGCTGAGCTGCTCCCCACCCCCATTCTACACCTCTGGGTTCCAGGTGTCTGGAGAAGTCCCCCAGTTCCAGACTGTAGCCTGGCAGAATGGATCCCAGCCCCACCGGACTTGGGTTTCACAGTGCTAAAGAGAAAAGCAGAGGCTTAGCTGGGTTGGGCAGACTTGGAGCAGCTGTGCCTAGCTCATGGCACAATGACCCCTGCTTTAGGTTCCTTCTGTGTCCCCCTTTCTCCCCGGCTCTGCCCTGCACAGCCCCTTTTCAAGCAGCCGTTCAGAAGGTTCCTCCTGCCCAGACTGATGTCCTTGTAGCAAGAGGCTGTGGCCCAGCAGAAGGTTCTGTAAGGACTTTGCAGCCTACCTTCCACTCCCCTGTCACCATGGTGTCATCTGCCTCCTGGGATCCGAGGACCCAAAGTTCACATCTCTTCTCATCCTTGAACCCACTACCCTTCTCCCCTGGGCACACTCCTAAGGGGAGGCCCAGCTTCTGCAGCTCAGGTCTCTCTCCTGCCAGCACCCCCTGCAGAGCCGGTAAGTTCTCACTTTTCAGATGTGGAGGCACAGAGTGGGGATGTGGCCAAGGGGACACAGTGAGTGAATGGCAGAGCTCAGGATAGAACCCAGAAGTCTGTCCCCACCCCACCCTCTGCAACCGCTAACATTCCGAGCCCCTCCACTGTCCTTTGAACGCACAGAGACCCAGACCACTTGGCAGTGGGGCCTGCCCCGAGTACCTGATGCCTAAATATCAACACGAGAGGGCTAGAAGAAACCTCTGATTCCCTCGCTAAAAGACACAAAGGAAAGGAACTATTCTGTGCCAAATGGATTCCCCCTCGGAGATTCCGAGGCCTGAATTCTAATCAGGAAATACAGCACCCTAACAGGGGGGCTGGAGCAATTTGTATAGTGGGCATCTGAGAGCCATGAAACCAAACTGTAAACCCTGTATAGAGTGGAAACCACTTCAAGCCAGGGGGCTGCTGCAGCACCCCCTGTCCCCCTAGTTCCAGCACCTATGTGCCCTGAGTGCCTTTCCCACCATGCCCTGGGATAGCTGGGGAGTTAAGGTCATTGCCAGCTTGCGTGCCCTGATCCAGGCTGAAATGTCACCTGCTCCCTTCAGGAACGATGGGGCCGATTTACTTGAACCCACCCTGCTGCCCTCTCTAACACAGTCCATCAAACTCCTCCAGCCTGGTGAGAGCTGCTGGAGTGCAGGATGCAGAGGGCACTGACCTGAGCATGGCATGGGGACCTGCCAGCTGACCCAGGACTGAACTGCTTGGTGGTGGGAGCAAAACCAGGGGATTGCACGTGGGGCCTCAAGAGGAACTGGGGGCCTCGTCCCATTGCAGTCTGAGATGGGGCTGAGGTAACAGACAGGCAGGAGGTGAACCCAAGACAGTCACTTACGAGACGGGACTAACCCGAAGGGCACATTAGCCCAAAGGCTAGACAGACAGCAGTGGAGGCGGACAGCCAGCACTCTGGGGGCTGTCTAGGCGAACCAGGCTGCTTGTTCGCATGGATACAGCTCTGTGTGGGGCTGTGTCTTACGTATGGGCTATTCCCTGAGGCACCACGGCAGAGTGAATGGAGTCACAAGCCGGCAGCAAAGGGGAGGTGAGGGGGATAAGTGGCGATGTCAGAAAAGAGCTGGCGAGGCAGGGGGATGTCCAGGGAGGCAGTTCCAGATGGCAGGAGCTGTGGAGATGGCTTTTCCACCACCAAGGGCCAGACATGCTGGAACAATGACCAGAATGGAGGGCAGCCTGAAAGGTGCAGACGTTGAGCAGGTCTGTAGGGTTGGCTCAGGCTGCAGCAAGAGAGGCTTAAAGGGCAGGAACGCCAGGCGGGATTAGCACACGCCTCAGGGAGCAGGCCTGGGAGACAGCGTCTGCCCAGACGTGACAGCAGAGTCCCTGTCCCCACTCCCAGCTGCCAGGCAGGCTCCAGCTGGAACATTCGACGATGCTTCTCCCAAGAGCTGAGCTTGGTGTCCCTGCTGCTGTGTGACCTGAGGGGACATGGCCAGCGGGCACCTCCTATTGCTCACACCCACAGGATGGGTCCAAACCCACTGGGCCCTGGCTCTGAATGGCTCATAAAGGCAGCTGCTGTGGGCCACGCAGGAAGTGATGGAATTAGCTGCTGGTACTAAAGCTGCTGGCCTTTTGTCTCGGGCTCCCTGTGCATGAGAGGCAGTGAGCCTGTCTGGGCAGCAGGATCCAAGCCAGCTGCCTGAGAGGTGGTGATGGGCCACACTACAGCTTCCTTTGCCTGCAGAAATGCCCCTCTCCCACATTACTGAGCAGCGTTCTTCCCTTCTCCACCACAGACTCCCCAGCCAACTCCTCCACTGCCCTCCCCACGAAATAACTCTGTGGGGCTTCAGTCTCATCAACTCTGAGGTGGGGATTTGCCCACGAGCCCAGGGCAGGTGCCAGCTCAGACCTTTGCTCTGTGATCTTGCTGACCCCAGCCCCCTTCATAAAGACCAGCTGACCTCTGAGGCACCCCGCCCTCCTCCTAGCCCCCTAAGCACCTGTACAGGGGAAGTCAAGAACTTCTCTGTGAGGGATTAACATGGCCCCTCCATTTTGCCGCATCACTTCGTCTCCCACAGCCCTGACCCCACCCACTGGCTTCTCATATCCCTGCCTGGGCTTCCCCACTGGGGTCACATCAAGGTCACGCTTCTCCCCAGCTTCTGAGTCCTGCATGGCTCCAGTCCCCAGCACCATCCCATCCCCTGTTGGGGTCTTCTCCTTTCTGCTTCCACCATCTCCTCCTCCTATTCCCTATCTGGTGCTACTGCTCAGCCTCCCAGTGAGGCTCCATCTCCTTGTGCTCCTCTCGCTGTCTCCCCAGGACTCAGCTCCTCTTGGAAGCCTGGCGGTGGTAGCACCTCCATAACACTGCTATCTGCCTTGCTGGTGCCTCTTGACTGACCGCCTCAAGGCAGGGGCTGTTCCTTGGCTGGCATGTCGCTCGCAGCCCCTGGTGCTCATCCTGTGGCAATGACAGGCCTCGCTGGAGAATGCGTTCCCGCCACTTCTTGTTTGAGGTTAAAAGTACATAATCAATTAGGACTGCAAGTGCTGTTGGACATGGGACTAGTTCAGATGGCCCCGCTCTGGAAGGGACTCAGGAGACTGGGTTGGGTTACTGCCTGTGCCAGAGGCTCTCTGTGTGACCTTGGGCAAGTCATTTCATGGCTCTGTACCTCAGTTTCCCATTCTGTAAAAGGGGATGAGCCTTCCTTTGTCTATTTAGCCTGTAAGCTCTTTGAGGCAGGGACCCTCTCTTCCTATGGGTATGTGCAGCACCTTGCACAGCAGAGCCCCCCCCCCCCGTGCTGCTATATGAACAGTAATAGAGCATCGTGGGGGCAGATTGTCACGTTGAGGGGTGGGGTGTCTCTCCCAGCTGCTTTACTCTGTTGGTTGGATGCTCATGGTCTCCGGCCTATTTCTTGCCCGGCCTTAGACCAGATCACAGGATTTTCTTGCTGCACAAAATGGAATTGGATCTGGCTCCCAGAGAAACTCAGTTGCATCTGAAGGAAAGGGTTCAGAGGCCTTAGCTTTCCTTGGTAGCCAGACGCCTCCCCAACATCTCCACAGGGCCTGAGTACCAAAGAGCAACACAATAAACAAAGCAACAGTCAGCTGATGGCAGCAATTCTCCTTGAGAGGGGAAACCAACTGGTAATTTGCTCACGGGCCTGAAATTGTAACTCATTGATCAAGGCAGTCTCAGAACGGTCCCCTAACATGAGCAGCCCCCGTCCCTGAGGCACCTCGGTGCAGCATGGCCACACACCAGATGGATGGTTCAGTCGCAGCTTTCATTAGCACTAATACAACAAGCCCAGGAAGAGACAGGATCTGAGTGTGGGCTGGAGCCTGAAGTCCCTGCTCATGTCTGAGCCAAGTCTCAGAGCAGGTGCACAGAGCGGAAGGAATATCACCAGAACGTGGATGTCAGGGGATGAATGACTGAGTCTTTTGTAGTTCTCCAGGGAGGCTGAGCTGGGAGACAGGTCCTACGTCCTCGGGCCGCTGCTCCAAAAACCCAGCTGGGACTGAGAGAGGCTGAATGGGGAGGTAGGTGGGGGGGCTGCCTGCAGAGGAACGTTTGAAAACATCGCAACATTTCATTTCAACAGTGTCATAACCTCAGCGGTATCCATATGGTGCGTTGTGGGGGAGCGGGCGCCCACCCACCGCTGGGGCTGCGTCAGCTTTACCAGTTCAGAGTAATGACGTGTTCAGTTCCAAGTCTTTTGTTCAGTTTTACGAGATAAAAGTCCAAGTGAAGACAAAACATTTCAAACACTTTTCCATAGAAAATGTCACCAAAATCGACATGTTCCCATGAAACAATTTCGATTTAAACTACACAGCATCTGCCTTTGGAAACTCACAGGTGAGTTCTAATTAGGAGGCAGTTTGGCAATATGAACTGACTCTCGCTGGGGCTGAGACTGCCAGACTCATCTCAGAGATGGCCAGAGACGCTGGGGACTGACCTCTTGTGCAGTGAGATTTGCGAGTGGCTCCTTCACACAGCAGATCATGGTACCCACAACCCCCTAGTTAAAGTTTAATCCCAGAGATCAGACTAGTTGTATCAGCACAAGAGCCCACCAGCCCAAGGCCCTTCCCTAATGAGTTCACACCGTCTGCTCCCAGGGAGAGTCCAACTCACTCCTCTGGCTGCTCTCTTGGAGTTGAAGGGAGTTAAGAACAGGGACACGTGCGGTGGCGCTGTACCCCGGTGTCTACAGATAGATCAGCAAATCCCACATAAAGGAGTCCCCAAGAAGATGAGTCTTCGGCGGCTGTGTACACATCACACAGAGCCTTTCAGTACCATGGAGAGGGCAGCCTCGCTCTTGCCAAGGAAGTCTCCTGCTGGAGGGAAGCGAGCGCTTATCATTTGCAGCAGCAAGAGGCTATTAAAGTTCTATTCACCGTGCAGCTGGCAGCCTTGAAAGATGGGCCACCTACTTTCACAGCATTTGTGATCATTTCTCTCCCCACCCCCTCCGCCCCGTTTATCTGCTTCACACATCACTGTCCTATAATTGAGATCCCAGTTTCTAATTCCCCACCTTTTGCATATTTTAAAAGCATTTAACTCCCTCCTATGCAGACAGTCAGAAAAGAGCTTCGCCCAAAGTGCCCAGCATTTAACTCTGGGAAATTTTCTCATTTTACTTTTTAATGACATTTTGCCCGAGTCTCTTTGTCTGGGCCCTGGCTGGTTGCTCAGACTTTCCCCTCCTCTCTCGCATCCTTGCAAAGGAAACTGCTTCCCCCAGCACCTTGGGGGCAGTTGTTATCACTTGTAGATTGTTTGCCTGTGGAGGCTCCTGTGCCCTGAGGAAAGTCAAATTGTCCTCAGTTTGGCAGTCTCACGCTCTGTCTGGACTCCATCAATGATCCAGCCAGGTCCTGAGAACATCAGCACAGGCTGAATGAGGTACTCATACCAATTAAGTGGCTGAAAGGACACGGGCAAGATATTTTTCATAATGAGTTTTTCCCCCCCAGAAAAACTTCTGAAACTTTTTGGGAACTGAAGAAGTTCCAGTGGCAAAGTACAGGGCTAGGAGTCAGCCCCGGGCCAGCAGACTTGACAACAGGCCTCTGGCGCACTGAGGCTACTGCCTACCAAGACCCTCTCATTGTGTTCCTCTGTCCATCTCCACCTGTTGTTTCCTGTCATATTCTTACACTGTGAGCCCTTTGGGGCAGGGTCTGTGTTCATACAGCGCCTAGCACAATGGGGGCCCTGTTCCATGACTGTGGTGGGCCCGGACGGTACCGCAGTACAAATGGAGAAGACCAATAGACTCAGTTCTTGACTCTGCCAATGTCCTTAGCCTTGTGCAAATCACTGAGTTTGGCTGGCCAAGATTATCCCAAGTGACTAGTGATTTTCAGGGCCCAGCTAGAGACACCTTAAGCCGGCCCAGTTTTCATATGACAGCAGACACTCAGCCCTTTAAGGCTTCTCAAGTTTAGCACCCGAGATCCTTTGTCACTTTTGAAAACCTTCATCTCTTGTACCCGTGTTTCCCAATCTGTAGATCAGGGTTAACAGCTGCAGCCCCAGGTGTGGAAGGGATAATCATTGCTGCACATGGATTTCATCTGCCTTGCTGAAACTCTATATACCATGCAAGTCCCATTGTAAGGGTTTGAGTAGTGCACAGAACCCTTGTCAGCTGTCTACGCTGGGGTGACTTGCACCCGAACAGTCAAAGTGCTTGGAGCTGCTCAGATGGCACTAGCTATTGTGCAAACTATCCTTCCATTCCCTGGCTGCATTGTTAATGAATGCCAGCTTCAGGCAGTGAGCTGTAGCTCTCATTGCAGAGCACTGAAGCATTTGAAACTGCCTATAAAAGGTTTCTGGTGGAGTTTCCACAAACTGGAGTAGGCTACCACTCCAAAGCACAGAAAATAGCCATGCTCTGAACTCTATGGCAGACTTGCAAATATGATGGTTTTTTTGATATGTATAAAAGAGCTTAACCCATTAGTTACAAAAAGTGACAATCCATCTCTTAATACTTATTATTTGAAATTCTTTAAGTTCAAGAATTTAAAAAAAAAAACCAAAAAAACCCCAAACCCCCCAAAGGTCTGGCCATTACTGTGGAGTTATATGTAGGGCTCTACCAGTAGATCATGGGCAGCTTGGATTGCAGATGGCCCTATCCTGCCACTACGGTAACTGACTTGTAAATTAGGCCACCCGCTGAAGTGGGCTGCAGCTCACGAAAGCTTATACTCTAATAAATTGGTTAGTCTCTAAGGTGCCACAAGTACTCCTTTTCTTTTTACGGATACAGACTAACACAGCTGCTACTCTGAAACCTAGTGAGATTAAATCTCTGCAAAGAGCTAAGGAAAAAGGCAATCGGGGCCAGCTGCATGGAGGCGCCTGGAGGCTTTCAGCTCTAGGGCACTATGCATATCCAGCATAGGGCAGTAATCTTACACATCACCAAATGGTGGCTGATCAAGAGCCTTTCTTGACTGAACTGTCAGACTCAGTCCCCTTCCCCCATATATAGGAAAAGCCTCATCATTGGCATTCTGGGCAGAGATGTGAAGGATTGAATAGGTTATAGGGACTGAACCATCCTCTCTGCCATGGGGTGTGTGGGGTAACTCCAAGGGGGGTTTCAGAGTAGCAGCCATGTTAGTCTGTATTCGCAAAAAGAAAAGGAGGACTTGTGGCACCTTAGAGACTAACCAATTTATTTGAGCATAAGCTTTTGGGAGCTAAAGCTCACTTCATTGGATGGGTGTGAGGCATGTTAACAGGACAGCATGGGGGAAGCTTGCATTGCCCCAGCCCAGTCTGTACCTGATCTGTGGACAAGGGATTTGAAGAGGTGGCAATCCAGCACCTTTCCCCAGCACCAATTTAGACTGTAAGCTCCTAGGGGCAGGGCCTGGCTGTGTGTTCTGTTTGTACAGCACCCAGGGTCCCTGAGTAGGGCTCCTGGGTCCTACAGCAATACAAATAATCAACTGTTGGGAAGCATGAAGGGTTGTGCCCTGGAGCCCTATAACAGAGAGGACAGGCAAAGCTTCAAGGTGAACAGAAAAGCTTCTAGAAAGAGAAAATTCAACAAGAACCACAAGAGCGAGCAGGAGGCAAAATCGCAGCGCTGGAAATCACCTCCCCCTGTACTTAGCACAGCACCTTCGTGCAAGGGCCCAGGGTTCTGCTGACGCCAGGGACACCTCCTGCCCTGGATGGAATGCAGCTCCCTGCTGGGCTTTAGGAGGATGTTATCAACAGAGGCCAGAGGAACAGATCCCATAGCCCCAGGCTTGGCAGGTACAAAACATCTTTATAGCTCTCCCCTCCCCCAATCCTTATCCATTCCCTTTGAGTGATCATCTCCCCAGCCTCCCCTAGAGGCTTTGACTCAGGATTACTTCTTTCCTCACTCACCCATCACGCTGTTTTCATACTTGTAACTCATCAGAAGACGACTGCTGACCCTTCTAGAGACACTGGGCCCAAAGTGCTTTGGCAGCCTTACTGAAACACCGCGAGGGAAGGGAACAACCCATCCGTGCGAGGGACGGAGAGATGGCGCTTGGCCAAAATCAATCCGGAACGCCAGGGGCCTGATCTCCCACCAGCAACTCCATTTCCACCAAGAGACCCACGTGCAGCGAACTGCATGGAACTCCGGGCAGCTGCCCCAGCAGAAGGAAGGGATGAGTTGGGATCAGATCACGTGCGGGTAGCTTGGGGGGTTCAAACCAGAGTGTAGGGCACTAGGGCGACCCCTAGTGGATAAGAACAGGCTTTGTTCTGGGCACCACACTATGAGACAACAGCTGGGGCTGGAAGAACGTGTATATAGGGCAATAGGCCAAACTCCTTGGAGGGGTAGATCGAACAAGGCCCAGGGGCCCCAAGCGAAGGGAAGGACACAAAGTTGTCACACCCACTTAAACAAGCTAGTTCAAGCCCAGACCCCAGGGTGAAATCTGGCCAGCCTGCCCCGACAGACTGAAGGGGAGCCAGGCTCCACTCCTGCACTGGAGCTTGGCAATGCCTCAGGCCCGTGAAGGAGCTGTGCTGATGGGAATCTGAGGAGTGGGGCCACACGCTGAGGCAATAACTAGAGATAAAGCAGGAGGGGAGACTCCAACAGAGGAGGCAGACGTGACAGACAGTGGCTGGCTGCATGAGCTGCAGGCCCTGCTGGGCAGCGGCTGGGACACAGCCTAGTCCCAACATGAGCAGAACGTTGCTCCTCCACTGTTTCCGTGACAGAGCCTGCCGGGGGACACTCTTCCTTGGCAGCACGAGCCCTTTGATTGGGGTTCTTGAGATGTCCCCTAGCGGACATTCACGGTTTGTACAGCTACAGCCCACTGCAGGACTGAAGAGCTGTCAGCCTTAGGGACCTGCAGCAGTTGTGCAGAGGGCAATAAGAAACAGCGACTAGCTGGGAGGAGTCAGGGATTGAGCCATGCTTGAGGGAAATGGGCAGCTTCCTTAGTTTGACAAGTAAGCAGGGGGGAGCAGCTGGGAGCCTCCTGTTTGGACTAGAGAGTAGCTGAGGCCAAGGGGTGCTGACTTGTGCAGCACACATGGGACGGCGGAGGGGCTGCAATGGAGAACATGCACCAGGTCACGGTTTATAACATGTGCCTTTTATACATCCTGCAGGGCAGGGGGAGGAGAAGCCTGGATGATTGGATGGTTCCCTGAGATCCTCTGGTAAGAGGCATTAGCACGAGCACAGGAGTTTGAGAGCTTCCCTTGCTATCAAGGAAATGCACCAACTCCAATGTCACCTTAACCACCAGAACGGATTGTTTTCTTGGTCACCAGGGAGTGACAGCTGCCTGGGGGCTACACTGAGAGGACACCAACAGCCCAGAGGCAGCATGGAGTTCTTTTAATGAGTAATGGAGAGGTGGAGTCTGAGCCTCAGGGCCCAGTACACGCAGAGAACAAATTACACATCCATTGATCTCAGGAGCAAGAATACAAATCATGATCCGCCTCCCATGGGCCAGCCAATACCCGGCCTGAGCCTTCTGCGGAGGCCTTCAGGAGAGACTAGCTCCCTGGACATCCATACTTGCTCCTATCCACCAGGCAATGGATGGATATAAAGCACCGACCTCTGTATTGAGGAGCATGCCTTGGAACCGATCCGAAAGCAAGGATTAAAAAAACAGGAGTCGCCCTGTTAGTGCCTCAGCACTTCATTTCCAACCAATTTAAAAAAAAAAAGAGCTACTAGACTTTGCTGCCAGCCGATGAGCCTGTAACACAGCTGCTCCAGCAGGACTAGAGACCTACTGTAAATAACAGAGGATATGAATTGTGACCTCTCCAAGGAAACAGTGGAGCTGGAGTTCAAGCCTGTTACCAGTTACAATAGCTCAGCAGCAGGGAGTTCTCTGCGGAGGAGAGCAGGCTACCTCCCTGCACACTACTCCCTTCCCTGTGCTTAAGACTGAGTTAATGAACCTTCTGGACTCTTCCCAAATTCCAGAAGATTGCTACGCAGACACATGTCAGTTATAAATACACCAAGTGAGCTGGGGGCAGGAGGAGGGGGGAGAAAAGGAGAAAGATATCTTACATTCCCAATACTGGAAAGAACAGTTTTGACCCCAAGCAACGTGGAGCTCAGAAAGTCTCATCTGGCTTATGCCCTGCCATCTTTAAAGCGTTATCAGACGGAATGTTGGCTGGCAAAGGGTCAAATCCCCAGCCAGGAGGAAGAGTTGGCAGCCTGCTGAGAGTCTCCCCATGCTGCAGCGCTGAAGATCTCAGGGTCCAACTCAGGGTGGGGGGGAAAGCAGCTTCACAGGCTCTCACACGTCACTCAAGGCCTGGAGACACCCAAGAGAGAGGAATTCAGTTAATCATCCAGAGAAATGACAAACCTGCTTAGACAGGGGCTGGGAAGTGTATTTCTGGGCATGCTCCTTTCACATTACAATGCCACTAGCTCCGGCAATTCCTCTAACATGCTGAGGAAGTCTCCTTTCTGCTGGTGCACCTTTCACAGCCTGGGCTTAGGCCTGACTGGATCAGGGATGGTTCAAAGAGGGTGATGTAAAACATGGACAAATCCTTCAGCAATGCACAATGAACTGCATGCCCATCGTAGACCATCACCACTGCTGTTCT
This sequence comes from Natator depressus, assembly GCF_965152275.1. Lineage (NCBI taxonomy): Eukaryota > Metazoa > Chordata > Testudines > Cheloniidae > Natator > Natator depressus. Next base: position 11,933,241 of record NC_134251.1, on the reverse strand, counting down.
CTAGTCCTCTGGTTTGCAGCAGGATCCACAGCCCACGCCTGCATTACCCAGGCCCTTTGTGTGGCTTCTCTAATGAAGATTGGTCTATTCTAGTGACTCTCAGGGCCCACTGGTGGATCTAAAGCCTCTTCGGGGTTTGATTCAGGTTAGTCCTCTGTAGCAGTCTACTCCTATACATGTGTGTACTGACAAGCTGTGTGTTCAATCACCTCCTGCTACTGGCGTGCCCTGGCTTCACCATACCTCACCCAGAGCAGCCAGCACACAGATCTCCATGCTGCTAGCTCTGCAGACCTTACAGTCCCACACCAACTCCCATGCTCCCGGGAATTAATCAGGGACCGTCCTTAGCTCGAGGTCGAGCAGGAGCCTTACCCAAGAAGGAGCCGTGTTCTTCTAATGAAGGCATGGCACCAGCAGCTGAGCTACAGAACAGCGGGGCCCCCCGAGTGGGAACCCTCGGTCCCAGATCAGCGGTTCCACTCCACAGACTGGTGGGTTCTCACCAGCCTTTGGGGGGAGCGAGGGGCTGCAGCCTCACTTACCTTCCGTGCAAACTCAGGCAGGATGAAAGCTGCCTGATGGATGTCAGAGTTGTAGTATTTCAGGTTCATCTTTTCCACTTGCTGCTGCGATAGCTGCTGCGTAGGCTCCCGGAAATTTGTGCTCTGCAAAGAGGAAACACAGACACCGAGTGAGTGTACAGAATCGTCTGGAGGGGCCCTGTGCCCTGGCTGCTGGAAGCAGACAGTGAGAAAGCACAGAAATGGGGATTTTTTTTATGGCATTTTTCCACCCTGGGATCACAAGCCCTGCATGGCAACAGCCTCTGGAATCTGCAAACCCCGGCTCACATGACTAGCCCTTTTCCACAGGCCGAAGTCAGCGAGATTAACTCGCACAACTAGGGAACGACTGTGTGAGCTCTGTGCCAACCAAAGCTTTCACACCATGACTGAAGATCAAACCCCTCACTCCGCAGGGCAGAATCCGCACCGGTATTCAGTGCGGCCCTGAGTTTGGTGGGTCTCCACCCGGTTCCCAGAGGATAGCTGCCCTCATCTCAAAAACAGAACCGCCAGAGGCTGTCAAAACTGACCTCCTCCCTCATTCCTTGGCAGGACCCCTCCAGGCCAGGCCTGGGGCTCTTTGATGGGGAGCCTGCGCTGCTGCAGCACCTGCTCAGTGGGAGCCGCCCTCCATCTCCCGACCTCTCACACGTGCACAGCAGGCACCAGGGCACCTGGTTCCGCTAGCCAGTCAGTTCTGTCCCAACGACACACGGGCTGGGCAAGCAGGACCGTGGCTGCTAGCCCCTGACTAGCAACGGCCGAGCACAGCACGGACCCAGAGGGGGCCCTGGTTCCTGGGAAGATGGGTCTAGGTGCCGCATGGAGATCCTTCGGCATCAGCCAGGGGCACAGCACAGAAGCAGATACCGCACACGAGCAGGCTTCCTGGTCTTTCAGACACTAAGAAGTGGCGGACGCTGCTAATGGAGACGAGTCTGTTCCGTGTTGCCCTCCCCCCCACGACTCCAGCTCCCTGCAGCCGGCGGGACACCCGACACTCACTGGGTTCTTACTGCACAGCATGAAGCCGATCTGCCCGCTGGGATAGGTAGGGATGGTGCAGTAAGCGTATTCCACCACAGGGAACAGAGACTTGCAGAACTGACGCATCTCCTTAATGAGATCCAGGTGCAGCCACTGGCATTCACCTGTGCAGGTAACAAGGACAGAAGGGAGGTTAGAATAGACAATGGCCACCTTTAGCACTCTGAGCAGAGAGGTTTCAGGTAAAGGCTGGTTTTAAATCTGAAGACTAAGGCCTGGTCTACACCCAAGTCTTACTGGCATAGCTACATGGGGATGGGCTGGGATTTTTTAACACTGGGATACCTTTGCTGGTAAGAGCCCCAGTGTAGACACAGCGCAAAGATTACTGGAAATGCACAGGAAGACTAAGGCCAGACTCAGACACAGCTCTGGGAAGCGAGATTTTTAAACATTAGATACCGTACCACAGATCCCAACTTTGGCTTTTTGCTGCCTCTGCAATCTGTGCCCATTTACACGAGATCCAGAACAGCAGGCACAAGGGGACAAGACCCTCAGACCCACATTACCTGTTTGTTATAACCCTCTGTTACAATAGGATCCTGGTACACCCAGCCTCACCTGAACTTCCCTATTTACATAGTTACCTTCAACTCTAGTCTGGGACTTGGGACACCTGGGCTCAATTCCCTGCTTCATCAGACTTCCTGTGACCTTGGGCAAGTCACTTCGCCTCTCTGTGCCTCAGTTACCCAACTGTACCTTGTCTGGTCTCACCTTGGCAGCAGAGAATCCCATCCTCTCGCAGAGCCGTCTTCATCAGCTGGTAGTAGGATTCTTTGAACAAGCTCTCTGCAGGACCTGGGGGTCAGATGTCACAGAGATGGCTCAGGGTCCATGAAAATCCCTTTGTGCATCTAAGGCATGCCTTTGCTGGGCTCCAGAAGAGACCAGAGCTTTGCTCCGCCTGGGGGTCTAGATACTCAGGTTTGATACCAGGCAAAACTCAATTGTTTTAGAAAAGAAGGTTCTGAATCGCTTTTTAATGTATTGCAAACAATGACTGGAGGTGAGCTGGGGGTGGGCAGTTTGGATCTGGGGTTCTGGTTTGGCCCACCTCCAGCACAGTAGAACCAACCCAATTTTCTCTTTGCTAATCAGCAAACATAATACTCCTCACAGAAATAAAAAGCTCATGATCTCACCCCACTGCGTGGCAGATTAAAAGAAAGAAGATAACATCGGCAAAGGGCACTGAGGTTAGGCTAGTTTGTCTATCAAAATCGGACAGTAGTAGCTGAAGGAACCTCTTGCTAAGGGAATCAGGAGAGGGGAACATCCCCTGAAGCATGTATCCTCCACCTCTCCACCCCCACAAAAGTGTGATAGTGTTGCAAATGGGAGCAGAAAACAATTAAATGGTAAAACCCAAGGCAACATTGTATACTCTGTTGGAGAGAGGAAAGGTGGTCGAGGACCTAGCTTGGGACCCAGGTTCAATCCAATTCAATTCTGCCACAAACTCCTGGTGCGCCTTCAGCAAGTCACTCTGGGGCCAGATTTTTAGAATGATTTCGGTGCCTAATTCCCATTGATTTCCATGGCAGCTAGATGCCCAAATACCTTTAATGTATTCTCCGCCCAACAACCGTGAGAGGCACAGAAGCGCTGTTATCCCCGTTTTACAGATGGGTAACCAAGACCCAGCCACGGCAGGCCAGATTTTTAAAGACCACGCGGCTCTCAGCTAATATTGTAATGGGGCCAGGGAGTAAGTAAGGAAGGTAGCTAGCTCCCTTAGGATCTCAAGGGGGTAGTGAGGCGCGGAGAGCAGCTCGCTACAGGTAGGAAGAGAGAAGACTGAGGAATCTTACATCACTATAGCTGTCTCCGTGGAGCGTGAAAAATCCACACTCCTGAGAGATGTGGCTATTCTGACCTAACCCAGGTGCACGCAGCACTAGGCTGATGGAAGAACTCTTTCATTGAGTTGGCTGCCACGTCTTGGGGAGCTGGATTACCTATACTGACAGGAGAACCCCTCCCGCTGGCGTAGGTAGTGTCTACACGACAGAGTGATGTTGATGCCAGGCAGCTTACGTTGCCCTAACTATGGAAGCATCTACACTGAAATTTTGCTCCCTCCAACGTAATTTCCCGGCTCTGCCGACTTAACTCCACCTCCACAAGAGGCGCAGAGTCACTGTCAATGGAGTTAGGTCGACACAAAGAGCGAAACGTGGACACGCAAAAGTGATTTAATGACTGCAGCGGCTGGATGCTGACATAACTTAGGTCAACATGATTTTGTAGTGTAGATATGCCCTTAAATGGCTACAGCTGTGCAGCTGCGGTCCTGCATCTGTAACGATTTACATGTAGGCATAGGGTGAGTAGGCAGGGAGGGTTGGCAATTAGGAGTTCTTTTCAGACTCCAGGATTAACTAGTTACTAGAAGCGGTAATTAGATCACCTCCCAGCACTGGGGCACAGAGCCCTGAAAAGGGAAGCAAGATGGCTGGCTGGCAGCCTTGCTCCTATGCTGGCAAAGAAACAATTTTCAGATCCATTTTCACCCCTCAGGGGCCAGAGAGGCAAGGAAAGAGATGTTCCAGCAGCTCCATGATTTGCATCTGGAGCCCCACCCAGATCACTCCCCATCAAAGGGACTGAAGTGAAAGGAAGGGAGTGAGTTCTCTGGGCTGGGAGAGAAGATTCTCTCTTTATTCTTCAAAGGAGCCCTGGCCAGCTCTGCACTGCCTCAGTGAGGTGTTTAGAATGGAGAGGATGGGCAGTCTGGAGGCAGGGAGAGCGTGGGTGGATGGGACCCACCCCACCCTCCCCTTTCCTTTTGGTTCTCACCCATGGGGTCGGAGGAGTCTGTGATAATCACATCAAAGGCTTCTTGGTTCTGTTTCATGAACTCAAAGCCGTCCCCGACGTGCAGGGTCAGCTTGGGGCTGGAATAGCCCACCGCCATCCCTGGGAGGTATTTCTTTGATACCTGAATCACATCCTGTAACACACAGTACAAGCAGGTCAGTACATAGAGTGCCATGCAGCCAAGCTGATCGGTGGTTGAGTCATTTCCTTCCATACCCTCAGCTCAGACCCACTTCACCAGCAGTTTGAGAGCAGTCCGTTTCCAGCATCTTAAGCGAGCACACAACGCTCAGCCCTGTCCTATGGCCCCTGAGTTCAGCAACATTCTTGCACAGTAAGGGCCAAACCCAAAGAGCTTGCAATTTTCAAAGGTGCCCTGAAGAACTGAAAGGATCCGATTACACAAACCTGCCTGCTCCCCTCTCCCCTGGGGATACACCATCTGCAGAGGCAGATCCCAACCAACATGGCGATTTTCTTTTAAACCCTGAAAATTGCCAATGTGGTTTTCAAGGAAAGACATTCCCATCCCTGCCCTGAGCCCTCCTTTCCCTGTGCAGACTTCCTTGTCCAGGCCTCTCCGCCCCAGGCTGAGGAGAACACCTCATCCCTAGTAGAGGGGCACTTTCTTTCGGGTGAGAAATCACGGTGTATCCCCTTAACACTGGAATCCTTATGGCTGGCAGAGATGTGACAAGACACTAGTGTCAGCTGTTCTGAGCCTCCCTATTCAAACCAACCAGCAGCATCTTTGATTTAGTAGAGAGATTAGGAATAGACTCTGGGCTTAGTTCTCATTCCTCACACAGCTCCTATGTCCCAGCACAACGGTGACAGTTTCTGAAACTAATGCCAATACGAACTGACCAGTGGAGGAAGGACAGACCCACCTACCAGCAGAAGGCCCTGTAGAAAGAAACCCCGTTCCTGCATTCAGCAGCAGGACACCAACTCAGCAATGACCTAACAGAAGGACAAGGTCCCTTTCGTTGGAGGATGAGTGCTGTCCCCGTCAGGGGAAGCAAAAGGGCACTTCACAAAGCCAGAAGAACTTCTCTTCTCTGGAGCTCAGCCTTCAGATCCTGCACCTGGACTGGATTAGCCCCAGCTGTGCACGTGGAAGAAGCCGCAAGAAAGAATCAGGCTGCTGCTTGGAGAGCTGGGGCGGTCACTGCCATGCCAACAGGGCAAGGAACGAAAGCGCCCTCTTCAGGGTCAGCAGCAGCGGACGAAGTCGCAGCACTAAGCTGATATTTTGAAGCTGCTCTCCCACTCACTCTGCAGCCTCACAGCCCATTGAAACCAAGGACACAGCAGCATCACCTCCCGCATTACCTACCTCGTCAATTTCACACTGCACCACAGAATCCACAGAGGGGTGCTTGACCACTTCTCGTAACACGCCCCCATCGCCACCACCAATAATTAGCACCTGAGACAGGAGAGAGGCCAAAAACCAGAAGAGTCAGCTTGGGCCAGCCAGGCTGGAAGGGTCATAGCAAGAAAGTCAGCCCTGAAAATCCAGTCAGGATACCTCTACAGCTTTGCCATGGACGCATGCCCCTCCTGTAAGGCAGGGATATTAATGTATCTCCCAAGTTATAAGGGCTGCTTGCGATGTGCTTTGCAGGCCCCAGGTGAAAGCGCCACAGAAGCGTAAAGCGCCGTATTGGCATCGACAGGCCACATGCTTGGCCCTTGGGTTCAATCTGTAAAAACGCGAATTAGGACAATTGTCCTTTAAGCCCGACTCCTAAAACCGTTGGCACAAGCGACCCGGCCACGGGCCATGGACTACCTTGCGGGGATCCGGGTGGCTGCAGAGAGGTAGGTTGGCGATCATCTCCTGGTAGGAGAACTCATCTCTCTCCGTGCACTGGATCACCCCGTCCAGCACCAGCACGTTGCCGTAGGTCTTGCTGCCAAGGCAAGAGAAACGAAGGGGACTCAGGACAGCGCCCTCGGAGCGGCAGCCGGTCCCTCTCCGGCGCCACGCTGCCTCCGTCCCCCACGAAGCGTGGGGCCGGCCCCCCTCCCCGGCGCCTGGGGTGGGTGCAAAGAAGCACCCCCTCCCCGACGCCCTGCCCGCCGGTGCCCAGGTCCCGTGCGGCCCCAGGGGCAGGGCTGGGATCCACCTGCCGACACCCCGCGGGGAAGGCGGCCCCGGTCCAGACCCCGAGCGGGGCGGGCTGCCCGCCGGGCCCCGGGATCGCGGCTCCCCCCCGCCCCGCGCCGGGCCCCGGGATCGCGGCTCCCCCCCGCCCCGCGCCGGGCCCCGGGATCGCGGCTCCCCCCCGCCGGCGGTGAGGAAGCGGAGCCGGGTCCCCGAGCGGCAGCGGCTGCTCCACTGCGGTGACAGCGGGTCGGGCCCGGCCCCCGTCCCGGGAGAGGTGACGGGGAGGCGGGTCACCCCGTCCAGCCCGCTCCCCGCCCGGCCCCCGGCTCCCCGGCCCCCGGCACCTCCGGAAGACCAGGATCTCCTGGTAGCGGGAGCGCTGCTGGTGCAGCAGCTCCTCCACCTGCAGCGACAGGGCCTGGCCGGGCCAGAGGCTGCAGGTCTCCCGGAACCAGCCCTCGCGGATGGCCCCAGCCGCCGCCGCCCCGGGCTCCATCCCGGCCGGGCCCCACAGGCCGCGCCAGCCACAGCAGCGCGGCCACCTGCCGCCCGCCCGCCGCCGCCTAACCTGATAGTACGCGGGGGCGGGGACGGGGCGGGGACCGGCAGCCAGTCGGGACCAAGCGCCCGCCCCTTTCGTGACCTTGAAGGTTGCTATTGGCTCGCTTTCTCAGCGCGCAGCCTCTATTGGCGGCTCTAGCCGGTGAGTCTGGCGGTACAGCGAATAGAGCTAGCAGGCTAGTGTGGCCGGCTCCACGGGGGCCACGTGGGAGTTACGGACGGGAAAGAGACCCTGACCCTGCACAGCAGAAAACGGGGGAGGGGATGTGCCCCCCCTCCGCCGTGTGTGTATCGGGGGGGGGGGGGGGCAGCGACCCCACCCCGGGTGTGGGGGGAATTGCTCCTCCCCCCCACAGGGTGAGGGTGTGTGGGGAAAGTGATCTCCCCCCACCCCCCAGGGTGTGGGTGGGGGCAGCGGATGGGGATGTGTCCCCCTGCCCAGTGTGTGGGGTTTGACCAGCTCTGGGTGGATGGATGTGTGATCCTCCCATTTCACTGTAGGGCTATGGCTAGGGAGTAGATGGGGATGTGACCCAGTCTGCTCCATGTGCGACTACGGGGCAGTTGGGCTTGTGACAGAGGGGCCAATGGGGCGTATGTACCTAGAGGGATGGGGGTGCAGGACCGCTCCCTGCAGAAGAGGAAACTGACATTTTGAACATATGACCTTCTCTCCCCCAGCTAGTAAAGTCATAGAATCTCAGGGTTGGAAGGGACCTCAGGAGGTCATCTAGTCCAACCCCCTGCTCAAAGCAGGACCAGTCCCCAATTTTTGCCCCAGATCCCTAAATGGCCCCCTCAAGGATTGAACTCACAACCCTGGGTTTAGCAGGCCAATGCTCAAACCACTGAGCAGCTGATTCCATCCTTTCTCCCTGCACCACAGGGGAGCTTCTTGGAGCTGAGTGCATATCCTCTTTCTATTTTCTAATTCAAACAAAATAATAAGGGAGGAGGGAGAAAGACATGAGCCCAGGGAAAGGACATATGGATAGTAGCTCCCTGTATGATGCCACTTCTGAATGAGAGAAATTGCAAGTCATTTTTCTTTCATTTTTATTGATTTTTAGCACTGTTTATCAAAAGTGTGAAATATTCACAAATACTGTTTTACACTATTGTACACAGAGGGATTAACATATTTAGGTGTACAACAGAAATATCAGTGAGTCTGGTGTGGTTGCATTAGTGAAGACAAGAGATTTATACAAAGTAACCCAAAATAAGAGCAGATAAAATCCTATCCCTGCACACCTTCGCGTGTTCTGTACATGGCCCAGATACACTATTTTAGGAACGTTGTAGTAGTTTTAAAAAGATTAGTGGGACATCTTTCTCCTAGCATCTGTGAAAAAAGGCACCTGGTTCTACAGGAGTGCATGTATATAGCAGACAGGAGGAAAAAAATATTATTCCCTTTCTAATAAACTTCTAGACCTAAAATGTCATGTTTTTAAAAGCCAGCGTCTGTTGGCAGGAATAGACGCTTTTACTAGGTTCCACTGGGAATAAGCATTCTCTCTTTCCTAATGGTGTAGAGTTCCTGTCATCGCCCTGCAGGATACTGGAATAGAGTGGAACTTAAACCTAAGACAGTTTTAGATCTGGAGAAGTTACTACTTGCTCAGGCCTGACTATTACTCATCTTTGGCCTCTGGCCTTTCAGAGGCATAGGGATGTATTACTTAAGAGTCAAGATGAAATGAGGTATACATATCTTTAGAAGAATGGTTAAATACCATCAATTGCAAAAGTTGAGTATAACCCACTCTATATTCCCCACTGATTAGAGCCATACAATGAACATGAAAGCTCCACCATTCAATCTGGCTACTTAAATGGCTTTCTGTTCATATCCACTAACACATCACTGATCTCTCTACTTTCTTTAAGGCATGTGTGAACACAGGACTGACACTACAATATTGCTGAATAAAATATTTAACTAACTGCAAGGTAAGAATAACTCCAAGGTGTTTAACATCTTGCTACGTGCTTAGTTTGAGATCTCAGGGCACTGTTATGTTCAACAGTACAATCCACGCTCTATGACTAGAACGGATATTGGAAGAGCTTTTAATGTATACAGGATATCCAGAATGCCTCCCCCCCCAAATAGTTGCAAAACTGAGCCCTCTATTTTAAAGTGTTACTTACAGTGAGTAGTACTTATTCATGTGAGCAGTCCTATAAAAAAAAAAGTCTACTCATGTAAGTGCTATTCAACATTAGAAGGACTGCAGAATCAGATTCTTTATCAAGAATACTGTACCTGAGGGCAGAACCACTAAGGGACAATGCAAACACCACTTCCATACAATAATATTTAAAGTTACTGGTGTATGTTTATTTTCTAGTGCTTTCTGTAAAGCAATTAGATATTTTAGTAAAGCAACTTTCAATCATAATTCAATATGAAAAATGATGGGCATATTACGGATCTGAGGTGCCAATTTATACAAGGGGCATTAAAGGATGTCTGTTCTTTTTACTAAAGTACCAAGTGACTTCTAAGCAGCCAAGCATTACACTTTTATGTTAGTCGATTACTGTACAGTAAGTAACATATGGGTTAAGATACTAATAAATGACAACTGATTTTGGGTGCCCATCTACACACATCTGAAAGGGGCCTGAGTTTCAGAAAGTGCTCAGCACCTATCCTCTGACAATTAGGTCCTGTGCACCTGTGACCCCCAAGAACTGAGGCAAACCAAAATCACTGGTCACTTTTGAAAAATCTTAGCTGGATTTTTAAAAACTGATTAGATGCTATGAGAGTATATTATTGTGCCTAGGGATACATCCAGAAATAGTACAAGACACATGGCACATATTTTCAAGAGCAGACCTTAGGAAAAACCCCCACAAGAATTATACTAAGAAGTTATCAAAACTGGTTTTTAAGCAAAAAGGTTTCCTCGGCTGTTGGTAGAAAAAAAAAATCCACGCAACATAAAAGTGTAGCATGAGGACTGCTGATTTATAGCTATAATCTCACTGCTGAATTATAGCTATAATCTCACTTAGGTGGACAAAACATGCATACCTTTGCCAGTCATATTCATTAAGGGCATTTTTAAAACCTATGACAAACCTCAATTCAAAATGGGGGGAAAAAAATCAAGATGAAAATTAAGCCAACCTTTGAAAATGTTACACTGCACATACTTCTAAAATGAGGAAAAGGAGCCCGTAGAAACCAGACGATTATTTAATCCCCACAGTCAAAGGGTCTTTCACTAGATTCACAGATACATCAATTAAAAAAGTAGCAGAGGTGGCAAAGCTGAAAGGGAATTGCAACTGGCAGCAAATGTGGAGTGGGCTGTGGAATGGCACATGTTCACAAAGAACACTGCTGTTCAACTGCCTCTCTTCAAAGACATTCTGCAGGTGTAATATGCAGCCGTGCAAATGGCTTTCCTGAGCAGGAACGGACCCAGCTCTGCCACTCTCAGATGTAATTTGCCTGACACTATTCATGGCAAAAGACTCCCAAATGAACAAAATCCACCACACACGTCGCTAATTTTTTTTGTGAAATAAAGTTCTCAGATTGGTAGCCTCCGAAAACAGAAAGGACCTTTTGGCATTCTCCCACCTGCTGCTTGTCACCAGGCCTATTTTAAGAGATTAGGCTCGAACAGGAGGATTAAAAAACAGAGCAGCATTATGCAGTGATGCAGGTCTGAGGAAAAAAAAAAAAAGGACAAGGACAATAGGAGAGGGAGCAGCACCCAGGGGTCAGAGCAGATAACCAGGAGTCCAGAGTTCTAGTGTCTGCTCTGCCACTAACTCAGTGTATGACTTTGCCAAGTCATTTCAATTTGCTGCTTCTTCATCTGCAAAATGGGGACACCGCTTACCTGCCTCACAGTGGCATTAACAAGCCTTCATTTGTCAACACGTGGAACAAGCTTTGAGATTCTCAGACATTAAAGTACAGAGTATCACAGAAGTGAGCAATGTCAAATAGATCTTCAGTCTTCTCCAGTTGTGTTTTAACCTTCAACCTATTTACATGGCTTTCAGTCCTTGTGTTCATTTCTGTAACAGTCAAGCAAAGCAGTAACTGTTGGTTTTCATTCAGTTCAGAAGTACCTGTGCTCTTCTCTTATAATTTCAGTGCTTATTACTGCTTGGGAAGCAAATGCATTTTCTACATTACCGTTGCTTGCAAAACAAACAGGCAGTTTGGCCTCATAGGGACAGTCTGACTCTAGTTCCTTTGCTGTTATATTTGTTTAGGATTTATTCCCTTATACCTAGTTCAAGTCACAAATATTTGCACATTTGTTGAATCTCTTGATTTCTGTGCTGGCTTTGGAAATACAAGCCAGGTTAATCCTACATCCAACTGACATGTCGAATTCTGCTCTTCCAGGTTCAGCCTAACTTTGCATTTGAGGACACCAAATACATTTTCCAACCATTTTTGAAAGTGTAAATGTAATAAAGGCCAAAGACAAAACAATTAAAATTGGTTCTCCCGTTTGGAAAAAGCGTTTTAATTATTTTTAAAAGATTTCTGTACAAAAAACTGCAGCAGTGATTGATATTTGCCCTTCCACAGCTTGACAGAGACTTTTTGTTCATTGGCAGTTCCCACAGGATCTCTTACAAACACTATCTTTTTGGCCAGCTGTGCCTGGAGCCCCTGCAAAAACAGTTACAGAAAGAATTTAAAATAGCTTTGGTTCGAAGTTCACTCGCGATTTAAAGCCTATGAAATGTTTGCAAGGCTGTATTGAGGTGGTGGTGAAACAACCTCTCGTGCTATCCCCACCTCAGAGAATCAAAGTAATGTTGCTCTTCTGCAGCTATAGGGGATTTATGGGCCACAATGCTGCCCCCCTCTGTCCACTTCTCCCAGAAGAGTTATGCCTGGGAACTGCAAACTAAGTATCTTGGGAATTAGCCTCTATGGAATTTTCACGTGAGCCGACACCATTGCTTTCCTTTCTAACTTGCTGGTTAGACGTGTGCTCCCTCCATACAGCCTGACCTTTGGTCCAGGGCTGCATCTCCTATAAGACTAGCACCACTGTGAGCTCAGGATTTCAGACCCTCTACTATGGTTGTCTTTATTCACATTAATCTTGGACTAGATTTCTCTGAGGCTGATGTCAATGGACACCTGTAGGTGTTGTGCAGCTCTCATGCTAAGCGTGTCCAGATACTGCTGTGTGGACTAGTATAATAGTGGCTTTGCCTATGACTCCAGGGCACTTGAGTGGGGAACACTCCATCACTTTGCAGAGAACCGTTCAACTACATACCGATCACTTTTCCCAGCCAGGTAGGACATGCTTTTATTTCCAGCTGGGTGTTGAAGTTTGTTGGCTCCGGAGAATTTCTATATGAAAGGAAAAATGACCCAACAAAATATATTTCACGTGATACTTCTATTTGTCTCCAACCCTGTCTTGTCCACCATACCTTCAAGGAACACTTTCTGCTCATTTAAGTTGTGAGTTTTGGAGTACAACATATTCTCTCATTCACCTGAAATGAGTATTCCTGACTAGGAGCTTCTGCTTGACATTTCTGTCTACAGATTCCATTGAGATTAAATTTCTACAATTCAAGAGGTTAGTAGAGAGGGATCCTGAACAGAACCTATCCCCTTTTCTTCTCTCTGATTCATCCCCACCACTGTGCTTCACTTTATTCTGCATCTCATCTCTCTCTCTCTGTGGAACGAGTCTGGACTGGCATTGAAGTAGCTGCACAGGAAGCTGCATTTCCCACAGTGTCACATGTAAACTGATTACCTGTTAAACTCTACACATAGTTTTAATGATCTGAAAGAGAAGCTTGTGGGTACCATCTGCACATCAGTCAGAGTGGCAGGAGGAGGATGCACATTGGAAGAGGGCTTGTAACAAGCCTTATGGATTAGTGATTGAAAGTCTCATCTCAGCATCAAGTGGCTATTAGGGGAGGTTTGGCATGTCTAGGGCCACCTCGTATCACCTTTATTTCTGTTCCTCATTTCTGAGTGTTCCCTTACCTTGCCTGTGTGGGCCTGCTTGGCTGGATCAAACTGGGATGACTGCTTGGATTTGCCGTTTCCTGAGACAGACACGGAGTGGAGAATAATTGCTATTAGAAAGGTTCTTTTAAATGAACAGTAAATTCACACCAATAGTAAGTGCTCTTTGGCTGTAATGAAATATACAGCGCTGTCTTTCCCTCACTATGAAACAGAGTGTACTGCTGAGGAGAGAATAAGCTTTTAAATGGATCCTCATTACACCTGATTCAAGTCTCTCCTATTTTCTACTGCTGCAGGGTTTAATGAAATACATTACTCTATTGTGCAGGAAAAGGAGCCACTGCCTTTGGTAATTCCAAGAACATTTCAACTGGTTTTCTAATTATATGGATGGATGGTGAGCAATCCACTTCACCAGGCTGATTCCTTTAAATCGTTCCCAATTCTTCCATTAGTACAGGGCAAAGACATTACTGTTTGGACATCACAGAGCTCTACGAACCCACACAGCCTTTCCGTGGCTCAGCCAGGCAATAGTCTCCACAGCCTGCAGCCTCGTAGGTGGGGAGTCCAGTTCTTACCAGCAAACACTTTGAAGTTAGACTTGCTGTAATCAAAGGGGGTGAACTGCTTTGGCATTTCCTGCTCCTCTGGCTGCTGGGAGGCTTTTGGCCTTTTCTTCTCTTGTTTTGGTGTCTCTGTTCCTGGTTCACTGGTGATTCTCTCCCTCTTCTTGCTGGCCTGTTCCTGCTGTAAAAGCAACACACCCCAGGAAGGAAATGCAATAACCTCTCTGCCTGGTCACACCCTGGGTTCAGATGGCAGCTGCCATGGATACCATAATGGGGGTTGAGGGAAACGTTGTTTCTGTTCTGGGATCCAAAGTCTAAGCTGCCTTGCTCCCATAGCAGAGACTTCTCAGATTAGAAATCTGACAATCACAAGACTAGAGGCCTGAAGCTGTTGTTGCTCTATGTACACATTTCAGGGGGAACCGAGAAAGAGGAAGACAGCGATAAGGCAATGGCAAGTATTCTCTAGGACAGAGGAGAGTTGAAACTGGAGTAGGGCGAGGCCCAGCACAGATTCATTGAGGTCTGAAACAAGGCCTGTTGCTGCGTACAAGGTCAGAAGCACAGGAAAGATTCAATCCATAGATTCAGAGGGCCTGAGAGATGTTAAGTGCCCTGGATTGAGGGCAGAGAGTTTATATTTGTGAAGGCTAAAGGGGTAGCTTTAGAGATACTTGTTTTGTCCTACTCTGAAACCTGTTTTGTCCTTCACACTCAAACATTTTTACATACCACAGCTTGCTGACGGACTGAGACAATATTTTCTGCTGTTGCTTTGCACTCCTTCTGCACCTGTTCGCGAGCGGCTGTGAAAAGAACAAAACAGCGCATGAGATTCACCCAAGAGACATGCAAAATCGCTCAAGAAAGAATGAGGAGCTTGCTTTGCAATGGCAATCCTCTTACCCCAGATGCCACATATAGACAGTCTTCATGATGTGAACCTCATTCATCAGAAAACTCTTGACCTAAAAAGGGGTCATGTCCCCCAGACTACGATAGTACAGGGCCATACCATATCTAGATTATGGGGAAGCCATCTGGCCGATTCCTCAGTAGTCTGTTGGGCGGTGGGGAATGGTTTATTTCAACTCTCACTCCACCCTAGCTCTAGCCACCTCTTCCTGAAACACTCCCACCTGCTGAATAATTGAGGGCATCAATCAGCAAACTAAGGCATCTTGCAGGGCTGACTCCCTAGAAAAGGTTTTGGGTAACCCCAAGACAACTGACTAATCACTGTTCTGACAAAGTCTTATTCCTCAGGTAGAGAAGGTGCTTAACAAAAATGTAAAGAGTTAAGGGTTTTTTGGTAATAGCTGTGCAGATTAATGTGCCAGCCTTTAAAAACTGGATACCTGCATTCTTTGTGGCAGGGGTTACAGAGGAAGTGAATTTAGAGGATTCAGCCTGGAATACATACAATTAAGCACTATTTGCAGTCTCTGGTCAGTGAATGGCTAATACACAAACAAAAGGGATACTGCATGTTCGCACAGAAACACACTGGGAGAGCTCTGTGTGTGGAAGTTTCAAAGCACTAGTCTACAGTGGGCCTTGTTCTACTGACTATATCAGTCCCTCAGTTTCAAACAGCAGTATGTTTTAGCCCATTACAAATATACAAGGATTAGACAGAGGAAAGTGGTGGCCTGCCATGCTGAAAGGAGACTTTCTAGTTAAAAACTATGGGTTATGATGATAGTAGTTTTAATGGAAGTACTCTGAACTACCAAGCAATCAGATCTGCATCTGATTTCCAGTCCTGATCTTTTGCTCCCTGTAAAGGTAAGGAGTCCTATGGGTGTACTGCTGGTAAGGAAGGAAGGAAGGAAGGGAGAGGTAGACCTCACGTCATTCACTGCAAACCACCCAAATCAGCTAAAATTGGTTTGACTGGCTCTGAAAGGACTCTTGCTCAGAGTGTCTTGATTGAAAAGGCTGTAGTTAAGATGCAGGGCCTGGATAGTGGTGTTACAGGGAAAGGGACATTCAGGGGTTTGGAAGATCCACCTTCCTCCCCCAGCCCTCTCCTCAGTCTCAGTCCAAAAAAAGTGGGTGTTACCTCTCTGCTGTACTGCTTTCTTTTTGGCTTCTTCTTTTGCCTCCTTCTGCAGTTGTGCCTGACTCACCAACTTCCACCGATTGCTGATCTACATCAAAAGAAAATCAGCCAGGATCACTCACTCTGAAGTCAGACAGAATGGGGGAGGAGTTTACAGACCTGCACCAGCATTCATTTTGGAGTACAGAACACCAAATTTGACTACACTGGAGATGACTATTTTTATTTTGTAGAGAGTCTTGAGCCACATGAATTAGCACCAAAGGATCCAGGCCAGGTATGGTGTCTCCTTTTAATTCAATGTTTTGCAATGTGGGAGATATGAGTGGGCATTTCCCTTGTTCTTTGGAGGAGAGGAATGCTATAGAAGTCTGAAAATGTCTCCCCTTTTCTGAGATGAAAGGGAAGCAAAACGGAAAAAAATAAATCCAAGTAATCTCATGCCCTCAGAAACTTCCAAAAGAAACCCGGAATTCATTTGTTGTCACCTGGTTCTTTCACAAGGAGCTGAGCAGTTTTCAGAAAATTTGGCCAGTAGACACTCACTTCATAAATTTTTGATGATGGGTCAAACTTTGCTGATTGTGAGATGTGGGCAGGGTTCTGTTCTGAAGGCAGATACTAGAAAAAGGAAAAGAAAAATGTCTTTAAAACACAGCATGCTACAGGGTGCAGACAGCATAAATTACAGTGGAAGTCACAGACAGCTGAGATGCACACTTAATAGGTGCTAACTGAAAAAAAGGTCAAATTTAACATCAATTCTACAGAAAGTTAATGGTTCAAAAGAACGTCAGCTCACCCCTGTCCAAAATTACAAAACTTGAGGCCAATAGAAATATTTCTA
The DNA here is from genome assembly GCF_965152275.1 of Natator depressus. Taxonomy (NCBI): domain Eukaryota; kingdom Metazoa; phylum Chordata; order Testudines; family Cheloniidae; genus Natator; species Natator depressus. The sequence goes on along the minus strand of NC_134251.1, from coordinate 11,916,637 downwards.
TTAAAAGTAAATCCAATGGAAACACTTTTTGATAACATTATCCTCCAGTTTGCAAGTCCAAACACACTGATAAAATACATTTTAGGATATGGCAAACCAGAAATGAAATAGATTCAAATCAAGAGCGAACCAACTAGTTTATTTTCATCTTCAAGCTGAGAGATGTAAAATACAGTCAAAGATGAAAAACTAGATTTAAAAAATGGTTTTAATTAAAGGTATCTAACAAAAGTTAAGAGTTTTAAAAAAACATGATTTTTTTAACCTGTTGAAGTGCCTCCCTAACATCCATTTCTGTACAAGTTTCAAAACCAAATCCCATGGTTTTCCTTGCAAAATACATCTAGCATATAACCCTGTGATTCCAGTAAATGAGCAGTAGCTGTCATGCTAGGCTCTACTAACCCTGCCTTGTGAAAATTCCTGCTCTTATGGGACCCACTATATTGCTCAGTTTACCAGCTGTCATTACAAAATATATACAGTGCCCTTTACCATTCTGAACGGATTTTCAAAGGACTCCATTATGCGTTGAGCCTTCTGCTGTGCTACTGTTAAGTTCTTCTCATTCCCTTCATCCACATCAGGCTCCTTAAGGAATGCAGAAAAACCATTAGCATATAAAATACATAAGTTACATACAGACTGTATATAGACAATAGGTCCAGCATTGTTTGAAACACATGATGTGTGACCTGAGGCTTTTAAGGGCTAGTAGAGTTAGTAAAAGCCAAAAGACATTTACGACATCCCCTAGTGCCAAAGCTGATACATCATCAACTAGGCTTTGCTTACTTGTGTGTGTGGGGGTGGGGAGGAGAGAGAGGAGAGAGATGGAGGGAAGTGAGATAGGGAACTGAGGCAGTACTGAATTTTACTTCTCTACTTGACAAGCCCAGAAAGTTCTGTTCTGTAACAGTACCCATTTCACACCTGCTGCTTGTTTTTAGTAGTAGGTGAATTTTCAGTTGTATTTCTGGGCTCCTCAGGTTATCACCATATCATTTCCTAATTCACCTAAAGGCCCAGTATGGGCAGTGACTCTGGGACTGTAAGAAGAGCTAATCCACTTGCCAGCTTCCTACTTGCTGAACACCTGACAGGGAGCACAGCAGTATCTCCATGAATATCCTATTCCTCTGCAGCTACCCTAAGGCCAACCCCTTCATATTACTGGAGCTTACACTGAATATACTGATGGTTGCAGTAGCAACAAGACATGTGGAATTAGGTAATACCCTTGTGCTGTCCATCTCCCCATCGCTGTCCAAAAAGAGGCTCCCACATTCCAGAACTGGTGCAGGTTCTGCAGAGAAAGGAAAAAAAGTTTCTGGTTTTGAACACTCCATTCCTACTGGATTTGTGTTCTGCTATGATCTCCCTGGCTCCACAAATGAGCTTCCACTGAAGGTGATATGCTTATTTTAAGGTGTCAAAGAAAAAAAAACTACTTGAATTTTTTCCATATTAGCAGAAGTCAGAGGCTATCTCCCATCCTTCCCAAATTACCTAAGGCTGAGAGGTTCTGAATATCATCCAGAGGAACACGAGAATTGTCATGAGGTCCAAACAAATGATTCTCCAGCCTCTGCAAACAAATTCAAATTACATATGTGATCAATACAGAACCTTGCTCTGAGATGCTTTAGGGGAATTTACAGAGTGGAAAATGACATGCTAATCACAATGTATGGGTGATATTCTAAGGCTAAGTATTTCTAATATAGCTCATCTGCAATTGCACACTGAATCTGACTCCAAAGGGATGGCTGTGCAAATGGCTACTGGCTAGCAAGAATGCTTTGCTTCGTAGACACAAGGTAGATAACTGGGACAGCTGTAGTAATTCATCTGAAATGTTCCTTCTTAAAAATCAGTCAATACAGATTATAACAAACATACACAAAACTTTGTCCAGCAACTGTAGTGTTTACTGATGGAAGACTTATTTACTATAGTCTTGTTTGGAGCTTTTAAAATATTGACTCATGACTGGTACTTTTACAAGCATTATAGCACAAGGATAAAACTGGGTTAACAGAGGGACATGTTTGTCAAATGGAAAAAGAACTAGTTAGTGGACTAGTTAGAATAAAATTACAGTCTTCATGCTTCAAGATACGGACCTCTGCTATGGCAGTTTCTACGAGTTTAGGGTTTAACACATTAGCATGCCAAGCAGATACAGATAGTACCTCTGGGTTGGGCAGAGACCCTTTCTTCTTCACCGTGGTTGCAGTTTCAGACTAAGAGGAGAAAAATAAATAAGAGAATTACTAATGGTTAACTTTGAAGCATCTAGCCCAGCAGACACAAGCTTCTTCTTATCGATATTTTCAATGCAGCTAGCAGAAGAACAGTTCTACATTTCCCTCCCGGGGTGTGTGTCTGTGTGAGGACAGGTAAAATTACGAAGCTGTTCACATAGCAAGGCTGTGTTCGTGCTCACGAATGGCTTAATTTCACTGTAGGAGGATGCACTCCACTGTAGTAACAGCAGAAGTGTGCTGACCTATATTAAACCTCATTCCAAGCCTCTAGGTTGCGTGTATGTTTCTGCTTTGCCAGTTGTGTGGGATTTGTCACTGGTGATTTCTTACGTGCATCCAACAAGCTCTTATTCCCTTTGTAGGTAAATGTGATGTGTGCATAAAGGCAGAATAGGGTTATACCCAGAAACCTCGAAGTTGATTGCTTTGCTCAATAGTGAATATTTCTACCTGGTTACTCCTCAAGTTCCCTTAAGGGCCTGAACTGCTTTGAAGTCTGCAGTGAGATTTCATTACGGGGGTAGGAAGAAATGCCTACAGGAAGTGCTTCTGTCTGTATTATAGCATACTGTACAGTACTCAGGCTTCAAAGTGAGGTTACTGTCTGTCTCACACACAAATGGCAACCCCGGCAGCAGTCTTGTACTATAGCCTTGCATGTAGGCTATTTCTAGATTTTAATACCTATGAGATCAACAGGAACCTCTGGAGGACAAGGTGCAAGAGATATTCCACAATAAGTCCACATCTTTTGGGTTTTGTTATGTGTTGGTAGAAGATCTTTGTACCTTGAGCAGAGGCATCTCTCGGGCCTGTTGGATGAGGAGATGCATTTCGTTGATCTGTTGGCGGACTAGTGGTGGGATCGGGTTGCAACAAGCAATTATGCCCTGGGGTTCTCTAAAGACATAACGAATAAAACCAGTTTGCTGTATTCTCAGCTGATAAATCAAACATCCACATGCAAAGAAGAGTCAACCACATGTAATCAGAGGCCCTCGCTTCACTGAATAAGGCAAATCAGATTAGTCATCACTGTTTATCCAGTACAACTACAAATGTGTCAATACCACATTTGGGCACATAAGGAAAGCCCATTAGCTCAGCACCCCCGTGTTCTTTCTGCATCCAGCTTTAATTTCTCTCCTTATCCAATATATATTTTTCTTATAGCAGGAGTGTAAAGGGTTTTGAAATCACAGATGCAGTTTTATCTCCTTTCAAGCGTGGATGGAAAATACCAAGTCCTCCAAAAAAATCTTGTTTACAGGAGAATGTCGTGGGCGACATGAGAGCGGTCTGGCACCTACACATTTTCCTTTGAAAACTAAATCAATACCTAGGTGTTAGTGAAATTAATCTCCTCCTAGCATACTGGTGGAGAGCTCAAAAAGAAGGGAGATGCAATGACTGGCAGCAGTGAGACCACGTTTTGCATTAGTAGGCTGTGTATTCCTGACATAAAGACACATGTATAAAGATATCTGGCTTATGCTAGAAGAGCTTAGCATCTTAATTCTTCTGTGCACTGAATTTCTCTGCTTTGAAGAACTAAAGGTAAAAGCAATGCTAATTACTGGGAGTAACAAGCTAACTGCAGAAGTAAGTAAAACAAACACACACGTAAGAGGATAGCCCATCTGACTGATGGACCTGGGATCAACTTGGAGGACAAGGAAATGACATTCAGAGTTGTACAAAAACAGAAGGCACGAATACATACTTGGGCAGCTCCTCTGCTATCTTCAGTAGCATATGGTTTGGTAGCACATACCTGCAACATAAAGAGCAGGAGCACTGATATCATGATAATTGTGTTCATGTTAATCACACCTGTTTAAAGAGAAATTTCATGGGTGGGGGGGACGACCCCAAGTATCATTCTGCACCGGATCCAAGTTCTTAAGCATTGGGGTCAGTTAAGGAGAAATAAATCAGGACTGATCTAGAAAACCATAGAGGCAACCCCCACACCAATGTGATTTCTGATCTGAGATGTAGGGGGTCAGAGGAACAGATGGGAGGAAGTGGTGCCACTGAAGTACTGCGCCTTTCACTGGACAGTGTCTTAGATACACAGGAAGCACCCAAATCAACCACTCTCAGCAGACCCAGTGTTTCTTTCAACGAGCTGTACCGCTCTGCAGAGAACCATTCAACGAGCTGTATTGCTTCGCAGAAATCCATTTCAAACTGTGTCTAATGAACGACTTCCTACCCTGTACTCTCATCCTCTTGGCGTGCCATCTTGTCCCTCCAGGCAAATAGCAATTTAAAAGCTGTTAGCTGCTGCGTGTTGAGATGCTTTTTCTGCCTCCTGTAGAGCTCAAGGTAGGAGTCCTCTGAGAAGACAGGTTTGATGTATTTCTGAACAGGAAGAATTAGAGAGATTGGGGATCAATATCAAACAGAGTCATGTACCAATTCCCTTGGGCACTTCCCAGGCTGTGTTCTCTCTGGCACAGAGAATTAAGCACACAAGAGAGGACTGGATGGTTTGCAACAGCGGCTCAGGAATTCAGGACTGAGGAGCCCCTTGAGGGTTTTATCTTAAGCATGTGGGGCTGACAACTGTTTGTTTTAATTCCAGCCACACTCATTTTTTCATTTTAATTTGAATACACGAGGCAAGAAAGTTTCCAAGTCCAAGAGCAGCCACAGACATACCAGATCTTTAAGTCTTGGTAGATTAGAAAACCACCCACCTCTTGGTCTCACTATGACAAATATACACTGCCAAGTGAAAACTAAAGTTACAGTGTGCTCCAATATCTCAGGCTTTTATTAGGGATATCCAAAGAAACGTGAGTAAATATCAACTCACTTGAAAAGTTTCAGCCTTAACACCTGCAGGTTGATGTGGACCAGCAGCAGCGGTTTTGAAGACAACAAAAAGGTCTAGGATATCTAGAGCAGGGGTTCTCAACCTCTCTTTCTGAGACACCTCCCCTCCCCTCCCCCCCAATATGCGATAAAAACTCCACGGCCCACTTGTCCACGATAACTGGTTTTCTGCACAAAAAAGCCAGGGCTGGCATTAGGGGGTAGCAAGCAGGGCAATTGCCTGGGCCCTCCGGGAAGCTACTTTGCTCAGGCTTTGGCTTCAGCCCCAGATGTTGGTTCTCAGGGCCCCAGGCTTCAATCCATGCTTCGGCTTTCTGCCCTGGACCCTAGCAAGTCTAACGCTGGCCTTGATTGGCGGACCCCCCGAAACCTGCGTGTGGCCCCCCAGGGGGCCCTGGATCCCTGGTTGAGAACCACTGACCTAGAGGTCCCTTAGCTAGTGGAAAAGCCCACACTAGGTGGGAATGGGGAGAGAGTAAGCCTATTTCCAGATATACATACTGAAAATTAGGGATTCTGCCAGAAGGTAGGGAATGGGCCAGGCACACCTTTGGGTGCTTCCCATCCTAGACAGTCTGTATTCTGACTCAGATAATTGGTCCCCAGGTGAAGATTTACCTTCAGGCAGATGTCCCTGCTGCGCTGCCACACCACCTGCAGCTGAGTGGGCTGTCCGTTTCCTCTTTCCCACAGTGCCTCTCTCACTTTATCATAAATGTAGAGCAGGTAGTGAGTGTCGTCTCGGGCATACTGGATCATTTCCTCTGGCAAAGGGCTGGAAGCAGAGAACTATCACTGTTGCACAAATGCGTTTTAGTAGCCCATCCATCATCCTTGCAGTGCCCTCTGCCACAGCACGTAAAGATAAGCTACATCTGGGTCCACCCCCCAAGAACAAATCCAGGATTCCTCTCACCAGAATCTCATTTGTGGGCACCACTATGATGATTTTCTCCATCTGACCTCTTGTCTATATCTGGGAGACCAGGATCCCCAGGGGAGCCACTCAATCAGATGGCAGGGGGAACCTAGTATAGTAATGTGGCTACCACTGTGTGCCTGCACAGCCTACATACCACACCTGGGCTCTTCATGGGCCAGGGAGATTGCGCTGCAGAGATCGCTCTCAAACTCAGTCCCTGTACTGATTTAACACAGCATTTTTGTCTGGGAGTTAGAATTTTTTAGTGGTGCATCTGTTACAACAGAACTACACCTTTACAATGCTAGGCTGAGCAATGCAGAGAAGGTGGCAGCTTTTGTCGTAACATTACCCTGTACTTATGCTCTGTTCCTATTGTGTTAAGTCAGCTTCCAAATGTCTTTTGTGTCGCTGATTTTAAAAAAAACACATATATTACAGCATTTGGAGAGAGCTTAGTGCTCAACAAAGTAAGGGGCTGAAATAGACAGCCAAGCACAGCGTACCCGTTGGCAGGTGCTGTGCATACTAATTCCACAAATCTGCTAATGCATTTCAGCTCTGTTTTGAAGCCCGTCCCTTTTATTCCAGTTCACCACCACCACAGTATTAACCAAAAATCCCAGTGAGCTATGTGGTTGCGGGTAGGTTGAGAAGTGAAACGGTCCCCCATTAACATGCAAACAAGTCCCAAATTTGATTCCTAACTCTAACGCCAACATGTCAGGATAAAACTTTTACCGAATCCTCCAGTCAGCCAGCTGATACTGCTTGTCAGTTTCCACATGGCAATAGAGTTTTAGCAAGTGGTCCAGGGAGTGCCTGCCAAGGTTGAGGAGACGGGCAGCCTGGTGAGTATCAAACATGTTCACTAAGTACAGACCAAAATCTTTCTGTAGCCACTCCACATCTGAGTCGGCACCATGAAGGACCTGCAAGGCAACACAATCAAATGCATCAGAAACAAGAATGTGAGATGGTAGAATAGCACTTGGGACGAGAGAATAACCAATTCCACTTAGGGACCTGAAGCGTTGAAGAACCAGAATTAGAAAGTTATGTTTCTAAACCAAGACCTCTTTGCTGGCATTTCTCCTTTCATTGCTAGTGGCATAACAGCAAGTACTTGGTTTCACCCAGACCATGTTTCCACACTCAGCCCTCTCAAAAGACAACTGGTAGACTACTGAAAATTTATTTCTCCCCTCTCCCAAAATATATTGTAAAACTCAAGAGCTTTGGAGCTGAGAAGATGCTGGCTAACTGTTCAGTCACATTGTTTATGGTGCTCCCCATCCATTCCCTCCTGTGTTTACACATTTTTATCTAGTGGGCAAGGTCTTTGGGGCAGGGACCTTGTCTTCATACTTGTCAGTAAAGCACTTACAATCAAGTACAACCGAAATGCTACCTGGTCTGTGTTCAGCACAGTCTGATGGATACAGTCCTGCCTAATACCTCCTGATGGGTGGTCAGATTCATTTTTGGGCCATTGCCAACTAAGCAATGCTCACTCTCACAACAGTGACTTAGATGTTACTAGCATCTTATCATGGCCTGAGGTCATACAGGCTTATTCAGTGCTCACTGAAGTCAAGGGGAATCTTTCCAATGATTTCAATGGGTATTGGATCAGGCCCATACCATGGCTCTCCCACTTGTCCCAACCCTTCCCCGGAAGCAGGGAGTGGCCAGGGCGGGAGGATAAAGCATGCTTTCAGACAGACAGAGTTAAGCCAAAATTAAGTTCTCCAGGTGTAATTCTGAATAGGTTGGAAGCGTCTACTGACCTTTACAATAGCAGGGTCCGTGAAGGCCTCATTCAGAATGTACATGTCACTACGTAGCTCCAGGGTGTCAATAATGAAATCTTCCATCCGGGTGGAAATCTGCATCAGACATGTCAAGCCCAGGAAACTCCTGTAGGAATGGTGCTATCAGACAAAGGACAGAAGTTAACTCAGAGCCCCTGCAGGAGTGGTACTATGAAACACAGAATAACCAAAGGCAGAGGAAAAGATGACAATAAAAGAAGGAAGGGTTCCTCTAGGCAAAAGTTAATGACATGAACAGATTTCAGGCCTTTGCAATCATTGCTACTGTCTTAATACATCATCCAAATTAATTCTGAAATTGGTCCTTTCCATGGATCTCAACATAACCCAGAGGATCATAGGAAAAATTCAAAACAGCCTAAATTCAATATAAATCTTATTACAATAGAATAAAGTTTGAGAAATTAAAATGACAGCCAATGCAGGATAATAAAAAGTAGCAGCCTTGCCACATCAGACCTGGGACATATTACCTAACTCAACATAAAAAGGATATGGTACACAAAGCAAAAGATGATGAAAACTAGAAGAAGAATAGTATAATATGACCTGCTGAGTGCTAACTCAACATACGTAATTTAAAACAAAGAGCAACATACTCACCTCCAAATCCACAGCAAATTCTTTGCATCTTACAAGCTTTTCATTCAGTTCTACCAACTCATCCAAGGTGGAGATAAAATGGCAGGGTGTGTCCTCAACAGGCCTGTACATCTGACAAAGCAAGTTATTAGATACCCCCTTGTGGGGACATAGTGCTCTCCTCCCACAATATCCAAAAGTTTCTGAATTGAACACTGCTATCACAGCTGTAACTGCTCCCCCCCAAATTGTAACTAGGCTACAAGCAGGGCCTACCACAAACTGATCATCATCTACTTCAACATTTTTTCTAGATTTGATTACTAATTTAATCTGGGCACTAACCTGGAGTTGTGGTTTCTTGAGAGTTTCATCTGGTGGAACAAAGTGTTCCAGTTCATATTGGTAAGGGTGAGCAAACCTGCACAAACAACAAAAAAGGAATATGCATCATTCCAATCAACTTCATTGAGCCAAAGGAAGTAGTTACCAAGAGATACCACCGCAATTTGCCTAGTATTGACCAGAAATCCTAGCACAGGGCAGATTTGTTATGCCTAGGTATAAAAAATTATGAACATATATGGAAGCAGCATGCATGTGCACAGACACAGAGAAGAACTACATGAGGTGCTGCATGTGACAGGTACATACATAAAGAGACTGCATACAAAATGCATATCAATCTATTGTATTTCCAGCACCCTGTTGCCGATTTAATTTCTTACATGTCTTGTTCAGTCTGCTGAGTTCTCTGTTGATGGAGGAAATCTGCCAGAGCAGCTGGTACATCCAAGTCCTCAGGACGCTCCTTTCGCTCCTGCCTGCTTTTTGCAAGTGCTGAATGACCAAGATGGAAAAATTAGACAAAGCTGTACAAATAATGTGTATTCCTAACTCAAGTTTCTCTCCCCAATGCCTAACCTAAAACCCATTAAGTACTATAAAAACCTGAACGCTCTTGGCTTACTGCTTTTAAATACAAGATTTCTATCCGTGCCTCATTTTATGACTCAGTAGGAGGTATGACAAGGACACATGTCACCCCGCAAAGATTAAGTAAGATGAGCAATACTTTGCCAGACCTCTGCTGAAGAGGTGGTAACAGAACAAGAAATTTTTAAAATTTAATCACATTGCGTGAGCATCCCAAAGATGAATAATTCTGGCTGCCAAACACTGCTCTGCAATGGAAAGGCAACTAGCAGCTCTACCTCCATTATATGTGCTATTAGAAAGTGATGAAATATAATAAAACAAAAAAGTCAAATCAACTGTTAGTAGCTAGAACTGCAACTGCATTTTAATGGAGAAATGCTGATTCAACAACAACAGAATGACAGATCACAAAGACTTGGGATGTTATCGGGGGTGGGGTTGAGAACTACTGAAGCTTTTGGTTGCCTTGTGTCAACTATTTGGCTAAGGAAGCCAAAGAAAAGAAGCTCACATCTAATCTTTTTTTCACTATACTAATAAAAAATCCCATTATTTCTTCTAAGCTCAACTGCATTTATGCAGGACCTGGTACTTCTTGACATCGGTAAGAGCCTGATCCCTGATTTTAGCGGGAACAGGATTAGCTGCAAAATACATTCTGTGTTACAGATTGTTACATGTGCATCCACAGCAAGACATTTTATATAGACTTGACTGTAATAAGATCATCATCATCATAATGGCATGCCTACTACTTCCAAAGGGTTTTAGTCTCCTCCTGATGTACACATTTTTAAGATTCAATGATTTCTTTTGGCTTCTGAGGGTTGGTTTCTGTTTGAATTTCATTATAAAAATAATAAGTAGGGCTGTCGATTAATTGCAGTTAACTCATACGATTAACTCAAAAAAATTAATCCCGATGAATCGCAGTTTTAATCGCACTGTTAAACAATAGAATACCAATTGAAATGTATTAAATATTTTGGATGTTTTTCTACATTTTCATATATATTGTATTCTGTGTTGTAATTTAAACCAAAGTGTATATTATTATTATAATTTTTACCGTGAAAATATTTGTAAACAAAAGAAATAGTATTTTTCAATTCACCACATACAAGTATTGTAGTGCAATCTCTTTGTTGTGAAAGTGCAACTTACAAAAGGTAGATTTTTTGGTACATAACTGCACTCAAAACCAAAACAATGTAACACTTCAATGCCTACAAGTCCACTCAGTCCTACTTCTTGTTCAGCCAGTCGCTAAGACAAATAAGCTTGTTTACATTTACAGGAGATAATGCCACCCTCTTCTTATTTACGTCATCAGAAAGCAAGAACAGGCATTTGCATGGCACTTCTGTAGCCGACACTGCAAGGTATTTACGTGACAGTTATGCTAAACATTCGTATGCCCCTTCGTGCTTCGGCCACCATTCCAGAGGACATGCTTCCATGCTGATGGCACTCATTTAAAAAAAAAAAAAGTGTTAGTTAAATTTGTGACAGGGGAGAATTGTATGTCCCCTGCTCTGTTTTACCCGCATTCTGCCATATATTTCGTGTTATAGCAGTTTCCGATGATGACCCAGCACATGTTCATTTTAAGAACACTTTCACTGCAGATTTGACAAAACGCAAAGAAAGTACCAATGTGAGATTTCTAAAGATAGCTACAGTACTCGACCAAGGTTTAAGAATCTGAAGTGCCTTTCAAAATCAGAGGGATGAGGTGTGGAGCATGCTTTCAGAAATTTAAAAGAGCAATACATCGATGCAGAAACTACAGAACCCGAACCACCAAAAACGAAAATCAACCTTCTGCTGGTGACATCTGACTCAGAGGATGAAAATGAACATGTGTCGGTCCGCACTGCTTTGTACTGTTATTGAGCAGAACCCGTCATGAGCATGGACGCATGTCCCCTGGATTGGTGTTTGAAGCATGAAGGGACATATGAATCTTTAGCGCATCTGGCACATAAATATCTTGCCACACTGGCTACAGCAGTGTCATGAGAATGCAATGTCACCTGAAAGTGAGAACAGGCAAACAAAAAGCGGGCAGCATTATCTCCTGCAAATGTAAACAAATTTATTTATCTGACAGGTTTCAGAGTAGCAGCCGTGTTAGTCTGTATTCGCAAAAAGAAAAGAAGTACTTGTGGCACCTTAGAGACTAACAAATTTATCTGAGCATAAGCTTTCGTGAGCTACAGCTCACTTCATCGGGCATTTGATGAAGTGAGCTGTAGCTCACGAAAGCTTATGCTCAAATAAATTTGTTAGTCTCTAAGGTGCCACAAGTACTTCTTTTCTTTTTGTTTATCTGAGTGATTGTTTGAACAAGAAATAGGACTGAATGCCCTTGCAGGCTCTAAAATTTTAGATTGTTTTATTTTTGAATGCAGTTTTTTTATATATAATTCTATATTTGTATGTTCAACTTTCATGATAAAGAGACTACGCTATAGTACTTGTATTAGGTGAACTGAAAAATAATATTTCTTTTGTTTTTTTTTTACAGTGCAAATACTTGTAATCAAAAATAAATGTAAAGTGAGCACTGTACACTTTGTATTCTGTTGTAATTGAAATCAATACATTTTAAAATGTAGAAAACATCCAAAAATATGTAAATAAATGGAATTCTATTATTGTTTAGCAGGGCGGTTAATTGTAATTTTTTAAATTGCACGATTAATCGTGATTAATTTTTTAAATCACTTGACAGCCCTAATAATACCACCACCTAGCTCAGATTATTATTATTATATGCTACCCAAAGCAAATGAAGCCCTCTCGCCCTGGCCTTCTTACCTTCAGGCAGTGGTTTCAGAGCGTTGGGTTTGACAAAAAGCTTAGGTACAAAGGGAGTGTTGGAATTGTCAATCTTCTCTCGAAATTTGAGCTGTGGTCGAGTGATATTCTTGGCATGTAGCAATCGGAAGGTTTCAGACTTTGTTCTGTGGGATTCTCCACTCTGTTTCAAAAACACATTTGAATGGATTTTGAGATAGACTATTAAGACTTTCCCTATAGGCATTTGAATATTAAACTCCAGAAACAGTAACTAAAAACTCCCCTGAAATTAAGAGCACAATATCTAAGGTCCGTACAACAGCATCTAAATAAGGTGCCCTGAATTCAGGTTAGAGAGAGATCTGTGTGCATGAAGTCTATAGCAGAAACCCAGGGATCCTGAATCTGGAGTAAAGGGAGAAGAAGCACAACCAGAAATCTAAAAGGATTTTGGGTTACTGAACACCCAACCACCATCACTACAACTCAAGCCTAAGCAAAAAGCTCAAGTTAATTAAAATCAGCTGACTGTAGAAGTCTCACCTTACGGTTCCAGCTGGAAACTATTGTCTTTGGGAGCTGCATCCCTGCAGGGAGGATAGGCTGCTGGTTCTTGTTCACTCCTGCTGCTTCATCCAGTAAAATACCCTGAAATTCGGGAAAAGAAGCTTAAGCAAAACTGTATGAAACATTCTGTACTTGGCAGTCTAGCCTGACTGAAAGGAGAGAAATGTGCAGCTGCTTCCATGCTCATCAACTCTGAATTTTGTAAAGGGAAAGAGTGGCCAAAGGCTAGGTATGAAATTCTAATGTTAAGGATTAGGAAAAGCAATTGCCAAGGAATCAAAGGAGAGTTTCTTCAGAGATATTCATGTGCAGATCATCCTAGTCCCACACTCTCCTCTCACATCTTATCCTCCACTCTGCCCAGTTTTGAGATGGGCCAATACAGAGTTAGTCTTGCGTCTAATTTGCTTGGCACAGCATGATAAGTAACCAAGGCCATAAGAGCATTATGGCACCATCTAGAGGCCCTAACTGAGATCAGGGACATATCATGCTAGGCACAGTACAGGCAAATAGTAAGACAGTCCCTGACCCAAAGAGCTGACAGTCTAAATAGACAAAGGTTTGGAAGGAAAGCTGAAGCCCAGAGAGGTGATGTGACTTGCTCAAGGTCACACCACAGGTCAATGGCTGAGCCAGGAATAGAACCTGGAGCTCCAGATTCTCAACTCCAGATCACATGGCCTTTCTTAGGCATGTTTCACACTCACTTTGCACAATCGTAAATGACTGCATGAGGTTCCAGGCAGTAGAAAATAAAGCTATTGGAGGCTACAGCACCAAAGCCCAATGTGCCACTATTGGGGCCTGGGAAGGACTGATTTAAATGACCGGTTTAAGAGACTACTTTTGAATGTGAGTGGTACTGAGATCTCTGCTCTCAGCTGCATGTCAGTTTAATCAGTTGCCAGCCTGTTTTCTTTATGTCTGGGGTAATTATTCCATCTCCCTTGCTCTCCTGGGGTAGTACATGATACATCTGCTCTGGCACCCACACAGGCAGCCTTCTCTTCCTTGTTTGCAATGGAAATGTTTGATCGACTGTCTCTGGTTTTCAGGAACAGTTGGAGCCCTGGTTTCTATTCCTTCTGCTGTGTGACCTAGGCGAAATCATGTCACCTTTCTGTGTCTTTGCTATCCCTTCCACCTGTTGTCTATTCTATTTAGACTGCAAGCTCTTCAGCCAAGGGATAGCTTATGTGTATGTACAGCACCTAATACAATGGGTCCCTATCTCAGTTGGAGTCCTTAGGTGCTGCTGTCATACAAGTAATCATTCTTGTCTTTACAGGCTCAGTTCCAACCTACCGCTGTGACTTGAAATACAGAAAAGTGACAGACACCTCAGAAAAATGGCCTCCCAATGGGCTGTAAATTTTTTTTTTTTTAAAAACAAGAGATACCTAAGAAATAGTGCCCCTAAGAGAATAACTGTTTAAAATGAAAGAGGTCTGAGAGTTAGGAACAAAGCGTAATTGCTAAATATGTAGCAATTCCTGTATAAAGAGTGATCCGCTGAATGGTTACAAGCGAAAAAATACAGGGAAAGCTTACTCACCACTCTTTCAAGAATTACATCATTGGAGTCAACCAGCAAATCAAATTTATCTTCCAGCTCTGTTGCTTTGCTGCGATCCTTGATGTGACTGCGACAGCCATGATACTGCATCACCTTGCTCATACTAACAAGAGAATAGTCCAGTTACTCTTTAAATGACATCAAAAGCAGATATGCTAAAGACTGGACCTATTTATTAAGATCCTTTCTGAGCTCTGGCTACTCTAAGGTTTGCAAAATCAAATACAGACCCTTTAGATACTGTTGTAAGAGCCTTGAACATGAGAAGCTCTGAGAAAGTGCTATTCATTTCCACTGGGTCTATGGAACTTAGATTGGGCCATCTGGTTAGGAAGTCACTTTTCCATCAGCCCTCACCTGCTCAGTTCTTCATGTAAATTGTTACAGCTACTTTACAGTGGTAAATTCAATGACTCAATTTTTATCATTACCATTTAAATTTCATGTATCAGAAAAGCAGCTGACACACATTTTTAAAAACAGCTGAAATATACCTAATAAAAAAAATGTTCATATATTGTTTTATTTTGAAATTTGCAAAGAAGAGAATTCTCTGCCCCTCACTCTGTTCCCTATCACTAGGTTTTCACCAGCGACACAAGGAAGCCAGAACGTCCTTACCAGTGAAGCAGCCTGTCACCTTGTGTTTCACAGTATGCCCGAAATCCAGGAAAACTGCGATAGAAGTCATATTCATCTCCAGGCTGAGGGAGCCCATTAGATGCCTTAGTAGCAGCCACCACAGTACCAAGCGCATGCTGTTAAAAAGCATCACATCATTAAAATATAATTCCACAATTTATTTTTCTGACACTGCCAGATGAGCACACAGTAATCCCATTCTTTGCATTACATTACTATTCCTAAATCAAGACACAACTAGGCCTTTTTAAACAAGAGAGTTTACAACCATTTCATTCTGAGTTAATGAAACTAATACTAAAAAAAAAAAAAAAAAAAGAAAAAAAAAAGAAAAACCTTAAACTGAAGATGTTTTGGTTTAATGGAAATATTACGGGCATACTAGCTCCAACTTCAGAACTAGGAAATGCTGTCTCTGTAGGGCCATGTCTACACTATAAAATTAAGTCCACCTAACTTACATCGGCATACAGCCACAGCAGTAATTGCATCGTTTATGCGTGTCTACACTTTGCTCCTTGCATCAGTGGTGTGTGTCCTCACCTAGAACACTTGTATCGATTTTACTGTCAGTGTGGGGCATTGTGGGAAGGTTCCTGAAAGCCAGTAACCGTCTATGCAAGTAACGTCATGTCTAAACTGACACTGCGTCGACCTAACTACATTGATTTTGATTCTATGCCGCTCTTGGAGATGGAGTTGTTAAGCTAGCAGGAGCGAAATTTTAAGTGTAGACACTTCCATCGTTAGGTCGAAGCAAGGCAGCTTATATCAACCTAACTCTGTAGTGTAGACCAGGCCTACGAAAAGGTCCCTAGGTGAGGGAATGTGTAGGAATTAAGTTTGTAGTGATGGCAATGGCAATACTGTGGTTTGTAAATCAGTCCGCAGAATACTTTGTCATGCTTGGATTAACAGTCCCATATAAACGTCCATCTATATCCAAAAATCAAGACCTAGCTGCTAAACGCATATTGAAAACTCTTCTTGCAGTAGGGAGAGCATTACAAAGGAGGCTGCCTCTCTTGCACCTACCCTGGTGAAATTTTAAGAATCGAGAATCCCACCACTTCAGTTTTCAGAGTAACAGCTGTGTTAGTCTGTATTCGCAAAAAGAAAAGGAGTACTTGTGGCACCCTAGAGACTAACCAATTTATTTGAGCATAAGCTTTCGTGAGCTACAGCTCACTTCATCGGATGCATACTGTGGAAAGTGCAGAAAAGATGGACTACAAGCCGTCAAGAACTCTATCCCCGATAATGTCACGGCTAACCTGGTGGCTGAACTTTGCGACTTTGTCCTTACCCATAACTATTTTACATTTGGGGACAATGTATACCTTCAAATCAGCGGCACTGCTATGGGTACCCGCATGGCCCCACAGTATGCCAACATTTTTATGGCTGACTTAGAACAACGCTTCCTCAGCTCTCGTCCCCTAACGCCTCTACTCTACTTGCGCTATATTGATGACATCATCATCTGGACCCATGGAAAAGAAGCCCTTGAGGAATTCCACCATGATTTCAACAATTTCCATCCCACCATCAACCTCAGCCTGGTCCAGTCTACAAAAGAGATCTACTTCCTGGACACTACAGTGCTAATAAACGATGGTCACATCACCACCACCCTATACCGGAAACCTACTGACCGCTATTCCTACCTACATGCCTCCAGCTTTCACACTGACCACACCACACGATCCATCGTCTACAGCCAAGCTCTGCGATACAACCGCATTTGCTCCAACCCCTCAGACAGAGACAAACACCTACAAGATCTCTATCAAGCATTCTTACAACTACAATACCCACCTGCGGAAGTGAAGAAACAGATTGATAGAGCCAGAAGAGTTCCCAGAAGTCACCTACTACAGGACAGGCCTAACAAAGAAAATAACAGAACGCCACTAGTCGTCACCTTCAGCCCCCAACTAAAACCCCTCCAACGCATTATTAAGGATCTACAACCTATCCTGAAGGATGACCCAAATCTTGGGAGACAGGCCAGTCCTTGCCTACAGACAGCCCCCCAACCTGAAGCAAATACTCACCAGCAACCACATACCACACAACAGAACCACTAACCCAGGAACCTATCCTTGCAACAAAGCCCATTGCCAGCTGTGCCCACATATCTATTCAGGGGACACCATCACAGGGCCTAATAACATCAGCCACACTATCAGACGCTCGTTCACCTGCACATCCACCAATGTGATATATGCCATCATGTGCCAGCAATGCCCCTCTGCCATGTACGTTGGTCAAACTAGACAGTCTTTACGTAAAAGAATAAATGGACACAAATCAGACGTCAAGAATTATAACATTCATAAACCAGTCGGAGAACACTTCAATCTCTCTGGTCACGCGATTACAGACATGAAAGTTGTGATATTACAACAAAAAAACTTCAAATCCAGACTCCAGCGAGAGACTGCTGAATTGGAATTCATTTGCAAATTGGATACAATTAACTTAGGCTTGAATAGAGACTGGGAGTGGCTAAGTCATTATGCAAGGTAACCTATTTCCCCTTGTTTTTTCCTCCCCCCCCCCCCCCCGACGTTCTTGTTAAACCCTGGATTTGTGCTGGAAATGGCCCACCTTGATCATCATACACATTGTAAGGAGAGTGGTCACTTTAGATAAGCTATTACCAGCAGTAGAGTGGGGTGGGGGAGGTATTTTTTCATGCTTTGTGTGTATAAAAAGATCTTCGACACTTTCCACAGTATGCATCCGATGAAGTGAGCTGTAGCTCACGAAAGCTTATGCTCAAATAAATTGGTTAGTCTCTAAGGTGCCACAAGTACTCCTTTTCTTTTCACCACTTCAGTGTTGCCAAATCTGTGGGTTTCCTCTGAATTTTTTCCCTGTTAAGACACAGATAACTAAATTCATGGCTGCTTTCGCTACCAGGGCCCATGCATGAGCTAGTACCGGCTGTTTAGGTTCAATTTATCTCACCACCATGATTCTAGTTCTCCAGACTCCACTGCAGGGAATGCCCTAACTCATTTGAGAGGTTATGCTGACAACTTGCCAGGAATAGGAAGACTGCATGAAATTAGGAAAAAAGGAGAATGCCTCCAGTGCCCATGGAGACAACAGGCCCTAGTTTCAAGGGCGGGGGGCGGGGGGGGAAGAGGAAGGGGAGTAGCCATGTTAGTCTGTATCCACAAAAACAACAAGGAGTCCGGTGACACCTTAAAGACTAACAGATTTATTTGGGCGTAAGCTTTCGTGGGTAAAAAAGCCACTTCTTCAGACGCATGGAGTGAAAATTACAGATGCAGGCATTATATAACGACACATGAAGAGAAGGGAGTTTACCTCACAAGTGGAGAGCCAGTGTTGACAGGGCCAATTTGATCAGGGTGGATGTGGTCCACTCCCAACAATAGATGAGGAGGTGTCAACTCCAGGAGAGGCAAAGCTACTTCTATAACTCTAGTTTCGGGTCCCGTGGCCTACACCTCTCCATTTAACAGAGCTGAAAAGACTGACTCATTTCATGCCAGCGAGATGCAGCTTGTCCCCCCACTCTCCCGGGGCGAGAGGCGTGAAAGCCTGGGCGCCCTGGCGCTGGGAGGCTGCAGTAGCGAGCTCTGGCGTCTCGTGCTGGGCGGGGGGCAGAGGGGGTGCAGGCTGTATGTGGGGGGCAGTATCCCCTCCCCCCAACTCCAGGCGCTGGAACAGCTGGCCGCACCCCCACGCGGTGCCCACGTCGGCTCGCTCAAGCGCCACACATCCCATGGCGACCAGCCCTGTGCAGGAGGAGATAGGCCCAGGGTCACTGCTCCCAGGCCCCGCTTCCCCAGGGCCCTGGGCAACAGGGGCGCGAGGCCCACACTACAACGCCCGGCATGCAACACTCCGCCTCGCTCTCGGCCGCCCAAACGCCACCGCGGCGGGCCCAGAGAGTGCTGGGAAATGCAGTCTCGACAGCTTCCCAGCTGAGGCCGAGGCCGCGAGCCGGACCTACAGTCCCCAGCAGGCCCCGCTGCGGGGGGGGGGGTTGCGCCGCAGGGCACGCTGGGAGTCGTAGTCTGCGGCGGCTCCCTCACGTACCTTGACGAAGGAGTCGGCATCCCTGAACCCTGGCAGCACGGTGTCTGAGCAGCCTCCCGGCAGCTCCTCCGTGGCGCCGTTGCCGCCGCTCCCTGTCTCCATTATCTGGCCGGTCTTAACTGCTGCGCTGCGACTCCCCCCTCCGCCAGCAGCCGCCATCTTCGATAGCGTAGTCTCGCGCGATAACGGAATCGCAGGGAAGGCGGAAGTGCTGCAAGACGCATGCGCACGGGTTGAGAGCCGGCGGGCACGATAACGTTCTGGGTCTTTCCTTCTTTTTACCTCAGAGAGGCCGAGCGAGCGGAGCGGGGGGCTTTGCATGTCCGCCTTACGGGCCCGGAGCTTCCCGCACGGCTGCCGGCGGCGTGCTCTGGGGGCGCTCATCCCAGCCCTGACCGCCCCCCCGTCCCCAAACCCCCCTTTCAACCTCAGCCCCCCTCTCGCCCTGGGCCACAGCCTGCCGCTGTCCCTGGGAGCGGGGCAGTCCTCCTGCCAAGGTCCCGGGCCCCCTAGCTGCAGCCGGCGGGCTGTCCCGCCAACCCCCTGCCCTGCAAGGCCCCCGCCCTCGCTGCAGTAGGGCAAGGGGCCTGAGCCCACCCCCCTCAGCCCTCCCGCCAGGGGCTTGAGGGCAGGTGGGGAGAGGTTATTCGCTCTCTGCTAGCCCTTGTGCTTGCTGTAGCATTAGATTAAGCCACGTTTGTCAATGGACATTTCCTTGGAAAGCCTCGTCTAATTTTGACTAGACTACAGCCCGAGGTACCAAGGGTCACAGTTGGTAGCTAGCTTTGAGTTTGTTCTACGCCCGTTCAGGGATTAGTGGCCTAAATTTCCATCTGCCAGCAGATGGAGACGACAGCTCAAGTTTATATACGCAAACCTGTAGGATGGGTAGGCAACCTATGGCACGTTTTCAGGGGCCCTCACACTGCCCGTGTCCTGGCCAGCAGTCCAGGGGGCTCTGCATTTTAAAGTTAATTTTAAATGAAGCTTCTTAAACATTTTAAAAACCTTATTTACGTTACATACAACAAGAGTTTAGTTATATGTTAAAGACTTATAGAAAGAGACCTTCTAAAAACGTTAATGTGTTATTGGCACACAAAACCTTAAATTAGAGTGAATAAATGAAGCCTCGGCACACCACTTCTGAAAGGTTGCCGATCCCTGCTGTAGGAGAACACTTCAACCTCCCTGGACACACAACAGCAGATTTAAAGGTAGCCATCCTGCAGCAAAAAAAACGTCAGGACCAGACTTCAGAGAGAAACTGCTGAGCTTCAGTTCATTTGCAAATTTGACACCATCAGCTCAGGATTAAACAAAGACTGAATGGCTCGCAAACTACAAAAGCAGTTTCTTCTCCCTTGATGTTCACACCTCAGCTGCTAGAAGAGGGCCTCATCCTCCCTGACTGAACTAACCTCGTTATCCCTAGCCTGATTCTTGCTTGCATATTTATACCTGCCTCTGGAAATTTCCCCTACATGCATCCGACGAAGTGGGTATTCACCCATGAAAGCTTTTGCTCCAATACGTCTGTTAGTCTACAAAGTGCCACAGGACTCTCTGCTGCTATGCCTCCACCAGCATACAATTGTGGGGAGTTGATTATTTCAAAGCAGGAATAATCAAAATCAAAACAGGTAAAACCTTTTTTCCCTATCCCTGTCCAGACACTTTGGATTTCCTATATGTTTGAGTGGCAGCCGTGTTAGTCTGTATCAGCAGAAAGAACGAGGAGGACTTGTGGTGCCTTAGAGACGAACAAATTTATTTGAGCATAAGCTTTTGTGGGCTAAAGCCCATTTCATCAGATGCATGCACTGGAAAATACAGCAGGAATATATACATACACACACAGAGAACATGAAAAAATGGGGGTTGCCATACCAACTCTTAATGAGACCAATCAATTAAGGTGGGCTATTAGCAGAAGGAAAAAAAACTTTTGTAGTGATAATCAGGATAATACGTTTCTGTGGCCTGTGGTTATACAGGAGGCAAAATGATGATAATGGGCCCTTCTAACCTTAGCATCTTTGAATCTATATCAATACAAAACATTTGCTAGGAAGAGACATCATCTAAACCATCATCCCTCCACGTACACACCACAGCGATCCGATTAAAATTCTATTTCTTCGGTCTCACAGAATCTGTTCTTGTGCTAGGAGAAGAAAAATGCCCCAAAATCTGGAATAAAGAAAGTTCATGTTCTTACCAAATTGCAGCCCACTTAAAGATATAGTTGCAATTGCTGGAAACTAAAACAAAAAGGTTTCAGAGTGGCAGCCGTGTTAGTCTGTATTCGCAAAAAGAAAAGGAAGACTTGTGGCACCTTAGAGACTAACCAATTTATTTGAGCATAAGCTTTCATGCGATGAAGTGAGCTGTAGCTCACAAAAGCTTATGCTCAAATAAACTGGTTAGTCTCTAAGGTGCCACAAGTACTCCTTTTCTTCAAACAAAAAGGTTTATGAACAGGCAAACTCCTTTGATATAGGTAGTCAATCTTGACTGTTTTTCTCCACTTGCTGTCATGAAGGAGCTATAGCCAACCATCTGGACTGATACAGGAAAAGACAGTCAAATTCATAACAAAAAACCAAGTTTCTTAGAGATATCCAATCCACTACCACCAGTGTTTGTGCCTTCTGTGGGTTTCTGCTAGGGGTTCTCAAACTTCATTGCAATGTGATCCTCCTTCTGACAACAAAAGATACTACACAACCCCAAAGCCAGAGCCCCACCGCCCCAGATGGGTAGGCTAAAGACAAAGCTCAAGGGCTTCAGCCCCAGACAGGATGCCTGTAACCTGAGCCCTGCCATTCAGGGCTGAAGTCCTTAGGCTTTGGCCCCGGGCAGTGAGGCTTGGGGTTTAGCCCCAGCAAGTCTAACACCAGCTCTGGCGACCACATTAAAAAGGATTCATGACCCACTTTGGGGTCCTGACCCATATTTCCACTGTGCTAGTGTAATGCTGCTGTGCCTCAATTCTGCTCTCCATAACGAATGCTTTGGAATAAATAAGAATCCAGTCAAAATCTTTTTACATTTTGGTGTAATTTATTGGCACAAAAATATTCAAATACAACATGGCATCTAAACATGGCTACACTTTGTATTTTGTGCATTTTGTTTTATTAATAAATCATAACTTTATTTACCTTTACCCTCATGTTTAATATCCATTATTCTCCGTTTCCAGGTATGATCAGTTCTCCTCCCTTCCGCTTTTTGTGCTGAGTATTCAGGTTTCCCTAATTATTTCCCAATACTGCTCTTCAGTCCGCCAGTGTGGGAAGCTTCCAAGTGGTATTCTGAGTTTACCCTGCATCCTCCTTGCCATAGATCAACCCTCTTTGAGACACTCTGCTTTGACTGGCTCAGAGTCTTTGATCCTGGATCTACGCCTATATCCAGATCTAGTCTGAAATGTGCTAGTTACATCTCCACTGGAGTCAGACACAAACCTTTCAACTACAATCCCCTCCCTCTGATTTTGGGTGAGTGTACAGAGCTTTGGGACAGGTGAGATACAGGCAGAAAAACTCTGCTTCTTTCTTCTTGCTCTCTTACCCTCCAGCTCTGTCCCCACACTTAAATGAGGATTCTTGCATGAGTGCACTGAGTTCACTGCGGCCACACCAACAGGACTGACCAGGGCAATGATTCATCTGCAGATATTTTAGTATAGTTACATTGTAAGTTATGTCAAAACCCGTATTTTGTTATTTGTAATGGGTCACCAGTTCCCCAAAGACCAAGTGAACCATGTATTTGTGGTCTAGTCAGTCTTCATTGTTCTGGAAACCCAAATCAAGTCTTATGTTTCAGACAACTTGTGTTTTTCAGCAGCAGCTATGAATTGGCTTAAACCAACTTTTAATATACAATAACTCTTAATTTACATTTCAAAATATTTGACAGGCTGTATTTCAGTCCAAGATTTCAGTTTGTAGAAGAATATATCTGGAGCGCAAAAGCCTCCAATAAAGGCTGTGGATACTCTGGAATCTTCCGTTACCAAAAAGGACACCTAAAGATGGCAAAAGCAATACTTTAATAGTGCAGTCTTACCCATCACTTCATAAAAACAGACTATGTTAAGAAGGACTGAGGTCCCCTAATGTCCAGAAGCCTTTCTATAATCACAAGGTTGGGAAAGACCCATGCCTGAGCCTACTTCTTGATCCCTGATCAACACTCCTAATGTCTGAACCACGCCCCCAAATCTTCTGGTTCCTTGAATACAATCTGCAGTTAAGAAGTCTTAAAAAGATGAGGGCATTATAAAAGTGTGCTTGTTGACAGAGTATGTAATTTCCCTATCATAACTATCAATTAGTGATATACATACAATTGGAGCATCTTATTTCAAATGCGTAAAACCTCTGAGTTGATCCTGATTTAAATAATCCCCTTTTCTAGTTATAACAGATAGGTTACCTTAGGCACTGCCCTGTAAGCAAGCAAGCAAAATGGTCACAAAATTACAAGCTTAGACACAATGTCTACTCAGGCATCCTCAGCATGCTTCCTGAGGTAAGAGTAATGATATTTTACTTGACTGTTCTCCATTTGGAAGGCTAGTTTAAAGACAAACTCACCATCCAATGTAGCACTGGCAGAGATTCTCATGGGAAGTAGCTTGCTTAATAAGCAATTCTACTTGTGTGGGTACATCCAAAGTTTCATCATGAGAGAAGTCTCGACCTTTACAATTAAAGTGAAAGAAACATTAAGCAAGGCCGTAAGCCAAATTACATTGCTCCATAACTTGCCAACCAAACCAAGCTATGTGAAGATGACTCTCTCTCCTCTTATAATATATATTTAGCACAGAACTGTTCAAAGAGAAAACCTCAAAAGCCACACTGAATCTATTTTGAATCCTTTAGGACACAAGTATTTTCAATGACCCATCAACATCTTCTCTATCCCCACCCTCTCCTTCAAACAGACAAAAGTAATGTACTGTTCTCCAGTGTACTTATTAAAAATTCCTAGTAGAAGGAATCCATTGCCTAGCTACATTAAGTACCTAATTTGAGTGGTTCTTATATACATCATTAAGAGTGTAAAATGTCACATCTAAATTTTTCCAGTTGTGAAGCCAGTAAAAAGGAATCCGGTTGCTGGAGATTTGATTTAGAATCATCACCTAAAAGATGAACTGATCCACATTAATTAAAATTGCCTCTACATTTTCCAAATAAGATTGCCTTCCAGAACACAAATTAGAAAGCCCAAATATATTAAATGGCTCTGCCCAATTAAGAAACAGGATAATTTGAAATAAAATTGATGAAGAACTAGCACAAAACTGAAATACGATAGTGCCAGGCAAGCACTTAAACCTGAACATAATTCTAATGTCTGTATTCTTTTACAATATTTTATTTTAGAAAGTATACACTTACCAGTGAGTTTATCTCGAACCCTGTTAATAATTTGAATAGCCTTCTTATTGAGAGCCTCTGGCTTCACTAACCCATCCCCTACTAGAAGACAGAAGCGAAAACAACATTTAGACTTTATTTAGACAACAATGATCAGAACAATTTGTGATGCAGTTACTTTTTTGCCATGAATAGTTGACATACAAACTGCTGTAAGCTACTGGGTTTAATTAGAGAAGAGAGCAAAGACAGTTAACAAGTTCTCATCTATGCTGACAGAGAACCCTTTTTGCCCCACCTTGCATAGCTCTCATCTGTAGAGCACTGAAGGTGCTGATTGATGAACTAGTTGCCCATAATGTAAAATGTATGAACTTTGCACAGGAACTTACTGAAGGAATGGATGGATTCAGGCACTGTGGTCCCAGTTTTCTTATGGGCTGTCTCACCCAGCTCCACATTATCCAACATTTCTAATGAGAGAGGGGAGAATATCAATACAGTCATCAAATACAAAGAAGATTGACATTTGTTTGCTTTTCAGGAGATTCTCCTGCACAGCACTTGGAACAGTGTAAAAACGTTGATTTTAAAGGAAAATTATGGCAGTATAAATATGAAGCCCAAAGGCAGATAAAGTAACATTTTTTAAGGTTCAGTTTGTAGCACAAAAAACCTTACACTCAAGCTCAAGCATGTTGTGTAAAGCTTCTGGTTTATGTGCAGTTCTTACCACCAGGAAGTTATGTGATGGGCAACTGCACTTTTAAACTTTTTTTTATGCCAGGTCACTGCTACAACAGTTGCAGAAAACAGCACTTCAACTGGTCTAGACTGTACAAAAGAAAGAAGTTCTCCAACAGCATCTAAGATTACAGAAAATAAATTCTTCAATTGCCAACATGCAAGTGAATTTATTTAAAGCACTTGTTGGTGTATGTGTGTTTGAATGAGAGCTAGGAGCATCATGAGATTAAATATAACATGTTGAGCAAAATGCCTTTTTAGGACTATGCTAAAATATTTAAGTTTTCATTAAAACTGACACACAAGGAAATGGAGCATTAAATTGGCCACTGTACTTCAGTATTGCACGAGACTCAGAATATCATACTTTATATAGCATTTACCAATAACCCTCCCTCCCTCACAGTCTTATTGGTGACTTGGATTGACTGACTTGTTTTTGAAAAGCTTACTAAATTGGGGCAAAGTGTGCTGAATGCCCCCATTGCTCTGATTAAAGGGATTATAACTCAAACAGGAAAAGTATGTTTCAATCTTATGTGCTGAAAGCTGCAGTTAACCTTAAAGTACCCTTCCGTACATTTTGCTTGTTGAAAGATATTTTAAAAAGACGCACAATTAACTTAAAATAGTAGCCAAGTAACTAAGTTATTGAAACCCTACTATTTTAAACATTATAGTAGATGCTTTCCTTTAACATTTCTCCTACAGGTCCATTAGCAACCAGCTGCTAGGATTTTGTGTAACATTTGTACCACTATGTTGCTATGTGAAACTTCACTGAGCTTACTGCAGCATTACTATGCAAAACCAAGTACAGTACATATCACAGGTCATAATTACTCTGTGGGCTGCATCAACTTTTAGGTATTCCACAAAAATCCTGATGCCACATTACAATGTGAATATGACTACAAAGCAGTGGCTGCTATTCAAGCTGAGGTAGCT
The DNA here is from genome assembly GCF_965152275.1 of Natator depressus. NCBI lineage: Eukaryota > Metazoa > Chordata > Testudines > Cheloniidae > Natator > Natator depressus. The sequence goes on along the minus strand of NC_134251.1, from coordinate 11,890,475 downwards.
CAGCAGTAAATTATATACATATGTAATTATGCGATTAAGAGGCACCAGTCAAAACTAATACTTGGTGCCTTGAAACCTAGTTTCAATAAGCAGTTTTTCCACGGTGCTTTTGGAAAAAAAAAAAAAAAAAAAAAGACGAACTCCAATTAAAAATGATCCAAATGAATTAAATGAAATACAGTAAAACGTTATACACACCTACTGACTGACTAGCTGAATAGGAGTCTGTCCTTGTTCGTGATCGTTTATTGCCTTTTGTATTTGCTGCAAAGAAAATAAAATGCTTAAGAGTTTTTATCTTTGAACGATAGACTTTGGAAAGATCAGCTTCTCAAAGTGAATCAGTCTTTCTCTGAATGACACAGGGTTAAGTGTCCAATTGCTTCAGCAAACGAACAACTGCAGATAATATCTGTGTGTGGCTTTTCAAAATAAAGATGTTAAAAAATAATTCAAAAGGACTCCAGTAATTTTGCTTTTAATTGAGTTTTAAGGGCAAACGGGATTTCATCTCTGTGTTTCTTTATATTAGGGCTCTTGAACACAGTCCTGTTAACATTACTGTGTGTGCATAGACTGCAGATTTAAACCACCAAGGTCTGAGTTTGAACAGACATTTGATTTTGTGCTCCTGAATGTCTTACATTTATACAGTTTACTCTGATTTACTTCTCTCTCCGGTTCTGTTTCCCCAGATAACTTACTGTCCATCAGCCTCCAGTTCAGTAAGGGGTCATACACAAAAGCCTCTAGCACAGCCATGACACTATCTTTATGTTCTCGCAGGACTTCCATCACAGTGTGACAAGTGATTCTGTAATTACCATCTAGGCCAGTCACCTTCAGAACAGAAAGAACTGAATCAATAGTGGTGCTCCTTTTACCTTCTGACTCCAGCCCTAATCATTCCCATGGCAGGACATGCCTGTATCTTGACCAGAATCCCCTTACACCATTTTCCATTTATTAAAAGAAGATACAGGTTCATTACAAGTTTAAGAGGCTCCATTATTCTGATTTACTGCCCGCTGGTGACATGGAAATGAGGTCCAGGTGATACTCATCTTGAAGCACTGTGCTACTGGGCTGTGGTTTGGTTCATGGCCAATATTTGGGATGAGGAAATATGGAGAGGCCTGGGAAATTGCAGGACCGTGTTTCCTTTTAATCAAAGAAGAGTTGTTTCCATATTGGAAAGGTCACATGGGAAATTTATTTAAAGGAAAATGCAGCTGAAATATTAGCACCTCGGCTCCTTATGGAACTGGGGAGATTCAACTACAGTAGAACACACATGGATAGCTGGGGAACCGCTGACATCTTCTTAGGAACAGTCCCCTTTCTGTCCTATTAGAAAGGTGGCTGCTAACTCCCACCTACCTCCATAGCATTTGTCAACATCCTTGTAAGTCTAAAGGGAATCTTTTCAGGGAACTTCTCTCTTGTCATTGCAACCTGAATATGCAAAAGAAGAGAATCAGTTAACTAATATACTAACTTTGCAGATATTTCCTTCTCCTCCTCCTTGAAAAAGCAGTTTGTTAATAAGTAAGGGACTAGCTTGCCTGCTATAACTCTGAATGTTGTGGTTATAAAAAGGAAAGAAATGTGTGTGGAGGAACCAAAACGATAAAAGGTTTAGAAAACCTGACCTATGAGGAAATGTTAAAAAAACAAAACCAAAAACTGGCTATGTTTAGTCTTGAGGAAAGACAACTGAGGGGGACCTGATAACAGTCTTCACATATGTTAAGGATTGTTATAAAGATAACTGTGATCCATTGTTCTCCATATCATCTGAAGGTAAGACAAGAAGTTAATGGGCTTAATCTGACACCAGGGAGATTTAGGTTGGATATTAGGAAAAACTTTCTAGCCAGAAGGGTAGTTAGCACTGGAATAGGCTTTCAAGGAGGTCTGTGGAATCCCAATCTTTGGAGGTTTCTAAGAACAGGTTGGACAAATATGGGTCAGGGCTGGTCTAGGTTTATTTGGTCCTGTCTCTGTGGAGAGGGCTGGACTTGATGACTTCTCAAGGTCTCTTCCAGCCCTACTTTTCTACAATTCTTTAGTTGTTGGAATTTTTTTGAGGGAAGCTGTAAACATTACTAGATAAAAGAATGTAAGACTCAAACAAAGAGTCTGTGTCTGTGCTGTTGGCATAGAGTAATGTACTCCATATTTCAATCACAAATTGGTGTAAGGATTTGTGTGAAAACCACCACTGATAGTTAGCACTCAATGTCTGTAAAACAATTGTATAACTAATCTCAACATTCTGGTGAGCTAGGTGTGCATTCTCTCCATTTTACTGACAGGTAAAGTGAGGCACAGAGTAGTTAAGTGATGTGCCACAAGACCACGCTGAAAGTCAGTGTCAGAGCTAAAATAAGAACTCAGGAGTTCCTGAATCCTAGTTCCACCTTTGCTGTACTAGATAACAGGGTCTTTCTGAAATATAAAAATAAACATTTTTTTTAAACAACACACTTTTAGTACAAAAGCTCACCTCAAAACAGTCCCCAAAGTCAATATGCAGGATCTTTCCACTCAGCCTGTCTAGCATCAGGTTGGAAGGGTGTCTTTGTGAAAGGAACAGGAGAGAAGCCAGAGTGACAGATCATTAGAGAGTTACAGAAAAATGTATCAAAAAATAAATCATGGCTTTGGTCTAGGATGACATTTATCTTTGCAAGTCAGAAGACAGCCAGTGATTGGAGACCTCTGATAGGGAAGCTATCTCATGATAAATAGCTTTCCTGAAGCACTTCCATCATGGTGTGACTAGATTCTGTAATTACAACTCAGGAGTTTTCAGAAATCCTCTTGTTTTTGAAGATAAATGTCCTATTAGACCAGACACTATATCACTATATTTTTGGATATGCACATTTTGGTTATATTCCTTTTATATTTAGGGTTGATATTCCACTCATTTTATAACGACTTTACATTTTTACAGCATAGGGAAATTTAACGAGCATATTGCAAGTAAAGAGAGGAACTCAGGCTGTTATCAGAGGCAATCTTAGACTAGGAAGATGCTGGGTATTATAGTACTGTCTTTTATGCTGTTGTATTCCAGTTTTTATTTTAACCCACACGTTTCACAGGTTTATAACTTAATTATCAAAAGTTCTAAGCTCAAGAGCAATTGATTTTATTACAAAAATGTTGCAGAAAGGTTTAGTTGTTATGTTACAGACCTCTAGTATAAAAATACCGGTTTCAGATGGATTTTTAAAGGAGTTATTAGGGCCTACTGGGACAGTAATCCACATACTAAAGTTTAGATTATCTTTGACTGGTTCATTGTAGTCTTCAATTGACATACATATTTAAGTGACACCCCAATATGCGTTTGAACAACAGACTAGGAGCAGTTAGTATGAGGAAAATAATGTATGTTTTAAATATTATCTACATACATATTTAATCATATACTTCCTAGGTAGTATTTATGGACAAGAAAATCAGAATTAAGTGACACAAAGGAAACTGTATTAAAGACCTCGCTAAAAACCCATTAATATGAAGCACCTGTTTTTCCCCAGATAAGATGCCTCAAGGGAAAGAGGCACACTAGATTGATGCTGTGTGAAAGTTGTGATGGCAGCAGTGAGCTACACTTCCTGTAGCAGCTGTGATACAAGATATACTTAGGTTTAAAAAGTATTCCTCTTTAAAAAGGAAATATTGAGTGCTGTCAGTATGAATGCTCACTATCTACCAAGCACTGCACAAACAGTCATTTATCCTCCCGGAGTAACAACACTGGGAGGTTACCTCTTTTTGACAGATAGGGTAACTGGTTAAGTGATTTATTCAAGGCCACTCAGTGAGTGTGTGGTAGGTCTGGAATTAGAACACTCAGCTCCTTAGTTGTGTGCGTATTCCTCTCAACCACACTGCCTCTTGAAAAAGAAGACATTTCTGTCATGCACTCAAGAGACGTACAAACCCTAGGGCCTGATCCTGGAACACTGAATTAATGGGAATAGCGGCAGGCCCTGAAAGGTGATATCATTTGGAGTTTGGAATAGCCAAAATGAAAGTGGTTATCACAAGAGACTATCCAGGGAATGAGCTGATGGGAGCATGACAACTATTTCAGAATGGAATCTATAAATCCTTGTAATCTGCACTTATTTCAAAGAAACTATTCCAATTTCACTTACCTGTCCCCAAGGCCCAAAATGTACCCAACCATTGACATCACAGCTAGCGAGCGGGTGTAATTAGTTCTTCTGTCAAACCACACCTGAAAAATAAGAGATGAAATTAAACAGTTCTGATTGAACTGGGTGTGCCTCAAACAAATTCAGAAAATGCATACAAGGGCACAGGCACTGAAGCTGGTTAATTATGCGAATTCAGTTTACATTTCACCATTTTAATTTCGCTAACAGTAAATTAAATCTTAGTCTTTCACCCATGAATTTTTTATCATCATATACAAAAAAATATATCAGATGCAACCCTTGGGGATCAAGGGAATAATATGCATTCTGTTGTATACCTATAAACAAACACATGCATTTACACGCTGCGGGCACTCCGTTCACAGAGAGGGCAACATATTTAGCTGTCTGCAAGAGTCATTAGTCGAGACTGAAGGTGAACGTACCTCGGAGCTGGGACTTTTTAGCCACAGCAGTTTGGCCAGATCATCACCAGCAGTATTATTGACAGCGTGTTCAAACACCTCCACCTTCTGCATCAAAGTCAGATGGTCGTAGTCTGGAGCCATCTAAAATAGAGAAATGTCATTCAGCAGCCACCAAGCTTTTCATAACAATTCTGAAACAACCGCAGTATGAGGAATGTGTCAGTCTCTACTAGTTTACAGAGCAAAATGATGAGAAAGTGATTAAATGACCATTAATTGCTCTGCAGCACAAACCAATTCATTTTCAGGAAACTCAGCCAGAAGAAGTCATTTGAAATGCAATACCCCATGGCGTGGCCACAAACATTCCAACAGCTACTTTTATTGTTAAGAAAAGAGCTGAGAGAGAATTTTAGTTCTGGAAAAAGATTAAGTCTTCTGGGTTTTGATACCCACTCTGTTTACTGACAGAACCAACAGTACAAGCTTCCCTATACCTCCCTCACCAATGTGCAATTTTCAGGCTCTGCCTATGCTCGTAAATATCAGCCGCAGTGGCACTGTTTGTGATATGGACACGTCTGCTGGGAACCAGACTAATCTCTACCAACCTCATTTTAGCTGTAAGAACTTGTGGTCGCTATCAACATGGAAAGTGAGAGGCGAATAACTCCAAAGCCTGTCACTAATTTATGCGTGCTTTTGAATATTCTTGCATTTTTATTTTATATTAGTGCATAGTTAGAGTAATTTTAATATGAAAAGGGATCAAAAGACAGGTAAATGAATGGGAACAAGAGAGCTTGTCCCATTATTTTCACTACTCAGAGGGATATTAGCGATCTAACAGAGCAGCTAATTGCGTGCTGTCGCGCCCTTTACCCGCAGCATGATTCGATGTTCGATATTGAGAAGGATCTTTTTCTTTTCCCTGTAGTCTCGGATGAGCGCGTGCAGAGTGTCACAGTGGGGAACCCAGCCAATCAGGCCAGAGTTTGTAGACAGTGGAATAACGGCATATCTCTGGATGCTAGGGGGAGGGGGAGAGAGAGAAAAAAAAATCACGGCTCAAATTGCTGGACATTAGGAATTGGAGTATTTTCATGATGTTCAAAATCTACCAGTCTAGAGCAACCCACCACCTAAATCTGGGGAATGTGATGCATCCAATTCATTACTTTATCACCCAGTCTTTTTTCAAATTAACTGGTGAACACTTCTTGATAGAGTACTACTGTTTATTCTTAAGAATTATTTTAAGCAGTTTATGTTAAGCTCACTGAGAGCTCACTTTCTGAAGCTTTGTGGTAAGTGACCCACAACAATCTAGTAATTGCAGATGGCATTCTGCTCGGTGTGTGTTCACATGTGAAAAACAAGGGTGCAGAACTACAGTCAGTGGCTACTTAAATTGAGCACCAGTGAGAGTATGCAGTGGGTATTTTAAAATCTTCTTGCCAAGAATCCACCATTTCACAAGATTATATGCACCTCCCAAAGTAGGATTATAAACCACATTACAATATGAACAAAACAGTCACTGGACTCTCCTAAGCGAGCAAGGTTATTAATGCTCTCAGGCTCCAGAGCCAATAACAGAAATGCCTTGAATTGCAATCATCTTGAAGATGATGAAACTCCAACGAAAGGGGTTTATTTAAAACAAAAACAAACATAAAAAAACCCTCCTTTCGACAGACATTATCTCCAGCTATTAGTTACCTAAATGTTGCATTTTGTGTTCTGTGTTACTGGATTTTCCATTTCTTCATCAGCTAGCAGAAAGTGTAGTGGTGTTAGGTGCATCGGCATTAATGAATAAGAAGATCCTACCAAATACCTGAGGTTTTTACGCAGAGATGTCGGGTCATTGGCCAGCAGAGTGTTGACTAGTCCAAAGAGCTGCATCACTCTCTCATCCTGGCGAAGGTCCTCATGGCCCTTCAAAAGGAATACAAACTCATGCCCATTGCTTCCTGCAAGAGAAGATACAGGGGGGTGGTGAGGTGGAGTGCAGTATCTTACATGAACAATCAGATGAAGCCTGAATCACATTTAAATGGACAGAATGACAGCAAGATTCAGAATGTTGGGTAGATATATTTTATAAACTTCCTTCTGCGAGTGGAAATTCGCTTGTTAAGGAATAATGCAACAAAACAAGGCCTGATTTCTTGGTATTCATTAAAGAAAGGTCACCAAGACTCCACTCTTTAGAAGGAGATGCAATGCTAAGATAAATAAGACAACAGGACACTGACATGACAAAAACTCTACTGTTTTCGTGCAGTTGTGAATTTTGCTGTCACCTTTTGCATCTCTCTCCACACTCACACACACTCAAGCTCCACATCACTGTGTTCAGCACTTCATATACGCTGTAAATTGAACCCTAATCCAGGCCTCCACCCGCTTTCTTGGTCTGTATACCCCTCTTCCTTTAATTCTTTTTGCTCTTCCAAACTGTGTAGCCAAAGGAACTAAACTGGTGGCTTAAACATCAGTCTTATAACAACATTACTCCCTGCAGCCATGGGTTTGACTCCTGTTAAGGTCGATAGAGCCTTTCACTCTGCTGGGTTAAAGGAGTTGAGTACAATGCATTTTACTAAATGTTTTTTCAGAGAGAACATAAAAATCCAAGGGCCTGTTTGTTTTGAACATAAAATCGAAGATATTATGCTGATTATATAATTTCGCTTCCTTTCCACTTTTGCGTAGCATGCCATGGGCCAGTTGGCTGACAGCCTCCATCCCAGAGATGGCTATGGCTCAGTGTTACTTTAGCTACGTAACTGAAGCACTCTGGGATGAAAGACACTCTATAAAAGTATTTCCCTTATCCTCCAGTTCCATGCTTGCTTCTTGATGAGGAGCTAGGGAGAGAGCACATATTGATATTTCCAGAAATAGGAAAGTAGGGCAATCTGAGCAGCTGGCTTGTCCTGAAAATCATTTACAGAAAATGAAAAATCCACTTTCTAAAGGGACTTTAGTGAAGACTTTCCTGAAAAGGTATACAGTCTGAGCTAAACTCAACTTGCATTTCTCACCCATTAATGTCAATTTCCTGGGCCTCTGCTTGGACGTGATGACCTGGAGTGATGGTGCAATGGATTGAATGCGGATGATTGGCTGGTTGGGATCATATGTTCCTGGCACTGCTAATTCCAAATCCCGGCACATGAGGAGTTTTGGTGACACATATTGTAGTTCTAAGGAAGTGAGCTGCCAGCAAGAAAAAAACAAACAAACAAACAAAGCCAAAGTTTTAGATACGTCTATGTGTCTATTTCATACCACTGAAATATAAAAAAAGCTGATGTTAGGGAGGGCATAGAACAGTTCACAGGCAACCATCAATATTTCAGTTACTTGCAAAAAGCACTGCATAAGGTGCAAGCCAGCAGCAGCTATTTCTGGAATACCCTTGTTGAGTATTTTGGATAAAAACATACGGGTATTGACAGCTTACACCGTAAAACCCAGAACGGTACCTCGCCCCCCACCTGAGGCAGCTGCTTAGAGATCCGCCTGAACACATGGTAATAGAGATCCCAGGCCTGAGTGAGGTCCTTGACATTTCCTGATTTCATGTACTTCCTGCACCATTCCTGAGCCTCCATTAAGTCTCTGCCATATGCCTGGGGAGGAAGAAGAAAAACGAACCCTTACCACAGTCTACAGAGGAACAAATGAAAAGTAAATACTTATCACTTACAAAGAGCTTCATTTATTTAATCTCAAAATCCTGTACAATCATTAACCGTTCCCAAGGTTACAAGGCAAATCAGTGGCAGGACCAAGATTAGAATGCAAGTATTTCTGGCTGTGTTGACTCTATTAGACAATGCTGCCCCACACAGATTTCACCCCCAAAAGAAACCAGAAAAGGCAGAAATACCCTTTAATGGTGGAGCTGTGGGGCTAAAGCAACAGTCACAAGTTCAAATAAGCTGCTATGCTGACTAGAGAGGAGTCACCTGCACCGGTGGCAGCATTGATGCAGACCCTGAAGCAGTGTGACTGAGACAGAGGAAATCACTTCAAAGGAGGAGGCATTTACTCTCATAGATGCCTTTGGTGGGTATATTTTACAAAGCCCACATAACATCTGTTAGACACTAGACTCCAAGTGCCATTTGTTTGATCAGATTACGCCCAGGTAGAATTAGAGTCCCCAAAGATCAAGAATGCAGAAATAAGTGTCGTGGAGTGAAGCTAGTATAAATTATCTCAAGAGCCTCACCCTTAGCTCAATTGGTGGGATAACCCCCCACCTCTGTTTCAGAGTCTAGAACTGGGTTTGAAGCATGTTCACTCCCTGAAGCACTCTTCATTCTCAACATGCTCCTCAATCTGATTGAAAGGATGCAAACAAACAGTGAGACTGTCAAAACTCCTCCCAGGGGCCTAGAATTGGGACTCTTTGGAAGTCGGCTTTACCGTACAGCAGAGCAGTCACTCTGTCAAGCTTCCACAGTGAAAAACTGGAGTTAAAGGAAGCTTGAGAGAGAGACACACATGCGCCATCCACAGCAGCCTTCCATCCAATAATAAAAAATCCATTGCCTTTTCTACTACCTTGATAAAAGGTACTGGGAATGTTTTTGAGGCAGGGTGTTCTGTTTTTTGGGGCTACAAGAAGCTCAGACTGCACTCTACTAGCAGCTACCTGATTGAAAGACGTTTCCTTGAGAGTCTGGGGCCCACGCTCCATCATAGCATGAAGTGGCTCCAGCACCTCAAACATTCCCTTCACATTCCTCTCTCCAAAGTACAGACGGGATGCCTCTTCCAGCCCTTCATGCCACATCTCATGCCAGAGGATGGCTACACGGATCAGCTCTTCACTCACCTGGATTAGGATAGGGAAGATAATAAATTCCTATGGGGGAAAAAACTGCATGAACGCAGAGAGGCTTAAAAGTATTAGACTACTTTCACCTTGAGAATGGTTTCACCTACTCCCTGCTGGTGGCTAGAGGAAGCCACACGAATTTTTCCCAATTGTCTACTTGATAAACTCTCTCCTGTGAGTACCCCACTGGACTACTATAAACTGATTTGCTCACCTGCCAATATGTTTGCAATCACATGAAGTTTGCCTCATAATATATTCCTGTCTTTCAGTTATTCATTAAGAATTTAGCAAATCGAGATAAACCGGCCCCTTCCCCCAAAACAAGTCAGACTTGGGATGTTCTGTTTCCCTTTCTCATTAAATTAAAGTTTCTCTTTTTGAGGTCAATGATTCCCTTTCCCCATTTTCCTCACCTCCCCAGGTTCATCTGTGACAAACATCACAACCCCAATATTTAAAGGTTATGGTCCCATCACACTAGAAAGTCTCCTTGAGACTGTGTACTCTCACACTATCATTCCTTCCCAACAAATTAATCATACTCAGAATCAACTAATCTAACATTTTTAAAAACTAACATTTTTCTTTGGTTTAATGGGAGAAAATATTGCTACAAGAACAGACCAAAAAACCCCTTAATATGGCTGGTACATCAGTCCATGGAATGATTCTTTATTGACCGTACACAGAGCACTCACCATCATTGCCTGCTGTACCAGAGTGTTACTGTGCTCACACATGTTTTTCAGGATCTTATTGGCAGCATTGTGGCGTGCAGTTGTGGTGGATTTTGAGGCCACAGTCAAGGGGTAGATCAAAGCCTATGACACACATCACACAGTGATAATTTATAACTGCACACACACAACAGGGGCTGCATAGATCAAGAGATTAACAAGACTAAAACAAAACAAGTCCAAGTACATAGAAGCCAGGTGACAAGCCTGGTTCAATACCATTCTACTAAGAAATGACAGTTTTGCGCAGAAAAAGTAACTCATTTATTGAAATGGATAACTTAAGGATTAAACATATTTGTTTTTCCATCAGAAAGTAACATTATCTGAAACGCTTGGATTTTCACTGATCAGGTAGCAGGATAATTCCACTGGTGATGAACTGGTGCCAAAAACTTCTAGAGGAACAGAAAATTCTCCTCCCCAGCATGCTAGGACAGATTCTCTACACCAAGGTAGGAAATGCAGCTAGTACGTTAGCAGCAGCTACTGTTCATTAACAGTAATAATTACTTAATGGAGTTAGATTTAAGGAAGCAATTTTCACCATCAGGTGTCCCAACAGACAGAGAGGACTTTAAATTCTGCCTGGTCTCTATGCTGCATGTCTCATCTGCCCCTCATTTCCATCTTTCCTGTGAGGGGGCTGAGGGAATAAATCTTTCAGGGGAATGAGTAAGCTATTCAGGAGAGGAAGCAGTAATAAAGCTCTTTTGATATAAACTATAACCAGTCCTGTGCCAGCATCTGCTCCTCACATCTTTGCTCCCTAGTCACTCTCATTATAAACATCTAATAGAATAAGGAAGGTTTACTTGACCAAGACTCTATTGAGATTCTTCCTCAAGGCCACAGCTTACCTGCGGGTGATATCTTCCAATATCTGTGAGGAGCTGGTGAATAAGGCGCCCCACTAAAGGCCGAGGGGTATCGATTCTTGCAATGAGCTGAGGGATCACCTGATAGCAAAGGTGAGAAAATAAAAATCCCCGTCACACTTGCACGTATAGTTCACAAGCTGCTCAGTCCAACCAATCTCCTCAGAGACCTCTAAGGCTCTGTTTGTCCACCGCAAAGTAGCCAGAGATCCCAGCACGCATTCTACCAACTAGATACAAAGATCCAAATGGTGATATCAGAGGGACAGAACAGCTATGTGAGATGATGACTATCATGTGCAACCAGTCCCTTGTGGTAGATGTTAATTCTTGCACACAGTGATGGATGATACCCCCGTTCCAAACTGTTGCAGGCTTCTCCCACACCTTGAAGGAGGGTAAATGTAAAGTAAATAAAAAATGGAGCCTCTTGTATGAAGTGCAGTCTATAAAGTCATCCTGAAATGGACTGAGGGTCTGGATTACAGAAGAGTAGCACATCACTGCACGTTATCTCTAACTTTAAAATCCCTCATCCTTTCTCTTTCTCTGGCACTAATCAGCTCAGACAGGCATCTGGGAATGCTGCTCCAGTTTCTGTCCAAGGTGCTTATTAAAAGAGTTACAATTCCTGCTGTGAGCACCCTGCTTTCATCAGGTCACGTACAGAGGTTCCTTTGGCAGGGTGCCATTTGGGATATTACAGTCATTGAGATTCCAAAGGGCTAGGTAAGACAAAGTTAGGTCAGAAGTGGAATCTACCCCAGCCCCTCCCACACCTTACCTGCAGCCAGGTGTCTATTTGGATTGCCTTGACCCCTTCAACCAGAGCTTCATTGACATCAGGCCAGTGACCATAGTCAAACCATAGAGTAAGAACCCTGAAGAAAGAAAAACAGGACATTCCAGTGTCCTGTTTTCAGAACCCACAGCAGTCTCTTCTTCCCCCCAACCAAGAGCATGTGGTTATAAACAAGCTTGGACTGAATGTTCAGTCTTCAACTTGTTTAGCTGTACGTGAAGAGAGCAGGTACATGTTACAGGGAGTCCTAAAGTGAGCGAGTTCTAGCAGCTTGATTTTGTTTGGTATGTGCTTTACTAGGTACCTGAGAGTATCCTGTAGATTGTTGCCTCGAGACAGAGAGATAGAGCGGAAGAAACCCTGGACAGCAGGGACTGTATACAGCAAGAGGGTCTTGGACAAATCCTGTGGGAATGAAAATAGCTGCCTTAGTTCTACAAAAGCAGCTGATGGTGAAGGATGTAGTACCCCATGTTCTTTCCTCACCACCTCCCCTGCAGTGCAACAGCAGCTAGGGTTCTTATTATACTTGAATTTATGGGCAAAAATTATAAAACACGAAGAAGAACTAAAACTTTCTGCTTCAAATTATACTTCCTATAATGTGTGTCAAAGGTCCTATAATGTGTGCTTCAAATTATACCTCCTATGATGTGTGTCATTAGAGACTTCCCAGACAGGAAAGTTGCTTGATATGCCTTTGAAACAATGCACCCATCAAGTGGCGCCACTCATCCCCAGCAGGCAGGCAGGCAGGAAGGGCCGTACCTCCGTGACTTTCTTTTGCACAGGAGATGGAAGGGGACTGTTCTCTGTGCTCTCTGCCTCGCTGTCGCTGTTGCTGCCCTCCGTGTTGGCACTGGTGATGCTGGTTCCACTGACATGACGCAGCTTCTTCTTCTCATCTCTGGCCTGGTTCTGATGCTTGTAGTGAAGCACAGCCTCAAAGTTCATCACTGCCCAAGCGTGCCAGGCCTGACGATGGGAGAGCAGAATATCAATAGGAATCCCCAGAACGATGAAGCCTCTACACAGCCCCCACTTTCTAGTGATTAAAGGATCCCTGCTGCAGCAGAATTAAATCATGCCCCATTCCCCACCTCATCAAAGATCAAACTGAAGAGCTAAAATTCAAGACAAGGGGAAGTATGAGGAAATGAAATATAAGGAGAGGACAATGAGGGAGAGACAGAAGGGTAGGTGCTGAGGAGCAGGCTGCCCAAGGGGCTATCTGGTCTCAAATGTATAGGAACTCCTCAAATTCCTCAAAGGAGCTTCTGGCTTCACAGTGGAAATCCTATAGAATTACAACACTTTGTGGAGCAAATTTAAACACTTCCCCATAGATTAATTTCCGTCGTTTACCTAAGGAGCCATAATTAACCCACAAGAGAGAAGATCCCAAATGTGACAGCATGGGTTGAACTGCAGTCCCGTTCCACTGGTCAGCAAACATCAGCAGTTGCATTTTGACCTGAGCTGCAGGGTCACTTACACTGGGGTCAGTGATATACCAGTGTCTAGGCTATTTTAGGAGGGCAGAAGGTTATATGGGCCGCACAACATTGTATTGCGTTGCGCTGTATTTTGGGATACAGCACTCGTTATAGTGCCTCCGCAGTTTAGTAATGAGTTCTCTCCATGGCTACCTTGTACCAGTTGCGGTCGTGCTCGGTTGAGGCACTGTAGTACTGCAGGACTTTGGGGATAGTGCTCTCATTGATGCCTTGCAGATTAAGCTGCCACTCTCCCAGTTTCAGGAAACACCTGAAAAAGCCAGGGAAATGATTAACCCTAAAACAGAACAAGCACTAAGAAATCAGACTGTCGGTTTAAAATGCAGAATTCTAGTCCAAGCTCTGAAAACCCATTCGACAAGCCACCTTTAAACACGGATGGGGAAGAGCTACACTGTAGCTGAAGTAGCTCACAAGGGTCAAGACTCCAAAGGTTCTGTTTCTAAACTCTGCCACTAACTTGCTTTGATTCTGGCCAAGTCACGAACTCTCTGCGCCTTAGTATACCCAGTTACACGATGAAGCTAGTAAGTGTCCACAGGGGCATCAGGAGGCTTAATTAATGTTCATAAAATGTTCTGAAATCCTCATATGAAACTCTCAATACAGGGGACACTGTCACCATATGAGGTGCCTGACATAATGTACTGAATGGCCGCAGATACAAGCATCACATAACCCACCCACCGCCAGCAGGCCCTGAGGGAAAGCACTATGAAAACCAGTCACTAGGGGGCATGGAGACTAGTCTTGGCCAGAGCCAAGAATCACTGTTTACTCCTGCCCCAAGGACAGGAACTAAAATATATTCATTGCAAAAGGAGGGATGCTCTGAAAGGTTTAATGCTTAGGTCCCTCGGGAAGCTTTAAGTGTCACAGTAATGCAGCCCAGTCCTTTCTACCGCTTTCGATTTTCAGTGAGTGTTACACAGGAAAAATTCAGTGCTGAACTCATCAGCACTTGCCTTTCAAGCTAGATCATGACAGGTGGTCTAGGAAGAGAATGGCTGTTATAGACCTCTCATTCTGGAAAAAAGATACAGTTAAGAAAAAATACAGGTCCTTTTTAAAGTTCCCTTCAGCAGTAAAACATCATCATCATCTTTTGATCATTCAGTTTCTTACTCGAACAGGAAATGATAGAATCTCCAGGCCCCAAGAACTCAGAAGGGAAACTGACATTTTTACTAGATGTATTTTTAATGTAACACTATTTTTTAAGAGGCTACCTCAAGCTGGGCACCCAGTTGTCAGATGCACAGCTGCACCGAGTGCCTGAGCTGCCAAAAGCTTGGATGCGGCCAGGCTGAGTCAGCCATGTGGAAAGTGTTTCTTTACTGCTGACTGGAACCCCCCAAAAACAAAGAATTAGTCATGCTGGGACCTCTGGCTTCTTCAATCAATCAGCCACACTGCAGGAAAAATACAACCAGCTGCCTGAGACAAACACAAGCTTGCTTAAATGGTGTCTCAGTGTCATTAACCTCTGTCATTCAGCAGAGCCTCTGAATTCGCAGAAGGTTTAGCTGCTGGAATTACACACTGGACAGGCATGTGACATAACACAACTGGCCTCTATCGGCAAAATGAAGACAACTCTGGCCCTCCCCATTCTAAGTGGAATTGCTGTTCTTGTATTTTCTGCAAGGATTCTGCAACCTCAGAATCTGTGCTGGTGGCAATAACCAGGCACTGGACCTCAAAGGACACGGTACTAACCGTGCCATGAGTTTGTGGAGTTCCTGCTTGTGCTGCTGGTCTTCGGTTGCGATGGCATGCTGTGCTTGTTGCTGCATTGTCTGCACAAAGTGCTGCATATGCTGGAAGGCATCGATCTGCAATTGGATGTCGACAGTATGAATGTATGAGTTAAATACAGCTTCACAAGGGAGAAGGCTATCCATTAGAAATAAAGGTATTAATGGGAGCCAAAGCAGATCTTCATTTTCCCCTCAATGCCCTCTAACCATTTACACCCATATGGAGTAACTTTGCTCTATATGATGGATGTATAAATGGATTTATTCTATGTTCTTTCATGGCACCTATCAGTCTTTAGCATGCATGAACCTTGAATCGCCACCTCACAAATTTGGCAACTGAACTGCTACTCAGGACTTAACTTCAGTGGACTCACCTTCATCTCATACATTCAGCGAAAAGCATGGCTGTAGAGACATGCCCTAGCACTATGTTGTTAAGGCCAACAAACCCTGACTCTGGCGACCTGAAAAAGTCAACTCTACAAATGAGAACCTTCAACTGAGAAGGGTCTACTGCTGGGCCTGGAAAATTTGATTTTAGGAACTGAACAAAAGCCTCTCCACTGATTTGCCATAGGACATTGGGGCAAATTCCAGATTATCCAGGACGTCAATGAATGTAACCAGCACCTTGAAATTCACTTGGAAGCAAAGAGGTGGCTAATGCAGAGCACACATTCTTACGTAATCTGGTGGCCCACCAAATTTAGGAGGGATTTTGTAATCTGTAAATATGTCAGAATGGCAAGCAGATTGATGGTACCGGAGATTACGGGAAGCCCATCTAAAACACACTTTGCTTGAGAAAACTGGTTTGAGGGAAAACTGCCTAAGGAAACTCACAGCTTCTTGGGCTTCCCTGTTCTCCCCTTAGACTCCAGGCCTGGCTCATAATGCCAGTCCTGAACTACTGTAGATCTTTAACTAGTTGAAAGGTCCAGAGTTGTCTGCAGGTTGTTTTGGAAGCCTCATGGAACAGCATATGGCTCTTTTGCTGAAGGTTTAGAGAGAGTTTAGTGCGGAAGCAGCTCCTGATAGCAAGATTTGGGAAAAAATACTTTCAACTCAATGAAAAAAAAATTAAAAGCAGGAAAAATTGAAGTTAAAAGTCAAAAGAGGTATCTGCGCTCCACTGGAAGCAATTAAACCTAAAGCCCTTGAAATCTAAAAGGTCTCTTCAGGTCAGGAACTGCACAGTGGGCTATTAAGAGGCCAATTTGTTTCTCTTCTGTCTATGGGAATGAGCATTTTTCTCATTAACGGAGCTATTTAAGAGGGTGAGACAGGAGCCACCTGAATTGGAATGACTCATCAGCTCAGTGCAAATGTCAACCTTACTTTACAGCATGCTGAATTCAATCAACCATCAGGAAAAAGGGTTTTAACCGAGAGGCAGAACCTGGAAAATTGTCATGCTGCTAATCCGAACACAGGGATAGCAGAGGGATCTTTATGTGGCTAATAAGATACCCATCCCCATCAAGTATCTGCCAGTAAAATGGTAGTACTCTTCTGCTGAATGTAATTAAGGTTTATCTAAAATGGGTGAAGACATACTTTTAAAATCTGATGCTCCCACCTCCCATTACTACCCATGCCTGGCAATCTGCTTCCCCTGGTCACCATATAGAATAAAACTCTTCTGTTTCAATTGACATGAATTCTAAGGCAATGAACTCCAGAGTTATCAAAGTTGGCAGTTTATTTAAACACGTGGATTTATAAATCAATGTGCAGTTTTGTAGTGGGAGGAATCTCTTTGGCCTGCAGTGGCTGGCAAAAGTCTTTGCTAGGAGAGGTTTTGTGGGGTTTATTCTCTCACTACAGCCCTTCTCAGAGAAAGGCTAATATTAGTCTATAGGTGCTGAGTGGAAGGTCACCATCTAGACCTCATTTTGTCTTTCAGTGGATTTGGGAGGTGTCAAGTTAGAAGCAGACAGCTAACAACAGAGCAAGTTTCAGGCAAGTTATGACTTATTCCAAACCTGAGTGTGGCAGGAGAAAACTCAGCCTTCTACGACTACAGATCTGCACTAAAAGTCAGACAGCCACATCGAGGTTACATGCCTGGTCACATAACATTCTACAAACAGCCATATGTCTGCACGTGTTCTATTTCATAGATTCATAATAAAAAAAACAACCACCACCATTCCATCAGTTAGTCCATCCCCCAGCAATACAAGAATGTTCCCACATTTTCAGTGTTTTGTCCAGATAAACACAGGCATCCAAATTTTCTAGATTGCAGTCCCTGTCACATTGTAAACTGGCTTCTGCTAGGACAGTGCTGCAGCTCTAGCCTGCATTTCAAAAATCAAGCACTTACATTTAAAAGGTGTGCAAAGAGCCTATTTAATAGTCATGGGTCTATGTCTCCAAACAGAACAGAGCTCACAACCAATGCTGAAACTTACATGCAGTTTGAATACTGTCCTTGGGATGGGGTATTGCTTACACAGCACTATAAATATACACAGAGCTTTACAAACTAGAAACAGAGAGGCATAGTCCCTGCACCAAAGAGGCTATCTAATGCAATAAAGAGAGAGAACAGTTCAGGTATTGGAGGGGGTGTCTCTGACCCTGTCCTCCCTCTCCTTCAGTCTTCACTGTCTTCTTCTATTGTGTCATACTGAAGCGCCTTGATCTCATGACCCTGCGTAATCTTGTCTCAGCTTCTTCCTGTCCGCTCATGCCCTCTTTCATACGCCACACAATCCTTTCTCCAGCTGCTTCTCTTACTCTCTGCACACCTTCTTTCATGCTGCTCTCTACAACTGTCCCTCACACCGTGCCTACCAAGCACCTTCTTTTGCCATCACAGATCAAGTAGAAGACTTGAAAGCATTAATCAGAGGTCCCCTTTCCCTTACATAGGCAGTCAGTGGGGATGAGACATACCTGGAGGTATGACCGAGAATGATACCATGGAGATACCTCATGGCATTTATTGAATAGAGTAGGAGACCGCTCTGGTGCAAAAGTGAGTTGCACTCTGTTCTACACATAGGCAGCTCCTTCTGCTTTTTACATTTAACGGAAGGGTGGTGAGACTAAGTGCTTGCAAATGGCACAGTCCCAGAGCTGGCAAGCCCAAAGACAGAAAAAATGAAAAAGACATGGTAGAACATTTGAGAATAAACAGGGGCTTTAATGTATATTAAAAAAGATAAGCCATCCAGTCTAGAGCTTACTGGATTTGAGTATGTAAACTCTCTGTGTTGCAACGTTAGAACATTCATCCCAGGCTCCTCACAACCAAGTTATTCTCCTGACAAAGCCCTAGGTACTTTCCAGCTGTCTCTTGGTTGGATGTTTTCATCTGTTGAATGTTTTAATCCATACCCATCACAAAAATC
Organism: Natator depressus; assembly: GCF_965152275.1. Classification (NCBI taxonomy): domain Eukaryota; kingdom Metazoa; phylum Chordata; order Testudines; family Cheloniidae; genus Natator; species Natator depressus. The sequence goes on along the minus strand of NC_134251.1, from coordinate 11,871,943 downwards.
TATTTTGCCTTTTCTTTATTGAGGCTGCAACCATTTTTCTTGTTTTTTTTTTTTTTACTGGCCCTCACCATGGGGGTACGTGTGTGACTGACAGACCAAGAGTCCGGGGCTGCTTGTGGTGAGTGGAAAGGATTCTGAGGCTCTAAATAAGAACACGTACCTTGCGGGCACTCTTCCACATGTGTTTCATGTAGGCATATGTCACTTGGGGATGAACAGTTGGCAACGGGTGATCCAGCTGTCGAGACGGGTCTACTCCCAGGAGCAGTACAAGCGTCTTGTGGGCCAAAGCCTTGAAAGAATGACAAATCAAAAACCAGGTTACAACAAACTTGCTTTCACCTCTACACGCCCTTGTTCATAACAGTCTCTAATGACAACCACTTAAAGTGACATTGCTTCTCTGTACTAAGGCGGACATAGGCAGGTCACGTCATGCAGAAAGTGCAGCTGTGCCCTGGAACATGTGCAAGGCTACACTTCCACGGTATGCCCATGTGAGTTGCATATATTGTGACAAAGTTCCTGCTCTACCTTCGTGGGTCTTGCGCTTATTGGTGGATTTGCTTGCCTTGGAGCTTCACGGCAGCCCTCAGCTTGGCCGTTTTTCTGAATTCACAGTCCAGGTCGACTCCTCCTGGTGTCTGATGATGCTTGTACACCTCAGTCCTCCAACAGTCCACGTTCTCACTCTCAGCTCCTCACACGCACACCACAAACTGAAGTGAGCTCCTTTTTAAAACCCAGGTGCCCTGATTAGCCTGCCTTAATTGATTCTAGCAGGTTCTTGATTGGCTGCAGGTGTTCTAATCAGCCTGTCTTAATTGTCTCCAGAAGGTTCCTGATTGTTCTGGAACCTTCCCTGTTACCTTACCCAGGGAAAAGGGACCTACTTAGCCTGGGGCTTATATATCTGCCTTCTATTATTCTCCTATAGCCATCTGGCCCAACCCTGTCACAATATATAATATCTGATTTAACAATTCTGCATGGTCACCGTGGAGAAGTATCCCCAGGTCACACAGTCTCTCCCCGTACCTTGTGTTAGTATTTCATCATTTACACCGACATTCTCAGTACAGAACCCAGTTTACAATAACTGTCAAACTAGAGGTTATGGATTGCGGCAGAGAACAGTGGCTCTGAAGCAATTTAGAACAAGCTTCTGTGCTCAAAGGCCACCTGGGACATGGAACAAGTTGTCAGAAAGTAGTAAGCAACTGTATCAATACACAGGGGAGAGGGATGTGGTTTGGTAAAACATAAGAGAGAAATGGTACCGCTGTTATCTGTATTGAGGGTTATGGAGAGATACACACTCCAGCATCCAGATTACTATTTCCTGTATTTACAAGGATAACCGCCCCATCCCCACAACAGACCATATATTTTCTGCTGGCCCTAGATGTTATGTTTTCAAGTCAGTAGCCAATAAAGAGCGGGAATTCTTTGTGGTTTATGTTTCTTTTTGGTAATAAATATAATTGAGGATACTGCCCAAACTAGGAGCTTAACAAGGATACTAACATAACTATTTAGATATGATTGAAAGTGCAATGTAAGAGCCACGTGTTACTAATACTAACACTATTACGTTAAAGTTTTCAGACCCAGCATGGGAACAGAACTTGGCTGTAAGTCTCTCTTAGGATGACTATTTGTCCCCTGATGACAGTGGTTTCCCACAGACTTCCGACTCACCAGTCTCCCACTCTTGCCACATAGGCTGGCATACTTGAGCCAGGTTCTCATGTCCTCGTGAGGGTTGACAACGAGAGACCGGACCATAAGTATTCTCTGCCAGTCCTCTACAATCCGCTGGCAGCCCTGGGAAAAGAAGTGCAGACAGAACCTATTAATGTTCTCTTTTCCACAGGGACCATTCCTCCATAACCAAAGACCTGAAGAGCCTGTCCCCAAGATTAGAATGACTGCTGTACCCATATTTCACAGCAGACAGACACCTGGCACTAATTGGCTGCATTCTTAACTGCTATGTGTGAATGAGGATAAGTCCCTGAGCCTCATACTCAATAGTCAACCTCATTAGATGCCAGCTGGTTGCTCCAAGTCTAATGACATTCTCTAATGGAAAAAGGAGAGACCTTTTACAGCAGAAGCAGATCCAAAAGCAGAGCTGTTACTTCTGCACTGTCAAAACAACAAGGCAAGGATTTCACAACGTTTCCGAACCCAGATTCAAACTTTATTTTTGGTTTCAACAGTGACTAGTTCCAACATGAGAAGGTACAAAAACAAAAAAGTTCTGAAAGCTGCAAAGAGATATTTTTGTTATTGACCTTTTCCTTCCCCTACTTGTTGCTGTTTTTTTACAGACGCTGACGTGATTTTGACGACACTCTGCCAGAAACTGCATTGCCAACTGCTAAAGCAGGCGTTGTCTGGTTACTGTCTACCTGTGCTGAGTGCCACAATAGCTTCAAGTCCAACAGAGCAGATAAGACAGGATCTGGCCCTGAAGCTGAAGGGTGCATGGATACGTCCAGAGAGTTAGGTCTTGTCTACACTACAAAATTAAGGCGACCTAAATTAGGTCCAAGTACAGCCACCACAGTAATTACTGCAGTGGTTCATGTCCATACTTTGTTCCCTCTGTCAGCTCACAGTTGGAGCCTTCTTGCCCTGGGGCTGCCAGGCTCTAGCTGTGAGCCCCAGGGTGGCGAGAAGGGGACCTCTAGCTGAGCCCTGCACGAGGCTGACAGCCACCAGGTGACGTAAGTAACGCACTGGGTTGCACTAACTACATCGACCTACGCACTATGCCTCTTGCGGCGGTGGAGTTATTAGGTTGGCCTCATGGGCGACTTACATCGGTGGGAGCAACGTTGCACTGTAGACACTTACAGAGTTTGGTTGATGTAAGCTGCCTTACACCGACCTAACTCTGTAGTGTAGACCAAGCCTCAGATGCAAAATTGCGGGTGGCAATGCACATATCTGATTGCTACTGGCCACCCACTGGGGCTTGGGCTGACGGGGTTGATCAAGTTCTTAAGGGTGGGATAAATGAGCTTTAAGAGGCCTCTAAGTCTTTATGAGGCCTCTGAAGTTTAGATGGATGCAGGACTGACTTAGACTTAATCCATCCCAGAGATCTATGGTAGACTGTGCCCACTGGAGACAAGCACAAATTTTGTAACAGCAAGGGATTCTATCTGGAAGCAGCAACACAAATCTGCTTCTTTACAGGCAAGTCAAATGCTCAATCAGCATGTGATCTTGAAGGGAAAATCTCATACCAAGGGAAAAAAAGTCTTCTCATCTCTAATTAAATAGCTAAGTACCCCACTGACTTTTCAAAACTGGGTGCACGCAAATTAGACAGAAAAGCCTGTTCCTTGAAGCCCTCCCTAATGCCCAAATCAACCTTCCACCAAATCATCTAACAGGCATTTTATAATTATTACTAAGACACAATAAAATGTACAAGAACTGTATGTACTGTTTTCAGGACCATAAACAGTTTTACTCGTAGACATTACTCTCCCCATCACACTCAGCCTCTCCTCTCCAGAAGAATGTTCTCAGCTTTTCCAGACAAGAATGCAGTTTGGAAGCAAAAAGCATTGTCACAGCTCCCTAAATAGTTGAAATGTTCACAGTAGCAACAGGTAAACACCCTTCAGTGTGGGGGCCCATATAGCAGTGAGAATTCTCCCTCCAGATGGAACACTGAAGTCCAATGCAGTTTATACACTTCATTCTGACTATAATTTTCCCCCCTGAGAGGAACATCTCTCTGGACAATGCCAGAAGGTACTGTATGTGTTACTTCATGTACAGGCCCACCCTCTCACAGAAAAGCTCCCTCCAGAAAGGATACCCACTCAAAATATTTAGGTGGTCTTAAGTCCTGGCACGTGTCTTGGGCTTATGCTGTCTAGGCAAAAGATGCATTAGCTTTCCAATGGAATTGGCGAAAGTTCCCTTGCTTGGGGCACTTAAAAAGGTGGACAGGACAATCAGTGGAGAATAATAGAGGAACAATCCTGCACTGCCCAGGTGGGGTGGATACGGTGACCTAAAATGCTAGGAAATTTCTATTAGCGAGACAAGGTGAGTAAGGTAATATCCCAGCAACGGATATTACCTCACTTCACCTTGTCTATCTAACATACTGGGACCAACACGGCTGCAACACCACTGCATACAGGACATTTCTATGACTCTTTGCACACTGATGCAGCGTCTTTTTTCTCAGTATTACTCATCCCAATCATTCCATCATGTGGCATAAACAGAACATTCATTTATATTTAACATGCAAACATGAAAATGAAAGAAGAGGAGTGGAGAAGTGTAATATTCTAGCACCCGAAAGCTAGACAGAAAGTTTGTACAAGCGGCCCTGCAGGTTTCACTAAAACCTTTACTCCACTCAGATCTCTTTAGAACCTGCTTTGGAGCAAGCAAATTTGAAAGATCCTGTGCCAGGCTTTAAAATGAGCACATACACCATGGCGGTGGCCAGAGGCATTAAATACATGCTGAGGACACGTCTGTAAAGAAGAGAGAGAGCAGATTGTTATGCTGTGGGGGGACACAGAGCCTGATTGTCAGAAGTGCTGAGCACTCACAACTCTAACAGACATCAATGGGAGCTGTGGGTGCGCACTGCGTGAGCATCTGTGCCACCGGCAGGAGGTATACAGAGGTTTATAGCAGTCTCTGGTAGATTTACCTGCAGCCTCTCCCACCATATCTGGCGGATGATCTCGCGTCGTTCTGGTACGAGTTTATACTGGATAACCTCTTCCAGCTCTGATAGCATCTGGCACGATACCATAGCCTGAACGAAACAATCACATTCCATCCCGATCAATGCACAGTGAATCCAGGACTAAAGATCAGCACTTGGCCTAAAAACCTTGGGGTTATCTACTGACCAAGAGAGAAAGAACAGGCAGTTGCCATTCAGGTACCTTGATAATCCACTGTCTTCTAGGTTTCCTCAAACTGCTGCAACAAAACCCCCAATTCTGATTTGTGGGGGGAACTACAGGGAATTTCATCTCCATCGTCACTTGAGCCTGAGCCTCCCCCACCAATGCTTCTAAACGTTGACCTTAAGGATGACTTTCCACTGGGGTGTGGAGAAGTGAAAGCTGAGCTTTTCCACACGGAGACAGAACTAACCACAAAACTCGACCAGGGCAGAGGTAAGGGTTGGTAGTGGGGTGCTGAATCCCAGTGTTCAGTCAGTCACATTTTTCTCTCTCTGCTTCTCAGTGGATTCAGACCCTTTTCCAAAAAGCCACAATCCCCACATACAAGAGCCATTTAAGTCTGTGGGTCCGTGTGGCCTGCATAGGCCTTTATATTTGATACACAAATACAGTCAGGAAGCTCTGAGCTTATATAAATAGCCTAAACTAACATGAAGGCTGCAGGTCAGATACTCACCCCATAGGCCCGACTGTAACTCTCTCCTGCCATGGCGGTCAGCTCAGCATCTAGCAGGTCTCTGGCCTTGTCAATGCACTGAAACGGAAGCGGAGACTTCAGGGGTGTGCCTTGTCCACAGATAGTAACAGTTCACACTAACACTCAACTGTCCACTCTCTATTTTCCCACAAGGAAGGTTGGAGCCACCCCAAACTCCAACAGGCACCCGAAAAGGAGTGTCACCTATAGGGAGAATTAGCTCTAAAATGGAAACTAACAGAAAACTGGAGAATCCAACGGCGAGTATGGGGGAAAAACTGGGACTTGCATTTATAATCTAAACATGTGTCCTGTCTATGGAAGTTTGGATTTGCTAAAGCCCCTCATACATAGACTGCGTCACCAGTGTTTGGCGTGCTTTTGACCCCAGTGTCCTTGCAAAGCCCAACTGTAACATTTATAAGGGAAGGAGGAGTTGGGATTTTGGTAATAAGTGTGAAACAACCAGTTACAGAAAAGCCTCAGGAGCTTTGTTTCTTTGACAGCGTGCAGGTATCTAAGGCCATGTCTACATTTACAAGCTTCCAGCGGCACAGCTGTACCGATACAGCTGTGCCACTGTAAGAACACTTGTGTAGCCGCATTATGCTGACGGGAGAGAGCTCTCCCACTGACATAACAAAACAGCTCAACAAATGGCAGGAGAATGTCTCCCGCCGACACAGCACTGTGCACACAAGTGTCTATGCCGGCAAAACTTGTCTCACTCAGGGAGGTGTTTTTTTCACACTCCTGAGCAACAAAAGTTTTGTTGACATAAGTGCTAGTGTAGACCTGGACTTAGATGGACTTCACAGCTTTACACGCCCCAGTAACGTCTTACGAATGTTCTAGACCCTGCAAACCCCACATCTCTCAGTACAAAGACGACACTCTGAGTGCATGAAACAAGGCCCTGCTCTGGTGCCATTAATTATATAATCTCTCATCCGTAACTTTTCCCTTTCAAAATGTTAAAGGTTAATTACAAACCCTCATTCATTAAACACTAGGCCCATTTTCTTGTGCATAACACTCAAGATATGTACGTGTTCTGCCAGGGCAGATTGGACCACTCCTTTATCTCATTCTGCAAGTCAGCACAGAATTCTGAGAAATACTACACAAGTTTCCTTGGAAAGTAATCTACATGCTTCACACCTGCAAAGGGAAGACGTTCCCCGTGAATTATGTCTGTCAAAGATGCACTCAGACCAACATGGCTCTGTTCAGCATACTCTTTCCTTCCCCTTATGCCAAGTCTCAATCTAAGGGTACAGGTACACGACAATCAAAGTTGCAGCTGCAGAATGTGCAGACATAGCCAAGCTAGCTTTGATCTAGCTAGCTCAAACAACAATAGCAGGGAAGCCACAGCAACACGGTGGCAGAATGGGTTGTATAACCCCACCCAGGGTTATGTACTTAAGTGGCTAGCCCACAGGTTCACTGCTATTGTTACTGGAGCTAGCTAGTTCAAAACTAGATTATGTACATCTCCACTTGCTGCAGTCACACCTCTAATTGCAGCGCAGACGTACCCTCAGGATTACAAAAACTTCTCACTGCTGCAAGGAAGATCGGGTACAGGAGATGCACAAGAAGGTAAAGATGGGCCATGCACCTAAACCAAAAAGTATGGGGTCCGTTGCAGCATCTGGCATTCATTAACACTACTCTGAAAAGGCTTGGCAAACACAAGAATGCACAGACTGACAAGGAGATACTGTTGTTCATGTCTCTAGCCATCAGTGCCCTTCACTGAATGCTGTCTTTTGCAGAACAATTTCCCAGACAGGATGTGTCCCATGACTTCCCTCCAGCCGCCAAGAGGACACAATAAAATAGAAACCTGAGTATGACTAAGACAACTCTTGGGCTAACGTGTCTCTACACAACTAGTGCAGTATTCCTGGAAGCACGCAGCAAACTGAGCAGTCAGGGATAAGAATTTCCACTTGAGAGAAGTTATTAGCAGTTATGGCCAACCACTTTCAAATCAGCTCCATTGCTGCAAGGAAGGACACACAATCTCAGCGTGGGATTTACAGAAGCAAAGTCATGAAGGAAGATACTTACTTGTTGAGCCAATGAGAAGAGGTCTTGATGCAGTGCCAGCACGGCCCTGTAGAAGGCACCATCATGGGTGTCCCTTGGGATCATGCAAGTATATTCCTCCATGCTATCCCACTGACCTGAAGAGACATGGACACACTTGCTGATGCCATAGCCCTCTCTGAAACACTGCTAGAACTAGACTCCAGTGTTAAGCACGAGTACAGTGGTTAGATACACAGTGCTATTGGATCCCGGCCAAGAGACTAATTTGGAGTCCAAAAGCACCATGTGAAGTTTCATCTACTGTTCTTTAAAGTAGCCGCCTTGAGATGGCTGAGGGAACCACAGAAAAACCTCATTTATCTGAAATCCCCTATTATCCAGAACTCACTTATATTTCCTCTGCCCCCATGTAGCATTTGCATTGAAAAGTTTGAACCAACTTGATGTTCCCCTTTAATATAGATGAAGAGGATTCTATTCCAATGAGTGGCTCAGAGCAGGCCAGGTGGGCACTCATTTACCCTATCCCATAACACAAGAACAAAATAGTTGAAGAAATTAAAAAGGTAACAAATCTAAAAGATTTAAAGGATTTTTTTAATGCACCGTGCAATTAACCCGAGGAACCTGCTACTCCAGGATACTGTTAATCAGCCTAGCAAACTTTTTAATGTATTCAGGTATATGAATAAGAATACCATCTATATTAGACTAACAAGGAAAAATTACAAGAGCTATCAGTTGTGCTTCAAGGAATGAACTGATCAGAAGCTATTTCTCCCATTGTGTAATATTACACAAATAGAGATATCACAGGGGTTCTAAGACTTCCTCTGAAGCATCTGGCACCGGTTACAAATAGAGACAGGACACTGGATTAGATGGACCACCAGGCTCTTCCAGGAAGGCAGATTTTTTGTGGAGAGCTAGAGGTGACTACTTTAAAGGGGCTCAGCATTAATGAAATGGAGGACCCACTCGTGGCACAATGCTCCATGTGTTTTTCTATACAGGCATCAAGTAGTGCAGTTGCTTCACAGAGATAATTTTTCACTTCTCCCCCAGTGAAAACACCGACATCAAAGCAAGCACTATGGTGATCTGTCTTCAGAAGGGACAACCAACTTCATTTACAGGTTCAGCAAACTGTAACGTGGGTGGTTTTACAAGGCAAGGTTTCATTTTGGTAGGCAAAGTTCTCGTATTCTTTGTGATAAAACAGCTGCAACATTAACATTGGGCTCTTGTGGAGGAAACTTTTTCTGGAAAGTGTGGCTGCACTTTGGTATTTCACAAAAGGGGAAGATTACTCTCATTGGATGGAGCTAGGCAGACAGCAGGCATATGCTATGCAAACTATCCCCACCTCTTTCCACTGACGCATCTCAAACAGGACTTATTTACAGAACTGTTCCACTCAGGGGCTTCTCGTGAGATAACATCCTGTCAAAATAGTTAAGGGATGGATGGCTTTGCAGTTTGTGAACAGAAAAACTAGTAAAATCACATCAAGTTCATTTCATGTACAAATTACATTAGATTTGAAACTTAAGAACCTAAGAACATAAGAATGGCCATACTGGGTCAGACCCAGTATCCGGTCTTCTGACAGTGGCCAATGCCAGGTGCCCCAGAGGGAATGAACAGATAATCATCATCAAGTGATCCATTCCCTGTCACTCATTCCCAGCTTCTGGCAGACAGAGGCTAGGGACACCATCCCTGCCCATCCTGGCTAAGAGCCATTGATGGACCTATCCTCCATGAATTTATCTAGTTCTTTTTTGAACCCTGTTATAGTCAGCAGAGGTCAAACAGTACTATATTAATCCATCTCTTTATTATTATTTGGCCCTCAAAAGGTACCTTTTCATTACCTAAGGGTGCATTGGCAGCTTTTGCATAGAAGGTTACACATTATGGGCTTAAACATTAAATGACCTTTATTATTTCATGTAACCCTGTAAATAAGCTTGCTCCCGCTCTATATGTTTTCTCTTATCTTGTGATTCAGACTTCTTAAAAGATATAAATTACACCCCTGAACTCACTCCTGAATTGCTGTCTTACACCATCCCCCAAGCACAGCTGGAAGACATACATTACCTAAGCCCCAAGCAGCAGCAGCAGCCATCCTAGCCATCTTGGCTTGAGTTTCGTTATTTACCAGCATCCACTTTTCACAGCATTGCTGATGAAGCTGCCCCCTGGGAGGAATAATTCACAGTTTCAGGTTAGTGAAAACCTCCTCAAAGGGTTTCGCTGTGTCTGACAGCCACCTTCCAAGGTGTCCCTTGTACTGAGGGTTCAAAGAAGTTCTAAATGTCCCTTGTGTTAAGCAGGCGGGTTGTGTTTTCTGGATTTAATCTAATACCCTGTTCTAGGACGGCGCTGCCAGCTCAGTTTTTTAAATGTTTAATAGTTTCTAGGGAATAAGAACAATTTCACACCTAGATTTTTTTTTTTTTTTTTTTTTTAAACAGGCCTAGCCCCATCAATCCTCTTTTACATAGAGGAGAAGAAGTGGGTTTACCACTTCCCTTTTGGCAAGTCCACAGACATAATGTGGTTTGGTCAATGAGGAGTTATTTAGCCTCAGAACAGTTCAAGAACATCTAAACCAAACCAGTGAAAAATTATTTTAAAAACGGAGCTGTCAGTTTCAGCCTAGAACAGGGTATTACATTAAATCCAGAATTCATAACCCGCATATTTAAAGCAAGGGACATTTAGCACTTTTTTGGAAACATCAGTAAAAAGGACACCTATGATGAATGGGTTCTGAACAGTTCCTGGCTCCCAGCTTTGTCAAACATTTTGGATACACACACTATGGGGTCTGCATGCTTCAAAAAGATGAAGCTACACAGTCACAGTTACAGCAAATAAGGATGAGGACTTGTCTCAATGGGTTCTTAAAGGGGACAAGCCAATCTTCACTTCTAGTAGAGAGGACCCTCCAAGATGCTTTCATCAACCTTGAACGTGTTACCTTAGAGACTAACCAATTTATTTGAGCATAAGCTTTCGTGAGCTACAGCTCACTTCATCGGATGCATACTGTGGAAAATACAGAAGATGCTTTTATACACACAGACCATGAAAAAATGGGTGTTTATCACTACAAAAGGTTTTCTCTCCCCTCACAATAAATAAATTGGTTAGTCTCTAAGGTGCCACAAGTACTTCTTTTCTTTTTGCGAATACAGACTAACACAGCTGTTACTCTGAAACTTGAATGTGTTGTTGATCACATCAATTAATCTGGGTGTTGCAAGTTCAGTATTTCTCAGCCTGGAAAGTCTGTAGCAGCAAAGCAGCTGTTAACTATGAGGGAGACCAACTTGCCTTCTCATTGCTAGTCTCTAGTCCCCGTGAGGAAGATAAATTAGTCAACACGAGAATGGATCAGCTGCCACAGGCAAGACAGTCATACTGACAGCTTAATGGTCCAGGAAAAAACAGCAGCAGCGAATCAGTACCCAATATGAGCTAACACAGAAGCATGGCTCTTGCAGACATAATTATACCAGGAGACAAGTGGCTAGGCCTGCCCTGGCTGCACTTTCAAACGTCCACTGCACAGCATGCTGAGAATAGCAGCATGGTGCAGCACCAATTCCAGAGGAAATGTCAGTTACTGTCAAGCACAAACAAGCAACACAAATAGTTCAACACTACGGCAGAAGACAGACAGCAGGCCAAGTTGACTAAGGCACTAAATTCTCAACCTTGGGATTGACATATTATGGTCAGTGGGAAGGAGGTGGTCACATGACTGTGGCACTATTGGGTTACATGAAATATTTACTTTGTTTGATAGTGACCTAGGTGCGTTTTACCTAGAGAGCGTGCTAACTTCACTCATGGATACGGGAACATTCCTTCTGGGTAACTAGGAGCGCAGTTCTGCAGTGGCATACACGGCCAACCTTATGAAACCAACTCCCTGGATATTCTGCCACAGGAACAAAGTCTGTTTACTTTTTTCTTTGCCATAAGACCATTAACTTCTGCACTGTGACTGCATTCAGATTCAGAACCTCAGTGCTGTCCTGATGCAGGGTTTTGCTTTCGAAGATGTAAATGTACAAGCTACAGCTATATTTACATTTCAAATCGTACACAGAGCGGGTCCATTCAATTTCAACATTCCATCTGAGCTCTGGAGTGGGTGTCTATCCTGCAGCAGCTGATTTATCACAAATATCGGACACCAAGAAAGGCGGGAAAATGCTCCCTACTGTGTTTATTTTATTGCAACAACAATAAAAAATAATCAGATTGTTGCTAAGTCCTTAGGCCCCAGCTTGTCCTGTGGATCACCTTGACGTGTATCCCGCAGACAGACGGCTACGATCCCATGTCTAGGTAGGTGATAAGAGGACTATGGAAAGACACGATATATAGTATCCATAGGAAGACTAGCCCTCCAGACTCCTTGGTCTCTTCCCTGCTCCATCTGCTGGAGTCTCTCTAAAGGAAGTTGTATCAGGACAAAAAGGATAACAGCTCCCTCCCTGATGCAGAAAGTGTCCTGTTTCCTTCCCAGCAGACCTTGCGAAGTTAAAAGAAATGTAGCTGCAAACTGCATTGTTTAGGAGAAATCTCACTCAGCAGAAGTAGACGTGTATAGCCAGGAAAGAAGATGGGCAATAGGAGCTGTTCTAAATTGTGAACAGGAACACACTATGATTTTATTTACTGCTCTTTAGTAAGGAAATAAAACAAAGCAGTGAGCTGTTAATCTCACACAGCCAAATGCAATCACATGATGATGCTGAAATTTCTCTAGACTTTTATCTGACACTAAAAAACTACCAACTGTGAAGGTGTTGCAATTCATAGATTCATAGATATTTAGGTCAGAAGGGACCATTATGATCATCTAGTCTGACCTCCTGCACAATGCAGGCCACAGAATTTCACCAACCACCCCTGCAAAAAACCTCTCACCTATGTCTGTGCTATTGAAGTCCTCAAATTGTGGTTTAAAGACTTCAAGGAGCAGAGAATCCTCAAGCAAGTGACCCGTGCCCCATGCTATAGAGGAAGGCGAAAAATCTCCAGGGCCTCTTCCAATCTGCCCTGGAGGAAAATTCCTTCCCGACCCCAAATATGGCAATCATCTAAACCCTGAGCATATGTGCAAGATTCATCAGCCATATCTCTGTGCATCTTGCTTCAGTGTAGAAGAGAATCATTTTTGATTCCGGAGAACTAGATCATGGAATGACCTGGCTCTTGCTATTACATCCTCTTCAGGAACACTGTTTCTTCCCATATCTCTCCAGCACTAACGTCTTCAAATATTGGGTCTCACTTCCCTCCCGCACCCCTCTGCCAAACAGCAACAGTAAGGGGAGAATTACTTAAGCAGCCATGTGAAATGTAACCATAGGACAGAATGGCTGGGATGCCTGCATATCAATGGGCCACAGGGCATTTCCTGTGCTGTCAGGACACCCAGTATACATATCGAACATTATCTGGACAGAGGGTTGGTCTCTTGTACATCAGGAAAGGGTTGAATGCAAGTCAGAACACTGGGATTACCTCCCTTCCTGCAGAATAGGTCAACAGATACAGGGGTTTATAGCTCCTATAGAAAAACAAAATATTTCAGAAGAAATCTCTCCCAAATGCAGGGAAGCAGATGATTAATCAGAAAGGATGATTTTTACAGGAGGGAGAAATCCCATCAACCCCTGGTGGGAACTGCCTACTCCTTGCAAGGACAAATAAGAGACTGTCCACCAGGAGGCTCCATTCTTCCTGCTGCAAAAACTGAGGACGTAGGAGGTGGTAGAAAAATGCTGTTTGGATTTTGGACTTCTCGGCCGCCCAGCACAGTTTCCAGGCAGCTCAGTTTATGCAGCAGTGCAATGACCTCAATGGAGAGGAATCTTCTTCCTGTGTGCCGTCACATGGGTTCCTGTCAGGACTCATCAGCACACAGGCCTAGTGACATGAGCAGCTCAGCAGAGAGGCAGGACGTGCACAGATTTGCTGTGCCTGGAGGCAGAACTGCACACTACAGTGCACAGGGCCTGTCTTCTCTACTTAGCCTCTTGATTCAAGGTGAGCATGGGGAACACCACAATCTGAAAATTCCAAATCATTAATGGGTCTCTCTCTGGTGGAAACAAACTCCGATGTTGTGATGTATGTGCCAAAGACCTGGATGTAATGTGGTTTCCATCAGCAAATGCCAAAAAAGACAAAAACTAATAAATGCTAAAAACAGTCAAGATAAGAAACTCAGACATCTGCAGCAGACTTGATGAAGTGGGTTTAAAATGAAAGATTTATCTGGCATAATCTCATTCAGATTGTTACCGGGAAGTAGGAAACGTTGTTGACATCTGCATAAAAAGGTCCACACACTCCAGACAGGCATGTGAATAACGCTGAATAGGCGAGTAAAGCTAAATGAGTCATCATGGAAGAGTCTCACTTTTTGGTGGTAGGTTTGAACCATGCTGCCTAGTTATGTGTTCGCAGAACTCCTCTCTATTAATATTCTCTCTCGCCACTACGGGTGGAACAGAACTGATCAGCTGCACGTCCCCTTTCAGGTGGAACTTGGCTAATCAGATGGCTCCATCCGAAAAGACTCAGACAGGGATGTCTAACACCTGCAACAAGGTGCTGCCTTGATGTGCAGGGTGAGCAGCAACTTGATATCTTCTAAATGTTAGGAAAGTACAAATAAATGGGAATTCAGGGAAGACATTTTCATCTGACGAGTAGCACGAATGGCATAATTCACCAGGTGAATAGGAAGCAGATTTCAGAAATAACTCGCCATATTTCTGGAGCAAAATGAAACACAGAGAAATAGCAAAACAGGAGGAGGCTGGGTCTGATATCAACTGAAATAGGAAAAGCCGTTTGAGGTCAACAGACTTTTCTGGATGATCCATTCTCAATTCTCTTCTTACCATTCTCCAAGTGCTTCCAGGCAACGCATACGTCCCAGCATCAGCTCAGGATCATCCTTGTTTGTGTCCATCTTCTTGTCATAGGCCACAAGGGCATCCTCCCACTCATGGAGCTTCTCATACCAGGTTGCTTGGATTTCCTGTAGGGTGGCGAAAGATCAGAAGACGCATCAGTGTTTTCTCTCTTTCTCTCTCTCACCTCTCCCCTGCCCTCCCATGACAGCTACCGTAGCTTTTCCTGGAACATGCTATCCACCTGAAATTGAAGAAATCTACACACTGTCTCCCAAAGAGTACTAGCTCTTGTCGATAGTAACACACAGGCTGTTCAGAAGGTTAGATATTAACCAGTCTTCAGTTTTTAGGTCAACTAATGGGACTCTGGATGTATGTTAGTCTTTACTCTCTTTACCTGTGCTGTTAGTTTAATAGCATTCAAGGACTTAGATCAGTGATACTCAGACTGTGGCTCGTGAGCTGCAAGTGAGTCTTTAATTTGTTTCCTGTGGCTCTTTGCAGCACATGATATTACAATACCGTGTGATTTAATTATTAATGAATCTAAGTTACTAACCAATCAGGATGCTTTTACTACGTTATTACCCAATTAAGTTATCAACTTGCATTAAGTTATTAACTTATTTGCTGTGAGAACTAAATATTGCCATCATACTGTTTAAATATGAATAGTACTATAGTAAATGAGACAATGAATTCACATGACTGTGGCTCTTTTGGGTAATGTTGATCGTTAATCTGGCTCCTGAACCACTGAGGTCTGAGTATCACTGACTTAGATGCATGGATATACAGGAGAGTTTCCATGTCCCAGATAGTTGGACTGAACCTATTTTGCATACATAAATTATTGAAATTACATGCCATTATGTTTATTGTGGTTGGTAAATTGAGATCAAATTTCTTACTTGCTGGGCAAAGGCAAGAAGTGCAGGTATTGAATATATACACATCAGCAGCAGTACCAGATAACTAAGAATTTTGCATACACAGGAACTCACTATGATGTCTGCACATCCATCATCTCAGCATGGCTAGTTCAGATTTGCTACCAGTTCCAGGAGGAACCGGATACAGGATATTTATCCACAGGGATCTAAATAGGCATGTCTATGGGTGGTTAAAGTGCTTATAGAGAATTCCTAACAAGACCACCAAAGACATTCAGTCTCTGGTTTGCAAGTTCCAACCTAAAATGTTTCCTCTGCCCTTAAAGATTCAAGCTTGCTAATTCTCATGGAAGTTGAATTAGTTGTTTGTCCAGCTCTGCTCGTTACACCCAGCCTTTTGTCCATATTGAATATCAGCACAAACTCTGCTATGACAGATGGAAGCTCACTTTGTGCTAGTGAGAAAGCTGTAATCCTGTATACCTGACAAACCTGCAAGACAGGAGCTAAATGCATTCGGTATGTCAGTGGGATGAATTCCAGATTTTCTTCCCACTGATTTCTACTGAAATACTAATATGAATAGTTTGGAGAGCGGGCAGGGGGGAAGCAGAAATTCCACATGGATGAATTTAAGCAAGAGGAGCAGCACTGTAACCAAGAATGAAGCAGCTAACCACAAAATCTACAACTGTGCAGAATGCAGCTGGGTTGGTGCTGGGCCATTTCGCAGCAGCGGAAGATTCTTGAGCGATGGTCTGGTCTAACCCCTACCCTTAAGGAGAAAGATTGTGGTTTGCTACACAGGCTGTAGAAACAAACCAACTGCTGAGCGTTATCTACTGCACAAACCTTTCTTCAACCTCTTGTTTCTTTATGGATTTTAATTTTCAGGAAATAGAAGTCTGCTTTGAATTCCTTAAGATTTTTTCCACACCGGATTCCCTGCCAATGTTCTTTTCTGCTCAGCCCTTGGCAGCTCTTGCTCTGGCATACGCCAAAAATGGATTTTTTTTTACATCCATGTGGGCTGTGGGTAGGATAAACTAGACACTGCACTTCAGTGCCCTCCACGTGAGACACTAAGGCCTGTGCCTTGCCCTAGTTCGCTGTGGGTCTCCAGCTCGCAACCAACTGCTTCAAAACCCATTAAAGAGCAATAGGAAACCTTTTCTCTAGATTTATATGTTTAAAGAGAGCTCATCTGAAATGTCCTCTTCACTCCTTCCCACCCCTAATCTTGAGCACCCAGGCCCACCCATTCAGTTACAAGGACATAACAGAATGAGGCAACCTGGGGCTCTGCTCCCTCCACAAAGCAGATACTTCAGGAAGCAACAACAGCTGTCGGGACATTCTAAAATCAGTTCTCCTCCAACACTGGGCCCCTTTTCCTATCTAGGGCGAAACTTTACATAGCGCCTCCAAAAGAGTTCGACCTGAATCAATCCCATCACTGCTGTGCTTACACCTGACCTGTATCCCCATTCCCAATGGTCCCCACTAGAGGAGTCTATTTAAAAGGGGAACATTGTCCATTGCATTTCTGCTGCCGCCTCCCCTTTTGTGAAGAAAGTTGCCTTTCAGACTTCTTCCTCTGTACCAGATCAGAATGGGTGGAGGGGAGATTCCTGAATGCAAGTGAAGAGGAGAGAGTGTGTGTGTCAGTCAAACTAACTGACTGATTGAGCTGCCATTTTGAAGGGCCATTACCAAGATGCACCAGCTATTGGGTAAGCTCTTGTGCTCACTTGGGTGAAGGGAGGGTTAGAGGTACAACCCTTATTAAAATCTATCTAGGTACATATGTTGCCCTGTCACTGCAGTAGCTGAGTGCCTATCAAAAATGTAACAACAGGAACAACAACAATATATCTATCTCCATTCCGTCAAAGGAACAGACATCCAAATAAAATGGCTTGTCACTCAGAGTTCCTGAACACCTACAATTCCCACAGATGTCAATGGCAGCTACAGGAGGTGGGTTCTTCTAAAAGACAGGTCACTTATGTAGGTGCCTAAGTGTGCATTTAAGTGCCTAATTTTAGGCACACAAGTTTGACAACTTCGGCTTTAGCCCCCACCCTGTAGGTTAGCAGTCTTCCATTTAGCCATTAGATCAAGCCCACCTACAGAGACTTGGGGGATTAGTTCAGATGGGGGCTTCCCCTGCTGCCTTTGCCTGGGTAAGTACTTCCATTGGAACCTGGTCAGGCAGCTGAGCCCAAAGCACCTGTACCCACAAGCATCACCTGAATCACCCATACTTCCATAGCTGTGAAAAAACTTGGAACACTGTAAATGCAGCTAGGAGAGTGAATCCCTTCTCTGTGGGATGTGCATACTCCCACCGTTCTTTTTATGAGGAACATTAAAAACAAACAAACAAACGAGCCAGAATAGGCCAGGATTTCTGTCTAAGAACTTCACAGTAAGATGGTACTGCACTAATTCAGTACACTAGACAGCAGTTGACTCTCCTTTCCTTTCCCTCTGTGCTGGACAATCATGTCTGCAGTCAACCACAGACCTGGCAGATATCCTCTGTTTTCTACTTCATCACTTCTGGCATTTCATTAAAACGTATCAGGACAAGCAGAGAGAGAGAACCTCAGGCTACTCTTCAGAGGCTTATTATGCTTTAATGCAAAACCCAAGAGAGTTGAAGGACTGTTCTCCTGCCCACACACCCTCCTCAGCAACTAAAGAGTGAGTGGCATCATTCAGAGTAGTCACGACAGGCGAGACTTTATGTTGGTTACAAAACATGTGAAAAGTGAATGTGATGCTTTTATAATAACACCCTTCATTCAAACAGTGATTTTCTTACAGGGAAGCAGCCAAGGAAATTCTCCCTGTAAACATTCCCTAGTTCCCAGCTACAAGTAGGTTTCCTGCCTAACCTTCCTGTTTGTTATAATTTTCTGGAGCTTGCCTTATCCTTTGATAAATATATTACAATCGTGTTCTTTACCTTGGTCTGGAGCTTTGAGACTTACACATGGCTTCTCTTGCTCCAGGAATTTCACAGATTCATAGAGTTTAAGGCCAGCGATCACCTAGTCTGACTTCCTGTATAATACAGGCCATTCAGTTTCACCCAGGTGCCCTTGTATTGAGCCCAATCATTGTCAAACATACTGCTACAGTTCCAAAGTGCTTGGCACATCATAAGAAGGTTTTAACAGAACGGTATCACTTCACCTGCCACTGAAATATCGCCGCCTTTGGAGCGGAACACAGCAGCTGATTAACAAGGTGTGGCAACACTAGATGAGTATTTAGGACAGGGAGTGACCTGAAATTGCACATTGAAGGAGTCACATTTACAGGGACATGAGCTAAAGGTATTTCACAGTGAAGAGCAGAAATATGACAGAACGGGTATATGCCCACAGGGGAAACACTGAAAACATCGAGACGCTTTGGAACAGGACTATCCAAGCATCTAGACAGAGACTCACCAGCTCCCCAAAGTGCTTCATGGCATACTCAAGGACCCCAGCAGCTGCCTCGGGCTGCTGCAGCTTATTGTTAATGCTAGAAAGGAAAAGGAGAGAAAAAGGACATTTAGCATAGTCACTGATGTTTGGGGACCAGCACAAAATTCTCCCCAACTTTGAGAACAAATTGTGTCAGTTACAACTGCTAATGGAACACCTTCCCCGCCTTTTTTAATTCAAAAGCTTCTTGAGTTGCTGAAAATAACAGGTATTGGACTGTGTAAGAGACACATTAACACCACATACACAAGCCAGACAATAGGTACAGCACAAACAATATACACAGTCTCAAGGTCCCTTACACAAGTGGCAATTGCATAACACTGCTGATTCTAAAAAGCAGCCTACATAGAGGGGAGGAGGACAGTTGGCAACTGTAGATGAGCTAACATTTTCTCCTCTCCTCTTGAAGTACATCCTCTCAAGACTCAGAAATCCATATAGCTCCATAGAATTCAGACTCTTTGCTCAGCGGCTAAACCACACAATGGGGCTGCACTGACTGAGAATGGCTGCAATAATTCCATCACTCCCTCCTTTCTCTGCAAAAGTTCCATTCTCTCGCTTCTCCATGCAAGAGGAATCCCACACAAGCTCACAACTCGTAGGCTGAGACCCTATCTCCCACTCCAGCAGCAGGCCTGGAGGAGAGGAGACTAACTGCTCCCCTTCCTCAAGTGAGAATGGAAGCTGAATCATCAACTCATGACCCTAGTACTTCCCCATCACCTAGGAGCTTAAGACTGGTCCTGGATTGCAGAGCTCTGAATTGCACTGATTACATGCAAGGTATTGGCAGTTCTCAGCAGGCCAGATGGCACCTATGAACCCCACTGAATAAGATTGTGACTTGCAGGTTTAAGTCTTCATGGCTGCCTTCACTAGAACCATGTGTGGAACTGTCACACAATTAACAACGAGCCACTGTTTTGGCTTTTAAATGTCAAGAGATTGTAATGAGCAATGTTTTAAAAATTTATTTCGACATTTTTAATGAATTTCTCTGTAATGGATATGAGGCCTGACTAAAATAGGCAAAATTAGCTAAAAACAAATGGACAGGAAATACCTAAAGAGTCATATGGCACAACCTGAAAACATGCTGATGACCTCTGGGATGGCTGGTGTGCACAAGAGCTTACTGTAGGGGGTTTATCAGAGGACATCTCAGTGAGGGCTCTTTTAGCTGTAACTGTGGGTTTGTGGTTGTAACTAACCTTCTGGATTCAGTGTAGGAAAAGAACCAGATCACAGGAACCCCACATTATTGCATACCTTCTTGCATTTTCAAATTACAGTTAGAGACTCCCAGAAGCATGTGTGCTCCCCAGCAGTGTTGGTAATACCAGAGTGTAACTGACTATAACCACATGGCGATTGTGCCATAAAATGTATTGCAATAAAATTGGAGTTAGCAGATTATAGCAACCGCAGGAAGGAGGGAGGGGTGGGGAAGACAGATTTTCCAATATCTGTTGCTGCCTATCTTCAGAATCGGGAAGTGTATTTAAAATGACTTGTCCTCCCACATTGTCCAAGATAACTGCTCATATTTTAAATTCTGGTGCTGTCTTTTTAGCTACCGATTGCCCAATTTCCCATGGTAGAGAAAGTTGACTGAAGCGGGAAACAAAAGGAAAGCCCGCAGAGACCGAAAGCCAGTGCTAGTGCTCACAGCTGCCACCTCCATGTGGGACGCTGGACGAAGACACAGCTGCTCAGCTGCAGTGTTTTCACTAATGGCGAAACTCAACCAAACCCCTATTCAATGAGCAAGGGGAGACAGAAGCACAAGGAATATAGTTGTGTGCATTTTTCACATAACAAATACATTTGCAAATCAATGTGGCCTTGGCTTGGTGTTGCAAGGCTAGGATATCACCGAGTGCACGTGATTACAAATACATCTGTGGAGGAAAAGCCTGCTCCATCTGTAAAGAATCAGTGCTATGAATGCTGGAAAGGACACTTCTGGTTTTTTGCTTCATTTAGTTCCCAGACCACCAGTTTTTCCCTCTGTTGCCACTAGATTTAGGGATTCAAATGAGATTTAGCGTAGTGACCAGCAAGAGACTTAAGCACAACTCACGTTTCTGCTTGCATATTCCATTTCTTCATTTTAATTTCCTCTGATTCACTCTGTCTTAAGCTAGGACTTTCTCTCTGGCCCTTTTCCTCTGATCCTCCTCCACATATGCAAGACCCTTGTGCCATCAAGCACCAGCTGCAGACATTCAGAGCTCCCGAGTGATTGCTGACTTTAAAAAACAAAACAAAACAAAAAAACCCAGGACCACCAACCCCTTTGAAGAACTGGATTAGCAATATGTACCAAAGAATAATCTGCTCCATAGGAACAGAGGAGAAATAATTTTATCATGTATGCACCCTTATGGGTTTTGGTGCTAGCCTGTCAAATAGGCTCTTGCCATTGCAAATACGCCCACCCTATTTTCAACTCCATGGCTTCTGTAAGCCCTTGTCTGTCTTTTCATTCACAGACTTTCAAAAGTATGAACCAGCCTTCACTAAGGAGGCTGCCACTGCAGAGCGCAACGATACTGTAGGAGCAGTATGATCGCACCATATAACAGAGCAGCATCGTGTCTGTATTCTGATGGCCACTGGGCCAGGGCAACCAAAGCTGCTCATGAGCCTGGCTCTCCAGCCTAGCATGGTGCCCTTTGAAATGTTTCTATTATGTTGATTTTATAAGCTTGCAGACAGAGGGCTCAGTCAGCGCATGGGCTTTTGGTGCTCACGCTGTGTGCGCCTTTGCTTAAACTCCCGTCAGGAGGAATTCATGTTTTATGGAACTCCCGGGATTTTATGAAGCCCATTTTATGAATGGTCTCTGGATCACTACTCTTTTCTTATTAATGTGGGAGATCTTATAAAGTGCAAATTGTTCAAAGCAAAGGCCCAACAGCTGAGCGTTTTACAGAACACAACCCAGACCAACATTAATTCCAGCCCATGGTTGGAATGGCAGACGCATAATGTAAGAAAACCATAGAAGCCAAGAGCAAAAGAAAGACAGACCTACTAAAAAGGTTCTACACGTTCTTCTCTGTTCAGACACATGGGCAACAGGCAGCATTCAGAAATGCACCCACCACCCATTACCCACAAAACAGAGCCAGGCACCTCTTCCCACTTAAAAGGCTTTCTGAATCAGTGAGGGGACAGAGAAACTAAGAGACAGGTAATAGGCCCAGCAGTGCGTGAGCAAAGACACCTGCAGAAGAAAAGAGACATGTTTCCAACTAAATGGATTTTTCTTCCACGGAAATGTCTATTGCTGTCCTTCATGAAATAGTAAATTCCCCAAAAGGATGTGATTTAGAACAGCACTGCAGGGCAGAACAGGCATTTATAGGACAGCCTAGTACAAGACAAAAAAAAAATTGCTGTCTGTGGAAGATAAAGAAAAATAATCCCATGCAGGGGGACGAGGGCAAGAAGAAATGGAAAGGGACATCCATTTTTCAATGGGTGGGTGTTACATACAGAGAAGTGGAAAAGCCATACTCTGTTTCCAGACACTAGTTCCCATAGCAGTGGTTCTCTTGCAAGCCAAGGAAGCTGCAAAGTCTCAGCATTCAGCGAGATCAGGCTTGGGGAGAAGAACATAATAATACCTACATTGAGCATAATTTACATTCAAGCTTCCTCCAGCCCTCTCACTTAAACACTACAGTAAACAAGCTAGTTAATGCAAAACTGCCTTAGACCTTCCTTGTGTGTGGCAAGAACAGCACTGGCCCTAAATAAGCCAAGCCAGTGACCAATTGGAGTCTCTTCTCTTCTGGAGCCCTATTATCCACAGTCTGCAACTCAGGGGCAGTCCTTCCTTCTCTGGCTGTGGGATTAGAAGGAAAAGCAACTCCACCAACATCTGTCTTGAGGATGGACTGGGGCCCTAGGCTTGCCACAAATCATAAATTGTACCGATGGCACATCATCACATCGAACTAACTAAAGGGGAAGAAAAAAAACAACCCGAGTAGGAGATTCTGGTCATTCAACTGACAGCTAATCCTGGCAGCTAGAATTCTTCATGCTTAAACCTTTACCAGCAAACACTTATCTCACCAACATGGTCACTGAACTTCCATAATGGAGGTGGTTGGAAATGACTAAAATTGCCAATTCAGAGTAAAGATGGCTCCAAGTAGTACAATGTCATACACATTTATGCAGTGCTTTTAAAGTCAGTGTCTAAGCCCGTTAGAAGCATTAATTCTTACCACGTACCATCAGGAACCGAGGTGGCATGTCTATTTTACAGATCAGGAAATCGAGGTACAGACACAGCACATTTTTAAATGCATCTTTCTAAATAAAGTCCCCATAAATATGCATTTTAGAAGACACGAGTTGTACAGTTACCCGAGCATAATGAAAGTGGGAAGCTACATTTTCTTTTGTCTCTTTTACCAACAGAAGAACTAATTTCAAAGACCAAAGCCATCGCCAGCCTCTCTCAGTGCTCCATGCCTCTCCCACTAATGATTGTTTTTTTCCCTTCAATTACAACACCCCATGAAATACAGACGTATAATGAGAATACCGAGAGAGCCTTCAGCTGAAGTGGCATTGTTCACACTAGCTGAGCTAAGGAGGCATGGGGTGACAAAAATGTTTCAGAGCCTTTTTAGTGGTATAATAATTTTATTATTGAAATTTCTTTTGTGGGGAAATTTCTTTTGTGGCTAAATCACCAGGCTCAGAGTCTGGAGGTCTGGGTTCCAGCTCTGCTTTTCCTGGCTTCATCTATAATCCTGGACCCTACATAATCTAGCCTTGGTCTTTTTGCCACTGAAATCAAACCAGTGCATCTATTTTGTAGATAAATGCTGCCAGAGAAGTCCACAATCAAAACACAGGTCCCCCTGCAGTCAGATTGGATGAGCTCCTTTCTTGTATATTATTGAAGTCCAGGTGTTCTCAATGGCTCTTCAGTAGTTAATATCCACGTCTTCCCAGGTCTATGTACAATTTAGAGTTTCATGGTCCATGCATGAAGCCTACTTACATCACAACCCTTAATCTGCATCATGTATGTCATGTTTCCTACACAATGAGAACTCTGTGCACCATATGGAGCACACAGAACCCATCTACAAGGATACCTTGGACTCTCTACAGCCAGGTCAGACTGTTCATGCCACAGTCTAGCCTTGTAATGCTGACTCAGGAACACTACAAGAGCCGTGAAAAAGACAGGGCCTGGAATGTTTCGTGCCGTTGCATACTTGAGATAGGAAGAACCCCTTTCCTAATCCCCACATTTCCAAAACACCATTAATGGGCACCAGAGAGAAATAGGTGCAAGCTTAATTCATGCTGCTCTACAGAGACCCAGCTCTGTGTCAGAGAGGTAACAAATAGCGGTGCTTTATCCCCTGCCCTAGCACAGGAGAAAACCAGAAAACCAGCAGGCTGGCTCCTGGGTTTGTTTTTTTTTAAAATCCTCTACAAAGCAGTCTCCTGGGGGGCTTCTGGATGCTCAAATGGTCCAAGACCCTCCCTTCCTGCTACAGTGATTTGAAAGGGAAACATTGCAACGTAAAGCACTTGAGACAGACATTTTGGTACCATGAATGAGATTGTCACCCACAACTTGTCCCTTATCAATTTAAGTCAGTGCAAGGCAAGGGATGGGAGATATAATCCTATACTTAAACAATTCAGAGACGCACAAATAGCTGGGAAAGGACTCCTGGGTTCTTTTCTTGACAGTCATCGACTTCCACTATGGCCTAGGGCAAGTCAGAATGTGTCAGTTAAGCTATCTGTAAAAATTGAGATCCTGAGACTTAATCTGCCACACTGTTGTGTCATCAGGCTTATTGAATTAATGGCTGTGATATGCTCTGGGTGCTTTGCAAAAAGACACCAGCAGAACTGTGAAATATTAGTGTAACGTTGTCATGGGCTCCTGATTTAGTTCTCTCACCCTGAACTCTTTCCAGCCTGGTTAAATTAGCCCAAGCTTCCGCAATACATTTCAGATATCTAAGGAGCACACCAGATGGAGTAAAAGGTATGCCGGCCTAGTGAAGATGAGCTCAAAATGCACTGAGCTGAATCAGACACTATTGGGCTCCGTATGCACAGCTGACCACACTTCCCAGAGTTCGTCACCAAGACAGGCCAGGTTAGGCTTACACCCACGTCTCAGTAGGGACAATCAAAGAACATACCGCCTCCACACTTCCCAAGCAGGAGCTAGTCAGTGCTGCATCATAAAAGTGATAAATTTCTGCCACATTTCATAGCCTGATGATTTAGAGAGCCATTGGCAGACACATCACTCCCAGCACGTAAGACAGTTAATTACTTCCAACTTTATCTTTCTTGTCAACGCTTGCTGACAAAATTGGCCATTATCTTTTATTCTTTAGCAATTAGCATAGCTTCTTCGTTGACAGCGCTTGGTACATTTTTTTTTTTTCTGTGCACGCTTCCCCTTTGCTGTCCACAGTAGAATGAAATGTTCTGCATTCCAGACAAGCCTTAACAAGGCACAATTTGCTCTTAGCTTGAGAGGTGGGGGAGGAAGGGAGGGAGGAAAGACCTTGTTTTAGAAGTGATAAAAATTCTGGCCCAGGTACTAAACAAGGGCTAAAATGGGTGGTCTTTAAAAACAAAGCTGTCAGTCAACCCAAATTACTCCTTTCTATTCATCCTTCAGGGAGGTTCTGGAACGCACTGTGGAAGGTGCTCAGGCCTGCAAGTCTATATTGGAGGTTCACTTGGCAGGAAGAAAGAGAGAGGCAACCCCACGGGTCCTTCTCCCACAACTGCCCAGATGTACACCATCCCCCCGCCTCCCCCAGATGAGACCTTCCTATGGACACTAGTACAGGATGAAGTTCTAACTGAAAGGGCTCTAAGAGTGAACACTCTCAGTGCAGAATCCAGATTACTGGCATGTGCAGCCCAGGAGCATTAGCAGTGAAATAAAAACACAAAAGCGTATTAAAACTAGAGGTTCATACGTGGAGAGTTTCTATGTGCTCTCTCTTTTTGTTATCCAATGCAGAAGAGAGGGGTTTCTTAAATTTAAGAGGTGACCTCTCCTCCTTTGCCTCCCAAAAAGGAAATATTTCATTATTTGTTTGGTTTTTTTAATCAAGCATTTTCTCCTATAACAATTAGTGCGATGAGAATTCCTTAAATCCAACCTGTGCGCTCAGTTGGCAAAAGCTACTAACCAAAATGTTTTCTTTACTAGAGCAGCAGACGATATTCTCGTTATTTGTAATGACACCTGTTGTCACAGAACCTGGCCATCTTACATTTGTTCAAAAACAAAGACAGACCCAATTCTGATTATTTTGGATGAACAAGCAGGAAAATAAGACAGAGGAATGAATGGTTCAGTTTCCAAAAATACCTTCAACTATTAGCCATTTGGGAAGGAAAAAAAGTCAAAAATATCTTTTAATTTTATTTTTATTTGAATGATTCACAGGAGAACAAAACAGGAACTCAGAGGTGTATTAAGTACAAATCAATTCTGGGCATTAAATAAAAGAGAGTCAAATATTACTTTGTAACATGTCCTTGGAATAATCCCAAAAGAGGAGTCTAGCTCAGATGTCATTTATATGACTATAAATGACTATAGTGCCCAGAAGACCCAATCAGGATTAAAGTTCTGTAGTGCTAGGTGACGTAGATACAGTCCCTACCCCAAAGAGAGACTGACAGGCAACAAAAAAGCAGGGGAAAGGGAGGCAGTCAAATAGATATACAATTTTTATATACAAATAAATATGATCGGTATGAAATTACATCCTCTCTCAAAATATCTACTTCCCCATCAGACTCTCGGCCTAGCCAGCATAGGTTTGCTCATATCTTGTAGGAATTAAAACAGAAGTGGGTCTTTGGCAGGGACCCACTTGCCAAGCATGCATTAGTAGGGCCCTAGCAAATTCATGGTCCATTATGGTCAATTTCACAGCCATAGGATTTGAAAATTGGTAAATTTCACATTTTCAGATGTTTACATCTGAAATTTCACAGTGTTGTAACTGTGGGGGTCCCGACCCAAAAGGAGATAGGGGAGGGGTGTCGCAAACCTGTTGTAGTGAGGTAATGGGATTGCCACCCTCAGAGCTGGACAGAGTAGGGAAGAAGGGGTGCGGATCTATCTGCAGCCAGGAGAGATACCCAAGAGCAGCCCTGCAGGTAAAGAGCAAGTCTTGCCCTGCCCCAGCCCTGCCCAGACTAGCAGCTAGGAGCTCCCTTTGCTGGGGTGCTCCCAGCAGCACAAGGAAGATCGGATCCAACTCCACAAGCCTCCCCCATCTGCAGGAACCGCTGGCGCTGCTGCCCAACCCCAGAGCATCCTGCAGCAGGGGGAGGCACCCGGAGGTGGGTGTGGTCCCCCGCCCCCAGTGGCTGTGCAGGGGATGGACAAGTCCTGTACCTCCCCAGCCCAGCTAGAGGTAGGAGCCCCCTTTGCTGAGGGACTCCTAGGGACAAGGGGACATTGGATTTCATGGGGAAGGGCTTATTTCATGGTCCGTGATGAGTTTTTCACAGCTGTGAAATTGGTAGGGCACTGGACAGAACAAATGTCCATAGCTTAGTGGGGAGGCTGGGCTGTATTGCTGGTGATGTGGGCTTCACCCAGAGCTGCTGTCTGGCTCTTTGGATACAGCGTCTCTTGGGAATAAAGTGGCCTCTGCACTGTTGTCTGGCAGTATCACAAAGGGAGGACAATGCTGCACTGAAGGAATGACCAAGGAAAAACAGGAAGAGAACCAGGAGAGGACTGAGTCACAAAACCTAAGGGAGGACAGAATCTTAAAGCAGGTGTCACTGAGCATCAAAAGGAGCAGAGGGCTCAAGAAAGTTGAGCATATAGTAAAGGTCCTGAGACTTACCCAGGAAAAGGTAACTGGGAGAGCTCAGTGAGATAGCAGCTTCGATGGAGCAAAGGGGGCAGAAGCCAGGCTGGAGGGGTTCCAAGATGAAGTTGATGGATAGGAACTCGAAGAACAGTTGAAAATGGTATGTCTGATGGATTCAGAGGTGAAGGCACAAAGGAAAAGGGATGGGTAGCTGGTTGGGTTTAAGTGCAGGTTTGCTGAGGACTGGGGAAAGCAGAATATCTTTGTATTTTGAGGGAAACAGCTGTGCCAGGATTGATGGGGCAGGTTTGCAGTAGAAGTGAGGGACAAAAGAGGCATCCAGAGGAGTTGGAGAAATACGCTAGCTATATAAATGTACTGATTATTTTATCACAATAGTGTCGGGAAGCCCAGTCAGGGTCAGGATCAGGATCAGGACCCCATTGTGGCAGATGCCATATAGACATATGAACACAATGACCACTGTCCCAGAGAGACTACAATTTAAGATGACAAGTGACTCATGAAGGGTAGGATAGAGGGATACAATTTTTATAGAAATAGAGATGCAAAATTTTAATTGTTAGATAAATAAGAGTGCAGCCTGGTCTTGTCCGCCTCCCAACCCATCATCATCAATTTCTTGCAGATAATATGGCCAAGGTGGGTCTTGAGGAGAGAACTGAAGGGCTAGCTGTTTATGGATAAATGCAGGAAGGATGAACCAAGTTAATGGGCAGCATGGAAGAAGGTGCAAAGGCATTTGTGAGAGAAGCTGATCAAGCAGACATTCCCCACTGCATGCTTCCACCATTTCTCTTCAGTGGACAGCTCCCAAAAATGCAACACACTTACTGTGTTACTGACTTTCTGTTAAACGTTACCTAAGTATAAATAGAGGTTTTTAACCACAAAAACCTCCAATGAGGCAGGAAAAACTCACATTAATGGGGTGGGGGGAGCAGGGGGATGCACGGGGGAGTTTCTGAGCATTGCAAGTTTGCATACTGTTCTCATGTTTGCATGCAATAGGGGATTATATGCACTGGCAGAGAAATGGAGTTGATGATACCCATTGGTCTTTCTCATCCCTATTATGTATGGTAAAAGTAAAACAAATCCCCATAAATCATCGTGTTCCCTTTGTTAAACTGACAGGTGTAGTTTGAGTGATACATGTTATAGTTCATATTATTCTGCAGAGAATTCAATATGCTATTTCTTAAGAGCAATGAACTCTAAAGCACTCTGCTACTAAATCTTACGTAGGTGAGTGGAAAATGCTCGTGTGTGTGTGGGGATAAATGGGTTTGGCCCTATCCTGTTTGAGTCTGAGTTTCTTGTTTATTAGATGGATTTCTGCCTTCTCTCCTCCGTTGGATTCAGCTTTTCACTCACTGATTATTGAAGGCATATTGACAGCTCATGAAATCACCATTACCATAGCTGACTGGAATGTGTTTTCAAAGGGAAACGAGTCATTTAAAAACAGACTCACGCCGCTTTGGAGACTAGCTCTTTTGAGGCTGGGGGGACAGACTGTGCTTTTCCTGGAAGCCACACAGTAACATTAAAAGCAGCAGTGTCAACACCTTCAAAATGTAATTTTAAAATTAATACCTATGGAGTATTTTCTTTCCCCTCAGATTTCAAAGACTTACTGCTCTTACCCCTCTTCAGGCAGGTTCAGAGGGCCTGAGGCACTTGCCATTAATTCATTGCTCAGACACAATCTTCTAAAATTCTATTACATTCTTAAGGAATGACAAGCCTGGTTTCCAGTTATCGCTGCCTGGGACTGGACAAAGAAAGAACAGCGCTAAAGTATTCAGGCACACACAGAATCCCGAGGGACTAATGTTCCATTCAGGCAGAGCCATCAGTAGCTTTTAGTCAGTGTTGTGACTGGGATTCATAGCAATTTACTGGACTAGAATCAGATGGATATTTTCCTCGTAGTTTCCAGAGAACGATGATCTGCAAATCTTCCAGGATAAAAAGGTGGGGAAACATCCCCGAAGGCAGAAATGGCTTTGCTGGCCAACCTCAGCAGAAAGCAAGTCCCCTATTTAGCCCTCCTCTCAACAGGTCAAATGAAAACATAATACCACTATAGAAATCCATGGTACGCCCACACCGTGAATACTGCGTGCAGTTCTGATTGCCGTATCTCAAAAAAACGATTAGGGGTATGGAATAGCTTCCACAGGAGAGAGTAAAAAGTGCGGGACTATGCAGTTTACAGAAGAGGTGATTGGGGGAGGGAGGTTATGATAGAAATCTAAAATCATGAACGGTGTGGAGAAAAAGTGTAGTTTACCCCCTCTACATAACACAAGAACTAGGTCACCCAGATAAATTCATAGGGAGCAGTTTTAAAACAAACATAAGGAAATGTTTCTTCACACAATGCAGACAACCTCTGGAACTTTGTGCCATGGGATACCGGGAAGGCCAAAAGTATACCCAGGTTCAAAAAAAGAATTAAATAACTTCGTGGAGGATAGCTATTAGCCTAGATGCCCAGGGATGCAACCCTATGCTCTGGGTGTCCCTAAACCTCTGACTGCCAGAAGCTGGGACTGGATGATAGCAGATGGATCACTCAATTGCCCTGTTCTGTTCATTCTTTCTGAAGCACCTGGCGCTGGCCAGTGTCAGAAGACAGGATAATGGGCTAGATGGACCATTCGTCTGGCCCAGTATGGCTGTTCTTATGTCTTCACTCTGGGGAAAAAAAAGGTAGGCTCTTAATGCAAGATGTCTTCACTAGGATTTCAGCATGAGGTAGATAAGACAGTCTGTAGTTTTCACACCAGTGAGCAGGCAGACCCATCTTTTTTCATAGTGAAGACAAGGCCAAGTCCATGTTAACTTTGCCTATAATCACAGACTCTGTGGTGCATTCAATATCGGCAAAAGATTAGTGCCTTATACTCACTGCTTGTCAAGGTAAAACAGTTTGCAAATAGATCTCTGAAATTAGACTCCACCAGAGTCTTGTGTTGGTTCACTCAAATTACAGAGAAAACTCCATTAGCAATGGCCAGGTTTCTAGTATACATTGTGTTAATCTTCAGCCCATTGAACTCAACTGAAACCTACTTCTCCTTCCTCCCTAACGCCCTCTGTACTGCAGGAGTTGTTTTGTTTTCAAAGTGCTGATTAATCAGTTAAGTTAATAAATAACATCTGCAATGCATTTTATCAACTTCAAGTTTCCAAATTTAAATTATTTTATTTTCAGAAGAGTTTGGCCACCATTTTACATTTTCTTGAGGTTTTCTTTGAAAAAGGACGCTGCCAAGGTCCAAATTATCTTTTTTATGTGAGGGTTTCAATAGCTTGATCCAAAGTGAAAAGCAAGACAAAATAATTCCTAATGATATTTTTAATCCTATACAATTTTTTTTAAAACTAAGGAGGAGCTGGCTCTATTGTCAGCTGATTACAAGCATCATGAGGGGGAGATCAAAGCTGCAGTCAGACATGGGGAGCAGCAGGAAATTTCTACAGCTCTTTTAAGGTAAGTTCTGTATTTTGTTTTAGTGTGAACATCTATGGAATTCTTCTATTTCTTACTTTAAAAGAACTCTGGAAATCTCCCACTGTTCTCTCTCTGGTAGCATTGCTGTCTTCCTGTCTGGATACATATCATTAAAATGGCAGCCCGCAGCAGGAACACAATTTGGCAATTCATAGCAATGGAAGGGATTTGATATATGTTATTTTAAAATAATGCTCTGATTTCTCTAATTTCCACAATCTGATTTCATCTTTTATGTGGCAATCTAAGGCAGCAGTAAAAACCACGGCTTTTTAAAATACAGACCAGTCAGGCTGCAACACTGGAACAGTGTTTCGGTCACCACGGTTCAGAACAATTTAGATCCATTTGTGGCACCGGCTATAATCACAGAAAAGAATGAAAACTGAGGCTAAGTGTCATCAGAAGGTGATTTCACCCTATGCGGTCTGCATACATAATCCTTAGCAGCCAGGTAAGAGCAATGAGTTTGGTAAAGATAGTTTGGCAAAGAAAATCATGGATTAGTCATGGCACATTTTGATAAAATCTAGGTTTTAATCCATGTTTCTGATTTGGCCTTGATTGTGACTGTGCAGACTCCTTCCTTCCACCCCAGTCCTGCTTGGCCAGGCATCCCAGAAAGCAATTCCCTTTCTTCACACTTGTGCATAGTAGCCAGGGTGGTTATTACAAGAAGTGACCAGCTAATGTAACAAGACAGAGGTTTTGGGGAGGAGGCAGGGGGGCAGAATCAGTAGTCTCAAAAACTGATGCCCAGGACAAACTCACTGTCCCAATGAGCAAGGACTAAATACTCAAGTCTTCAGCAAATTGTTTTTAGTGTTCCTTAAAAGATAATGCAACTAATGTTAGGTTATGAATGCATCAAACAGGCACGGTATAAGAAAGCAACTTCTGTACTGTAAAGGCTTTTCAAAAAGAAATCAGACAAGGATTGGGAGTGAAAAAAACAAACCTATCAACAAAGCTGCTTCCACCAGAATGAAAAGCACTCAAATGCTGGGCTTTCTTCTCCTCTTAGGTTCTCCTGCATACCTAATACTCAATAGAAAGATTCTCTCTCATATGCCCCTGGTAGCGTTCAAGTGCTTCCTGCTCTCTGAAGGTCACCAACAATATTGTCTGTCATTCAAAATTTATAAGACCTTTGAGAACTCAGAAGGTTAAGTGAAAGCAGACTGGATCCCTCCCTTACCTTCTCGCAAGAAAAACATAAGCTTTGCTTTAACAGAAATCTTTCAGAAGGCCCAAAAATTAATCTCCCTCAGTGAGTGGAGAACACACACTTGCCATCTTGCATCAGCCAGAAAAGGTTTCAAAAGCTTGGTAGGAAAGGCACATTGCTGCATTAATGCAGATGCTCAGAGGCTATGCAAGATTAGGGAGTCATACTGAGGTCAGAGCCCTCTTCTCCTCTCCCCACCCATTGAAAGGCTCCCTTTCCCATTGTTCTGAAAGTTTCACCCATCTAAATCAAGTTTATTTTTCCCTGTGCAGAAGTGTGGGGAGCTCTCCTCTGGGATTAGAAGCTGAGGGCTGAGGCTTTGTGGAAGCTTTGGGGAACACAATCTTCTGACACAGGGAGTTGCCTTTGCTGGCCAGTTTCTCCAATTCTATGGTTTATTTGTGTTCAAGCATCCCCGAATCCTTGATTCAACAAACTTTTGAAAAAAAAAAAAACCACCACAAAACATCTCCACCAAGCCACTAAAAATTATTCCCATGCTTGGGAAAAAATGTTTGGGGAAACCAAATGTCAGCAAAGAGTTGTTTTCAATAACCATTGCAGTGATTGACTGTTCAGAGCCCATACCAATCCCCCTTCATCTTTCCAGTGAAGTCTCACCGCATTGCTTACAGGCCCTGAAGTTGGCTGAATTCCCAGTGTTGATATAAAAGCCTGCACACAGCTTCCTGCTGATGTAGGGAGACGCAGTGGAAAACATAACAGAATTCTCAGCCAACCCTGTTGGATATGCTGCAGAAAGTCTCCATCTCGCTATCTCCTGCCCTTTAACAAGTGAGATTTAATAAAGGTAGAGAAGGAAAATAGCAAGGGAAAACATCTAGGGGAAAAAGGCAAGACCAGAGACACAGAGTTTTTAGGCATCAGATATGCCAGGAAAGAACACTGCCAAGGTAGTATAAATATCACATGCCATTCCAGGAGTTATACCAATGATTTTTTAAAAATCAGATCTCCCCTCACATACTTTAGTAATTAAAGCTAATAAAGGCAGTAAGTCTTTCCACATCTTAGTTTTTATTCTTAGGAACTGCATTTCTATTGTGTTGCTTTGTTTTTGCAACCATAATAATGGAATATATTTACTGGCTGAAGCAACAAAGACTGTTGAGGTATCTGTCCTTACTCATCATCAGTAAAATCAGGACACAGTAATGGGAATAGATTTGTATCTCCCTGAAATAATTCTTCCATCAGTTCTGTGACTCCAGCCTGGAGGTCTGCAGTAGTCTATTCTCTCCTCTATTGGATACATTCCCTATTATGAGTTACGTAACCAAATCACTCGGACAGTCAACAATTCTATTTGACTTTAATAAGAAATCAGTTACTAATTGTGAGCTGCTGAGTTAAAAACAATGAACATGAGCATACTACATACAGACTTATTATACATCTGGAGGAAATACACACATCCCTAAGGATCCTTTGCTAGGGATAGATTTCCTGGAATTTGCCAGCAGTGAAGAATCTAATAAGCACCTTGTCAATCACGGTAGGCAACAACAGTGGGTTAGGTCCCTAAAAGCATTTACCAGCTGAATGTTATGTGCTCTGCAGTGACTGACTACCAATTAGGCACGGGGCACTGAGTTTGCCTTCTAGTCTTCGCTTCACCCATTTTGAACTTGTACACCTGCTAGAACAGCTCCCCAGAGGAAGGAGTAGCTTAAGCCCAACACTGATTTAATCTATCCCACCAGGTATAGGAGATAGCTACTTCTAATTAGAAAACACTAAAATACTCCTAATTATGTAACACCAGCTAGTGATATAAGCCCTGTTTGCATAGGGAATGGCACCAGGCCAGATATAACCATATTCAGAATCAATTGTGGCTAACAGAATTCCAGTGTTATTTCCCTATCTGGTGTGGAAAGGGATTGGTCATCTGCTGGGCACATGGTACAGCATCATGGTATTGAATACCAGGGAAAGGGGACTGGATGGGTTAATTTACAACATGGTTTGGCTAGCGAAGATCCCTAAAACAAGCAAGTAAGCAATGCAGGGTCTATACATGTCAAGGAAATCATGCAAGAACCACGCTAGCAACAGCTATGTTTAAGCACAGCAGTAGCTAGAACATTTCTGATCACAGTGATCACAGGTGTTCTGGTCCCAGGTAAAAATTCAGGGAAAGCAAGATCAAAGCCTGAGACATGCTAAAAGCCAAATGCTTTTTGCCCATCTGTTCAGATCTCTGCAGAAATTCTGAAGTAATTTTCTTCCTTTCACGGCTCTTTAATCTCCAGGTGATAAGGCACTAAGAACACGAAAAGTCAAGAAAGCAGAAAAAGCCAGTGATGGGAAAATTAACATTTCTGCACAAGAAGGGGATGAATACACACAGTTTGCATCAAGACCACCCTCAGAAAAGCTGTATGTCTGAGGAGAACCCATATATCCCTCTCTCAGTTCTGAGCCTGTGTCACATGCTCTAATTATTAACTGCACTGCAGCACCAGTGAAACTGGCATTTTCCCTCTCTGCAGTGAGAATTCTGGAGTTCTCTGACTGAGTCCACTGCAGAGGCTGTGAGTGCAGCAGGGGCACAGATGAAACTCTTCTGATTCTGTTATGGGGCTTGTGCATTATCTCCTTCCGTAATCTAACCAATTAAAGGGCCATACACTAGGGCTTCTCTACAAACCAACATTTGCAGTGAAAAGGAATCCTGCTAGGAGTGTTCTTTTATGACCCCTTCTGCTAAGAGGAGGAAAAAAGGGGAAAAACCTACAGTTTTAGACAAACAGATTCTCAATTCCAGTGTGAAATCTTTTCATTTTGGAAAAGAGAAAAGAATGCAACAGAACAAAGAAAATAAACCTGGAAACTGCCCAGGAGTTTGGAGAAGAGCTCCCCTCACTCATGAGTTGTACCCAGTACACTCCACACTTCCAATATACAGACCGTCTCCTCTTTATGGGATTCTCCAATAAGTGATAGTGGTACCAGCCTCTTATATACAGGATACCCCCTTGGCACTGAGCAGCAGCAGCTCCCGCTGCTTTAGAGATTGCTACTCAGTTTTTCAAACTCATCTTTCAAATATTTACTAAGAAAGCAAGCCCAAGTAAAGTTAAGAACTGAGCTTCTCCCCTAAAAACTCACAACTCCTGTCTAAATCTCCCTCAGATGTAACGAAGGCAATTTTCCTAGGATTGCCCTCTTCTCTGTTCTTGTCTACCAAGACTTGTTCCTTATTAGCTCCTGTACAGCATAGACACCAAAGTGCTTTAGCAAACGCAGTATCACCCCCATTTTAAAGACAGGGAAACGGAGTCAAAGAGCGATGAAGTAACTTGCCACAGAGGGGAGAGTCCTGGGGCAGGACCAGAAATAAAACCTAGGTCTCCTGTCTTCTAGTCTAATGCCTTCACACTGGACCAGTTTCTCCTCTGTATTAGAACTCCTGACTGAAGGCAAGAATTTGTCCGAACATTGGGTCCTTTTATTACTTCAATGCTGAAAGCAGGAGGATGTATTTCAGTGTCCCTTGGGGACTGCAAGTGCCCCTCCACTGCCTATACCCTGTCCCCAGTTTTTGAGATACATATACTGTGGTGGCCATAAAGATGTAGTCAGGAGCTAAGAGCATTTGAAAATGAAAATGAGCTTCAGGGAGGCAGAACAGCAGCAAAGGTGGGCCATGTCCCTTTGTCAGAGGGTAGCACATCATGGACAGGCTTCACTTCTATTTTCGGACTGACCACCCGGATCAGCTTTCAAAACTGCTTAGAAAAAATAAAAGGCTGTTAGAATTCCAAAAGAACGCTAAAGGTTTGACCACAGCAGGGACACAAGTGGGAGTGTGCTTTTTTTTTTTGTGGAGAGAGAGAGAGAGAGAGAGAAACAAGAACCCAGCTTACTCCACTATTGGTCTCTGCTTTTGACAAAAATGTTTCTCATCACACACAGCCTGACAAGAATTTGCCCCCAGGGAAAGACAGAAGCTCTGGCTAGAAGAGGGCTCAGACAGGATTACATGCAGAACAAAAAGGTCAGGCTTTTGGTCTGCATGTGGGGCACATGCTCGTTTGTGGTATACAACATAATTTTGCTATGGAAGGCTCTTGAAATGCCAGCAACAGAAAACAAGCAACAGCCAACACACTCATGAGGAGAGGGAGCCGCTGTACTTTCAAAGAAAAATACCTGTCACTCCCAACTGACAGAGTCTGGTGTCATCTCAGGTCACTGGAAACATGTGGGAGCCTTGCCTGCTGATGCCTCAGATGGCAGGGGTGTGCCCTGAGCACAGCACACAAGAGGGGTCAGCCACCAAGATACCCATGCTACATGCTCAGAGATCTCTACCCCTGCTCTCGGGCGTCTGCAGCAATGTGTCACCATGCTTCATCTCTGCAAACGCTCTGATGCTTTCATCTTCCCACTTTTCTGAGCCCTGCCAGGACACCACTGCTGCTTTGCTGAAAAGTTACTAGCTGGCTGGGACGTTCATCCATCCCTACAAACAAAACCTCTAGCAGTAAGTTTAACAAGGCTGAGAAGTAAAAGCTGAGTGCTGGAGCAAGTTACATTTCCATAGGTCCAAGATGCATCAGGGACTAGTAAGGTTTTAATTAGGATAATTGCTTTATCACCATGTATCCTAGCTCTTTCTTAGACCAGTGACAGGTTTCAGAATAGCAGCTGTGTTAGTCAGTCTCTAAGGTGCCACAAGTACTCCTTTTCTTTTTACGGAGACAAACAGTGAGTGACTTCCACGTGGGACAAGATGGCTCAATTGTGTCTTTCACACTTTCTTCCTACCAAGCAAAAGCAAGACTGATCGATTGATATTTTTTAAAAACAGGCATCCATTGGAGCAGCCAGACTGAATCAACCGCGTGCTCCATCTATTCCGTTATCCTGCCTCCGACAGCAGCCAGGACAGATGCTTCAGAGGAAGGAGTAACAATCCTTGTGGACGACAATTATGGAATAATCTGTTGTAGGGAAAGTTTCTCCCTAATCCCAACAGCTAATGCGTAGTTTACATCCTGAACTATGAGGGTTTAATACGATTATTTTTAATCCTATATTATATATAAAACTTTGGATGCTCTACTTCTCCACATAAAGAACCTCAAAAACCTCAAAATCTCAAAAACCTGTTCGAATTCTGGCCTCAATATCAGCTCACTGGGTTAATCATATGTTGGGTAAAAAAAGCAATTCCTTTTGTCAGTGTTATATTTGCTGCTTTTCTATGTCTCAGAATATCCCATGTTCTTGTATTATGAGAAAGGGTAAAAAGAGGCACATGATTTTCCTGCTCTATACAGTCATCATTCTATACTCCCTCTTAGTCATCTCCTCTCTAAAGTGACCAGTTCCAAATCCTACAAGACACATACTCCAGGAATGACAGATCCTCTGGAGAGAGGAGGATTAGCTGTTTACGGGATAAAATGGCTAAAATGGTCTCTGTACCAAACCAAAACGGAAAAGCACTCAAGAGATACAGCTCATGTGGAATACTTTAAATATGACTGTCAAACCTAGGAGCATTCCCCACGAGAGTCATCTTGTTCAAACTGCTACAAAATCATACCTGCTAGAAAGCCCTCATGTCCTGGACCTCCAAGGCTGTTATGTTCTCTGACATGCCAGACTTAGTCACCGAAAGGGCTAAAACCCAAATGGAAACTCCCATGAATTCCTAGCCCTCTCTCCCACCCCACAGGGAAGAGGTGAGTGGAGGGAAGTCTCCCCCCCACCCCTTTTTTGGCCTAAGTCTGTGTTGATTTCAGCCGGTAGGCACTTGATATGAACAGATTAGCTGGGAGGGGCTAGAATGCTGTGTACGGCTGCAGGGGGGTGGAGGTACACAGGAGAAAAGATATTTAAGATGCTGAGAGATAGAGACTTCCAGAGTGCACAGACTCCTACAGGAAAGGGCTGCAGAAGTCCCCTTTAGACTCCACCTTCACTGAGAGAGACGGGGAGAGAAACAGAGCTGGGCACCAGCGTGCTGCAGCACTTTCAGAAGAGTTTCATCTGTGCCCCTGCTGCACTCACAGCCTCTGCAGTGGACTCAGTCAGAGAACTCCAGAATTCTCACTGCAGAGAGGGAAAATGCCAGTGAAAGTCACTATGCAACTGGCATGGCTCTGTGTTATCACCTTGTCCTTGGCCATCTACCCAGCGTGGCTGCAGAAGCCTCCCAAGAGGAGAACGACCAACGGGAACACCCAGCTCAAAATGATGGGCTGCTGCAATGAGATGAAAGAGCTCAAGCTGCAGATAGCCAATCTGAGCACCATGCTGGGGGCGCTGAGCAAGAAGCAGGAAGACGACTGGGTGAAGGTGGTTATGCAGGTAATGGAGCTGGAAGGGAGCACCAAGCAGATGGAGTCCCGGCTCATCGATGCCGAGAGCAAGTACTCCGAAATTAACAGCCAGATAGACATCATGCAGCTGCAGGCAGCCCAGATGGTCACACAAACCTCAGCTGGTAAGGATGGAGCCTCTAAGCTCCCAGATGCGCCTCTTAATGCAGAACTCCAACTAACCACCAACTTTTAACCTATGCTAGCATGTCCCATTAACACAGCTGGCAACTGTGCCTACTGACTGCCAATCTACCCAGTGCGCTTCTGCAGACACAGCAGCGCAAAAAGATGCCAGTTTATTTGGCCAGAAATCCGCAGATCCAGTTATCAGTTTGATATCAGATCTGCTCTCTGTCAAGGGTCGGGGGAGAAGAACAGATCCTGCAATTGCAGCGGGATGGACTCATTTAATACATCTCTCCCCCTACCCGCAATCTGACAGGCAGGCAGTCAGTTTGTGTGGGAAAGCCTCTGGCAATAATATGCCCATGTCATCCAGAACGCTGGTAGGGGATCAGGGGTTAGTTAAACAACTGGAGACACTTCTAACCACCCCTGCAGATGCAATACCATCTTTACGCCTGTCTGAGCCAGAAGCAAATAAAAAAAAAAAAAAGGACATCTTTTGAATAATAATTCTCAGAAATCCAAGGTTGTAGATTATGC
Organism: Natator depressus; assembly: GCF_965152275.1. NCBI lineage: Eukaryota > Metazoa > Chordata > Testudines > Cheloniidae > Natator > Natator depressus. The sequence goes on along the minus strand of NC_134251.1, from coordinate 11,832,406 downwards.
AAAATCCCTGATATAACAAACACATTTCAATGGCTTAAAATTTTCCCTCCTTCCCTGGTATAGCGACGCAGGAAAGTTTCACAGCACATTTGCTTTGGATATGCTGAGGAAAGTCTACTCCAAAGGGAGACCATTCCAACAAGGCTAAACTTCCCTATAAAGACGGCTATTGCCTGGGGTGATCGTATGTGTTTAACACCTTCATTCTGGGTCTGTTTTGCAGCGGGAAAAAAAAAAAATCTTAAACCATTAGTGTTTACTAAGTTCTGCTTAAGGAAAAGGTTTAACGTCGTTAGTTTGGAAACACTGCTCACTATTTATACCGTCTTAAATAAACGGAAAGGTTTTACCGTAATGAGTCTCATCAGGGGTATAGTAACGCTGCAATGTGGTTCTGTAAAATAAAGCAGCACACAGAGAAAGCCAGCCAAGCAGGGACTTGAGCAGCCAGATGCAGGGAATTCATGCCACCAGGTGAAAGTCATTCACCCTGCAATACACTGAAAAAACTGTCAGGTGGGATAAAAATCCTTACCCCGGCTAGCTTCTCTCCCCTCCCATAAAAGCAGCTGTGTACACCATCTGCCCTCAATCAGCTCCTATCCAGAGAGAAAGGGGGGCTGGCAAGACTGAGATTCAGATGAGCTAAATGCCACCCCCACCCCCACCCCCATCGCAAACTGTGATACAGAAACTATTGTGCAATGTGTTTTATTCACAAACTTAGCTAATCTGCCCCATCACATGATCAGAGCAGGCAGCTGGCCTGGCCATTCTGTCAGATAGGGACCTGTGTATGAAGAGGCAACGAATGTACACGCTCATTCCCCAGCATGGAACTTTTATTCACACACTGGTAATTTTAATAGAAAATAGAAATGGCTGTGAAGGCTGGAGCTCTGTGTACTACAGTAAGAGGTTAGGAGACTATGAAGGTAACAGGCAATGGATACTGTTTTGATTCTGCTAGTTACACATACAAGCCATTAGTTTCCTGTATAGCACAGCATCTCTGTCCTTTACGCTTAGCTCTTTCCTCCCCAGATCCATAATAGAGCTCTTCAGAGCTCCCCATTTTAGTCTCCCTCACCCTACCATCATCTGGGCCCCGAGACTGTGGCCACCACACAAGGGCTTCAGGCACAAGGAGCCCCCCCCCCCCCATTCACTTCAGAGCAGGCCAGAGGGGTCGCGATTGAGCGCCTGACACTTCCTCCCTCTCAAAAGTGCTGCTTTCAAAGTTCCCCCACTGCCTGATGGTTGGGAGAAGAAAAAGGCAAGACTGCAAGCTGTAAAGTGTGACCGCTGCCCCCCAGAGCCAAGCACAAAGCCACTTCCTTGTATATTTTATAACCAAGCCAGAGATGACTAAATTACATTCAGCATTCTTTCCGGTGTGCTAGAATTAATACCGTACCTAGCCCTATACATGGGGCTTTGCAATTTGCTTCAAGGCCTCATAACCACCCATCCAACACCAGCCTGATCATCTCTCTCATTTTTAACAAGTGCGGTCTCATTTCATGGGCTTTCGAGTTCCTATGAGGAGTATTTTCTGTTTGGGGGCTGAAGACAAAAGGCTTAGCAATCCCACAGAAAGCACCTCACGGCCCAACGCTGCCACCTCTCTGGCTCACATGCAAACCTGACCAGCACCAATACTGAGGCCATACAGCTCATCGATAGGTGAGCTGAGCTGTTCCATGCACACATCACACCCCAGGCAGATTCTTCTCCACTCTTTCGCACTTCACTGGAGATGCAACAAAATGGCCCCTTTGAATGTTTATCTCAAGAACTGCGTTAAACCTTTGAGAACACACATCTGCAGTAGGTGGTCCTTCTCCTGTTCAGGATCTTACTTCCTGTGTTTGATCCAAGCAGATGCTGTCTATGACTGCTCATCCCTTTACCAGAAGAATTACAGAATCTCCGGGGTTTACAAGCTGCCACCTGATGAATTCTTGGGGAGCCCCGACCTAGAGGTGAGGATGCCATGCATACAAAGTGCACACCTTTGGTTCTAGCAGAGCTTCTTCAATACTGTACATTCTGAAAACACTTATACTGAAGTCCAGTTTTTATAGTGTCGGAGGGAGGGAGATGGCATATTACATTTTAAGTCCCTACAGGATCTTATATTATAGGGATGGAGAGGGTATATTAGAGAGAAAGGTTCAGAGCAAATCAGTTTTTCGGGCCTCTTTGCACAGACCAACAAACTCCCTTGACAGATGGGGTTTGGTGCAGAGAGTGTCCTGCCCCGCTTCGTGATCTTGTATACAGTGAAATTGGAAGTGGGACCCTGTAACCCTTGTGACTGGTTAGCACTGCATCCTCTCTTGCTCCAGGTGCACTGCGACATGGAGACAGATGGTGGTGGCTGGACCATCATCCAGAGGCGCAAAGTTGGCCTGATCTCTTTCAACAGAGATTGGAAACAATACAAGGAAGGATTTGGCAACATCCGGGGAGATTTCTGGCTAGGGAATGAAAATATCTATCGGCTCTCCAGACGCCCGACCATGCTGCGAGTAGAGCTGGAGGTAATTCACAGGTTCTCACTTCCAGCAGTAAAAGCTTCTAGGGCACAGTGGTTCTTTAGTAGAAAGTGCAATCTCCTAACAGCAATGGAGGGCTATAGGATTCGCATATTTAGATTAGAGAGACTAATGCGAGAGAGACCCAACACAACAGAAGCATATTCCCCAGTGTTTACTATTGGTGTAATAGAAACTTCACGGGGCTACAGATTGGATCTTGGGTAAGCCACAGGCTCTAAAGGATTCTCAGATGAATTTTGCCCATCACTGAGGTGAACAAGGGTCATAGCCCAGGACACAGGGATTATGCTGCTGACCATTTTATAGGGATGTCCAACTACAGATTGGAGGGACTCAAGCTCACTCCTTTGGGCAGGAGCGCTCCTGAGACGGCACATGGGGAGGAAGGAGTGCTTTGCATTAACCAGCAGCAACTTCTCCTGTCTATTAATGGCTGGTGAGTTATTAATCAGGCCAGGTCATGGCTGGAAGAATGGCAGCTGTAAGTGTAGGGCCTTGGGAGATGGGCATGGGGTAATCGACAAAATGGTGGTTTGTGGGGCTTCCACAGAATCTAAACGCCACTCCCTGAGGGAGGAAAAACCAACTTGAGTTAGTCCACATTTAAGATAAGGCTGTTGGATAGAAGGGAAGCATATCAGATTTCTGCATATAGAACTTAATGTCAGTGCAGACCACCTAGCAAACATGATGCCTTGGTAATTCACCAGCCTGCTATGCTAAGAGAAAATTTGTTTATTCCAGTTTGCCTTAGTCGAGTTCCTGCAGTCTAGTCTGTAGTCTCTATTTTAAAAGAGAAATTACCATTGAAAACTCAGCTAACATTTCTGTCCAGAGAAGAGGCACGCATCCCAGGTAAACACAGCTGCCAAAGTCTGCCTAGCACCCTTGTTTTTTAAAAAACAATCTGTTTCCTCTTCACCCCTCTAATCCCCTGTGGCAGGACTGGGAAGGCAACATCCGCTACGCACAATATAACCACTTCACCCTGAGCAATGAGTTGAATAGCTACCGCCTTTTCCTGGGGAACTACACCGGCAACACAGGGCACGACTCCCTAAGGTACCACAACAACACAGCCTTCAGCACCAAGGACAAGGACAACGACAAGTGCGTGGATCACTGTGCCGAGTTCCGTAAAGGTAAGGCGCAGATTCCTCCTCTACAAGTGTTTGAATGAACCACGCTATGCAACATATGGATGGCGTCATGGTTACAGAGTGAGACTAATCAATTGTTTTAAGTTGTTAACATTCTGATGGCAGATCAGTGAACTGATGACTGTTTCTGGAATATGCATATGTCAGTTACCTGGCCAACTGGAGAATTGAAATGGGATCTACTCAGAGCCACAATGTGTGTTATAGACATTAGTGGTCCCATTGCACTTTCCACAGGAATCAGGGTTTGCCCTGGTGTTTTTGGCCAATACTTGATCTACCTACACAGTTACGTGTACTGTGCATCAATTATCTGCTTGGCTATCCCAGAGGTGGGTGAAATTATCCCTGTGTATTTTTTATATTCAGTTACAGATGGAAGGTACTAAATAAATGTAAGATTATATATAAAATATGGGCTGCAGTGACTTGCAGAATTATTTTTATCTGGAGGTTCATGCACCTTGAGCTCTACTCCATTCATGTTGTAATGAGAGTCTCTAGATGGAATATTCTATTCAGCTTTTTATATTGTTCTCATCACCAAGGTAACTGAGTGCTTTTGAACTCACTGCAACTCACTCTTTTATTTTAAATGTCTTAATACAGCCCCAATATGTAGAGGGATAAGCTTCACCTCTGTAGGCTGTATGGTGAAGCAATTATAGCCCCTAAGGGAAACGTTTCTGAATTCAGCTGTTATACTTTACTGTTGCCTTAGTTGCAAAGTAAACCCTCAGACAAATGGCATTCAGAAGCATACCAGAGCCAACCAGCTAAGAACACTGAACAGTGTCCTCTGCTGACCTTTTGTTTTCAAAGAGGGAGAGAGGGAAGAAATGGAGAGGAAACTTTCAAAGGTGCATCAAGTGCCTCAGATAAGAACTTTAACGAAGAGACACTGGGCTTATTTGGCTACATCACGTTGGTGATTTGCCCTGTTCATTGCATGTCTGAACTCTTTAAAGAAGGGCTCACCAGTCAGTGTGTCTTGAATTTAGCTCCTTTCCCAATGTAATGAGAGCTGCCAAGGGCACAGGCTCCCAGAATGAATTCTGCACCTGGCCCCTCTCCCACTCCTTCCCTGCAGAGGGACAATTGTTCACATCATGAACACAGAACACCAGCATTAACTAAATGGTAGACAAAGGCTTTCTCTGTTTGTTTCCTGCAAGGTGGATACTGGTACAACTGCTGCACAGACTCCAACCTGAATGGGGTTTACTACCGCAAAGGGGAAAATACCAAAAACACGGATGGAATCACCTGGTATGGCTGGCACGGCTCAACCTACTCCCTGAAAAGAGTCGAGATGAAGATCCGGCCAGAGGATTTCAAACCCTAGGGGGAACCAACACTCAATTGTAAAGCTACGGTGACACTGCTGCACTGAGGGGAAACAGCCTGGAATCTCAAAACCAGCCACTGAAATGGTTTACTTCATCTAGAAAGTGTGCGAATGCAAGGGCTATATACTCTGACTATGCATCACACATTAGTTCTGAGGCAGACCTGGGAGAGAGGAAAGGCACCAACATTACCATGGCTCAGCCCAGTTCTGTTCTCTTGAGGCACCCTCTCCCCAACAGGATACACGCTATGTTAGAATAGGCACATCCTGCAGTAGCAGCATCTTCAGGAAGGATATGTTGTGATTACACTAGCACCAGGACTTACAGTGCCTTATTGATTGACCAGTTAGAGTTTAGGGAAAATGCAGCTTTTACCCTCCTTTTTGCCATCTCTGTAGTGTTTAGATTCATTGAGGGTGAATACAAATCTTGCCAAGGAAGATAGTTTCTATTAAGACCCAAGAAACAGAGGAGAGGGGCTTTTATTTCAGACCCTTCAAACAACGTAGAAATAGCCACAATGAGATGTTCCTCCAGTGCATGTTAATTGCCCCATTCTCCCCATGCAGGAAAAGCTAGGTTGAAGCTTTAGGCAATTGCATGTTGCACCTGCTCTTTCCTGAAGTCTCATCACCACCTTCTGGCCACTAGTCACAGGAAAACACCCATGCAAGACTATACTCCCAGGAAGAGTGCTTTCTGGGAAAGACCTCAAGTCCCATCTGCTCTAGGCTATGTGGAGGTGGGAGATCTATACTACAAAGCACATGAGGGACTGGGATGCAACTCTCTGAGTTGCAACGAACTGATTTTCAACTTTACTAGTGTTCCTCTTGGAACACAGAAGGGCCATTTTGTGCCACCTCATCATACTATCAGCAAGACCAGGAACGAACAGGGAGCAAACATAGCCAGAAGCTTTTTAACGTTGACACTGTAATCCAAAACACAAGGGGGGGGGAGGGGAAGGGTCTTTTAATGTTTAATTGGAAAAAGGCATGTTAATGGAAGTGCTAGTAAACAAAGGATCAAATAATATAGAGATTATGTGTGGCTCTAACACAGCAAAGGATCCTGGAGAGCATTACGCACTAAGAGAAGCAATCTCGAGTGGTTTGTGTTGTCACTGGAACCCAAGTTGTATTTAAAAGCTTTACTCCATCGAATCTCTATTTTATGACGCTTGATCCTGAACTTCCAGATGCTTTTAACTTTCTGTTCTTACTTAAAGAGAATCCAGATGTGGGAAATATTTAACACTCTGCTTTATGGTTTACAAGCATAGGATTATTCACCTTGGATCAGACCGCTAGTCCATGAAGAACACTGTATTGCCACCAGCTTTGACCAGTATTCGATGCTTTAGAGAAAGGCAAAATACACCAGAAGAGGCACCTAGTAAAGTTTACAGCGCTGCCCACGTGTCAGGGGTGGGGTGGGAGAGAAGGAGCACGTTATTCGTTTCATTATGGTATTGAATTACAGTGCGGGGGAGGGATAGCTTAGTGCGAGAGAGGGATAGCTCAGTGGTTTGAGCATTGGCCTGCTAAACCCAGGGTTGTGAGTTCAATCCTTGAGGGGGCCATTTAGGGAACTGGGGCAAAAATTGGGGATTGGTCCTGCTTTCAGCAGGGGGTTAGACTAGATGACCTCCTGAGGTCCCTTCCAACCCTGATATTCTATGAAAGTTCAAAGGAATGCATCTGGGAGCAGAGCTCTAAGGGAAGCCAGAGAATCCTCAAGTGCCAAGGGAAATTAGAAATGTACAAAAACCCTCACTTGCTGGTGGGATGCCATACCCGGGAATTTCCAGGTGTGTTTTGTAGGGTTATTTTTTTGTAAGCACTGCCTAAAAGTTCCACATTGAAAACCAGCACATTCCATTTGCTTACCTAAGAGTGTCTTGAAAAAGATGGTTAAAAAAGGGCAGCCACACCATTGCTTGAATATGTAGAAAAAGATGGTTATAGTTAATATATCTATTTTTATTCACTTTACAAAAACAGAGCTTGAGCCTAATTTAAAATTTTCTGTCTTACGCGGAACAGGAGATAAAGGTTTCCTGGGAAATGCCTTATATATGTTGACTATTCATACTGCGCATTGGAACAGCATTGTATACAAATATGCAGTCTGTGTAATGGATTTTTTTTATACCAAACTTTTCCATATCTGTAATAGACTCTCATTTTTAAACCTGTTTTCTTCTAGTCTTGCTCCTTAACTTGCTGTTTGATACAAACACTCTTACAGACAGAGGGATTAAGGTCAGGAAAGGGGAACGCCATCAAGTTCTGAAGCATCCTAGGGGATGCAAGAGAGGCAAAGGGATGAAAGCAGATTGCAGAGAGGGCAAAAATAGCCCAGCATGATACATAGAAGCAAATATCTGTAAGGTAAACAAAGGTGAAAGCATAAATCTAAAAGCAAGCATCTTCAGAGAGCTTAAAATTCCACCGTATAAAGACCAAAACAACTTGTTCAAGAGGCTGTGCCCTTCCTCATGCCACAGAGAACTTCATACATTGATTGAAGAGAGAGAGAGAGAGAGAGGTATATACCAGTTCAACAGGAAACATTCCTCCTAGTCCAAGCCAATGTGGAATTCTAACATACAGGACTCAAAGCTACAGATTCCTTGCTATCCTTTATCCTTGTGATGACAGTAGCATTCACAATGTGCTATATATTGCTCGCCCATATAGGAAAACAGTAAGTTCCTTTAAATGAATAATTGTTTAATAGCATATTGCAGACTTGTACCCTTCTGTCCCACTGAAAGCCCTACAACAATCCATTTCCCTCATCTCCCCACCCTTGAGTGATCTCTTGAAGGCAGATTTAACAGAGTTCAGTAAGAAACCTGCTCATGCTTGTGTCCTTGTCTCTGATTCTCCCCAGGGAATAAAAGAGCTCAGCTCCTTGTTTCAGACAATGATCCGAACACGGTTGCAAAGGCAAATGCTGCTCTGCACAAGTGCCGGAGCCTTTAAAACCAAGACTCTAGTTGTTAGGACGCAGCCTCAGCACGAAGAATAGGAAGCAAGTGAATAAAATTAGTTAATCGATTTCAGTGAGGCAGGCAGGGAAGGAACTAGCATTCACTGATTAACGAAGAGTTATGTATCCCCAGGGAAAGATCCTTTCACAGGAATGTCCACATCTCACATTGAAATGATTGTTTGGCTGGCTCGGAGCAGTATACTTGACAAGTTCAGTAATCTGAATCTCTCAACAGCTGAATCAAGCTCTACACAAGCTAGGAAGGAAAAATATGGAAGCTAATAGAGAGAAGGACGTGCTGCTAAGTTGTGACTCAAATCCTGCCCATTCTCTGGGAAGTAACTTACAGCAGAACACACGGCCAGGTGTACAAAGCAGGTAGGGAGGCTGGAAGGCTCGCTGTCCCACTACTTCACAGTTGGGAACAGAAGGCTGGTGCAAATGGTTTTGCATTATGCTCTTATTCTCCTTTGCCTTCCATTTTGCAGCAAGGCACAAAACCTTCAGTTTGCAGCTCGAGCCCAGAGAGTTGCTGCATCGCTCTGCCCACCCCAGTCTGCCACAACAGCATTTTCCACTTGGAGGGCAAGAGCCAGGATATTCACCCCAAAGCTGCACCTCCAAGCCTGGTCCAACTCTGGTTATTTCTTCACCAAAAGAGCCTTGACTCCTGAAATGTTTAGGAAGTCTTCACCCTCCCACTCCCAAAGCAGCACTCAAGGCACTGGACAGAGGGTTCAAATATAATGAACACGTAGAACAGACATATTAGAAGGCCAAGCAAAGTCACATTAACAAACAAACAAGGAGTGGGGTCTGAATGCAGGAGCAGACACCGATCACGCTAACATCTCTAAGAGTGGAGAGGGATAAACTGAGTGGACATGCAAGGGGAACTCTTTGCTGCTTCAGGAATGGTTCTGAAAGGCAAAAAGAACCTGGGGTTTTTATGTGACCTCCTCTTGGATGTGCCATGACCACCACTGCAGAGCAAGATGGCCACAACGCCTGCAAACCGGGTGTTGCAATGGTATCGACTAATTTGCATTTGAAAGAATTTGTACCAGCTTTTCACCTGTCCCTCTTTTCCCTTACACCTCTACCAGAGCCTGATAGAGACATCTCCAGATATTCACCACTATAGTACAGCTATTTCTTCCATCCTCATCACAAAGGGCCTGCCATTGGCACCTCACCAAACCCTGCTCAAGAGCCATAAATGCTCAAATAAATTGGTTAGTCTCTACGGTGCCACAAGTACTCCCTTTCTTTTTGTGAATACAGACTAACACGGCTGCTACTCTGAAACCTGAAATAAATCCCTAGGTGTTTTATAACCCCCTACAGTTACAGTGCCTTTGAGCCTGAATGCTCCCAAAGTACTTCACAAGCTAGAGTCAAACAGCGCTGCAGAAACACAGCCATCTGTGGAAGGTGGCACCAGCCAGTGGACAGCACATGGCACAGCAATTTTCTGGGAGGTGAGAACAGACAGATTTTGGCCTCCAAGTTATACCTCTTACAACCAGTGCCATGGACTTTTAATATTCCTGCAGTGCAGACAAGAGGTCTGCTTGCAAGATCTTGTTTAAGAGACTCTCCCTTTGCCCAACCCACATTAACTTATCCCCCTCACAAGGTAGATGGACCAAGTTAACCCATCCAGGATCTGAAGCTGTGATTTCAAGGAGTTTCGATTTCAAGCAAGATAGGTCGATCCCTGATCCAGCCTCTTTGGTTATAGAGCCAGGACACGTGCTACAGCAGGCATGGTGGTACACAGGGGGGAGAAGTGGTGCTTATTTGTGGAATTCCAAACATCTCCCCTCTGTATTTATCTAGGGCCCTGCAACTTCAGTTTCAATCTTAAAAAAAAAGCCACGTTTAACCATGTCAGGACTTTCAGACAGCTCTGGAGGGTGTGCCCTGAGAGTGAACAACACTTCATCTGGCCTCTCTGTACCAGTCCTCCGGAGTCAGCCTTTAGAGTCCTAATTGAGAGAGATGTTCCCGTGCTATGAGAATGGAAATCACAGACAGTCAAGGCTGCCCATTGCCGGGCCTTCCTGCTACAGCAATAAAAGCTGCAGCTTCTCTGGTTTTGTCACTAGCATTTTAGACGTTTCATTTCTGACAGTTTTCAAGCTGACAATTTGTTGCCAGCTGGCAACGACCGAACTGCAGCCAGTACAAAGCTGGAACCAGAACAGAGAGGGCCAAAAGATTGCACCCCACCCCAATTCCAGCACATAAAGCAAGCCAGGTAGTTATAAATTAGACAACCGATCCTAGGCATGATGGCTAAAATCTACTGAAAAATAAGTCAATCATGAGACACTAATAGGACCTTGGGGAATAAAAGCATTTGACAATATTACCTAGAAATTATTGCTGTCTGGGCGGATATGAAATGGGAAAAATCAGGGAGGTGCTTCCTAGAGCTGCGCATTCTCAAGACAACACTTCAAAGGTAGCCTGACCCTGCCAAGCTAACATAGTTTAGCCAGAGCTCTCATGAAATTTTACTAGCCTAGACACAAAATCTTTTCTGCCACCCTTGTGATGTGATATTTTATTTGCCCATCCAAAAAACAGAAGTTATTTGTGCTGGACAAGCAGAATTTTGAAAAGCTGAGCCAAGCCCAGCTCTGAACCTTTCCAGGCAGTGAACAGAAATGCAGCCCTGCACAGCTGAGCACACCCCCTGGGGCTGCAGCCTGAAACTGCCCTTTGCAGCCAAAGAGTCAAAAGCCTCTGTAATATTTTTGCTCAATATAATCTAATTCCCCAGTTCAAATCCAACCCAAGTCAGCTATAAACAAAAGCTCCTGGTTCCCAGTCCTCTGCTCACCATGAGAGTACGCATCTCTTTAATAGGCCATCTGTGTTGGCCTCGCATTCGGTTAACTTTACCGCAGCATTTCCTAAATGTGGGACACAAAATACCACAGGAAGGTCAAGTACTTCAGCAGAGTAAAGGTGACTGATAAATGCCCTTTTCATTGGCTGCCTCTAAAACAGCAGAACAAGTGTCATAAACAATGGCTTTTTAAAGTAATGCAGCCGTGGCAGATTCCCTCCCCCCCCCGCCAACTAACGAACACATGCTCTGGAAAATTCCTCACCAACCAACAGTTTAAACAGTACCTCTAATTATTCAAGCTTAAGAGTGCAGAAGAAAAATTCAGCAGGGTATGGGTGTTACATGTTCTGTTACAATAGCAGCTTTGGGTGAGATATGAGCAAAACCAGCAAGTCTGTAGAAAACTTTGGCAAGATCTGTGGAATTTATATTGTACTTGACCTCAGGCATTTCAACAGCAGATGGTATTTTAAGATGGAAGGAGGGTCAATTACAAAGATATTTATTACCTTGTTATACTGAATTGTCTTTTGCGGCTACAACCAGGCCAAGTTATACAGAAAATGTGCTCATCCCAAACACAACCCTACTGGAGTCCATGCAGTTCATTAATGGATATGGCCATTTACTTTCCTCCTGATCTGTCTTTTCAAAAACACGAGCAAAGGTATCATGTCCCAGTATAAAGAATATTCTATTAACTGTTTGCAAATATAGCAACATTATTTATGTGGAGCCTTTCTTTCAAGTGAATGGGAGGTTTGGGTAAAGCAGGTACATCTAGTCTAGAGAGAAACTTTTGCATCACGGCATTTTGATGCTTCCACCATGATGACACTGCAGTGGCATGTTCCCCAGCGTGACCCTTACATCATCACAAAACAACAGGATGTCACACATGGACTCCACAAGCTAGGCTTGCAGGGCATGATCCTGTAAAACCAAAGGTGCAGCAACATTACTCCAGCCACACTGCAAAATGCAGTGCTTGGTTATTCCAGTAGGACAATCACAAATGAAATTGTTAATGTTGGCACTTAAGTAACAATAGTAAGAGCACAAAAGGTACCACCCATTGTGATGGCTGGATGAACTGGTGGGAATTCAGACTTTTCTGCGGCGTATTTCACTTTGACTGGCTGCAAACTTGCACAACAGCACTTGATTTCATGATCAAAACCCTTCAGAATCAGAAGGGTTGAAAATCCCTTGTTGTGGGGGAGACACACCATAATTCCTGCCTTTTCCTTAAACCCAGTAATTCCTGCCATCTCACTGATAAACATCAATTTAGCACAATTTGAAATACTCAGCTGCAACAATAGATACAAATAAAGGCCAAGTTCATTTCCCAAAAGCTTTCTGCTCAGCTGCTGAGCTTCAGGTTCACTGACTGTGTTTCCTTTAAGGTGCAGAAACACTTTTCATCTAAGTTTCAGCCACTCCCTGGGGACTCACACCTAACCAGGGAACATCAGAGGACTCCGACTGATCTGCTTCTGTAACTGTGTCCTGCAAAACTTCAGCAGGTTACAGCTCATTGAGAGAGGGAAATAAGCAACTCCAGGATGCTGGCTCACACCAGAATTTTTACTGCACAGAAAGAGAAATGAACTCGACAGGTGTGAGTGTGCACAGTCTGAAAGCTACAAATGCACCCTCGAAAGCAAACAAACAATCTGTGAATCTACACATCGGACCCCATGGCTGACACTCTGGATCACCAAAGGGCTCTTTTTGCTGCCTGAGAGTGGAGTGGGTCTACTGTAAATGACAACAGCGGGCAGGGGAAGTTTGGTGGAAGTCAGGCACAACCAGAACTGATGAGAGTCACGCTACCTGATAAGAGACTCCAGAATAGCTGGGGTAGGGCCCTTCTGAAACTCCAGCTCTTTGTAGTGCAGGGCCTTAGCATAGGCACGGCATTTGGCAGCTCGTTCCCCCAACAGGACAATTCCATTATCATCTCTTAATGGCAACGGACCCTGGAGAGGAACAGGTCAGAATCAGAAATCAAGTGGGTGTGCAGGAGAGGAGGACAGCATGTAAGGATAACCACCCCCACCCCACAACAAGGGGCTCTCTTTTACCTTGTCACTGTGCTCCATGAATTCTGCCAGGTTCAGCAGGGTCTGAGTCACCTCTGCAATATCCTGAGAAGTGAGGGCCAACTCAATGCTTCGGATCAGCTCATCCTGTTGGTCTTCATTCAGCTCAGACCAGCAGGAAACGAAGGCAGCATTGAAGAGATCTCTAGGATGGAGGGAAAACAGGATTAGAAGTAGGAATTAACCATTCACTGTAAAACCAACTTCTGTTCTCCTGCTGTGGGCTGAGCTCCTGTGTTCAGCTATGCGGAAGCCAACATGACGACAAAACTGAGGTCCTGGCCACTTGTGGTCACTGAAGATGCCCTGGCTTTTTTTAAAATAAGAGATTTTAACCCTGCCAAATTCCAAACACAGATAACTGCACTATGCCTCTTTCGATTCCCTTTGAAGTTTGATAGATACGGAATTCTTCACTGCCTTTCCTAAGTCATTGTGTAGTACTGCCATGCACTAAATATCTACTCTGTTCCACCTCAGATGTAATGACATTTCAGTACTACACTCAGTGATTTCCGTACTGTATATAGGCTGAGCGATCTGTCTGTAATGCACCTTCACCTCTGGCAGTTTCTTTCCGTGGCCTTGGACAAGTCACCTCTTCCTCAGTCTCCCTTCACAGGAGGGAGTTAGGATGCTCATATGTGCTCTGGAGATATATTTGGAGACAATTATTATTATGAGTGGACCTGAATATTTTAAGTAATTTTACTTTTGTCTTTAGATGAGGAGTGAAAGTGAGGGTGGAGTCCTTTCTAGTCCAGCAGATTGACCCTCAGGCCATGGCCCAACAAGAGGTTTTACCAACCCTTTGCACCATCCTAGGATAGAGTTCTACATAAAACTGGCTCTCCAATATGAGGCTTATCACTTGCTGCCTCAGCATTCTGCCTGCTGCTGAAACTATTTCAGAGGTTCTGTAGAGAACCAAAGTATTTCTTGGATCATTATGAAGCTTAACAGCTAGAAGAATCTTGCTGAGGTACTAGAAATCAGAAACCAGACTCACAAGAGAGCAGATGATTAAAGCACTGACAAATGCAACCTCAGCCTTCTTTCTGTAGTTGATTCTAAGTGCGGTTATGTGGGGACACACTACAAGAACATATTAAACCTTAAATAAAAGACTAAAATGCATAACTGGGGAGGCTCTTGCTTTCGCTGTCTTAGTACCCTTCCTGCAATTAGCTGCTTTATTCATTTTTAATGCAGAGAAAATAGGATATAAAATGAATATAAATAAGTTTATCTTGAAATTCCTGGTATTATCTATATTAAATATTACCTTACATTTACACAGTGCCTTTCAGCACAAAGGTTTCCAACCTGCTTTACGAACCACATGTAGAAAAGTCACTGCAGTTATCACTGGGGGTGGAGGACAGTAACCTGGCAGCCAGCTACTACGCAGCCTGCTGCACAACAGTGAGGGGTGGGAGGTTTTTGGCCAAGCGGAGGGATTCCTGATCTTTGAAAAAGCATGACAGGATGTTTGACACAGAACCTCTGCTTTGAAGATCTAACTCAAGAGGCTCACACACAAGTTGCAGAGAACTTAGTTTACCTACCTGAGTGGGACAAGGGGCTGAATAAATGCAGCCAGGATTAAAACATGTGGTTGCAAGGAGTCTTGTTATTCCAAACACTATGCTTAGACCCCAGAACCACAAGAGATCTTAATGGCTTAAGCACTGGCTTTGAAACACTTTATTTTCCTTCTGTGCAGAGTCCTGCAATTCATGCTGGTATGCACAGGAATGAGAAATTCTTGTGTTTATTTCTTCAGCACAAAATACCCAAGATTAAATTTAAAAAATAAAATCTTTTAAAGCAATATGATTATAGTGGACTGGAATAGCAGGGGTGTGTCTATCCTTTCTGCTCTGAATACTGTATCTGGGCTCCAGCCTGAACTAGTGAGGCAGGGAGAATGTCCCTTAGTATTTTTACTGGACATGTGTTGACATCACAAAGTTATCCCATAGGCTGTGCTCACTACAGAATGGAACTGGGGCATAGCAGGGGTTGCTGCAGGGAGGATTAAGTGCACGGGCAGAGCTCTGTGTGCACATGGGGTGGGGGGGAAGATGGGGGCACTCTGGGAGTGGGGCTAGAATAGCAGGGAAATACGAAAGGACAGACCTGAGATGCATTTGCAGAGCTGTAAAGGACACTTGCACAACATTTGCCCACACAGCAAGCCCCAAACTTTTGCCATGCTATCAGCCTTTCCATTACATGCGTGCTACAATTCACTTCTATCACAAAAGCAAAACTAGAAACGAGTGGCTCTCTTGTGACAACAGTATCAGGTTCCCGCCCAGTGAAGTGACAATTATGTGCCACAGGAAAGAGACGAACAGGCGGCTGCTCACGAAAACCAAGTCGCCCTAGACCTACTGGTTACAATGCTATTAAATCACAGCAATTTATTCCACCTTACCTGAGATGCAGGGCTCTACAAACTATTTTCTACTTTCCTGTTTTTCCAGCTTCACTTTTATTTTCCTTCTATTATTCTGGAAAGAGCAGCAGGCAGAATCATATTGAAAATTCTCCTCCCACTCAAGATCGCCCCTCGAGGAGCTGCCAGTCAGGAATGCCAACTATTTTATTCCCCTTCCCCCAGCAATAGGCAATTCTATGTAAAATTCAGCCGCTTTTATGTGAGTTTCCATTTCCTTACCATTTATTTGGCTTGTGCCTGCTGCTGCAAGCACATTAAGGAGAGGCAGGAAATACAGAATGACTGTACCTGGCCATAGGGTTATAGGCCTGAGCCAAGGCCCAGCAAGAGCGCAGGGATGGCGATGAGGAATCTTTCAGTAACTCCAAGCTCAATCGCCGCAGCCATTCCAACCAGTCATCTTTGGAGACTCTTCTTGCTGCTCCCCAGGCCTGAAACACAAAGCAAGACAGCTCAGCTGCTGAGTGCGGTGCCAGGACGTGAGCCCGAAGTAGAGGATAAGAGGCTTCAGCGAGAGAGGTTTCTACTCCATAGCTCTACATCTCATCTGGTACAATCTGTTCTTCCATTCCCTGCTGGGGTTCTCCTTCCACAGGGCCATTTGCAACAATCCAGCCTCACTTCTAAGCAACCCACCCAAAGCATGTTCCCATCGCTCATGATAAATGTTTAACAAGCAAGACCTGCAGCCATTCTCTCTCCTTTGCAAAACACACCCAATGTCACGTCAGTGTGAAGCATCAGCTTTGAAATACCTACTAGCGTGTGTCTAGAATTAGAACAGCAGGGTCAGCTTAGCCCCTCATCCTGCTGGGGAGAGGGAGTGCCACAAATACACCCTTTTGAATCTAGCCTCATGATCAAACACTGCTCACGTGACCAATCATAATTGTGCTATTGTCCTCCTAAGAGCAGATGGAGAACACCCAGTGCGAACACCCAGAGGCTGGCCAAAGTACTCCAATGCCTCCTGTTGGGAAGAGGTGCCAAGGATAAGCACTACAATTAGCGGAGCGGTAGCCATGAACTTGTCGTAAGTAAAACCCAGTTCCTTCATTGCACTTACTGCTTAAAGCAAAGGGCTACATATCAAAGTCATTATTGTCATTCTTGGCCAATACTTTCCTGCTATTTCCCTCTGAACCAGTCACTATTTATCTGTGGTCTAAATAGTCTCACATGTACAAATACCTAGACATGCATCCATGCACAGAACTGTAAAGCACCACAGCGAACAAGACTAACTCTAACATGGAACAGAGAGCACTTTACACAGTTGCCTTTAACAATGGGCTATTCCGAAGGACAGTGAGGGTAGAAAAAAACATTACAATGGAGCTGAAGTAGTTAAATCCAGAAGTAAATGGTAGACCATTCCAAGGCTCACTCCTTAGAATCAAGGAGTCTTGTGAACACTTCAGAGACAGGGAAAGAGCCCTTAGTATTACTACAAGGCCCCTTTCAATCCAGCATCTGAACTGCTCGCAATTCATCCCCTAAAACCAAGAGAGAACCTCAAAGTTGCTTATAAGCTTAGAATTCTAAAGGAAGCCCCCTGACACCAGACAAGTCTACTCTTGTGGCAATGGAAGAGAGCCCTGAAAATGTTCAGATGCTCCAGACATAACTCTTTGATCAAGGAACCGACAGCCCCCGACCTTCTGCAGCAAGCTACTGTGGGAAATCCATAACTTACCTTCTGCAGGTTGATGGTGCTGACGTGTAATTTCTTCATAGGTCCTGTTTCCACAGGGCCACTGGTCAGCGTCTCTCCCTGGCTGCTTCTCAGCATTCGGTGCTGATAAATCAGGGGATCCTCCTCTTCATCAGCAAGGGTGTAGCCCTGCAATCAATGGCTCAGAATGAAGGCCAGGTGTGCCACTATTAAGACCTTCTTTAATGTGCACAGCCCTTCCCTCTCCATCTCTCCCCTCCCACTTTCTGCTCAAGGCTACCAGTCTGGGTGAAAGGAAACTCAAGAAGTTCCCAACTGTTAAGCTAGATTTGTGGTAGGGGGATGATCTTTCAGAACAACATATTACGTCTTTGGCATCTGTGAGCTCAGGTCATCCCAGTCCCATAAGCACTAGCTGCCAAGAAATCTTGGCTCCCAACACTCGAGGGTGGAGAAGCTAAACTCAGTCATATCGTTGTGAAATAATACACCACAAACCAGCCTCTTTTCCCACTGTCTTCCAGTTGTCTCAGTGAGAGCTGCAGAAAGACATTGTGCTAGTGACAGGAGAGGACATAATAATGGAATTATGTTGAGAAATATGGAGCAGTTCCTGACTTATGAACCATGGGACCTACTGTAGTAAACTGGGATTGGGCAGGAGAATCCTTCCTTGGTCCTAGGGTGGAAATGATGAAGAAGATACATGAGAGAGAAGGAAAGACACCAACTACTATTGTAGATCCCTCCTAGACATTTCAGAGACTTTTCTACGGGGAGCCCAAGTTTTACAAGGCAGATAAGTTTTCCAGTTTCAGTCTCAAAATACCCAACTGTATTATGTCTGCTCTACAGAACATGGAAATAGTTACTCTGCATGCAACAGCGAGAAGCCTACACGTGTCTTCTGCTGCAGTAGCTTCAGTACAGAACCTACCTGAATCCAACTCTACACACATGGCTGCATTCATACAAGCCAGCTCAACACATGGCTGCATTCATACAAGCCAGCTCACCTTCACAATCCTGCAGATGAGAACATCATACCGCTGGTGGTTTATTCGATGACGCACCAGGACCTTGTTCACCATTGGGATAAAAATCTGGTACTATATGGGAGAAGGAGGCAAAAGCCAGTTAGTCAGTCTCACCAAGACTAAAATATACCCACTGATTTCATCTTCAATTCATTGAGCAGCTAGAAGCAGAATCTGAAAAACACATGCTACCAAAAGCTATTGGTGGGGCAGGAAGGGGAGACACTGTAAGGGGCAAACCCACTGCAGTACACAATTGTTGACTGGAAAGACTGCAAAACTGGGCATTGTCTCTCTAAAATCCAGGTTGACTACATGTTAAACACTCCCATTTTAAAGCCATGAAAGAAATTCCCTCCTCTCTGGGAGCTGTCACACTTAAAAAGGAAATTACCTTCTTCCCTAGCTGGAAGACCAGAGAGGACAATGTATCCATGGCAGTTGGCCGTAGCTCAGGGCTTAGATCTAGGGTCCGCACGATGGGGTGAATAATCCGTGAAGCATAGTCAGTGAAATCCAGGGATTCTGTCAGGCGGTCCACAGTCTCCAAAGCAGCTCTGAAAGCAGAGCAGAAAGAGGGGAGGACTGTTTCATTGATGGGGCAGGATAGGAGGAGAAGGCTGATTATAAAGATACAAGTGATCTATGCACATATGTCTCAGCCATCAGCAACAATAGAAATAGACATGGCAGTTTAGTGGGCTTTTGGTGACAACACTTGCAAGACTGCTTGAATATGGCAACGACTAAGACAATGGCAGGTGAAAGCTAGGATTTATCAGTGCATCTGAGAAACAGAGCACTAGCGCTGAGGCATTCAATTAAATAAAGTAACAAGTACTACGTGCATCTGATTATCGAAAACCTAGCCTGTAGAGGGACTAATCAGCAATCTGTGCCATGTAGGACCACAGCAGCTACTGAGGAACACAGATGAATGGAGGCAGAGTGGAGGAGAGAGGACAGAGTTGGCAGATACTTACTTGCGAGCCACCAGTGGGACGTCTGGGGCATCAAACAGCTTTACAATGGGAGGTAGTAACAAATGCAGGTAGTCATCCAAGTTAGCTCCAAACAGCTGGATCGCATTCAACAGCTGGAGGGAAAGATGATCCGATACCACCCAGCTTAATAAAGTCATGAAACAGCAATGTTTTAAAGTAACCCTATCTCCAGTTAGAAGCTGCTCTGGCACAGAGCATTCACCCGAGCACTGACTGAAGCACTTTATCCCATGCTATTACTGCAGTAGGGCTATTCCACCCCTCCTGCTTCAGTGTAGCCAGACGGGGACTATGCTCCTGGACAGGCAGTACCAACATGTCACCTCACAGGCTGGATCACTCACCTTGACAGAGACGTTGCGTCCTGGGCTACTGTCATGCATGAAGACCCGTAACATGTGAGGAATGAGCTGAGGCAGATAGAGCTTGAACTCGCCCCCAAGAGCCACCACAATTTGCTCAATAAGTAGGATAATTGTGCTCTGTATAGAATTGTTCATGACCCAGAAGTCCTGGAGGAGAAAGATAAAAAAGGCTCTCTATAGCTGAGCTGCATGCAGTACGGGACCAGGAGACAGCATAAGGCTAATGCTAGATACAGTGAAACTTGCAGAGAGAATTTCTCCTCCATTAGGCAATCCCCTGATTTAAGCAACTTAATAAAAAACAAAACACCCAAGCCACCTATTTAACACTGCTTATTACACCAGCTTTAGGGCAACAGGCGAATCATTGGTTACAATCACAATGCTCCAGCTTCCATCCCACGCTGTTCAGCAGTAGTTGGCAAAGCCCAGGCTCAATCCTACCAAAGAAGAGGATGGCACGTACCCTCCACTGGAGTAACACCTCTGAGGCTGGATTAGAAGAAGAAACTATTATTGTAATATTAAGTGAGATTTTATTAATCAATATTTTTCTCCATTCATTAATAATTTCCCTGCCTTCCACAGCTGCAAAGGTTTGTTAATCTCCCCCGATCTCTCTTTCTAGGTGGATAGGTACATTGTGACTGTGATATTCCCTCAAGAATGACCCCACCTGCTCAATAAAGGAAAGCAGAATTAACCACCTTCCAGGATACTGGGGTTCAGGCTAAGGGTTGTACTCACTCTCATGAGGGTGACAATTTCATCCATATAGGGTCGAATATGGCTCCTCACAAAAGACACCAACATTCCTAGCTGCTGGAACAGGAACTGAAAGGAAGAGACAGATAGGTGCTCAATGCTGCTATCCAAATGCCCATGCAAATCAGGGCAAATCTGATTTCAAAGGCTAATTGCAAGCACCTTTAAAAACTAAACATGCACAGCTATGAATGCTGGAAGTCTGGGGCCAAATTCTCTCTCTCAGCCTCAACCCAGAGTTGGTATTTTTATCCACTGCCATGAGTATTTAAAACTTTGGATACGCAGGCACCAAAGGGATTCTACGCACGTAAATTGATTAGGTGTTTAAACAGACTCGCAAGTCTGAACCCAGAGTCTGAAATATCACATCGCTTCATACATTCAGATCTGGAGGCTGCTTCTGAAAATGTAGCCCCAATCTCTTGCCCCTGACTACTGGCCAAACTCACCCAGATTTTAAGATACTTTGTTCTATATTCTCTCCCTCTCCCCACCAAGGCATACTGGTGGAATATTACAGGACAGATTGCAGTACTTGCCAGGTTAACAGTTCATTAGAAAGATGGCTAATTGTATCCTGGGAGTATTGTGACCTAGAACATTCTACGGTACATTTGCTGTGTCTGGTTCATGATTCACTTTGATCAAGCAAAACAAAATCATGCGCAACTATCCGCTGTAGCGATTTTACTTTTGAGTCTGGTGTGAAATAACGTAACAATTTGGGTGAGCGCCCCTGGTCCACAAATGCTTATTTAAAACCAAAACAAAAAAACCAACAACATATGTATCATTTTCTATTACGTTTCGCAACGTAAAACTTGTGGCGTAGATTGTAATTGGTGTTCGTAGCAAATACAGGCCAATGTGCTCCAAATCACAAGTGGAGCTCAGAAGAATAGATTACGGGGTTTAATGAAAATCAGGTAAGTGGACAAGGGATAAAAACCAGCCTCTTTGGCTAGGGCAACACATACATGTTTACTGAAAAATAACCCAGAGGTCTTGTAGAGTTGCAAGAGGATGTTTACATACAGTGCAGGGAACTGCCTTGTTTGTGCTTTGTACCCACCTCAGCTCTTCTCCCCAGTACACTTTCACCATCTTCTTTTACCTGAAAATTTTTAAAGAGAGTGTGCAAAACTGCAGAGCTTTCAAGCAAGTTAGGTCAGTCATGTCTAGGCACTTGGCAACCCCAGAGCGCTAGGGTTTTTCATTCCAATCTGAGCAGTAATTCAGTCTGGTAGAGGACTGCCAGTGGTGACTGTGGTTCTGTAGCAGGAATGGGGGTAATTCTGTTGCTCCCATCCCACATGTAAAACACAGTTCCAGTATCTCATGCAAGTTCCCCATTACATACACTCTTGAGGAAGAGGTTCTGCTACAGCCAGCCATCTTAGGTCAGATGCAGCTGAGGCCCATTCTTCTGATTCAATGTTACATTTAAGTGAAAATTGCTAAATGAGAAAGAAGTGAGGTGCTGTGGAATCATTGTCCACTCAGCTGTGAATGTCAACTGACTGCAGCAAGTCAAATTCCCTGCACAGGAGGATGAAAGCACACCGCTTTGCTAGAGGTTTAAGACGTTACATGCAACATGTAAAGACACACTGTGCAGCAGGGCATAAAACTGCAGAGGCCACTGAAAGCTGTGGGACTTGCACAGGATGGCTTAAGAAGGAAGCAGAACCGAGAGCTGGCCATTTGGGGGGGGGGGGGGAGGGAGGGGAATGTTTGGTAGCAGATGTTTCAATGGAGAGGGAGAATGTTCTGATCAATGCCCAGAGGAGAGAGAAAGCAAAGCTGGTAGCTCACTTTCGCAGCATGCTTGGCAGCAACACTCAGTGCAGGAGCACCCAAAGCCAGTCGCATTCTCTTTACAATGGATTCTTGTTTTGGGAAGGGGGAGCAAATTCCTAGCACTCACCTCTCGGATGGCACCATCGCAAACCCGAATTACATTGAGAAACGTTGGCATGACCTGGGGCAGGAACTGCACACACTTCAGCCCGAGGGATTTGAAAATAAAGGTGATGGCTTGGACGACCATAGTGTGATGGTGGGACAAGGATTGGTCTCGGAAGATTCTCATCAGCGCTACCATGGAGACAGCAGGGTAGAACTCATCCAGAGGGAGGTTTCCCATGTTCACTAACATCTCACTGGTGCTGTAATCAGCTGGGAAAAGGTAAGGAAGAGTCACTTACATGTGTACACACAATGCACACCAACGCTGCACTTCAGACACAGCTGGCTAATGGGGGGGAAAGAGGAATTTACATTAACAACATGCTCAGAGGAGATGACCAGTCCGTGGGAACTTAAACCAAAGCCCTGAGACCCTGAAAGTTGTATTCCTAAATTTAGAGGACAGAAAAAAACTTGGCTGCATGGATATCTCAATATTTGCACCAAAAGAATAAGAGTAGGGGAGGGGCATCTTTAAGACATTGTGCCCCAACCTGCCCACTGCACTTGCTTCTTTGCTGAGACTCTGTTTATAGAAAGAGCCCAGAAGCTTTCAGGGTAGGAACAGGTGGAAGAGGAGAGGTACGATCTCCAGAGTATTGGCCCCTACAGAGCCTGGACACTTCTTCCATGCATGGGGTAATGTTGCTAAACAGCCATAGGGGAACCCAGGCAATGGTACTGCAGACGTGCTACTGAGGAAGACAAAACGGTATAGCAACACTGACTTGGCTCACTGCAGAAGAGATCCCCAGGTTTCTGTCAGGTCACCAGGATTTATGGGGTTGGGTAGAGGCACAGCTCCAAGATTAACAGTCCCCTCTCTCCAAAATTTCTTCTGTCACAAGAGGTTGAGGGAAACAGGTGAAATGATCAGAGTTTTCCTGCTCCCCTCCCATGCTCTTTGTGCAGGAGAGGGGAGTCTGCCCCCAGGAAACTAAAAGCTATCACTAACCGTACAGCTTTAACGCTCGTGGTTCTGGCCTAGCTACCGGTCATCTTTCTCAGCTGCAGTTCTTCAACACAACAAGAGCTGAGACTAGTGTCTCAACAATAACACGATCTGCCCTTTGATTGCACGTTACAACACTGCTCATCCCCTGGTGGCCACCTGGGAGGAAAATTCATGATCCCACTCTGCTTTTGTAAAAAAATGAAGGGACAACTCTGCCATTCTGGCCAACATTCCTCTCCTAGGGACACACTTACTCATGCCCAAAGGTGTGAGTGCGCCAGAGCCTAGCACATGTCACCTGAGACATTTGCCTCCATGGCTGGATGCACTGCAGTGACTGACTGACTGACTTTGTAAATCACTTTTAAATAGCTGGAGCATGACGGACACTGTCTCTCACATCCCATTTATATAATATTCTGCAATACAAACCGCTCCTGGGAATAAGCTACATTTGATTGATTGCCTCTTCCTCTCTCTCTTTAAAGATGAAACATCCCCTTCTTTCTTTTCCCATCTAATCAGGTATTTAAAATGTGGTAAGCAGTATGCTAATTTGTAGCTATCGGGTAAAATTTTCTCAAGTACCTCAGTCCCATTTTCAAATGTGGCATTAACATTCAGAGGGATTTAGGCTCATAAGTCATTTGGGACTTGTCTACACTTGGAAATTTACCAAGATAACTATTCTGGAATATGAGCGTATCCACACAGAGTTACTCTGGAATAGTACTTTGGTAAATTTCCAAGTGTAGACAAACCCTAAGGGCCTTTTGAAAATTTACTCAAACTTCTGTATCACCATATATCGCTCTACTACAAAGAAACCACATTCCGTTTGCACTCTCATCCCTCTCTGTTTGTATTAGTATTTGGAAACTAATTTAAATGGTATTTTTTATTCCATACCTAGACTTCATTCACACTAGTGGAAATCCAGCAGAGCGCCACTGAATTCTTTGGATTTCACAAAAGAAAACCTTGCCAATGGCTGAGTGGACATGTCAGTAGAACTATTGCCATCTCGGGTGTTTATTTTTTACCTGTAACTTACTGTAAAGTCAGTTATAGTGAATTTCACATCTGGAGGTGCTCATAATCTGGCTACTTATTTTTGTTCTGTTCTCTGATTTTGTTTATAGTGAAATTCATGCACACATACACAAATCAGTTTCACAGCTGAACCCAGGGGGCTTTTAACTGCCTTACAAGATGCTATATTGAAAGTGCTTAGAAATCTATTTGAATTCAGGGACAGTTTATCACGCTCCATCTGGTATTATATTTTTTATTGTAACAGTTGAAAGTGCCAATAAAAATTCCTACTAAAACCAAAGTACTGTGACGCCAGTTTGATGGTTTCATTTAAGCAAACACCTGGCAAACAGCTGCCTGTCTATGTCCCCACACCATCGCCAAGCAATTCAGCATAATTGCTCTCTGTTCAGGAAATGGGTACACAACCTGGGTAACTGCAGACAGGGAGTGAGGGATGTGGGCAGAACTTTGTGCTGAAGCAACCACATGAACTTCTACTTACGTTAGCACCAAAATTCAATGATAAAAGTAAGGGGGTAAAACTACTGATATCCTCAGTGGTAGGAGTTTGACATACTCCATGGACACCTACTTGGAAAGTGTTTTGGTTAGATGGTTTCAGCGTTTTACTTTGATTGCAAGCTCCGCAGGGCAGAGGGCTGTGTAATTTGTCTGTCAGACATCATGCACCCCCAGGGAGTTACAGAAATAAAGGCCTAAAGCACTGAACTGTGCAATGGACAGTAAAGCCTGTGCTCCTGAAACAAAGCTCATTCTAGTGCAAGAACACGTAATGGAATAGGTTAGAAGGTACTTTGAGAGAGAAAAACTAAGTTTAAGCTGGTAATTGTTTAAAAAAAGTCTTTCTGGTTGATCTTCATTCTCAGAATAAAACCACTGTATTCTGCATTCCCATGAAAAGGGGAGAAGGGGAACAGGGAAAACTTTCAAAGGAGTCAAACGGTACTCGGGGAGTGGTGCTGTGACCTTGTAGACAAGCAGTCCTAAGTTAACCCTGTCAACTAAATGTAACATTTTTAAGGGGACACCATCAGCTTAAACAATTCCCCACACATTTGCCTGAAATTTATGGACTATTGCTGCAAGTAGCACCCAAGATCATTACAGATAAAAAATTAGAGGAGATTTTTCTCTATTGGTCATTTTATTGCACATTTGACCACATCATGTGTATTCAGATTTCCCCTATATAGGCAGTCTCCCATTTCCGTTAGCCTTTCACACGGCAACAGGGAAGAGAAAGACATTTTATAAGACAGGAAGGTGCAATTGTAAAACCTCAAAAATTGGCAGGGAGATATGTGACAGGTGAATTTGACTTTCACCTCTAATTCTAGTCAACAGGAACCCTCTAGTATCAACAACAGTTAAAAAAAGGAACTTGGCATGGAACCCTCAAAGTATTTTCTGTTTCGTGCACACTAATGCTAATACTGTGTGCTTTCCATCCATAGATCTCTACGCATGTCACAAATGCAGGTCAGTATCATTAGCTCTTTTTTAACAAATGATGAAAGAGGTATTGAGATGTGACTCACCTGAAGTCTCAAAGGCAGAGCTGGGGAAAAAACTAAGGTCTCTTGACACTCTGTCCTATGCCCTGGCTACAGATAATGCTGCCTTTTCGTAGCTTAAGTCATTTCATTTTTGAGTGAAAATCCTGGTTATGTGTAAAGCCCATGGAGTTTCTGGGAAACACTCTTGGTTAGTATCCATCTAGCCCACCTCTCAGTACTGACTGAGGAAACCACCAAGATGCTGTATTACGTCATTTTCATCTTTAGTTCCTGTGCGGGATGTAAAAACCAAGGCCCCTTTCAAACTAAACAGTGCAGGGTGCACACTCTTTCCCCAGTCTCCCTCTGCTTACAAGAATCCTGGCTGGATTTAGACTCCGACAGGCTGACAGCCGAAGCGTCTCGTGACTGGTCAATCATGCCAATATTCACTTTGTGCTTGTAAGGGTCCAAAGCCCCCAACAGTCCCAGCACACGGATAGCCTAGCAAGGGAGAAAAATAAAAAAAGAGAAGGCATGTCAAGGCATATCACCCAGGCTAAGATCAAAACATTAAATGAAGCCTGAACCCAGGGCTCTGGGTAGCTGGAGGAGGGAAGGGGAAGAAGATCGGGTGGTGGGAGAGACAGTCCCATCATATTCCAAAGAGAGTGTACTGATTCTTCCCATCCACTGAAGTGAGCAACTTAACTAGCTTCCATTCACAGCCCCTTTAGAGTCCTGCCCATTATGCCAAACTATCCCTCAATCAACCCCAACAACAAATCAGTCGTTCGTTCAGAAGGTTAGCATGACTGACCTCGCCCTCTCATGCAAGTATGCAGAAGAAGCTGCCACTGGGAAGTGAGCTTTGAGTTCCTACCTCTCTCCGAGTGCCCTGGTTCTGCTCGGTCTTCAAGAAATTCAGCAGCACATCCAACAAGGTTGGATATTTCCTGTATGGCTCCACCACATAACCCGTGCTGGCCACCAGTTGTCCCAGCGTCCACAGAGCCACCTGGAACAAATATAGCCCCAAATGGTTAGTTATGATCAGGCCAAGCAGCAAGTTACTAGCTGTCCTGTCACACCAGAGTCATTTTTCTTCTTTTAAAACATCTCAACTTCTGATTGCCTTCCATAGGCCTTGACACTGGAAGCCTCCACAGAGAGGGTCTCTTTGTTAAGGGAAGGTGAAAAGTCAATTAACACCTGGCAACCTACAAACCTCAGGATTATACAACACACACCACACCACTTGGAGACATGACGTTTTTCTCCATCTCCTTCAGTCAGTGTTGGAAACGTCTCTGCAGCACTGAGCCTGATGCCAGTGTCTTCCACAAAAACTACTGACCTACGCTGGGTTCTCTAGCCACGGGGCAGAACACCCTGATCACGAGACAGAGTGGCACTACAATTTCCATCAAGAACGGACTCAGCGTTCCATGAGAGACTGACATTCTGAGCGAACAGTTTTTAGTAGCTCTAATTGCGCGCACTGACATTTTACTGTATGCTTCTGGTCACAGAGGACAGCATGGCTTAGGGCAGGTGTCATATACGCACCTGTCTTTTCGCCAGCAAGGAGGAGTCCTGGAGCATGTCCATGATTATGATGAAGAGCTCATCCACCCACTTCCTCATCTCCAGCCCACTGACCTGTAGACAGAGGAAGGAAGGGCTCTCATCTAGAACTGTTACAGGATTAGGCAGCAATGATAATGCCTCCACATAAAGCTGCAATACCCTTACCTGTGCCAGCTCCCCTATGGTAGCCAAGACATTATTAATCACCCCTGGATTTGGATCTGGGTCAGGATCTTTCAGTTTCACAATCAATGCCTGTTTGATGACATACAAAAAGTTAGACTCCTCTGAGAAACTTCTCCCCCCTGCCCTGTACTGAGCAATCTCTTCCCTGACTCCTGCACTGGAAATGCCAGTAAGACAAAGCCCCTAACAGATGCTCATGGGTGCCAACGTATGTTTCAAAGATTTACAACATATTTCTATTACACCTTTTGGGTTTCTGCACATCCAATGTCTATCCAGATCAAGCAGCTGCACACACTCAGGGTTGTAGTAGGGACCACACTCCAGTCTGGTTATTATGCCATTACAGAGCAATGAAAATGGTGCAGCTCATGGTCACAGTTATTGTGTGATACACCTGTGTGCCAAAAGATCTCCTCCACCTAAAGTCAGCAGGAATTTGAAGAGGCCCTACCTTAAGGATGGGCTCCATATACGGACGAATGAGTCGTGGGGCATTGGAAACCAAGTGACCCAACATCCTGGCGCTCTGCTCCTTTATTCTGCCAACACCACTGTGTTCCAGCTCCGTCAGGATCTGCACAAAGGGCAAACCAGATGCATTAAAGCAGAGCGAAGGCTGGAGAGCCAGCGTTTCCACATAAGGCAGCAAACAACGGAAGAGAGCAAAATAACAAGACTGATCCCATCCTCCTCCGCAACTCACAACTCAAGTGTCAAATGAGAAAGCAATCTCAGAAGCTGTATACACGGGATCAGCCAAGGGTGCCCAAACGAGGCCATGGCTAATTTGTATAAAATGGAATGGAGTGCAACCAGACCCAACCCTAATGGGGAGGGAAAAGTCTGTGGGATTATACTCTTGGGCATGCGATACTGCACCTCAGTCCGAACAGAAGGCCCCTCCACTCAAGGCAAAAAGCGTTGCCCATGCTGGGACCTGAAGTTACTACTGTCCTCTCCACCCTAACATAGAAGTTGGTGACTGCAAACCGCATAGAATTCTGAGGGCCGCTGGTGCAAATTAATAAAATGAAGATGTCAACACTCACTAGGAAAGCATTGTCTTAGAAGTATCAAGCTGGGTTATAAATGGCCTTCCAGAAAGGGAGACCTACACTGCACTGCAGCTGTTCTAGAGCTGGACAGTCTGAATTCTTTAATGCCACCATCCCCACCTCAGTTAATAAGGACTCCATCCCCATCCTTAGCACCCTGTCTCCGTTACCTGTATTAACATCTTGCGCAGGAAAGGCATGACAAAGGCAGGGTTCATGCTGCTCAGCCGGCCCACGGTGCAGATAGCCAGCTCTCGGATTTCAAACACCTGATCGTTCAGGGCCACAAAGAGAGCCTGCAGATTTTCTGCCTGGGCAAGATGGGCATCAAACCTCTCATCCAAGGAGGCCAACACACAGTAACGGATATCGGGGTCTGCAAGAGCATGATCACTTGTCTTCGCTCATGTTCAACTGCTGTTCTGACACAATCTTGACAGACACACTAAATTACATACCACCTTCTTTCACCAGAGAGCTACCGTTAATGAACAATCCTGCCAAAACCTTGGAGCAAGTGGACAAGGACCCCAATGAGTGAGACCCCTGAAGAATCTACCCAATGGTGTCTCACTATTGCTCTGTGCTGCCAAACAAGACACCCAGGTTTCACGTCCAAGACAGTCTGTTGCTCCTAAAGCCAGTGTGACTGGAAGCACCGGGGAGAAAGGGCAAACCAGCCTCAGGTGACCACTCAGGTGACCATTCAGCCATTAACAGAATCCACCCAGTAAAAGGGGAAAAGAGAGCGAGGTTCAACAAAAGGAGCTGGTCCCTCCTGAGTAATAACAATTGAGACTGTGATGTGGGACAGGCTCATACAACAAGGCAAGAGGCGGGAGTGAAATTCTGAGGCCTCCACCTAGAACAGAGAATCTCTGGGGTTACATCACTCTGCACTTGCTCTCTGCTAATACTCCCAAATCTGGGGATGGATTCAGAGGTCTGGAATCCATTTTATTTAGAAAAAGCGATTGCCTGGGTTAGCGGAAAACAAGCCTGAACACTACCACAACCCTCTGTCCAGGCTCAGACAGCTGTATAGTGGCTAACCCAACACATTACCTGGGTCTGTTATCCCAACCACGAGCAGTTTGCTGAGAACGTCTGCCACCACCTGCACTGCAGTCTGGCTGACCACATGGGCATGACCACTGATCAAGTGGATGGAGGGCGTGAGAAGGCGAGAGCAGGTGCGGGCTGCCTCCATCCGGATCTCCTTGTGCTCACTGTTCAGGAAGTGATCCGCACAGTGCCGGACAAACTGGGTCAGAGAATGGCCTGGATAGGAGCGGGGAAAAGAGAGATTGGTTCTCACACAGGTTTACACCTCAGAGATTGGACTTTCCAGGGAGACAAACGTGGAGCTGCAGACTGAGTGCGAGGGACACAGTTACTGTTGGGTTTAAAGTCTCTCCTCCTGTAACAGAGGCAGCTGTGTAGATGGGGTCAGCCAGAGCATGAGCTAGGTCAGCTCTTCTCTTCTGTGCCAGCCAGGGAAAAGGCAAGCCCTTCCTTAGATGCTTTTAAATCCATTTCTGGATTGTAATTCTAATTACACTATATACATATTTTTGTTACTGTGCACCCTCAACAGGCAATGCTTTCCAGAAGGCTCCCAAAACTCTGCAGTGAATTCAGCTGTGGAAACACACGCAGGCCATGAA
The DNA here is from genome assembly GCF_965152275.1 of Natator depressus. Lineage (NCBI taxonomy): Eukaryota > Metazoa > Chordata > Testudines > Cheloniidae > Natator > Natator depressus. The sequence goes on along the minus strand of NC_134251.1, from coordinate 11,802,061 downwards.
TATTGTTCTGCAACCTTAATTACAGCGTCCGTAGCCTGCAGCGACAATACTGACATGCACGCTTTCTGGGAGAGCCCTAACGCCTCTCACATCCACCCTGCTGCTTGCTTCACACCTTACCTTCGAACTCGAAGCTGCCCAGTGTGCGCAGGGCGAGGGTGATGCTGCCCACGTCGCTGGCCTCAGGGATGTTGGTGAGGCTGGGAGAGGCCAGCTGATGGGCAAGGCCCTTGGGCATGCCTGGGTGCCGGAGAGGTTTGTGCATTAGAACGAGAGAGAGCATTTTCAGCAGTCCATCCTGGATGTCCTTCTTCAGCTGGGGGATCTGACGACTCAAGTCATAGAGCACAGCGGTCAGAGCAGGGCTGAGGGTGATAAGCAGGCAGACACTCATTAGGACAGGAACAAGAATAGTTACATGTTTTGGCTTCTCATGCATGACTGTAACTTTGCCCATGAAAGCATCACCTGGGGTGTTTATAATGTCACAGCAACACCAGCTATCACAGCACAGCTGCCTTCGTGCTAACACCAGAGCTAACAAACCAGCTGCTTGGATTCTAGCCCACACTGTTGTGTTAGGCGCTACCAGGAATTATCTGCATGGTGAAACTCTAGAGGAGAGTCGTGCAAGGCACTCTGCATCGGGCTACCTTTGAACACTGCTCTGATGTTTCACAGAGAGCAGAATGCAGCTGCAGGTTTATTTTAGTAGCACCTGCTGTGTTGGATGCCTCATTCCTATACTCTGTAGGCTACCAATTCACGTCCAGGAGTTCACTTTAGTCTATGAAGCACTGTGCAACCTGGGAGCTAGCTGTTTGAAAGACTGCCTTTATCCATATCCGCCATCCTGGCTGAGGAGATAAGCTGGGACACTTGTGTTAGGAGTCCCCAGATATGAACTCTGAAGGTGGGGGAAGGCTAGAGGTAGGACAGTCAGACCTCGAATTCACTTCCCCTGTGGGTCTGACGCAGCTGGAATGCGTTGGCCTTCAAGGTTTTCCTGTTTGCCCACGTTTTTGCCTAAAAGGAGTGTGAGTGCTGGGAAGCAGCGGAGTCTGCTCTTGACTTTGCTTGGACTAGTTATTTTATAGAGCAATTCTTTACATGATGACACGTTCTCAGAACCCAAGAGACATCTGACACTGAAGACAAATTGTGGCTTGTTGCCTTCTCAGAGGAGTAACCTCCTCCCAGCAGGATGTATACGCACTGACAGTGCTGGAGGAGTCTAGCTGGCAGCTCCAGGCATGGCATGGGAAGCTCAGCACAGCAATGCACGCACATGCTGAATTTCAAATACTGGCCGTGACTTCCAGACATGGGTAAGTGCTGAGCTTGAATAACCAGAGCAGCAGAAAGGCACGTATATCCATTTTACACACCTAAGCGTAACCATGGTTGGATTTGGTCACGGGATAAAATTACCCGTGTTTGAAAATCGTGTCTTTTCTGGTATGTTTCACTTTTGAGGGGAGTGTGCGAATTAGGTGACTCAAATGCACACCCTCACCCCAGCTGCCATCCCAAGAGCTGAAGGATTCCTTCTCAAGAAAAGGGAATAGCTTCTGGCGTATTTATACTCCATAAGAAGTTGTTTTTTTGGCTCCTTGGATCTAAAGATTAGTTCTCATCCCTTATCTCAAAAATAATTAAATTAGTAACACCATAGTGTTATTTTCATCCTGGTATTTGGCTTCTCAATGGCATGGGTGGAATGTCTTAGGAATTTTCCTAAAGCAGGACGCTCAGGGAACTATTTCCTGCAACTCAGGAAGGCAGACAACAATATAGTGTTTGCTAAGGGAAAGCATTTGACAGGCTTTTCTCTAAGGCTGATTAAGAAATCTGCCTGCTGGAGTTTCATAACTCACTTTATACATACAGTGATCACTGTTGCTCATGGCCAACAATGCCACCCAGTGGCTAATGGAAAAACTTCCTAACATATCTTATATCTACCTCAGCCCCACGGCCAACATGGGTTCCAGAAGCTCTTTGATGTCCTGCTGGATGCAGGGTCCCATAGCTCGTGCCAGCATGCTGATGCAGGTGAAGACTGTGGCATCCACCTGCATGGACTTCTGCCTCCTGAAAACAGACACCATAAGAGCTATTTATCTCAGAGTGCAATCCTGCATATCTCTTCAACCCTCTCACTTATCAAAGTCTCATGGGAACACCTATCAGTTTAATAAGCTGTCACGCCCAAAATGGCATGATCAGCAGGTGTCTATCCAAGATCCTCTCTAACCTTCACACACTCACTTGTGGGCGAAATCTTTTGGTGGGAGTGCTGCTTTGATGATTTCAAGGACCTTGGACAAGTAGGCCTGGAACTCAGACCTCACGGCCACAGAAAGCAATCCCAAGGCTTGGAAGGCTGCTGTTCGTTCCTTCTCCTTCTTCACACAGCTCAGGATGTGGTTCATTGTGTCCGGAAGGTACTGATCAGCTGATCACAGGAGCAGAACAAGACAATCAATGAGTTCATTTGGCCTCATAGAGGGAAGCAAACTTTGAGATTATGAGAAACCAAATTCCTAGTGGCCTGTGTGGCTAAAAGCTCAGTCGTCCCTTTCATACGGTCCCCACTACAGAAACAGTGTAAGAGAGAACCTGGCAATAGTCATTAAAAGACGCTTCCCGTAAGCAAGATTCCAAGGAGTTTATTACTTGTTACTGCAGTGACCGACTGGGATTTGGAGGTGAGGAAAGACACTAATAAAGCTTTAAGGTAAGTCCAGTTAGAGCCATATTGACAGTGCTCCTCCAACTCCAACTACTTTGGTTGTTCTCAGCACTTTGAGTGATTCAACTTTTGAAAGGCCAGCTGGGATTTTCTGTCATCCACAGACGGGAAATCCAGATTGGATGTGGCTGGTAACTGGGATATAAGGGAGGAAGAGGGTACAGATCAGCACGGAACATGGCATGCTGAGGGTGTATGAAAATGAGGTACTGTTTTGATTAAGGCCCTCAACATGGAGTCCAGGCAAGGGCTTTCACTCTGCCAGCTTTACAAAGCAGCAAGCTCCCACTGGATGTCAAGGACTACTATCCAGAGGACAGTAACTCTCACTACTTAAAGTAGGAATCAAAGTGCCTGTCTGTACAATGCCAAACACCAGGATTTCTGCTGCTGCATTACCTGTACATAGGTCAACGGGACCACGTGAGCTAGAACCTCCCCAACTCACCTTCAGCTGCACCCCCAGCCAAAGCCCAGCTGCAAGACCCCTCACCTGTGAAGGCAGAAGGCCGGAAAGCAGCCAGCCGTGGCAGTAAATTGAGGATTGTCATCTGGATCAAAGAGTTCTTGCTGGTTCTGCACTTCAAAACCCAGAGGCACACCTGAAACCAGAGGGGTTGGGCTTTAAAGGGTGCCCTGTCATCCTTGCCATGTGGAGATCGCAAGGTTTTCCACTGTCATTCTGCCGCATCACTCCTCAGGAAGGGTTATAATTATACCTGTGCCACAGAGGGCTACACTGAGGCACAGAGAAGTTAAGTAGATCACTCCAGGACACACAGGAAACCAGCATCAGAGCCAGGAATATAGTTAATGGGTTGTGACCATGAACCAAGTATTGGGCCATATTGCCTCCCAGCAAAGGGAATGGAAGGAAGTCACACTAAGAGTCTGGCCTCTCTGCAGGGGATTTGGGGAGGCCGCTAGAGAAAAGCCCACAGCTCACCTGATCAAACTTCTCCTCCATCAGATCCCGACAACATCGACTCTCGACCAACGTTGACTTTGCTGGGACAGGCGAGGCTCCAAACCCCATGATTCCTTGATGGGGGCTGTACCCCAGGAGCCCCACCAAGGCGTTCGACTGTGGGGGCTGTACAGACTGGAAGCTGGTGAAAGGGGTGATGTGCCGAGGCTTTGTACCGAAGCCCAGCAGGTCTTTGCAGTATTTGTCGTGCACCATCTGCTGCTGCGTGATCTCCTCCATCTCCTCTCTAAGGCGCTGGGCACAGAAAAAAAAACACTTTCAAAGGCAGTTAAACAGAAGAGGACACACACAACTAACAAACTCATGGACCCCACACCAAGGGGGCTGTCTGGCACGGACTGAACTGCAAACCAGACGTGACATCCAGGTACCTCACATGAAATAGATTTTCCTGCCAAGTGGCCAGCAGTGAGACAGCACGGGCAAAGAATTCTCTTTTTTGGCTTCAGAGTGGGAAAGAATCAGGGTCACGCAGTGAAAGTCACTGAACAAGGCAGGCTAGGTATGGCAGTGGCCCTAACTCTCGTGGGAAATGCTGTTCCCTTTGGTTGAGGAGACAGTGGATGCAGGGTTGGAAGTGGTGGGGATAGCCTAGATGATGTCTTGAGGTCCCTTCTAGCCCTACAGTTCTGTAATTCTGTGAATTCACAGTCTAGCAGGACTCTTAGAACGTGCTGAGTTTCACATGATAAAACAGTACTGGGCACTAACCTGACCCTCACTTCCAACACATTCAACCACTTCCTATGAACCCACCAGTCCCTACGAAAACACCTTCACTTCAAATTTAATTGGTGCCAAGTTGCTGCTTAAATTAAACACTCCATATAAGGTTAGAACCTATCAGGCGACCATCCTATAGCACACACAGAGAACAGACAGTGAGGTATCTGTCCTACCACATACGGTCACAGGGGACAGCATAATGCAAGAAAGGTTTGAAGCTACAACTGGGAAAAGATTGTGGAGGAGTAATTGAAACTAAAGAGGGAGAGAGACCTATTCACGCACCTTGTCCATCCCAAGGGACGGAGGCAGAATTGTTCCCTGAAGGACATTCTCTAGTGCTTTTTCTAATCAAATTTTAAAAGTCCCAAGCAATTGGGTTTTCATCCTTTCTCTTCCCTTGGGAGACTGCCCAACCTCTCATTTAATTCACTGCCAGGAAGTGTTCCCACTTTCTCTGGCTATACCCTCCTATAATACCCTGCACAATTCCTCTCCTTCCTTTGTGCTTATATCCCACAAATATCTGTACTTGCTGCCCAACACATCCAGTTGTATCTTAAAGCTATTTAATGTCACTTTCCATCATGAATGAACCCTCCTGTCCCTAAACATTTGTTACTGTTCAACTAATTCCCTTCACTTTGCCACTGTGTTTGTGACAATGAAATGCCCTAGACCCCAGTTGCTCGTGAACTTCTCCAGCTCAATCAACCCATTTCCAACCCAAGTGGATTAGTCGCATCTGCCCCACTTTATTAAACTGAACGAGGAGACACCTCCGTTCGGCCAGCCATAGCACCAGACCAGTTGCCATCTTGATAAGTCACTCACCTCGCCCTCCATGCTGCTGATTCTCACTAATTCGTTGAGGATCAGTAAGGCACCATGGATTCGGTCGTCACGATTCATACCCTTCTCCTTGGCCAAAGTCTCATCAAAACCTTTCTCTGCCTCTTCGTATGTGTGCTGAAGATAGATAATAGCAGCCTTAACAGAGACCAAGTCCCCCAATGTAGAACAAGGGAATACAGCAAGTCAGTAGTTACTGGGAGCCCATAAGTTCCAGGAATGGCTAAAACCTCAGCTGATCAACACTAGAACGGAGCGCTGGATAGTTCTGACCCAGTCTACTCTGGCAACCAACCTGTTTTCAACAGAAAGAGTGGAGAAGGAGACCTGCATCTTCCATCCTCTCTTAAGAGCACACCATTACCACAGTGCACATGGGGATTATGTGAAATGTGTGTTGGGGCCTTTCAGTTCTTGGCACCCTGGTCATGTTGCCATTATAACGTGTGCTCAGGTCTCACTGTGTCGAAGTAGTTTGATCGCATTGTTCAAGCCTCACATGTGGATTTAGAACTCCACATTGTCAAATAAGTACAACCCTGGCTGCAGTGTTGTAACCTTGCCATTGCTGACTGGCTCTTTGATCACTGATGCTGAAGATACTTTGAGGTAGCAGAACCTAGAAAATCTGCATGTGTCCTAACTACTGAGCATTCTGTTCTACTGTTGGTAACAAGTTACAGAAAGTACAGTAGATCCCTGGTGGAATGGAGTGTCTCACATGCTTTTGTAGAGGGTAGTGTAAACAGTTTGGTTCAGCATGCTCTAGAGGCCAAACCATTTTCAATCCTGATTGAGAGAGGCCAACACCTACTGACATATGGGGATCAGTCTCTTGGCTTTTGGTGCGGACGCTGAAGCTTTTCTGAACTCTGGAGGAAAGCTGTTCCAAGATTAAGGGATTATTTCCTTACTCTGTACCACTGTGGCTTCTGCATCTCTTTTGGCTCCCGCTGGGTGGTGAGGATAAGGCAGGCTCGTAAGGCAGACACGGCTCCCTCTCGGATGGCCTGCTTGGGATCCCACACAGCAACAAAGATGTTATCAAAGAACGGCTGCACCTGCTGGAAGAAGAAGGTGGGCACGCTGATCGCCAGCTCACGCAGGACCAGAACCTGGAGAGAGGGAGAGAGATGGTGGCGTTAGGCACAGATTGGAATTCAGAGACTGACCCCTTCCCTGTGTCTGTTTAGACTGTAAGCGTTTTGGGGGCAAGGACTATCTGCTCTGCATTTGTACAATGCCTAGCATAATGGGGCCTCATTCTTGGTTGGTCCCAAAAGACTTTCATAATGAACACGGTTTATGGCAGACCAGCTAGCCAGCATCACAGCTTCTCAGATATACAATTGTAGCCATTCCAGTCCCTGGCAGCTCTCATTCACTGCATCCGCCCATCTATATACATCGCTCCCATCACCACTACTCATGAGCAGCCAGCCCTTTCCCAGGAAGGCTGAAGAGGAGTACGTACAGCCGCGTGTCTTCGACCTTCATTCCTATCAGCTCCCAGCCACTCCAGAGCCCGTTTCACCTCGAACTCCACATATTCCGCCGTGAAGGTATCACCTGCCAGAGCAAGGCGCCCGATGGCCTTGGACGCCATCTCCATGACGACAGGGTCATTGGAGGGGAGGAGGTTCCGAAGGTAATTGGCAAACCTGCCGATGCGGGTGGCATTGCCTCCCTCAACGCCGATAAGGCTCGCTGGGGAGAGGGAGAACAGGAGTGAAAGCTCTGCCACTGAGTCAGCTTGCCCGACAGTAGGGTAGTCCCTGGAGAAGAGTTAGTATTCCCTATCCATTCTTTAGAGACTCCCATTCTCTCTTCCTAAACCAAAAATCCACCAGAGAAATCAAGCAGTAGGAAAGGGTCACCAGCCTTTTAAAGTCAGAATTTGTTTAGTAAACAGGGAAGTTTATCAAGTCCTTTCCACAGGTCACAGCTTTTCCACCCTGGGATCGTGGGCCCATTCCCAATTGACAGGCATCCACATGCAACCACTACAACTGGCCCCCTTCTTGACAGTCTCAGTAGAGGCGCCACGGACTGAATGGACTAAAGAGACTGAATGCTCCCTCACCCCTAGAGATTGCCCCTCCAGGTCAAAGTTGAGGCACACTGACAGAGGGCAGTGTGGCTGAAGTTTGCACTGCTGGTGCCTGGGTTGTACCTGCTCTGTAGATAAAGAGGCCATCAGTGTCCAGGGTTGTCAATCCGGCACCTTTCAACAGCACTAAATTCACAGAAACAATTTTAAAGTGATACTGTCAGCTTCGAAATCAGATGCGGTCAACAAAGATTTCTTTTCCTAAGTTACTTCCACCACCTCCAGACACCTTGGGGTTGGTTTGGTTATGGCTGGTGAAATCAACCCACAAGCAGTTTCTACGTAGTTAACAAAAGGCAAATGCTAAGGATACGGGGTATTTTGTTGGAAGGGTGTGTTTTTATACAAGTTACCTGCATCCTTGTGTGTCACAGCATTTGGGAAGCTTTGCCATGTAAGAATGAAAGCACAACAGGACAAATGAGGGAGACGTTAAACAAAATGAAGGCAAAAGCCATTTAGATCCCTCCACAGGGATGGGGGCTGCTGCCCTTGAGCCAGGTGACTTTAAACAAAAAAGAATGAATGTTCTCAGGCAACAGGGAGTCCAGAGGCTTTGCCTCTTGTGACCACCAATAAAACTGGACACTATGAGAAGTATTTTCAGAAGAGCTCAGGGCCAGATTTTCAAGTGCTCAGCACACACACTGGGGTCAGATTTTCAAGTGCTCAGTTTCCAAGGAGGCACCAAAAGGGCCAGATTTTCAGAAGTGCTCAGCATCCAGTAGCTCCCATTGTGACACCTATGGTCAGAATTTCAAAAGAGCTCTATATTCCATACACACCCAGTGCACTGAACTCTCTTAAATATAGCGGGCATCTCTTGTGAGCACGGAGCTCTCTTGACAATCTGTCCCGATAGAACAGCAATGTGAAGGGGAAGTTCACCAGAGGCACTGAAGTCCTTCACTCACCTATAGCCAGAATGCCTCCTTTCCTCTCATTTGCATCAGAGCTAGAGACCAGTTCAAATATGTGGTGATTCAGCTGATCGTAGAAGCGGGTAGATTCCTCCTGGCTCATCTGCACAGGTAACGAATTCAGATCAATTTACCACCTCTCCTCCACTACATATGCCCCAGATAAAGAAGGGCAACAACACTTTTCAGGGCTCCCAAACTCAAAGGCAGTAAATTAACTGTGGGATCCAAACCCAGAGGAAGCAATTACATCTGCTGCCTGTGCCCCTGCCCAGTTAACCCAGCACCTGTTCTGGTGCCTGCTTGTGCCTATCCCACTCTAGGACCTACCTCAGCATCCCAAATCTCTACCGCCCCAAGCATCCTAGCGACACACCTCACTCCCTAGCCAAATGGCACAAACGTGTCTCCCCAGCGAAACGCTGCTGCTCCCACATCTGCAGCACTCACCTCACGGAGCTCCATGGTGACATAATGCTGCAAGTCCTTGGCGGCTTTTGCCCTGATTTCTTCGTTGCGGCTCTTCAGCCCGCTGGCAAATTGCTGAAGGATGGACACGGTGCTCGACATGATGGCGGTGAGTCGGGACTTGGGGCATCAAGTCCAGTGGATCCTTTAGACAGAAAACCTGTTTATTGCTTTTAGCTAGTACAGAAGCCAATCACAGCTCCCTCCACCACACGGCTCCTATTTACTGCTCCCAAATATACATCTCATGAGAAACAGAGGGCTTTCAGATGGCATAGTAGCTACAGAACCCCATCAGATATATGACAGGTATACAGGCTCCTTGGATTCCACAGACCTAGGCAGCTTTCAAGAGTTCCGGCTCGCACGGTCCTTCAGCGCACCCTAAACAAACCAGCCCCAGCTCAGCCTCCTGACTCCTGCACTCTCAGCACAAAGCGTTCATGGGCACATGTGACATGCCCAAATCAAATCCATGCCCAAATACCAAGATGGGGTTGTGCTTCAGAGGCGTTCCCAGTCAAGCAAAGTTACAAGGAGGATAAGGACCGCCTGGTGTGCGTGTCGATGTCGTTACTTCAGTTTGCTCCTCTACAACCCCTTTCATCCAAGAACCTCAAAGTTCTTTACAAACCTCAATGCTCGTAGGGGCTAATAAGCTCTATAACCTCCGATGCGTATTTAAGGGCTGAGAATCTATTTTGTGCCAGCAACAGTCATTGTAATGGGATATTTAATGTTGTACATGTGTAGAGACCATCTTGATGGGTGCACTTTTTTTTTAAAAAGTTTAAAAATAACCATTTTAGAAAGGAGGAAACCGACGCAGGGGTCTTCAAGTACGTTGCTGCAAGGCGAACAGCAGGTGAGTGGTGGAACTAGGCCTAGAACCCTAGGAGTCCTGGGTTCCTACTCCTCACTTGCCACTACTCCGCCTCATTAAAATCCCGGGGTACAGCAGATGCCCCTGAGGAATCAGGAGATACTGTGGGATCTTTTCTGCTACCAGCATCTCCCGAGAAGCCATGATCAGCTCCCCAGGCTGGAAGAGTAGCCTAAACAGGCCTCTTCTGCCCTGGTGTGGGAAACGCGTTCGCAAGGAGCGGGGCAAAGGGGTGATCGCAGCCTGTCCATCCAGGGCAAGCAGGGCCTGCGCGCACCGCCCAGGGCAGAGGCCTTGCCTGCATCAGTGGGGGGCCCAGATCCAACGAGCCGCGCTGGGAAAGCCGGCGCAGACCCAAGGCCAGGGTCCCCGCCACCCAGTGCCCGGCCCAGGGCGGGGAGGCCCCGGGGGTGGAGCGGCGGCCGCCGGCCTGGCTGACAGCTCCGGGCACCGCTCCGCCTGGGACACGGGAAAGGAGGGGGCAGCGGCGGGCGCTAGCCCGAGGGGAGTCGGGCACCTCCCGTGCTGCGGCGGGGCGGGGAGGGGAGGGACCCGCAGGAGGCTCCCTGCCAGCGCGGCTCGGCTCACCGGGCAAGCCCCCAGGGCAGCCCCCATCCCCGCTGCCGGGGGGCCTGGGCCAGCCCGGGCGGCGAAGGGGCGGGGAAGGGGACGCAGCCTCTATAGGCCCCGCACTGGGGAGCCAGGCCGGGGTGTCCCTACTGAGGGGGAGGGGGGATCCCTTCCCGGCGCCGGATCGGGGCCCCAGCACTCACCGCCTCCGGCCGGCCCAGCCGCGCCGGCCCCCTTACAACCGGCTCCCCAGCTTGGGCCCCGCGTTTCCCCTCCCCCACTGCTGTCGCCGGGCCGGCGAAGACGCGCTAACCAATCGGCGCTGACGGGAATGTGACCAGCAGGTGGAACAGCCAATAGCTTTAGGAGTGAGGAGGGGTTCCTAGAGGATCGTGTCCCCACCCCCAAATAACTGCTGGAGGCGGGAGCGGTCGGTATTGGCCAATGAAAGGACATATGGTGATTTACTGACACATAGATGCGCCAATGAGAAGCTGGGCGCTGTGTGATTGGTTAGAATTCAGAGTTTGCCCCGCCTTTGGAAAGCCACATTGCTTCCGCCCTCTCTGAAGCTGCACGGAATTATGCGCATGCGGAAATTGATTTTTTTTTTAAACCATTGAGACGATAGGAATTTTTCGCCGCGTGAACGCTTGGTCCTTCTATCCCCTCCAGCTTCTCGACTGCTCTGGGTGCAGCCTGTCCTGAAGAGCACCAAGGGCAGAAGAAAGGCTCTGTTACCGTAATGGTACGTATAGAAGCTAGCTACTTCTGTGACCCCTAGTTTGCCTAACAGTGGAAAATAGCTATTAGCTATGATAATCGACACAAAACATTTAACGTCTATGATTTACCGCTAATATGAATGGTTAAGGGTTCATATAAGCAGACTTCAGAGTAACAGCTGTGTTAGTGTGTATTCGCAAAAAGAAAAGGAGTACTTGTGGCACCTTAGAGACTAACCAATTTATTTGAGCATGAGCTTTCGTGAGCTCGGATGAAGTGAGCTGTAGCTCACGAAAGCTCATGCTCAAATAAATTGGTTAGTCTCTAAGGTGCCACAAGTACTCCTTTTCTATAAGCAGACTTGTTATTGATACTAATGATAAGATGTTAATATTTACTAATAGTTAAATATTAATTGATAATTTAATAACAGTGGCTCAGATTAACTTTCCAGGCTTTCCCTGTGGCACTTCTTACCAGATGATTTGAGTCGCCCCCACATATTAATCCCTGTGGCTTGTTATCCCCATTTTGCAGATTGGGGAAACGGAGGCTCAGAGCGGGTAAGGCTCTGACCTTGCAAGCCGTGGCAGGGATAGACTCGTCCGCCTGCAGGAGTCTATGGGGCGGTGTGTGCATGCAGCATCCTGAGCACCAGGGTCGCAGGGCTGGGGATAGGGGAGTCTATTCTCTGGGGTTAAAGAAGGGGGATGGGGCTCAGGACTCCTGGGTTCAATCCACAGCTCTGCCACGGACTGGATGAGTGACCCTACGGGAAGGCACCCCCCCCCCCCACCTCCCGGTATTACTCGTATTCTGGGGCTCTTCCCTATCCCTCCCCCTGGGCCCCACCTGGCTGCTCCCCGGCCCAGGGCTTCCCTCAGCAAGCGGAACCTTGGCGAGCAGCGCCCTTGTTTCCGGAGGGGCCGGCCCTGGCTGGGGCCCACGTGGGGGTGGGGCGGGGGGCGGCGGCGGCCGCGCGGGCTGGCGGCCGGGGTCCCGCGAGAGCCGGCTCGCTCGTGAGCGGAGCCGGAGAGGCCTCCCCGGAACCCGGCTCCGCAGCAGGTGAGGGGGCCCCGGAGCCGCCCCATGCGACGGGAGAGCAGAGTCCGCCCCGCCCGGGGCTGGGAGCCGCCGCCCCCCGCCCGGGGTGCTCCCCCTACCCGGGGGCCTTTCCCTCCCGCAGGGGACTCGGAGGTCGCGGGGGCTGAGGCGCCCCACGGGGAGGAGGAAGCCGGGGAAGGACCCCGCTTCTCCGCCGGTGCCCGGGATGGGAAGGGGCCCGCCCCTCGCTCTCCGCGCCGTGGGGCCCCTTCGCTGGGTGGTCGCCGCTGCAGCGGTTGGCGTCGCGGGTGTCGCCGGCGGCTCTCCCCGGCGCTGGGTGTGTCGCTGGCGAGGCCCCCGGGGCTTTCCCTTTCCTGATGCAAACTCCCCCTCCTTTCCCAGGTCTGCCACCGGCGCCTCCTCCTGAGTCAGCCGCGTGAGGAGCATGGAGTCTGAGGCTCGGAGTGAGAAGATCAGCATCGGCGCTGAGAGCCCCAGAGGCGGTGACGTGGGGGAGCTGGGCATCGGGCTGCCCAGCTCTGCCAAGAGCCGCCCGGGCACCTGGAGGCAGAAATGTGCCGCCTACGTTCTGGCCCTGCGGCCCTGGAGCTTCAGCGCCTCTCTGACCCCAGTAGCCCTGGGCAGTGCCCTAGCCTATCGGTCCCATGGATCCCTAGACCCAGGGCTGCTAGTGGGCAGTGCAGTGGCTGTCCTGGCTGTGCATGGAGCAGGTAACTTGGTTAATACCTACTATGACTTCTCCAAGGGCATTGACCACAAGAAGAGTGATGACCGGACATTGGTGGACCAGATCTTGGAGCCTCAGGATGTGGTCCGGTTTGGGGTCTTCCTCTATACCCTGGGCTGTATCTGTGCTGCCTGCCTCTACTGTCTCTCCACTCTCAAGCTGGAGCACCTGGCCCTGATCTACTTTGGGGGACTTTCCAGCTCCTTCCTTTATACTGGAGGTAAGGACTCTACTTCATACTCTGAGGCAGGAATTGTGTGTGAAATGTATATCTGGTGTATGTCAGCTGCTTTGGTTCATTATCTGTGTTCTCTTCTCCATGGATGGAGCTGAGTTTGTATTATCTGAACAGTTCCTCATTTGTTGTTAGCCAGATCTAGTTTAAACTGAAAAGTAAACTAAAGAGGTGTTTTAAGAAATGCACCAAGATTAATGAGTAACACTGATGTAGAGTAGGAATGTGAAATTTTTTTGTGGGACTTATGAAGATAAAATGTGTTTTGCCTCTTCAGTTCTGCTGCTGGGTGGTTTGAGAAACACCCAGTGTGTTGCTATAGATAAGATTAAGCAATTTCTAGGGCTTGGAGGATATCATTTGAAAGATGTAGCAGCTGATAGTTTAACCTAATGGTTGCATCTGTTCAGGGCCAGATTCTAACATCCGTACTCATAGGAACATAAGAATGGGCCTACTGGGTCAGACCAAAGGTCCATCTAGCCCAGTATCCTGTCTTCTGACAGTGGCCAATGCCAGGTGCCCCAGAGGGAATGAACAGAACAGGTAATCATCAAGTGATCCATCCCCTGTCGCTCATTCCCAGCTTCTTGGCAAACAGAGGCTAGGGACACCATTCCTGCCCATCCTGGTTAATAGCCATTGATGGGCCTATCCTCCATGAATTTATCTAGTTCTTTTTTGAACCTTGTTATGGGGTCTTGGCCTTCACAACAGGAGTTCCACAGGTTGACTGTGCATTGTGTGAAGAAATACTTCCTTTTATTTGTTTTAAACCTGCTGCCTATTAATTTCATTTGGTGAACCCTAGTTCTTGTGTTAAGGAAGTATTGTTTACTACTTCTCATATCTACTTTCTCCACACCAGTCATGATTTTTATAGACCTCAATCATATCTGCCTTTAGCTGTCTCTTTTCCAAGCTGAAAAGCCCCAGTTTTATTAATCTCTCCTCAGACGGAAGCCGTTCCATACCCCTAATCATTTTTGTTGCCCTTTTCTGGACCTTTTCTAATTCCAATATATCTTTTTTTGAGATGGGGCGACCACATCTGCATGCAGGATTCAAGATGTGGGCATATCATGGATTTATATAGAGGCAACGTGATATTTTCTTCCTATTATCTATCCCTTTCTTAATTATTCCCAGCATTCTGTTCACTTTTTTGACTGCCGCTGCATATTGAGTGGATGTTTTCAGACAACTATCCAATGATTCCAAGATCTCTCTCTTGAGTGGTAACAGCTAATTTAGACCCCATTATTTTATATGTATAGTTGGAATTATGCTTTCCAGTGTGCATTACTTTGTATTTATCAACATTAAATTTCAAATTTGTTAGTCTCTAAGGTGCCACAAGTACACCTTTTCTTTTTGCGGATACAGACTAACACGGCTGCTACTCTGAAATCTGCCATTTTGTTGCCCAATCACCCAGTTTTGAGAGATCCTTTTGTAGCTCTTCACAGTCTGCCTGGGTCTTAACTATCTTTAGTAATTTTGTATCATCTGCAAATTTTGCCACCTCACTGTTTTTTGCCATTGGGTAGCATTTTACTGCATGTGTAATCCCATGGACTTCAGTGTGACTGCTTGTGGAATAAGGTATTCCAGATGGGTAATGAATCTGCCCCTTAATCTTTGCTCACTGGTTGAGACTGGAGAATTGCAGACATGTTTGCTTTATCTTTGGAAAGGGAGAATAATAATCAGTTCTGGGGCAGTAAAAGAGCATGTGTGTAGCCCTGCCCTAGCTGTGTTTGTGTTGGCTGTTTTACAGCATTTTTTAGGTGCTGCTGATCTGTTTGAGTAACATCTATTGTCCTCCATAAAGTGAATTTCACTTGGTAACACTTGTTTTCCTCTTGTTTCTTGCCACAGGAATTGGATTTAAATATGTTGCACTTGGCGACTTGGTGATCCTCATCACGTTTGGGCCCCTGGCTGTCATGTTTGCCCATGCAGTGCAGGTTGGCTATCTGTCTGTCTCGCCCCTGCTCTATGCTGTCCCACTAGCCCTCAGCACTGAGGCCATCCTGCACAGCAACAACACACGGGACATGGAGTCTGACCGGCAGGCAGGCATTGTCACCCTGGCTATCCTCATCGGCCCCACGTTTTCCTACATGCTCTACAACACACTGCTCTTCCTGCCCTACCTGATTTTCTGCGTCTTGGCCACACGTTACACCATCAGCATGGCGCTGCCGCTACTCACCATTCCTATGGCCTTTTCGCTGGAGAGGCAGTTCCGGAGCCAGAACTTCAGCAAAATTCCCCAGCGGACAGCCAAGCTCAACCTCCTGCTGGGCCTCTTCTATGTTTTTGGTATTATACTGGCACCAGCAGGCACGCTGCCGAAACTGTAATGGCGAGAGCTGCTGTAGCCCCATGACTTGAGTGTTAGTGCCTGAGCTTGGGGTGCAAGTGGGAGGTTTGTTATGGATGGTGGCCAAAGCAAGAAGGCTGACTCGAGCCAGTGACCCCATGTGAATTTTATGGGCTTTGGTCTTGTTGAGATAAGCGGTTTCTCTTGTACTAGAGACTTCCGATGGTGTCTTAGGAAGCTCTTCTCTGGGAAGAGGGTTGAATTGACCATGTGGCTCTGGTGTTCTCTCGGTGCTTATTGCAATTCATCATGTGAGCAGACAGACATTTCAAGGACTTGATGTTACTGCCATTGAATTCAAAGGGACTTTCGCTATTAACTTCAATAGGAGTAGGGTTGAGCCTTAAATTTGAACTCTCCCTTCCCCTGATCTGTGAATCATCCCCACACAACATGAAGGGGATTCAGCAGCTCCACTCCTATGCTGTAGCACATGCAAGTTACCACCGAATGCTTTATTTTTGTCAGCAGCACAGTAAAACAGATGCTGCTGCTTCCCTCCTCTCATGTTCAACTTCATCTTCACCACCTGATCTGGTTCCTCCTTCTCTCTCTCCCCCCCCCCCCCCCCTTGCCAAATCTTGAGTATACACTTCCAGACATCCTGGCTATATGAAATGGGGCATGGGGTGTCCATTAAGAACTGCTGACTTATGGAAGACAGCAGCTTCTGGTGCTCCCACTGCTAGTTCCTCTCTACCTAGGCATTTCTAAAGCACCCATTGCTGTGGTATATAGGTGCTGAAATGGAACACAGCTGGTCCATTGCACTGAGCTTTAAGCCAAAAGCAGTGAACTTCCACTCCTCCCTCTTTAAGTAGCTGGGGGCCAGAACTGCAAGTTGTACAGCTAAGAAGCTCACAAGACTTGGTAGGATGAAAAGTTCTGTTCTTGTTAAAATTTTCTCATGCCCAGACCCGTCTGCCTGAGACGAAAGGGTCTTGGTGTTAAAAGAAGCTGTCAGGCAGGGTGTCAAAGCTCTGTAGACAGCTGGATATTGACTAACAGACGCTGTGGTAGCCAAGTCTCTAATAGCGAAGCATTTTCTAATTGTCATCCTCCATATCTGTTGTCTACTTAGTCACTTGTCATCCTATTGTAAGGAAAGCTGGTGGCAGCAAGGGAGAAAGATGGGGGCATTGCAAAAAGGAGTCTGAATTTCTGCCATGACTTTGCACAGACATCAGGATAGTGAATTATTCTTCTCGCTGATAGGTTCCTCTTCCCATTTCCAGTGGGGACCAAGGTTTTGATGACTCCTGTGATGCAGTGGTCAGTTTTGAAGTTCTAGATCACTCCTCAGGATGATGTCCTCATTGGTACTGGATATTCTTCCTGCATATCCTTCCACTCCAATCCCTGCTCTCCTGTAAGGATACTAATATAGCCTTCTGGATGAGTGCTATTCCTCACAACAGATAGTGGTGTGAAACATGCAGAGCCAAACACAGCTATGGGGATACTCCCTTGACTCCATTAGGGCACAACAGGGTGAATTTGGCGCTCTCATATTTTCCCATGGTCACTGAACCCTGTTCTTCATTGGGAAATATTTTTGTTCCCTGCGTGAAACGGCGATTGTTGATGTAAAAGCTCTTTGCAGGACTCCCTTGAAATGTCCAGATTGAATTGATCTGGACCTTGTTCTAGAACTCCAACTGCCAGGAGCACAGTGTTCCTGAGCCAGAGGGGAGGATATTAACCAGGGCACAACGAGCCTTTTAGTTACGATCAGTAAAGTCCAGCAGGGTGTGCAGTGCTGCATATCCACCTTGGGCGTGTTGTGGCAATGAGAGGTTATTCACCTGAGACTGGTGGCTGCTGTTCAGTGCTGCATGTAATGGAGGGATTATGACTACTATAAAATGGAACTGGCACAGAGATGTTATATAGGTGGCATCAAAGTGTTCAAATGGTTTCTGGTGACTTAGCTGCCCATTGTGATTGCTTCACAGCTGGACTTGGTTACTCAGAAGCAATCTCAGCAGGCAGGTGACAGCTTTCACCAGCCTCAGGTTCAGTTATTAAAATAGGGCGATGCCTGGATTAGACTGTCTCTCCAGGCTGCCCAGGGGAAACTACAAGGCAAGACTGGTTTAAGCAGCCAGTCTGCTGTTTTGTATTGTAGAGAACTTGGCTTTGGATAGAAACTCAGTCAGAAGGGGTTGATCTCTGCTGGAGGGAGAGCAGCATCTAGCAATACTTGGCAATGGTTTTCTGGGTGAATGTACACTTCTTGTTTTCGGTTGCTGGCTTAGAGCTCCAGCGGGCTGGTGATGAGCATTTGTCAAAGAACCAACTCTGTCTTCTGCCAAGCACATGCTGTCTCAGAGACTGAGGAGTGGAAGTGATGGCGAAATCAACCCCAGTGGTAGAGAGAACTATTTCCTAACAGAGCCCATTCTGCAAGATGGGATGGGTTGATCTGGTTAATCCCAGGGTTGTATTGTTTGTAGGTCTCTCAGCAGATACATCCTGAGCCCTGTTCTTGTTTCGAATATGATAATATGTCTAGCTCTTGCATAGCTATAGTTTAATGGGGGTTGATGTGGCAATTTTTTATGCATGTTTCCTAAGTCATGTTGCGTCTGACAGGCAGAATGTGAATAAGAAATTCGAGAGCTGTAGCTCTTATGGTGAAGGAGGGTGAAGAGTCTAGGAAATGGCCCTCAGTGGAACAGCAACACATAACACTATGGTTGATCTCTTCCTTACAAAAAGGGAAAAGACTCCTGGTTAGAAAGTCTGCCTGCTAGTGGGAAAGACCAGTGCTATTGCTACAGAGCTGGAGTGAGAGGTGACTTGTTTCATGCGTTTGTAGCACCATTTCCTTGGGCGCTCAAAGTGATTTACAGACGCAGGGATTAGAAGAAAAGGTGTCCAGACTGCTTCCATTCATAACGAGCAGCATACACAGCAGACTTTGGAAGTCTTGGGGGTGTGGGGTGCTCTGTGGATGGTAAGGGAGCTGGAAACGCCTGGATTATAATCATAACCATCTCCTTTGTTTCCCCCCAGTGGCCTTGGGCAAGCCACTTAATTTCTCTGTGCCTTGGTTTTTCCACCTGTAAAATGGTGCTTACTGTTGCCTACTTCACCGGGTGTTGTGGGGTTAATGTCATTTGATAAAGAGCTTTGAAAGTAAGAAGTGCTATGCTGTGTATTTTTTCTCAGGCATTCTGCTTCTCAGGCCTTACTTATATGGGAAGATCTTTTTGGTATAATACAAGTTGTGAATTTAAACCAGTAAAGTTATACCACTATTGCACCATGTGTATGATCTTATTCTGGTGTGAGAGGCCCCTTCTTGGTTTAATTTATGTTGCTTGGGACAGGATCTAAGCTAAACAAAAGCCATGCTTGTGTGTCCAGATGGGGATTTATACTAGCATCACTGGTAAAACTTTCCATCTAGACAAACCCTAAGGCAACCTGTCTTGTGTTACAGGGTCTGCGCTGAGGATATTGGGTGTCCAGCACCTCTTCTGATCATAGGCCTTTTCAGTTTTGATCAGGCCACTTGCAATAAGCTGTATTGCTGCATGCCGAGTCTCTGCTGGGAGCCGAGCAGACCTGTAGCACATCTGGCCATCGTATATATTAAATGGCCTCCCGAGCTCTCCTCTCGCCCAGGTAGTGGTTCAGTGAAGTGTCTATAAACGTTCCATTTTTAACAAGCCATGGTTAATCATTTTTAAATGGCTCCATGTTGTGTTTCTGGGCTTGGATCAGAGTGGTCTTCTGGGAGAACATGTTTCCTATGGACACTCCTCTGCACAGCTTTGGAGCGGAAGCACTGGAAAGCACACACCCTAGGTACGCATGCGGTAGGCTCCTTTGACCGTAAGAGCCCTCTTGTGAACCAGGCAGCCCTGTCCTTGTATGTCGAGGGATAATCCATTCAATTGAAAGGGCAAACATATGTTTTAGGGCAGATGTTAATAGGTTTTGATGATCTAATCTATCAGAGTCCTCTTTGGAATACACCTTTCTATGCAGGGCACTGTTGAACCTGAGCATTTGTAATTCTGAGACATACTTCAATTGAACTTTGTCTTTTTAATAAAGATAAACTTGCTTATCAATACGTGGGTGTTCTCCTGCTTTTCCTGCGTCAGAGTCCAGACTCCTGACTTCCTTGCAACTTTTTAGATGGTCACATTTGCGCCGCAGGTCCTTGGCAGCATGCTGCCCCCACCGGTGTTTCATCTGGGCCATAAACCAGGGTAAAGGATTATTGGGAAGCTTTCTGGAGTAGCTGTGGTCACTAATGCCTGCCTAGTGCACAGGAAAGTTTGAGCCTCTTCAGTCTTATTCTGCCACTCAAATCATATTTCTCCTGCCTGGTTGCCTTGCTCTCTCGTTCACACAGGGCTGAAGCTATTGGGATGCAGGGCTATGGCCAGAACGGGAGGTCTGTGGGATGGGGGAATTTGTTCATTTATATTTAATATTTTTCCTTTTGTGGATTTTGGTTTAAAGTGCCTCCGAGTTCCATCCTTTGTTACATGTATCTGCAGCAGAGCCCAGGAGCTATAAACCCTTGTGGCAGGGAAAACTGCCCCAAGGGACTAATGTTTTTACCTGCAGCATAATGCTACAGTTGTTAGATGCTTTGGAGTGATTCACAGTCTGACTTCGCAGCCTATAAATAACTGCTTTAGCAGATTATAAAAGGCGTGGGCTGATCCCTTATTTAGGTCTCAAGAGACAGCATGGTGTAGAAGGAGTTTGGGACGAAGAGTAAGAACTGCATACTAGTGCTGATTTGCTGTGTAATTCTAGGCACAACTCTTTGCAGTTGCTTCCCTTAGATATGAAAAGGGGCTAATCTGCCTGATGTCTTTCAAAGGGCTGTTTGGAGGCTTGCTCTGTGTAGAGCACTAGGAAGATGCAAAGCACTATTAGTGCTAAGCTTTACTATTGCCTCTGTCACTGTAAGGGATCATGAAGTGCTTTGTGGATGCTGGGCCAAATGAAAAGGTGTTTGTAGACAGTGGGGATCAGGGTGTAATTTACCTGCCTGGGGCAGAAGGCAGATTTGTAGCTGGGGTGGAGACTGCTTTTTCTCCTGTTGGCTACTGTCTCTACTTCGCCCCTGATCTCCAGCCCTCTTAGCCTGGTGACAGCCCCATGGTATCACACTCACTTTCGCTAGCTCGGTTAAAGTTTCACCCACATACACTGACTTATCTCTGATGCCATTTAATCTGCCTCTGAATTGTGAATTCACCCCTTTCTGGGTCTTTAATGATCATGTGTGGGCAAACCTAATTTTTTTACAAGAAGGTTGTGGCATCATATCCTTCTCAGCCCATGCTGGGGCCTGCAGCTCAGCTCTGTCTTGGAGGAAATAGTACTCCCTGTGGGCAGGTCTACACTTAAAACGCTGCATCGGTGCAGCCGCACCATCGTAACGCTTAAGTGAAGATGCTCCTATGCCGATGGGAGATTGGTTGGTGTAGTTAATCCACCTCCCCAAAAGGCAGTAGCTATGTCGACAGGAAAAGCTCTCCTGTTGACAGAGCACTGTCTATATGGGGGTTTAGGTTGGTATAACTGTCGCTCAGAGGTGTGGATTTTCACACTTCTAAGCAACTTAGCTAACTGATATAGGTCTGTAGTGTAGGCCTGACCTATGGAGTCACTAAGCAGGTAGAAGAAGGCTCTTCTTCCTAATTCTTTTGTTTTTAATAGCTAGAGTGCTGACTGAGTTCCTCCCCCCGCCTCCCTGCAAGGTTATTTAATCCTCTAATGGCCTTGAAATGAGACTGCTCTGCTCTGTAATAAAGAGCTGTCAGGCACCTTCCTCCATGAGTGGTGGCTTGTCATCGTTTTCGTTAGAAGGTCTTTGTTCCTCAGGCAGATGTGGCCGTGTGCCTGAGGCTGAACTTAGCAAAGTCTCAGCCCGTGACATTTTACACGCTTCTAAGCATGGGGGGCTAGATTTTTGTCCACGTTGCTCCTAAGACAGCAAAAAATGTGTGCGTACCTTATCTATTAGGCTTGTCAGATTTCTATTTTTTTTTAATAATTTTGACTGATATCCATGTTGACTGATATCCAGTTGTGCAACATTATGGGTTTTAAGCACTCTTAAATTTTTACTGATTTAAACGTTCATGGTTGCAGGAAATTATGGGGGGTAAGACAATGGTGGGGAGCCGCACAATAATTATTTAATGATAGCAGCCATTGAAATTCAAAAACCAGTAAAACGCACATTATCAACATCACATGTAAAATATACAAAGCATATACCCTGAAATAACTCTCTAAGAAGTTCTCAAACAGTATTTTTCGTTCTTTGCCTATCTGTAAATTTAGATGATCTATGGAAATAAATATTGTCGGTTTGTGTGTGTATGGTGAAATCGACTTTTACCAACACTTACTGATAAAAATCTAATTCGTCCAAGCTTATTTATCTGTCCATCCAGCTGGTTGTGAATATGGGCCTGATCCTGCTGTCTTGAAAGTTAATGGGAGTTTTGTCACTGACTAAGGCCTCGTCTACATTAGACTTGCATGGGTTTAGTTAAACTGGGGGCTTGCTAAAATTCTACTACTACAATGGGCTTAAACCCATTCCTAATGGATTTAAGATAAACTGAAAAAATCCTAGTTTAAACTGAAGACTGTCTACACAGCCTCTTGCACAGGGTTTAAGATAGCACCTTAAGTTAAACCAATCTAACTGCATCATACAGATGAGCCCTTTCATTGGAGTCAGGATCCGGACCTTTCTGCTCCTGTCTCTCACCAGTGACTTTGCTTTTTTTCCAGAGAAGGGTTGGTGAAAGACCAAGTTTAATAGAACTTCTGCTGTAATACCATTTACACAATATCTTTTTACTGTGTATTAATCACTATATGTGCAATACAATAATTC
Source organism: Natator depressus (assembly GCF_965152275.1). NCBI lineage: Eukaryota > Metazoa > Chordata > Testudines > Cheloniidae > Natator > Natator depressus. Next base: position 11,779,755 of record NC_134251.1, on the reverse strand, counting down.
TTATTGGGAGAGGTTTAAATGACTTATAAAACAGAACCTTACTAGGCCCAAGACTGATGGGAAGCAAGCAGAGAGCATATTTGGTTCCTTTTTCCTTGAACTGTCTAGGTAACTATATGGCCACCATCCCCACAGTAGCTGGATTCCGCACCGGTCATTGCTGTTATGACTAGGTCAGCTACAGAATGCAAGAAGTGAATATGGATGCCAACTAAACTATACAAAGCGAAAGGAATGGAGATAGGAAGCATTTTTTAAAAAACAATATTAGTGGGTTGAATCTTCTCATTAATTTCATGGGCATCTGGAGAAACAGCCCCCGTAAAGGCATGACTTAAGTATTGGGAGGGGCCAGAAAAATCAAATGTGCCACCGGGCAGGCTAACCATGCAATGGCTGTAAGGAGATGGCTGAAGAGAACAGGAATAGGGTTTGCACTACTTTTGCCACTAGGGGTTCATTTACACTAAAGTCTTTTTTAAATTGAGTTCACTGATTGCCGGTGAACTCAAGTGAGCTAACACGTTTGTATGTGCTAGGTCTGTGCACTCCACAAATATTTGTTCCCAGACACACACATTTGTGGAGTCCAGATTAGCATGTACAAACCCATTGGCTATCAGTTAACTTGCACTAAAAACCTCTAGCATAGATAAACCCTTTACTTAGAATTTGCTGTGTCCATAAGGTTCAAATGAAGTGTGGATGGACTCTACTTGTGGAGCATTGAGTAGAAGTCAACTCTAATGCAGACCAGCTCTTCACAAGGAGGGCTTTGCTGATCTAGCAGTACCGGTGTGCTATACTGGTCAAGAGCTCAGAGTACAGACGCAGTTAAGCTTTTGGTGGTATAGCTTATTCCAGCAAGCAGAAGGACATCCTTGCTGGTATAACCTCATCTACACTCACTGTGCCTTTTGCCAATACAGCAGATCATGTCTCATCACACCCGAGTTACATAGCTGTGCCAGCAAATGGTTGCAGTATAGATCTAGTCAAAGTCTAAATCTTTGGGAGCTGTTAGTGGCTGGTGGTTTGAAGAGATGCATCTCTGTGTGTTTGAACAGGTGTCAGATGTTTTCCCCTTTATTTTGAACAGATCACAGAAATCTCAATTCATTTGAAGGATCTGATGCCTGCGCCCAAGCTGCTAGCTCTACCAGCACTGACTCCTGTTAGCACCTCTGCGCTGAGATGGGGGGGATGCTTTTGCACATTGTATGAGCTACACGAGCTAGGCTTATTCCAATGAGTTTAGGGAGGAATTTAAGCCTTAACTCCAAGGCTCTTGCATCTGAAGCTGATGCTTCGTGTCCTTGCAGCAGTGTTTCGGGTAACATGTCTCCAGGACAGGAAAGTACTGAGCTAGTGAAGCATAGGAAATACCTGCCACCCTTTCTGTGATGCGTATCTTAAGTCAAACCCCTCATCTTAGACATTTGAGATTAGTTTGTGTTGTCCTCCAAAATGTACTCAGCAACTCCTGGTCCACTCCAGCTTCTGCCCTGGCAGCTGGAGCAGAGAGAGACACATGGTCCAGCTTTTTCCCCTCCTCTCCAGTATCTTGGGACCCTTCAGCCTCTTTCTAGATTGTGCCATTTGTGTTCAGGTTTTCAGCTGAGTAGGGGCTGCATTTCTGCAAATTGCCTGAAGATGGCAGAGGTGTACTGTCATCACTGGAGTAGGGTGGAATAACTATATTCTATGGCAGGTTTCAGAGTAACAGCCGTGTTAGTCTGTATTCAGTGATACTCAGACCTCAATGGTTCAGGAGCCAAATTGGCGATCAGCATTACCTAAAAGAGTCTCAGTAATGTGAATCCATGGTTTCATTTACTATAGTATTATATATTCATATTTAAGCAGCATGGCAGGGGAAATATTTTGTGTGTGTATAATAAAAATTCTCACAGCAAAATGACTGACCAAGTATTTTTATCAACTACAATTAGATAATAAAGTAAAAGCATGCTGATTGATTAATAACTTAGAATAGTTAATAATTACATCACCCAGTGTTTTAATATCATGTGTTGCAAAGAGCCACTTGCAGCTTGCGAGCCTCAGTCTGAGTATCACTGTTCTACGGTAATGGGGCCATATAAGCATCTAAGAGATCTAGAAGATACGGTATTATCCTGCCAGCTGCGATCTCCGTGCACAAAGTGAACCGGACAGAGTTCCCTCTGAATTACTCGTCACAGCTCTTTCTACAGTGGGCAGAGATGGGGATGTCTGGAGAAGCTGCTCTTCTCCTCAGTGAACTGGTTCCGTTCAGCACCAGAATGGCTGCAATTTCTGATCAGGACTGACCATTCCAGTTCATCACTGCCTAGAGTGGGGTCACTTGAGAGGGCATCCTGGACTCCTAGCCCAACTGAACCTGCTTTTGTCTCCTTAATTGCGAGAATTTCTCTGTAGGTTGGAGAGAGGTGAGAATGCTCAGTGGATCGGACGTACATTGCACTTTGGAAACTCCATTCTTGGATAGCGGTGGTAAAGTTGCCTGTAACTGAAAAGCCTTAATGACATTAGTGTCTTGAGGGAAAACTGCTGGCTCAGGAGTGCCAAGAGCAGAACCCAACCCCTCCTCCATCTGCTCAAGCTCCCTTTGGGAAAAGGAAGTGGATACAGACTAGTGGGGCATCCCCAGTTTACCAGAACGTAGGCCTCCTAGTCTAAAAGCTGGAAGACCAGGCTGAGCTGCTCCTGCACCAGTACAATCAGGGGAGCTGGGATGGAGTGTAGCCTGGTGTTACGTATAGGGGATGAGATGACCCAGACCAAAATAGGAAGGCTGGGAAGGTTCAGAATCCCCCTATATCTTTTTCCCAGGCCAACCCAGAATCCCAGCTCCAAACACCTTGCACAGTTTTGCTGTATGTGAGATCTGGATCCAGATGAGAGCTATGGGGCTTGGGAAACCAACGCTGGATGCAGGGAAGCCGCTTATGTAGAAGCCACTGACTGTAAGGCTTGCTGGGCCTCATGGCTTTCATCCGGAGGTGGAGAGAACATGACAGAGCAGCTAATCCACAACTAAGGCTCCCAGGCTGAACTTGTGCATGGCAGGAGGATCATTTTCTAATCAGCAATGTGGATCTGCAGGTGCAAAGGGACTCCCTGGGCCATGCACCTTGAAGGGGTAGGTGCTCATGGACAGCAGCAGGTCTCTCTTTGTGGAATCCTCCAATGCATCATTCACACAGTGTTGTCACCTGATTTACAGCACTTTGCGAACCCCTACAAGGTGAGGTCTTGGCTCCAAGATGTTTACTACAGGATGCCCTGGTCCATATGGGGAGGACCTTGAGTGGCGCCCCACTGGTGTCAGAGTGTGGTACAACAGGTGAGGATGCACGCATGGACTGTACCTTGTGGAGGATGTAATTCCAAGGACTGTGCCATTGGGAGGATTCATGAAAGGCAAGGCCTTATGTACTCCACCGCAAATGCAAGACAAGTTCTACAACAAGACTCCTGCATCCGGAGGCAACCCCAGCACAGCAGGGCTGGATATCCTGTTGCAGCGTTGGCTGAATTAATTGATTTTTAATGAAATTAAATATTAGAATGAATAATAGTCAGCACTGTGTACCCTCCCCCCCCACCCCCCGTTTATGATATTCTGTTCAGTTTATCTTAAATGGCCCCATAGCATTTAATTTTCAGTGTGCTGCAGACCTTGGTGTTGGAAATGCAGGGCTGTATCGCAGAGGCTGTCCAGGAGAGAGCTGGAGGCTTTGGCCTTTTGAGGAGGGGACAGCTAGGGTTGTGGGACCCTGGGAAGGGGTGGAAGGAAGTTTGGGCTTGTGGGACAGGGATATTAGTTGGGTGTTCAATGACCAACAATGTCGTAGTTATCAGTTCTGACACATCAGTCTTCAGACTTGACTTGCTGCTGAGATAATATTTTAATAAGAATACCTAGGTCTTATACAGCACTTTTCATCGATAGATCTCAAAGTGTTTCGCAAAGCTGGTCTGCATCATTGTCAGATGAATGAGGTGGTTCACCCCTCTCAGAGCCATTGTTCCAGGCTGTCTGCAGACACGGCTCAGTGCCTCCGTTAGCTCTCCCTTCAGATTGGGAAGATTCTCTCTGCAGCTAGAAAATAAAAGCTTGAATTCTGGAGCACAGTTCTGCAGCTGACAGATTGCAGAGGATGCAGGGCCCTGGTGGATGGAGACACGTGCACGTGCTTTAGCATGGCTGTGCTTTTTGTCTTCAAAGAAATTCAGGCCCTGAAAGTGAGGGGTCAGAAAACAGCTGCTGATTTGAGCCTTGTCTCGATGCAGGAAGCCATGAGTCTCCTCTGGGGTAAACAACTGACACAGCTAAATGGCTGCAGATTAATTTCTAATGTAAGGATTAAGTATTGACAGACTTTTCTTGCCCTGGCAGGTGATGGTGGAAATGTACCTTTGAAGAGAGCCATCCAGCCCCACCCTGCATTCTTAAATCTTTCACCACTGATGGCTTAATAAGCTTATTCTGGTCAGACTCTGAGGAATAAGCTCACAAAGGAGTGTGGGCAAGCAGTGCATCATGTGCAATATCTGCCTGTGTGGGGAAAATTGTGCAGTGTCTGCACAGGTTTTGTGTAGATGCTGTAAAGTGTGTGTGTGTGTTTATAGAGCTGCCTTAACCCTCCAATCTCAAAGCACCCTTCCAAATATTAGTTAACTCTGACAGTGCTCCTGGGAGCTTAGTCTGTGTTGTCCCCATTTCGTGGTTGGGTAAACTGAGCTGCTGTCCCTTCATCATAGGAGCATGTGTGCAATAGGGGATCAAAGCACAAGAATCCTACTCTCCAGTCCGTTGTTTTAATCACTACCCTACCCCCTCTCCTGGTAGTTTGCCTTCAGATCGCTTTTAATTCACTCACCTTTGGCTGCTTTGTTCTTGGAGTTTTGCTCCAGCTGGAATTACATATTTAAGGGATGAAATGCTGCTCTGACTTTTTGAGATTTTTCATTTTAAGGTGGAGCTAAATATCCACCCAGGTTAAAATCTATAGCTCCCAGAACTGCTAAAAAATTCATAAGGCTTAATAAAACTCTAGTACAGCTGGCTTATTGCAGCTGTATGTCTGAAGGAAAAATAGAGATCGCCTCTGCCTAGAGTAACAGCCGTGCTTTACTGTCTGAAATAAGCCTTTTGCTCCTGTGTGTAACTGAGTAAGATCCAAAGTGAACCTGTTTATTGGGTTTTCTTTCCAATCTTCCAGTGCAATCTCTAAAAACTGGCGCTGCATCTCCTTTGTCTAGACTTGCCCCTTCTGAATCCTATGACTGTCCATGTCCTAATCCAGACATTTCAGCAACCAATGGGGTGCTCCCTGATGGAGGAGTATCTGGGGTGCAATCCAACACCCCACTGAAGTCCGTTGAAAAGGTCCCATTGTCTTCACAAGGCATTGGATCAGGTCTTGAGAAGGGGCTAGAGAAGGCTTCTGAGCCTTTGGATACAGAGAGCTTCTGAATCTGAACCTGGAATCCTCTGAGGAAGCATGGCTGGCCTCCAGCACTGAAGGATTGTTAAACAGCAAACACAAAGCCAGTTACAAACCAAGTTCATCTGTTCCCTTGGAAACAGCCCTGCATGTGGCAATCTGTCCCGGATTCCAGGCTGTCGTTGGCCCCTGGGGCAAAAAATCAGCTGAGGTTTCCGAAGGGAAGTTTGCAGCCTTTGCTCAGACCCAAATGTTTTCACTTTAAAAAAAAAAAACCCCAAACCCATCCTGGCACCCGTCTGCTCTGTCCAGACTTGTTGTCCTCCGTGCTGAGGCCAAAGTGGTTTGAAAAGTTAAAAATCCACGACACCATTGTGTTGCTTCCCCCTGTGTTGCTTGTTAATCGGATGGACTTGCTGATAATGAATAAAGATGAATGCCCTGGCGGAGCAACGCATCGGGCAGGCAGTTTGTCAAGTAGGAAAGTGAATGCTGAAGCCCTCGCAAAATGCAGAGGCTTTTCTTTAACTTGAGCACTGAAAAAGAGCCGAGTACCCTGCATGGGTTTGAAAGTGACAAGAGCCTAGCCACTGGCCAGAGCAGCATCAGGTTTGAAGTGACGAGGAGGGTCTGTTGTGAAGTCTGTATTTCCACTGAGGACTCTTCCATTGCCAGGGTAGTGCTGGTGCAGGTCTGCCGGCACAGTAATGCTGAGAGGCGCCAGTGTAGACGAGGCCTCTTTCCTATTGAAGTGGAACTTGGCTTGCCATGAAGTTGGTGTGTGAGGGTGAAGTGCTCTCACTGCGGGTCATGCTGCATTTGGATTTGCTGCATGCTAGTTTCCCAATAAGGCAGAACTCCTACCTGAGTCTATAAGACAACCCCCCCTGCCCCCCCCCCCCCAAAACGCAGCTGTATACTGCGCTCGCTCTTTCTCCCTCCCCGTGTCAATGTGTTTCTATTCCTTCTCTCCAGCATTCCTTGAAACACTTTCCCAGCCTCGCTTCCTTAGACACTTAATGGAACTGACTTTGTCAGGTAGTTTAGGCTGAAAAGCTATGGGTTTGGTTTTGTTCTTTTTATCACAAAAAGGGTCTAAAATCAGATAGTATGGAGGGAATGTTGTCATGAGACTGAAAAAAAAATCAGTGAAAACAGTTTGACTTAAATCTTTCCCTGCAGTGTTTGCAGCCTGATATTGCACCATTGTGCTGGTGCCTGAGAACAAGTGAAGGAAAGTGACTAGTCCCTTTCATGTGAACTTACAAATCAGTTATTCTGTCTTGACACAGGAATCCATATTTCTCCTAACACAGGCCCTGGCTGAAAGCAAATGAGCAAGCAGTGCCTTTGTTTTGGTGGCAGAAAATGGAGAAGAGAAATAATACTTCATATAGGTTATAGCCAACAGCACCGATTGCCTGCTTTGTACAGCAAAATGGTGATTCACCGCTTAAATAGCAAAGAAGCTATCACCCGGCATGTGAATTGACCAGGGCACATGACTAAGGAAAATGTTTTTGGCAGGGCTGGCAGAAGGGGGAAGGTTGCAAATCTTCTAGGCACAGGGGCTTAAACAGTTACAGTTCAAAGCAAACTGCCCAAGGGGAGTGAGAGGGTTAACTAGTGTGCAAGTGAAAACCCAGTGGCCACAACCCTATGTAGTAGAGACGGGGAAGTTTGTAGTGGACCATAGCTGATATTATAGGCAGTAGTGGCAGCTCGGGACTGCTTAGGTGTCCTGCTTCTTGGCTGGGCTTGGGGAGTGGGAGGAATTCTTTCTCCTCTGTCACCCAAATGATTGATTCGTGCACAAAGCCCATTTGCTCAGGCTTTTGGGGGAAGGCAGAATTTTACCCTATTTCAGTCTTTTTGCCTCTCTCATAAGATTGGCTGCCATTCATAAATCTGCTAATGCTACTTGCTTTAGACACCAGAGCTCAGTTCTTCTTTAGGCACTAAAAGAGGCTAGCTGTGCAAAAGCACTCCTCATGCTGGATCCAGAGCTCTTGGGGAAACCTCTTGCTGTGAAGCACTGGGAAATCTGGTCCTTTGTGCATTTGCCAGGAAAAGCCAAATAACCCAGCTGGTTTTGCAATCCTGCTGCTGGTAAATCTGCAAAGGCATCTCCCAAGAAAGGGAGAAATCTTCCTGCCAGCAGCTTGATCTGTGCCATGGGTAATGGCCTGTTTCTGAAATAAACTGTATGTGTTTGTTTAGGTTTGTACAAGCTACATGTGCCCAAAAACTTGTTAACATATTTGTAAAACAGACAAACTTACTGCCTATTTTGTGGAGCAGGCAAACAGCCAATTAACTGCATGCTCGGTGGTCACTGTTTGCCAATAAGGCCACGAGGCACTGTCGCGCTCGACGCTAATAGGAGGTTTTTCAAATTCAGGCTGATCAGGAAGAGGGTCTAATAAACCATGTCCCTGAGCACGCTTAGCTATTGTCCCTATGGCTGATGTAGTGACTTCCAGTGGATAATAAATTACCCTCACTATGGCACTTTAGCCATTATATGCCACAGTGAAGTCATATTTCAACCCATGGGCAGTAGATTTCTAATACTGTATAAACTTCAGCTCTATTCAGTATAAATAAAGCAGAGGCTGGGAATGACCCTGCTATAGATTCACTGGCTGTTTTATGTTATGGAGCTCAATAAAGCCCTAAAAAAGCCATACTTTTCTCCAGCTGACCTTTCTCCTCCCTTAAATTAGTTTTTAACTCAGCCGTTAATTACCCACAATGAAAATTAAGGCAAGGCTGAGTTGATTTCTCCCCATGTGATCTGCCCTGGGCTCTCCAAAGGATTAATCACCCCACAGTGCTAGAATCTCCTGCCTAGACTGTTTTCTTTGCCCTGCTCCTTTGGAACTTTGCAGGTCAGGGTTACAGGAAGAGGGGGAGCTATTCTGGCAGGAGCAGTGGGAGGAGATGTAACAGGGCAGCTGGCCCATTTAATGAACCAGGGCTCAGCTCTCCTGTTCCAGTCCACGGGTGGCCAGTTGGGCTAATTAAGAGGGTGTGGCCAGACCTGAGGGCTATCACAGGCCTGGTGAGAAGAGGCTGCTGGGGAGTCAGAGCAGACTGGTTTAATCAGGAAGACTGGGAGGAGAGCTGTCGCACAGGAAAGATGGTTCCGGGGAGGGGGCTGAAAGCAGCAGAGCAGCAAAGGGTTTGCCGAGGCTGATGACTGCTGGTTTTGAGCCGGAGCCAAGGGCCAGAGAGGGCAGAAGGAAGGAGAGCAGTGGAGGGGCTTGCCCACTCGCATCTAACTGGCTCCCAGAGGAACCAGCAGAGTGTCTTTGGAAGCTCCCACTGGGAAGAGCAAGGTTGCATCTCAGAAGGAAGGTCTGGAGTGGCCGTCTTGGTAGAAAGACAGAGGACTGAAAGGGTCCAGGTTGGTGAAAGTCCAGGATGGCAAGCATGGAGCTGGGCTTTTAAAGATTCCTTGCATGGGGTTGATGTGGACTGTGTTGTGGGGATTTTTGCACTGGGTTGTTTGCACTGTGCTTTTGTTAATCAACTGTTGATGGAATGGAGAATAAGCTCATATGGACTTACTGGGAACCCGAAAAGGAAATTGAAGTGATGTGCCATGTCCAGGGCTGCCCCGAGGCCAGAAGTGGGTGCCTGGGAGGAGATCAGGAGGATTAAGAGGAAAGATCATCATGATGATGATTGATGAAGAAGGGGGGGGAGGAGAGGTCTGTGCCACTGAACTTCAGAGGCTGGAATTCTGTTTTATTTCTGTCTGAAGATGTGTCGTAGTGTTTCTTTTCATGCAGCG